>NC_143399.1:167895368-169215993 GCF_052110815.1 Crocodylus siamensis
CTCCCTGTGGCCCTTTGTCTCCTCTTGGGCCCTGCAAGGAACAAAAAACACCTTAATGTAAGTTGCGGTATAGCCTTCCAACAAAATACAGAGAAACATGTAACCATAGAATATTAATTTACAGAACATGCATTTATAGTGATTTTCATAGATGTAACTGATTTTTCCTGTAACAGAGGCAGAACAACAGACTGTAACTAATATGGAAGATGAATTATCAGAGAATAGTTGTGAAAACAGAAACTGACTTGTTTGACTCTCGGCTAAATAACTAAATCACTAAACACACATTATTTATAAAAGCAGTAAATATTCTCCCTATCACCACAGATCCAGGTTAGTACCACTATGCAACTTCTATGCATCATTGATTACTTGGGTGTTATCAAGATATTTTCATTAATATAACTGGCTTCTTGTCCTCTTTTACCCCCAAGTACAGCAGTGTAAATCCATGGCCCACCAGCTGTTTTTTCTTTTTTAAGAAGCTGTCTGGTGATGCTAACCTGGTTAACACCAGAAAAAAAAAAACAAAGCAAAAAAAACAATAAAACATGAAGTTCCAGCAACTTCCTTTTGGATCTATATCCAACAGAATATTAATTTGCCTCACAGAATTTAACGTCACCAAATTTTTTAAACTGAATAATTGAAATATGCTTACCTTCCGTCCTGCACTTGCCTAAAAAGGAATGAATAGAAAGTTAAAACCAAAACTGAAGTTAGTTGAAGATTGCATCCTAAGCACTACCATATTAAATATAATGTATACACACAGAGCTTCATCTTATTTTTCAGTGAAAAAGATAGAGTATTGTATAACATACATAGTATTAAATACTGAGTATAATTATAAAGTTACTAAGGAAAGTAGGAGGATTAGTCTATACAGTGTTATTATGATAGATTATTAATACATATAGATATCTGCTAAGTATTTCTGTAGAAGGCTAACCAGTTTATATTTACTACAACATACCAAAAAAGGTGTAAATGAATGTTACACCTGGATTCATCCATAATCCTTCTGATGCAATGAAGTCTAGAGTGGTACTTTGGCTTTAAAGTATATTCTCTCCATCCCAAACTGCTATGTTATTGCCTCATTATATATTCACCTATGAAGGCAGTCTCTTAAAAAAGGCCAGCCCATTTGCGAATTTGGGGTGGGTACATTCCTAGAGAGCCCCTTCAGGTCTTAATGATCACTAGCTTTTCCATGAACAACTTAGAATTAAGGTTAGTAAATGCCAGTTCTTACGGAAAAAAGCAACATGGTCTGTTCATTAAGTTGAATATTGTGTAGTGAATGAAAAATAATGATACTGACCTTATTTGCTTCTGGAAAAAAAAGAAAAGAAAAAAAAGAAAGTTAATTTTAGGTTACAATAACTTTAAAGAGATTACATTTCAGTGCTTGTAAAAATAACATTTAATTAACATTATTAAAATGTAGGCTTATAATCATAATCATTGTTATTTTATGTAGAGAAACAGATTTGATAGTTAAACAAATGCTATATTTTATAGTGTAGTAATGTTATCCATCGGCCCTTTCTTAGGCAGATCTCCCAAGGAAGCAACGACTGGGTTCTATGTGAGAACGAGTATATGCCTGTGTTTGAGGAGGAGGATACAGGGATAAATCAAGCAACACTGATGGACTTAAACACACCAATGTAAAGGAATAACTTAATTCTTTTCTGAATGGCCCCAGGCTCATTAGTATGAAGTGGGGAGGAGGGGAAGGGTGGGGCTACTTGAATACTTCAGCAGTTCTGATCCAATTCTAAACATAATGGCTACAGCTACATTTAACAGAAAATTTCAAAGAGAATTCTGAAATCATCAGTTACTAAAATGATAAATAATTTAATTTTGTATAGTTATATAATTTGGGGTGACAAAATAATTTGTTCAAACAGTTCTTATAGATTTTATTATTTCAAAGCCAAACAAATGAACATGCATAAACTAATTTTTCTCACTTCAATCTCAGTTTTTTAAACTGCAACTTTGGGAAAAATAATTTAGTTGGCGTCAAAATTGAGCATGTTAAAATATATTTTATACTACACTTTAGCCACAATAAAAACTGATTTTTAAATCCAATTTGCTTCTAGTAAAATTTAAGTTTGGCAATACATTATCATCAATTAGATTATACCAGCCATTGGCATTGTAACAGAAAGATTGATCCAAGGTGAATATTGAGAAGTAAAACAAATGCTGTAAAATAGTTAGGGTATACTCTAAGACCACTGGTTATTTAAGTTAGCTTACTGTAAAATTTTTAGCTCTTAGGATGATTTAATGACACTAAAGTCTCTGCTATTCTTTCAGAAAAAAGTGTAGTATGCTGGAAATTTAGGACTAACTGGTAACTGGATTTCCACGCAACTCTCCTTCAGTTTTTCAAAGGTTCTATCCAGATTTGAAAATGTGTTACTACTTCTTAGTGCCACCAGAGGGAGGAAAATGCTGAGGCCAGCCTCAGTCCAGGAGTAGCAAGGGTCAAATCCATCACCAGTGTGTAGTATGACAGGAGTCAGTGTAGTGTTAAAGATTCCACAAGGATAACTTTTTTCATCTTTAGTCTTTTCCATCCATGTGTCTAATTAATAACTTGACATTAGCCACCACAGCAAAAAAAAAAAAACTTAACACTTTTAAACAGAGCAACCTTCCCTCATAGAAGATATCACAATCTAAAAGCCCCATCTAGATGTTACTATCTAAAAGCATCATCTGTAGCAGCAAGAGTTTGCTTACATGTAATATATTGAATATTTTAGGATTAATTGCTGGCATTGGCTTTTGGGCTATTGTGATGAAGAGTCCATGTACCGCATGCCTGCACTATTAGCAGGAATACCCTGGCAGAGACGTATTTAGCCAATTAGATCCTGGGCCATGACAACTCCATTAAAGTGGTACAGAAGCATTTAACCCACTTTAAAGTGTTCTTCACACAAGACCCTCATTTAACCTACACATGGCCTTGGATACCAAAGGTCTGAATCACCGGGCGGTCTCTAAACCACTGGGCATGGGTCGACAAAACCCATTTTAAAGAAAGTTGCCAAAAGGAAGAACCGTGACAATACAGAATAGAATTTCGAAGCCCAGCATAGAGCAAGGGGACACTGGAAAGTTCTTATTCCAACTAAGAGACACATTTGGTAGCACCACTCCTGTCTGGTTTGAATATAGGGAGCGAGCACTATCCTCCAACTGGGTGAGGGTGCCAGGGGAGAGCACAGCATTTCCCTGAGGCAAGGCCAGCAGGGACAGTTCACCTCCTACTCAGGATGAGGTTGATTTGCTCCCATGAGTATTTTTCCTTCTTCAAAATGTGAAAGTCCAACTCCTCAGCTGCCCCAGCTCACCACAGCCTTTAACATTTGGGCATCTGCATGTGGAGCCAGACACAGCCATCTCTCCACAGCGGATCCACCCTGACTCCTTGTTGCAGCAGCTGGTCCCCTGCACTATGCCTCACCTCCCTCTAGAGGGCACCTGCTGCCCACAGCTGCCTGGACAAAGATGTACAATGCCCTAAAATCCCAAGGAGTGGGTGAGCTGTTGCTTCTCCCCCACCCCCAACACAAAGTCTGCCTTAAGTTCTGCAAAAAGTAAAAAAAGGCCAATGCTGGTAGCTCCAGGACAGTCTTGCTCTGTAACACCTCCTGCAGCAGACCCTTCCCTACCTTCCCTTCTCCTTCGGGCAGATTTTTGAAGTGTGTGTGTGTGGGGTGGGGAGAGGGGGGGTCTCCCTGGCTTCCTGCCATCCCAGGAAAAATGGTCTTTTGGGAGTGGGGGGGCGCTGGGGACCTGCCTCCGTGGCAACTGCATCAGATGCCTCCGGGGTCCAGACGTGCGTGAGCGCCCCGGACACCGGCTCTGAAGATCCCCCCGCAAAGAAGCTGAGAGCACTTACGTTGACATGTTGCTAGGTACGAAGTTACTGCGAGCAGCAACAAAATCCGTGTATCCACAAAGCTGAGCATGTCTAGTCGCTAGACATGCAGACTCCTTGTGTTGCAGAGCCCCCGGTCAGTGCTGAGATATTACCTATGGGACGCAGGCATAAACATACAGTGGTGGCGGATAACTCCGATCTGAGCCAAACCTGCTGCCGGGACGCTAACAGAATGACGCCCCGACCAGCCCTATTTATACGGCAGGGGGGTGCCGGGGCCGCCCCGCGGCCAATGGGTGCGCGGCCCGGCCGGTCACGTGCGCCTTATCTCCGAGCTGCCCCGGCAGCTTTGGCCGCAGCCGCCGCCGCACTAAGGGGGGAGGGAGCGGGCGGGTGTTAAATTGGTTCCATGCGCTGCGGACGTGGACACTTCGGGGCTTTAAAAAGGAAAATGTGACTCGCTGCCGCGTCTCCCCCCGCCCCCCCCGTCCCGGGGCCCACGGGCAGCAGCCTGGCAGGGCAGGAGCCGCGCGCAGCCCGCGCCTTCAAAGCCAGGAGCTGTCCAGGTCCTGCCAGCCCGGCCCCGCGCGGGCACCGCGGTGCCCCTCGCCTGCCCGCCCCTGCCGCCCAGGCACAGCCCCGCTGGGAGGGGGGTCGCTCCGCCAAGGGCAGCCCCGACGGCGCCCTGGTCACCCGAGGTGAATCCCGCTCCCCGCCCCGCGCGGGGGCGCTGACGTGGTGGCCCGCGAGCGCCAAGGCGAAGTTGCCGCGGGCTCGAGCCCCCCCACCCCTCCCCTGCTTCGGGGCAGGGCTCCCGGGCGCCAGCGCCGCGGCTCCCGCCCAAGGCGCAGCCGCTCGTCCCCAGCACGCCCCGCGGAAGAGGCGAGCAAGGAGCCCCCGGGCCGGGCCGGGCGGCCGCCCCGCGCCCCCGCTCATCCCCGCGCTGCAGCGACACGTCGGCGCGCGGGCGGCGGGCTGAGGGCCCCGAGGGCGCGCGCTGGGCCCGGCCCCCGCCCCCACCCCGAGGCAGGGAGCTGCGCGGGCCCCCGGCGAGGGTATCTTGCTTGGGACGGAGCCGGCCGCCCTGCCCCGAGCCTGGGGCTGGAGCCGACAGCGGCAGACAGGAGCGACCCTCTCATGTCACCTCCAGCCGGCCAGGGCGGCTCGGCAACACGCGGCACTGCCGCTCCTCGCCCCTCCGCGGGCAGTGCCTGTGAGAGGGGGGCTGAGGATGAGCTGCACACCAGGAAAAGGGCTCTGCCCAGACACCTCTCATTACACGTAGCCTGGCTAAGTCAGGAGCCCATTTAACCAAGCACATCCCAGCACCTGGCACCAGCCTGAGGAACTCAATGTGACACCAACAGGAAGACCCCCGATCCCTCCAGCCTGCCTAGAACAAGTATCTTAGGTAGCTCATCAGTTCTGGTGGGGGCTGAAACACAACCAAGATGCAGGAAGGAAGGGCTGGGTGGGACCTCGTGAGCTCATTTAGTCCCTTCCCCTGCTTAGACAGCATCGTCTTTGACTAAACCATCTCAGCTAAGTGTCTGTCCAACCCGCTCTTGACAGTTTTCAGGGATGGAGAGTCCACAGCTTCTCTAGGTAGCCCGTTCCAAGATTTATAATGCGTATCTCCAATGTGTATCTCATTCAGTTATTTTATATTTACAAGCTTCTAACTTTTATTCCTGCTGATATTGAGGTAAATCCAAAGTTGCTTTGCTGGCTTCAGAAAAGTTGAAAACTGATTGAAGGGGGACATAAGAGGAAGCATTTTTCTTTAACTGTATCAGATCTACTCCACTGAGATCCAAGGATTAATATTTGAGGGCCTAGCACTCAAAAGGAATAGCACTTTACTTACAGAGTTGTTCCACTGAAATTTATCATCTGACTCTATGACCTAGTAGACCTTTTCTCCGTTAAAAAAAGCCCTTAAATTGCTTCAGTGGGAATGTAAATTACTGTATACCAAAGTGGTGGTTGGCATCTTTTCAGATAAAGTAATATTCCAATCCATCTGAGTTACTTCGTATGTAAGTGGCCTATCTAGTTAAGAGAGGTAGTTAGCTGTATTAGTCTGAAGTCCCGCAGACGGTAGGGCAGAGATGCACTTTAGAGACTAAATCAGAGATGCAGAAGCTTTCTCACTTCATCAGATGCTGTGAAAGGACATGCAAAGAGCAAGGTATCAAATAGCATCTGACAAAGTGAGCTCAAAAGCTTGTGCTATATGTCTCTGATTTTAGTTAGCCTCTAAGATCATTTATACATGTACTTTTTTGTCCCGTAATACACCAGAGATCCGCTGCTTCGGAGCAGACTCAATTAATCGATCTGGTCCGAACGAGAGCTGAGGTGAACTGCTGTGCTGCATGCAGTTGTATAAGCTGCAAAATGCACAGCACGCAGAAAATGGCAGCGGTGTGCTTTTGAACTACAGTACCTCTGATGTGTTTTAGTTCAAAAGTGCACCACCACCATTTTCTCAGAACATTTTGCTGTTTATACAACTGACAGTGTCACAGTGCCAGGCCTTTTCAAAGTGTCTGGTGCTTTGGCACTTACATATGTAAAAATACCCGAGGGGTCTATCTATCCTGGATGCAAAAGACAGGGAAGGGAAGGAGGGAGGGGAGATGGGGAATGAGGGGGCACTGCTGGGAGAAGCAAATGAATGATAAACCCACAGGGACAAACAGGTCACAAAAACTAATCCAGGTTAATGGGATAAGAATCTGTAGTCCCTGCCTAGACCATACATAACATAATGCAGTTGGTGGATGATTTCTTGTTTTGCCATTTCAGGTTAGTTTTAAAGTCTTGTTTCCTAAGAACGGCTACCCTGAAGTCAGCAATAGAGTGCCCAAGGAGATGAAAGTGTTTTGCCACCAGCTCATGTGTTTTTCTGGAATTGTTGTTGAATTGGTGCTCATTCATTTTTACATGCGGGGATTGCCCCCTCTCTCCAATGTATACAGCAGAGGGACACTGTAAGCAGGAGATAGTGTATATGACATTGGTAGAAGTACAGGTGAATGAACCTTGGATGATGTAATACACGTTATTTGGTCTCGTGATGACATGGTCTATATTGATGAAAAGGCAGAGCTTGTATTTGGGTCCATTGCACGGCCTGGTGCTTTACTGAGAATAGGAGATATGTAGCTTGTTGCTGGGAAGAGGCTGTCTGGACGCCAAGACAGGTCTGTCCCTGTAAAGGGTAAGAGGGGGCAGCTAGCCCTGTTGAATAATTGCAACTACGGGGAAACTGCTGAGGGAAGTGACTCACTGGGAGTTTAACAACCCCAGAGAGGAGGGCAGAGAGGGTTTGTGAAGGAAAAGTTTGGAGAGAAGGAGCCATATGTGAATAAAACAACTTGCTACAGTGATAGGCCAGAGGCTGCTGTGTGGGAGCCATAGCCAAAGTGGTTCCTCTCTGAGGGCCTGTGATAGAGCATCTGGGTTTGATACTCCAGGGGAGGACAAGAAACAATGGGCATATTGAGTTAAGTGAGCATATTCAAGACAGGGTGTCCCTGATTCATTAATGAGGTCCCACACTGGTGGGGGGCCTGGCTACATAGAGTTCCTTGCAGGATAGGGTGCAAAAGGGTACAGCATCTCCTAGCATCTTGTGACAAAAGAACAGCAGAATCTGCACTTCTACTTTCCACAATAAAATTAAACAAACATCACTCCATTCTTACTGCCTAAATTATTGGCTAATTTGCACAGACGTCTTCTTAATGGAGAGAGGAGTCACTTCTCTCCACAAATATTCAACATTTGCCAGCCCTCATTCTAGTGACGAGCTTTTTATCTCCCTGCTAATAGATCTGGGATAGTCATGGACATAGCCAAGACTCTGTCTCCACAAAAGAACTGTGTAGTAAGCACAGTGAGAACTCCCAGGGGGCCAGGTAAAAGTGTTTCAGCAGTGCTCCAGTCTTAACTAGACAGGAAAGGGAGATGGAGAAGTGAGGGAGGAACTGTTTTGATTAGCTGTCCTTCATTCAGAGGACAGGGAAATAGGGAAGTAATAATGATCATTTTAATATGATAATTCCAAGAAATTATCTTATCTAAACATGCTGTAGCCAGCAATGCTCTTGGCATAATTTGCCAAGTTATAATAAAATATAGCTGGTTATAATAAAATATATCTCCTGACAAGTTTGGTACCAAAGACAGCTTGGTCTTCCAGAGGAAGTCAAAAGATTTGTTTCTTATACATTTATGTAAAATATCTATTGAAGTCCTCTGTAAATGGTTGGAGATACAGAATTCTTTGGAACAAATTCATATGGGCCAAAAATCGTAAGCCAATTCTGGGACTATTACTGAATTTTTATTGCAATTTAAAATAGTCATCCAGTCTATAGTTTAACCCAGGATGGCAAGTAATTCATGACTACAAAATAAGGAGTGATTAATATACCCAGTGGAAAGAATCTACTTCTTTTAAATTACCACTACCCTCTGCCCATAGAGGCAGCTATTAGTACCCAACTTTATTAGAACCTAGGTCACCTCACTAAAGTGGGAGGGCCTTAGGTCTCCTGCATAGGTTGAGCTATTTGAGGATGTGTAGGTTGAGGTGTTTGAGCCAAAACTTTTTGGAGGAGGGCAGGTCAGCCTTAGTATTCATTCCAGATGGAGTACTCAGTACAAAACATGGCTGTTAGTCTGTTTATTGAGCTGACTGGGATGGCTGGCAGTTAGCAGCTTCATTAATCAGTAATGGATTTAATATCAGGGTATCAGAAAGGATATCATCCATGCCACTTATTGTGGGTTGGGGAAAATAGGTAGAAAGTCATGGTGAGTTGGTGTTCCAGAAGGCCATAGTGTTTCTTTGTTCTTATTCTTCTTTACCTATTCTGGGAGACTAGGGAGAGGTTGTAATCATCCCTATATCTTATATGGGGCATAAAAAATGGAGGAAGACATGGCACCCTTCTTTCTCATGGTATATGCGCAGGGACATAGTTGTATTCTTTATGAATACTGCATATTTCTCAAGAGGAAAACTTGGTCAAATGTATCACTGGTGTAATGTTAGTAGAGTTATCCAAAGATGAATTTAACCTATTACATGATTATGAGCTCTTTACTTGCATCTCCTATAAAAGAGCTGTATTTCAGGTTTCCTACATAATGCTGTGTAATTTACCTTGTTATTTAATTTCCACCATTCTTCCAGTCCTCCAGCTTTGCAAAAGCGAAGATATTTTCAAAAGCATGGCTTATGAGGAAAGGCTCAAAGAACTAGGGTTATTTAGTTTGGAGAAGAGAAAATGGAAGGTGCATTTGATAACAGTCTTCAAATACCTGATGGGTGATTACAAAGAGAATGGTGACAGTTTTCTTTGTCCCTGAAAAGACAAGAGTAAGAGCAATGGCTTCAATCTACAGCAGAGGAAGTTTAGGTTGGAGACTGCAAGGAACTTTCTTACTATGGCGGTGATTAAGTATCAGGCTATTTAAGGAACAGGCTGGAATGGTTTAGTCAGGGATGCTCCTGTCTTGAGCAGAGGCATGGATTATAGGAGCTCATGAGGTCCTTTTCAGCCCTACTTTCCTATGATCCTGTTATGAAGAGGAGGGCATCTCCCTTTACTAGTTTCAGGATGAAGTGAGAGGATAACTTATTAATTGTGGAGTAAATACAACAGGTACAAAATGCAAGATTTTACTTTGTGTAAAATTTTTAAAATTGTCAGGATGACTTAGGAATTTAATGTTGAGCCTCAAATGTGTAAATTACTTTTTAAAAGGTACTTTATGCTTTGAAAATTTCACTTGACCTTGCAGGAACTTAGTTTCTTAGTAAGTTAAATTCATCTAAATTTGCTCAGAACCAGAAAACTGATTCATTATCATTACCTTTGACATGTACAGTACACAACATGACTTTACCTGCACTCCTGGTTATGCTAGACTGCAAATGTGCATGACAAACACTACCTAACTATAAAGGAGCAAAATCCTAGGGAAGTTGCTCACTTGATGACACACAGATGATTCTCTTTGTAGTCAGTTATGTGCTCTTTGTTGCTACTAGAAATGATTGTGCAGATTTGCAAAGAGGATTTTATACAAATAAATGTATTGTTTTAATAACTTAGAAAAAAGCATCAATTTTACCTTTAGAAATGACTAATTAGTTATTTACCAGTAATTGGCAGTTGTTTCCTACCATGCAGTGAATTATTTAGGTTGCTAATTTTAAAGTTTGACTGTCCCCAGAATTTAGCTGGTATCATTGGATTAATGTTTACATTGTACCATGTTTCAGTGGGATTGGAAATGTCTAATTATAACATGTTTTATTCCTTTCTGAATTAACACATTGTATATGGGCACCTCCAAAACCAACCACATCAAGATGCAATATGAAGAACTGTATGGTAACACTGTCTAAGAAAACAGGTATTCCTACTTCTTTTGCTTGGTCTCATTTTTTTGATATTTTGCATTTCTTACCGTTTGACCCAATTTCATTGAATTTAATCTGTGAAGAATTTTAAAGATTTTGAGCCGGGGCTCCCTAATTTGACTGCTATTTACCATTTGCATTTTCATTCTGGATGAGATGCAATGGGTTTTTACATTACTTCAATAAATGTTTTTAATATAGAGTTCCTTTCAGATCTGTCTTCTCCCAAATAGTTTTGGAAAAAAAATCTGTAGAAGTTCCTCTCAACCACTTTGGGCAACATATCCAACAGGTCCTTTAAAAGAACAGAGCTGCTACAGCTGTCATCTTAAGGCTCTTGTTCCTATAATACCATGGGCTGTTGGATTGTAAAAATAAATTATAATTAAAAATAGGGCCTGTTTTTTTGTTCTTTACAGGAGCACCTACCCATTGCCGCTTCTGGTAAGAACAATGTATAAGCAGTGGATTAAGGGGCAGGAGCTGCAGCCAGAAAACCCAGGAAGGAGTGCTCTTTTATGGACAAGTGGGCAAGACTAGTGGAGGACATGCCATGATTACACCAAAGACAGGACAAGATCTTAGTTTGCAAAAACATTTCAGAGCTGCACCACTACAAATGAGATTTATGGTCGATCTAGTCAAATGGGACAGAAGTTCTAGCACAACATTCAGGCTCCTGCATGGTTGTAGCTGTTACTTGGTGTATATAGTCTTTCCTGTGATCCCTTAAATGTTCCATATTGTAGAAGGTCTAAAACATTTTCTGGAATGTCAGTAGAACTCCAGGTTCAGTCCGAGTTTGAACTGAAAGTTTAGGTAGGCTTTTATTTTATCCAAACCATTTCAACATTTCTTAGCTAAACTGATCAATCCTTGAACACTCTGTTTTTAGGATTGCCATCAGCCCTGTCTCTCTCTTCATTCAGTCCTTCAATTCTGGCATTTGTAGAACTTAAATAAAGGACACATTTAGCTGCTTACATTTTTATAAGGACATTTTAAAAATTTACTTTCCTAAAAGCAAAATGTAAAATATATTTTTGAGTCTTTTGTACTTCACATTTAGTCTATTTGTTACAGGAGATTTTAGAAAGTTTTCAAGGTTGGTCTGATTGCTGATTTAAGAAACTGAAGCCCAGTGACTTTGAGGTAGCATAAATCAGGTCAATGTACAATTCTTTTGAAAATCATACTTATGTATCTATTTCTTAGAATTTGAGTTACTTTTCTGTCTACTTTTATTATCTCATCATTTCTGTGGGTCGATTGTGTTTACTAAAATGACAAATTTTATGTTAAAAATGATCAAAGGTAAAAGAAGAGAGGATTTAAAAACTGAGAAGGTATTTTAAACAAATTATGAATCTGAATAAATTGCAATAAAAACAACATACAATGGCAGGATATTCAGGGTAATATGAGGCCAACGGTTATCACACAGATGAATTTGATCCTTTATATTACTTAGGTTAGCAATAGGTGTTTCTAATACTTTATCCTTTTTCTACTGTAGCTTTATGTAAGTCTTTTTGTGAAGAAAACAAGATAGAATCCTACATTTTGCAAGCAATCCTGATGAGCGTGCCCTTTCATCAGGATGATGTACTTCACTGCTGCTAAATCTCTTCCCAAAGTGCAATATTTTGTTTAGTTTGTTTTTTAAAAAAAAATGCAGCTCTCTTAGGCTCTAGCTCACAGATACCATACATTGTAGGGCAACTCAAGCCTTCCAAAGTGAGAGTTGTCTTTTGACACCAGACCTATTACAGGTATGTAGATGTGACGCAAGGATGATGAAATGGGGCCTCACTGCTGTTCTTAGCTTACATTTACTTACAAAAAGACAGCATAGAGAGAAGGTTGTATCGTTTTTGCACTGATCAGTGTACAGTCCTGTTCCATGATGAAAACCAGTCCCTCAAATGAAATCAGTGGGTTCTATGTTTTTTTCTCTTTTACTGATATCAGCATTGAGCTTGACCATTTTCTAAATAAAGCTTTCCCCTGATAGCTTTGTAGGCTCATTCTGAGATCTGCAGGACAAGTTCATTTCCCGCCTTCTCGGTATCATAATTGTCAATAACAATTCTAAATCAAAATTCGCTGAAAATTGCAGTTCAGCAACCCAACTGGAAGCTAATGGACTTGACAGGCACACCTGAGTGATGACAACTGGTTGCAGAGGTATAATCAAGGACAACACTGTGTTGGTAGAACCTTTATTACTAGTGGGTGATACATGGGATAAAGAAAGTTAGTTTGATTGTCTGAGCCTAGACAGAATTTTCAGAGCTGATGCTTTGGAAAAAAACCCCTTTTTACTTGTGAACTGAGCAAATTTTACCTGAGACAGAGGGATATAGTAAGGTAAGATTCAGGGCAGAAGCACACATAAGCAAATGTGCCACATGGATACTGCTCACAAATTTCCCCTTTTGAGTATAGACCACAGTGTTTTTTTCTAACTAAATTTTCTACCTATGAGTCACAGAGCATGGAATGGATGAATTTCAGAGCATTAGAGTGGGTTTTGTGAAGCTGCTGGCTTCTTATGTATATAGGTCCTGATCCTACAACTGTGAGGGAGCTTGTGTGCTCAGGGAGTTTCTCCAGAGATCGTAGGACTCCTTACAGGGTTTGACTATGTAGATCTAGTAGCAGGAGACAGAAAAATTCATGTCCTTCCTCGGAAGCTGTGGAACTGGGCAACTGCTTTTCAAGAGTGGGAAACTATAAGGCTGTACAGATGTTGGACAGAATCTGCAGCTTTGTGCAGAACATATGATCACAACATTCTGCATACTGTTCAGGGTCAGGGTCTGCAGAGAGTGACAGTACACAGCGTGCTTCTGAACACCAAGAACACTTTGCTTCATTAAAGTATTCATACTTAGATACAAAGCTTAACATGACTCAGAAAACTTCTACAGAATACAGGCATACCTCGTTTTATTGCGCTTTGCTTTATTGTGCTTCGCAGATATTGCGTTTTTTACAAATTGAAGGTTTGTGGCAACCCTGCATCGAGCAAGTCTATCGGCGCCAGTTTTCCATCGGCGCCAGTTTTCCAACAGCATTTGCTCACTTCGTGTGTCTGTGTCACATTTTGGTAATTCTTGCAATATTTCAAACTTTTTCATTATTATAATATTTGTTATGGTGATCTGTGATCTTTGATGTTACTATTGTAGCTGTTTTGGGGCGCCACGAACCGCGCCCATATAAGATGGCAAACTTAATCGATAAATGTTGTATGTATTCTGACTGCTCCACCGACCGGCCTTTCCCCCGTCTCTCTCCCTCTCCTCAGGCCTCTCTATTCCCTGAGACACAACAATATTGAAATTAGGCCAATTAATAACCCTACAATGGCCTCTAAGTGTTCAAGTGAAAGGAAAAATCGCACATCTCTCACTTTAAATCAAAAGCTAGAAATGATTAAGCTTAGTGAGGAAGGCATGTCGAAAGCCGAGATAGGCCGAAAGCTAGGCCTCTTGCACCAAACAGTTAGCCAAGTTGTGAATGCAAAGGAAAAGTTCTTGAAGGAAATTAAAAGTGCTACTCCAGTGATCACACGAATGATAAGAAAGTGAAACAGCCTTGTTGCTGATATGGAGAAAGTTTTAGTGGTCTGGATAGAAGATCAAACCAGCCACAACATTCCCTTAAGCCAAAGCCTAATCCAGAGCAAGGCCCTAACTCTCTTCAATTCTATGAAGGGTGAGAGAGGTGAGGAAGCTGTAGAAGAAAAGTTTGAAGCTAGCAGAGGTTGGTTCATGAGGTTTAAGGAAAGAAGCCGTCTCCATAACATAAAAGTGCAAGGTGAAGCAGCAAGTGCTGATGTAGAAGCTGCAGCAAGTTATCCAGAAGATCTAGCTAAGATAATTGATGAAGGTGGCTACACTAAACAACAGATTTTCAATGTAGACGAAACAGCCTTATATTGGAAGAAGATGCCATCTAGGACTTTCATAGCTAGAGAGGAGAAGTCAATGCCTGGCTTCAAAGCTTCAAAGGACAGGCTGACTCTCTTGTTAGGGGCTAATGCAGCAGGTGACTTTAAATTGAAGCCAATGCTCACTTACCATTCCGAAAATCCTAGGGCCCTTAAGAATTATGCTAAATCTACTCTGCCTGTGCTCTATAAATGGAACAACAAAGCCTGGATGACAGCACATCTGTTTACAACATGGTTTACTGAATATTTTAAGCCCACTGTTGAGACCTACTGCTCAGAGAAAAAGATTCCTTTCAAAATATTACTGCTCATTGATAATGCACCTGGTCACCCAAGAGCTCTGATGGAGATGTACAACGAGATTAATGTTGTTTTCATGCCTGCTAACACAACATCCATTCTGCAGCCCATGGATCAAGGAGTAATTTCGACTTTCAAGTCTTATTATTTAACAAATACATTTCGTAAGGCTATAGCTGCCATAGATAGTGATTCCTCTGATGGATCTGGGCAAAGTAAATTGAAAACCTTCTGGAAAGGATTCACCATTCTAGATGCCATTAAGAACATTCGTGATTCATGGGAGGAGGTCAAAATATCAACATTAACAGGAGTTTGGAAGAAGTTGATTCCAACCCTTATGGATGACTTTGAGGGGTTCAAGACTTCAGTGGAGGAAGTAACTGCAGATGTGGTGGAAATAGCAAGAGAACTAGAATTAGAAGTGGAGCCTGAAGATGTGACTGAATTGCTGCAATCTCATGATAAAACTAACGGATGAGGAGTTGCTTCTTATGGATGAGCAAAGAAAGTGGTTTCTTGAGATGGAATCTACTCCTGGTGAAGATGCTGTGAACATTGTTGAAATGACAACAAAGGATATAGAATATTACATAAACTTAGTTGATGAAGCAGCGGCAGGGTTTGAGAGGATTGACTCCAATTTTGAAAGAAGTTCTACTGTGGGTAAAATGCTATCAAACAGCATCGCATGCTACAGAGAAATCTTTCGTGAAAGGAAGAGTCAATTGATGCGGCTTCAAACTTCATTGCTGTCTTATTTTAAGAAATTGCCACAGCCACCCCAGCCTTCAGCAACCACCACCCTGATCAGTCAGCAGCCATCAACATCGAGGCAAGACCCTCCACCAGCAAAAAGATTACGACTTGCTGAAGGCTCAGATGATGGTTAGCATTTTTTAGCAATAAAGTATTTTTTAATTAAGGTATGTACATTTTTTTTTAGACATAATGCTATTGCACACTTAATAGACTACAGTATAGTGTAAACATAACTTTTATATGCACTGGGAAACCAAAAAATTCGTGTGACTCACTTTATTGCGATATTCGCTTTATTGCGGTGGTCTGGAACCAAACCCGCAATATCTCTGAGGTATCCCTGTATATAACTGAATAACCTAACCAAGAGGGAAAGTATTTCCAGAAGACAAACAAACCAGACTATTAGTGAGGTGTTAAGGTATTTAACAAATCAGTGTTTTTTGGAGAAGGCTTGAATTGACCAGCTTTGTGCTTTTGCATTAGGATGTTGCTATAACATAGAAATAGATGTCACCAATCCAGCTGGATCAGCTGTGTTGGGATCTGTCCCAACACAGCTAATCCACTTCATTGACTGAAATGCATGTTGCCTATTGGTTTGCCCATCAACACTACAGGACAACAGGTGATGTGTTCTCCAGGGCCTTGAGAGGCTGCGTCCTGTGCACACTAGGAATTACTGCACAGGATTGGGCCCCTCAAGCTCTGGGAGCACCTGACCAGCTTTCCCTACTTACAGAGATGTAGCCTGGGGATCTCTGGTGCATGTCTGGGTAAGCAGGAAAGTCACAGTTCCTCTGCTTACCAAGATGCACCCTGAGTAGGCACTCCCAGGCCTTGAGGAGCCTAATCCTGCACAGGAATTCCTGGGTGCACAGGATTGGGTTCCTCAAGCCCCCAGAGGTGTTTAGAGAGGCAGGTAGCTCCAGCCTGCTGGTGCTCTCATGCTATAAAATAAACAATCACCCACCATTAAACAGCAGCAAAAATTGATACATACCGGCTTTCTCATGGTCACAAACTTTGGGCTTTTATGGCACGATAAAGGGGGCATGGACTTTTGTCAGCTTAGCCTTTGTGCTGCCATTAAAATGTTTATGGAAGCACAAAGACAGCAAAAGATGATGTCTGTTTTCACCCACTGATATAAATCTCAGGCCAACAACATTACTTTCTGCTTAAGCACATGGTAGCAAATAAAGTTTTTCATTACACTGATCAAAGAATTCTCTTGTAGCCACCTACAGCCCTCGGCATGAGCACCTTGTACACATTGTTAATGACTTCCAACCCTTCTTGAACAATGATAACTATCTCCAGGGAGCCATGGGGTGCAAGCCTGTACTGTGTAAATCATTCTCCCAACCTCAAACAACATATCTCCAGCAACAGACTTTATAAGTCCTATTCTCATGAAGCCACCAGCTCCAGAGTCAGGTGGCAACTGTGTCCCTTATCGACACAGATCACATCATCACTGGACCAAACAACATGGATTACAACAGGGGTGACAAGGACACAGCCTGTGGGCCACACGGGATGGCTCTGTGTGTTGCACACAGCACCTGCTCCCGCTTGCAGCCTAGAGTGATGGAGCAGCTGCCATGTGCAGCACAGCCTCAGAATGGCCGTGTGCCATGCTGCTGCTCCAGGGCTACGTTGCATGCAACAGCTGCTTTAGGGCTCTGGGACCACACTGTACATGATGCCCACTCCAGCCCACATCCAGAAGCAGCAGAGTGGCTGTCATGTACAGCACGGTCCCAGAGTAGCCGCTATATGCAGCACAGCTCTACAGTGGCCGGAACAAGACTCCAGCCACTCAAGGACACAAACTGGGTCTGGCACTTGGGGCCAGTCTGTGGACCTGTCCCACACCACTCATCCAGCCCACTTATTCCTTTTGGTCTCTTCAACTGACCTTTACCTTTAAGCAGTGCCTCTTCCTTTCCTCCCTCTTTCCCTATATATCCTTTGTATATAAATTATTTTATTTATTTATATCAAGTATCTCTGCTATCTGCAAGTTCGTTCATAGCATCTGATCTCAGGCTGTTGCCTCTCTGAACCATATAGTCTCTAAGGTGCCACCTTGTCTGCCTTCCAACTCACTGAAGTGTATAGTTTGGCTTTTTAGTTTAAAAACTAAGAAAAGAACTGTCGGAACAGGGAGCAATTACTAATGTGGGGAGAACAGAACAAAAACAACTTTCTGAACCTACTTCCAGTGAAGTCATTGGGAAAATTACCATTCACTTCAGTGGGAGCAGTATTCAGCCCTTTGTCCATATTCAGAGATCTTGTTTCTGAGAAGCTTTTGCTTCCTGCAGACGGTTATTAAGTGAGCTTAAACTGATTTTGGTTCTTGATTCAGTTCTTTGTTCTAAAAAAGATTTAGCAGGAGCTTTGTGCACTGTAAATAACATAGACAAAGATTTATTAATTGTGTGTGTGTGTGTGTGTGTGTGTGTATGCACACATATGTGTGCACTGTCTTAGTGGTCTGACTGCTAAGAAACCTGAACAAAATACTTCATGAACATCCAATGGACTTGACTTCCCTTTTGCTAATTTTATACTGATGTAACTCCACTGATGTCAAAGGAGTTATGCCAGTTTATCATTACCTTGTTATGATGCAAACGAAGTGTAAGAATGTATTTCAGACAGAAAAGCACACTTTTTTCTTTCAGTTGCCTCACTTAAATATAACTGAATTTCTCAGAAAAAATTACCTATGATGAACAGAGGTTAAGAACAGAAGGTTTCAGCTCAAGAAGCATTTTTCCCTTCCTAGTGAATTATAAACATCTGAACTTTGAGGTAAAAATATAAAAGTGAAGTTAGCTTTAATTGTGCCTATCTTCAAAGTGCATGATGATCTGTTTTACATTTGACTTCCCATATACAATCATAATACTATTCAGTATTTGCTTCCAAAATTTTGGAGGAATTCTGAAATACCAGAAAATTCTGTGATAATATTTCTACTCAAATTAGATTTGAAATATGTATCTATATCAATCTATATATCTATCTATATTTATTTAGGCCTACGCTGCTTTGGCATTATGTCCTAGTGTGCCAGGCATAAAAGCTAAAAAGAGTGCATAATAGTTTTTTGAGAAAAAGTAAAATGCAAAGTAAAGAGATGTGCTGAGAAGGCCCAGGTGTCACCTGGCACTCCCTAAGATGTAACTCTCAGCTATAAGCTGAACTCCCACAGGTGGTGCAAGCTGAGAACTATAATAATTTGAGAAAGATCATTCACCTTTTCCCCACTTTTTAATTTCAATTTTTCAAGTCAGTGCTGTCATTCAGCTGGACTAGTATGCAGCACAGGAAGTGCTTGAAGCAATAGGGTAGGGCCAGGGCATCAAAGGCAAGTTTCTGTCATACTTCTGTTTCTAGATGTGAGGTCTGACATATCAAAAATGAGGCTAGTTTAAATTGTTTTGGCTTGGGGTGGTTTTCCAGGGGCTTAGGCAAAACTGCTTAGACAAATCTGCTGGCCACACTGATTCTGTGCTTCATGTTTAGGACAATTTTAAGTCTCCTTTGTGTTGCGGTATCAAAACTAGAACAAGGCTGCACTGGGATCTAGTCCTATAGGGGAGGTAACATATTAGGTGTTGTAATATGCCAGCTCTGGGAATACTTGTAGAAATCATTTGTTTATTTTGCTTTCCTTAGTCACCACCAAAAGCACAGTTAACTTTGGTGAAGTATTGACCTAGACCTAGTTCAGAGCCCTGATTCTGCAACCTACATTCACAATAATAAAGGTTGCTGGTTTGGGTCTAAACTGTATTAATCAGCTAATACTTGCATCATAAAAACAACCACATTGCAGTAACCTTCAGGGATCTAGTCTTTACAACTTCTATCACTCTGCTTGTTCCAAAAAGGAGGTCCCACCCATAAAAAGCTCATCCTTCAGAAACGAGACTGTAGCTATTTCTGTTCTTTCCTCCCTGAAGTTAATGGGAAATTAGGACTTTGAGTGATGCAGCCAACAAGAGGTGAACTCCTGTTTGTATTTATTATGATGATGTGCAACTTAAAAAAAAATGAATATGCTGGCTGCAAATGAAACTTGACCCCCTCCTTTGACCCTTTCCATGAAAATGGAGTGTAGCCAAATGTAGTAGGCCTTCCTCTCTTGACAGCTGCTATATAGTTTAAGAGGTAGTTAGTAATATTTTAATTTTGTATTTAAACATTAGTTTATGAAATTAATCTTAGAATTTAAGGGTTTTTTCATATTATGGTTTAAAGCAATTAATTTTGCACTCAATAGAGAATGAAAGACAGTCACATTTTTCTTTGCTTTTTTGAAAGTGGTAACAGAATAGTGGCCACAGTTTTGCACACTTACACTAGTAAAACTTGTATCTGCGCAGCATCAGGGACTTGTGCAAGAATATGCTTTTGTGAATGGGCAAGACCAATTGGTATACTCAGATTAGGCAAGCTTAAAAGATGGGGTTAATGTTTCTATAAATTTTAGTAACTCAGGCCATATTTGATACACAACCTTTGTGAACTCCATTTACAATATGCAAACACATGATGCTCAGAATATCAGAAGAGTCTGAGTTGCAGTGAAGAGAAAGGTGAACCAAGCAGGACATGCATGTCTTAGCTTGCAAGGCAGTTTACTCTTCAGTTTGCTTTGAGTAAATTACATTTTCCACAGCTGCTTCCAAATCCATAACTTACACTGCAAAACAGTTGATGTTGTCACATTCCAGATGATTTTTAGACTGTGTTGGCCCAGCTGAACTTTTATTGGCTACGTTTCCAGGCCCTCATATTTCTCAGCTCCTTTCAAGTTGTTGGAAGCAAAAGCCAGACTGCTACCCTTATTGCAAGAAAGAATCCTAGATATACTTGAAGCACACCAGCATGCAGTCTGTTTTGTGTGCAGTAAAATGAGTTTGAGATGAAAAGAAAGATATCTTTTTATGTTTATGCAACTCCAAGTATTGAGATTAGATTTGTATACTGAATTTTGCCAGGATATATGTAGCACCCTCGGAGTAAAATGATAGCAATGAAGTTGGTTCCCTTTGAAATTAATGGGACAATTCTTATTGTCTCTAGGGAAAAGTGGATCAGCTCCTAACTGAACAATCTGATGGGCTAGCAGCAGTGGTCTCTTTTAGAATATGCAGCATACATGCAGCACAGTTGGTATACTCTTTTTAAAGAAATGTACAGTGAGCATTTCAAAGATTTCATAGACATTACGGCTGGAAGGGACCTCGGAAGATCATCGAGTCCAGCCCCCTGCCCCAGGAGCGGGAAGTCAGCTGGGGTCAAAGGATCCCAGCAAGATAAACATCCAACTTTCTCTTGAAGGCGTTCAAAGTAGGTGCTTGAACAACCTCCGGCGGCAGTCTATTCCAGACCTTGGGAGCTCGGACAGTAAAGAAGTTCTTTCTCATGTCCAGCCTGAAACGGTCACTGAGGAATCTGTGACCATTCAACCTTGTCATTCTTTGGGGCGCTCTGGTGACCAGATGTTCCCCCAGATCCTGGTGAGCACCCCTTATAAACTTATAGGTGGCCACCAGATCACCCCTGAGCCTGCGTTTTTCCAGGCTGAAGAGCCCCATAGCTCTCAGCCTCTCATTATAAGGTCTGTTTTCCTGACCTCTGATCAGGTGCATGGCTCTCCTCTGGACTCTCTCAAGTTTTTCCACATCCTTTTTGAATTGTGGAGCCCAAAACTGGACTCAGTACTCCAGCTGCGACCTCACCAAGGCTGAGTACAACAGGAGAATGATGTCCTGGGATTTGCTTGAGAAGCATCTATGGATGTTTTGCTTGCTTTACTAGCTCCAGCATCACATTGATGGCTCATGTTCATCTAGTTGTCAGTCATGACTCCCAAGTCCCTTTCGTCCATAGTTGCAGTCAGTGTAGCACTGCCAAGCCTATAAGGATGCTGCAGGTTTTTCTTCCCAAGGTGGAGAACCTTGCATTTTCAGTGTTAAACACCATGAGGTTCTTGTCTGCCCATTTCCTGAGCCTGTCAAGGTCAGCCTGGATCACCCTCCCAACAATTACCACCCTCTGGGTCTGACCATGGAACCAATTCCCCAGCCAGCAGATCGTGGTGAAGCCAAGGCCACAGTTAGCCAGTTTTGCTAAGAGGCGATCATGGGACACCAGATCAAAGGCTTTTTTAAAGTCAAGATATATGACATTAATCTCTTCCCCTGGTCACCTGGTCGTAAAAGGAAATAAGATTGGTCAAGCAAGATCTACCCGCAAAAAACTCGTGCTGGCTATACCTCAGCATGTTGCCAATGGCCAGTCTGTTAAGAAAGGCCTCTTTGATAATCTTTTCTAAGACATTCCCCAGGACAGAGGTCAGGTTGATGGGCCTGTAGTTTGCCAGATCCACTTTCCTCCCTTTCTTGAAGGTGGGCACCATATTGGCCTTCTTCCAATTGTACAGGGTGTGAGCCAGGTTGCAGCTGTTGCCTCGGTGGGTTCTATCCCCTGGTGTTAAGTTAGCAAGTGGGAGAGGTAGACTTGTAATGGTTGCAAGGAAGCTTTTTTTGGTTTCTTACTTATGCACCACTGATGTAGATGTGGCTGCGCAGGCAGTTACACTTAGTTCAGTCCCAAACAATGACAAACAATGTCTCTCACTTGTGCACCACCGGTGTGAATGTGGCTGCACAGGCAGATTCAGTCCCAGTTCAGATCAGAGACGATAGGAAGAAAACAGCAAAACGCTGGATCTATATTCGGGTGGGGGATAATTAAAACGCTGGATCTATGTTGGGGTGGGGGATAATCGATAATCGTACATCCGTCCTCTTCCGGTGGAACGGATGCAAGGTAAACTGACGGCTCTCGGGTTGGGTGAGGGCGAAAACAATAAACTGCTGGACTTCCCGATCGGCAAAAAAAACAATTTTCAGAGACAGAAGAAGCCGTGGGAAGCTGGCCAGGCCTACCCACTTAGCGGTGGAAGCTCCAGCTTCTGCTCGTGCTAGCTGACCAAGAGTGATGGATGCTCTGGCCTCCATGCGGTATCTCTCTGGTGCCAGCGCTGGGTGGAAGCTCCACCCCAGTCTTTATAGGCCAGATGACAAGCCCAATTTCAAGCCCCCCAATTGGTCTAAAATGTTTGCAGGGTTTTTCACAGGGGACGGGGCTTCCCCAGCACATGGCCAGGGGCCATGCAGACGGGGTTTTCCAGCACATGGCCAGGGGCCATGCAGGGCTTTCCCAGATGGTGAGGAGAGTGCTTGGCGGCACCTGTTGCTGGGCAAAGCTAGCAGAGCCCAGCCGGAGTGTGACACCAATCATTGGGCACTTCACCGGAGCACCAGGAGTTTTTAAAGATCCGTGCCCAGGGCTGAGCTGTGATGCTTGCCAGCTCCTTGATTACCCTGGGGTATAAACTGCCAGGGCCGGCTGACTTGAAGGTGTCCAGCCTCTCAAGATGTTCCTTCACGAGGTCAGCATTGATGGAGGGTATAGAACCTCCCTCACCTGGGCCTTCCTGTCCCATAATGGGCGGAAGCGTCCCTTGGGACTGTTGAAAAATCGACACAAAGTACCCATTGAGCAAGTTGACTTTTTCATGGGCGTCAGTTGTCAGTTGTCCCATCTGGTTTAGCAGGGATCCAATATTGTCCTTGCTTTTTCTCCAGCCCCCCACTTATCTAAAAAAGGACTATTTATTGTCCTTGATACTTGTAGCTAGTTGGAGTTCAGCTAGTTGTAGCCAGTCGCAGCCTTGGCTTTCCTGGTTTGCTCCCTGCAGGTCCGGACCAGTGCAGAATATTCCTCCTTGGAGGTGGATACAGTCCTCCATCCTTTGTAGGTCTTTCTTTTTAGATGCAGGAGGTCTGCTAGTTCCCTGCAGAGCCAAGGGGGCTGCTGTGCCCTTTTGCTGCCTTTCCTCCAAGATTGGATAGACTTTGCTTGTGCATCCAGGATCGCTCCCTTGAGGAGCAACCACTCATCCTGAATTCCCCTCCCCTTTGGGTCATGGTCCCTTAGGGGCTCACTGACAAGCCTCCTGAGCTTGTCAAAGTCAGCTTTCCTGAAGTCGAGGACTTCTGTATTGCTGACTGACTTGCTAGCTTTATGGCGGATGGTGAAGGTGATCAGCTCATGGTCACTGTCACCCAGCTTCCCTTTGATCTTTAACATCACTGATTAGGTCATCCCCCATTGCCAGTACTAGGTCGAGCAGTACTTTACCTCTCATCAGCCCGTATACTTCTTGAGTCAGATAGAACTCATCCATGCACAAGACAAAGCTTTGCGACCATTTAGATTTGGCTGAGCGCTCTTCCCATGAGATGTCTGGGTAGTTCAAGTCTCCCATAACAACCATGCACCAGAGGTGTGCAGCTTCACCCAATTCCATGGCGAACTCGTGGTCAAGCTCTTGATCCTGGATAGGAGGTCTTTAGTAGACTCCCGCCACTCTCAGAGCCACTCTAATTAAAGTGACCTCCCTTCCCCCCCAGCCTCTTGAAACACATGTATAAACACATATAATGACTAAAACAGAGGTGAAAAAGTAGCTCCTCTGCTGATTCACCCACTCTTACATTACTAGTTGGTTTTTCACAAAAAAATTATTGACAGGACACATTTTAACCTAGATACTGGGTGGTAATAAGGGATTAATTTGCTCACAGAGAGGTTCTTCTGATTCAGTTTTGAGGTTGGGCTGGTGAGTCATCTAATAAATGGTATAAAGTTTCATCCTCTCATCCCTTGTTGAAGGAATATGTACATGATCAGCTGAACTGTGTAGGAAATGAAAAAAAAAGAAGCTAATTTTCATCTTTATGGCATGAATGATATATAGTAGTTTATATTGGAAGATGGGTATTTGCTTGATATTTTCAGATGTCTAAAACATCAAACTTCCTTCTTTATGGTAAGAAATATATTATGTACTTTGGAGGGAGCATACACATTCATAGATAGGTGACTAATTAGCCCACAAGGGATGATATAATCATTTTCTAAGTAGATAGATTATTGAGAATTAGAAACACATAATTCTTCCTTCTGCTAATATTGAGAATTTAAGAGTAGGGTGGTCAGCACAGGTTGTCTTCTATAAAATATGTTGCTTCAGTTGTTTATAAAACTTCCTGAAAGGCATAGTAGTTAAAATATTTGGCCTGAATGTTCTGTTGCACACTTTCCATGCCCTGGGGTAGAGGGAAGGCAGTGAGAAATGTATGACCAGACTGCAGAAATTTCCCCTATTCAGAGTTGCAACTAAAACACAGAGCAGCACTGCTCCACATCTAAATTCCTTGGTACAGCTGTAGAAATTAAGGCTGGAAAAGATCTATTGCATTCTTTTTCCTCCACGAGGTTGAATTAGTCATCCAACCACGGCTAATGGAGTGAAGAAATGACAGGGGTCTGCATGTGAACATTTCCTCTGTTTTCAGGCTTCTACATGGAAGAGAAACATAGCTTGTCAGTTCAACACAGGTACTAACTGGGTGTGTCTACACATGCAGTTACTTCACAGCAATAAACTCTGGCACAGTTCAGAGTTTATTGCCCCTGGGCACTGGAGTATTGCTCCTGGGCACTGTGTTTATATGTGCGCCTGGAACTACAGCATGTTGAGTTGAGTTGGAGTAGTCCTGGCAGGCTGGAATCTGGGCGTTCAGCCTGCCAGCCCAGGGGTGCTCTGACCCAGCTCCATATGCTGAGGAGGGGCTGGCTGGGACACAAGGGTGCTCAGTGAGGGGCTAGCCAGCAGACAGCTCCCTAACTGAAACATCCCTGAGCCTTAGCCAGCTGGGTCAGTGTCTACACATGCGTTACTGCACATTAAAACTCTACAGCAGGTTATTTGCAAGTACTATCCTGCTGCAGAGTTTATTAGTTTCCTATGGCCTAATACGGCTGCACATGTAGATGCCAAGATGTTTACTGTGGAGCTAATTAAGCAACTCCGCAGTAAACATTATGTGTAGATATGCCACTTAGTATTAATTTGCTAAGAAGAAAGACCTTCTGAATTAGAAGTCCTGTGAACATATGGGGAGAGTATGTGCAAAGAATTAAGTTAAAAACAGCTTGATATTGTTCCTTGATTGTGTTTCCTCAGATCAGAATGTATGATTAATATTTTTGAAAAAAAAAATCCTGACTGCAAGAAAGATGAAATGTCTTCCGAAATTCAGGAGGAGGAAAAAGATCAGGCCAGCCACAAACATTCCTGCTTCCAAAGTTGAAAAGATATTTTAAAATGTTTGAGGTACTAACAGATGATCTCATAGAGGACCCACTATGGATTACGAGCCCTTTATTATCCCTTAAGGCTCAAACTTTGGTGTAGGCCAGCTACTGGAGAGATCCCTAAAGGTGGAAGAAGAACCTTGTTTGTTTCCCTAGTCTGTCCAATGGCAATAAAGATGACATCTACTTTTTAAGGCGAAACAGCATACTTTTCTCTTGGAACTCGGGGTCATAGACTAATGAAGCTACACTACACTTAACAGCCACTTGGAAAAGTCTTCGTACCTCTATGCAGCTTGAGCTTTGTACTATAAAGGAAGGTGTGCTCTACACACTCTCAATGTCCCACCCCCTGCCCTGAGCCTAGATCCTCAGATCAATTTTGCAGGGGTGCCAGTGCCACCAGGCAGAACTCTTACAACTGGGGACAAAGTGATGACAACACTTGGCATAAAATACTTCAGCTGGCCTAAACCATCCAGTTCTTCACCACAATCAAATTTACACCATAGAGATCAATTGCAGTGAAGCCACTGAATTTCATTCGGTGCATCTACATGAAACACTGTACTGCATAGTAGCATAGTTTGTTGTACAGTAAGCATGTGTGTCTACATGTGCACATGCTTACCATGAAGTCAACTTCACTACTCATGAGTAAATCAGCTACCAGCAAATGCAAGTAGCAAATTTACTCATGAGTACTTACAGTGCAGTAATGCATGTGTAGACACCAACCAGGAGAACATTTGCTCCTGGTTACCCTGCCACAATGGTGCCAATCTGACCTCTGTCCCAGGGCCCTGGGGCTGGGAGCCTCTCCTGCCCCAGACTCTTTAAAAGCCCTTTAAAAGTCTGCAGGCACAACAGCAGGGAGCCTGGGGGGACTCTTGACTTCTGCTGCCCCTGCACAGGCCACGGGTCACCTATTCCAGCCTGCCTGTGCTCCAGTGCTGCTGCCTGGCACCACAGTGCCGTGTAGCTGACAGGCCCATGCCATCCAGCCCTGTGGGCTGCTGCAGGCTCCTGCCAGGCCTGCCAGCACTCGGGCCCAGTTACAGCCAGCTCCTGGCCACTGAGAGCAGTGCCAGCTGCCTGCAGCCAACCCCCAGCATCCTGCTAGACCCTGCAGGTGCTGCATGGAATTGCCTCATTGTGTGGCTCCTAGTCCTGTGCTGTACCCCTGTGGTAGGTACTGCAGGGAGCTGCCCAGGCCTAGCAGCACAGGGACCGCCATGTGGTGGCCTTGAGAGCCAGTGCAGGAGCTCCAGTGTCACCAACAACACCATACAGCAAGACCCAGGGCTCTGGCTGGTCACAGGAGGAGACTGGTGACCTTGTGGCTTGGGGACAAGGTGGAGGTGCAGCGGCAGTTTGCGCAGGGTGGGCTCTCCAACAACCATGTCTATGAGGGGCTGTCATACTGGATACAGGACCACAGGCATGATCAGTTGGCATGGCAGCGCCACATAAAAGTCAAGGCTTTGTAGGCACAGTGGGTCACCATCACCAACTACTATCATCGGTCAGGGACTTCCCACAAGTCCATGCCCTTTATGCAGCAACTGGATGCCATCCTGGCACCCCAGGACACAGGCCACAGCTGTGCTGTGTACAGCAGCATGGACAGTCTGCCCAAACCCCCACTCTGTTCTGGCACCTGTTGTGATGTGTTGCTGTGGAAGGGCCCCTTGGCCCAGCAGCCCATCCTGCTGAGCTCCCTGCCCCCAGCCTCCATAAGTACCTCAGGGAGCCTGGGCCCAACAGCTCCGCAGCTTCAGCCCCAGCCATGAGGTGCAGCCGGCCATGTCACACCAGCCACCAGCAGTGTCAGCTCCTCGCTGTTGCCCGATGAGTCTGCTTGGAGCTGCATGGCATGGCTGCCAACTGGGACCAGCTGGAGCCACTGGGCATGCCAGCCCACCCACGTGATAAGCACAGCACTAGAGGGAGGCCCTGCCCCACCCTGTCCCGGTCCCGGTCCCCCGCCCAGCCTGGCTGCACTCCTCTGGCCCCCCGGTTCCACTCCCAAAGCATGCAGGGGGGCAGGAGACAGTGCAAAACTTTATTGAGCAGCCTGTGCCCCCACAGCTAGGCAGGTATGGGTCTCTCATATGCCTTTCAATCTGATGCATGGAATTTTCTCAAATGTGTTTTGAATTAGTAGTAGGCTACAGTCACTGATGTGTAATTATTAGGCTAGTAATATCATCAAGTAAATCAACCAGGTAACTTAAAAATAGCCAGTGTGAGCACATGCAGGATGGAGTTATCCTAAACACACTAAGAAGATCTGCCAGTATTCTTTGTACAGCTCATTTCTGTCATTTTTTAATTTTCTTGAGTAAAGGGGGTTATTTTCAAGTAAAATACTCAAACCACCATTCCCCAGTCAATGGTGTCTATGATCAGCTGCCAACTGCAGAGCTTCTGAGATTTAACCCTGCTTCAAGCCAATGGTCCAGCCTTCAGCCAATTGCTTAACCTCTCCATGTCTTAGTTTTTCAATCTGCTTGCTATAGGCAAAATGACTGAATTTGTGCTGGTACAGCATCTTTACAAAGATGTGAAGTTCAATATTAAGAATTATACATCTGTCTTACTTTTACTGGTAGCCAAATGTCAGTGCTTTGGCACAAGCAGAACCTATGGTTGACTTCTTAGGAGAATCAAAATCTTTACTAGTAGATTTGACTCTAACTTCACCTTAAATATCACTTAGGAAGTTAATAAGTCATTATATCCAGTGTTTCAATCACTGCATATGAATTCCTCAGACTATTTGTCCTGGAATCTACCCTTTACAATTCCACAAGGTAAAGCCTAAAGATGTACTGGGCACTTCAAAGCCTCTCACCAGGATAGACCGATGCTTGAATAAGATCGCTTTAAGGCTATAGAACAGCAGGCTGAAAATGAACCCATACAAGACAAAGGAAATCCTTGCGGTGAGAGGAAAACCTTCTGAAGAGTGCTGTTAGTTGAAGGTACCCATCTACACTGATCAGTTCAGTCCATGGTTGAAGAGCACTTTTTGATTCCTTGCTACATAACATAATTTTTCACATAACAACATCTGCAAGCAATGTCTTCTGCCATCTGGTTGGCTAGAAGACTCCATCCTGTTCTGACAGCCTCAGTTATTCATTCTTTTGTCACTTCTCAGCTGGGCTATAGCAATGTCACCAACAAGAGGAAGATCATGGAAAGTGTGTGTCCTTGACTAAATGGGGGAGGAAACTTTGTGCCAGATGATGTGGAAAAGGCTGAAGTGCTCAATGCCTCTTTCACCTCGGTCTTCACAGGCAAGGTCAGCTTTGAGACTACTGCACTGGGCAGCACAGTTTGGAGAGGAGGTGAGCAGCCAACAGTGGTATAAGAAAAGGTTAGGGATTATTTAGAAAGTCTGGATGTATACAAGTCCATGGGGCCGGATGAGATGCAGCCAATGGTGCTGAGGGAGTTGGCCAATGTGATTGCGGAGCCACTGGCTATCATCTTTGAAAACTCATGGTGGTCAGGAGAGGTCTTGGATGATTGGAAAAGGGCAAATATAGTGCCCATGTTTAAGAAAGGGAAGAAGGAGGATCCAGTGAACTACAGACCAGTCAGCCTCACTTCAGTCCCTGGAAAAATCATGGAGCAGATCCTCAAGTAATTCTTTTCTAAGCACTTGGAGGAGGAGTGGATTTATCAAGCGCAGGTTATGCCTGACCAAGCTGATCACCTTCTATGATGACACAACTGGCTCTGTGGATGCGGGAAGAGCAGTGGACATGATATACCTTGATTTTAGCAAAGCTTTGATATAGTCTCCCACCACATTATCACAAGCAAGCTAAGGAATTACGGGTTGAATGAATAAATTGTAAGGTGGATAGAAAACTGGCAGGATTGTTATGCTTAGAGGGGACTATGCTTGCCTACAATGGCTCGATGTCTAGCTGGCAGCTGGTATCAAGAAGAGTGCTGCAGGGATCAGTCCTGGGAATGGTTTTGTTCAGTATCTTCATCAGTGACCTGGAAGATAGGACAGACTGCACACTCTGCTGCATTAGTAGCAGTGTTGTCAGCAGATGGAAGGAAGTGATTATTCCCCTTTATTCAGCACTTGGGAGGTGACATCTGGAGTACTGTGTCTAGTTTTGGACCCTCTGCTACAAAGAGGAGGTGGACAAATTGGGGAGACCCCAGGGGAGGGGAATGAAAATGGTTCAAGGGTTGGGGAACATGATTTATGAGGAGAGCCTGAGGGTACTGGGTGTATTTAGTTTGGAGAAGAGAAGACTGAGGGAGGATTTAATAGCAACCTTCAACTACCTGAAGTGTGGTTTGAAAGAGGATGGAGCTAGACTGTTCTCAGTGATGGCAGATGACAGAACAAGGAGCAACGGCCTCAGGTTAGAGCAAGGGAAGGTTAGGTTAGATATTTGGAAAAACTTTTTCAAAAGGAGGGTAGAAAAGCACTGGAAAAGATTAACGAGAGAAGTTGTGGAATCTCCATCCTTGGAGGCTTTTATGACCTGGTTCAACAAAGCGCTGGCTGGGATGATCTAGTTGGGGATGGTTCTGCTTTGAGCAGGGGGTTGGACTAGATGATCTCCTGAGGTCCCTTCCAACCCTAACTTTCTATGATTCTAATCTGACATACATTTAGTGCTAAAGATGATCACTTGACAAAGAATGGGGCAGCATGTATTCAGAAACACAGGCTGTCCTGAGCATTCAGACCTGTCCTCTGTTTTCTACAGTACCTCTTCAAAGCACATCAAATCAAACTCAAGGTCTTGTATAACTGGAGCCCAGCATATCTAAAAGATTGTCTAAAACTCTTGGATGAAGTCTCTGATTGAAAAACGTACCCCTCTAGCAAAATGACATCCTTTATAACAAGGGGGAGTTGGAGACAATTCTTTTATAGTCTGCTCTGAGACCATGGAATTTACTCCCCTAAAACGTTAGGACCATGACTAACTTCAGTACCATCTGCTCTAAGTGCAATGTACATTTCTTTGACCTCTTCTCCAGCATAAACAGAACCAAATCAATACTCCACTGTTCAAACCTATATCCTGGAGATAGGATGAGAGAATGCACACCATATACATAAAAGCATACTATTTTTTCTTAATACATTAGTGGAAGTTGCTCAGTCAGATACTGTTATGAAGAATACAGTATGAGAACCTATATAGACTAGAACAGGAGAATGCCAGGAGCAGCTTCATGACCAAGGGGGCCCTTAAAGCAGGCATGTAATTCAGGTCACTTGGGGCTTCTATAGCCCTTAACTACAGGAAAGCAAGCTGCCTTCTTCCTGTCTTTGCACTAAGTCCTGTGCTAGTGCAGGGATGAATCTGGCTCATTTTTAGCTTCTGGGCATCCGTACACCTGCTCTGGGGTGAAAAGCGGGGCAGAGGGGCACTTTAATTAGAGCAACTCTGAGAGCTGCTTTAATTAAAGTGCCCGCAGCATCATGTGTATTCAGTATCCTGTGCATCAAAATTGGTGGCAGGGGCGCTTGAACTAAAGCTTGTTCAATGAGCTTTAGTTCAAGCACCCCTGCTGCCATTTTGAAGCACAGGGACACTGAATAGACATGATGCAGAGGAAGCTGGAGTGCATTAATTAATACACTCCAGCTCCAGCAGACTCCATTAATCAAGTCTACTCCAACGCATGCTAATTAGCACAAGTTGGAGCAGACCTCCGGCATGTGTATAGGTTCTCTTTAAGTCTAATAATCTTTGCTGCACAAGATAAATATTTGACTATAATTTCTCCCACAAGGTATATAATAGCACTTACTAACAACTTCTTTGGGCAAATGTAGGCCTGATTTGATCATATATCTGCTAGGTTACTGTGCATATGGTGGGAGGGAGGTGGTTGACTGTTTAAAAGCCATTTGGAGATCTCTGTTCATGGGGTCAGTTTGACATCAATAGGTTTCCAGCATACCAATGGACAGATATGCTAGTTGGAGATCATGGGAATGTAAATCAGTTGGCTGTAAAGCAGTGGTGTCAAAATCATTCTGCCCCCTCAGGCTGGATCCAGACTGCATACCTCCTTGCAGGACAGATCTGGACCCAGTAGTGGCAGGTCAGGTAATAGCGGGGATAAGCAACAGAAGGGCAAGTAGTTCTCTGTTGGCACAGACATTTATCTCCCCCTGCCACTGAAGGCTGTCCCCAGTGGAGACTCAAAGCCAAGCCCTGAATTCCATGGCAGGTCCTGCTTCGTACTTGTTCTGTCTCCAAATTCCCAGGCCATCAGGGGACCCATGGAAAGGCTCCACAGACCATTTATGTATCATGGACCATATTTTTGACACCCCTTCTATAAGATAAGGTAGCTTAAGAATGGATGATGCTGGCTTAGTGTAGTGTGAGAATCCTTAGCTGGCTAGCTAAGCCCCTTTGCACTACTAGTGATATGAAGGGGCCACAGCAAGCCAAAATACCTGGGATAAGAGGTGGGCCTGGGAGCAGTATAAAGGTGGAGGAGGTGAGTGGCAACATCTGGATTGTTCCTTCATAACAGAATTCTAAGCAGATATATGCCTGTCTTTGGACTGTAATGTCTAAAGGACGCTGCGCTACTTGAACTGCCATATTTCAGATGAGACATGAACTTGGGAATTTGGTTAATCATGATCTGTGAAGATTAAATATCTCCACACATTTTCTAATCTTAGCTTGGAATCCAGGGGTTCTTCTCAAATTCCAGCCTTGGTATTAGTAGGCTTCATACTTAGACTACACAGAATGGTAGTCTATGACACTCCAGGTTCCCTGTGCTGGAAGTATAGCGGTTTTGGCAATGATGTTTTGAAGGGACATCCAGAAAGTTAAGTAAGGAGGAGAGCAGCAACTGAATGGGGAGTCAGATGAACAGAAGGAGAAGTGCCTGTCTGTCCAGCTAAGATTTATCAGCTGCAGCTGTGCTTACAGGCCAATTGTGCTGAGAAGCAGCAGGAAGGAATGAAGAAAGGGTGAATAAAGAGAAGTCCCAGGGGTGCTGCAGAGGCAGAATAGGGGACCTGGCACTGTGAAGGGGAAGAAACATTGAAATAAGGTTTGAAACTTCTAGTTGCTTTTGATGAAACACTTTTATGGTTCTAAAAGATCAATAATTTAGAGTTACACAAAATATTTGAGCACCAATTCCCAAAGTAGGGGGTCATATTTATGAGGAGAGTTGCATGCCTCACAGATATTCCAGATGCTGAAAGATGTGCAGCTCCCTGCTGTAACTCAAAGTGCTTCACAGAAAGTGCCTTGAGTTACAGTGACGCCTCCCACCCTAGACTCAACTGATGTTTGCTGTTGAGTGAGGTGGGGGGCAGGGGAAGGACTGCGTTCCAGGGGGGCTGCCTATCTGCAGCCTCTCCCCTATAGTCCTCCCCCACGCCAGCTCTTGTGCTGTCTGTAGGAGGAGTGGGGAGAAGGGAGGGGAGGGAGCTCCGGGCTTTGCTTATGCTGTGCAGAAGGTTGGGTTGGCAGGTGGACTGGCTCCAGTCCACCTGCCCCCGCTCCAGCCCAGGCTGGGCAAGCCCCAGCTCAGAGCTCCCTCCTCTCCCTTCTACCTGCTCCTATCCCACAAAAAGCACCAGGGACAGGGCTGGGTACATCAGTCCAACCCTGATTATGCATAGTGACAGACAGAAGTTAATGAAGGCGCTCTGCTTTGGAGTAACTTCATCTGACCCCTTATTACATGAGGACTAATTTGTTGCACAACTGGGCATTTTTAAAGCACTGTGCCACAGTGTCTTTCTGTCAGGGCACAGCTGTAGAGTGCTTTCAAGGGGCTGATACCATGATAAATGTCACTTCTGTCAGTGCCCTCAGTTCCCCCAGACAGGTTGTGATCAGAAGCAGGGTCACATGCAGGGTTGACTATTGACTCCTGAGGTTTGGGGGGGAGGGGGGGGGCACAAATTGTGGGCGGGCCAAAAGCCCCATAGCCACTCCTACACTTTTGTGCCATGGTTTAGTGCCCTCCCCAACATGCTTCCGGCCCATGCAGCAAAAAACTGCACCCCCTGTGCCTTCCCTACCACTCGCCTGTGGTCATATGATTCTTTAAACTGGGAAAAAAATTGGGAACCACTGTGTTAGAACTTCTGAGTGCTCACTGGATTGATCTGGTTTTGCCTGTACATCATTGTCTTTATTCCTTTCCTAAAACCTGTTGTTAACAGTTCACAGCAACTTTCTTTCCTCTCCAAGATGACTGCATGTCCACTGTGGATGAGATATGTTGTATACAATGTGAAATATGTATTAGACAGGTATTATTATTTCTAAAATGCTTCTGGACCAAATGCTGTATACGAAGATTAGTGAAATTAAAATATTATTATGAAGAATTGTTGTAGTAGGCTCATTAAATAGACGAGACAAAGGTCTACAAGTTTTCATGTGTCTAGGCATAACATTTACCAGCTGGAGTCATGAATAAATGTCTCACTATGATTTCATATGAAATTCCATAACTGGACAGGTGTATTGTATTTCTGTATATCTGTATGTATATCCAGGGGAGGATGTAAATCTGACTTCAGTGAGATCGGTCACATGCATAAAACAGTCTTAATGGGATTGGGGCCTTATTGAGGTATCACTCTATATTATAAAGTTCATTTTTAGTATGTTAATGGAAAGATCAATTAACCAGTTCCGATGGCATGGCTCAATTTAGTTGGCCCTGTTGCAACATTAGTAAAAAAAAAAAAAAAAAAAAAAAGGAATAAGGATTCTGGCTCAGGTAGCATCTACTGGGAGTTTTGCCCTTGACTTCAATGAAGTTAGGATTTACCCAGAGCATGGGAGTTTTGCCTGAAACACATCAATGTCACCCTGTGCAAGTAAACACTCCAGGAAGCTATGATGGCATAACTTAGGGGAAAAAAATCCTTGTCTACAACAGAAATACTACTGAAGTCAAGAGTTGGTGGATCAAGCTCAGTACATTTAAAAATCTAAGAATTTCCTTGCATATATATTTTTAGGCGATAAGAGAGACTATCATTTTTTTATAAAGCTTGATTTGTGCTTTAAAGATTTGAAAGCAGAAAGAACATCATGAGTCAAAATAGACCTCTGGAATGGTTTCCAGTCCAAATAGTTTATTTAAATTAAATGCAGTCTCTAGGATGGGGGCAGGGAGTTAGACAGGATTTCAACTTAACTTCTTCATGTCCCAGGGAGGAGCTCTCTTTCCTTAACCCTATCATTACCTTTTAACATCTGGATTGATGTGGACATGCAATGTACTTCTTCAGTAATGAGAGCTTCATTTCTACTAAAAATAAGGGGAAGAAAATACACCCGGTCCAGAGAAGCTCAAAGCAATGGCATTTGTTTTATAAGGGGGGAAAGCTGCTTTAAATTTCACTAATATAAATCTAGAGCAACATAACTTCAGAGAAATTATTCTAAAGATATACCAACATGTATATACATGTGTAAGAGGAGAATCTGACCAAAATTATCTACATTTCAGGCAATCTTTTTAATTAACAGTATAGTGCCCTGACTGCATTACATCTCTGCCCTACATTTTTATATGTTATTAAATATTTTAAAATTAGTTATATATAGGGGTGTCTTAGCAAAAATATCATTTTCCCATCCTGCTCTCCTCTGCCACTAAAAAAATCAAAGCAGTCCTGTCTGGCTTTTGTTTCCAGTGAGCTCAAGGGAGCAGCTACAAAGCATTGCGTGGTCTGCCTTGATGCATTGCAGCTGTCCGGAAAGTACAGTATCTCCTCAAAACTCCAAATGCTCTTCATAGCCACAGCCATTCTCCCCTCCCCCACCTCACAGACAAAAATTGTGTACAACTCTCATCCTAATTTCAGTACTTAAGAAAAAGGATTCCATTTGATGATGCTACTTGGTCTGAAGTACAAAAAGGGAAAGAAGAACAAAAGGAAAAAGATACCTTATGGTTAGAGCAAAGCATTAGAGAGAGCAGTTGGTGAACTACAAAACAATTTAAATGAGTTATTTCTTTAATGTCAGGCTTCAGGAGAAAAGGAGGAGGATTAACCCCAGAAAATGCCCAAGGAGTAGAAGCTATGCAGTTGCTGCTTAGCTGCTTTGTGAGACCTGCTTTGGATATTAGGTTTCTATTTTCCTTTTCCCCTTCTAATTAGTGCAGTGCAGCATTTCAAGGACGCCAAGCCCTGCTGCATATAAAAATGGACCCAAGCATTGAAAGTCCAGAACACACCCTTTGGTCAGTATAATAACCATTTAGCTTACAGCTAAATCCACATGAGTCACAGGTTTTTTTAACCAGACCCATTAAAGAACTATATATATATAGCATTGCAAGATATGAATGGCAGTTGGGAAGGGTATGTTGAAACCCTAGGCTCAGTCTGGCAGGGGCATTCAGCAGTACTCTTTTATTTAAAGAACGATATCTAACAAAGTTCCCGCTTTAGAGTTAGTGGTAATTTATTCACAGTAATTACATTGTATGATTGTATGCATTGTATGTCTTGGATGATATTATTTCTTTCTTTCTAAGTGAAAGCTCCTCATGGAAAGCCAAACACACGGTGCCATGGAGGCACAAAGATATGCCAGGAGATCCACAGAAAGAAAGGTGGCATGGGAGAGTGCTGAAGTTCTCTGCTTCAATTCTTGCTCCTTTAAAATGTGCCAAAATACCGCACAGCCTTCCTTATTACCAGATTCTGTCTGGGCTGTCCTACAGGGTCGGATGATGTGATGGGGGGTGTGGCTTACACTTCCAGTATTGGCAACTCCTAAGCATTCAGGAATTGTGAGTCTGGACCCTCCAAATCAGTAGATTTGCTTAAAATATCATGAAATATACGTAAAAAAACAAAGAATTTCCTTTTACTTATCCTCTGATTATTGAAGTATTGCTTTAGTTACATTCTCAATGTTTTCCTGCAACTGTTAGGCCTAGCCTTTCTTTTAATGAAAGATGAGATTTGTATGTAATTGCTTAACTCTGGGAGCTAGCACTTTGAGAAAGTTTTCAAATATTGTAAGACTGATGAGTAAACAAGAGATTTTGTATATGCAATAGTGTTGCCAAACAGCCAGTCAATCTGACTAGAGGATGCACTTGTTCAGATTATTTTTACTTCTAGAGGCTTGGGGAGGGGTCTTTTTCAGGCTATACTGTGTTTCAGCAACTTTATCCTTTCACCACTGAACCTCTTCTTGTGTCACAAAAAACATACCCCTTAAATACTTAAGCCTTAGGTTATCAACAAATTGGAAGTTGGCTTAAAAAGCAAAGCAAAACAAAACAAGTACAAAAACCCCCTTACTTTAAAAATATACACATCATTCCTCATTACTCTAAATCACTGTTGTGAAATTGATTAAATATGTAAATTGTGTGTGTGTCTATGTGTGTGTGTGTATTTGAACAGCAAAGTATAAGGTTTGCCTAAATTTCCTGAGGGCAAATTCCTTTTACTTCAGCATTTGACATGGCTGGATCAGGTTTTTGTAAGATTAGCTACATAAAATTTGTACAGATCAGCTGTATAAAATGCTTCTGCATGTTAGTTCCACTGATGGAAACTATGCTTGAGAATCTGTGGGAGAAGAACCCTCTCCCAGCCTCTCTTCTGTACTTTATGTCAAATGCTGATTTGGTTTCTTATTCTTCATTGCTCGGTTGTTAGTACATGAACTTCAGTTTAAAGTTACTGACACTGCCAGAGGCACAACTGGGCAGCCTGGATGGCAGCAACAGTGGCAGTGGCTGGGATAGTGGTGGCAGCAGCTGTTATTTTTGTGCCCGCCCTGAAGTTGGTGCCCAGGTCACCCTTTTCCCCTTAGTTACATTATCAGACCTCTTGCCAGAAAGCTATTAAATGAAAGTAAAGTTGAACAGCATTGGCCATTGGACATGCTGAACAACACACAACAATCCTTTTATTTCTAATTAATAATCCTGGCAGTGTGCTTGTTAAAAAAATACCTTTTTAGACATCACGTACCTCATGAAAGATTTTTTTTTTTAATTTAAAAAGGCATGACTGTTTTAAAAGTCTTTTATCAGCACGGTCACAGTCTGCTTTTGACAAGAGATACTAAAAAGTAGATTTGGGAGCATACAGGAGGAGGAGAAATATAGGAAAGGAAATGCACTCAAAAGCAAATATGCCAGATCTAGAAGAGCATGGCAAGGTATCCTTGAAATTCCTTCATCCATGAGCATATGCTCTGGGTTGGAGAATTTACTGCTGAGCCACGTCTTAAAGTGAGGTCGGAAGCGCTATGGTCTGGCTTAGTCCCAGTCAGTCAGCTATGTGGCACTGCTGCTATTGTTGCAGCAGGATTCTTTTATCATTACATCTTTCCTCCTAAACTCCATGGACAGTTTAGCTTTCAAAATTTGCCATTCATGTTTGTGAGGTCTGAAAATTAAAAAGATTGGGTGGGGGCTGGGGGAGGGAAAGCATTCTCCCACAAGAACTGAATATGGAATATTTGCAATATCTACACAAACCCAACCAAGCAAACTGAATGTTAGCAGGTTAACTGAAGCAAGACATCACCTACTTCTTCAGAGATAAAACTCTAATGTGTGGATAGAATTTTCTCAGCAGGAGATATACAGAGGATATACAGAGGATTTCTCAGCAGGAGAAAACTTGTGAAACTTGAGTGTGAGCCAACAAAACTATTACTTTTTGGGCACATCTGCTAGTGGTCAACCCCCAAAGCAGGACTGGCATTTCCAAATTTGGTTATTTATTCTGCAGGGGTTAATGATGCTTTAACATAGTAGATTCTGCATTTAATATTCTATCCAGCTACGTACAATGTCACTGCAGTCTGATCCTATGAGGTGCTGCAAATGACTCTATTTCACTTCCACCAACACTTCACAAGGTCATTTCACTGGAGAGAGACAGAATGAAGCCAAAACAAAACCAGAATGAGGCTGCTTAGAATTCTACCCTCTAACTTTACTCACTTCAAGAGATTTTTCTGCCAAAAGTGGTAGTATGGATCAATCAGTAGCACACTTTGAATGGGTAAAGGAGAAAGGGTAATTGGGACATGCAGCACCCAAGGATGATGACCATGCTGGATCCAGTGAACAAGTTGTGTCTATTGTCTCTGTTCTCCATAAAAGCAGAATGAAGCCATTGCAGTTGAGGGCGAATTCTTTGAGCACATTTACATGAGATGTTTCAAGTGCATTAGACTAAATCTACTGTGCATTAGTGCAGTAGGGAAAGCCTGTGCTAATGCACTAATGTGCAGTACATTTAGTCTAATGTGCATCAGTGTCACTAAAAAGTGTTCATCTGCACTAATGCGTAGTAGTGCTGAGTAAAGCACATTAAGACAGTACCTATCATTACAGGTACTAAACTTAATGTGCCTATTATGGCATACTAATGAATGTGTAGACAAGCCCTGCATCCACTTAAAAAGAAAGCTTAGTGCGCATGGCCTGTGCAGAAAACAGGTCTAGGAATTCTGGGAGAGACTGTGCCCAAGACATATCCTCTAACAGCAGTAGTGCGGTTCCAGGTCTCAGGCTGTCTACTGATCACACAATCACTTTGGTAGGAGAGTAACATTACTGTTTTAAACAAGTGTGATAAAGGGGTCCCAAACCTCCTTTCAGCGGATGTATAAGCCAAGGAAGGTGATGACACATGACCAGTGTCTGCAGCAGTTTTTGGTTATTTAAAATTTCATGTCCACTGATAGGGCCACATTTCTTTTGGGGGTATATTAGACAAAATATAGACACCAGAAATATTAGCACAAGAAACGTACAATGGTTTTCTTTAGGGAATTTGAAAAAAATTAATATAATAATTTCAAATATCTGGTGTTTAATCCATCACAGTACAAATAGGAGCTGTTTTATCATACAGCAATGATAAAATCTGTATGATAGTCTTAATTCTATACTCTGAAGAGTTTTCTTTTATAAGAGAGAAAGAAATGTACTGCATTTACTCAAATCTAAGATGACTCTGAATTTAAGACAACCCACCGATAACTAGATTCTATAAATGGAAAATTAAAAATGTATCATGCCTAGAATCTAATTATTAGAGGGTCATCTTAAATATATCCCTCCCAGTGCTACAGCAGGGAAAGCAGTAGCAGGGTGGTTGGCAGTAGGAGAACAGGTAGTGGGGTGGCAGGGAGAGCTGGGGTTGGAGCTGCTGCCACCACTGCTGATGCTGCATGGCTGGGATGGGACCAGTGCAACCATGTGCTCCATGCTCTAGGTTGTAGCAGGGCCAGAGCTGGAAGGTAAGCAGCAGAGGATAAGGGGGTTGAGGGGAGCAGGCAAAGGAGGGAGGCAGAGGCTGCAGGGGACAGAAGCAGCAGGGGGATGGGACAGGCAGCAGCTCCAGTTCTGACTCCTACCCAGGGTCAGGTCCAGAGTCAGAGCTGCAGCAACTGCCTGCTCCGCCTGCAACCTTTTACTTGAGTCTAAGATAAGCGCCTTCCCCCTTCCCCATTTAAGTGGGAAACAACCCTCATCTTTGGTATGAATAAATATGGTATTTCCTGGAATACTTGCAACTGCTATAGCTATTTTAACATTCAGTCCCACCCATTTTCCTCACAGAAATGGATGCTTATAAGTTAACTTATAAGTGATTTTAAAAGTGCAATGACTATTGTGTGTCTTCTACTTAGCCAAACAGTAAGATCAAACTTCCCGTCAAACAGTCACATTTCATACATATTTTTAAAAACTGGCAAATTACCCATCAAGAATGATGGGGTGCGGAGGGGAGGAGAGGGGCAGGCGGGGACAGAGGCCTATGTCTGGCCCATCTCCCTGCTTTGGTGCAGAGCCAGGGCTGCTCCACATCTCTCCCCAACCGCTTTGGGACAAGGCTGGGGCCGCTCCCCACCTCCCCCTGCCACTTTGGGCCAGGGTCTGGGCTTTTCCCCTCTCCCCTTGGGGCTGGGGCAACTCTTGTCTCCCCTGCTGCTTTGGGCCCAGGCCATTCCCTACCTCCCCCCTCCATTTCAGGTTGTGGCTGGGGCCAGGGCCAGGGCTGGCAACCATGGTCATGGCAGCAGTTGTGACTATGGCGGGGCACAGACAACGATAACACCTCCTACCCTTCCTGCTCCCCTCCCTACCCTGTTCCCCGCTGTCTCCCCTCCTTGCTGGCTGTTTTTGGGTGGGTGGGGGCCACTGGCCTCTGGATCCAAGAAGCAGACCCGGGGGGTGGTGAGACCAGCACTACTGGTCTCACGCCCCGCCCACTCCATCCCCTCCGTTATGGTGGTGCTCTGATCCCTGCCATCCCCCTCTGCCTCCAAACTCAGTCCCCACTGTCATGGCAACGCTCCGCCATCTGTCTCTTGTCTGTGTAAAGCTGTGCCAAGACAGCCAATCAGAGTATGAATAAAGCTTTATGGACAGACGGACAGACAGACTAAGGCTTTCATAATATTAGAATTTTCCTCACAGCAACTCTCTCTCTATTTTTTAAGCACAATTCCAAATGTAAAATTTTACAGCTTGGTAAGGCCTGTAAGTTATTAACTTAATCTAAAAGAAGATCTTTGGTTTTAACCAACGTGTTGATTTTGGTTTACCAATAACATGTTAATTGGCACAATTAATACTTTAATGTCTAAATGTCTATATATATATTTCTTCAAGTGTCAATAAGAGAAAATTTCAACGAAAATATTGAGGTCCATGTCCTGGTTCAGATGGTATACCATCCTCATTCAGGCCTTGTGTCAGCCTGGTTTGCTCTACTGTTCGCCCTGGGATGCCTTACTTCCAGATGCTCTCCCTTTTCCTAATGGCTGCTTACAGCTTCAGACTCGTTTCTTCTTTCTCTCCTTACAGACTCACTGCTGTCCCAGTCTACACCGGGTATATCTGGGATCCACAGTCTCATGAAAGGTAAGGATCCTGGCTCCTTCAAGCCAGCTTTAGCTGGGCATCCCTCCTCTTGGTGCCACCACTCACCCCTGCCGGGGCAATCATTTGTTCTCAGGTGCTCCAGACCCTCCAGAGGACTCACTTCTGGTCCTCCCCAATGTTGGCTGGTAGGGCTTTTTTTTCCCCTCTCCAAGGGCCAGCTGGAAAACTGGCATCGGCACGCAGAGATAATGTATGTGGGGTGATACTGAAAGTTCTCATAGGGTCAGTGAGACAGTGAGCAGAGGAGAAGATGACTCTAGTTCAATGACGAGGATACATCCATGGAGCTATGTGGGAAGTAACACAAAGGACATGCCCCTGATACCCAAGGAGTGGGTTGGAACAGACATCAATTTCATTGCATGAACCCTTCAGCCATAAGCCAAGATTTTCCCCAAATTAATTTACTCATGCTGTACCCTGTAAGACTATTTAAGAGGTGGGAAAGTGTTCCTTGCACAATAAGTCATCTCCCAAGCCTTGTGTTCAACTTATTTTAGCATGAATTCCCCCGCCCCAAAGGGAGACGGGAAATGCTCTCTTGCATATACCATATTATCTGTAAACAGAATATTTATTTTTTAAAAAGACTCACTGTAAAAATAACTAAAAGAAACCTTTTGACTGGCTAGGAACCCACATTTTATCAAGAACAATCTTAAAACCTATTATTCCCAGCAAAATATTGCAACTGTAGCAAGACTAAAGCTATAGCTATAAGCTATAGCTATAAACTTTAGCTGTAAGCTACAGTTAAGCTAAAGCCAGAGCTGTAACAAACTCTGCTTTTGCTGTACTAGAAGGTGTGGCAGACAGATAGGGAGTAAATAGAAGAATAAATCTAAAAAGACATAATTGTTTAAGTACAGGACCACATCCTCAGATGGAGTAAACAGACTTAGTTTTGTTGCCTGCAATGGAGGCAACCAATTGACAACAGTGTCTCTGACCCACACTCATTTTTAAACTTTCATTGCATTGCAGAGAATTGGTGCTTTTGAACACATGCCAAAGTGAGGTATAACATAAAGCAGAAACAGATGTCAATGACTGTAGTTGAGCTAGGGGAAAATATTTTATATATATATATATATATATATATATATATATGCTTCATACATATTTATTTTCCAGAAAGGCACACTAGGATATATGAAATATCAAAGACCTTGCAGCTAGAAGCCCCAGAATGGTGAGAAAGTCTTCTCTTCTGCTTGTCACAAATTGTCTTTCATTTTCAACTTCCCTGTTTAGATTTCAGTACATTTACTTTGAATTGTTTTCAGCCTTCTCTGCTAAGCATTATGGGAGCCCACTCTTAAGTGATTGCAAATGTTTCTGCTGTAATCATTTCCATTAAAGACGCCAGCTGGCTCCTCCTTTGTAACTAGCCAATACTTCCATAGTGTGCTCCTAAAGCAATAGAAACAAAATGGTACAGCTATCCTAAATTCATACTAATACAATTATTAAAATATAAAGTCCACATATATGATTAAATAAATGTATAAAGCTAGGACTCCTTAAAGCAGCAACACCCTGGAGCAGGAATCCATTTTCAGCAAACTGTGGTTTTGGAATGCAGACCAAAAAAAAAAAAGGGAGAGAGCTTTCCAGAAAAAACAGAGTAACAGGCCAATCTAAGCCAAATACTTAAAGTGAGCAAAGCAAAGCAAGAGTCCGTTAACAGTTTGTAGCAAGAGACCATATTTTCTTTTCCAACCTCCTACCCAGGGAATTCTGTCTTGAGAGCAAAGAAAAAAATAGGAAGAAATAGACTGCTGGGGTTGCATTGCTTGAGCAGAAAAACAGGATACTTACTCCAAGACGATGTAGCAGGCATCTCTGTATGGGATTTCATTCTTTACAGAATTAACACAATACTCACTTCTGCTAAAGTTTACAAATGAAAGCAAATCATTTGCGTTTTCTCTCTGCTACTTCTTATGTTGACTATGGCCTGTTTGGAAGCTAACTCTGTATGTGAATAAAATATCAGATCCCTTGTGCATTTCTTTTAAACCTGTCTTAACAAATGCAACTGCCTGAGCCTATCTTTCCAGCCTCCTCCATGTTATGGGGATAAGAAGAAAAGTGCCTGGAGGAACTTGGAGGTTCTTTTTGGTACAAGTGACATATTTAGGTAGCCTCAGACATATTTAGGTGTAGATCCTAGCTTTCCAAGTCCAAAAATGCCATTATCCACCCTGATAAGTGCTCACATCTCCTTTTTACCTCTTACTTAAACGCCAAAGTTCAAGAGACTTCTATTAACCTATTCATTACTCATTGCGAAACAATTCTCCTGGAGATCATATTGTCTAAGCATGGCACTTTGGCCTTCTTGTTGTGGAGTTCTCCATTGTTCTTTTAATGTGATAATCAGCCTTGTGCAGAATATCAGTACAGAATCCAAATACCTCTTAAACTCCATTTAATCTTAACTCAAAATGGGACCTAAATGCAACCAAGGGCCAGTTCTGGTTCATTTCATGGGGCTGAAGGCTACAGAATGGTTGGAACCCCCGAGATTGGTTTTACATCAAAAAGAAGTCCTTACCCCTAAATAATGACTGAAAAGTAAACTATTTTCTGCTAAAAAAGCTATCTAGGAAGTAACCTGAAGATTGTGATGGGATGCAGGTAATGTGCTATGGGAAAGCTGGGCTATTTCTGTCCCTCGGACCATACAAAACTATCATCTCTGGGGTCAGTCAGAACCAGTAGTTTAAACAGGCTGCACTGCAAAGAGAGCTCTTCATAGCAAGCATGACATTGCGTAACAGAGATAGACCTAATGAACCCTACTAATAGGAAGATCCAGTAGTTACAGAGATAATGATGATGTCAGACAATGTTACCACTTAGATATGATATTCCTATAATATCACATTCCTGAAAGTGTAAATAAAGTGACCTACAAAATAAATAATAATGAAAAAATGATTTTGTGGGATTGTGATAGTCCTGTTTTCCTTTTACCCTAGAAATATCAGAATGACCATCAGTACAGGTTTCTATGGCTTTTTGTGGGGTTTCAGAGCTCTAGCTATCTAAATACTGCAGAGCAGTGTTTTAAGTTTAATTATCGTCCTAATAACTGCTAAAGTATATTGAGCAGGTGAATAAAAGGAAAATTACAGAAATGCAAAGAATATTTTTTTATGATTTTAGTGGAACCTGCTTTTGTAGTAGGCCACATGATTACTAATGAGTTTTCTTCAAAAAAAATCCCTGCTGCTTTTAAGCCTGTCCTGAACCTGACATTAAAAATAAATCAGAGCAAACAGAAACTGGATGTGTTCATTTTCATTGCCGGTCCGCAGTTATAGGATAGCGCTCTGCATGATGACAAGAGAAAGTGTGTCTAGAAAGCTGTAAATCACCAGCATTAGTACTGAAGTGCCAGCCCCTCCAATGGTATAAACCAGCAAAGACCCAGTGAAGTCCCCTATGTTTACCTATATCAGTTAAGAAACTAGCTACAAATGAAGCCTGAACCACTTCATGTAGAACCACACTTTGCAGTTAAAAAGACAGGGGATTTCTAAGGGAATATCTGCATCTCTAAGGAACTCTGTTCATAAAAAAAAAAATCTTGATATACCACGGTGTGCCTGGCTCCTAATGACATACAGCCTCACTCCATGAATTAATGGCTGTGTACAGTCTCTGGCTGAGAAATGTAAATATCAACATGGGAACCCCCTCCCCTCCATTTCTTGCCCATATAAGTACTGGTCACATGGTAAAGTTGGAATTTGTACAAGGCCTTTCTCATTAACCTAGAAATAAGTGCCAGCAGAAGGCTGAGAGAAATGTTTTAGGTTATAAACAGAGCAGGACGGAAAGAATGACCACACTGCAGTCAGACTTAGTCTACTTTTCCCCTTGTAGCTGAAAGGTCTGCTTCAGTCTCTCCTTTTGAAAGTCTTTCCCTCAGCCACTACTTTCTGCACCTTAGGTAAAAAGCCCAAGATTCTGCTTTTTATCAGCAGAGGAAAAACATTGAGTTTCAATCTACACTGCAGACTGTGGAGACCTGTGCTGAAGTGGCTGTATTGCTTTAGCACCTGGGTTATCTTGGCTGTTTATTTGCTGCATTACTGTTCAATGGGGCCCAACTTTTTTGGGGAGGTATGCCTTAGATTAGCTCCACACCTTCCCTGAGTGCTACTCTGATCTCCTTCCTCTCCCAATCTGTTAGTCTGCTTTTTGCTTCCTGCGCTTCCTACCTGATCTACAGCTTTGCTTTCTGCTCCCTGCCCTATCCATCACTGTGCCCCTCCCCAATCTGCCATGTGCCTCACACAGAAGCTGCCTGTGCTGCTTATGGCATGTGTGTTGCAGGTTGATCACCCCTGCTTTAGGACAGGCAACATTGAGACAAATGTTCTGGTTGGGAATGCCTGGGATACTTAGTGATGGTGTTATTCAAAGCCCATAAGAGGAGGCAAGGAGAAGGCACACTGCTTAGCAACGACTTCTGGAAGTACCCAACTGCAGGCAGGTAGATGTGCTTGATTCAGCATAAAGCCTTAGGCAGGCACAATGTTCCAAGACAAACATGACCATTCTGCCACTCGACAAAGGAGGAGGCTGTGCTTCACCTAGAGCGAGGCTACCCCCGACTTACGGTCTAGTCGTACAGTCCTCTTCCTGCTTAGAGGTGCACAAAGAAGGGGTGGCTGCCTGGTTTCTGCAGAGGGCATATGTGGAGGTCTTCCATCTGGATTTAGGGGTGGCCAGATCCAACCCATAATGACGGGAGCAGATTTTTTTACACACATGGGCCAAATCCCCGGATTTTACTCAGGCAAAGATGATGAGAGCCTGGCCTGAATGAAAACTGAATAAATGCAAAGTAAGGGGCTTGAGCTTTGGCTCAGTGCTGCTATATGAATTTGTTAAGATTTTTCTGTAGGTCTTTGCTTGTAAGGGGACGTAACACAGCTGTTTCCTTGGCAAGCATCCATATTTAAATTAAAATGGCAAGCATGCAAGTTAGGAAGTCCTCCAGGCAGCTCTGAGCTGCATATTTTTGAAGGAAAGTTTTCTTTAAAGAAGAATATTTGAAACACTGGAAACTTTTACACTAGGTTCCAGTCCTTTTTTTTGGAATGTGCCTCCTCTTTTCCTTGCAAGCAGCTTGCAACCTACAAGAGTTGTATGGGAAGGAACTTTATGGAACTTGCTGAGTTTTTGGGGCTGGTGTGGGATGGTGGGATATTACAGATTCAGGGCCAGAGTTTTAAAAGTTCATTCCAATAGAATGATCTCTTTAAAAACCATGTCATTATAATGGAGCAGTGGCTTTAAGGGAGAAGCCTGGAACTATTCCACCACAGAAGGAACTTTTGGCAGCATTGTGGAGACCTGCTGCTCTACTTTTCAAAAGGACACAGCATATTCATCACCTAGTGTGGGTGGGGCTAGTGGCTCTGTTCTTTCTCTGGCCCTCTTGGAAAGGCTGGTATAACTATAGGGGCTGGTTTGGAGCTGAGTACAAGGCTTCTCACAGTAGTGAGGCAAGAACAGCTGCTTGCACTTCTCTCTCCAGGTACCAAAACAGGTTAAGCACAGCCTCTAGACCATGATACTGGATTATCAGTGCATTTTATAACGTCTTCACTATTTTTTCCACAAGGAACTGATTTAGCGACTCCCTACTGATATATATTAAATGTTCACGCTGCTGAGAATCTGGTTATATCTAAAATTGGTACTATTTTGTGAGCAACTTGTGTCAATCACAAACATTATGTAAGAGAAGAAAACGAAGGTATAGACACAAATCTCCTCCCATCCACATCAATGTCAAGTCAGCTGAACTATGCTGATATAAAACTGCACATTTAAAAATTCCTATCACAAGATGACTTGATCCTACTTGACTATATGACTATAGACACTATTACAAGAAGTAATCATTAGAGGAAAGAGTCTACTTCAGTACAAATAAAAACCATTGCCAATTGTTCACGATACTCCATATTCTACAGTGTGTTGTAAACAGCACAGCACTGATCTTTTGACTCTGCCTGTAATCATTTAATTAATCTAGAATTAATGCATTTTTCCTTTTTTGGAAACAGCTGTATTTTTTATCATAGGTACTACATAAACACACCTTTAAGCAACACTTATGTACCTACTTATACATAATAGAAACTACGCGCAATATTAGTGCAAAGCCAAAAGGTGCATGATTTACCACATAATTCATTGGGCTGGGCCCCAGGACAGTCAACAAAGTTCAAGCCATGGTGACCCCACAGCTCAGCACTGCTCAGTAGGTGTGTGTACTCCAGATATCCTCAGTATCCAAGCAGAGAGATGGGGTAACGGGGATTCTCGGTGAACTGTGTGGGCCCCATTTGGTGATGTTTGCAAGACATTTAAGGCTAGTAAAGAAATGGAAATTATTGGAAATGGTAAAGAAAGGCACAGCACAACTGTGGGACTGAAGAGGAAGTTGAAATGTATTCAGCGTATTTGGTTTCACCATGACTTGAAAAAGAGTTGGTGCTGGGGGGGACCATGTGCAATAAACACTAGCATTTGTCTTATTCAGATGGACTGTACTAACACAGGTGGAGGGAGAAAATATTATTTGTGGGGGGTGGAGCATGTGCGTGCTTGTGCATGCATGCACACCCCAGCAGGTAGGTCTGTCATGGGGAATGGGGGGGGCAAAACAAGGCCCTTACAGTGAGGGAGGGAGTGGGGCAAAGGCAGATGCAGGGGCAGGGGCTGGGATGAATGGGGCTGCAGCACCAGGGTGGACTGTGGGACACTTGGAGCCTGAGTGGCTTGTCTAGGGGCATGGGGGAGCTCCTGCTGTTGCATGCACCCTGGTGAAGGCTGCGTATCTGTCTGTGTGCACTCCTCCCCTGCCGCTGCAGCCGCCTGGAGCCCATGCCTAGGCTGCCCTGTGGCCCTGCCCACTGCTACCACTGGCCCACTTTGAGGGGGGGCTAAGTTCTGTTAGCCTCAGCCTCCCACCACCTATCTGTACTAACCTCCCATTAGTATATTTTCTCAATATGGGCCATGTGCTTTATAGTCCTGTTCAGTGCTGGCTGCATTTAATCTACTTCAGAGTTGGGGTAGGAATGTAAGGAGGAAATGTGGGAGGTGAAAACCCAGATTTTGGGTCTGGTACAAGGAACAGCTAGGAAGAAGATCTTCCTGGATAAAAATGCTGTATGCAAATGTAAGCAGGGAGGTGCTGGGAAATGGGTTCCTGACTGGCCCAACTGCAGTGGAGTCAGATATCTGGTAGGGCTGCCTACTCTCCTTGATCTTTTTCAACTGCATGATGGAACTGCTAGCCCAGAAGCTCAGGCGGGATCCTGGGATCAGCAGAGTGTCAATCTCTGGGAGCAAGCAGGAAGAAAGGGGGTCCTGGCCTACATGGACAACCTCAATGTCCTATTCAGGGGCAAGAGGTTGATTGAAAGAGTGTTATAATGCAAACAGGTATACAGGGTAGTGGCAGGGGCCAAACTCAAAGTGAGCAAAAGCACCTGCCTGGTACTGGGAGGTCTTCAGGACCTGTCGACCCTGAGGGTCTCCATCCCTTGCAAAGGGGTAAAAATCCTCACGGTAGAGTTTGAGCCAGAGCTGACCATACAGAAAGCATGGGACAAGACTGAGGCCCAAGTCAAACAGACGCTGGGACTCTAGCACATGCACTGCCTGTCAGTGGCAGGGCACATAGCACTCATGAAAGCAGTGTTGCCACTAGTGCTTCTGTACACTGTACTAGTCTTACTCCACTCAGAGGAGGTCATTCACAGAATCCACATTAGGGAAGAGATGGCAGAGATCATATGCAAAAGAAAAGAATGGCATAGACCAAGGGTAGGCAACATTTTTTGGCTGGAGTGCTGAAAAAACCACAATGTCTACCTTGGAAGGTGCTAGAGTGCCAACATGCTGGAGCCCGGAGCAGTTGTTTGCAGCCTCCCAGCTACAGCGAGCCCATGGAGCCCAGTCTCCTTGCATTAGGGCTTGCAGGCTCCCACCTGCCTGCTGGGAGCAGCCTGGGCTCTGTGGCTGGCAGTAGCTGCTTAGAGCCCAGGCTCGCAGTGGTGTGCTGAGCAAAATAGCCTTGCGTGCCATGCTCAGCACACGTACCAGGGGTTGCTGACCCCTGGCATAGACTGTTCAGAGGTGGGACAGCTGGTGAAAGTGATGATGATGGTGATGACAATGGGGACGATGGTGACAGTAATAATCATGGCAACAAGGATGGCAGTGATGACCACTACAATGATGATGATTATTGTGACAAGTAAAAGGACTGGCTGGGGAATCAGGAGGGGGAGCTGAAAGGCAGGGTGGGGACTCAAATGAGATGCAGAGGCAGTCCCTTGCATGATTGTGATGGCTAAAGGTAATGAACATGGACATATATATGTTTCTGCAAAAAGGTAGGTTCCTATTAGTATGTTTGCCCAATCTGGGCCATGTGTTTTATAGTCATATTCAATGCTGGCTGCATATAATCAACTTCAGAGTTTTCCATTATTAAGCATTTGCTGCTTTTAGCAGCAGTTTAACGATAGACAATGTATTTAATGTAGTTTTCTTGTATGTGATTATAAGACAAGGGGCTTTCCTCCCCGGGCTTACTGGGGGAAAAAAACTGACTTGTATTTGAGTAATATGGCAATTTTACCATGTAACATAGAAACTCTAATCTTGGACCAGGATCCCACTGTGCTTCACAAACATAGAACAAAAAGAGTGTCTGTCTGGAAAAGCATACATTATAAGCCTAACAGAAGGAAAGGAATTGACAGGTGATGTTAGCAGAGGCAGCAGCTGCCCGTATTCTAGACAGTAGTATCGCTTTCCTGCTTCCTGTGTATGAGGCAGTCCTGTTACTTTAAATTCTAATGGAGATGGAATGTGAGATCAATGATCAGTGAGACTCTTTCAGTTATACATTGAAAACTTTACTGGAATATGCTTAAGCACTAACTTATTTATACAATAACATTATAATTAACAATAATTATAATGCTCACGTAGTTCTGGAGTCTAGAGAAGTCAGGTCAGCTGGCTACGTGTTGTCATTTCCTCGGGAATTCAAGATGGTTAAAGTTGCTCAGCAGTCTTGAATGATCTGATCCTTTGTGGCTGTACAATTTTTTTTTTTCTAGTTCCAGCTATATGTTGTTAGTCACATACATCATTCCATATTAGGTTAACCTAACTTTGTGTCCAGTTGGCACCTGCAAAATGCTAATCCTTCCCAGTGATCCAATGTTGCAAAACACCAACCTTGCCCAGCAACCCAATACTTGATCAACCTAGCCTTGTGCGCTGGCACCCTCATGGCATTACTCTGGCCAAGCAGGGCTTACCAGCCTATAGCCCCTGGAGCAGTATGGTCTGCTTGAGGACACTGCTGCCAGGTGCAATGAGTGTACTGTGTAGAGATAGCCCATATCTATCTCCCTGTTTGCAGACAGCCTAACAGTTGACCTAATCCTGACTTTGGGCTCTACTGTGAAATACAGAAACTTATTAACACCACTACTTATCCAAATTCAGATCTGGACATTGTGCTGCCAGTGGGTAGGCTAGTCTTGCAATTTCCCCTCTTTACCTCCACCACAAACCTCCCTTTTATATTGGATATTTAGGATAGATGCCAAGTTACTTTCCATATTTCTATGGTATTTGTAATACTACAGCTGTGTTTTATATGAATAAGCTGCAAAATAATTGGAAATCTCTAAATGGTTAATTTTGTTCCGTAGGTTGCTAAAGCTACAAAATTAACATTTGTTTCCCTCCCTCACATTTTTGATTGCCTGCAAGGAAACGTGTTGCATCTAGAAGTAATGTAAGATAGCCTGGGGAAATACAGACACAGTTCAGAAAGGCAGATGTACAGACAGAGACCAATTCTAGCTTGTTAATACATGTTTACTGCAGAATTGGAGACTCTGTCTTGAAGACATACACTTTTTATCTTGTCATTGAGCCAGTAAGAACTTTTTACAGATAACTGTCTAGTGCATAATAGGAACATGGGCATGAAAATCTTATTTTTTTAAATTTATGCTTTTATGGGCATGTTTACATGTTGCTGTATGGTGACCTTGCTACGGCACTGTGCTTTAGTACTTCCTTTTGGAAGTACTAAAGCATGGCACAGTATGGGTGGTACTGTGCAGCGTGCGTGACGCATGGTTAGACTTCTTTACTATGTTGCTGTAGTGGTGCACTATACCCAAGGAGTGTGCCGCTATGGTGATATAGCTAGATCACTACATCACCATCATGTGCCATACAGTGATGTATCATGCGCCACAGCACGATATGTAGATGCACCCTATGTTTATTAATTATAGGGTAAATTAGCCTCCACTGACCTCCATGTTGCATCAGGAAGTCTGCTACAACCTAGCTATTTTGAAACGAGCACTGGCATCTGTGTACTGCAGTGGCGGCTGCAGTGTGGATATAACTCAAAAAAAAAAGATTATTAATTTCTTCATGGGCTCCTCTGTGGGCATGTACAAGAATATCATTGCCTGGCACAGAAGGTTTGTGGTATAGACATGTTCAAAACACAGCTCCCATTGATCTCAGTTGCAGCTGTGAGTGATCATTAGTCTTAAGTCAGGTACCCAGAAAACAAGCAATATACAATTACTGGTGAACTGTGAGAAGTTTGGTTTAAAAATCTTGCTCAGCAACACTTAGGAACATAATGGTGAGGCAGAGATGGAATTGAGTTTTCCAGGACATATCCATCTGCACAGCCACCAGACCATCCTTTTACTTTATGCAGCTCCCTGCGTCATCCATGAAATTCCTTTCAACTTCTGCAACAAGTCATCTCTTCAAGACACAACTCTGATTCATTTCTAGAGGAGGGCCACCCAGTGCACCAAACAAGAAGCCCTTTGGAAAAAAAATAGTACCTGATCATACACTTATGTTCCCCACCTCTTCTGGCTCCCAGTCCCAGTTTACTTCCCTGCCCGGTGTCTCTGTCTGTACCTCTTTGCCTTGCCATTCACAGATATCTCCCCATTCTTTGTCTCCTCAAAATTTTTGTCATCCTGGAACTAGTCTCCTCCAAGAGTCTAAGGCTCCTTTGCCCAATCCCTGGTTCTCAGATACTCCCCACACCCCTACCCACTTCCTGTCTTTTCCCTGTGAGGAGAAAGGGGCCTGAACTGGGCACCAAAAGCCAGTCAGGCCTATACTACACTGAGGCCTGAACATACAGGGTCTTCATAAAGTCCTTGTGCACAATCTATGTTATTAAAGTTTAAAAGTGCACAAGGACTTTATGAAGACCCTGTATAGCTGGGGTTCAGCCATGCAGCTAGGCTGTAACACCATAGCTGTAGAAACAGCAGAAAAAAAAAGGCCCAGGCCTATGGGTGTGGCCTGTACACCCAGTCTCAGCTATACTCCATGCTGAGACGATTCAATTACAGATCAGAGGGGGCAGCCCTCTGTAGCCAGTAATTGCCTGGACACATTCCTGGGAAGTTAGCTTGAGGGATTAATACTCCCATGGCATTAACCCACTTTGGAAAAAAAGGAGAAATAGGGAGGAACTAGGACTCTCAAACTCCTATTCAGACTTTCTCTCCCTGTATCTGAGGTTCTCCCTTCAAAGAGCATTTGCTGCCCTCTCAGTGAAGAGAGGAGGAGACCCTCCACCACGGGGAGTAGGTTTTTTGGCTCCCAGTGTAGCTCTGTGCTGCTCTCAGCAGCCCCAGGAGAAAAAGAGAGCGAACTTTAGTGAGTGGTTTTTATATACCTGGTGTGACATCACCCAAACCTTGTCCAATCCGGGAGGGCCACATTTCAGTTTTTGTCCCAACCAATCTGCCTGAAGCATCCTCTGCTTCCTTTGGTCAACGAAGCCAGAGGGTTTTACATATTTTCTCCAGATACAGGCCCCAGCTTGCCATGTGCTGACCACGTGACCAGAAAAACAGGCGCCATCTTGCCCATATTAAAACACAGACACGCACAAAAACACAATGAACATCCCAGTATATGTGGGGGTGTTACACTTATATTTAAAATACTCAATGGCCTGCAACCAAATTACCTACAATGCCACAGTAAACTATGATGAAGACCACTGTCAGTAATATCTACTATAAAAGGTAAGCTCATGGGTATACAAGACAATATTCTTGAGGTCCAGTACAAGACTGTGGAATGCATCCCCATAAGGCCTAAGGGCTATCACAAACACACTGCTGCATTTTTAAGCTGTATAACATGTTGTAGGTCATGTTCTTCAATGCATGTGAGATCAGCAAAAACCTGTTAAACAAACCTCCGTTAACAAATGTTCAATTATTTATATGTCTATTTGATTCAATGTAGGCTGCTCAGCCCATGAGCAGTCTGTGTATAATAGTACTTTTTATAAAATAAATCCCAGGTATGCGGTGAATAGCAAGGTTGGTTAAACATAAATTTGACCACATGAGAATTTGAGAGTTTATTTCATATCAAAATCTCCGGAAGTACCTGGTTATGATCATGGAAAGTAACAATGCAAGTTCTAATCTCTTACAAATTTATACCATGATTGTGAACTGAAAGAAACTAGGAAAAATATCCTCCTTCTCTCAGACCCTAATTTTGCAATAAACTCTGCTAGGCCACAGGGGGTCTTCCTGTTTAATTAGGGTCTTCATTTCCATATAGCATTTTGGGATCTTCCCTGCCCCATCAGTCAGACCTCCATCTCGCAATAAGGCTCCAAATAAGTACAGTGGGTCAGGGGTTAAGTTTTCCATCTTGTTTGTGAGAACTTTTTCACACAGCATCAAGGGGACTGAGTTTATTAGTTTTTGCAAACAGGAAAATGTGATTGCAACACAGCAAACCTGAAAAAGCAGCCCAGGGCTAGAAGCAATCAGTGTCACTCTGACTGCCTTAATTTTTTAATAAATGACTAAACTGCAAATTAACACCGTCCATGGATGCCAGCAAAGCATGTTGTACAGCTTGATACATCACTTCTGCTTCCCAAGTTTCTCTGACACCAGTGAAATCACTTAGTAATGAAGTGGATTGGTGGCTATTTAGGGTAAATATAGACAGTCAAAAAGCCTGAGGTTGAATCGATTCAGTCTTTGCAGGTTAGTCTAAGCTGTGTAGATTGAACCAATAAGCAAGTGAACAGACATTTGTGTTAAATTCCAAAAATGTAGCCATATGCCTGCAATGGCCCAGGCCAGAAGCTGAGGGGCACTAAAGCACACCTTCCATGTGGCTGGAGCAGACAGCTTGGACCCCTGTGTGGGGAGGGGTTTTAGGGGAGGTGCAAAGCATCCTGGGATGCTGGGGGACTGTGAGTTAGCTTGAGTTTGGAAGGGATCTGGGACAGAAGTTCAATAAACTGCTTTAACTTATGTTAGTTAAGTCTGATACTGCATCCATCCAGGTTTATCTTTAACCAGTTGTCAGCTATTTTGAAAGTGGTTTATGTGCACGGAACTTCTGTCGTGTTACAGATTTGAACTGGTTTCCAATAATTTATACCAATTTATGTGTAATTTTGGTCCCTATCCTCATGCCTATCTGCATGGAACAAAACAGTACAGTTCAGCAATACCCTTTGCTAGCTCTTATGGAACTGGAAGCAAGATAGCTGTATTAGATTGCTCATTAGCTAGCACACAATGCTGCACTAACGTGCCTAGTATATCTGGACAGTGCTGCCTTATGCTATAGATATGGCTTTTGTGCTGCTGGTGACTGTACCTTTATAAAACAAATATACCGATGGGGTAGGATCTGGACTATTCCCTTTGGGCAAGTCTACATGAGATGCTTACTGTGCATTAGCCTAATAACATTTCACAGTAGCATGTCACGGCAAAAACTGTGCTAAAAGCCTACTGCACAATGATATTAGGCTAATATGCAGTAAACATTACCAAATAAACTTGCACTGGTGCTACAGAGCAGTAACTCAAGGTACTAACTAAATGCACAGTACCTAATTAAGCAAGTACTAAACTAAATGTGCAGTTTCTAAGGCACATTAATGAATGTGTAGACAGACTCTTTGTCAGTATAATTGTTCAATGCCATTATTTTCCTTACCTAGCAGGCAAGAAGCAGGCAAAGAAAAGTAAGGGTTAGGTAATTTCAAGTGCAAAATAAAGAAAATTAGAAGGTCTGAAGTCTTACGTGGATAACAATGGGCTGTTATGTACTGCACAATAAAAAAAAATCAGAGGTGATCTTTTTTGGTCAACGAAGAAGTGTTTTGGTGTGATGCAAAAAAATGTGGCCAGTCTGACGCAATCCTTTTGTTCAGAGCTACGTGTAAGTATGTGCTAATATAGGCAAGAGAAAAAAGTGAATAACACATGTTTTTCATAATTTATAATTAGTTTTGAACACTTATGAAGGCAACCAAAAAGCAACCTTATGAAAGGCCATATGAAAGCAAACTTAATTCTGGGATCTCAATTTTTGACCGTTTGACTTTGCAACCTTAATAGTTTTATTTAACTTCAATGTCTGTTTAGGCAGATTAATCAGAAATTGGCGCTCATGAGGTTAAAAATATATATAATTAAAGGGAAAAAAGCAATGAACTTTTTTTTCTTTGACCTGTTGAAAGTTTTAAGTACACATTTCAGGAGAGGTTTCACAGTCCTTAAGTACATGAAGGTAGACAGATCTCACAGTATCAGTAAGTCCAAAGTAAATAACATCAGGCTGAATAAATAAGTCGTTTACAGGATTGACTTTTAAAGCTATCCACACAGAACTCTAACCACATAAGAGTCCAAAAAACCACTGACACAACCACCTGTGGAGTTCCTGAAAGAAGCAGATGTTGTTGCAAGGAAAAATATATTTCCTCTAGCTTGGCATCTATGCCCTACAATTCCTTTCCAAAAACACGAGGGCTATTACTGCAATATAGCAGGAGAGCTACCATGTGCTATGCCATCACACTATGTTAAACTCCTTTCAACAGTAAAATAAAAACTACTTTTTTAAAGCATAATTTTATGTGTGCAACTGCATGCACAGTAATATGTCTGTAGAAAGCCATGTACCATTTTCTAATTTATGCATAATCGTGGAAATTATTTTAAATTTTTGACCAAGGGTGTGGCAAAATGGGTCTCCTTGACTAGCCACAATGCTGGTTTACCTACTTGTTAATTAATTACAATATTAATTAATTAAGGGCCCATTCTTGTCCTGATGCCAGGGGGCACTATCTGTGGCTCCGTTCCTCCCCTAACACCACAGCCCAAGCCTCGCAAATGGCATCCAGATGACACAGTGCTCCCAGCCTACAGCTGGGCCAAGCTTAGTCCTCATTGTCAGGCCTCATACATATACATATTCATACCACCCTTCTCTAACCAGGGCCTCTCACACTCTACCCTCTCTCATAGGGTCTCTTTCATGCGTCAACAACTTATGCTACCTTGCTCCCTCTTGGAGCAGGCCCCTTAGGCCATAGGCGTTAGCTAGCTCATACCTTGGGTGGCAGACGTACCGTCTTTTGGGCCTCTCCCACGACCCTCACTGGGATAGTGGCCAGCCAATTACCCAACTGGGTCTAAGTTTGCCCTGGCCCCTTCCCAGGGCAACTCTGTACACTCAGACATACTGGGCTCCCAGCCCTCTGGTTCTTCTCCCCCCATTGGGCCTCCTCATCTCCGCCCCCTTTCTGGGGCCACCCCTCACTGGGGCATTCTTAACTCACACCACAACTGGTGTTCCAGGGTCTCATGGGAACTTTCACTCCTCACCTGGAGCAGCAGGTCATTGTGCTCTACTATAGTTCTTCTTTTTGACCCACACTTGGCCTCCCAGTGGTGGAGGGCTTACCGGGGTCAGAACTCACCCCTATGTCTCAGACTGAGCCCCCCTTACTCAGCCTCTGGCCCAAGCTACAGCCTCAGGCGTCCAAAGACATACCTTGGCCTACTCCCCTCCCATGAGGCCACCCCCTCACTGGGGCTCCACACGAGCTCCACACCACCCCCAGAGCCTCCTAGCCATCCCCTACAGCTCCTGCCTTTACCTCCAGGATGTTGCATGGAGCCCTGAAGCCAGGTGATGTGACTGCCTTGTCTGCCAGCTGCGAACTACCCTGTTTACATGGACGGCCAGAGATCTAAAGTGACCGTCGCAATCAATCACCTGCTGGCTGCTTGGCTTCGCTCTTAAAGTGGCAGGCACCAACAGTGCCCTGCCACATACCTTTCCCCTTAATATAGTTCGGGGGGGGGGGGGGGAAAGGAGTGTTTCCCCTGCTGCTCCTCCAAAGCAGGCTCCCCTCAGAGCCTGTGAGAGCCTTCAAGTGGCAAGCACTCCCAAAGGTGCTCTGCCACAAAGGGCTTTAAGCTGCTATTTTCTGGGGGACAAAAAGTGACTGTAAAATACCTTTGTATTAACCCAATAGTGTGACCAATACTGTGAAAACTATTCCCTCTTTTGGGGAAAACTTATCCTAACTAACTGATCTGTCTCTCATTATTTTGTACTCCATATGAGTAAGTCAGTAGAGAAGAGTTTGATTTGTAGATAATGTATCCTTATCCAAAGCAGCAAAAATGAAGGAGGAAAAGTGAATGCCTGATCATTATTACCTAACAATCATATATTTTGTTCATATAACATCTACAGGGGTGTTTCAGAAAGTAATGGCAATTTCAGAATAAAACCATTTTTTGTGAATGAATGGGAAACTACACAGCAGTGGGGAACACGAGTGGGGAACACCAATGGTGACACTGTTGAACACACCCATTGCTATGGCTATGTAGAAAAGTGATGTGATCCACTAAATGATCACTGCACACAACATGGTTTTATTTTGAAATTGCCATTGCTTTCTGAAGCAGCTTCATATTTATTATATTATAAATATACAGTAGAATAATTAAGGCAAGATGACCAGGTCAGGTTATCAGCAAGACATTCTTTCTCAGACTGGAGCCTGATAGATATATGTAAGAACACACATAGATTCTTGTTCTTGCATGTATCTATGTATGTGACTGGAAGGGGGATCTTGAGCTTTTGAGTCCAGTCCCCTGCTTTATTTCACAATCATTTACCAAGGAATCTCAAAAATAGCCACTTTAAACCTTCACACACAACAAGTACAATACCACAAAACACCACCATTGGGTAACATGCCATGGGTAAAACAAGAGTAGACTAGGGCACTGCCAATGCCCTGCCACTGCAACAGAGAAGAAGTTGGTCAATACGTGTTCAGAAGATCCTAGGAAATGGACCATGTCCATGGCATAGAAGAAGGCAAAAACCTACACAGTCCTTGCTAACCAGACCTAGGGGAAAAATTATTTCCCATACCCAAATTAGGTGACCAGTTTGGCTCCAAGTAGAAGGGCAAGACCTTGTAGTCTGGAACTACAGGGTTTTCTAAATGTTGGCAAAAGCATCAGTGAACCCCAGCTAAAATCTGCTAGCTTTAGCTGTGGTCAACGTCCCAGTGTTTCAGAAAAAAGAAAATCCCGCCCCTCTCTCTGCAGAAGTCAGTAGCATTTATGGCCACATTCAGACTAGTGCAGCCATGTGGTATGTGGTTGTGCAGACACGTCTGCAGTGCCACATACTGCACATTTAGTTGTTCTCTGCACTGCAACGAAGCAATGCAGAGAGTTTTTTTTTACCCCCAGATATCCACAGGTCAAAAAAACCCAAGGGAAATAGAAGTAGTAGAGCAGGTGGCAGCAGTGTGCATTGCCCAAAGCCAGAGCTTGGCTGGCTGGAGCCACACTCCACTGCTGGCCAGGCTCTGCATAGCAGGATCACTGCTGCTGTATCCCCACAAGGCCCCTAGGCACCCCAGTGTTGGCTCCAGCCTCCTCTACCCCACCTGGGGTAACTTTCTGTGCATCAGAGTGTGCATGGCACAGGTGTTCCCCACGACAACTAGTGGTGGCAGAAGGTGCGCCACTGCTAGTTGTTCCCGGGGAACCAAACATCCACGCGTGTCTGGGCACAGCCTATGAGAGGAAAAATTCCTTCCTGGTTCTCAGTGGATGTGTCTATGCATTCATTAATGCGCTTTTGCCACTGACCATTAAATTTAGTACCTCTAATGTGAGGTATTAACCAAATTGTGCATTAAGCTGCCCTAATGTGCAGTAGCAAAAGTTAACACTTTTTTACTGACACTTAATGCAGAGTAGCTTAATTTTATTGTGCATTAGTGCATTAGCACAGTTTTTGCGTTTTTCAAGTTACAGCAAGGGAAGTTTAAGTTAGATATTAAGGAAGAACTTTTTCGCGAGGAGGGTAGCAAAGCACTGGAACAGGTTACCCAGAGAGGTTGTGGAATCTCCATCCTTGGCTGGGATGATATAGTTGGGGATAGTTCTGCTTTGAGCAGGGGGTTGGACTAGATGTGACCTCCTGTGGTCCCTTCCAACCCTAACTTTCTGTGATTCTATGATACTATGGTCAAAGATTGTATATGGGGCTACCAAAGTTGTAACAGCACCTGAATAAGTGTTCTCATTTTAAAGTAGTTTGAGTATCTACCACTTCTGTTGACATTAGTTTTGACCCAGCTCACCCAAATGCTTGATCATGAAAATGGTTTCATTTATATTCCTAAATAAAAAGGCAGGATAGTTCAGGATTAGGGTTTACCTGAGGAATGAAAGACCTGAGTTAAACTCTTTGTTTTGCCACAGACACTCTGTGTTAGGTTAATTGGCCACAGTCTCTCTATGACTCTCTGCACCTCTATGCCAGGGTGTCAAAGATATGGACCACAGAGCCATATCATCCTGCCCATGGAGCCATATCATCTGGCCCACGGTGCTTCCTAATCATACACCACATGCTGGCTCCTCTCCTGCGCACTGCATGTGGTGCATGGAGCCCATACAGTGCAGACTGCACATGGTGCAGGGCCAGTTGGGTGTGCACTGCCTGGGGCACCTGTGCCAGATCAACTATTCATGCATGATCTGGGGCCAGTCTGGATCAGGCCCATAGACCAGCTCTGCATGCTAGATCCACTGCATGGCCCAGACTAGCCCTGCAAGCTTCATGTATAGTATGCTTCAGATTGGCTTCACGAGCCACATGCCAGGCCAGGTTTGGCACGAGTTGGATTGGAGTCAGTGCACACACTGCATAAAGTGTCTTCACTGCAGGCTGGATCTGACAAGTAGGGCCAGTCTGTGGACATAATCTGGCCAGCCCCATGCCTCACATCCAGCCCTGTGGGACTGGGTGAATTTGACATCCTTGCTCTATGTCTAACTCAGAGAAGTACTGTTTTAAACACATTAAATACATTAACAACTGGGAAGTGCTTGCATAATAAGGTAATGAGGGATTGGCAATTATGGATTTAGGGAGCCTTGTTTAGGCTTCCAGGTTTGAAGTTTGTAATTTTACATACAAATTTTAGGTAGGAGGTAGACAGACCAGCCACAGCACATGGGATTTTGCAAACAGCTTTATACTATGACTCATCTTTGCTGTGTATATGTTGCATTCTGCATTGTTTTAAGAACCCTGCGCCACAAGGATTCCAGTCCTGCTGATGTGGCACTAAGAACTCCAAGCCCTCGTTATTTCTTTTTAGTTTGTCAAATAGAAGGTACTTGTATTACCTCCGCCTCCTTTTGTGCGCTGGCTCCTTACAGACGTGGCGATTTACTGAACTGCTTCCCAGTTATACAGTATGCAAACTGTAGGTCCTCTGCACTGAACGTGTCATCAAGGGGTTCAGCAGTTCCAAATTAAAAGCAATGTGAAGAGTGACAGGCCATATATCAGAAAGAGTCTTTTAGAAAGCATTTGATAATAGCAGCATGGTCTGTTGTATGGATCCTTAGAACTGTTGATTTACAGAATTTAAATTGTGTCATTTATTGTATTGTGACCCTCATATGTAAAATAAATTACTGCTACTGCTTGAGGAAGGACTGCAAGATCAGGAAACCAATATTTGCAAGTGTGTCTGTAAGTTATTGTGAGGAAAAAACTTTCACCTCCTTCCATATAATCTTTTCAATCCTTTTCAAAGGCACAGCACTGAAATCCACAAGGCAGGCTGACTCAGTCTCAGAGACTTTTAATTTTAAGTGCCTAGACCTCCTATAAGTAAGTCCAGGCAGAGGAACACCTTTATCTTAACGGGGTTTTATGACCCATGTTCCACGTCATCTTGCAGCTCTCAAATCCCTGGAAGGGAGTTATGAAGACTGGAAGAAAGGGGGGAGGGGAGAGCACGTCTCTTCAATCTGCAGGCTTTCTTCCACTCTGCTAAACCATTTGCATCTTCACCACATAGGCACACGGTTTGCCAACATTCTTTCCAAATGCATTTCTTCTTCCTGTTGTTTGATTTGGAGCTCAGAAAAGGTTTATTTCATTATTTTTCACACTGGAAAAGGCAATTTTAGCACTCCTCATAGGTACTGATTTTATTACGCTGAAGTTGCAAAAAGCTGTCTTCTTTTAAATCAGCATTTATACTGAGTCAAAGTGTCTCATCTTTAACAAATGCAAACCTATTTGTATGAGGGGTATTAGCATTGTCTCTAACATTCACAGGGAAATAACATACAAGTAGAGAAAAAGGATACTTCCTCAGTTCAGTGGTTTGGGTAGAAGATGCTTTTTTAATGAGTGCAGCTGTTCTGAAGCTGAAGGAAAACTCTGCATTTCGCAGCAAGAAAAAAAATAACAAGAGCATGAGCAACAGTCTCCAAAGTGGCAATGGGAGGAGCAGCTTTAATGAGCAACAAATGTTTCTTAAAAAGCCGAGTGGGGAAGAAATTTCCCTCTTCTTTGCCAAAACACTGTATGTGGCAGGGTTTTTTTTTTAAGTTTAAAAAATGAACTGGTTCTCATAGCTGTGTAGCTAGATTTTCATCTGGAAAACACATGCAGATTGTGGCAAGATAGATCCAGGGAGTTGGACAGACTGTGCAGATAAGATAAAAGGAATCTTGGGTAGGAATTCTGCCAAGAGAAAACTTTTTGTTTCACTTTGTGACGTGTCACAAAGATCCAAATCATACCACCTATAGACAGAAGCTAGGTGAAATACCATGAATAACCTTTCTCTTTGTACCTCAGCTAATGAAATGTTCTACAACTATGTACCACTCAGAATAAAAAGGAGACATTAAATAGATATGAATTGTTAAAAGTTTGTAATTTGGGGCCTTTAATTATTATCTAAGAAGTTCTAAAAGGTTGCAGGTCTCTCCAGTTTTTTCGTTAATGACTTGCACAATGGAAAGTGCAGTGGATATCATGGATCTTGAGTCAGCGACTGGGGGGACAGTGGTCCCCGGCTGCTGATCCCGCTGAGCAGGTGGTCCTCCTTGCAGCCAATCTCACTCACCAAAATGTGGCTGCACTGCTTCTGGATGTCCCGTGGCCACTTCCAGAAGTGGCACAGCTGCTTTTGCTGATGGCCCTGCTCCCTGGCTGGCGCTCGCAGGGGAGGCACTAGCACTCCTGCCTGCCCCCCCTGCTCATTGCCTAAACAGGGAGCACAGCCTGACAGGGGGGCACCAGCACTCTCAGGCAGTGCATGTGCACCCCCGTGAACCCCTACATGTCACCACTCGTAAATATAATTTGTGGATAATACCAAACTGGGAGGAGTTGCATGCACTTTGGTGGACATCAGAGCCACAGATAGAAACTTGGGGAGTACTAAATATACAATAGGACTAAAATCTAAGTCTACTACATGATAGCATAAAATTAAGTAAGTCAACACCATGATGCTGCAAACCCCACCCCAGTCTCTCTCTCTTTCATCTGGGGTCAGATACCAACTTCCAAATCAGCAACCTAACGATCGAAGGGAAGCTGGGGGACAATGACCATGAGCTGATCACCATCTTCTGTAAAGCTGGCAAGTCAGTCAGTAATACAGAAGTCTCTGACTTCAGGAAAACTGACTTTGACAAGCTAAGGAGGCTTGTCAGTGAGGCCCTAAAGGGCCAAAACACAAAGGGGATGGGGAGTTCAGGACGAGTGGTTGCTCCTCAAGGAAGCAATCCTAGATGTGCAAGCAAAGTCCATCCCGTCTTGGAGGAAAGGCGGCAAAAGGGCACAGCGGCCCCCTTGGCTCTCCAGGGAACTGGCGGAACTCCTGTGTCTTAACTGGAAGACCTAAAAAAGATGGAGGATTGGAACTGCCACCAAGGAGGAATACTCTGCTCTGGTCCGGACCTGCAGAGAGCAAACCAGGAAAGCCAAGGCTGCGATGGAACTCCAGCTAGCTACAAATATCAAGGATAATAAAAAGTCCTTTTTTAGATATGTGGGGAGCTGGAGGAAAAGCAAGGGAAACATTGGACCCCTGCTAAACCTGATGGGACAACTGACAACCAATGGCCATGAAAAAGCAAACTTGCTAAATGGGTACTTTGTGCCAGTTTTTCATCAGTCCCATGGGATGCTCCTGCCCACTGTGGGTCAGGGAGGCCCAGGTGAGGGAGATTCCTTACCTTCCATTGAAGCTGACCTCATGAAGGAACACCATGAGAGGCTGGATACCTTCAAGTCAGCTGGCCCTGATGGTTTACATGCAAGGGTACTCAAGGAGCTGGCAAGCATCATAGCTCATCCCCTGGCATGGATCTTTGAGACCTCCTGGTGCTCTGGTGAAGTGCCCAAAGATTGAAAGAAGGCCAATGTTGTGCCAATCTTCAAGAAAGGGAGGAAAGTAGATCCGGCAAACTACAGGCCCATCAGCCTGACCTCTATCCTGGGGAAGGTCTTGGAAAAGATTATCAAAGAGGCCATCCTTAGCAGACTAGCTGACGGCAATATCCTGAAGGATACCCAGCATGGGTTTGTTGGGGGTAGGTCTTGCTTGACCAATCTCATTTCCTTTTATGACCAGGTGACCTATCACCTGGACAAGGGAGAAGAGATTGATGTTGTATATCTTGACTTTAAAAAAGCCTTCAATCTGGTATCCCAAGATCATATCTTGGCAAAACTGGCTAACTGTGGCCTCAACCTCACCACGATCCACTGGCTGGGGAATTGGCTCTACAGTAAGACCCAGGGGGTGGTGCTTGACGGAAGCCAATTGTCTTAGTGCGCGGTCACCAGTGGGGTCCCTCAAGGCTCTGTCCTAGGGCCTATACTTCAGCAATGACATGGACATTGGTGTCAGAAGTGGACTGGCCAAGTTTGCTGACGACACCAAACTCTGAGGTAAAGCATCCACACCAGAGGACAGGAGTGTGATCCAGGCAGATCTTGACAGGCTCATGAAATGGGCGGACGAGAACTTCATGGTGTTTAACACCAAAAAATACAAGGTTCTCCACCTTGGGAGGAAAAACCTGCAGCATCCTTATAGGCTCAGCAGTGCTACACTGGTTAGCACTACAGATGAAGGGGATTTGGGGGTCATGATTGACCACAAGATGAACATGAGCCTTCAGTGTGATGCTGTGGCTAGTAAAGCAAGCAAAACGCTGGCTTGCATCCATAATGCTTCTCAAGCAAATCCCGGGAGGTCATTCTCCAGTTGTACTCAGCCTTGGTGAGGCTGCAGCTGGAGTACTGTGTCCAGTTTTGGGCTCCACAATGCAAAAAGGATGTGGAGAAGCTTGAGAGAGTCCAGAAGAGAGCCACGCGCATAATCAGAGGTCAGGAAAACAGACCTTATAATGAGAGGCTGAGAGTTATGGGACTCTTCAGCCTGGAAAAGCACAGGCTCAGGGGTGATCTGGTGGCCACCCATAAGTTTATCAGGGGTCATCAGGATCTGGGGGAATGTCTGTTCACCAGAGTGCTCCAAGGGATGACAAGATTGAATGGTCACAAACTCCACCACAACCATTTCAGGCTGGACATAAGGAAGAACTTCTTTACTGTCCAAGCCCCCGAGGTTTGAAATAGACTGCCACCAGAGGTAGTTCAAGCACCCACTTTGAACGCCTTCAAGACAGATTTGGATGCTTATCTTGCTGGGGTCCTATGATCCCTGGTGACTTCCTGCCCATAGGGCAGGGGGCTGGATTTGATGATCCTCCGGGGTCTCTTCTAGCCCAAATGTCTATGAAATCTATGAAAATGTAGGAGCCACTGTCTGGTATTACTCCTCAATGTGCGAATTTCATCTGCCCCATCTTGGCATTTGTAAAGATTACAGCTTTCAATTAAGTACTGTGCTGTTTGTTGGATGCCACATTCACACAATAGGCTATCCAAGATGTTCATGCTGTTTTGAAGCATCCACTTCCAGATTTCAATCTGTTCAGCTTGACCTACGCTTCTCCATCACAGTCTTGCCCAATGAAGGACTCATTTGATGTTGGTATAAAATGCTGTAGGAATAGATCTGACCTTTCCCAGTGGTTGGCCTACTCCATTGCTGCCCATAGGTTTGGTTCAGCATCCCCAATCTCTTCCAGGAGCTTGTGGGCTTCATGTATATGTGGTTTACAACTTTTAAGCCTCTTAAGCTACCATCTATTTGAGTCTTCAGTTAATAGTTGATGGAGCAGGTGATTTTCATCATCTCTTGCTTATATTGCCAGTAATGATATTAGGGTCTGTCTTATATCATTTGGTCTAAAGTCCAAGAATACAGGGAGTACATCTGTGTGTGTGTAAATTGTGCAGCCTGTTATAAGTCCTAGCACACTACTAAGTACAGTGCAGTGTGACAACTTCTGGACTCTACAGGACCATAATATTGTGTTGGGGCGTACACCATTGCAAGTGCAGTGGTTCTGGGTACTTTGAAGTTGGCACCCCATGTTGTGCTGGCTAAACATCTCAAGGCATCTACCTGTGCAGAGACTTTACTGCTGACCTCCTGAATGTGATTTTTATAGGTGAGGGAATGGTCTAATGTGACTCCTCAGCAGGGTGGGCTATGCTCATGGGGAAGGATGTGGTTGCCTACTCTGACATTCATCATGTTCTAGGCTCAACAATTGTCCAGGTGAAAGAGTGATGATACTAGTTTATTGATGCTTAACTTTATGCACCACTTGTGGAGATGGTGGGGTAGTCAGTGATAAGGTCCATGTCAGTACAGAGTATCTTTTCCAGTTCTTTCATTTTCATTCCTTGGGGTACTATGGCAACATTGTCAGGTACATCACTTAGATGTTGTATGCAAGAAGTATGGGGTATATACATTGAGCAGTACTGGTGCTAGCACTAACTTTTGGGGGGGGACTCCATTCTTCAGAGTTTGTATTCTGCTTTTCTCTTCCTTGGCTAGTCATTAACTACAGTGTCATACACAAGACCTGGGAGGTATTCTTCTATACTTGTTCCTGGTGAGGCCTCAGCAAGAGTCTTATGTTCAGTTGTAAGCACTGTTTTTTAAGAAAGGTATAGAAAAAATGGAGCGTCTAAAGGACAGGAACAAGAAAAACATATCAGAACTGTGTTTGACTTTACTAGAAGAGAGATGGTTTTGAGGGGGGACCTTTCTGACAGATGTACAAAATGTTGTTATAAAAGAAGAGCAGTATCAATGTCTACTAAGGATAAGGCAGGCACTAACTGACTTAAATTTACTGCAAAGAATATTTAAATGGGATACTAGGAAGGTAGCTGCAAGGATAGTTAAGGACAGGAAGAGGCAATCAAGAGCGAGCTTAAAAAGACATCAGTGAAGGGATGTTAGAGATGGTTTAGGTATACTTGGTCCTCTCAGAGCAGGGTGCAGGGGGGTAGAGAAGGTTATCTTTTGAGGTTTCTTGGCAGCCCTATATTTCTATGATCAAGTCCTTCTTTAAGTATGTCATGATACTTCAGATACGCTTACTTTTTAAAAATAAAACAAAACAAAACAAAAGAAACACCCCCCTCCAAGCCTGTATTTTTTGGCTAGAATGACAAGGATTACTTGCTGTTTAAGAGTTTCTGTTTCTAAAAAGTTTTAGAAGAATAGTGTGATTTTGTTCTGTGTATCACAATTACCTTATTCAAAAAGAAAAGGGATTCCCTGCATAGTCACATCTAGTACACTACCTTTTACTAAGGTTGCCAACTCTGACTTAAGCTATTCTAGGAGATTTTTTCCCCCCCAATATGATGTAATGTCATTAATAAGTGTGCACCAATAGAGGTTTTTTGGACTGATAGCTGATTTTTAACAAGCCATATTGGCCAATACCAATCCAATTGCCGATACACAGCTGGGCAGCTTGGAGAGCAGTGTCCTGCTGTTAAGTCTGTTGTGGGGGAAGGGGCAGGGGAGGGAAGAGGTGCGTGGAGGGGGTGCAGATTGAGGCCTCTGTGGTGAGGGATGGAGTGGGACAGTGGCAGGTGCTGCACAGCCAGGGTGGAGCATGGGACGGAGCTGCAAGTGACTTGTCTAGGGGTGCAGGGGAGGCGGCTCCCATTGCTATTCACACCCTGGGAGGTCATAAGGAGCATGTGCCCCCCAGATCTGTATGCAGGGTGAGGGAAGGTTACTGCTGCGGGCTGGAGCCTCAGTGCTACCCTGGCCTTCTCAGTGTCGGGGGGAGGAGGAGCTGGGCCAGGCTGCACTCAGGGCCGGTGGCAGCAGTGCTGGGAGAGAGGTCACGGCGGGGGGCTGCAGTGCCCCCCAAATTCACTGTAGCCATCCCAGTGCTGCCACCACCTGCAGTGCAGCCCAACCCAACCCAACCTCCCCACTGGGATGAGCCTGGCACCATCCCCAGCCCCAGCCTGCAGTGGCAGCCCACTTTCACCCTATGTGCAGATACAGGGGCACACATCCCCTATGCCTTCCCAGGATGCATGCAGTGGTGGGAGCCACCCTCCCTTTGTGCTCCCCAAACAAGCCACTCGGAGCTTTGTCCTGCATCCTGCCCCAGCTGTGCAGCGCCTGCCCCTACACCAGCCCCAGTCCCACTCCCTTCTTCACTGCTGGGGCCTTGATCTGCCCCACCTTCCATGCCCCTTCCCTCAAAACAGACTTATCAGCCAGACCCAGCTGTTCTCCACACTGTCAAGCTGCCCTGCAGCTGTGCGCGTGCACTGGGCATTTATCAGTGACATTATCGGCCACATCAACCAAAAAAATCCAACTGCCAATACTGTCAATTTTCCTTATATCGGAGCCATTCTGAAATGGGACTGATGTATCTGTGCACCTCTAGTCATCATTTGTACTATTTAACTGATTCATAATATCAGTCTCCCAGACTGCTTTCAAAGTCACCAGGACATGGATACCAATTCCGGTAGACTCCCAGCCAATCCGAGAGGGTTGGCAACCCTACCTTTTACCCAAGCTTCCCTAAGCACTTTGCAACTTTTTAAGTTCCAAACTTCCAAGTGTTCATTAAATGTGACTGTCTGGGATGGAACTACTTAGATACTTGGCTGAACATCATCTATTCCAACTGACATCAATAGAAATTGTTAGTCCTCAGGAACTCTGAAAATGGAGCAAATCAAGTTGGGCAATCAATATCAGAGGCATTCAGAATTACTAGTCATTTTTCTAGTAAAATCCAGATTTTCTGATACTGATCCTCTGTTCTTATCATTAGCCTGGGGTAAGAAACTTACCTGGCCCCCCAAGCCAGATCCAGACCACAGGACTCTTTGTAGGCCAGAGTAAGACCCATCTCTGGTGGTGGTGGTGTGAGACTGAAACACATCTCCCGTTGGGGATCCTTACCATACTATTTGAAGCTTTCCTACACTATCCAACATGATTTTGGGCACAAACACAACTTGACAATCCCTGTTGATTTTGGGTTAATCTTTGTAAGTCATCTGTACTGTAAAGACCCAGGTTATACTCTTCCTTATACTTCAAATAATGAAAAGGAGACATTTTTGACTGCAAAGACTGTATGAAAGATTGTAGCAGAGAATTATATGTAGGTTTAGGATTTTCCAAATGAGGTGGTTTTCTTTTGTATCAGGGGTTCAAATATTCTTTAAAATTTCGTATTGATGCCTAACATCTAGGCTTATGTTTATATACGAGATTATTACAGGGAACCTTAGAGAAAGTAGTGGTTCCCTTTTTTGTTTTCCAGATTATGAATTGAAATTCACTATAACAATCTAAAAATCCTCACGTCAGAAATATGCAAGCAATTCGTTTTGCTTTTTAGTAACAAATAGCTTATTTAATTAATAAGAATTTTCATACTCATTTGCAAATTTGCATTTGCAGATGACACCAAGTTGGGTAGAGTTGCAAACACTCTGGAAGTTAGAGCTAGAATCCAGAATGACCTAGATAGCCTGAAGTAATAGTCTGAGATTAATCAAATGCAATTCAACAGGGACAAGTGCTAACTCCTGCATATGGGACAGAATAATTATATGCACAAATACAGACTAGGGAATGACTAACTAGGCTGCTGCACTGCAGAGAAGGATCTGGGGGCTACAGTGCACCATAAGCTGAATATGGGCCAAAAGTGTGCTTTTATTTTTAATGGGAATGTCTCTTCCAAATCAAGGAAAGTGATTCTTCTACTCTATTTGGCAGTGTGCTCATGTGGTTATGTTAAAGAGCAACAAAAAATATTAGAGGCCCAGGAAGCATGATTTGTAAGAAAAGGCTGAGAGAATTAGGGTTATTTAATCTGGAGAAGAGAAGCCTGAGGGAGGAATTTGATAACAGTCTTCAAATACCTAAAGGGCAATTATAAAGAGGATAGATATAGATTTTTCTCTGTGGGTGTAGGGGACAGGACTAGGAGCAATGGCTTCAATGTGCAGCAAAGGAAATTTAGGCTGGGGATTAGAAAGAATTTTCTGATTATGAGGATAATCAAGCACTGGAACAGGCTACATAGGCTGTAGAATCTCCATCCCTGGACATTTTCAAAAGCAGGTTAGACAGACACTTGGCTGGGATGGTTTCATCAGGGATGATCCTGCCCTCAGCTAGGGGGCTGGACTACCTGCCCTCAGGAGGTTCCTTCCAGCCCTTCTTTCCTATGATCCTAATCTTGCATAGGTTAGTTAAGGATGTGAGGGGAAAAGCTATATTGAGGTGGCTTTCTTTATTGATTTTAGTGTCTTGTTGGCAAACAGCAATTGCTTCTTTAGAGCAGTACTGTATCAGGCTGTGTAGTGGAAATCAATGAACAGATAAATCCTTAATGCTATGTATCATCCAGAACTCTCATAGTAGGTACTGGAAAGGAGGCCTTTAGCTTTATTTGTACTAAAGACATTGCTTCATTTGCTAGTAATGACAGCTAGTATTGGAGCCACTCAGCTCTCTGCCTAGGTCTTCTAGAGCACAGTCAACTTCAGAGGCAGCTTCCTTTTACTCCTCCCCCTCCAAAGTATTCATAAATGAGTTCCTTCTTGCCCCAATAAATATGCTGACTGTATTTATATAAAATTATTTAATACTAGAATGTAAAATTGGAAGAGAGAAAAGTTTGTCTGCAGATAAAACTTAGTTCTGAACCCCTGACTAGAATATGTTTAGGGACTCAGTGACCGTGTCTACATGAGATGTTGACTATTCAGTTGTTACTGTACAGTCATTTAGCATTTGCATACACAAGTACTAAATGACTGCACAGTAACCAGTGTTACTGAGCAGCAGCATCCCCAGATGGCTTTTTGGTGATGCTGACTGTACAGTAGCTCATTACTACTGCATAGTAGTGTTTTGCATAGATGTGGCCAGTGGGCGCATCTACAGGTTCATTAATGTAGAGTGGTTACAGAGCATTTAATTTAGTACTTGTATAATCAAGTACTAAATAAATGTGCAGTAACTGGAGTCACTGCACAGCAGCACCGGTGAACACCTTTTTAGTGACATGACTGCACAGTAGCCTAATAATACTGTGCAGTAACATATTAGCACTATTTGTGCTGCGACATGCTACTGTGCAGTATTATTAAGCTAGTACGGTTAGTGTCTTGTGTAGATGCACCCATTGACCAATAATTTTACTTAGACTAGGGGTAGCAAGCCCAACTGATTTATGTGACTGCAGCACTTGCTAAGGATGAGATTCTGGTTAGAATTTGATATTGATAAAAGTATATAGAAATGTTCAGATTGTCAGACAGCTGATAGTAGTAGTAATTCAGAATTTATAATATGCAGTATACTAATCACTGTTTATTAACCCACGGCTGTTGTTCTATTGTAGACTACTTGTCTAACATGCAGGAGACCTGGGTTCATTTCCCTGATGCATTTTACTAGCCATGTACATCAAAAACCCCAGTTAAATGAAAGCAAGAATGGGTAGTCATTTGGTTCCCTCTGCCCTGAGACGGATGCTTCACAGGGTCTGTTCTTACCTGCTTCAGGTACCATCTATCTCTAGGGATCATTGTCAGCTGGAAACTGTCAGGCTATAGGGACAAGCAGCCTGACTGTCTTTCCCTCTTGCAGGACATAGAAGCTTCACAATGTGGCCTTACTGGACCCAGAAATGAGGTCCAATGTGTTTTGGCATCTCATTTTAGCTCTTTGGTGTCAAACAGCTGATTTGCACCATTACTTGGAATGCAGATTCCATTTGATGTGAGTGGTGCTTCAAGTGCTAAAGGCCCTCAAGCAATAGTCTATACATGAACACTGTACATTTTCTTCTGTAGAATCATTTTCCACTGTGAGGCCTGATGCTATCCTGGTCATAAAACTCCCACTGAAGTCAAAATTATGTAAAAATAAATAATAGAAGACATCCCATAATTATTCAATTGTTGAGGAAACTATATAATATTGCATCCAAAAATATGGGAGCTGTCCTTTTAAACAGTCAGTAATAACCTGACAGTATGTAAACCTGATCTAAAATTACTTAGCAAGGACAGTAAAACACAAAATATTCTAGCATTTTCCCAATTACAAGGTAAAAAAATTGCTTCTTTTGGCAATCCACTCTTACAACCTGGATAGCACTGAGATATGAAAATGCATTTATAATAATGACAAATGACAAAGGACATTAGTCTTACAAATTACAGACATAATGATTTAGAATTTATATTGTGATAAGCCCTATAACCTACAAACAAATTAGGTTCCTGTGTGCTAGGCACTATATGAACATAGGGTGTGGCAGTTCTTACCATAAATGGTTTGCCTTTCTAAGAACTAAACATAGTGCCCAGTTGAGACCAGAATTTAGTCCTAAGTTAAGGACAGCATTTGTGTGGCAAAATTTCTCTGTTAAGAGTCTCTCAGTCCTTCCTGCACTCGGAGGTGTTTTTTGGGGTAAGATACCTGGGCAATTCCCTTGTGCCCCACATGGCTAAATCATCAAACATGCAGGTGGAAAATAGGAGGGGCCCATGCCTTTGCCTCTGCCGGGAGCTCCCACAGATCTGACATGACTCTGCTTATGGTTCTTCTTGTGCATACAAGTTCTGTGGGCACCTGATGGAGTGTTCTGCGTATAGAAGTGAAGGACCAGATCCTTGCTCGTTTCTAGTTGTTGCTTTGCTTAATTTAACATGCTTAACAAAAGGGAAATGTTTTTAAAGTTAAAAAAGGAAATGAATTATAAAGTTAAATCATAACTGATTCAGGAAGAAAAGTTAGCAACGTTTAGGGCAAGACCATACCTTTCTGGCACAGCTTAGAAGGAAGGGCAGGGCACTAACTACACCAACCAAACAGTAGCCAGCCCTTGAAGAATTGTATTTCAGATACCCCCTCCTCTCCAAAGCACCCCTTTTCCACATAAACAGACAATCCTTTAAAATGGAAACTTTAGAACTTATATATACTTCAGCTCCAGAACTCAGCAGTTTTGCATGGATACATTATATACTGCTGCCTTGTAAACATCTGCTCTGCTACCCAGCTCAGCAAATGCTTTACTATAAAAGTGACCTTTAAAATGTGATTTTTAAAAATGTTTTGATGTCTTGGGATAATATTCAACATTTGCATAAGTGATAAAAGTATCTCTAGATCTTCCAACTCTTTACAGTGGAGGTTGTTACCATTATTCCCACGTAACACAAAGAAATTCTGATGCAGCATGATTCACCAGGCCAGTGACAAAGCTAGAGTGGAGCCCAAGTCTTGAGTCTCAACCAGTGCTCTCTCCATTAAGTGATTTTATAATGGGAAGCATTAAAGGCATCTTGTAGTTTTGCAGAGTGAGGGGCTTTTTAAAACTCAATTTTATGTCCTCTTTTCCTAGACATGCATCACTATTTATGCAGAGAAAAGAAAACAACTTCCCTTCATTTTTAGATTAGAGATTTATGTTCGTGTGTGTGCATGTGCATGTGCATGTGTGTGTGCATGCATGTGTGTATTTTACTTGGTTCCTTTTGCTCCCTAGAAAAAGGCTTTATGAAGCCTGAAGAAAGTCAGTGGCAGACATTTTATTACTCTAGCTCATCACATATTTATATAACCAAAGTAAAATCTGTTTTCTATTAGGAGAGAGTGGAGACCAGAGTAAGGATTTTTTCTGTATGTTAACAGATCCAAAATTTGTCTGGAAGTTGTGCCAAAACAATACCCTAAAAAGAATGCAGCTGGAAGTTATTAAGGAAGCTTGCAGTAGACAGTGATTAAAGCAGGATGGAATTTCTGCCTAAACCAATCAAATGCTGCTTGTCAAGGCTGGAGTTAGCCTTATGAATATTCAAGACATAATTCCACTCCTTTCCCTCCTAAAGACAATTCCAAAGTCTTCTGAAATACCCTAACTCTGCATCTGACCCCTCCTCCATATTTCAAGCGTTCACATTTCTTTGCTTTTCCTCTGTTATTTTTCCACAGTAACAGTGGGATAATTCAGCTTCTCTCTTACTTTGAAGCTAGTGCATTTGCTAGCAATTATATTGTTACAGTAGAATACAGTGCTATAATTTAGCATGGGAAAGGGAAGGTAACTTGAAGAACCAGGTTACAAATGAACGTTTATCTTAGATTTTAAATCCTCAGCTGAGATGAGCTACTTTCCTCAATATTAGGACAGAGCACTGCAATTTCATCCCAGTGATTTTTGCCAATTTAAGCTCTGGATGCATTAGGATTAGCTGGCTACATGATCTTCTTCCTTCCTTGACTCCCTCCACCATTCTCCTAGCACCGCCTTCTGCATAGCCTAGCTGATGATGTATAGACCTTATTCCTTTATTATTCAATTGAGGCCCAAATGGATTCAAATTCTTCTTAAAAATGTCTGCAAAATAAAATCTACTCTGGTACAAAATAGGAACAACTACTATCCAGAACACAATTACAACTTTTTCCAACTGGAATTGATAATGAGCAGTACTGTTACAATTACCCACTGACAACACTTCATCCCCATCACACACACTAGGACATTCTTTAAGCTGCTACACATCACAGACTAATAAATAAATGGCTCACTCACCAAACAGCATCCCTTCTACCTGCAGAGGTCATGAGGTCTGAAATGATATGCCAGTAAGGGTTCTGTCAAGACATCTACATTTCTATCCAATCCTGTTGTTTAGAAACACCATCACTATAGCCTCTGAGCTTCTGTTGTTATACCTATAAGAGAGGGAAGCTTTACTGTAAAGGACTCTATGAAATACAGATAAAAATGCTACATACATGCAAAGTTACCACTGTTAATTTTGAGTAGCCTGGTTCCAGGTCCACTACTAACTTACCAAATGAGTTTAGACAAGTTGTTTTATGTTACTGCCTGAGTCCATGTGCAAAAATGCAAGAGTGTGGCTATTTATAAGAGAATTATGACAATTAATTAGTATTTGGATGACAATGTCAAGGTCTGCTGTAAGTGGTCATCACACCCATCTGCAACCTAAGCAGTTACAGAAAATTATGAAACTTTAAAAATAGCTATAAAAGCCTACAGAGGATAGAAATGTGCAGGAAGAACTTCCCTGCTAACTGCTTCACCTCCAATCCCCCCAACATGTTTTATGGTTCTTCTAGTGTCAATCATTTTCTGTGAGTTCTGTAACATCACAGGGCTATATACTTGAGAATGAAGTCAGGCATTTCATCTGGGAAAAGCCCTACAGAAAGAAGCTACTAAGCAAAGGGGATCAGTGCTCAGTAATCCTTATTGATTCCAAATAATCATCATGTGCTCCACCCAGTGGCTGCATAGATTGTTGGCAGATGTCAGAGGAGGTGAGTTGTTAGCACAGCTGATCAGGCCTGTGGGGCTCTGGAATATCACTAGTTGCACCTGATCCTCACTCTCCTTCCCCTCTGGGAGCATTTGAGGGAGTAGGATGCTGGTGGTGATGGTGGGCAACTCCTTATGCAACTATGTAAATAAGGTTACATGGAAATCCATGTAAATAACATGCAAAAAAACCCTAGGCCTGAACAAGCAAACGGATGGGAAGGTAGAGCTCATCCTGATTTGGCTTCCCTAACTCATGTCATTGTAGTAGGCCACATGAGCCACATATTTTTTTCAAGATAAAAAGAAACTATATGTTTTACTAATAAACTAGTAACTTATTTCCACACCTGAATTAATGTTTTTAGCTAGAGTTAAAAGCAGTCAGCAGGACTGTGAAACAGGAGCTACATTACCAGGAGCAGCTAACAGACAGCAGAATTGTGGAAGAAAGGCTAGCTTGATTAGCTGAATATCAAGACCATTAAAAAGGAGAAAAAATCATTAACACCTGCAGAATAAAGAGGTTAGGAGTCAAGTAGGTTACAATGAACCACAAAGTCAATTGACTCTGTTACTGCTTCCTGAATAGAAATGTTGCTGCCACTTCCTGGCAGTTGGTTCTAAACTTTGGGTGCACCACAAATCAAAGGGGAGTCCAACCGCAGCACTGTACTCCTACCCTAGATGCGCCCCTGAATAGGGCTAACTAGAAGTTACATTAGCTTTTGCATTCCAGTTGTTTTAGATGTTTATTAATCCTATGATGTTCCACAGTGTTTGTGCATTATGAATGTGTATTATTAATTTCTGGTCTTTGTAAAAGACAATGAAATTTTGCATGCAATACTGCATTAGCCCATCAAACTAGAAGCCATGCCTTCTACAGTAAGAACTAAGTTACAGAACAGTGATTTCCTAGGGAATGGTGATAATGTAGTCACAACAAAGGCTGAAAATTTGAGCTCTTCTACCACTTTGTGTATGCATCTTCTATCATTTTAGATTTCTGTTTCTGTAGCTGAAATACTGGTCCTCTAAGCTACCATGAATCATAGAAGTACTTTAGGGATTGAAATTAGAAAATAGCAAAGGAGGTAAACTTTTTACTAACAAGAGTACCACAGGTAAACAGACATAATTATAGTCAAACAGAACTTAATAACTTCTCTAAATAATCATTAGGAAGGCCAAGACTTGTAGCTATGTGGTAAAATATCCAAGAGCAGCAGCAGGCATGACCACTGGAATGCAGTGGATGGAAGTGCCAAGGTTTCCAGACACTGAAATAGGAGCATTTCCAACTTGAGGTGGGTGTGGGGATGCTGAAGTTTCTAAGCTGCAAGGGAAAAACCCAAAGCTTTCCCTTCAGATGCTTTGTATTTAGCTGTATGTAGATATGTTCTTTTTCCAAGGTACTTTTCCATTCTTGCTTTTCTCACATCTTCTGAGATATTACTGTCACTGTACCGTGTACATAAGAACTTTGTGTATTTCTGCCAATTTATCCAATCGAGGTGGGACAACTAGGACTGGTTAACCCAGAGGGGGAAAAGGTACAGAATGATATCGAGGTACATTTAGTGATAAGGTAATGCTTATGCTCTTCTGTTTTATGCAATGACTTTTTGCTAAGAAAAAACACTGGACCCTAAACCCATATCAAAACACATCCCGCAACACTCCTATAAGGTTTCCATTGTTATCTCTCAGTCTTTTGTAATCTGGTAATATTAGGCAAATAGACCAGGCATAAAACCGCTATTTGGTGACCCATACAAAAAGAACTGAATGTCTCAGCCCACTTCCTAAAATGGAGATATTCAACTTACAAGTAAAAATACACATCCAAGATCCCAACAGGTACAGTTGTTGGCAATTAGGCATAAAGATCACCTACTCACTCTTCCCTTGCACTTACCTCTCACCATCAGAACTGAGACACACTCTCACTATGTGTGCTATTCCAGTCTTTTGAAGTCCCAGTATTTGGGTCCATCCAGCTAAGAAGCTTCACAAGGGCAGTGAATCTGGTGAATTACATCCATCCCTCCATCCATCACATTTTATTTACCCTGGAAGTTATACCATAATAATGCTGTACAGGCCAATGATTAAGAAAGAGAAAGGAGATCAATTATTATGTACGACTAATCAGGAAACAGATGCTCACCTGGGCACTCAGCTGGGATGCAGAATTCAAAGCAGACACTTGACCTAGATCTAGAAGAACCTCGAATTCTTGTTTTCTAGCCAGCTCTACTAATAACCCCTTATGAGTTGTCACCATTGAGGGTCTATCGAAAAATCGTGCTTGGAAAGGAAGAATCAAAGTTTGGGAACTAGCCAGTAGCCAGGCTAATAATCCTCCTTGTTGTAGAACAAGAGAGGCAGGGCCTGGATAGCTAATATCCCCAAAGAGGGCCAGTGTGGTAAATGTGAGGGAGGGGTGGGGTCAGAGGTCGAAAGCTATCCAGAGTAGCACTAAGAATGTCTACACAAGACATTTACAACAGAAGCTGATTAATTAGTTCTTCAGTAAATGGCTCAGCGTCTACATGTACACCTCTATTAGGGTTCAGGAAACTAATAAACTCTGCAGCAGGATAGTACTTGTAAATACAAGTACAGTAAAAGTGCACTATCCAGCATCTCACAAGCTGGCATGCTCCACTAACTGGCATGCCGGCTTGTAAGATAAAGTGAAACTGGAAGTGCCCACCATGGCACTTCCAGTTTCTCTGAGGCCCCACAGCCCTGGGCAAAGCAGCCAAGCCCCCATGGCCCAAGGGCATAACAGGCTGTTCAGGGCCATGCAAGGCCCACCTCCCAGTCCTGTGGGGTCTGCGGAAGGGGTGGCAATGCTGCAGGAGGGGCAGAGGGACATCACAGATGCAGCAGGAGAAGCGGTGCCCAGGGCCACTCAATTAACTGACATTTTGTTATCTGGCACCCCCCATTCCCAGGGGATGCCAGATAACAGAGCTTTTACTGTACTATTCTGCTGCAGAGTGTGCTACAAAGTTTTTGTGTGTGTAGCAGGACACATGTAGATACTGACCTGGCTGGCTGGGGCATGAGGGTGCTTCAGTGTCGGGGCAGCCTGCTGTTTAGCCCTGCACTGAAGCACCCTTGTGCCCCAGCCAGCCCCCCTGCAGCACATTTAGCCCAGTTGGAGCAGCCCTGAGCTGGCAGGCTGATGCCAGGGGCCCCCTGCTAGCCAGGGCTGCTCCAACCAGACTCCTCATGCTGTGCATGAATAAACTCCAGAGTTCGTTGCTCCAGAGTTAATTGCTCCCGGGCACATATTCAAATGGCACACCCGGGCCGAAAAGCTCTGGAGCTATAAGCTCTGGAATTTATTCATGTGCACTAACTGCATGTATAGACGCACCCACTGAGACCTAGATGAGGTGGCAAGTGATATAAATACTCATAAGTATCAAAAAATGCTTCTTTCTCTCCCAAAATTTCATTTTTTTGAGGAAAAAACCAAAAAATTGAGCCCCAAATTAGTGTGTTTTCCACAGAAATTGATTATTATTGTTTTTAGGGTATTGCCTTTTCATCAGAACACTGAAAATGTTGAGGGAAGTAGGCACCATCCTGAAAAACATGATTCAACAGAAACCCTTAATTTCTGCCAAACTCATCCAAGAACTGTGAGGAAATGGCCTGAAGAGGTAGGTACAGGGAGGCAAGGAGAGGCCTAGAAGAGCCAATGCTAGCCTCTTAGTGAGCCTAGAGGGCTGGGGAAGGGGAAGTCGAGTTACATCTTTAAAGGAAATAGCAAAAGATTCTTCAGTTATAGAAATAAAATAAGGAAAGCGATGGGGCCACTGTTCAGTGAGGATGTGGTTGAGATTAAAAATAATGTAGGTATCACCCAATAATTAAATGAATACATGCATCTGTTTTCAGTAAAAAACATATGAACCCAGAGGCAAGGAAGCTCTGAAGTGGAAGCAAAACTCAAGAAGCTTAATGCATTCAAATTAGGGAGTCCTGACTATTCCACCCTAGAATTCTGAAAAAATTGGCATGTGAAATCACAGGTCTGATAACAAGTATTTTAAATAAATCTATCAAGTTAGTAGTTGTACCATGTAAATGGAGAACAGTGAATGTAATACCTATATGTAAGTGGGGGAGGACCATTATCTGAATTTAGAAGGCTGTGTATAGACAAAACAAGGGGCATGTGTGCACATCAGTTTATAGCAGGCTAAATGCTTTTGCACTGCTTTAATGGGCCCTAAATTGAAGTGGTATTTTTAAAAACCCACCACTTCAATTTAGGGCCCCTGTTTTGTCTACACACACCCAATGAGTCAGATAATGGTAGATTAGCTGACTTTAAAACAAATTTTGAAGGAAAGAATAATTAAAAATATAAAATAAATGGAAAATGGGATAAAATGTTACATTAGACTTTGAAAGATAAATTGTGTCAGACTAACCTGATATCTTTTTTGATAACCAGTTTTCTAGGATTGAGACATATTCACCTTAAAATATGCCAAAACCCATTGCTAGTGTCACTCTCTCTCAAGGTGATACATTTTGGCTCCAGATCCTGCTCCAAGTCAAGGTGAAAGGGGGTTTGAACATACATTTCCCACATCTCAGGTAACTGCTCGAATGATAGTGCTAGATAGTGCAAGGGGACTATAGATACCATCTTCTTCTGCATTTTGTGAATGGTGCCCAGAGCTTAAAATGTCCCAAAATCAAAATTAAACATTTCTCTTGACCTATTTAACTTGCTTAGCATTCTGAAAAATAATAGTTATAGGGTGACCTGAACCTACTTCCCCCCCTTTAGACGCTGCCAATAAACCAACAATTCAGCTTTATGCAATTTTGCTCCTCTGAATCGATTGTGTGTGAGTTACTTAAATTTTGTTTTTAAAGCCTAAGTTACATTATGCCTAATGATATGCTCCTACTCAGAGAATGGTTATCATCAAGGTGTTTTCTGAAGTAAACATAGTCCAGTTTTCAATAAATAGAATTTTCAATGGAAAATATCACATTTCTTTTTGCAAAAAGAAGGGAAAAGAAGAAAAAAATTTGAAAAGTAAACCATCTCCTAGAAAGGTTCATTTGTTGAAAAACTTTCTGTTAAAAAAAATGAACAGGTCTATTAGAGTTGAGTTCACAGTGGAATTATCACATGAAAAGTAACATGTTCCTGGAGGCATAACTAGCTAGGGCAGGTCCTCCTCTCCCTGTTCATCCTCTGGCTGTGTAGGCCCTGGCAGTGGGCAGGACAGGAACAGCAGCTGAAGTTCACTGCTGCTGAGGGGAGATGTAACCTCATTTTTTTGCCTCAGACTCCCATATTAAGTGCCCCCCAAAACTCCTGTTTTCAGCTACAGAAATATTGGGTGATGTCTCTTCCTAGCAGCAACAAACTCCAGATGCTGTCATTCCACAGGACTACATTACCAAGTGCCCCTTCCTCACTGACATGTGCACCCATGCTGTTGCTCCAACTTGCTGCTAAAGCCAGAGCTGGGAGTGAAGGGGGAGTGGGGAATGGGAGTATGAGGCACCCTCCCCCAGTGCCATAACAAGGGTGGGGGCCAAGTGGGGCAAACGCCCCGAGTGCCAAAGCAAAGAGGTGCCAACAGGCGCTGCCCAGCTGGGGTGGGGCGTGGGTTGGAGCTACGAGTGGCTTGTTTGGGGGAGCACAGGCAGCGGTGTTGGCGGTGGGAGCATGGCAGCAGTGAGTGGGGAGCTTCCACAGGCAGCCGCGGTGATGGCAGTGGCGGGGGGAGGGCCAACCGGGGGGCTCCCACAGGTGGCTGCAGCGGTATTGGTGGTGGCGGGGTGACCACTTGCAGACACCACTGGCAGCATTGGCAATGGCCAGCAGTGATCGGAGACCACCCACAGACGTTGCTGGCAGTGTCAGCGGTGGCAGGGGGGATAAGCAGCAACCACCTGCAGATGCTGCTGGCAGAGTCAGCGGTGGCAGGGGGGATAAGCAGCAACCACCTGCAGATGCTGCTGGCAGTGTCAGCGGCACTTGTTCAGGGGGTGCACCGCCAACCTCATGGGGTGCACATGCACCTGCATGCACCCCCTATGCTTCACCAATGGATGTAGGGGTGGGAGGAGGGCAGCTCCTGCCACTGCGTACACTCCTAGGCAAGCATGGGGGGGATGTGTGCCCCCTGGATCTGTGCACAGTGCAAGGGCGGGCTGCCACTATGGGCTTTGCCCCAGGTGCCAAACTTCCTTGCCATGGCACTGCCCTCCCCACAACTTCTTAGGCAGGGTGTGGGGCTTGTACCCTGCTTGCCCACACCTCCTTATACTGCTGCATGCTCCTGTGATTTCTATGCAGGCAAACAAAGCCTTGGCTCAAACCTCGCTGAGCCTGACCCTACTGGTATCTAGTCATTTCAGACCTATGTCCTGGAGTAAGTATTGGTGGCAAAACTATAAGAGCACCTACACAAAAATGGGTGCATGTGATAAATCTAGTCTGAATTCAGATGATGGCACACTAACATATTTCTGTGACCCCTGCGGTCAGAAACCAACTATATACCATAAAGTAGGGCTGTGCAAAGCTTCAGGTGCTGATTCAATTCAGAGGAGATTCAGTCCTATTCGAGGGCCAAATCTCCAAATCCGAATCAGGGGACCAATAAAAAGGTCTGAATTGATTTGAAGATCTCTGAATCAATTCAGAAAAGATACAGAGAGCTTTGATGATTCAGGCAGTCCCCGGTCACTGCAGCAGGGAGCTGAAGCCGGACTTGGTAAGTAGGGAGCGTAAGAGAGGGGGTCTGGAGGAAGGGGGAGGGGATCAGAGCTGAGGTGGGGGTTGGGGGGCTTGTGGCAGAGCCCCCCATATGGTATGTGGCAGGGGGCAGCGGAAATCGTACCCCTGCCCGGCAGGAGCCGGTGAGTGGAGGCTTTTTTTCCAAAGTGCTGGGAGCTGGGGCAGGTGGGGCAGCCATTGCCAGGGCTGGGAGAGTGGATGGGGGATGGGGCCTGTGTGATTTGGAGATTCAGTTGATTCAGCAGCAGCCGAATCTCCAAATCAGATTCGGCCAAATCAATTCAGGACAGTGATTCAAATTACTGAATCGAATCACTGTCCCCCAAATCGGCTGAATCCAAATCTGAAGTGCATACTAGCCACTTCACACAGGCCTATCATAAAGTATTTTTCAGCAAATACTCTATGGGTACTGTATTAGCAGAATTTTGGCTGAATCATACAAAATTCTGCCTGTGGACACCCGTGCCTTTCTGCACCGTGACTGCCTCTGCCTGTAAAAGAAAAGGCAGAGTCTAGCCTTAAATAGGGATTTCAGAACATACCCCATGCTTGATACTGATGAGTTGCATCACGAAGAAGTCTTTGTCTTTAGTTTTCCATTATGGCAATACATATGTTTCTAGTGTTCTCTCTTATACCTTAAGATCAATAATTCAGTTCATTACAAAAATGTTGTTGTTGTCATCTTCTTTGCTCCCTTCTGAGTGGATCTGTTGCGACTTTTGTTGACCTCTTTTAAACATGGGATAAAATCCCATGGAAGGATGTTCAATCCTGATGGCTAAAGCAAAGAGGTATCTTCCCTAGGCTCTTGCAAATCACCATCATAATCTGCTGATTTTGGCTGTTTGACTTCCTACTCTGCCCTAACGTTTGTAAATTATACTTCCATTTTCAGATTTCCAAAGACTGTTCCAAAGTTTATGTGATTCCTTTAATTATGGCTTGAAATATAGGCACACACATTCCAAGAAACCAACAATTACCTGGAACATGTCATTAGAGACAGAATTACGGAGGTCTGCCTTATTTGTGAAACAGTACGAAACATCACTGAAGCAGAAATACTGAAGATGGATTTGCCTAGCATTCAGTGGTGGAGCTTGAAACACATTTGGGGATCACAATACAACAGAGTAGTCACTGGAACAGAATTAAGGTTGAGAAGGCCCTTCTTATCAAAAGTGAGAGGTAGTGCTATAAATATAATGTCTGTCCATGGCCTTAGTGAGTTTGGAGTATAGTCCCATGAAACTTGCATTCTTAAATTATTTGTATTTGGAAATACCACCCTACTTGCCTAAATACAGGTTAAAAAAATATGTCCCTATATAGTAAGTTAAAGATCTACTTAAGACAGAGATCTAGACATCACTTACGTAGTAATGAAGAAAATGAGACAGAAGCAGATGACATTAATAGAAAGCGAACAGGAAACTGGTACAAGGTCTCTAGGGATAGTGGCATGAAAATTCATATACCAGCTTGTATCTACCTTCATAAATCAGCTACTGCTGATGCATACACTAGCTTCAAAAATCAGCTATTGCTCATAAGGGATCAGAACTAGTCACAGTTATTAAAATACTTAAAGTTGTTTCCTCAGAAATCTAAAATGCCCATAGAAATAATGTGCTTCCTGTGATATTTTGAATGAGTTGCTGCAACAATTCAGGCTCTAGACACAGACAACTCATCAGTATAGAGTTTGCAGTAACTCCTCAGCTCATGCCTGAAGGCAGATGAGATTGACCTAAGGGACACTCAGGGAACAGGGAACAGTACATGGCTGAGAACTCTCTGAGACAGATCTGCAATCCTTGCCTGATTTGCCATAGAGGGACAAATGGTTCTGGCTTTGCTGACAGGTCATTATAGACTTTGGATCTGAATGTCTGTTCTCTGCTGTTTGATCTTGCTTCTTTCCATGGGTTGTGTGCAGCAAAAGAAGTTATTATCTCTGATGTGAGTGTATCTTATCAATAGTTACTATATTATGGGGTTCAGCTTCCATTTGAGATAATCAGGCTACCAGTGTCTCATTTACATATGCCCATCTTAGTGAACTCTCAGGATAGGCATCTGAAACTCCCATACCATGTGCACACCTGATTTCTTGGGCTTTGATGTGGTCAGAAGCATGGAGAAACAAATATTCCCTGACTGAGAAGATACTAACAGAGGAATATATCCACTATTTATGGTGCTAGTTTTCCTGGCAAAAGGTCACATAACCCATACAATCCTAACTGTGACATGAATCCTATAATCCAAAATGCATCTCAAATTCAGCTATACTTGTCTGGAGAAAAACAAGACAGATGTGCCGTGTATAATAACAATTTAAACACATGCTATTGTACCATGGAGATTGATTGAGAATAGACATAGTTTAAAAGTACAGTCTGAATGGGAAATTCAGGAACTGCCCAAATATGGTCATGGTTACAGGCCTAATGTTCTCTCTGAATGAAACCTCAGATATTCAACCCCAGGGCCTGACTGCTCCTGGGACAAAATCCCCCAGTTCTCTAATGCTAAATTCAGCCTGAAGGTTCACCACCAATGAGTCTTCTTTTTGGGAGTTGTGGCCGGTGAACAATACAATAACCAGACAACTTAGGGGGAGTGTCTGCATGGGATGCTTAATGCATAGTAGCCTAATAACACTGAGCAGTAATGCATCATAGCATGGACAGTGCTAATAAGCTACTCCATAGTATTATTGGGCTACTGTGAAGTAGTGTCGCTAAAAAAACATTCACCAGCAGTACTATAGGGTAACTCTAGTTACTGTGCATTTAGTTAGTATTTTGTTAAGCAAATACTAAATTAAATGTGAAGTAACTACTTGCATTAATGAACATGTAAACATGTCCACAGTGGTTTTTTATGTCAATAGCAGGAACAAAGCATAACATAAAAGAAAAGGGATTGTGGCACATGAAAGACTAAATGAATTACTATCTTACCTGTACTTCTATGTTACCCCAGGCCCATGACCTTCAGAGTCTCAGTGGGCATGTCTGCATGTGCGCTTTAATGCAGATTGGACTATTCTAACGCACATTAAAGCATAATTAAAATGTGCTTTTTAGTTAATGTGCATTAAAATAAGCTAATGCTCATTAAGTGTCACTTAAAAACTGTGCTCTTTATTTAGAGCACATTAAGACAGGCTAATGAGCATTTTCTTAGTACCTCACAATGGAGGTACTAGATTTAATGTGCATTGACTAAAGAGTGTTAATGCACATGTAGACATGCCCAGTGTCAGTCTGATACCAGCCTTTCCATTCTGTTCTTCAGGGACTTCCTTTTTAACCAGGAGACTTTGTATTCCTCTGTGTCCCCTCAGCTTGGCTAAACTGGTTTTGCAGTGGTCAGTTTGAAGTACGGGCTTTGCATTGACTCATCTCTTCAAGCATCTGGCAGGAGATGCAAGTGCTTGTATCCACACCTTTCCAACATTATAGGCAGTGGAAGGCGAGTTCAGCCCCACCAAACATGAGGTAGCATGTAGGGTTGCAAAGCAGCCTGGCCACAGGCTCTGGGCAGCTGCAGCAGGGACAGGGAGGGGCATGCACGCAGCCAGGCTCACAGCCTGGAATATGGATGTCACTGGCTGTCCAGCACGGCAGGCAAGTATCAATCTATTCGGGGAAAGGGAAGGGGAAGGGGCTGGGTTGGGGGTGCAGATCAGGGCCCCAGTGCTGGGGGAGGGAGCTGGAGTGGCTGGTTGTCCTGGCTAGGCCAGGTGGCAGGATGATCGGCACCCAGGTGGCTCATCCAGGGGTGTGTGGGGGCACCCACCACTGTGCACACCTTGACAGAGGCCTGGGGGCACATGCCTAGCTGCACCCCCCCGCATCTGTGTGTGGTGTGGGGGTGGTGGCCTGCACTTTGCTTCCTGCTGTAGCTGTCCCAAGAGCTGCGTGACACTGTGAACATCCTGTCACCGGCACTATGCCCCCTGCCCATCCTGTAGTGGGACGCAGATGGCATTATGCAGCAGGAAGCAAAGTGCAGCCTGCAGCAGCAGCTGCCCCTGCCCTGTGCATAAATGGGAGGCACATGCCCCTTGGGAGTCTGCTGGGATACACACAGTGGCAGGGGCCCCCTTGTGCCCCTGGATGAGCCTCCCAGGCTCCTAGCGTCCTGCCACCTCGCCTGGCCGGGGTCCCACCCACCCACCCCAGCCCCTGCCTGTGCCCTGCTCCCTCCCTCACCACAGGGGCCTTGATCTGCACCTCCAGCACAGCCATTTCCCCTCCCCCTCCCCTTCCCCCACAGACTTACCTGTTTGGAGTTGGGGCACGTGTACATGCATGCAGATGCTCAGCCTCAGCCCCAAATAATTTTTTCCCCTTCCACCTATGTCCAACATGCATATCCTGGCAAAACTGCAGGTAAATTAAATCAATATGTTCATGCAATAACCCTCAGACAAGATGCCATAATACCAAATTACACTAATATAAATGAATGAAGGTATTTTGAATATTTAACAGAGGTTTTTTTTCTCTAAAAGTGAAGAGGAATTTACATCTGGTGAAGACGTAAATAAGCTCTTATCTATGCCACCATATTATTTACTCTGTGAACGGAGTGTTCATGAACAGTGATTTGTCACTGACAGAGATGAAGCCTTTTCCTGAGATCTTTCTTAAGTTAGAAGTGCTACTGCAGTCATTTGGAGTGCCCAAGGGTGCCTACAGATGTGTGGGAAGGCTGCTCTAGCACATTGTACAGTGTGTCAGAGAAGACTCAATTAATCAAGTCTGCTACAGAGTGATACTTAGAGCTTTAGTTCAAAAAGTTTTAGTTAAAGTTCCCCTGCCTCCATTCTGAAGTGCAAAGATGCTGATCTATGAGATGCTGATGTCACTTTAATCCATGGGTGACAGATGGTTCCTGAGACTGGGCGCGGGGTGGGGGGGAGGATGGGGGACACAGTTTGTGGGCAGCAGTGTTGGTGGCAGGGTGGCAAGCAGTGATTAGTTACAGAAGCTGGCAGTGGCCAATCTCAGGGGGGGCACGTGCCCCCCCTACCATTCACCTATACTTCAATCAGAGCAGCTTTCAGAACCTGAAACCACTCAACAGTGACAAGTGCAAGGTGATGCACCTGGGGGGAAGAACCAGCACCATACCTACCGGTTGGGGAACTGCCTTCTCGTCAGCACAGAGGCAGAAAAGGATCTTGGAGTCATCACTGATGCCAAGATGAACATGGGTCGGCAGTGTGGGGATGCAGTCAGAAAGGCCAACCGCACCTTGTCATGCATCCACAGATGCATCTCAAGCAGGTCCAAAGAGGTGATACTCCCTCTCTATGCAGCATTGGTCAGACTGCAGCTAGAGTACTGCGTCCAGTTCTGGGCGCTGCACTTTAAGAGGGATGTGGACAACATGGAGAGGGTCCAGAGGAGGGCTGCTCATATGATCAGGGGGCAGCAGGGCAGGCCCTATGAGGAGAGGCTATGGGACCTGAACCTATTCAGCCTCCACAAGAGAAGGCTGAGGGGGGATCTAGTGGCCTGTTACAAACTAGTCAGAGGGGACCAGAAGGCATTGGGAGAGTCGCTGTTCCCCCCGAGCACTACCAGCAGTGACTAGAAATAATGGTCACAAGCTGGCAGAGGGTAAATTCAGATTAGACATCAGGAGGCACTACTTCACTGTCAGGGCGGCTAGGATCTGGAACTAACTTCCAAGCAAAGTGGTGCTGGCTCCTACCCTGGGGGTCTTTAAGACAAGGCTAGACAATCACCTCGCTGGGGTCGTTTGACCCCAGTACTCTTTCCTGCCATGGCAGAGGGTTGGACTTGATGATCTGCTCTGGTCCCTTCCAACCCTACTAACTATGAAACTACTCTAAATTAAAGCGCCCACCCCCGAAACACGTGTAAAAACACCTAAAAGGCCTAAAGGCTGATTTATAGCCTTTCTTAAGTTTGGCTATGAAACACAGTTAGCTTTTGCTGAAAAGTTAGAAAGAAAGGTAGTCTTTGCCATTCCCTTGTAGCAGGTTTGAATCGTGTTCCACCTTGTCGTCCCATGCTGCTCTCAAATGAGTCTATGAAATAGTATGGGATTCACTTCACTTTTTAGGGTGCATTAAATCTACATGATGTGAGTATCTGAGTTGGGTGGGCCCAAGCTCTATATGGTTTGGCTTCATCCCTGGCTTGCTATACATAGTATTTATTAAGCTTAAAGAAACAACACAATTAATATAATTAGAGAGACTTTAATCACTGTTGGCTGGCTGATTACACCAGCCAGCAGAGGGTAAGTGCATGGGGGAGGGCAGGAGGGGGGAAGAAGGGGTGTTACACATCCAAAGCATGATTAAAAAGTTACATCTTTTACACCAGTATCATACACTGAATAATTATGGAAACCAATCATATTATAATGATTAGACAAGAAAACCAAGCAATAGATCACCACACAGATACTCATACAGATGTACCATATTTGGTATGCATATCACTTAGTTATTCCCTTAGTTGTAGCAATAGCAGTTAGTTGTCCCCTTCAAACTTCCATATCTTCCAAAAGATAGAGGTAGTTAGCCATGTATAGTCAGGCAGCAGGCAGGATATAAATGCACCTTATAGACCAACTAAATCAGAGGTGCATAAACTTTTGTGAGCCCAAGCTCACTTCTTCAGATGCTGTGAAAGGACATGCATAGAGCAGTCTATCAAATATTCTACAGAAGTTGTGGCATAGTTATTAATGTTCTATAGCTTTAAAGACCTTTTAGACATCAGTATCCAACTCATCTCCTTTCAAGAGCAGAACCAAAGGTAATTGCTATAATGTCTATAATCTAATTGATATAATGTTTCCTTAGTTGTGAAGGTAAAACCCTGCACTAAAGTGACTCAGAGTGCAGAGAATCTGTGAAGTGAAAAATGATGAGTTCCAATATGACTGAAATGATTCTGATAAAATTATACTTTGAAAATAAATTTAGGCTTTTCAAAATTTGCTCATTTCAAGGCCTTTCTTCTACAGCTTAGTTCTTTTTGAGTTTTTTTCTTTTTCAGATGCTGTAACTTCTGTTTTTAGTTACACTTCTGGATTGCCAAAATGAAGCCAGTCCAACAGCTGCTATCCACCCTCTCTTCCATTTTTCCCTTTTTTAAAAAATAGCCCTTGAAGAATATTCTAAGATGCTGGGTTTTTTGGTGTAATCTTCAGAGAAAGCTGACGTGTCAGTCAGGCCTCCATATTTGTTTTCTGCCTGTATAACAGTGAACACATTATGCACCAGTCTTTGCAAGTTAGCATGCATTCTGTGAGTTATAGAATCATAGAGGGAAGGTCTTTTCAGTTAACATTTTCCCCTGAGAAAGATGATGATGAGACCACGTTAACAGCTGGATTGCAGCTATCTATCATGAACCTGGGATTTATTCCAGAATTTGAAAACTAGGGGCAAAAGGGATTTAAGAACCTTACAGATCATGAAACTCAAATAGAAACCTGAACTGCAGAAACACCAAACAATGTTTATCCATCGTTGCTGAATACAGTGATGGATACTGATACAAAGCAGGTTTATGATGTGAAGAATTCAAATCCTCTTCCCCAACTTAAAGACACCTCTAGTGAGTGTATATGTAGATGTATTCCCTCTCAGACACCTGTCATTGTCTCTTACAAACAAATCTATCTAGTTTAAAGATGAAGCTTGATAAAAAGTATTATGACAAGGCTGCCTTTGATAGCAGATGACTTGACACTCTGAACCAAGAGATCCCTTCCAATCCTAGATTCCTAAGGTCAGCCTCCATGTTTTACCATGTTCCAGTATCCAGTTTTTAAATGACTTGATCAGGCTAAACTAGAGATATGATAAAATATAGACTTCATGTTTCAGATTTCCCAAAGTGCCTAAACTAGACTCAGGGAATGGAATTGACATGAGTGGCTTTCAGCTGTCTTTTACATTCCCTCAACTTCTCCAGGGCCAATGAGCCATTTCAATCTGGCTGCCAATGTCCCCCAGGACAATTACAGTAGCTAGTACACCTCTGCTGCTTGTGGTAAGGCCTGGGGGAAGAGTGGTATTTAGCCTTAGCAATTAGGGGGACTCACATTTCTATTTGCAGAACAAGGTTTCACATTTCAACCTTTTATGCTTAAAATACTCAGCTGGACAACTGCAAGAGAATACTCGTATAACTTGGTACACTTAAAAAAATATGTAAGAACATTTACAAAAAGAGCAGATTCTGTAGCTTTTAAGCGGTTTAAGAGGTTGTGCAAAGCACAAGACTAAAACAGTCTGGGAACTGATCTGTATCAGAACAACACCTACACAGTGAATGTCCTCCAAGGCATATAGGAGGGCTGATACCACTTTTTGTACCACCAAATCACTGCCACCATGCATGCTGCACTCTGCTGATCCCCATCCTCAATACCACTGGGGAGGGCTGAATTTGGTCGTGACAGTGAGCAGTGCATGGCTTTAGGGGCACTGTGAGGGAGCACTGCAGGAGATATTGGAGGCATGGCTCAGGGGTGGGGAGCAGGGAATCTTACTGGATTGAGTTACATGCCATGGGCCAAATCCAGGGGTTTTGTGGCCTGGGTGGAGCCTTTGGGTTGTAGGTTGCCAACCCCTCTCTTATCATTGTATTAGGCTTCAGACTTTTATGTTGCCGCACCTGTCAGAAGACAATACGTTGTAAAGCAATCTTTTCCCTCACAAGCAATTACCATTCATTACATAGTCATGGACTACCACTCTGCTTCTCTTTATATATAGATTTGACAAAGAGAATAAACAAGAACTCTGCTTAAAACTCAAATTGCTTGGGTCTTCTACTGCACAGTACTATTAATGTTAAATATAATGCAGGTATTGCTTATTATAGTCAGGTTTTTATACCACCGCAAACCCACAATGTGTTTAGACTACAGCAAGGATAGTTCTAACATGGAACTATTTAAAGCAAAAACCATGTTTCATTTAATGTTCAGGGAAGTTGCTGACATGGAGGGTGCAGTATCCACAGGCACTCATATTTATCACTGAATAGCTTGGATGATCTCTCTTAAATTCAGATTTGTTCCCAGCTGATCAATTATTTTAATGGAAACAAGTTTTGGCCTTGGGTGGTATAAAATAGCTGTTAGTCTATTTCATAAGTCATTGGAACCTGCTAGGCCTGTGCAAAGCGGCTAGTATTCACTTTGAATTCAGATTCAGCTGATTCTGGGGGCATTGATTTGATTTGAATCACTGTCCTGAATCAATTTGGCTGAATCTGATTCAGGGATTCGGCTGCTGCCAAATCTCCAAATCACACAGGCCCCATCCCTCACCTGCTCTCCCAGCCCTGGCAATGGCTGCTTCGCCTGCCCCAGCTCCTGGCACTTTGAAAAAAAAAAGCCCTGACTCACCAGGTGCTGCCAGGTTGAGGGGCGGGGGGATTCCCGCTGCCCCCCACTGCTGAATCAATTCGCTGAACTTCAGATCTATTCGGACCTTTTTACTGGTTCCCTGATTCAATTCGGATTTGGAGATTCAGCCACTGAATCGGGCCGAATCTCTTCCAGATTGAATCAGCACCCAAAGCTTTGCACAGCCCTAGAACCTGCCATGGTGATAAGAACGGGGCACAGTGCAGACCAGCGACTGCAAGCCACTTGCACCAGCTGCTCCCAGAGCAGCTGCAGCAGGGGTGGGCAGCCGCCTGCAGCTCAACGAGAGCAAGCGCGGGGCGGCAGCCGCCACAGACTCAGGTCGGCAGCAGCGCCAGGCTCTTCAGGGGCGGGTGAGTGGCACCCGGCCCCACAGCCCTTTCCCTCCCCTTACAAACGCAGTTACCTGCTTGAGAGAGGGCGGAACGTGCCTATGCCAATCACATATGTGTGGATTTACATCGCATATAATCAGTTTCAGGTCCAAAAGTGAATTCGCATAACTCGAACCTGTATAAATCAAGGGAAACCTGTATGTCTGTAGACTGGGAAGCAGGACTCCTGAAAATAAAAATCAAGACATGCCAGTAATTAACTTTGTGATTTTGAGTAAATCAATGCAAATTCTATACATCAATTTACTACTTCATAAAATTAGAATACTACTGATGATATCTAATTAACTATTGTACAATGTTCTGAGACCTTGAATTAAGGTCTCCAAGTCCAAATCATTATAAATTAATTGGAGGCTAGATGAACACCTTGCTGGGGTTGTTTGACCCCAGTACTCTTTCCTGCCATGGCAGTGTGTCGGACTAGATGGTCTACTCAGGTCCCTTCCGACCCTAGAAACTATGAAACTATGAAACTTTGGATCTCCTCTATTGGGAAAGTGGAATCAGATTTTTTCCCCCCATTACAAATATTGAGTATCTAATTCCCCACCTTCTTCCTAGCCAGATACAACCTTGCCATCTCACCTAGTCTAACTTCATAAGTGGGAATAACCAGGCACTTCCTGTTCAAAGCTACACCTGAGATTTGGTTAAGAAAAAATATACAGCAAGTCACTATGGTGTTGCTGTCTGAGAGGAAAGTGCATCCAGGACTATTCCATACAAAATGGAATTGAAAGTGAAAATCAAGCTGAGGGGTTCGACAAGACACCAATTATATGCTAAGAGGTTTAGTTAAAAAGTAAACTTCTGTAAAAAACTTACTGCTTTTTCCTAGGACAATATTTTGCTTACATTTACCTTCAGTTATAATGTTCTTAACTTAGGGATATAGTTGGCTATGGAGGAGAAAGGAAAGGGGGATTTATTAGGTATCAGCTAATCTGTGGTAATAGCCTGTATGCATAAACTTATGCACTCTTATGTCATCAATGCCTCATTGATGACAACTAAGCCACTTTTGCCTTCAATTAATAAACATCTCCATTTGAAGATTTTCCATCACCAATGCAGATACTATAGATTCACATTTGCACCCAAATACCCAACTAGCAAATCCAATGTTTTGTAAGAAGTTCTAGTCAGATGCTTAAATGCACAACCTGTTCCACTTCCATGAGATCCACAGTGAATTAAATAGGGCATTTTAAAGATAATAAACAATAAACAAAATTGTATTGATATGAACACTTACTTCTTTCTGAAGGAAATGTGGCATTGAGCACAATGGAAAATGGTTTTCATGTACCAAGCATGCCAAGATTGCAAAAAAAGAGCTTCCCTCAGAGCAAAGCCTTTTTGAAATTCTTCAGTGGGAGAGGGGAGTAAAAAGCAATGGGGAGAGAGAGAAGCTGTTTATAGCAGGTAGTTAGGGTAGTTACCAGGTGGGATTTGGGAGACCCAACTGCAAGCCCCTGTTCTATTGAATACAGGGTGTCTCTAATATATATATAGTACTCTTTTGTTTGCCACTATAATGAGTTTTTGGATGTCAATGAAAAGATTCCTACTAGCCATGGAACTTAATTGGAAATGTGCAGGATTAAGTTCCATGGCTGGAAGAAATGTGCAGGAAGAACTTCCTCCAATTAGGATAACTGAACCACAACAGATATGCTAACAAAGTTTCCCACCGAATATCATGGATCAAACTATGTTTTTTAGTCAGCTTGGGACTGGCCTAGTTACACGACAAGAAAACATGGTCACCTTCACCTTCACCATCCGCCGTAAAGCTGGCAAGTCAGTCAGCAACAGAGAAGTCCTTGACTTCAGAGAAGCCGACTTTGACAAGCTCAAGAGGCTAGTCGGTCAGGCCCTCAGGGACCATGACCCCAGGGAGATGGGAGTTCAAGAAGAGTGGTTGCTTCTCAAGGAAGCGATCCTCAGTGCACAAGCTAAATCTATTCCAACATGGAGGAAAGGCAACAAGAAGGCACAGCAGCCCCCCTGGCTCTCCAGAGACCTAGCGGACCTACTGTGACTAAAAAGGAAAGCCTACAAAGGATGGAGGACGGGATTCACCTCCAAGGAGGATTACTCCGCACTGGTCCGGTCCTGCAGGGACCAAGCCAGGAAAGCCAAGGCTGCAACTGAACTCCAACTAGCTTCAGGCATCAAGGACAACAAAAAGTCCTTTTTCAGATATGTGGGGAGCCGGAGGAAAAGCAAGGGCAATGTTGGACCCCTGCTAAATCAGATGGGGCAACTGACAACTGACGCCCAGGAAAAAGCCAACCTATTCAATAGGTACTTTGCGTCAGTCTTTCATCAGTCACACGGGATGCCCATGCCTGCTATGGGACAGGGAAATCTGGGTGAGGGGAATCCCCTACCCTCCATCAATGCTGACCTCGTGAAGGAACACCTTGAGAAGCTGGATACCTTCAAGTCAGCTGGCCCTGACAACCTGCACCCCAGGATACTCAAGGAGCTAGCGAGCGTCATAGCCCAGCCCCTGGCACGGATCTTTGAAAACTCCTGGCGCTCTGGTGTAGTGCCCGAAGACTGGAAGAAGGCCAGTGTGGTGCTGATCTTCAAGAAAGGGAGGAGAGTGGATCCGGCTAACTACAGGCCCATTAGCCTGACTTCTATCCTGGGCAAGATCTTAGAAAAGTTTATTAAGGAGGCCATCCTTGAGGGACTGGCCCAGGCTAACATTCTAAGGGACAGCCAGCATGGGTTTGTTGCGGGTAGGTCTTGTTTGACCAATCTTATTTCCTTCTATGACCAGGTGACCTATCACCTGGACAAGGGAGAAGAGATTGATGTCATATATCTTGACTTCAAAAAAGCTTTTGATCTGGTATCCCATGATCACCTCTTGGCCAAACTGCCCAGTTGTGGCCTTGGCTCCACCACGATCCGCTGGCTGGGAAATTGGCTTCATGGTCGGACCCAGAGGGTTGTAATTGATGGCAGTCGCTCATCATGGTGCCCTGTGACCAATGGGGTCCCTCAAGGCTCTGTCCTGGGACCCATACTGTTCAACATCTTCATTAACGATGTGGACATTGGAGTCAGGAGTGGACTGGCCAAGTTCACCGATGACACCAAACTTTGGGGCAAAGCATCCACGCCAGAAGATAGGCGGGTGATCCAGGCTGACCTGGACAAGCTCAGCAAATGGGCAGATGAGAACCTCATGGTGTTTAACACCGAAAAATGCAAGGTTCTCCACCTTGGGAGGAAAAACCTGCAGCACCCGTATAGGCTCGGCAGTGCTACGTTGGTTAGCACTACAGAAGAAAAAGACTTGGGGGTCATCACTGACCACAAGATGAACATGAACCTCCAATGCGATGCTGCGGCTAGTAAAGTGACCAAAATGCTGGCGTGCATCCATAGATGCTTCTCGAGCAAATCCCGGGACGTCATTCTCCCCTTGTACTCAGCCTTGGTGAGGCCACAGCTGGAGTACTACGTCCAGTTTTGGGCTCCACAATTCAAAAAGGATGTGGAGAAGCTTGAGAGAGTCCAGAGGAGAGCCACACGCATGATCAGAGGTCAGGAAAACAGATCTTACGATGACAGGCTGAGAGCCATGGGACTCTTTAGCCTGGAAAAGCGCAGGCTCAGGGGTGATCTGATGGCCACCTATAAGTTTATCGGGGTGACCACCAGGATCTGGGGGAACGTCTGTTCACCAGAGCACCCCAAGGGATGACGAGGTCGAACGGTCACAAACTCCTGCAAGACCGTTTCAGGCTGGACATAAGGAAGAATTTCTTTATAGTCTGAGCCCCCAAGGTCTGGAACAGTCTGCCAGCGGAGGTGGTTCAAGCACCTACATTGAACACCTTCAAGAGTAAATTGGATGCTTATCTTGCTGGGATCCTATGACCCCAGCTGACTTCCTGCCCTTTGGGCAGGGGGCTGGACTCGATGATCTCCCGAGGTCCCTTCCAGCCCTAATGTCTATGAAATCTATGAAATCTATGAAATTCTCACAGACTAGGTAGAGACAGTCAAAAAGCCCAAGGCTAAATTGATTCAGTCTTTGCAGGTTAGTCTAAGCTGCAGAGATTAAATCAAAAAAGAAGAGAACAGACATTTACCTTTGATTCAGAAAATGTAGCCATGTGGCTGCAGTGGCTCAGACCAGAAGCCAGGGGGTGCTACAGCATGTCTCTCTGGCACATAGCCAATATGTGCTGTGTGTTCACTTCCTCTTACTGCTGCCCCTAAGGTCTCTGGGATTTGCAGTCCATAATCACAGCAGCAGAACTCTGGAGGGTTGCTGATCACTTCCTCTTCCTGCTTCCAGGGTGTGTAGTTGACAGTTGCAGCCAGCAGTAAGTTTGAATGGGGGAAGAGGTATTTAACTCTCCTCCCTAGCCCCAGACCCCAGTCTGCAGGGATTGCCTAGGGGACAGTCCATCCTGCAGAGGGGGATACATCTTCAGCAGGGCTTGCCCCCACCTTGTCAGCTAGCCTTCACTGCTCCAGCTGGGGAGCAGTGGTGAGGCCAGCCTTGTTCTCTGGAGCAGACAGCATAGCCCAGCCCAGGGCTACAAAACATGCTGGGTGACTGCGATTGAACTTGAACCAGGAAGGGGTCTGGGACAGAAGTTTCATAAATCTGTTTGACCCAAACCAGATAAGTCTGATATTACATTCAACCAGGTTTATCTGAAACCAGTTTCAGCCATTTTGAAACTGGTTTATGTGCACTGAGCTTCTGTTCTGTTACAGGTTTAAACTAGTTTCTGATCACTTAAACTGTTTTATGTGCAACTTCTGTCCCTAGCACCAAGGTTTCCAAAGAAATGTATTAACTGAATAAGATGAAACAGCAGGTATAATTATAGTGGATGAAATGTTGAGTGAAATACTGACAAAGGTAATTTTATTCACAGCAGTATTATTACTTGATTAATAACTGGATGTTATGCATGTCAACCTGAAGCAACTTTGGGTCAGACCTAATAACAGACTTAGGTACCTGCATGTTTGGTACTGCAGATAACTTCCCGGTACCTGGTGAGACACCAGATAACCTGAATGAAGCACTTAGGCTGACTGTCAGTGCACAGAGTTAGGTACCCCAGAATGGCAATCCAAAAACAGTGAGCAGGGAACCTGAAGCTAATCAATGGAAAATCCTGAGGATAGTGATATATTTGAATCCACATCTTGTCAGAGTTTAGGTACATGATTCAGGGCTGCAATAGAGGTGTCCACAGGCCAGAATCTCATCATGGGGAGTCTCATCATGGGGAGAGTTTAGGCACCTCCAGGATCAGTCAACAGCTGTGTGTGGGGGAGTGAGAGGGAAGGGTGGAGGTTTGGATCACAATTTTGAACTTAGGCACTTTACTTTTGCCCCAGATCCCTCTTTAGTCATATAAGATCTCAGTTTGATCTAGCTTTCTGACATGCACACAGGTAAAAAATTCCCCAGTGGTTTAAAAGAAACCTCAGCTGTAGGAGAGACCATGACCACAGACATGGGAAGGCTTGTGAATAGCATCCTGCAGAGGAGGTTTATAAGAATACTATAGGATTGCACCCGCAATATCAGTTCAGCCTAGATGCATGACAGAGAGGATATTTTATTTTAGGTCATTTTATGGCATAATGATCTGCCCTATATAATATCACTCCCAGAATTATACAAGGGCCTGGAAATAGGATTACTAGCTTTAAGCAGGTAAAAAAATGACTAGCGCTACTGCTACCAACTGCTGCCAGCCAAAGATCATGCAGTGAAAGTGTGGGGTGTTTACCAATGAATCAGTTAGAACAAACCCATCTTTCTAAGGTGGTGAGTTTTGCACAAGATATTTTACCCCTGAAGGGAAATGAAGTGAAAGGATGCAGCTGGTATTTTTACTGAGGACAGACAGAATGGCTGAAGCACTTGCTCTGAGATTCTTGCACAAGTCCATTTACTTGGGCTTTGTGTGGAGTGGGATGAACTTCATCCATGATGTTTTTGGAAACTTCAACACCTTCTCTTCCTGGAAACACTCCACCTAAAACAGGGTTTCAGCACAGTCAGAGGGAGGAGCGCTGTTCCCCATATTATGTAGAGAGAGAGTCCACAACTACCAAGTCTTGTTCCTTTCACACCCATTAATATTTACTCAGACTTGAGAAAGGAAGAAACAAAATGTAGAGTCCATTTCAGAAAATCTGCTTTTTAAACTTCAATGAGTTTTTTTATGCAGGCCAGTGTCTCCAACCGTATTCTCTGCATTTTATATGAAACTAATCAAATTCATATGTGGCCCCTACAGTTAGGTAAATATTTCCATAAAAGCTGCAGTAATTGAATTCAGCTATTGGCAGAAATGTAAAAAATAGAGTGCTGCCAAAATTAAAAGTTTCTTCATTGTGCTGGAACTTTAGTTTTTCATGAAGAAGAGAACTCACAGGAGCAGAGCAGGAGTTAGAATAATGGATTCACATTTTACAGTCCCAAGAAAGGTTATTCTAGCTTTATTCAGACAGAGAGATCATGCTTTCCCAGTCCTTTAAACCTTTAAAGCAAAAGTAAAGTATGTATCTGTTTCTGTAATATTTGTTACAGAGCAATAGATCCCCTTTAATGTTGCACAGGGTACACTATAGATTTTTAGTATAAAGGTTACTTTACTGCCTGAAACAAACTATATGGAAACGGAAAACTATTTTTAAAAACCTGAGATGTATTTAACATATACAACCCAACATGGAAAATATTTCCTCTGAGCATTGCTGAAGCAAGGTAATGATCTGTGGGATGAAGATGATAGGGAATTAACTAAAAAAAAAAAAATCCAAACAAGTGAGGTGGAAGAGGTGACGTGGCTGTCACTACCATCAGTTATTTAGGATCGACCAAGAAGTTCATGCCTCAAATTCTGCCTGCCAAATAGTGTTCTTCTAAATGACACAGAAGGAGTTCCAAGTGGGATCTGGCAAGTCAGATCTAATTTCACTAGAACCACAGCACTATGCATAGCAATTAGACTGGTAAAAAATATATATATGGGATGGGTGGAGTTGCCTTTTGTTCAAAACCCATCAGCTACATAGTTTACTCAGTTAACTCTTTTTGGTGTGCACGTATCTCCACACAACAAACAACAAAACAAACATGTTTTAATACTAGGTCTCACACTTGGTTCCCAAAAATTCTGTGAGTTCATATTTTTAACTCTGAAGAGGATTTAGATTTCACTGTACCAAGGTGTCACATAAATCAAACAGGGAGAGACTAAAAGCCAAGTGCTTATGTTAGCTTTTATATTCTTCACTTCTTGTTGATGAATCAGTGAAGCCTCCTGCAATGATTTCAGAAGATAAATTACTAATTCATCATTTGCCAGTAAGAAAGGGAAGAACCAACTTCCCCTCCTCCCCTCAAACTACTCCCATCATCAAAGATCAGAACACCTGCTTTTGCTCCAGGTGTTTCAGGGTCTCCTTTTCTTCCTATACACAGGAGGGATACTTTTTAAAGTTTTAAATATACCAATTTTACCAATTATTTCCATGTGGGCTGTCTACATAGACATTAATAATAAATGGAAGACAATGGAAGAAAAAGAGAGGCTTTGAATGTAAGACTAGCCAAGCTGCAGAGGGGCTGGCTGGATGATCCCCTACAGTTTTGTTAGTAGAGAGAAAATGAACGTGGTTAAAATCCAAAAAAGGGGTAGAAAGAGAAAAAAAAGTCTCTGATGCATGCTTCTGCTTCTGCCAGACTACTAAGTCACTCCTTAGTCACTAACTACGAGGCTGAGTTACAAACTAACCAACAGTCCTGTTGACTTTTGTCCTTTTCCTTACACTCCCATATAGCCCAGCCCACCATTGGCCTGCATCCTGTGTGGTCACTTCCAGCTGTGCAAAATGGGCTTACATGCCTGTACCAGGTACAGGGCCAATGAATCAGGCTCTTAAATTCCATTCTTCGTGGTTAGAACTATGTAACGAAACATAATTTACCCAACATCTTCAAATATTACCAGATTATACAGTACATTATTAGTACAATTGTTTTCCCTTTGTTGTATTTTTCCACACTTGAAGAACAGCCATTTGTTTTCAGTTAGAACAGCCTTTATCCTTTCTTATAAAATTATAAGAACAGAAAAACTAAAAATATTTTCTTAATTAAATTTGGTGCTCTGTGTATTTGTGTGTGTGTGTATGTGCCCTTTTATGTGCACGTGTGTCAGCTCATACTGACGGAACAGACCCAAAATGGCTGCCCATGTCTACAAGTAGCGGAGTACTTAGAGATTTAAGGGTGCGATTATATCAGAAATAAAAGCATTACATAGTAACCAAGCCCCTCCCTTTTGATATCAATACTGTTGAAAAGGTTCATCAACAAAATCAGTACTCAACTGCTTGAAAAGCAGGAAGGACAGGAAACCTAAATAAGGAGTTTCAGGCTGAAAGAATGAGACTAGTCAGATTAAGATTAATAGAAGCCCCAGAACATCCTTGGCACTGTGAGGATGTCTAAAATCAGATTAGACCTTCAAGCTTTATATTACAAGTCATTTTACAACTAATCACTGCAATTTACCAAGTTTTGTACATGTGGTTAGTCTCTTCCTTCTATGTCCCTACCTGCTGTTTACATAGATAATCATCCTCATTTTCCTTTCACTATTCCTTTAGCGAGATCCAAAGAAAGCTGAGGGCTACTTATGTGGCAGGCTGCAGTAGCCAGCAAATTGTAGGGGATAATGTGCCACATGTACGCTTCCTGAGCCATAGCAGACTCATTTTAGTGAGAGCGTTTCTCCTCGGAACAGTTTTATGACACAGCTCTGTATGAACCTGTATAAAACGGATTACATCTTTTGTTGGAGGAAAGAAGCATTATGAAACGAAAGGAGGAAATGCAGAAGAGGAGAAAAGACCTTAAGTATAGTTTCCCTCTACCAATGAACTCAGCTAACTTGCCATTCATGATTTCTGTTAAGGGTTCTGTTGTTTTAGGTCTGTAACAGGAAAGATTTCTTTCATTTCCTCCTACCCAGACAGCAGGACTTGGCACTCAGTCAGAGCAGAGAGGCCCACCCAATCAGCCTGCCGGGACTTTTCCCAACTAAAATATATCTCTTTGCTGCAAGCCTCTAATCATTTGCAAGTGAGTACAAGACTGAGAAAGCGAGGGGAGAACCAAATTCCTCTAGAGTTTCCTCTCACAGCTTTTCATTAAATTACACCTGTGTGCACTCTGCTTCCTCAAATATTTTCCTTGCATTCAGCAGGGGGGATGGCTTAGCATCTGTTAAAGAAGTTAGTCATAGCACACATACAAGTTTATTCTCCCCCTCCCCCTTTTCATTAAAACAAGCATTACACACTCTATGATTGATCCCCTCCAGGGCAAAAATATGTGGGGGGAAGGTAAGACAAAACCAGAGCTGTGCTGTCAGCACATTCTGGTTACTCTGTGGAGTTAAGGAGAAGGCAAAGACTGGGCCTAGTAAGATAGGGGACAAAGGAGGATAGGGATCTGCAGACAGAAAAGGACACTAACTGCAGGTCCTTCTGTTTGCCATATGCAAAGAATCTTCCTGTGCACTTTCTTCAAGACCATCCTGTCATAAGCAGCCAGGATTGCCCAATGGGTCAGTAGCAATGCTGTTGCTACTTGTTTGCCCACTTCCAAACTTGTCTACATCTGCAAGTAGAGATCATGAAGCATGCAGGGGAACTACACTGCCTCATGTGGTCTTGGGTTTCAAGGCATTTCTTTCATAGTCCCTGGAGGGGATGATGAAACACACTGTACTGTTCCTCACCCTATCCAGGCCCCTTTTCTTTGTACAGCCCATTGACTACGTGGACATTGTGTGGTGAAGAGGGAGGGGGATGTACAAGGGCTAAGGCAAAGAACATTTCATGTAATACTTGTTGCCTCTCTTCATAGAACTGTTTTCACTTCTCTGATTTTGCCCCCCACTTAGCATGCAGCAGGGGGAAGCAAAACAACTTTACAGTGAAAGAATAAGCCCACAAATAAAACATTATCACACTCCCCCTACCCACAGCCGCTTCAGATTCAAATAGTTTCAGCTCAAGCTGACTTCTAAACATGGCTTGGTCTGATCCCCACTGGCAAACACCTTTGGGAAACTCAGATGTGCCCTGTTGATTAATGGGTACAGGCTGCAGAGGGTGAAATGGCTCTTCCAGCACAAGAAATGACATAAATGTCAATCTGTTTCCAGACTGAAACCACTTTAAACCTCTGTAAAATTTGGTACACAGCTCATGTGAGATTTGCTTTGTAGTACACTTAGCTAGTGTCAGTGCTCTTGGACAGAAGAGTCCTACTTGCCAAAACTACACAATTGCCCTAGTGAGCAATGTGTACAAGACACCTGAGCTGCAGGACACAGGGTGCACACAATTTGTACTTGGAGAAAAATGACTAGGGGGATACTGCTGACAACATTTGCCTCATGATGGGTCTTTTACCCCCTTTCCTTAGTTTGATGTAACCTGAACTCTCTGATCTTCTAAACCTTTCTCCTCATGTTGCTCCTTATGATGAGGCACAAGTAACATTTTTGGGGGAGGTGGTATAATTCCTGCAGAAGATATTTTTTTTCTTTGTTACATGGACAGTAATTTTTAGTTATGCCTACATTGAGTGAGTACATCTGACCATGAATGCTCTTTGCAGAGAAAGCAGACTCTGTATAATAGTTTCAAATTAGGGAGGGACCTGAACAGATCATCTAGCCTGACCCCCTGCCACAGGCAGGAATGAATGCTGGGTTTACAAGACCCCAGACAGGTGATCATCCAACCTCCTCTTGAGTTTGCCCAAGGTAGGGGCGAGGACCACTTCCCTGGGAAGCTGGTTCCAGATTTTGGCCACCCTAACTGTAAAATATTGCCTTCTGATCTCTAACCTAAACCTATTCTCCATCAGCTTATTACCATTATTCCTCATCACCCCAGGTGGTGCTGGGGAGAAAAGGGCTCTACCTATTTGCTGTTGATCTCCCCTGATGAGTTTGTCGGCAGCCACCAGGTCCCCCCTCAGCCTCCTCCTGCTGAGGCTGAACAGGTTCAGGTCCCTCAGTCTCTCCCCATACGGCCTGTCCTGCTGCCCTCTCACCAAGTGGGTGGTCCTCCTCTGAACCCTCTCCAGGCTAGCCACATCCCTTTTGAAGTGTGGCGCCTAGTACTGATGGTAATAATGGTATTACCATCTGCCATATGCTGGTATGGGTGGCAACAAATGGTTACACCTCCCTCAATGCTAGTGCATGTGTCTATACATGCAATTAATGCAAGCAATCAACTCTGAAGCTTACTGTTCCGGAGTTTATTGCTCCCGGGCACTGCATCTACAGATGCACCTGGAACAGCAGCACATTGAGCTGGGTTGGAGCAGCCCTGGCTGGCAGGGGATGCCAGGGGTCAGCCTGCCAGCCTGAGGTTGCTCCCCCTGGTGCAACATACTGCAGAGGGGCTGGCTGGGGTATAAGGGTGCTCCAGTGAGGGGATAGCAGGTATGCAGCCTCCACACTGGAGCACCCTGGTGCCTCAGCCAGCTGGAGCAGAGTCTATATGTGCACTGCTGGGGAGTAAAAAACTGTATAGCAGGATAGTACTTGTATTTTCAAGTACTCCCCTGCTGTGGAGTTAATTAGTTTATTCCAGCCTAATCGGAGCACATGTGTAGATGCACAATGTTTACTGCACAGCTAATTAGTCTACTCTGCAGTAAACATCTCATGTAGACACATTTACGGTCAGGAAATTCTGTTTGCATCTCAGGCAGAAGGGAACATATTTGTAGGTCTAATACCTAGGGAAATAAATCTGCTGCTTATAACAAAGCATCTCTGTTCCCTATCTCATTTCATGACTTGGAGATGCCATGGGATGAGGTTGTCCACTACAGTGTAGAAATCTACAAAATCAACAAGGTGAAGCAGGGGAACTCCATAGGCCTCCCTTCCGGGATATCTTTCTAGTATGTTTTTCTGGATCTTCTGACCTTGCAGTGGAACTAAGGATACCTGCTATTACCCTTCTCACTCTGATTGCACAATGGAGCCATACTGCCTTGGCTCCCTCCCCCTGGCTGTTGACCTTTAGCCCTTCCTTAGCTCAAGTTAAATTAACTTCTGCTAGTTCACAATGGGGGGGTCTTCCCCAGCCTATGCTGTGGATAGACGGCTAGCAAGCAGCACAGGCGTGGATCAGACTTACAGCCCCTGGTTACACCCCTGCTCACCAGCGCTCTAGTGGCAGGTTTGAGCAGTGCACATTAGAAAGGGTATTAATCCTGAATGTGTGACTGTTACCAGCCCTTGTTAACCTTAACACAGACTACAAACTAACATTGTTCAGAATTAGCACCTGCTAACTCTAAAGTGTAATCTCAATATAGACAACATTCTTTTCTGACTTGATTATCTATTTGGCTGATGTACTTTGTGTGTCCTGTCTACCCTAACTTGGTCCACTATCTGACTCCTCTGTATGTCAACATGTTGATGTGGAGGCATCCGATCCCTTCTTATACTGAAGGGGTAAGATGCATGACAGTTACCTTCCTTCCATGCATAGTTACCCAAAATGCAATCTAGCCTCGTATATTTAGGTGGGGAGTGGGGGAGGGAACCATGGAGAAAGTCACTAAGTCACTGTTGCATGCTGAATAAAATAGAGGAAAGATGCAAGGGAAAAGAATTAAGTGAGAGAGCACATAACAGAGATACCAGAAGAAAAACTGTGAAAGGGTGGGGGAGGGATAGAAGGGAAAGCATTGGAAAAATGCTGAGGCCTATATTGGGGGAAGTCAGCTACACTGTAGAGTTGTGTATCACAAATCAATGAGCTTATTTTTGTGGAAGTCTTCACCCCTTTCTCAGATTATAGAGTTGTTCTTAGACCCTGCATCATATTTGGTTAGCAAATCAGGCTTCACTCACTGAAGCAGGAAGAAGGAAGTCAGCTGGGGTCATAGGATCAGCAAGATCCCAGCAAGATAAGCATCCAATTTACTCTTGAAGGTGTTCAATGTAGGTGCTTGAACCACCTCTGATGGTAGGCTGTTACAGAGCTTGGGGGCTCGGGCAGTAGAGAATTTCTCCCTTATGTCCAACCTGAAATGGTCTTGCAGTATTTTATAACCGTTCGACCTCGTCATCCCTTGGGCCATTCTGGTGAACAAATGTTCCCCCAGAAACTAGTGGTCACCCCTGATAAACTTACAGGTGGCTATCAGATCACCCCTGAGCCTGCGCTGTTCCAGGCCCCATGGATCCCATCCTGTTGTTGTAAGGTCTGTTTTCCTGACCTGTGATCATGCACATGCCTCTTTTCTGGACTCTCTTAAGCTTCTCCACATTCTTTTTGAATTGTGGAGCCCAGAACTGGACTCAGTACTCCAGCTGCGGCCTCACCAAGGCAGAGTACAAGGGGAGAATGACGTCCCGGGATTTGCTTGAGAAGCATCTATGGATGCAAGCCAGCATTTTGGTCGCTTTACAAACCGCAGCATCGCATTGCAGGCTCATGTTCATCTTGTGGTCAATGATGACCCCCAAGTTTCTTTCTTCCGTAGTGCTATCCAGTGTAGCACTGCTGAGCCTATAAAGATGCTGCAGGTTTTGCCTCCGAAGGTGGAGAACCTTGCATTTTTCAGTGTTAAACACCATCAGGTTCTCATCCACCCATTTGCTGAGCCTGTCCAGATCAGCCTGGATTGCCCTCCTGTCTTTTGCTGTGGATGCTTTGCCCCAAAGTTTGGTGTCATTGGTGAACTTGGCCAGTCCGCTTCTGACTCCAATGTCCACATCATTAATGACGATGTTGAATAATATGGGTCCAAGGACAGAGCCTTGCGGGCCCCCGCTTGTCACAAGGCACTATGATGATTGACTTCCGTCAATTACTACCCTCTGGGTCCGGCCATGGAGCTAATTTCCCAGCCAGCGGATCATGGTAGACCCAAGGCCACAATAGGCCAGTTTCGCCAAGAGGTGATCATGGGATACCAGATCGAAGGCTTTTTTGAAGTCAAGATATATGACATCAATCTCTTCTCCTTGTCCAGGTGATAGGTCACCTGGTCATAGAAGGAAATAAGATTGGTCAAACAAGACCTACCCGCAACAAACCCGTGCTGGCTATCCCTTAGGATGTTGACATTGGCCAGTCCATTAAGGATGGCCTCTTTAATAAACTTTTCTAAGACCTTCCCCTGGGATAGAAGTCAGGCTGATGGGCCTATAGTTAGCTGGATCCACTTTCCTCCCTTTCTTGAAGATAGGCACCACATTGGCCTTCTTCCAGTCTTCGGGCACTATATCAGAGTGCCAGGAGTTTTCAAAGATCTGTGCCAGAGGCTGGGCTATGATGCTCGCCAGCTCCTTGAGTATCCTGGGGTGTAGATTATTAGGGCTGGATGACCTGAAGGTCATTCACAAAGTCAGCATTAATGGAGGGCAGGGGATCTCCCTTACTCAGACCTTCTTGTCCCGTGGTGGGCATGGGTGTTCCATGGTACTGATGAAAGACGAATGCAAAGTACCCATTTATTAGGTTGGCTTTTTCCTGGGCGTCAGTTGTCAATTGGCCCATCTGGTTTAGCAGGGGTCCAGTGTTGCCCTTGCTTTTCCTCTGGCTCCCCACATATCTGAAAAAGGACTTTTTATTGTCCTTGATGCTCAAAGCTAGTTGGAGTTCAGTTGCAGCCTTGGCTTTCCTGATTTGCTCCCTGCAGGACCAGACCTGCAGGCAGAATATTCCTCCTTGGAGGTAAATCCCATCCTCCATCCTTTGTAGGCCTTTCTTTTTAGCCTCAGGAGGTCTGCTAGATCCCTGGAGAGCTGGGGGGCTGCTGTGCCCTCTTGCTGCCTTTCTTCCGAGATGGAATAGAATTAGCTTGTGCACTGAGGATCTCTCCCTTGAGGAGCAACCACTCTTCCTGAATTCCCCTCCCCCTGGGGTCATGGTCCCTTAGGGCCTCACTGACAAGCCTCCTGAGCTTGTCAAAGTTGGCTCTCCTGAAGTCAAGGACTTCCGTGTTGCTGACTGACTTGCCAGCTTTACGGCAGATGGTGAAGGTAATCAGCTCATGGTCACTGTCACCCAGCTTCCCATCAATCACTAGGTCACCAATTAGACTATCCCCAGTACCAGGTCGAGCAGCGCTCTACCTCTCGTTGGCCCGTAGACTTCTTGAGTCAGGTAGAGGTCATCCACGCACAATAGGAAGCTTTGCGACCACTCAGATTTTGCTGAGTGATCCTCCCATGAGATGTCTGGATAACTGAAGTCACCTATGACAACCATGGTCCTGGAGCATGGAACCTCAGCCAGGACCCAGGCGAACTCCTTGTCAAGTTCTTGACTTTGGGTGGGAGGTCTGTACTAGACTCTCACCGTTGTGTCCCCTGTGCCGTGTTCCCCACGGATTTTAACCCAGATGGTCCCCAGTTGTCCGCCCTTAAGCTTTCCTTAAGCTTCTGAGCAAGGCTGTGTTTACTCTAATTTACCCAGAGAAAGCACCTTCAGCAGGAACTTTGCCTGCAAGGACAGCCGAACTGAGAAACTTCCTAGTCCATGCGGATGAATATATTAGGTAAAACCAGTGATGGTCAGGACTTGGTGGTTGAATTGGCCCCAAAATGGCAGGTTTCTTGGTATAAAGAGTTGAGAATGGAGCAGGAGCCTGGAGAAGTGGACTCTTATTGGTTCTGGCCCTGTGGCCTTAGGCAAATCATGAGGCTTAAATATCTATTTATTTTTGATGTCTAAAACTTAGCATCCAAATCTCCAGCATTCACTAAATTGTTCTGTTCCTCAGCTACCATCATGTATACAATGGGTATACCTTCATAGAGCACCTGATATCTTTCACAGAACACCTCTGTAAGGTACAAAAGGCTGTTTTAAGACCTGAATTGAAGCTTTGCTCAAAACTGATATAGAATATTTTACATATTTTGTATTTATTTCAGTGGAGCTATATTTATGTATACCAGTGAAGGGTCTGGTGTAATACTTCTTGAAGTTATTTGTTTGCATTGCCACTAATTGCACTATAACTCAGTAATGGAAACACTGTTCAAGAACCTTTGATAGCACAAGACTTAATTCTGCATTCGAACACATATATTTCTTTTTCAAAATCAAAATTTTTTCTGGATCAAACATGACTGGTGGCCAGTCATTTTAATAGATGATGGTGCAGGATGGTTTGGGATACCGCAGGCCTCCTTCGACAGACAAACGTGTCATTGGCAGTGCAGCTGGTGGGCCTGCTGATGTCTTCTCAGGATAACAGAATTGGGGGGCTGAGAAGCTGCGCTTGGTTTGCCTGCTTTATGCTCTGACTCATTCACAGCTGACGGCAGTCTTAAAGACACAGGAACTCAGCAGTCTAACTTGCAAAGTTTAACTTGAAACATCTAACCCAGTACTCTGGCTTCAGTACTTTGTTGCAAGTAGACAGTTGTATTTTGGAGTTGAATCTTAAACCATCAGCAAATCATTACATTCTTTTATCTTTTTTTTTTTAGGAACTACAAATGGCCATCTAGTTCAACCTCTTGTTCAAGGCATGATCATCCCAGCTAAGTGTTTATCTAACCTGCTTTAAAGGGGTTTCATATTTTTAAAACGTTTAATTCTGCTTTCTGCATTCCTGGCAGTTGATATGACCACCTTTTACTTTACATATGGAGTGGTTACAGTCCTTCAATTAAGGTATCATTTCTTTATTTTACAAATTGGTGCTGTGATAAATGTCCCCACCTCACCTAATTGGTATGGCTACATGACATGGTACATGCTTACTACTGCCTTGTCTGCCATGACTTAGAAATGCTACAGCCAGTGGACTTCGTATTACTTGGTGGCACAAGGAAGTATGCTGTGATACAGGTTAACACTACATATATTTAGCAGAATATGAATAGCTAATTAGAGGCATATGTGAAGTCCTGACACAGTAAATAGAATTCAGAGGGCATTTATTTGCAATTTTGGGCCTCCTAAAATGGTGTCAAGGGTTGTATGTTTGTGAGAGAAAGAAGGGCATCAAGAGAATTCAGCATCCCTGGGAATCTGGGCCATGTTTCCAATACAAATTCTCAATAACACTAAAAACAAAGCTGTCTATATAAAGTCTAGCTTTAAGGACAGTTTAGCAAAGTAAGATAATTGAATGAATAGATCAATGCACAGGGGCAGATCCAAGATTTCCCAAAAGGGGTGTGGGAGCAGGAATCAGCACTGCAGGCATGGCTGCATCCCCTGCTTCCAGCCTCCTTTGTCCCCAGCAGTGGGAAGACAGTGCCATGGGAGCCTCTGGGGACCTTTTAAAGTTCCCTAAACCAAATGAAACTGGTTTTCCCTTCCCTAGCCTGCTCAGAGGCCCCTTCACCTCCTTTTCTATCCCATTCCTCCCCCCTAGCCTGCCACTGCTGCTTTCTGCCCCATGCCAGAGCAGCCAGGCAAGCAGGGGATGGACTTAGCTGGGGGCGGGTGGGGGGGAGGAGGCAGCAGCAAGGGAAGATAGAGTAATTCCCTCCCTACCCTTCTTGGCCCTGGAGCAGACCTGGGTAGGGGGACCCTGTCTGCAGTTCTGCTGGTCTCCTGCTGAGCCCAGCCCCTGAATGGTGGGCAGGAAGAGCGCTGGTGCTTCCCCACCCCAGAGACACCTTGGAAAGGCAAGTGAAAGGTGGGGGAGGGTGCAAGCCTTTGAGCAGGAAGAGAGGATTTCCACCTGTTTTAGGGACTTTAAAAGGCCCCTGCTGCAGTACAATACAAAAGAGAGTTGCAGCCATGCCACTGCAATCCCTCTGGATCCACCTCCATCTATGCACTATTAACAGGCACAAGGCCTTTTTATGGCACTCTGATAAAGCCTATCCCTACTGCAGAAAATGTGAATGTGCCATAGTTCAAACTGCAGTGTATACATGACTCATGTATAGTCCCCATGTCTCACACACCCATGTTCCTGCTCAAATCTCCTGGACTACCAGGGCCGCATAAAGGAAGCAGGGTTATACTTGCAGTTCATCCTCCTGGCTTTAGTTGCTTATACAAAACTAGATATGGAGTAGATTTATAGGCAGTTTCCCCATGTATCCTCTAGGTAGAATGCTCGGAGCCTGTAGGAAAGGCAAACAAGGAGAAACCTGGGGTTGGGTGCCTCAGTTTCTAGTTTGTTTCCTGGGTCCTGAGCAGAATAGAAATGACATCAGGAGAACCAGGAAGACAGAAGGCATATCCAAAAAATGAGATGAGGAGAGGAAAGAAAGAAAGAGTATTAGGAGGAGGAAACCTGTCACTAGTGGAGTGGGATAATGAAGAGAGAACATTAGGAAAGGAGGGGTGGAAAGAAGCGTCTCGGGGCAGAAGAGTAGGAGGGGTAGGATGGGGAAAAAAACATGAGAAATACAGCTTTCATTGGAAAAGGGATGGGGGGGAGGGACAGCAGCAAGAGCAAAGGAAATGGGCCATAGTTTCAATATTCTACCATAGAAAAATGCTCATGCAGACCCCTCCCGCAAACAATTCATTTACTGCCCTTGACCTATTTTTTGAGAAATGTTATTCACAGAGAAGCAGAGACCTGGCTGCAACTACCAGTAGCATCATATGGATCAAGCATCATTCTTTGTCAAGAATACAGCGATTTCCTTCGGGACCAGTTATGCCAGTTGTCTAATGGTCACCCCTAGCACTAATGAACATGGGAGTCGACAGCACTCACTGCCTTTGCAGGCAGAAGTTAGCGTAAAAGGTTTAAGACTGTGTTCCTTGTGGTTATTGTTTCTTTTCAGTTTGGCAGTTGTAAGCTGGTAGAAGTTTCACAGATTTGTGAAGTAAAACTTCCCTTGAGCTCAAGCAGTTGCACAGGACACATCCACGTCGACTAAAAGGAAAAAGAAAAACCCAAAGCCACATCTGGAGCCAAATCTCCTGGCCAGTGTACAGTCTGCCTCCTTTTAAGGAAAAAGGGAATGCTGGCAAGTTTCATGATGGCTACGGGGTAGGGGGAGCTGGAGTCATTTTTCTGCTTCTGCAGAGAAGGGGTGCAGGGAGGGAGAGGCAGGCTGTGGGGAGGGACAGTAATGTTCGCCCAGCTCCAAGGTAATGGCATTAGCAGTGGTCTGAAAAGAAAACAAGATTTCCATTCCCACACAACCTCCCCTCGCTCCCATCAAAGTGAAGGGTGGGCTTGCTTTAACAACAGGATTTTCTTACCAATACTGTCAACTGCTTCTTTATATGATTTATAGGCACTAACCCCCTCACTTCCTCAGGAGAAAGGCATTTGCCTTTTCCACCGCTAGCTCCTCCTGCTCCACCTTTTTTCCCCCTTGAATTTTGACAGTGACCCACTTAGCTTTGACAGGCCATAGCTGTGGAGTTGCCAATCATGCTCCTGTTGCCAAAAACTGCAATATGACTTGAATTAGGATAAATTTTCCTGATTAAACTTCTAAAGCTATTTAAAGTGGCAGTGACAAATGACACTATCTTGTAAAACCTTCAGTTAGCTGATGCCATTGAAAATAAAAGACAACTAAAGTGTCAGGAGGACTTCATTCTGAGGAAATAAACCACTTTTTAATTTTTCACTCCATATGAATCTGGTGATATCAAATTGCTTAACACTTGGATTTAATCTCTGAAACAGTCTCCGTATGTGACTCTGACCCCCTAAAAATAGCCTAACTTCTTTGCACAATAAACATGTGAGTTAATTCTGTACATTCACTTTTCAGTCTATTACTGGCCTCTTAGACAAATACTTACTGCTTTAGGCTTATTAATTTGAAAGTGAAGCATACACACAATTGTGTTCAAAGGCTCTGTATTTTATTTTTAACTTTTTTTTTTATTTAGCTCATTTATCCTTTTTGGTCAGAGCAACCACGCAGTATTATAGGGTGTATCCAAATTCAGAAGAACTTCCAGCCAATTGTTTTTAAGCAGCTTTCCAAAAGGACAGCACTGCTCAACTGCAGACACTGAGAATGCCACGTTGATCCCTAGTTTTAAAGGCTGAGAGAGCCATTCTGGTTGCTTTTGCAGTTCTTGATGTGGTTCTGGGTGGTAACTTCCGATTGCCAACATTGTTTTTTTCCCCTTGTCTGTTAAGGCATTCATAATTGTGCTTGGCGAGAACCACAGTGAATCTTTCTAAAATGCAAAAGTGAATCACAGAGACCATCTAGTGTTCTTAAAGTTGCACTTATCATAAGAACGATGGCTATGATATGGATGAAATATGCAGTAGCTGGCTGCAAAGGATCTGATTTGGAGCTTATTTATTTATTTAACGGGAATAAAAAAGAAAATATGTGGCTTTTAATGCAAGAAAGAAATATATCAAATATTCCTAAATAGGCTGAGTTATGCAAGTACCATTCTGACTGGCATGCCCAACATTCAGAATAAATCAAAGCCAGGATTTTCAGTGTAGTTACAAGGAGTCCATTTACCTGATATTGTTATAAGCCGAAGTGAAAACAATGGCCACTCCAAAACTGAAGCAATTGAACATCAGAGTTTGTATTTTAGGTAAGCATCTAAAAACTGGATCATGTGTTTAAACCTTATTTGAAATGTTTGAAGGCCTGGTTTTCAGTAATCATGTACACCTACATTTTTATGCATTAACCTGTTTTTAAGGCAGATGCATACTGATGCCCAGGTGCAATTCCACAATTCATGTGCACACATCACTAGAGAACATACTCATCCTGCCAAGTGTGCACAGAGGATTTGCTTGCAATCATCTGGTTATGCACATGTATGTACTCAAATGCATACTTTTCTCAGTACTGAAAGATAGACGTCTGAATCTGCCATAAAACTTGGCTGCAAGGTGCATGCCTATCTCCTACTTGATTCTAGGTCCTCTGCAGGGGAAAAAAAAAAAATCTGTCGTCGCACTTGTGATTGCATGCACCAGATACTGGCAGAGTAGTTGGTCTGAAGCAGGCCTCCCTTAGGTTCTCCGGCTGGGGATTGCCTGACAGTAGGGGGGAAATTCTCAGGTTTACTCTGATCTGCTTGTTACTTCTTCCACAATGTCTGCTCTGCCTAACTGCTAGTTTCTAGTGTGCTTGAGTAGGAATGAAGTGATGGGATGTATATTTTTGGTGTCCCTCCTGGGGTCATCAGGTAAACCATACAGATATTGCAAGACTGGCCTTTCTTGTTACATAATCAGCACTGATCCTATTTAGAACCTAGAAGGCTAAAGATGCAGAACATAAAAAAATAGTCAACCATTTCAAAATGTCAGTTACTTTGCTTACTTTTGAAAATGAACTCGAACGAAGGTTCTTGGAAAAGGGCTTGGAATAACCCAACCAGTAGAAGAGAAAACCTCACCTCTAACAGGAAAGCTGGGAAGGTGACCTCACCTCTGATAAATCTGAGAGGAAGGCTGGGAAGGTGGCCTTATCTTTTGAGAGTTCACTTGGGCAAGATTTTTCAGCTAAAATGATTTTTACTGGGAAAAAAAATGTTGCTTCAACTTCTGACCTTCTGATTCAGTTGTGAACTAACCCCCCCATACCTTGTTGTTAGCAGAACTCCTCATGAATAACAGGTGGGCCCACTGTAATTCGTTTTATAGAATATTTGTCTTAGGGGTTATAGTTTTATAGGACTATCTGAAGCTCTTTAAGTACATGAAAAAAAATATTTTGTCAAACTTTCGCCATGCAAATCTATGTCATGGACTGCAAATGAGCCTAATTAGGATCAAGAGGTAATCATGACTTCAAAGTAAAATGTCTGCTTTCTGTAATCAGCTTTCTGGCAGGATGCAATTTTGGGCTAAACTCAGCATTAGCCATGATAAAAGGTGAAGTCATATGAGGTACTTGTGTCTCACTGCAAATGCTGATAATGAATCTGTTTTACAACTTTACTAAACCACAAATTATATTTTACTGTAGTATAAAACTGAGCTGAGCTACCACTTCCTTTCTTGAAACCAAGTCCTGCAATATATTATGCTAGTGTAAATTCACAAATCTGGGCCTAGATCCTTCATTACAGCCAAGCTGCTCGGTAAGGGACTAGTAAAGGAAAGGGGAAAAATGGTGTTAGTCTACTTTCATATTCCCCTCTGATGTCTGGGAAGCCAGGCCAACCACTGTGAAAAACTGGAACAGCCTAGGATGCTACAGTTTAAACCTGCCTGTTTTGGGCAATGAGGCTGTTTCGGCTGGGAAGTCATTAGCTATAGAGCCATTTTAGCTAAGCTACCTATTGAAATAGGATATGGTACATTGGTCTCAATATAGAAGATTCACCCTGCTTTGCACAGCTAAAGAAAATATATTGTGTGTTGTGAAAATATGTATATTTCCATGTGTCAAAGAAATAAAGAAGCTATGTTTTCAGGATAAATACGTTAAAGATTTTGGGGTACTTAGATAATATGAGTTCCTTATCAAACTTGTAAGTACCATAGAAAAAAATCCTAGGTAGAGGCAGATGTTATGTTGGTACAACTCTGATCAGGTTTTTGAGCATAACAGAGCAGTTAAGTCAGACAGAGCCAAGGACACAAAATGACCTGAGAAGTGTCCTCAGTATTGGGTTATATTGGAGCTGCTTTGCTCAGGGCAGGAAACAGTTAACCAGTTGAGGAGCTGGTGGATATTTTGGGAGAGACTGAAGTCAGGCAGAAGATCCCTTGGACAACCTGAAAAAACGTGAAAGATCTGGTTATGTTGAAAAGAAGAAAGTGACATCAAGGGGTGGTGTAAAGTAAAGCTCCTCCTGCCGATTTTTAATCCTGCTACCATCTCTGCCTCTTCGCTTGCAAATGAGAGCCTCTGACATCAGCGTGACATTATAGATACCTCAGACTGTCACTTACATCACCTTTCACTTTGGCCTCATGATGGCACCTGCAGGTCAGGTAAAGGCTCCAGGAGTATATGGAGAGAGAACTGCCAGTTGGAACACTTTTCACCAGCACCAAATACACTAAAAATACATTTAAAGACAGCTGTGGTGCTAAATAACCTATTATTAGAAACAGCACTGGCACATTCATGAGATTCTAGTTTGCAGGGCTAAAGTTGCCATGGTACTGCATCCTTAATTGCTCTACTTCTGATGTATGCGTGTACACACACACACACACACACACACACACACACACACACACACACACACACACACACACACACACACACACACTTTACCTTAATTTGGGGAACTGGTACCTTAAGGTGGATTTTTTTTTTTAAAAAGAAAGTGTTTACTACTAGCTGGTGGTTAGCAGTATAATGTACTTTTGAAAGGAAAAAGTCTGCCAGCCTTGCTTGCTGCATGACAAGGCTGTGAAATTCAACATAATGGAGTACTCAATTTTCTGCTTGCTCTCAGATGTTCTTTTTTCTCCCCCTTCTTTCTTTTTATTTCACTTAACAAGATGATAATGGAAACTGGGAGTACCTGTCCCCATCTCCCTTTGTGTATAGAAAATACAACAAAAATAAATTAAAAGTCCAAAGCATCTCTCTCACACAGGTAATGCATTGCTGACGAACTGCAGGTACATCACATAAGGAAAATCGTTATGTTATAAATTACAGACTAAAATGTTTCTCTTGCTTTTTTTCTCAAGCCCAGAATAACTCAGCTGAAATAAATGTAGTTATTTTTCATTTAAATGGATACAGCCAAGATTAGAATCTCATCCAGTATTAAAATAGTAAGATGTACCTTCTTTATTTGCAATCACATATTGTTTGGATCATATTCAAATGTTCAAAATGCATATTTTGAACATATTTCCCATGTATTTTGGAGGAAAACAAGGAGTTGTGTGTGAACACACAAGGGATAGCACACCCCAATTTAAATCTATTATTCCTAATCAATAATTAAAGTGATTTATTGTGAATAAAGAAGAGAATTCTGAATTTTGATTTAAGTAACTTGAATCCATATCCCACTTACTCTTTGATCAGTATTTATTATATGAAAGTGTTAGAGAGAGTTCTGTATCTTTTCTCATGTATTTGTTACACAAGCTTGTACTTTAAAATGATACTTTTTTCATATTTAGAAAAAATACCACAGGAGAATATATTAAAATCATAGTTCCAATGTTTGACTCTGCTATGGGTACTTTGTGTTGACAGAGCTGTAAAAATCAGCTTTATTGGGCACTATAACATTTAATTAATGGCAGGTGGGATTCTGGAGGGGTACAGAACCATTTTAGGGGCTCTGTGTCCATATAGCCTCTGGAAAAACAAGCACTTTCATGAGAGAAAAGAGCATGGCCAGTTCATTGCTTCCCCAGGTAGCTTAACAGCCCCTGCAGCTCAAAGCAACCTCAGGATTACTGTAAATTTCACATGGATCTGAGCTTGCCCTTACCCAATAAAAATATAAAGACATTTTCTGACTTCTGATCCTCCACTAAATAGAATTCTACTGGGAGAGGATCCATTTTATTTTGGAATACTACTCACAGTACATATACTCACATTTTCATAGCCTTAAAGCTAAAGTACTGTATTTATCCTGGCTGAGTAATGATAAATCTCTATAGCTACATGTATATTGTGTAGTTATAACATATACCACATGGTGTCCATAGTGTCAAGGAAAAGAAATCTTGGGAAGTTTAAACCAAGGTATTTCAGAAGAAAGATCTTGATGGAAACCTGATCACGTATGTATGGTGGTAGGGAAGGATGATAAAGATATATCATTACAAACAATAATTTTATTACTTTTATTGGCTGTTAAGTACATGCATTAAATGGCCGTTACAAATGGAAGAATAATGGCGAAGACAGAGCTTCTAGCAGGTCACATTCAATGCCATCCCTTTACATTACAGCAGGATCAATGCTATTATTCCCAAAGTAGCCAAATAATTACAGATAATATACAAAACATAACAGCATAATTAATGTGCATAGAAACTTCAGGCAAGTATTGAGGCCAAACAACGAGAGATGCTTTCTTTAAACTAAGGGCATAGACATAACATATGTACATCAGTGTAATTATTATTACAGCTGGGAAAAATAGATGATAAAAAGAATCAGGGCTAAAACTCTAGGGTGCATCTAAAATGTTCAATTGATGCAAAACTACATTAAATGTTCAATTAATGCAGCATGATGCACATCGGAGTTAACTGCTCCCAGGCACAGTGTCTAGACATGCACCTGGGACAGCAGCAGTCTGAGCTGTGGTGGAGCAGCCCCAGGCTGGCAGCAGGCTCAGGGAGTCAGTTCTGGACTCCAGGTGGTGGAGGGGCTGGCTGTGGCATGATAGTGCTTTACTCAAAGAACCTTGTCTGCCTATGTCCTTAGATCAACACAGCTACAACCAAAACCCCTGAACCACACAGGAGGCAGTCCCTACATTTTAGCACCCTCATGCCCCAGCCAGCTCCTGTCACCATCTACACATGTATTTTGTTGCACTTTAACATGTGTTTCATTGCACCATAGTATTATCTTATGGTGGAGTTCATTTACTAATACAGGTGCATGTGTAGACAGCGATGCTTTACTGTGGGTCTAATTAGTCAACTCCACAGTAAAGCGCACATGGCACCCAATTGGTATAAGTTACACTGAATTAGATGAGAATCCTCTCACAGTCTATTTGGCCTATTTCTTAAAGGCAAAGAAGCAAATTAGGAAGTCAAAGGGACAAATTGAGAATTACAAATAAGTCAACCAAGTGTTGATAACTGAAGATATGTTGGAACATGTTGGGCCTCTCCTGGGGCACACTGTACAGTTTTCAGTGACACACCTTAAGAAAGATGTGCACAAACTGGATGAAGTTCAGAGGAGAGCAACAAAAATTATTAGAGGTCTAGAAAATATAACATATGGGGAAAGGTTGGAACAGCTGGGATTAGTTAGTCTAGAGCAAAGAAAACTGAAAGATGATTTGGCAAGTTTTCAAATATAAGAAGGGTTATTATAAAAAAGATTTATATTCACTTGTTCCCTAGGTCTGCAGGGGATAGGGCAAGTAGTCAAGTTTAAATGGAAACAAGAAAGATACCAGTTACATCAGTAATTCTCAACTAGGGTGCCTCAGCACCCTGGAGTGCCACACCATGTTATCACTATTGTGTGTGCAAACATATAGGTGTTATTTACAAGATAAACCCAGAGATATCAAATGAATTCACAGAGTCAAAAATGTTCTGAGTATTGTGATCTTCCTGAGTTCTTTGTAACAGAAGAATTGCTCTATTATTTTGCCATAGTCAAGAAATGAGTGAAAGCCAAAAGCTAGCATTTTCCAAGGGGTAGCTGGAGACTAATGAAGTATTAGTCTTAAGACGGTAAGGGATAAGAACCACTGGGTTAGATATTAGGAAAAACTTTCTAAGTATAAAGGTCCTCAAGAGCTGAAACAGATTATCTAGTGAGGCTCTGCTATCTCTGTCATTGGAAAGCTTCACATGCATGTTAGACCAACATGTTTTACAGAAAGATTTAGACAGGGATGATCTCTGCCCTGGGTTGTATTAAAAAACCTCTGGAAGTCTCTTCCAACCCTATATTTATAGCATTATCTGTTCTCCTGCCACCTAGTGGGGAAACATGGTAATTGCCTATTGCAAGCTGTCCCAGGATAGTTGCATTCTTGTCTGTTCCTGACCCTGTTATAATTTACATTGGTGTGCAAAACATGTATTTGTCTGTCTAGGACATTATCACTGGAATGATATAACAACAATGCACAAAGTTTATCTGCAAGATCCTGAATTATTCTGTACTAGCTTGTACTGTGCCCTTCCTCAGATTAAACACATCAGGAAAAACATTAACCAGACAGGCATGTTGTAATCATACCATCCTAATAGATATCAAACTCAAATTTAAAACTGTTTCTAATCTAGTTGTCACAAATCTTCTTTGGGGTGAAGCAGTTCAATTATTTAATAGTACATGGTAACAATGTATAGCAATGGGAAATGAATGTTTTAGACATATTATGCTATGAAATTATAATAATGGAAGGACCTGAAAACCTCAGGTCATTCTCCAAAGGGCTTTCTTTGCCTACAAAGATAGGGCAAACTGTAACCTTCATCCAATCTTAACTATGAACCATATAATCCAGGGTCACACAGAGCAGCTCAGTACTGTCTGAGGACCCTGTTATTATTTCTGGCATTTTTCTCATCCTTTGTAAAATAAACTGTAATCACTACTTAAAAAAACATTGATTAGGATAAAGAAAATTAAAACACTCATTTGTTTTAGTAATAAAAAACACCATAGACTTTGTATGCCAATATTTTCATAGATTTCATAGACATTTGGGCTGGAAGGGACCTCAGAAGATCATCTAGTCCAGCCCCCTGCCCAAAGGGCAGGAAGTCAGCTGGGGTCATAGGATCCCAGCAAGATAAGCATCCAATTTGCTCTTGAAGGTGTTTTAATGTAGGTGCTTGAACCACCTCTGATTGCAGGCTGTTCCAGACCTTGGAGGCTTGGACAGTAAAGACATTCTTCCTTATGTCCAGCCTGAAATGGTCTCGCAGTAGTTTATGACCATTTGACCTCATCATCCCTTGGGGCACTCTGGTGAACAAACGTTCCCCCAGATACTGGTGGTCACCCCTGATAAACCTATAGGTGACCATCAGATCACCCCTGAGCCTGCGCTTTTCCAGGCTAAAGAGCCCCATGGCTCTCAGCCTGTCGTTGTAAGGTCTCTGTTTTTCTGACCTCTGATCATGTGTGTGGCTCTTCTCTGGATTCTCTCAAGCTTCTCCACATCCTTTTTGAATTGTGGTGCCCAAAACTGGACGCAGTACTCTAGTTGTGGCCTCACTAGGGCCGAGCACAAGGGGAGAATGATGTCCCGGGATTTGCTTGAGAAGCATCTGTGGATGCAAGCCAGCGTTTTGGTTGCTTTAGTAGCCGCAGCATCGCATTGCAGGCTCATGTTCATCTTGTGGTCAATGATGACCCCCAAATCTCTTTCTTCCATAGTGCTAGCCAGCATAACACTGCCGACCCTATAAGGATGCTGTAGGTTTTGCCTCTGAAGGTGGAGAACCTTGCATTTTTCGGTGTTAGACACCATCAGGTTCTCATCCACCCATTTGCTGAGCCTGTCCAGGTCAGCCTAGATCACCCACCTGTCTTCTGGTGTGGATGCTTTGCCCCAAAGTTTGGTGTCATCAGTGAACTTAGCCAGTCTGCTCCTGACTCCACTGTCCACATCATTAATGAAAATGTTGAACAATATGGGTCCAAGGACAGAGCCTTGGGGGACCCCACTGGTCTCAGGACACCATGATGAGTGACTGCCATGAATTACTACCCTCTGGGTCTGACCACAGAGCCAATTTCCCAGCCAGCGGATCATGGTGGACCCAAGGCCAAAATTGGCCAGTTTTTCCAAGAGGTGACCATGGGATACTAGATCGAAGGCTTTTCTTAAGTCAAGATATATGACATCAATCTCTTCTCCCTTGTCCAGGTGATAGGTCACCTAGTTGTAGAAGGAAATGAGATTGGTCAAGCAAGACCTACCCGCAACAAACCCGTGCTGGCTATCCCTTAGGATGTTGACATTGGCCAGTCCATTAAGGATGGCCTCTTTAATAAACTTTTCTAAGATCTTCCCCAGGAGCCACAACCTCAGCACCCCACCTGAAACACGGCAATAACCCTTCTTTAACTACAGTGCAGACACATTCACCACAGCTTTTCAATTTGTTCAGATACTACTATGACATGGGCCACAAACAGTAATGAATTGTTTATTTTTTGCTTGAACTAGATTTGGTCTCTCAAAACTGTAGTACTTGAAACTGAGTGCTGAACATAAGAAAACGTTCTTTTTTAAACAGTGGGAATTTCTATACTTGTCTGTTCTGTACCCATTGGACTAGTGAAATGTAAAACCTAGTACAGTATCTTGCAACAGTGTTAAACTACTAGCTGTTTACTAGACACCTTCCTATAGCAGTGGTGTCTCCTTCAAGGGACACCTTCCTCAGCTCAGCTCAACTCAGTTGCAGCCTCCTGCCACCATTCCAGCACCCACCTTAGCCCCACCTGGGGCTTGTTCCTCCCTCACCAACCTCTAGTTATACTGTTCCTTAAAATGCTAGTGAACTACCATCCAACATAGTCCAATCTGAGGAACATAATTTCTCCCTTATCTCAAAATATACATGAATATTTAAAGAACAAAGATAGGTCACATGACCAATTTGGCCACTTAAAAGAAGAAAGAAGAAGAGGGGTGGGGGGAACCACAGAACAGTTTACACATAAAAAACAAGCTAAGGGAGGAAGAGATGGGAAATGGGGTTAAACCCTGCTCATGTGAGTAGGACCAATCTCTTATTCAAGACTAATCAAGTGAAGCTCTCTGGATTGTTAGACCAGGATTTCTGGCAGCTCAGGTGATAACAATATAATTATTCCTTTTAGAATGAAGTGACAGAAGAACAAATTTCCCGTTGAATTCAGAGAAAGTAGTACTTTTTCTTTTCAGTGCTGCTTAATCTTTAGGGGTTCCTCTGAAATACGTGGAGCATACTGATTCAAGAAAACAACTTGACAATGATGTAGCCTCCCACATCAGATCTGCTACCGAATGCTCAGTTTTAGAAAGGAATGAATTTATTAGATAATTATTATACAAAACCTTGTAATTCAATCCTTGACTAAAGAACTTTAGGGTAAAACTCAGTGACTCAGTTGACTTGTTCCTTTCCATTTGCATTTCTAGTTTATTCTTCAAGTATTTTTCAGTCTTTAAAAACCACTTAATGCCCCACCCCGGCACAAGGAACATGGGCAAGAGCATGTCAGTGCATTGCATACTTGCATGGGGAAGAGGTCACTTTTCTGGTAGCTAAGATCTAAACAGTGCAAATCTTGAACAATCAGTAAAAGCACCCAGGAATATAACTGGAAGCCTGTGCAATCTTTGAAACACTAGAATAGTGTTTTCTTTACAGCTATCAACAATACATAGCCATCCTGAACCTGCTAAGACTGTTAAGTGTAGTCCTATATAGAAACCACATGGTATCTAATCTCAGGGAAACAGGTCTGGATAACAGTGATGAGACCCACATCGCAAGAAAACTGGAATCCTCATTAACAGCGGTGACAGACAAAGCCCTATACCTGGATAGGGCCATGCTTCCTTAACACTTCCTAGAACCATGTCCTTCTCTTAGCTGTTGTCCCATCTCTTAAGTCCAAATCTTGTTCAGGTACTAAGAAGACAATTTGCTGATCAGAGGTAGTGGGTGGGTGTTGCAGGGCACTAGGGTGTCTGCTCCTTTAACAGCAGAAACTGCCTAGGGAGAGGGCCCTCAGAGCCAGACAGAAGCCAGACAGGTAAAGGGGTGGTTTTGGAGCCATGCATCTAGTCCATAAGGCTGAGGGTATCCTGGGAGACATTTGTTTTGAAGCGGGACCCAAAAGGGGTCTAAGAACCCAGAGGGTTCAGCAGGGTCCATCAAGACCATGTCCAGAATACAAGCTCGAGGGCAGTTTCCAGATTTATTAGAATTACCAACAAGACATGGCAGGTGAGGAAGAGGGTCCTGTGGGGCAGGATTGGCATGGTCAAGGAGCCCTAGGGGTATCAGGGCCATCCCTGGGGACCCCATGCTGTGACACTGGGGAAGAGGGGAAAGGAGAAGATATAGAGCTATATTTCATGAGCCTGTGGATTGTAGCACTATCCCAAATTTCTTGTCATCTCCTCAAAACAGCTAAACCCATGCACCAACCAGACCAGCTGACTCCAGGAAAAGCCTCAGCAATGAGTCAAAATTACCTTCTGGGATCTTTAAGAAATATAAATAAATTCTTCTCAACACAATCCCATTAATCTCTGAAAAAATCTGTAAGGTTAGTCATGGTACCTACAGAAACTGCTTATAGATCTCAAGGATTGTTGGTGGCAGTCATGTTGGTCCAAGAACATAGGCAGGCAAGGTTTTTGGGTAGATGTGATATCTTTCATTAGACCAACTAAGTAATTGGAAAACAGTTCTTTGCAAGCTTTCAGGCACAAACACCCTTCTTCAGGCAGGGTGTATGTGCCCGAAAACTTGCAAAGAACTTTTTCCTAACTATTTAAGTGGTCTAATAAAAGATACCACATCCACCCAAAGAACCTTGCCTGCCATAAATCAAAAGAATTATCAGGAACAAATTACCTTTGTCTGATTTCTTCCTAGTGATGGTCACAGTAACTATAAGAACTATCCCATCCCCAAGCTGAATGATGAATTAAATAAGGAAACCTGAAGACTCCAGCCAATGATAAAAATGTTCCAGGACTATCCCAGAATAAAGTGTAATAAAGTCAATATGCAGAGACTGCTTCCTGATGAAGAATCTACCAACTGCTCATTTGAGAGGTGTCACCCTACCAGCCTGTAAGATAACATTAATGATTAACAGACCCATCACATCCCTATAGGCCTTGACTCTACTTGCCATGATACCCAAGTAACACAGTAAATTTCTCCAGCACAAACAAGTTCCTAGCACAGCAATTTTCAACCAGGGGCTATGAGATCCTTTAAAAGGTGTCACACAGTATTAGCACTTTTAGATGTCCAGACATCTACCCATGATTCACAAGATAAATCCAGAGATTTCAAATAGGAATCCATATTGTCAAAAACATTCTGGCTTGTAGTTTTTCTAAATTCATTACAATAGAATAGTTGTTCCATTATTTGTCTGTAGTCAAATCAAATGAGCGAAAGCTAAGGGCTGGCATTTTTTTGAAGCTGCTTTGAGACTAACAGTCTTAAGAACTGAAAACTTAGAGGGCATGAATGTGGTGAAAAGTGACAAGGCACCTGTCTCTTCCAACCAAGGATCTGCCTCAACAGAAACAGCATTTAGAATCATAGAAAATTAGGGCTGAAAGGGACCTCAGGAGGTCATCTAGTCCAACCCTCTGCTTAAAGCAGAACCATCCCCAACTAGATCCCAGCCAAGGTTTTGTCTAGCCATATCTTTAAAACCTTCAAGGATAGAATGTTCACAACCTCTCTGGGTAACCTGTTCCAGTGTTTTACTACCCTCCTAGTGAGAAAGTTCTTCCTAATATTTAACCTAAATTTCCCTTGCTGCAACTTGAGACCTTTACTTCTTGTTCTGTCTTTTACCACCACTGAGAACAGTCTAGTTCCATTCTCTTTTGAGCCACCCTTCAAAGAGTTGAAGGCTGCTATTAAATCCCCCTATCAGTCTTCTCTTCTCCAGACTAAATAGGCCCACTTCCCTCAGCTTCTCCTCATAAGTCATGTGTCCCAGCCCCCTTACCATTTTCATTGCCCTCCATTGGACTCTCTTCAATTTGTCCACATCCTTTCTGTAGTTCAAAACTGGACACAGTACTCCAGATATGGCTTCACCAAGTCCCTGGATGAGGGCATTGAGGTGGATGTCATCTTCCTGGACTTTAAGAAGGCCTTTGACATGGTTTCCCACCACATTCTCTTAAAAAAACTGGATGACTGTGGCACTGATGCCTACACAGTCAGATGGGTGGCAAATTGGCTAGATGGTCAGACCCAGAGAATGGTGGTGGACAGGTCGTTTTCAGCCTAGAGAGATGTGGGCAGTGGAGTCCCCCAGGGCTCGGTCCTCAGGCCTGTACTATTTGACATCTTTATCAGTGATTTGGATGTGGGTGAGGAATGCATACTGTCCAAATTCTCTGATGACACCAAGTTGTGTGGTGGAGTGGGCATGCTGCAGGAGAGGGACAGAATCCAGCTAGATCTAAACAAATTACAGAAGTGGGCAGATGAGAATAGGATGGAATTCAAAGTAGACAAGTGCAAGGTGCTGCATCTACGGAGAAGGAACCAGCAACATACCTATAAGATGGGGAACACCCTTCTTGTCAACACAGTAGGAGAAAGGGATCTTGGAGTCATTGTTGACTCCAGGATAAACATGAGCCGCCAATGCGAGGAAGTGGTCAGTAAGGCTAACCACACCTTGTTGTGCATCTACAGATGCCTCACAAGCAGGTCCAGAGAGGTGATCCTTCCCCTCTATGTGGCATTGGTCAGGCCATAGTTGGAGTACTGCATCCAGTTCTGGGCGCCGCACTTCAAGAGGGATGTGGACAGCATTGAGAGGGTCCAGAGGAGGGCCACTCACATGGTCAAGGGGCAGCACCTACGAAGAGAGGTTAAAGGGCCTGAACCTATTCAGCCTCCACAAGGGAAGGCTGAGAGGGGATCTGGTGGGCATTTACAAACTCACCAGGGGGGACCAGCGAGAATTGCGGGAGGCTCTGCTCCCCCAGGCACTGCCCGGGGTTACTAGGAGTAATGGCTGCAAATTGTTAGCGAGAAGATTCAGGACACATTACTTTACAGTTAGGGCTGCCAGGCTCTGGAGTGGTCTCCCAAGTGAGCTGGTACTCTGTCCTACCTTGGGAGTCATCAAGGCTGGACAGATATTTGACTGGGGTGATATGGCCTCGGCACCTATTCCTGCCCGGATCAGGGGGTCAGACCTGATTATCTGTTTAGGTCCCTTCTGACCCTAAGCACTATGATTCTATGAATAAATCACTTCCCTTGATCTGCTGTTAACACTCCCAGTAAGTCAGCCCAAGTGTGCCATTAGCTTTCTTGGCAACAAGGGCACACTTCCTTGACTCATATTAAGCTTATTGTTCAGTGTAACCCCCATGTCCTTTTCTTCAGAGCTCCTGCCTAGCCAGTCAGCCCCCCGCCTGTACCGGTGCATGGGATTGCTCTATCTTAACTGCACAACTTTGCACTTGTCTCTATTGAACTTCATGAGATTCCTTTTGGTCCAGTCCTCCAATTTGTCTAGGTCTTTCTGAATACTGGCCCTACCCTCCAGCATATCTACTACTCCCCAGTTTGGTGTCACCTGCAAATTTGCTGAGTGTGCACTCTATGCTATATTCAAAGTTGTTGATGAAGATGTTGAACAAAACCAGCCCTGGGATCAACTCCTGGGGCACTCCATTTGATACCACTTCTAACCTAATGCTATCATTCTTTATAGCCAAAGATGTAAAAAATACTATGTGATAAAAATATCTCTCTCCATCCCAGTGAAGCGTGCCTATGTTTACCAAAAATTCACTATGGTGACAACATACTATGGCACCACAGTGATCACATGAGTCTGCACATGACCAGCAGCTACATTGCTGTAACAGCATGATCCCCCATTTTAGCATGCCATTATGGCAAAGTAGAGGTTAAAACTAACTGTGCACTGTGTGCATGGCACAGTACAAGCGGTTACTGTGCCATGCATTTGTACTTCTAAAAGGAAGTACTAAAGCATGGCACAGTGACAACATTGTAATAGGCTGACATGTAGATGTACGCTATATGTGGTAATCTGGATCATTTCATTTGGAAAATGTTATGCTGACACTACTGTGGAGGAGAAAAAAACCTTTGCTTTCACAGAACCATGGAATAGAATTTCTAGTTTCCAACTACTCTGACAAGTGTTTCCAGAAGTGACACCCTTACTCTTATTTTTTGAACTATGGTTTTTGAAAGAAAAAAACTAAAAAAGAATTATAGCTCTAGCTAGAATGGTCTGGGCTTAATACTGGACTTAGATATTTCAGGCAAAATCCAATTCTGAACTTTAGTTCCAAGCTTTGGAGCTTTAGTTCAAATGCCCCCACCACCATTTTGAAGCTAATACATGAAACTGTGTCGGCTTAATTAGAGTGCTCTAATTAAAGTGCTCTCACCACCGGATCATGTGTGACAGTGCCCAGAGGTACCTGCATTTCAGTATGTAGATTTTAGGAACTGAGATGCCTAATTTTAGGCACCCAGGTTGTGAAAATTTTGGCCTATGTTGCATTTCATTAAACACAAGTTACAAAAATGAATGTACTCTTTGCATTTTTAGTTTTCAAAAAAAAAAAAATGCTCCTGGTGCATAGTTTTGTAGAATTCAAACATATTATCTATACTATAATTTTTCAGAACTACAAAATTATTTCAGACTTCATCTATTCACCTATTGTAGTAAATGTAGTATGCCTCTTACTGTGCATAAAAAACAATTCCTTCCCATGATCTTCCACACTCCTATGTTTCTGAATTATACACAAATATTTTATAAAGATGCTAAATTTTGTAAAGCATGGTGGAGGTTTGTCTTTCAATATCAAATGCTGTAGAGTGCTTGAGTCTCAGGATGTGAAGGCACCCTGGGGTGCCACAACATCCTTTGAAGGGTGCCGTAAGGTGTGAAGAGATAAGCCAGGTTTGAGGAGATAAATAGATAAGTGTAGTTTCAGGCTTTCCCTGCCTGACCAGTTCCCCATCCTCACTGCCTAGCCCCTCTTCCAGGAAGTAAGCACAGTTATATATAATTAGTTTGTGAAATTGGTTGCCACTCAATTTACAAAAGTTACAGAGGATTGTCTTGAATTCAAAAAGGTTGAGAATCACTCCTCTAGAGTTCTTACTAGTAGGTTGTAAGAGTTAGAATCAGAGGTGAGTAGCATTGGAATTTGACTAGAATTGACTTTATTGTATGAATAGAAGGACAGCACACTCTACTGGCAGGAGTCTTTCCACAGTTTACTAAAAACGTTCACAAAGAGAATCTACAACTAACATTATTTTCAGGGTTTGTCCCCACACTGCTGCCACTATTCTTTTGAAAGAGTATCATCTTAACATGTTATTTCATCCACTTAGACATATAAGCTATTACAAAATAACATTTCAGAGGTTTCAGGCTGGATAAGTATATCTAAAGTAGGTAAAATCTTGGTTCAGGTAGCAGTGAGTCAAGATCACAGTCTATGTGATCTGCACCATGGTAGTGGTGGTGGGGGTGGCAGGAAACTAGACAACATTTTGTGTGGAACAGGAAGAAGTTTTCACAGAATAGTAAGCTAAAGACCAAGACAACCATAGCTATTTGACGGGAATACTGGGCACGTCTACACATACCATAAATGCACAACAATAAACTCTAGTGCACATTGTGCTTGAGTATATTGCTCCCAGGCATTGTGTTTACACGTACACCCAGGACTGCATCATGTTGAGCTGGGTCAGAGAAGCGAGGATCTGTCTGCCAGCCTGGGGCTGCTCCAACCCCCTCAACATATTGTGGGGGTTGCTACCTGGGGCACAAGGTAGCTCCAGTGTGGGGCTAGGCAGCAGGTAGCCCCTGCACTGAAGCACCCTCATGCCCCAGCCAGCCCTGTCAGCATCTACAATTGTGTTGCTGCTGAGTGAAAAACTCCACCACAGGATATTACTTGTATTTGCAAGAACTACCCTGTGGCAGAGTTAATTAGTTTATTATAAGAGCACTGATGCTGAGATATTTACTATGGAGCTACTTAGGCAACTCTAAAGTAAATGTCTTTTTGTAGATGCGCTCACAGTGTGAGAAGCCTCTTTCCCCACCAATTGGCTTTTTGTGGAACCAGTTATTATTTGACTGTCAGTGCCAGACAACACAAATGGATCAGGGGGGCTGGCTAACACTGTCAGAAGGAATGAGTTTGGATTGCTTTGACCTCGCCTCTCTAAAAATGCTAGCAAACATCAGCAGGAAAACAGGAGATTGAGAACAAGTTATACTTCTCTAAGGGTGTATCTCCACATGCAGTTAGCATGGAGCAATACACTCTGATGTAGATTATGTGACAGTGAGACTAGGGACTGACATTGAACAAGCTGGAGCCTGAATTGATTCAATCTTTGCAGATTACCTGAACATTGAATTGCAAGTGCACAGACATCATGTTTAATTTGGGAAATGCAGGCACATGCCTGGCGAGGCTCAGGCTAGAGCTGTGGGGTTCTAAAGCAGCCCTCCCTTTGCTTTGCAGCAGCCACAAAGCTGGAGGGAAGCTGACCTGGGGGATGTGGCCAAGCCCCCACAGGGGCTAAGTATGATTGTGGAGGGATTTAAACTCCCACCCTGGCATGCAGGGACCCCAGCCAGGCTGTGCCTGGTACAAGGGAAAGCAGCCCTTGCCAGGCTTGTCCCCGAGGCCAGACACTGGCAGGTGCAGCGCCTCAGGCAAAGGGTGCAGGGATTAAACTTCCCTGTCTCTGGGTGGACACGGGACCCCAATTAGGGTCTGCCCACCTTTCACTCCTGCTTTTGCTTGGGGAGCCTGGCCAGACCTGGCTGGCATGTCTCTGCTATCCACCCAGGGCTGGGGCTGGGGCTGGGCTGAGCCTATCTAGACTGTGGGTGCTGCTGAGGGTGAAAGCAGGGGGGCTCCCTGTCCCCAAGCCAGGTGGGGCTGTCACAAAGCCGCAGATGGCTGGGAAGGACCCCGTTACTCCAGCCCAGCAGCCATCACTGCACCCCTGTCCTGTGCAGCACTTGGGGCTGCAGCTGCACAACCAACACCGGGCTGCCCAGGGTAGGGGGCCTGTACTGCCCTCTTACCTCCAGCTGCAGCAGCTGTGCCACACTGCTCTGGGTGGGGGGAGAGAGCGGGAAGCTTCAGCCCTATGGCTTCTGTCCAGTGCGTGGAGCTAGGAAGGTGGGAGGCATCTGGGTGGAAGGCAGCCAGGGGCTGCAGCCAGAGGTCCACCTGCTGGGCAGAAGCTGCCAGGCCTGGCAGGGCTATTTTTCTCCCCTCACCTCCAGCTGTGGCTCCTATTCCTGTTGCACTGTGCAGCACCACTTGGGTCAGGGGGAGCTTCCTTCAGCCCAGCTGCTTGCTGGGCTAAAGCAGCCATGCTAAAGGAAGCTCTCTCTGCCCTTAGTAATGCTGTGCAGTGCAACAGGAGTACAGCTGGAGGTGAAAGGAGAAAAACAGCCCTGTCAGACCCAGGGGCTTCTGCCCAGCAGGTGAAGCTCTGGCTAAAGCCCCTGGACACCATGCACCTGGATTCCTTGGAAAGTGGAAGGCGTCTGGCTGGAAGGCAACCGGGGGCTGCAGCCAGAGCTCCATGTGCTGGGCAGAAGCTGTGGGCTGAAGCTTCCCGCCTCCCCACCCAAAGCACGGTAGTGTGGCAGCGGCAGCAGCATTTGGAGGCAAGCGGGGTAGAACAGCACCCCCTGCCCCTGCCAGCCTGCTGTTGGTTGCACAGCTGCAGTCCCAGGTGCTGCACAGGACAGGGAGTATGGTGGCAGCTGCCGGGTTCAGGTCCTGCCAGCGCTTCCTAGTTGGCCTGGGAAGTCCGCTTCCCATTCAGCCCCCACCCGTGCTGCTGGGCCAGGCTGTCAGACAGCCACAGAAGGCTGGGAAGGGCTCTGGCCCCTCAGGGCCCTTCCCAGTCAGCTGGAGCTCACTGATGACTGCGCCTGGCTTGGGTGCAGGGACCTGCATAGCCCCATGGCCCCAGCCCAAGCTGCAGCCCACTGGGAAGGGCCTGGGTCTGGGCCCAGCAGCTGAGCCTGGGCTGGCCCCTCTGCCTCCACCCTCAGCAGCACTTGCAGGCTGTCTTGGCTCAGCCCTGCAGCCCCAGCTGCTGACAAAGCAAGTGGATGTCAGGGACCACGCCAGCCTGCTCTGGCCATGCTCCCTCCTCTGCTGCTGGAGTGGGGAGGAGGGGAGGGGATGGCTGACAGGGGTGCAGTCCACCAGTAGAGGAGGGGAAGAATAAACCCCCCCCTTGCTCCCTTTGCCTCAGGGGGCCATGCATCTGGTCATGCTCCTACCCCTGCTCGGGCTAGAGAGCAAAGGCAAGGGGCCAGCCCTGCTCTCTGGAACAGAGAACACAGCCCTCGCCAGGGCTGCAAAGCATCTGGGATGCTGGGGGACTCTGATTTAATTTAAACCAGGAAGGGGTCTGAGACAGAAGTTGCATAAACTGGTTTGACCCAAATCAGTTAAATCTGATACTACATTCAACATCAGTTTTGGCTATTGTTAAACTGGTTATGTCCACTGAACTTCTGTTCTGATACAGGTTGAAACCAGTTTCTGATCACTTAAACCAGTTTATGTGTAACTTCTGTCCTTAGCCTGAGAGGCTAACCATCAGACAGCCCCTGCATTGTAGCATGCTAGTGCCCCAGCCAGCCCCACTCACTGCCTGCACACACATTTTGGTGCACTAAAGTACTCTGCCATAGGATAGTACTTGTTCTGGACAGTACCATCTTAGAGTAGAGTTAATTGATTTACTGCACCCTAATAGGGGCGCAAGTGTAGACAGTGATGCTTTACTGTGGAGCTAACTGGTTAACTCTGCAGTAAAGCGCACGTGTGGATGCACCCTGAGGGCATGTCCAGATGAGTGTGGTCATGCAGTATGTGGCACCACAAACACATTTGCAGCACCACATACCACACAGTCTGGTGTTTTCTATGCTGCAAGTGTGCACTGAGCGTGTGCTGCTTGTTTGTTTGGTTTTTTTGTAGTTTTTTTGACCCCTGCATATCCAGGGGTCAAAAAACAAACAAACCAAAAAACAAACCTGGAGCAAAAAATGCTCGGGCAGCATGCGCTGCCAAAAAGCGGAGCCAGGCTACCCAGAGCTGTGCTGCGACTGCTGGCCAGGCTCTGCCTGGCAGGATCACCATGACTGCAGCCCTGAGAGACCTCTAGGACCCTAGGTAAGGCTACTGGGGCTAGCACAGTGCTGACCCCAGCTTCCCCTACCACACTCAGGGCAACTTTCTGCATGCCAAAGTACGCATGACATAGGCATACCCTGGGAAGAAGTAGCTGCAGTGCAAGGTGAGCCGCTGCTACTTGTCCCCCAGGAACCAAATGTCCATGCATATCTGGGCATGCCCTGAGTGTATAAGATTCACAGCTCACTGCATTCCTGGTGCCTCCATAGTGATATAGAGACTTTAAACAGGTCTGACATTGATGCTCCAACACCGATGCAGAGAATCTGAGTAATCAAGATGTTTTTGGTACAGGGCAAAGGGAAAGGTGATTTAACATCATAAACCACAGATATCAGAGGGTCTCATGCAAGCCATTGGAGTAGATACCAGCTAGAAAGACTCTTTTAATGAGTTTGAAACAGGATATTAAACTGTAATGACTTGCAGTGTGACTTTGTGCCACTTGTTTCAGAGAGACTTAATTTTCCTCATATTTTGATGGAAATTATAATAATTAGCTACCTCTGAGGACTAGAAGATTTTTTTTCCCCCTACTATAAACTTCTTACACAGAAAGAACAGTGGAACTTGGCTGGAGGTGCCAAGTCTTGCAGTAGTCAGCCACCAATGAAAGTGGTGAAGTGTCCTGATCTTCTTATGTAGGCACAGCTATGAGTGCCTGCAGTGACTCTACTTTGCCAATTTTTCACTAAACCACGCTGTTATTACATATTATTGTGGTTGCTCATTTCATCCCCTGTTGACAATAACAGAATTTTTTTTTTTACAGACATAGAAAGAGATAATGTTAAATCACATACTAGTGTAGCTTTTAAGTAACATGTTTTTTTAATCCAGAAGAATCTAATGACTAATTTAGTGACAAGTTGGTGCTTATTTTAGACAGTGATTTAAAGGCTGCTCCCACACATGCATATACAGAATGGAGAAACAATCCCTTCAAAAATAAAGAGCTTAAGCATCTGCTTTGTTTCTTAGGATCATTAACTCACATGGCTAGTAAACTCATATAGGAACCAGGAGATAGAGGATTTGTTGGAGCTTACAGCAGATGCAGGATCATTTGTTTGTATACTGCGTAGGCTGGCTGTGCTCAAATCTTAGACCTCTTCACCCTCTGGAAAGCTTGTCCAAGCAAGGGAGGGTTACATAGTTTGAACACTGAGATTGTTTCCTCATGTTGCTCAGCCTCAAGACTACCTTTGGGGCAGCAGGGCCACAAGAAGATAAAACAAAGGGTGGTCCAAATTTCACTTTTAATTGTCATGGTGAAAAAAGTTCCACCATCAAAAGACCCCTACTTTTGCAAAACAGGCAAGTTCCACCATAGATCAGATGTTCTTCCAAAAATATGTGAAAGAGGATATGTGATGGACTTTGCCAAAAGGTTGTGATGTCAAATCTTTTACCTGAAGAAATGCCCATAAGATCCACAATCAGCAAAAATAATCGTTCATAAAGATATCTCATGACCTAATCAACAGACTGTCTCCAGCATGTAGGAATTTTTTTCATGGCAAGTGCTTAGTCATTTTTAAATTATTCTGGCAAAGAACTGAAAAACTAGATATACTTTCACCAGATCATTGAAATAGGGCATAGAAGGGAGACAGAATCAAAGAAGAAAAGGGCTGGAAGGATGCAACCTGTTGTTCAAGAAAGGCTTACCCTCTGCCTAAACTAGATAAATGTCTTTCCAGCCTGGACTTAAACACCTCCAATGATAAGCGATCCCATAACCTTTCTAGGTAAAATGCAACAGTGCTTCACAACCCCCATATAGTTAAAAAGCTGATCTTAATGGCAATTCTAAAGTTTCTCTTTTCAGTTAAGTCCCATATTTACTTCTTGTTCTGTGGACACAAAAATAGTTGATTGCCATCCTTTTCGTAAGTACCCTTTTTGTCTTAGAAGCCATATCAATAGGGACCTATCAAAACTGTGGTTTCATGGCTTTCGCAGAAAATACAAAATTGTGTGGAGGTGGGGAATACTTTTTTCCTCAAGGCGCTGGGCTCAGTTGCACAGCTTGCTGGGTGGGAAGAGGGCAGGAGGGGCTGCTGGCATGCAGGGGAGCCTAAGATGACTTCTGCCCCTGCCCCTCAGTGCTGATTGGCTGAGGGCTGCCTGTCAGCAGTGAGGAGTGGGGCCACTAGGGCACCATGGCCAGAGGTGTGGTGTGGCCTTGGACTTGATAAGCCCTTGATAATGGTAGCTAGCTCCTGTGATCTGCCCACAAATCAGGCAGCTGCCTCCTCGAGTTGGGTAGACCATTTATCAAATCCTACCTTAGTCTTCTGTTCTCCAGACTAAGTAATCCCAGTTCTTCTAACTTTTCCATGTATGTCACATTTTCCACACCTCTCATATAGCTTGTCCCAGTGTTTCACTACATTTAAAGTTGGGCAGATTTTCTTTAACATAAATCTTTGCTAATTAAGCCTATTTATTTTCCTGTTCACAGCTGTCATTGAGAACTATTGTTTACTATTCTCTTTGTAGTAGCCTTTAATGCAGGGATGAGCAAAATATGGCCTGCGGGCAGGATCCAGCCCACCAAAGGATTTTATCCAGTCTGTGGTGGGTCCCTTGGATCTGCCCGGCCCAGGTGCAGGTGCAATCCAGGCTATGGCACGTGCAGCTGGCCCCACTACCCTTAGGCATGCAGCAGGGTTGGAGCAGTGCAATGTCTGGACTCCAATTCCCAGCACCCCAGCAGTGGTGGCTCCTTCCAGCTGCCACTGCCAGATCCCCTGCCACCAGACCTGGCCCTGCTGCCCAGATGCCCTGGCCTGTCTACCCAGCACCCATTGCCAGAGGCACCAGATGGAGCAAGTGGGGGGTCTCCATGGAGATTGGCTTGGGAACCCTTCAGTCAGGGTGTGGTCAGCTGGGTGGATAGGATGGGGCCATGGCTGGGGAGGGAATAGCACTGTCATTGCTATTTACATAAGCTTTCCAAAGTGTATGTCTCTACCTAACACAATCTTCTGGTGCATTCATTACTGGTTGTCCGGGAAACAATGGAGTAGATTGCCTGATTTTGAGAGGCACTAAACATCTGACTTCACTGAGAGCTGAGTGCTGATTAATTCCTGAGGAAGAAAAGAAAAAGACCACATAGACTACTTTTAAGTAATAGTAGTTGAAATTCATAAAACTTGAATATGAAAAAAGGAAATTATTCAGGTTGCAAGAAGCCAGACAAGTTAATTACACACTTCGGCTTGTAGCATCCTTGCAGGTCCTAATTAAACAAACAATATTCTCTTTGGAGGTTATATTGTCCGGGCTGCTTTCAACATAATACTTTTAAGTTGACTGCCTGAATAATTTGAAGTCTTTCACATTAGTGCTTGGAGTACACCCCATTTTCTGTAATAAATCCTCATCAGTAAAGGTAAGAGCTCCTCAAGTATCTGATGTGATGGCAGTAGCCCCACTGGTATTCAAATATGAATATTTAAAGAGGCCTTAGGCAGTTCATGAAGGACTCTATAGCTATTAATTAAAAGAAAAAGAAATGTCTCCTGCAGGTTGCACATAGCAGTCTGTTATAGCAGTGAGCTTTAAGGAGAAACATTACTTAGGGAGGTTTCTTAACTGGCAATGTCAGAAGATATCTAACCCTCTGTACATGATCATGTTAGTTTTACCTACCCACTTTCAGATGTCAACAGTCTTCCTTGACACATTCAAAGAAAAAAAATAGCGTGGGATCACAAGCACAACTGTTCATGTCTTGATGCTGGATGTCATGGCTCCTGTTATATTTAGTTTTTTGTCAGAAACGTAATGAGTTCGGAAGAGCTGTTGAGTAGACATCACAGTGTTCAATTAACATGCCATCTAGGAAGGTCACTCTTGCATAGCATATTAGACATTACAATCTATCCTGATTATAGGGTTATTTTAGACCTATAGAATCCCAAAATCATGCACCTCCTCTTTTTCTTATAGGCTATAGGAACTGCCACACTGAACAACTGCTAAAAGTTTTGCTGTCCCAAATGATCACTTATTCTGCCTGTAATGCAAGCCAAGCCTTGATTAGTCTAACAGTATTTATTACAGAGATAGCGTGAAACCTGTTAGAAATGAGAGACCATGGAGAAGTCATTGATTTTGCCTATGTGGGATGATCTTATGTGCATCAAGTAATAAATTTATCATGTATGAGAATACAAATTAATTGCTATAGTTATGGGCTCTAATTTTATGCAACAAATTAAAATCTCTCTGGCTAGCATATATTGTGATAGTGAAAAATGTACTGTAATCCATTTCCATACATTGCTCCACTTCCTACTCCGGTTGCTTTTGCTGCACAAGCAGAACTAATATTTATTCTTCCTACAAGCAGCACTTGGTCACCATGCTCATCATAGGACAATATACATATTATTGTGTATTGCATATCAGAAATTCCTTGTGGTGGTTCAATAGCTGTTGCTCATTCCCCATTTCCAGCCATGCTCAACATGTTTTGGATTGTGTTCTGAGAATGGACTATGCGAACCCAGCCTACAGACAGGGGAACAGCTGGGTGGATTTCAAGTCACTTTCTCTTACCTCAGTGCTGTTCATACTTGGTGCATCTACATGTGCCTATTAGGGCTGTGCGAAGCTTTGTCACTAATTCGATTTGGAGTAGACTCGGACCAATTAAGCGGCCAAATCTCTGAATCTGAACTGAATCAGGAGGAGACCCATTAATCTTTTCCGAATCAAATCGGAAGCATCCGATTCGATTCAGAGAGATTCAATGATTCAGCCATAGATATAGTTTTATATGTTTTTTGTACATACCTCAAGGTACCAGGCGCAGCTTATGAATGCTGAGATGATGGGGCTGACGGAGCGTTCCACAGGAGTGCGGAGAGTAGGGGGGTGTCCCCTGCACGCTTGGCAGCAGACCTGGAAGTGGACCAGAGTTACTTCTGGTCCATTTCTGGGTCTGCCATGGAGCATGCGGAGACCATTGTCCTTACCCTGGCTTGGCAACTGGTGCCTCCTGGGTCTGGGGAGGTGGTATTTGGGGTCCCCCCATGGCCAAATCACCAAGCCGGGGGGACATGGCTCCACTCAGAGCTCCTGAGGGATGCTCCATCAACCCCACCATCTCAATGTTCACGAGCCACACCTGGTACCTTGAGGTATGTATAAAAAAAGATATAAAGCTGTGTCTATGGCTGAATCGCTGATTCTCTGAATCAGAACTGAATCTTCAGATGTAAATTAGACAGAAGTTTACAAATACAAAGGGTGGTTATATTTTAATTCCCCAAAGGCAGAAATAGAAGTGCTTCTTGGTGTTGGATTGAGCCATAGAATTTTATTTATTTTAGAAAAGAAATAATATTCTGACTGAACACTGCCCTTGCTGCTGTTGGCACCTGGCAGAAGAGTTACCTTACATTAAAAGCATCTTATTAAGTCTGCAAGGGCATGCCCTCCAAGCTCAGAAAATACTACAGTTAAAGATTGCTCCAGTAAGGAAGTGCATCTAGCCTGAATGCTCTGGGGGGAATGGGGTAATCTCAAGATACAACTTCTAGTACATTAAAAATGAGACCCACCCCTCCAGCTATTTAGACATACTTGGTTTAATAACATGAAATGTAATTGGCAGCACACAGAACTCTTAGAAACCACAAATACATTACATTTCCTCTTCTGCTTACATTTCTGCGAAAGTGTGAACTGAGTTTCTAGCAACTTTAGAGCAGCCAGCTGTAAAGGATTTTGAAGAAGAAACTGTATGGTACTGTATATTCATTGCTGTACTATGTTAGTTATATAAGCTACAGAACAGGATCCAACTTTTTTTTTTTTGGTATCTCTCAACTTTGGGAATGTTGCCTATGAATCAGAAATTTGTAGCGCTATCCTTTCTTCTATGCGCGGTAATGTGTATTTATTACTATTAAATATATACAAAAAATATTCATGTCTCCTTTGCCTTATATACATCTCCTGGCCTGCTGCTCAGGAGGAGCAATGAACTAGATATACACCTAATGCTTTTTCTTGGGCAGTCTCAAGCCACACCTGTAATAAAGGTTATTATTTAAATTACTTTGCAATAAAATAAAACAAGATGTATATATATTTGGCCAAACCTACATGAGCCACTGGCAGACCAGAGGACAGGAACCAGATCTCAAGACTTCCATTGCTCTATCACATCCTATGTCATCTTGTTACAATGTTCTAGTCTGACAGCCCAGCAATGCCATATGCCCTTCTATCCTCCAAGAATTTCGTCATCTCCTGTCAATGTTTCCCAGGCTCTTGCCAATGCACTGTACCAAAACATGTTGAAGCAGTTGGGAAGATGCTTGTTTCAGAAAAACATCAAATTCAGGGTCAAACTGTCATTGAAACTAGAAATTATCATACACATTTACCCATCTTTCACTTTAAGTAGAAGTTACAGTGCTGTTTTGGCTCTGCTTTCTCAAAACACAAATCAGCATGTACATATTTGTTCTTGCACATAATCTAGTGCTACATACCACACAATTTGTCACTCAGGAGAGAACGCATGAAAATGGAACTGCATGAGTTGTTAGTCACTTTGCCGAACAGTTATAGAAGAAGATATGATACATATTTAGTTGATGAGAGTATTACCTGGCCATTTTCACAGGAGCAAAAATATTACATGGAAATGTATGTTTTGACTGGGAAAGGGTAGGAGCTTGAAATGTGAGAGACCCGAATTGATATGCTTTCGACCTGGGTCTCCTAGATCCCAGGCTATTGTCCTTGTCTCAGGCTTTCATGCACACCAAAAGCTTAGCTTCCAGTGAGAAAAATAGAATTTTTAAATGAAAACCTTTTTGGAGGAAAACATTCCAAAGATTGGCTTTGTTCCATATCGGAGGCAGAACACAGCACCTTTTCAAAATACATAAAAGTGAATCCTCCTCTTCCTCCAGTTAATTCAAATCTTCCTTCCTTGCCTTACTATTGTCACTATGTAAAAACCACAAACTAGGTTTTGCTTGCTGTGCATTAGGAATCATGGGCTTTTGTTTATCAGCTTTTCTCCTCCTCAGGTTTCACATGGCCTGAGACTGCAAAGCAAGCCAGACTATAGTAATGTTTGTAATATTTCTCTGTTAAATGTGTTTATGTTAGAATAGTGTTGCATGCCTCATTTTCCCTGACAGGCTTGCACAATGGGAAAGAATAGGCTAATGGTGTTTTGAAGCAGACCTGTGAAGATCAGCCCAAGTGCTCTGCTAAGGAAGAACAGGCCATCAAGCAAACAGGGAACAAAAAGTGCTTATGTTGTTGATTCATTCCCCAGCAAGTTGATTCAAGCCCCAGCACCTGGAGACTGCTTTCTGTTTGGCCTTGCGAGGAAAAGTTAAGTATAGAAAGAGTCATGCTTAAGTCCAATGTAAGATCCAAATAAATACACAAGCAATTCTGCAGCATTACTAACAACCTTTTTTGTGGAGCCTTAGGAAGCTCTAAGCATGCCTCTTTCAGATGGGCTTGATGCTCTTTTTCATTTAAATATGTGGTGCGTAAATGATTATGGTTGTGTGAAAGAAAAGCTAGAGAGACAAAATCGGCTCATTACATCAGTAGCCACCACCTGTGATGGTCCACAGGTCTTAACCGTAGAGTCTCTTTAGATTTGTACTTACACAGTGCAAGTACAAAAAAAACATGGGCTTTCTAAAAACCGTATGTAGGGGCATCCTATGGGAATATCATAAACATTAACTACTTGACAGAAGTTCTGAATCCACTGCAGAAGAGAAATAATTAAAGAGTGAAAATTGTTTTCTCTCTTCATTTAAAATTTTGCCTCCAAAACAGCTCTTCATATACTAAATCTACACAATTCTCTAGTGTTGTAATTTGTTTCTATAGAACTGATTCAGCTTGAGCAGTTTCCAAGTTCAGTGATACATTTATTTAATTAAAGATTTGCCCTGAAAAAAATTCCACAGTAGAAAAATTGTCAATGCTTTGAGAAGAAACTAAACACTCTAAATAAACTTCTTAGCATGATCATTGCACCAATAGATGGTGCCATTACACCTTGCTGAACCCAGCTTTTATTAGTCTCACTGAAATTCTTCAGCCATGAAGCCTTCGTGCTGTTTCGGACTAAAAATCTTGCTTTAGAGCAAATGCAAGTATTTATCCCCCCCCCCAGCATTATTTTGAATACCAGCATTCAAAAAAACCCATTTTTGTTAAAAAGGGAACCCCCCCCCAAAAAGCAAACAAAAACCCCCCAGTCAGTCAGCATCATGACATTTGAGCCACTACTGCGCACACATTCTGAGAAGACTTGTTCTACTTGCTGCAGTTAGCTGCTTTACACATTGGGATGCACATTTAAATACCACAAGAAAATCAGATCCATACACACATTTTACATCTGTCAGTGGCTAAAAATATGCCCCTCACAGTGTCTTATGAAACATGTACCAAATAAATTTAGAAGTCACAATGAAATACATCTAAACATTAATTAAATTCTTCTAACTTGTGTGATTGTGCATGGGTAGCACAAAATCAGCACAATACTGGTGTCAGTCCCCTCAATACACATGATAAAGATTCTCCGGGCCCACCATTCCCATTTTAAGAGCAATTCCTCCAAGTGCAGTTCTAATCTCATCCAATCTAGCTTTCTGTTTTCTTCTACCTTGCCTCCCACACTGGTCTTTAAATTTCTCCTGACTGAAGGGTAATGGCACGGAATAGCAGCTTTATTAATGAATAGCTATTAGTGGGGCTAATTGGACAGTTCTGGTCTTCAGGAAGCACTGGCCTCAACCTCTATCAACTAAAAATCTGTAACCTCATCCACTCTTGCCCTCTCTCCTTACTTCCCCCAGGACTGAAAATGAAGTGCTGCTAATTCCTCCACAAAAGGCATGACATTAATCAGTTCAGGTTGTTTACTGTTTGAGACAAAGACCATTGCATAGATGTCTCTACAAAGCATAACCCATACGACCTATGAACCTGCTTGAGGTCTAGGTGTCACTGCAGTGCAAATAGTGACAATATACTATTAATGATTCAAAATTTTAAAATTCAATACAGAAATACAATGACCAACGTATGGTAAGTCTCTCAGGCTGAGAGTTTTTCAGTAGGGTTACCATACGTCTGGGTTTTCCTGGACATGTCCTCTTTTTTGGCCCCCTGTGTTGTGTCCAGGCAGGTTTTTTAAATGCAGTCCAGTTGTCTGGGATTTCCTTCCAGGTCCATTTTCAAGGTGGTTGCCGCTACGTAGAACTACAGTTCCCAAAATACCTAGCAGCGCAAGCGGTCGGGATCTGAGTTCTCAATCAAGATCCAAGTTTTCAGTTTACTGTGGAAAAATATGGAAAATCCAATACCACTTCAATGAATGGGGGTGGGGGCAGGGAGTCACCATGTTTCTCTGCACATGCACGCAGATGCGGACAGCCAGGCAGGGTATGGGAGCTGCCCCAGCCAAGCACTTGGATACAAGTAAGCTGGAAGGTGGCGGGGGCTGTATGTGTGTGTGTGTGGGGGTGGGGGTGCTGGGGCTGCAGCAGGGCATGGGGAGGACATGGAGGCTGGAGGGAGTGGGCAGTGTGGAGCTGCACAGCCCGGCTGACTGGGAGACACTACCCAAGGCAGAGGATATGCAGGCCTCCCCTCTCTCACCCTCCAGGCCTGCTCCACCATCACCTGCAGGAGCCGGAGCTGCTGATGCAGCCGCTACGCTTGCTCCAGCCAGGACAGGACGGGGCAGCAGGGGAGAGGGGCACCAGCAGAGCCCAGAGGAGAGTGGGGAATTTGGATTGGGGCACTGCTGTGGGCAGGGGAAAGGCACTGGTATATCACTTGGGGCTGCTCAGTGCTACAAAGCAGCAGAGGGAGGACACAGCCACAGCTGGACCCACAGCCTGTTGAGCAAAGGGGGTGGGAGAGCTCTGATTTTCTGTTAAAAAAAAGTAAAAAAATATAGGAATTAATGTTATTATAATGATTTTGGCACTGGTAGGCTTCCAAACTGCTTTAAAATTGTACATAAGATCAATAAAACTTTGTGTTAAATTGCCTAATATTATATCTATCTATATTAGTGGCTTTTCAATTTAATTATGGAAAAATGCGGGGTTGGGTTTTTTAAATCAGTGAATTCAGGCTTTTTAATCAGACAATTTGCAATTTTTAAACACAAAAAGAAAACTTGGTGCTTACTGTAGTGACAGAGCAAACATTCATTCATAAAGCAGGAGTGAAGTCTGTCATCTGAGTACAACTTCAGCATTTACTTAATGCTTTTGTTTCTAATTAAATTTCTGAGGCAATAACACTTGTTTTTACTGTAATAATTAGAAATGCCTCCTCCCCACCACCAGTCACCACCCCTGTTCCTCAGACAGGTGTCCTCTTTTTTGGAACTGGAAACATGGTAACCCCAAGGGCTGGGCACCAGCTAAATGAATCCAAGATACAGTCAGAGAACTTGGTCTTCCTAACTAGAGTTTATAACACTGGTCACATTTGCTGCAAGCAACAGATATCCCCTTTACAGCAATGTAGCAGAAGACCTAAAGATTATTATTAAAACTTTTTGTCCTTTCCTAGATAACTACATATGAAGTGTGTATCTGAATCAAAAAAATTGGTTTCCATTCACAGGTTTTCTAGCAACAATCCAGATAGTGCCTGAAGCAACAAGTCAGGTCGTACACTTTCTGTACCTGAAATGATGAAAACCCATTCATAATATTCTAAATATGTTCCAGAAAAAAAAAAGATGTCTGCAAAGCTAAGGACTAGTTGGTAGTAGCAGAGCCTGGAACATGCAGCTTATGGCTCTCAGCAGTCTGGAAACCATGTGAGGAGCTTATCAGAGATGACGACAGTTAGGAGCAGAGTTCAGGGTTGGGGGGACGTGGTCAGGGGAGAGGATTCAAATCATTTTAATCTTGTCTGGGTAATTTGGAAAAAGGTTCATAGAAACACTGGATTGAAAGGAGCCTCCTGGGCCATTGAGTCCAGCCCTACATGGCACAGGCAGTCACTTGAGCAATATGGTCTGCTTCAAACCTTCACGCAACAAAACCGCAGGGCAAAACACCATAAACACCAAGTGTATCCTGACATATGCCACAGGTATAAAGCAGGGAGATGAAGGCACTGTCAATACTATTACCACAGTGGCAAAGCAGTAATTGGTTAATATATGCTCAGAGGTGTCTGAGAAGAAGTCTTTACACTATATTTGATGATCAGTTTGAGCCTGGGCAAAAGAGCACGGCTCTGCAACCAGGAACCTGAGGTATTCTAATACTGCAGTCAAAACCCTAGGACTTAGATTTTGCCCATGTTCAGTGCTTCAGAGGAATAAAAAAAATCATCCTTAAGTAGTCATAAGGAAAACAAACCTTTCCTGGTCCCGGCAGGTAGCCAGCAAAAAGCCCAGAAGCTTGGGGGTGGCCACATAACCTGCAAAACAGTTACCGCTATATGCAAGCAAGGTTCTCTGAGTAAACGTGATATCTTTTATTAGACCAACTGAGTAGTTGGAAAAAAGTTCTTAGCAAGCTTTTGGGTGCATTCACCCTTCTTCGGGAATAGGCAATCTCTCTTTGGAGTCTCAGAACAGCAGCAAGTTTTTATGCCTGAAGAAGGATGATTGCACCTGGAATCTTTTTAAGAACTTTTTTCCAACTACTCATTTGGCCTAATAAAAGATGCTACATCTATTAAAAAAAACTTGCCTGCCTGTGTCTTTACACCAACACAGCTACAACCAAAAACCCACTGTTATATCCAAACATCCGAACTACAAAGTCTTGAATCCACACAGTGTTCACAATGCTTGTTGAATCAAGTAGTTCCTTTTCTATTATGCTATCCCTTCCACATGCTTTTCAGATTTATGGAACAGTTCACAGTATACAGGCACAATAATATTAATAGACCTTGAAGAACAAAGGGCTCCGAGACTACTTCTTAAAAGAAACACATCTAATTAATTCATCTCAGACCAGTATTGCCACCATATCCATCTTCAGTCATTTAAGATTCTGCCTGGCTTGTATTAATTCAGTGCCCAGCACAATGGGGCAACATTCTTGTGGTAGTGCCTAAAAAAGAAATCTAATGAACTGGCATAATTAACAACAAAAACACAAATAGCCATTGTTCGGCTGTGTTTGGTATCTGAACCAGGAAGTATGCTGCTGCCAAAGCCCATATATATTTGTTCTGGATTCACTAGGACTATCAATCACTTTTATAATTGAAAACCCATTGCCATTTGACATTATTAACAAACAAAAGCCACTTGCGTTCATTGCAGCCTCCATGAAAAAGTACAAACATGGGAAGATGACAAAGTCTGCAGAAGAGAAAGTGTCTTGGATCAAACAAAAGTACCACATGACCCTCTGCCTGAGTCATTGCAAGCAACATAGTCTATTGCACTGGTGTCATTGGTTAATACAATTGACATGGAAACAAACATACAAAAAACCTAACGTATAATACATGTAGGAAACAAAACAGCATAATCAGCTTTTGCTTAACTATATTAGGGAATCTATTTGGAAACCTGACTGCAAACATCAGCAAAGTAACTTCAGTTGAAATAGACATGCTGAAACATGGGCACATAAGGCTTATCTGAAATATGGCAGTTTTCTTAAATAGTCTTAATGAAGTCATTGCATCAAAGAAAAATGTTTATCTCAGTACCATCAGTAAAGTTGTACATTTCCCTACTGACACTGATGCTAATTTAGCATTCTTACAAACAAGTGGATTTCTATTCTGAAATCAGAATCAGTGTTATTCAAATGGTATTTGCCCACTAAAAAGATAGATTTTTAACATTCATTTTCATGGCTGACAATCCATTTTTAGACCAAGTTCTGTCAGTTTTTGAAAGTGACATCTTATTGCTTCCTTTCATTTTAGGATAACATTTAAGCGTCCCCTGAATAGACATGCAATCAAATGCTCAGGAATACAGTAGCCCATTTTAGGCATGCAACACAAAGTACCACATATTGAAAATGTAGACTTGTCTCTGTCTGATTGCAGCAAATCATTTTAGATTGAAACAAGCTGTTATTAAATATTTATAAAACAATCAATAAACCTGAAACATTCTGCTTTTACCTAGTCCAGAAATGGGAATCCCAATCTTAGAGTGATGGGGAAAAGTCATCATAGTTATAGTTAATATTAAGAATTTGATTTTGGAACTTCAGGTGTGTGAAAGATTTGTTTTGTAATTCTTTTTTGTAACATTTCTGAATGGTTTGCACATGCAGTTGATCATGAATGATATTTCCTGCATTTAACCAATATCCTTGGCAGTTTCATGACTTAAATTAAAAAGCCCAGGATAAACTGAACTAAGCCAGGAGTTGTCAACCAGGGGTATGCATACCCCTGAGGGTGCCTGGACCGGTCTTCGGGGGTATGCACAGACGGACAAGGATGGGAGTGCCACCATCTCCCAGGAGCAGGGCCGGGGTGGGGTGAGGGCAGCAGCGCCCCTCCGTGGGGTGAGGAAGCTCGCACACAGCAGCCACCACCACCACACACCAACCCAGTGAGCTTTCCCGCCCCACAGAGGGGCTCCACTGCTCTCACTCCAGCCTGGTGAGCTTCCCTGCCCCACTCCAACCCTGCTCCTGGGAGGCAGTGGCACTCCATCCCTGCCTATCCATGCCACATCCCTCTCCGTGTCTTGCCATGCACTACTCCCCGCCACCCCGGCTCAGTGTTCGGCCACACTTCTCCCTCCTTCCACTTGGCATCCAGCTGCCAGGGGTACTTATACTAAAAAAAGGTTGAAAACCCCAGAACTGAGCTAAAATTGAAACAAAATTCTATCATTTGAAAAAGTAAGACTGGAAACCAAATTACATCACAGTAAAAAAGGTCTTCAGTCTTGTTGTGGGCACGGTTAGCTCCTCTTTAGTCATTCAGAACACCAGCAGACATAAATAGCATTATGAAATTAGAGCTTAAAGAACATAGTATCCCAATACCTTCTCACAGTTCACCAAGCAGTGGTAGTAGACCCTTCTTAAACATGGCAGGCCAAGAAGCATAGTTTAGTGAAGCTACAGGTGTATCATTTTGCACAAATTAATAAGCTTATTTCAATGTCTCTATTACCTTCAGTTTAAAATGAGCAATTTGGCATTCCAAGTGGCTGAGGGTAGGAGAAGGATGAGCCAAATGTGGAAGCTCTGAAGATGAATCAAGTATAGGAGTGGATAGGAGAAAGTGCATCTAAGTGCTTAGGGTATGAAGAGGGTGCTAGAGGTCCTCCTGGATTACTGGAAGTAGGCAGCTGAGGCATAAAGGGTACTGACAATGGGGGAGTGGATAGCATTGGCTGAGGTATGAAAAATATTAGTGCTGTAGGAGGAGTTGATATTGAAGAGCACTTGGGTTCTGTCTTTGTTGGGGACCACTCTGGCTGATCCTGTGGCTAGGATCAGGACCTTGCACCTACATTCATTACATTTCTTCTGTGGAGCCTGCCTGCCCTGGGAGATGAACTGCCAGCAGCCCTAGTGGTCCCTGAGCTTCAGAGGGCCCCATTCCTTCCCTCCGACAGAAGTGGGGCCCTCGGACTGGGGCCCTCTGGGGCTGCCCAGGTGAGCTGCTAGTGGGCCTGGTGCTGCCCCAGCTCAGAGGCAGCACCCAGCTGGATCCAACCGTTGGCTTAGAAATGGTATTTAAAAGCCTGTTTTTTGGGAATTGGCTTATGGGTATAGATATAATCATTAAAAGGGTTCAAGATGGGCAGCCGGGGTTAAATGGATTTCCAAAGAGCTTGGAAAATGCACACACAGCTTCTCATGGCCCTGAAAGCAGATGGGCTGTCTAGCACAAGGCCAATGGATGGACACAGCCTGAGAATTGAGGGGGGGATGCCGTAACACAAGATCACAGCCTTCAAGGCAGACAGATTGTCTAACACAACAAGGACACACAGCCTGGGAACCAAAGAAGCATGTATCATACTGTCCCATAACACAAGATAAGTGACACCAGCAACAAGACCTCAGAAAACAGCGGGGCCTAAGCCCCAATTTTGGGTAAACAAATCAAATTAGGAGAAGGTCCGGAAGGCCCGGAAGGCTACATGGATGTGTGACCAGAGAGAGACAGCCAACCAGAGATAGCCACGGATGAAAAGTCATCAGGAATTATCAAGGAGGAAGAAGAATACAAAAGCAGAGACTTGAGATTAAGAAAGAGTCCCTCCCTTTGTCCTGTGCCTCTCTGTCCCTCCTTCTCTTGCTTGAGAAGGGTCTCCGTCCCCATCCCCATTCCCTCAGAAGGGTCCCCAAGGCCACCATGGACAGAGGGCACATACCTGTTCCGCTCATGCACCCCACTGGAGGGGGGCTGTGGGCCTCAGCATCCCACCTCCAGACTGCTGACACCTAAAAGAGAGAGCCTCAGAGTGGAGCCTGAATCCTGACTAGATGTACTCTGACTCTGATAACAGCCCTAGGATTGGGAGATATAGAATTGTTTGTATTGTTGCTTTTTTGTTCATACTCTGTATCAGTCAACTCACCCATTATCAACTGGCAGGTGCTGTGGTCAGGCTGAGGGTTGTGCTTGCCCGGAACAAAGGTATAGGGGCTGGTTTCCTAAAATCCAGTGTTAATACTCACCATTCCTCAAGCCCACTGGGGCTTCCAGCACTCTGTGAACTCTTCCCACTGCCTAGGACTGCTCATGACTGGGCTGGCTGGCACCTGGAGCAACGTGGGGAGGTAGCAGAAGGGCACCTGTGTGTGCTGGCAGCTGAAGAAGGTGGCAGGGATGGTGCACAGGGCACTGGAAGCCGGGTGGGCTCAGAAAAGCTCAGGGTTGGTGGGCTTCCATTGCCCTGTGCACCATCTCCACCACCTTCTCCAGCTGCCAGCACACTCAGCTGCCTTCCTGGAGCCTTCCCGCAGTGCCCCAGGAGCAAGCCATCCCATTCCTGGGTGGTCCTAGGTGGTGGGGACAGTGCACGGGGCACTGGAAGCCTTGGCGAGCATCGGGAAGAGTTGGATTGGGCTGGGGGCACTGGGGCAGCATCCAGCCCACTAGCAGCCCATCTGGGCAGCCCTGGGGGGCACTGCTGCCATGAAGGGAAGGACTGGGACCCCCACAGCTCAGGGGCCACTTGGGCCACTAGCAGCTTGCCCCCCTCAGCTGTGGAGGAGGGGAGGGCAGGCTCCACCAGAAGCAGGATTGGGCCCCTCACCCACTTGTGCTTCTAGCGGCTTGCTGAGGTAGGCTGGACGCCTGGGGCTGCCTGGGAACGGGCTGGCTTGGGGAAGGCGTGAGAAGTGCTGGATGCCCAGGTGGGCTTGTGGGGAAATTAGATCAGGTGTCTTCGAGCCAGGGCAGCACCCGGCCAGCCAGCAACCTGCCTGGCCACCTGCAGGGGGTGCTGCTGCCATGGAGGAAGGACCCCACAATCCACTAGCAGCTCACCCCTGGCTGTAGGCGTGCTCTAGCTCTGACCAGAAAAAAAAAGGACCAGGTCCCTCACCATAATGTGACGGAAAAATTGAAACAGGTTGGTCCTCAGGGTTTCATTCTATGCCCCACCATTTCAATTTAGGGGGCATAGAATAAAACCTTGAGGATTAAATCCCCATCACGTGTACAAGTGCCCCAGTGACTAATACAAGGAGCTACTGCTCCTGCTTACAGTTTAAAAATAGATGCCTGATATTCCAGCTGTGCTATGCGACATAGTTCTTGGAAGCCTTGAGCAGCTTTCCTGATCATCAGCCTTGCTATGGGTTGTCCTTTTTTTGGGTCACTGATTTTATAAGGACATATCCAGGAAAGATCATACAATTATATACTGGTAGCCTGATTAAACAGGCCCACCTGAGAATCAACCCTGGTTTTTAAATCTCTGCTATTCCTAGATTTAAAACAGACAAACAACACAACAAAGCTTTCTCTCTGAACTGCAAAGGTCCAGAGGGCCCCACAAGAAGTTGTTTTAATATCACAATGGCACCACTGTGTCATGCTCCAGCAAAAACAAATTTTAGACTATAACAAAAATGCAGAAAATTATGGTCTTTGACAAATAATAATAACAAAAAAGTTGTGAAACCATTGGTAAATTAAATTTGGGAATGATAAGGAATCCAAGCAGTTTGAAGCAGTAGCTAAGGCTGTCAAAAATAGCATCCAAGTTTATACTCAAGTGACAGAAGTTAATTAATCTATCTGAAGTCTAATGAAGGATAGAGTTGGGCAAGAACTGTTTTTCCAGTGAGCTTGAGTTTTTAATGTTTTTCCCCATTCTGAACTGGGACCAAAAAATAAAAATCTCAAAAAAAAAATCTTCCTTCAAAATGCTGTTCTGGTTGCAAAACCTTGTGTTTTGTTCTGACGTTAAGGAAAAAAGGTAATTAATTTTCTCAGTATTAATTAATATTGATAAATAGGAATCCTTCCAGGAAATGAAACATTTCATTGAGAAGATGTTTAATATAGAATGTTTTCTGAACTTCAAAATTTTCAACACCAGACTTTCTGCACTAAGGCTAGCTACAGATATTCAAAAATACAGAAGTGGAATCAATTTAAGTTGCACATTTCTCTGTAAGTGGCATAGTTTAAATTGGTAGTGAACAGAGCACACATTCGCCTTTTGGTTGGGGGTGTGTGTGTGTGTATGTGTGTGTGTGTACACACTAATTTTAGATGGGGTTCCACCATTTTTAAACCAGTGCGTGCCAAACTTCTGTTTTGTTACAGGCATAGAGCAGTTTCCGATCATCTATATTGGTAAAAGTGTAATGTCTGTACTTGGCCTAACAGTTTTGGTCTAAAAACAAACAAATAACCAGCATTTGCCAAAAAAGTTGAGCTACGAACTTATGAGCCAGGTCAATTCTGATGATTATACATCTAGTCTATTAAAGTACGGTGCACCGTCTCAGTTCATAAAGGAAATAGAAATAGAGAGGCAAAGCAGGCAGCATTGCATATTAGTGTGTCACTCTTCAAGGTTTTGAAGCTCATCTGGGACCAGTTTTGGCATACTGATAAAGACAAAACATATGCTAGTCATGTACAAGCTTTTTGAATGGTAGTCATGGTCACAGGTTCAGTCTGCATTCTGCCAGATGCTATATTCACTGGCTGCAGTATAGGAAGCTCCTTGCTCAATGAAACTGGAAGTGTACAGTTGAGAGCCTTTAAATAAAAAGGGACTGATGAACTAGAAGAAAAGACAGCTCACATGACAACATAGAATAAAGTGTCAAGTGCTACTGAACAGTTTTTCTCCAACCTTTGCTGCATTAATGGCTCTTAAATCAATAGATTTTTACACTCCTGGTGATTAATGTCACTTGATAGTTGTGTGAAAAGCTTCCTCTTTACAGAAAAATTGCACAAGGAAGAGATATAGATATATATTCATTCTTATTAGCAGAGACATTGTGAAAAAAAGCAACTCACTTATTAGGGAAAACATAATACAACTTCACTTGTCATTCTTAAATCTACTAAATGGGCCTGTCAAATATAGTCACATTGGCATACATACTTTCTCCATGAAAATAAAGTAGACTCCCGACTTACGCATATATCGTGTTCCTGAGAAACCTTGTGTATGCTGAATTAGCGTGACTCTAGGTGAATTTTCCCATAGGAAATAATAGGAAAGTGAGGGGTTGCATTCCTTAGACCTCGCATTTATGACACCAAAGGTACCAAAATAAAACCCTTTTCAACCAATACTTTATTTATAATGTTACAGAAACATATTGTAAACATATTTATTCAGTTACATTATAAGAAATGCACACAAAAAATATGAACTGGATATGCATATCTTCAATCCATCCGAGTCTTCATCCAGGGGGAGCCAAGTCCGGGGGAGCCAGGAGACTTGGATGGGGAGCCAAGATCAAACACATCACAAGATGGCAGTGATATCTCTCGAATGTGGGGTGGAAGGCCTGGGGGTGAGTTCTGGACGAAGCGTAAGGAGTTAAGAGAGCTCTTAACTGAGAGCGTTAAGAGGAGATGCTGCTACCACAATGGTAACACTGAGACCGAGCGATCCTCCAGAATCCTGCTTGGGAACCCAAGCTGCGCGTAACTCCGTTTGACTCAGTCTGCGCATCTCGCAGGTGCATCTTGGGGTGTATTTTTCAGCTTGGGTGTTAATATTAATCCACGTAAACACAAGACATGGGTAAGTCAAATATGAGTAAAACGGGGCTCTACTGTACATTTAATGTCATTACCATAGGCTTCAAAATATTTTAAAAAATTTTATTGTTATGTGAAAGGTGCTGAACCTGAACTATTAGAAACTGAAATCCTTCATCTACAAAATAGGATGAAATGTAGAAATTCAATGCCTTCCCTGACCTACATGTTTCAACCCTGTTTTTATGCCAAAATAGTGTAGCTTTATCTTTGGGAATATTTCAGTATTTGATGTCTCTGATGTAAGCAAAACTAAGGAACTCTCTTATGCTAGAGCTTATGCACAGAGCTGTTTGGAAAAAGGCAAGTCTGCGAAAGAACATTTTTTATTCTGTCTATTTCTCCCAATGAGAAGCAGTGTTTCATTGGATTAGTAGAAAAAATCTTTATTTCTCCTTTATCAGAGTTCCCCCACCAATGTACTAAGCGGTAAGGAGGAAATAAAGTGAGATCCTCCAGCCTCACACTCTAAAATCAAATATTTATGCAAAACAATTGTTTATTTCAACATTTTTTTATGCTGCCCTAAAGTGAAATTCCATGTAAAATATTGGTTTGGACCTGAGTTTATTAAAAAGTTGCTGCACTTTTGCATAAACAACTGTTGTCTAGGATGACCTGAGATTCAAGGCATTTCACTCAGCACTAGCCACTGAAAGCCGGTGCAAAGTGGCTAGTATTTGCTTTGGATTTGGCTGATTCAGGGGACAGCGATTTGATTCGTTGATTCGAATCACTGTCCTGAATCGATTTGGCTAAATCTGATTTGGAGATTTCACTGCTGCCAAATCTTCAAATCAGGCAGGCCCATCTCCCCCAGCCCAGCAATGGCTGCCCCGCCTGCCCCAGCTCCCTGCACTTGTTAAAAAAATCCCCAACTCAGCAGGTGCTGTGGGGCGGGGGACAATCCCTGCTGCCCCCTACTGCATGGGGGGCTCTGCCATGAGCCCCCAATTCCCCCTGCTCTCCCAGCCCCCCATGGCTGCCTGCGATGTCTCCGGCCCTTTAAGAAAAAAGGAGGAGTCGATGGGGGGGTCAAGGGCTGGCAGGGGTCCTGGACTTTTGGAAGGCCTTCGACACTGTCTCTCACCCTGTTCTCATTAAGAAACTGGGGGACTGTGGTGTCGACACCCACTCAGTCAATTGGGTCGCCAACTGGCTGGAGGGCCGCACCCAGAGAGTGGTGGTGGATGGGTCATTTTCAGCCTGGAGGGATGTGGGCAGTGGGGTCCCCCAGGACTCAGTTCTTGGGCCCGCACTGTTCAACATCTTCATCGGTGACTTGGATGAGGGGGTAAAAAGCACCCTGTTCAAATTTGCTGATGACACTAAGATGTGGGGGGATGTGGGCACGCTAGAAGGGAGCAATAGGCTACAATCAGACCTAGACAGGTTACAGGGGTGGGCGGATGAGAATAGGATGGGATTCAACACCGACAAGTGTAAAGTGATGCACCTGGGGAGGAACAACCGGCACCATACCTACAGGTTGGGGAACTCCCTTCTTGGCAGTACAGAGGCGGAAAAGGATCTTGGAGTCATCATTGATGCCAAGATGAACATGGGCCAGCAGTGTGGGGATGCAGTCAGGAAGGCCAACCGTACCTTGTCATGCATCCACAGATGCATCTCAAGCAGGTCCAAGGAGGTGATACTCCCCTTCTATGCGGCACTGGTCAGGCTGCAGCTAGATTACTGCGTCCAGTTCTGGGCGCCACACTTCAATAGGGATGTGGACAGCATGGAGAGGGTCCAGAGGAGGGCCACTCACATGATCAGGGCGCAGCAGGGAAGGCCTTATGAGGAGAGGCTATGGGACCTGAACCTGTTCAGCCTCCACAAGAGAAGGCTGCGGGGGGATCTAGTGGCCTGTTACAAACTAGTCGGGGGGATCAGCAGGCAGTGGGGAAGTCCCTGTTCCCCCGAGCACTGCCAAGAGTGACCAGGAATAACGGTCACAAGCTGGCAGAGGGTAGATTTAGGCTAGAAATCAGGAGGCGCTACTTCATGGTCAGGGTAGCTAGGAACTGGAACCAACTTCCAGGTGAAGTGGTGCTGGCTCCTACCCTGGGGGTCTTTAAGAGGAGGCTAGATGAACATCTTGCTGGGGTCATTTGACCCCAGTACTCTTTCCTGCCATGGCAGGGGGTCGGACTAGATGATCTACTCAGGTCCCTTCTGACCCTAGAAACTATGAAACTATGGTCCCCTCCCCCAGCCTCTAGTACTTACCAGCTCCGAGTTGGCTGGAGCTCCCCTCCAAAGTTTCAGAGAGCTTTGAATCAATTTGGGCCTTTTATTTGGTCCCCTGATTTGATTTGGATTTAGAGATTTGGCCACTGAATCAGGCCAAGTCACCTCTGAATTGAATCACCACCTGAAGCTTTGCACAGCCCTACTGAATAACTATCAGATGGTAGCAATCTTCAAATCCCAGTCACAACTGCAGCTGTATTTTAATAACCGTTTGTTATGAGCGTTGAGTAAAGGCTGTAGGCAAAGGTCCTTTTAGGTGCAGTTCAGTAAGAGCTCAAGTCTGATTAGAATGGCGTCAGGTTATATCTTAGTCGGAATGGTAAATGAACGGTTACTTCTTCCTCACCACCATCTTATTCGGTAATATTTACCAGTGTTTGTTTTAGTCATGCTTAACATTCATTGACATTCATTGACTGAAGTCTTACTTCATACATGTACTTAATTTACCTCCCTCCTGTCCCATGCCTACTCTTCATCATTTCATCTCTTCTGGTAGAAGGACAGGGTAACATAGCTGATATGTTGTACACTGTAATTTAAGGAGAAGGAAACTTCAATTAAATAACCCACTGACCATCTCTTTTCTCTAGCTGCCTGTTGATGAATGTGGAAATAACATTAGGCACTTTCAGAAAAGCAATGAACAAACAGTGGTCAGCGGAGAGAGACAGAGAGGACAAGTTTGTTCCTTAGTGGGTTTCTGGCCTATCTTCCTGCCACTTGAAAGTCAGGAGTTTGATTCATGATTTCTCTCAAGCCTTTAAAGGAAATACCAGAAAGAAAAAGAAAAAAAAAAAAAAAAAAATCGAGGAAATATTGGATCTCACAATTCAAGAAGCTTTTACTAACCGATGATAACATGAATTTTTAGATTTATGTTCTACTGTTCTGCTTTATAGTATTCTATCAATTGGTTGTTAGAAATGTCAAAAAGTGGTCCACTAGACATTTTTACAGCATATGCACTCCCTTTTTAAATCGAGTCCATTAATTTTACATTGTATTTTTTTACCACCAGTTTCTATTACTGTTAGTATGCCATTGACAAACTCAGCTCATCTGCCGTTGGACTTCGGTGAGTTATAGAAGAGTTCTACGTTAAACATGAATCCAGGTTGTACTTTAATTAGTACCACTTCAATAGGATCATGCTTCGAAGGGAGCTAATTTAATATTACCATGTCCATTTTGTAAATATGCTATGCTGAACCAGTGCAAGTACTGGATACATATTAAATTTGTGTCTAGTTGTGATTAAGACTGTAAAACACAGACAGCTATAACAGAAAACACGTCTGTGAAGTTATTCATGAAAAGGTCAGAAGTTATTCTTACTTGTTGAACCAGAGCAGTAAACATGACAACAGACAAGTGAGGAACAGTTACACTATGCTACAACTCAACATGGGGTAGCAATACAATCTGTCATCGGGTTCCAAAAGTGATGTGTCCGAGGTGTGTGTGTGTGCACATGCATAGACAACACAAAGTTAGCTCCAAAAAGGTAAGTAGCAATTAATGAACCTGAAAATGTTTTAAATAACTCTTTGATGCAGATGAACTTTTGTAAGACTTGTTCAAACAGCTGAATTTGTAATACGTCTCATTTTCATGGCAGGAATGCCTCACCGTCTGTTGAAAATAAGTGAATTACGGTGAAAATACTGATATAATAAACTCAGCAGGTTTGCAAATTGTCAACAAGATTGGCATGGACAGACTCTACTGTCTGACTAGAACCCAACGAAAGAGCAAGGCACAGGCATCTATGTAATAAACTGCATTTATTTTTGGGGTGTGACAGAAGAAATTGATTGGATTGGCTAAATGGGTAAAACTGAGTATGTGAAACATAAACTGAGTATTCGGAATTGTTCTTAGTGGTTAGTGTAGTTCATTATAATAAAAGTTATTGACCTGAAGCTTATCTTATTTCAGAAAGGCATACTGAAGAACAAAAGAAATTATTTTAAATCTCCAACCAAAATCTACTATTTTTTCCAATCATTCTTGATCTGTAATTTTCTTGTTATGACAAATAATTCCTAGATCAACTGGCTGCAAAACAGAGATGTAGTTGGGTGGAAATAACTCATCTTTCACATTTTCTAATGTCTTGGGAACCAAGTTGTGAACAAAACAGTCAAACAAAACAAGTTTTCTTTATACTTTCTTTCTCCTGACATTGAGCCTGAGGAGCTATACTTTGAACACTCAGCCACCATCCAAGCCTTTGTTTTGGACTGATAGTCACAAGGCAAACTATCTGCATTTTAAAGCACCCAGAGCTTTTATATTTACCACATACTAATGACTGTAATGTACATGCAACTAGCACTGCAACGCAACACTCTGTTTTGACTGGCTCCCTCCTATGACAGCAAGGGCCCTTTGCCATTGGCGTTTAAGGTATTAGCTGGTAGTGTAGACTTCGCTTCTCTGAATTATATTATTTCTTTGGTAATTTTTCAAGATTCCTTGCAGTTCGCTAGCCCATCACAAGGCAGGGGTTTGCAGGGGCATTGGCACTCTTACAGCATGCCCTTAAGTGCAATGCCAAAAGTGCAACAGGAAAGTTCTATATTCTGGGCGGCAGTGCTCCCTCTAACTCAATGCCCAGGGTTTGTGTCCAAGTTGTCCATCCACAGTTACACTATTATTTTTCTATGTATCACAGTAATGATACAGTCAGCTAGTACTATGTATAAAATTGGTAGCACCAAGTTTATTTGCAAATATGCCCACCCACCTCAGTATGCAGTAGCAGTTCACTCTCTGGGATGTTCATAGAAAGTGCCTCCAGAAACTGCTTATACACCACCTTGTTCATGTCTTCAAAATTATTAGTTAAGGCATGCTTCCTGCATAGACCATACACTTCCTTCTAAATTTTGTCATCACTTTTGTCTGACTTCAAAAGAACACTATCCTTCCCTCTGTACCCGATTCCACTATCTTTGTTTATAATCCATAATTCATTCTTGAAAGAAAATTGCTAATGTATCTTCTCTTTTGCTACTGCAATACAACCAAATCAACCATAGCATGGGATATATCATATGACTTGCTATACGCAAACCTATACTGGAGCTAGTACTGGCAGGTACACAGCAGGAGAAAACTGATAATTTTACATGATGGAGCTCCCTCTGCCCCTTCCTTTTGGATGTATAAATTAATCAGCTGTTCTTGAAATTCATTTTTAATTATCTCAATATTACACACAGGGGACTCGAAATAGGTTTGTGAAACTAAAATGTTGCTATACTGAATGCAACAGCATGTGTTTGCATGGGAGGCTGACCAGGGATTTATTTTTTATTATACTGAACATTTTATTCTAAACATATTTGTTATGCTGACATTTCATTCTGTTCATTATACACTGGCATGGCTGTGTTTGCAATACATCTTTTTCTCATACAACATTGCAAGTTATCTGTAAAGGTAAAACAATAGAAAATAGAATTCATAAATGTGAAAAATATGCATGTGATGAATTGTAGATTAGCACACACAGAACTTAACTGAAGACAGGTTTCAAAGTTTCCATTGGGCCTAAAGCATCCACTCTGTGCTTATTTTATACACATTTTTACAGTGGATTCTAAAGGTATTTCAGCAAGCAAAAACAAGAGTTCAGCACAAATGTGTATTCTAAATTCAGGAAATCTGCACAATTAGGAGCTATACATGCTTGAAATCTTAGTCAGTTATTTTTACCCCCTATTTTTCTTCATTTTAGATTAATATTAATGACTCTTAATTCATCCAAACCCAGAAAGAAGCACAAAGTGGAGTTTTAAAACAAAGAGCTATTCTAATGGACCATAAGCAAACCAAACCAAAATTGATGTAGAGGCAGTAGATGAATTTAGGAACAGCCAGTAATATATGGCATGTTTACATCACATATCTGGTGGGTCCCAGCAGAGATACCCCCGAGCACTCATCACATTCAGCTGGTCCCAGATATATGCTGGCTAACATCTACAGGGTCATCCTCAGGACCTACTCTCAAGCATGCTGAAGGCTGAGGTTTTAAGAACAGCAGTAGTCGGGGGTGCCCTTTGAATGACCTCACAAGTGCCCACTTCCTGTCAGATGGCTTCCTGGCACAGCTGCCTCTTTCTTCTAATGGGCTGTTGGTCTAGCTGCTGCAGCAGTGTCCCTGCTGCCCAAGCCGGTCTCTGAGTCTTGGCTCCCCATTCCCTTGAAGCCAGTTCATCAAGGCAGTGGCTCTGTCCCCCTGGGGGACTCTCTGAGGCTGCTTTTCCCTTTAAGTAACATCCTCTCCTGTTGCACCCGCTCCATGCCTTATTTCACTTGTACAAATCAGTATGTAATCTCTTAGCCCATGGTGTAAACTTGTCTTTCCTTCATCCTGACTCATATTTATAATGAAAGTCAAAACCAGAGTATATTATCTATACCAGGTGAACCAAAAGCAGTTTTATCATTGCTAAGCAAGGATAACACCAGGAGCTTTTTCAGTCATTTTTGCACATATTATAGGAAAACTGTTTTCAGGAACTCATTTATTTGAGAACATGACACAGTTGTTTAAACACATAGCACAAGGAAAGGAAAGGTGAATTTCACTGACGGGGGAAGATTCAGGATTTCCAAAAACACGGGTGCAAGAGCAGCAACTTGTTCTGCAGGATTGGCTGTACCCCCTGCTCCCAGCCTTCTCTACCCCCACCACTGTGGACTTTTTAAAATCCACAAAGCAGATGAAAATTCCTCCCTGCCCACTTCGCCTTCCTGCTCGGGGCAGCCCCTTCCCTTCCCTTCCTCTTTCGCCTCCCTTCCCCACACCTCTGCCTGTTGCTGCTTCCTTCAATACTGTTCGGGGGCAAGAAAGCTCCAGAGGCTTAACTGGGGAAGGGAAAGCAGCAACAGGGCAGCTGGAGAGCAGTTCCACTCCATCCATCCCTGCTGCTATTCTCCACATCCCCACCCAAGCCCAGCTCCTGCACAACAGGGAGGAAGGAGTCTGTTGTTTCCCCACCCCCTGGGGACAGCAGGAAAGACAGGTAGGAGAAGGTGGTAAGGGGGTGGAAGAGATGGGGTGGGAACATGCTTTTGAGCAGGAAGGGGAAAGTATAGAGGATTTTCATCTGCTTTGGGAACTTTAAAAAGTCTCCAGAGGTTCCTGTAGTGCTGTCCAATCCAAAAGGTGGGGGTGCAGCCATGCCACTGCACCCTCTCTGTTCACTGAAACCCATCCCTTAATCCTCTCTCCTCTCCAGCTGAAGGCAGGGCAGCATGGCACCTCTCCAGTCCAGTTTCTATTGCTCACACTACACTGAAACTGTTCTTGCCAAACTCTTTATTTAACAACTACTTATTAGTCAAATTTCTGAATCAGTACTTTCTGACCTACCGGTAGCTTTTAACACACAGTTTGTTAAGTTCTTGAAAATCTCATCTTCCCTTTGCCTCCCCCCGTTTTATTCTCTCTCATCTTCCCTTTGCCTCCCCCCATTTTATTCTCTCTCATTTCACCTTCTGTCTCTACAAACTCTTCTCTAGTACATTTTTCTGAAGATTCCCCTCATGTCAGCCCCTTTTTGTTGTGCTTTCACAGTTCTTTTGTTCTTGGTCCCATTCTTTTCTTCTTTTACAACTTCTCTCCTGCCTGTTTTATCTGTAAACACAGATTCAGTTGGCCAAATTGACAACTCCCAGGTCCACTTCCCTACAGCAGAGCTCTTGCCTTCTGTCCAAACCAAAACCCTGGCCTCTGAGACATTCTCTTGTGGAGGTCTAGACCCCAGCTTCAGCTCATGCTCAATGCAGGGAAAACAGAGGTCTTAAATCATGTCCATCTCACCTCCTTTCTTAAATCAGGTTCTTAAATACCACTGTCCGATCTTTTACTTGGGTTTGTAACCTGAATGACATCTTCAGCCTGAACTTTTCTATCAGTCATCATGTCCAGGCTATGTCTATGTCTTGCAAGTTCTTCTCAATAACATTTTTTAAGATATGAACTTTACTATCTATTGACATAGCTAAAATTTTCTTCCAGGTTTACACATCTTGATTACTGTACTATCCATTTCCTGTCCTGTTTTTGGCAAAGGTAATCTTGTCCAACTCAGATTTTATCAAAACAATTTCAAAGATTATTCTCCTAGCCCAGTATTTTGACCATATCACTGTTTTAAATCTTTCCATCAACTTTCCTTCCTTTTTCATAACAAATATAAGCTGTTTCTCTCCCCACTCCAATTTCCAAGGCCAATCACTATCTTACCCATCATAGGTCTTTCATTATTAAAATGGACTCAATTGGCCAACAATGCCAGCCAGTCCCCTAGTATTATATTTTCAGATAAGTGTGTTCATATTTTCTCCCATGTTGCCTCTACACTTAGGAGACAAGCTATATAGGAGCCTGAATACCTATATAAAGCCTCTTCATTGTTATCCTTTAAATCTATCCTGAAGATTATTATTTGCCATGATGCCAAGAAACCAGACACCAGCTAGGATGCTGCTGTGACGATGACATTGCCTACAAGCTGAACAATATCAAATAATTTTCAAACATTTCTCCTTCTGTGTCCATTTTTATCTACCCTCAATGCAAGTACCACCGTGGGTCAGATCCTGGTCCATCTAGCCCTGTGTTCAGCAACCAAAGTTAGATCCATTTAAATGCCCTGGTGTGCAAGTATTCATAAGGCTTAGGTTACTCTAAAAATGGTGCACTCATCTGAAGCTAGTTCACCTCAGAGGTAAACTAGCTTCTGATTGATAAAGGGTTAACCTAATCTAGCAAGACTTGCATGCATTCACAGCATAGCTCTGAGCGTGGGAAAGCCCAGCCACTTGCCACAGCCCTGGGGTTGTGCTGTTCTTACCCCTCAACCCTGACCAGGTTATTTCTAGCTCCCTTGACAACCATCTCCTGAACCACACAGCACCCCCTCCCCTCCATGGATCCACTTTGCCCCTAGCAAACACAGACCCACTAGCCCCTCCTTGCCTTTCCTCTGAAGTACTTACCTCCAGCTGACCACACCACTCCTGGCAAGTGGCAAATGCTTAAATTAAACAAAGCCAAATCCCACAAATGCTTGTTCATATCCTTGGAAGGTGGGGTATTCATACAGGGCATGTCTAGTAGGGCTGTGCAAAATTTCGCCACCAGTTTTGTTTTGACGCTGTTTCAACCCATTTTGAGGTTGAAACAGCAAAATCGAAACTGAACAGATATAGTCAAAACAGCCTCAAAACAAAAGGCAAGTCAAAACCTATAGGGAAGGACAATACAGCCTGTAACTTTCTCATTGCTGGCCTGATTTAGATGAAACTTGCAGGAATGACAGCCCCTGCTGAGGGCATGAAGCCTGCCAGGTTTCAAGGAGATAGGTGCAGAGGGGTTCTGGGGCCCTGCGTCCCTAGCTGCTGAGCAAGGATTAACACTTACAAAACCACAGACTAAGGAGAAAAGAATCAATACAGAGCTGGGATTTGCTTCTGCCCCAAGACAGAGACAGTCAGTTGTACAAGCACCCATGTGACGAGTTTGGCCTGTCAGCAGCTAGGGGTCCAGAAACCCCGCCTGCACTTATCTCCTTAACAGCTGGCAGACTTTGTGGCCACAGCAGCACCTAGCAGCCAGGACTGCAGTAGTTTCCCCCCTCCCCCACCCCAAACCCCTGTGCCCCAGGATAGACAGTTGCACAAGCACCCAGGATACCTGTTTTGCCTGTCAGCAGCTAGAGGTGCAGGGACCCAAAACCCAGAAGCCCCTGCACTCATCTCCTTGAAAGCTGGCAGGCTTTGTGGCCTCAGCAGGGACTAGGAGGCCTGCAGCTTTCACCCTGCTGTGCCTTAACACACAGTGTCACCCATGTCATGAGTTTTGCTTGTCTGCAGCTTGACATACAGTTCCCCCCAAACCCCTGCACCTCTCCCCTTGAAACCTGGCAGGCTTTGTGGCCTCAGCAGGGGCTAGCATGCCTGCAGTTTTGACCCCACTGATACACGTGACAAGTTTTGCTTTCAAAACTTTGGGGTGCACTTTGGCAGGCTTCATGCCCTCAGAAGGGGCTACCATTTCTGCAAATTGCATCCAAATCAAGCCAGAAATGACAAAGTTATAGGCTGTTTTGTCCTTGTCCATTATATCCTACAGGCAAAACGTCGAAACAGTTTCATCATTTTGACAGAATAAAACTAAACAGCTGTTTCGAATCAAAACAAAATTCGAAACGAAACGCTGTTCCATCGAAACGCTGGTCGAAATGGAACACTGCCATTTCACAAAGCCCTAATGTCTAGTGTAATCTATCCCCTGCCCTGCTCCCCCGGTATAAACAGTCATTGATTGAAGGATGTCAGAGTACATCCCTGACTTTTCTATTTAGTAACCATCATTGTCCTTCACTAATCTGTCTAGTCCTTGTTTCTGATTCTAGTTATATTATCTGCCTCTCCTGTGGCAACAAACCACTATGTGCTGAGTAAAAAAGCACTTCCTTTTGGTTTTACTGGTTTTAAAGAGGCGTCCTGGTAATTTCAGTGGTCGCCTCTTAGTTCTTGTATTCTGGAGCTCTGTGAACAAAAGTTCCCTATTCACTTTATCCACATCTTCCATTATTTTATAGATCCCTATCATATTCTCCTCTCCCCCTACCCAATTCTTCCTCCAGGCTTCTGTTTTCTAAACTCAAAAGTCCTAACTTTTTAGACTCTTCTATTATGACAGCTGCTCCCCACTATCAGTGTGGGATTTGACTTCTTGTCAAATCAAAAGAAAAAGAGACCTGACATCCTTTTCTTCAGTTATTAGCTTTTGAGGCCGGGGACTCACTCTTCTGTATTTGTACACAACCAAGCATAATGGGATCCTCTCCACAAGTGTAGGTCCTTAAAACTATGATAATAAAGTTATAAATATGGGAGAAACTTTTCAACAAGCATTAGACATTAAGAAAACTGTAGCAGGCTTCTGAGGTGTTTTAGGGACAATAAAGGGTTTCATTATCCATTTTGCAGTAAAGCCAGACCTTTACTGATTCATTTTTTAAGAGAGCATACTGTATCATGTATCATGAAAATGATGCAGTATGCTCATCAGGCATATTTGTAGCTCTTTATTCAATTCATTCAATCTCTACTGCAATGTTTGGCTCTTGATGAGGTTCAAGATAACATTCAGTCTACAGATTTGAGGCAAGCATTGGGATTTTTGATGCAAATGTTTCATAGGGATAACCATAGAAGACATTAAATTAAAAGGGCAAGAGCTGCAAGATAATTTGTTCTCTGTAGATTTCTTCCAAAGCAGAGATGGAAGCAGCTGGCCTTTGCATTTGAACTGGAGCCAAAGACACAGGAGCCGATTTGGATTTAGGAATTAAAATAACCAGATTCCCTTCTACCGATCCTAAATTCAGGGGTTGGATAGGATGTTCAAATTCAGGCTCATTCTTAGGTTCAGTCCTGACAGATGGACACTAAATTTGGATCTATTGCAGGTCTGCACTTGAGCTATTTGTTTCATTGAGAGATTGCTTCTGCGTCTATGTACTTCATGGTCTAATTGCTTCACAGATAATTAGTTTCTTGCTCTCTATTTCTGAGGGTTAAGGGTATGTGAACTTGTGAACTGGGATTATACATATATATCTGTGTTAGCTGAATCAAATTAAAATAATGAATTGTAACTCCCAATCTTATTAGAGCTATGGTTTGTGTATAGTACTGGAATATCTCCTTATTCTCAAAAGGCTTAATTGTTTTGGGTTGGGGATTTTTTTGTTTTTTTGACCTGCATGTTTCACTATTTTTGCTATTTTTATATAAGGTCACATTTTAATTTGTTATCAGTAAGGTGCGCTCATTCCCCAGAGAGCCCTGAACAACTGCTTTCTAGGCTAAGTATAGACAGTCAGAAAGCCTGAGGCTGAATAAATTCAGTCTTCACAGGTTAGTCTAAGCTGTGTCTATTTTACCAATAAGCAAGTGAACTATTCTGGAGCTTGCAGTGGCTCAGCCCAGAAGCAGGGAAGTACGGGCAGGGATGTGGTGGGGAGTGTTAGACCATGCCTCTTGGCAGGCAGCTTGGGTCAAGGCTAGCCCATTTACCTAGCCAGGGGGTTGGGGAGGGGTTCGTGCGTCAGGTAAATTATCCTGGGATGCTGGGCAGACTGAATTAAAACTTGAATCTGAAAGGGATCTGGGACAGAAGTTCAATAAGCCAATTTAACCTAAATCAGTTAAGTCTGATACTGCATCCATCCAGGTTTATCTAAAATTGGTTTTGACCATTTTGAAAGCAGCTTATATGCACTGAACTTCTGTTGTGTTACAGATTTGAACCAATCACTTAGGTGTAATTTCTGTCCTTAGCCCTAGTGATTTTAGGATTCACGTAACATACAAAGTGGCATCTAAAGACAACATCTGGAGAAGCAAAAATTTGGCAAATTGGATAATAATTAATATTAAAGATGGTTAAAAAACTTAAAATCCAGGTTTCCTGCAAAATGGAGACATTTTGAAATGTTTTTGATTCAGTTCACTTTTGTTTCAAACTTTTTTTAATTTCTGGAGTACAAAGTACAGCTTTGCCATTTCAAAAGGTCAGATTTTGGAAGCTGGGCCAACAGCTTTGGGGCACACCTTCCACCTATCTACCGACAAGAAAGTTGATGATGGGCTGAGGCTTTATGACTGGGGAAATGGTACAGACATAACCACAGATCTACTGTTATATTTCTACCCATTGTGAACTATTGTAGACATAGGTGCAAGGAGAAAACAGTACTTCAGCCTCAAGACTGAAGCTGCCACTGGCTGGGTTTCACAATCACTGTGAATTGAGTGGGAAGGATTTCTCCTCCTTTATGAGGATTTTTGCAGCACAGCCCCCTATTCAAGTTCTGCATCAGCTCTCAATATCTGAGTGCCATGTGAATGTGTGTGTACTTATGGCCCAACTATACATAGCTGTTACACATGCCAAGTTACATTAACATAGTGATTCCAGATCATCATTATATGTAAAGACATTTCCCTTAACTCCTTTTCCTTCCCACCAGAATGCTGTAACTATCATCTTGGGCCAAGAATAAAAGGTGTAGACTAGTGGTAGTGCTGTACTGCTACCCAGCATATTCATAGGTGGCAGATAAAGGAATGACCTTCAGGGAAGATTAGCTGCAAAATAAGCAGGGGTAACTGACAAATAAGCAGTCATGGACCAAGCAGCAGCAGCAGCACCACCAGGACAGTGGGGACAGCAGATGTCAATGATTTTTCTCATGAATTCACACATCTTTTCACAGTGTTGTGACATGGTGAGTGCGGGTTGCCACTATATTAAGCCTGCCCAGCCCCCAACCCCCAGCCCTGGGTCTACAGGTCCTCAAGGGCAGAGCAAGTAGAAGAAAATGTTAGAATCTCAAAAGCTGTGAAGGCAAACAAAGGCTGCAGCAGAACAAGATCTCCAATTGTCTTTCATAGACATTAGGGCTGGAAGGGAACTCAGGAGATCATTGAGTCCAGCCCCTTACCCCTAGGTCAGGAGGTCGCTAGGGTCAAAGGATCCCAGCACAATAAAGTGTCCAAACATTATTTAAAGGAGTCCAGAGTAGGTGCTTGCACCACCTCTGGAGGGAGTGTATTCCAGGTCTTGGGAACTTGGCCAAGAAAGAAGTTTTTCCTTATGTCCAGCCTAATAGGAATGCAGAATCTGACCATTGGACCTTGTCATCCCCTGGGGCGCTCTGGTGAACAGGCATTCCCTCAGATCTTGATGCACACCCCTGGTGTACTTACAGGCTGTCACAGGTCCCCCCCCGAGCCTGCACTTTTCCAGGCTGAAGAGTCCCATGGCTCTCAGCCTGTCTTCATAAGGCCTATTCTCTTGTCCTCTGATCATCCATGTGGCTCTACTCTGGACCCTCTCAAGCTTCTCCACATCCTTCTTGAATTGTGGAGCCCAGAATTGGAAGCAGTACTCCAGCTGCAGCCTCACCAAGGCCGAGTACAGTAGGAGGATGACATCCTGGGATTTCTTTGAGAAGCATCTGTAGGTGCAAGCCAGAGTTTGGTTTGCTTTACCAGCTGTGACATAATTGGTGGCTCATGTTCATCTTGTGGTCAATCATGACCCCCAAGTCTCTTTTGGCCATGGTACTAGTGAGTGTAGCACTGCTGAGCCTATAAACATGCTGCGGGTTCCCCGCCTCCCCAAAGGTGGAGTACCTTACATTTGTCAATATTGAATGTCATCAGGTTTGTATTTGCCCACTCTTTGAGCCTATCCAAGTCGGCCTGAATCACCAGCTTATCCTCAGGTGTGGATGCTCTACCCCAAATTTTATTGTCATCGGCAAACTTGGCTAGTCCACTTCTGACACCAATATCCACTTTGTTGATAAAAAGATGTTAAAGAGAACTGGTCCAAGGACTGAGGCTTGGGGGACACTACTGGTCACAGAGTGCCAGTGTCTTTGCCTCCTTGCTACTGGATTAAGGTCCCATTCTGTCAACAGAATGTGCAGAAGCTTTTCCACAATAAAAAAAAAAAAAAATCATGCCCAGGTGTCTTCCATGAAAATAGCTTTTCCAGAACATTTTTCAAACCTTTTGGTGACCAACTAGTGATGATGGGAGGAGGATTTTGAGGTCTGGAAGTTCCTACTCCTGAACTGGCATGAAGGCAGCAGTTTCAAGAAGGTTCTCTAATACTTAGATGAGGCAGGAGTGCAATTCAGAGGCTGTAACTGTGACTGAGCAGCCCTCTTCAGGATCTGCTTTGCTCACCCCACATGAGGAGAGGGCTAAAAATAGTGCTCTAAACATAGTTCTTTACTTTCTTACTGACCGGATAATCATGACCAATGGGATCACTGTTACTGCAGTTGAAATCAATGAAGACAGACAATCAATTTTGGGACCTTGAACATCAGGACCCTAATGGACCCATTGGGACCCTCATGGACAACAGTTCCTAACAGTGAACTCCCAGAATGCTACACCACAGTCATGGCTCGAGAAGTCAAGTGACACACCATCAACATTGCTGCAATGAGTGAGACCCAGTGAGTGGGAAGTAGGCGGCTCAAAGAACACAGAGGCAGATATACCTTCTTCTGGAAGGGTAAGCAGAAAGGAGAACACTGGCTTCACAGGGTTGGTTTTGCCATCAGGAATGAAGTAATAAACCAACTCAGTGAGTTCCCTATCAGAATTAATGAGTGCCTCATTAGTCTCCATCTTAAACTGGAGACAATATGCCACTGTCACCAGCACATAAGCCCCAACACAATTCCACTGATGAAACCCAAGGAGAAATTCTATGCCAATCTTGACCAAGTTTTTTCTGATGATCTGGAGGGAGATAGATTTATTCTTCTTGGTGATTTCAATGCCAGAGTCAGAAGGGACTCTAACCTCTCAAGCAGAACCGTCAGCAAGGAAGGAGTAGGAAAGGTCGACTCCACTGGCATCCTCCACTTGCGTGTAAACCAAACGCACATGAAGAGACCAAATGCACAGAACGTTGACTCACCATCACCAACACCCTGTTTTGTCAGAATAAACAGGCACAGGACCATCATGGCAATGCCCACAATCTAAGCATTGGCACCTGACAGATTACATCTTTTTTTGCAAAGATGTTTGCATCACCCAAGCTATGCTAGGAGCCGATGATTGCTGGAACAATCACTAACTCATCTGCTCAGTTATGTCACTTAATCTGGCTCCCAAACAACAGCTGCATCAGAAGCAATGTCAACAGAAGATCAACACTGAAGGATTCAAGGACCCAATCAAGCAAGACCTCTTCCTCCAGCACCTCAACAAAAACCTGGTAAATTCCAATCAGCAAGAATTGGAGAATGTCAGCAGTTCTTGGCATGCCTTTAGACAGGATCTACTGCTTGGGATGCCAGTAGACAGGCTCTACTGTCATCAGTGTCTGTGAAGAGACACTTGGATTCCCTACCAGAAAACATCAAGATTGGTTTGATGAGAATGACTGGGAGATTCCAAGAGTTGATTGACTTCAAGCACAAGGCCTTTTGTGATTGGCATAATGACACCAATTCCAGGCAAAAGAAACTGATTAACCAAAAAGCCAAGGCAGAAGTCCAAAGGAGGACCTACAATATGAGGAACAGATGGTGGGAAGACAAAGCAAAGGAGATCTTGCTGACTTCCACAATATGTGCAGTTTCTTTAGTGCCAGAGTCATCTATGGTCTGAGTACTCAGGGACCAATTGCCTTGAGACCTAAGAATGGAGGAGACCTGATCAAGGAAAGGGAAGTTATTGAAGCCTATTGAAATGAGTATTTTGAAGACCTGCTCAAATGAGGACTGTTGTTAAAGAAAGTGTTCTCAAATCCATCCTGCAATTTCCAGTCAGAGATGGTCTTGGAATTCCTCAAGCCCCTGATGAGGTAAGACAAGCCATCAAGCAGATGAAGAATGATGAGGCATCTGGAGCAGGTGGAATCCCTGCTGGGATTTAAGCACTGTAGAAAGGAGATCACATCACAGCTCTGTGGCCTCATCTTCAGGATCTGGAATGATGAGAGAGGCCTAGCTGACCTCAGGGACAACATGATCATGACAAATTTCCAAGAAAGGAGACGGGTCCAATTGTGAAAATTACAGAGGGATCACCTCACTGTCCACCACAAGAAAGATCATCGCAAGAACCCTTCTGAACTGTATCCTTCCCCTTGCTGAAGAGCATCTCCCAGAATTTTAGTGTGGGTTAACAACATCAAGAGGCACAACTGACATGATCTTCAAAAGCTCACCAGCTGCAGGAAAAATGCCAGGAACAACAAAAAACTCCACATGGCCCTCTTTGACCTTATACAAGCCTTCTACTCTGTCAACCAAGAAGTGCTGTGGAGGATGCTTCTGAGTTATGGATGCCCACGAAAATTCATCACTATTCTTTGCCTGCTCCATGAAAGTATGCAAGTAGTGGTTTTCAGTAATGGATCCATCACCAGTTCCTTTGTGGTTAAAATGGGAGTTAAGCAAGGCTGTGTCATCGCTCCAATACTCTAAATATTCCTTACCACTATGATACACCTGACTACCAACAAGCTTCCAGTCAGAAAGGAGCTAAACTACCAAATGGGTTGCAAACTGTTTAATCTCTGCTGACTCTGAGCCAAAACCAAGACCACCCAACTGCAGTCAATGAGCTCCTGTATGCTGGTCATGCTGACGTCTGTGCTCACTTGAAAGCAGACCTTCAGGCAATCATCAACATCTTTACTCAGGCATAAGAAAATGGGGTTGATGCTTAATTTTCAGAAAACTGCGGTCCTCCCAACAACAAACTCTTAAGCAGTCCCCAGCTCTGGCAATTCAGATTCATGGTGAGATTCTGGAGAATGTTTTGCATTTCCCATAGTTTGGAAACCATCTCTTGCATCATCAAGGAAGAAATCCAACATCACCTTAGATGTGCAAGTGCAGACTTCAGACTCCTGAGGAAATGGGTGTTCAAAGATTGCAACATCAGATCCAAAACCAAGCTCGTGGTATATCAAGCAGTTGTGATCCCCACCTTACTGTATGGAGCTGAGACACAGACAACATACAGGTGACATCTGAAGTCAATGGAGAACTACTATCAATGTTGCCTGTGGAAGATCCGTCAAATCCAGTGGAAAGATGGATTTATCATTGTTTGCTTGTGAAAGGATGCTGACAACATGAGCATTTGATGTTATATGATCATCACCTCACTTTGATGAGCTGGTTACATCATCCAGATGTCCAACTCTATACTCTCAAAGCAAGTTTTATTCTCCTAGCTCAGTCAAGGTGTATGCTCAAGAGGATGGCAAAGGAAGTGCTTCAAGGATGTTCTCAAGGCCAACTTGAAAAAAGCATGGTGACATCAACTTCTGAGAGACTACTGCTCAGGACTGCCCCAAATGAAGGAAGAGTCTGCTGCAAGGATCTCAGTACTTTGAAACTTTATGATGACAACAGGAGGTGGAAAAGTGGGAGCACCATACACAATATGTTGTGGACTGAATCAAGTATCTGGACCTCCTCCCCACCCCCATGGAAATGAATGCCCCAGTTGCAGCAGAGCTGTTGATTCCATATTGGTTTCATCAGCCATCTTCAGACCCACAGATGAGACATGCATGGAGGACAAGTATCCTTGACTACAAGGGATTTCCAAAGAAAAGGTGCAGGCTGTTTTCTTCCGCTAAAGCTATTTAATATCTTATCAGCCAAAGTTTCTTTTTCCTCTATTGCTTCTAGGCAACAGCTTAATTTTGAGAAAGCACAGCACAGTTACAGCCCACACAGTACACAAACCCACATACCAAGTGTGAGGGGCTTGCTTGAGGTCTTTGAAAAGCACAGTAAAGAAAACTAAATGACTTAAAAATACAATTTAAATGGCATATTTTTCACATTCATTGACTGACTCAGTTATCTTTTCTTTGAAAAAAACAAAATCTTTCCAACTATTTCTAGAAATAACATGTTTCATAATACTGTCCTAGGCTCAATTTTTTAATAGTACTTAGGTACTTTAAGTTGCTGATGGACACCTGCTAGGATCCAGTTTCAGTCCACTTAGACATCTAATAAGTAGAATATCAGCCCCTAAATTCAACATCCTTTCACTCTAAATCTACAGAATCCTGATGCTGAAAACTAAGTCATAAAAAACATCAAGGAGGGACATAACCCACCACATTTTATGTGAATGGTTTCTCCTCTCTATCACTGTGTCCACATGAACATGGACTTTTGTTTTCCCTGGGACAAGAAGTAGCAGCATTGCTGCTACTTGTCCCCGGGGAGTGCCTGTACCACTCACCCTCTGGCATTTGGCAGGTTACCCCAGGTGGGGTAGGGGAGGCTGGGGCCAGTACTGGGTGGCCCCAGCAGCCTTACCTGAGGTCCTGGGGGCCTCTTGGAGTTGTAGAAGCAGCAGTCTTACCAGTTGGAGCCTGGCTGGCAGCCAGAGTGTGGCAAGTTTTATTCTCCCAGTTTCAAGGATGTCCTACAAGGATGCATACACCTTGACTGAGCTGGGAGAATACAATTTGTTTTGGGTGGCATGCACTGTCCCTGCATGCGCTGCTCCACCTATTTTTTTTTTTTACCCTGGGATCTCCAGGGGTCAAAAAACACCCCCACTTTGCTACCTTGCAGCACACAGAACAGCTGAATGTGTGGTATATGGCACTGCAGATGCCTCTGTAGTGCCACATACCACACACTCATCTGGATATGGCCTGTATGTCTAAATATCTTTTAAACTCTGCCCCTAGTACCCTTTGGCTAGTAGTTCTTCCACCTACATACTTAGCTTTGGAGTACAGCATTTTTCATGTTGAAAGCATCAGTAAAGGCACATCTACACATGATGCTTAAATATTCATTAGCCTAAATTAATGTGCATTAAGGGCGCACATCTACATGTGCATGCCCATAATGCACATTAAAAATAGTGAATTTTGGCTAATTGTGCCTAAATTTGATACCTGCAAATGCAGGCATAAAATTCAGGTGTGAATAATTAAAGTGCATTAATGAACATGTAGATACATTAAAGTGCTTTAACACTGTGTGTCAACTAACTTGGGACTAAATTTGGGCATTTTTACATGCATTTCCGATGCAGCATTGGGTGCTTTTAATTACTCAGCCACACTAATTAAAAGCACCTGGTGCTGTGTCAGGTGCAGGTGTAAAAGTAGAGCAGCACATGTCAGTGCTGAGAAAAGGGTAGTGATATACTTTGAACTAAAGCACATTGAATGTATTTAGGTCAAAGTACAGTACTTGCTATTTTCTCAGTGCTGACATGTGCTGTGCCACTTATGTACTTGTACCTGAAGCAGTGCCGGGCATGTCAATTTATGTGCTCCAGCAGACTTGATTAATCGAGTTTGCTTTGACGCACTGGATTTCCAGCGTGTCGGAGCAGACTCACCGCATGTGTGTAAGTGCCCTTTAGTCCCAAGTCAGTTCACACCACATTAATGAGCTTTAATGCCTGCATGTGTGGACACCTGCCTAAACCTGCATATTAAGCTAATTCACATTAAATGTAGGCAAGCTTAAATTAATGTGTAGACACACCCTAAGACTACTATTAGGGAAGGTCATCTTAGGCTGTTTAGGTTCAGCTGAAAATAGGGATAAGTCCCATGAAAATTCCAGCCCAGTAGGGTATTGGCATAAACATCCAAAATGAGTCAAACTATTGGCCTGTTTGATGTTCATCTGTTATTAGGTCTCCATTGTGTGGTGTGTGAAGGTCGTGGATTGCAGTAAGTATGCACAGTAAGTGCTGCAGCAAAAACAGTGAAGTAGTAGTTAACAAAAGGTAGTCTTGAAAGGATTGCATGTAAAGTTCATTATATAAGTTTCAGCTTTGGCATGGCTAATTAAAGTAGCTGCTGCAAAAACCTTTAAGGTGGCAATAGGATATGATAAATTAGCAACAAACAGGGAGGTCTTGGAAACCAATGAAAGATGCTGTTGGTGGTAGAATTGTAAGACAAGAACAACTGAAAGCTTCTGCAATCCAGAGAAGCCTTATAATATGAACATTTGCAAGCTAAGTTAATTTCCCACTGAAATGTTGATTCTAAACAAGGACTTATATCTAGAGAATTTGTCTTCAAAATGCTTATCATTAGCTATGCTAGCTAGGGTGGTTACCAAAGCAATATTAATGCACTGTACAGATGGGGAATTAATGCAGGAACATAAAGGGTAGAATTCCATTATCCTTTGTTTGCCTAAATGGCAGTTTTCCATCTCTGCAAGTGGCCATTATGAAGTTAGTGTTTTTTTTAACTTCTTACGTGGGACACGTGGACCTGTAAGCAGACAGTTCTACATTGAGATTGTCCAGTAAGCTCTAGCCAGTTTTGTGGATCCACACACATTCACCCAATATAGGTGTGCAATTCATAAAATTAGTGAATTATAGCCAGACATAACAGGGCTGCTCTGGGCAACTAAGAAGTATGCAGAACCAAGAAGAAAAAGGTACATAAAAAAAAAGGTACATTATAATCTAGTAGGGATTACAGAGACCTGGTGGGACTCCTCACACGAGAGGAGCATAGCTATACAGGGCTACTCCATGCATACAAGGGACTGGGTGGGGAAGGAAGATGGTGGCGTTGCTCTCTATGTGAAAGAGCAGTACACCTCTTTGGATGCCGACATCAGCTCCAAAAATGAACAGTTTTAAAACCTCTGGGTTAAGTTGTGGGTTGGGGAGGGGCACGCAGCAATGTTACACAAATTGCTCAAATCACAAGTGAGACCTTATGAGGGAGGATAAAAGTAAAGTGCTACATGTATTGAACAAAAACATACAAAGACTTTACAAAGACAAACACGTTCATCATTCACACTGACAAACACACTCTATGAAGAAGTTATAGTTACCAGCTTGCTTGCTCAATGTTGGCACTGGGTGGCCAGCCTAGGCTCATTGAGGGTGATGGCAGTGGGGGTGAACAGATGCACCTATGCTTCTTGATGCTGCAGTGTGAATCCCCAACTCAGCATTGTTAGATCCCACTTTTATAGGGATTTCAAGTCTTTGTTTGAAGTTGAGGTACTATTCCACCTGCTTATCTCTATCCAGATGTTGTTTCTCATCATTCTTTTTGTCATCTCAGCTTGAGGTTGCTCCTGTCATAAGTCAGTGTTCCAGCCTTGAAAGTTGTTTAGTCTAAATTGCAGGACATGCAGAATTCCTCCTTTATTCTGTTGCTTAGCCCATTTCCTCTGCACCTAGTCACATTTTCAGCCATCCATATAACATAACGGTTCATTGTCTGATAGCTTGCATATTCAGCACCTTTGCAAACCTCCTTTATATAGGCACACTCTAAACATTCCATAGACTCTTCATTCACTCAATCACACTACTATTATTAGCATAGCATATATAAAATTCATAGCTTAATTACATATATGAATGATTACACTAAACATATTACTGTCAATATAATGCTATCAATATGTAATCTAAACATAACCTTACTCTAATACCAAGTCTTCTAAGCTAACATGTTCTAGCCTTGCATTACATATTGCTAACACTTTATTCAATCACATACTACAGCAAGAGAGACCTAACTGTAGGTGTATACTACAGACCACCAAACCGGGGGATGGAACTTGATCTGGAGTTCACCCAAGAATTGACTGAGGCTGCACGTGCATGTGACATGGTCGTCATGGGTGATTTTAATTATCCAGGTATCTCCTGTGAGGAATACTTAGCCAAGCTGGATCGGTTGCAATCCTTCCTGACCTGTGTCGAGGAGCTCTTCCCAACTCAGGAGGTGCATGGGCCAACCAGAGGTAACACTCTGGTGGACTTGGTCCTGGCCAAAGGAGATGACCTGGTGATTGACTTAAATATAGAGGAAAGTCTGGGCAACAGCAACCATGAAACCGTCATGTTTACGCAAGGCAGACAAATCTGATAGCAGGATTGAAGTCTTGGACTTTAAAAATGCAAATTTCAACAAGCTTAGGTCACTAGTAGGAGAAGTGCTGTGGGACTGGGACCAAATGCGAAAAGTGTGCATGAAGAATGGTTGTTCCTTAAGGACACAATCCTTGAAGCACAAATGAAGTCCATTCCCATGAGGAGAAAAGGTAATAGAAGGGTTGGGAAGCCCTCTTGGTAAACAGGGAAATCACGGTCCTCTTAGGAAAGAAGAGGCTTATAAACAATGGAAGCTTGGAGTGGGCCCCCAAGGAGAACTATTCCACTACAGCCTGGATTGGCAGGGAACAAATAAGAAAGGCTAAAGTGGCAACTGAACTTAGATTAGCAACGGGAATCAAGGACAACAAGAAGTCCTTCTTTAGGTACATAGGGAACAGGAGGAAAACAAATAGGACTGTGGGGCCATTGCTCAACAACTCAGCACCCAGAAGAAACCTGAACTCCTGAATGATTACTTTGCCTGACTGGACCGAGGGGAAAACAACGCTAGGTAGAGTACAGGATGAGCACGGCAGGAATAACTGGCTTTCTACTATTGCCATAGAATTGGTATATGACCAATTTAAAAAAATAGTCATATAAAAGTCAGCAGGACTAGATGATCTTCATCGAGAGTGCTGAAGGAGCTGGCCAAAGTCATTAAGGAACTCCTGGCGAAACTCTTACACAACTCGTGGCACTCTGGAGAAGTCCCCGAGGACTGGAAGAGGGCCAATGTTGTGCCCATCCACAAGAAGGGCAGGAGTGAGGACGCAGGTAACTATAGTTCAATCAGCCTAACTTTCATCCTAGAGAATATCCTAGAAAAGTTCATCAAGGAGTCTATCTGTGATAAGCTTGCAGAAAGTAAGATTCTGAATGACAGACAGCATGGCTTTGTCACAGGCAGGTCTTGCCTTAACAACCTCATCTTCTTCCATGACCAGGTAACTTGTCACTTGGACATGAGAGAGCAGGTTGACATTGTATACCTAGACTTCCAAAAGCTAATATCTAATATCTCATGATGTCCTTGCAAGAAAATTGGAGGATTGCAAGCTTAACTCTGAGACAGTCAGGCGGGTGAGAAACTGGACCTAGAGAGTCACAGTGAATGGATCTGTCATTCTGGTGAGAAGTGGGCAGTGGTCTCCTGCAGGCATCAGTGCTTTGTCCAGTACTTTTCAACATCTTTATTAATGATTTGGATGCAGGGGTGAAGAGTCCACTGCCCAAGTTCACAAATGGCACCAAGTTATGGGGAAGCATGGTTACACTTACAGATAGGCTACAGATAGAGGCAGACCTAGACAGGCTAGCAAGGTATACGGATTGGAATCTGATGAAGTTCAACATCAAGAAATGTAAAGTCCTCCACCTCAGGATGAGCAACCCCCAACACACCTATGGGCTTGGTGGCATCAAACTGACTAGCACCATGTATGAAAGGTACCTGGGGGTAATAATAGACCACAATATGACTATAAAGCTGGCAGTAGGGCAAATAATACTCTGGCATGCATCTATCGATGCATCTCCAGCAAAGCCAAGGAAGTGATTTTTCTGCTCTACTCGGCACTGGTGAGACTGCAGCTGGAGTACTGCATTCAGTTCTGGGCACCACACTTTAACAAGGACATGGACAAGCTTGGGAGAGTCCAAAGAAGAGCCACCCATGAGTGTGGTGGTGCAACCCCTTACAAAAAGGTACTGCCAACACAAAAAGGTGGTCACCAATCACCACCCCACCACCAACACTGCTGGGGGCATCTGTGGGTGGTCGCTGACCCCTGGTCAGTGGTCGCTACCCACACCTTGCTGCTGACAGCACCAGTGGTGTTTGCGGGAGCTCCCCCGGTTACTGCCGCTGTGCCCCCCCAGCTGCTGTGGGCATGCATCATTCATGGATTCAGGCTCAACATTAGGAAAAACTTCTTCACAGTCAGGGTGTCCAGACTGTGGAATAAGCTCCCTCCAGAGGTGGTACAATCATTTACTCTGGAAATCTTCAAGAGGAGACTAGACAGTCACCTTGCTGGGGTCACTTGACAGTTATCTTTCCTGCTTGGTGCAGGGGGCTGGACCCAATGATCTTCCAAGGTGTCTTCCAGCTTTACAATCTATTAAAGGTATGTGGGTCAGTAAGATGGAGCACCTTCCCCTTCTAACCCCTGACCCCAGAGTGAGTGGGCCTTGGGTTCTAGCCTGGACCCAATAGGGTAAGAACTCCCTAATACCCTCCATCCATTTTATTCAATGACCAAGATTCAGTGGCTCAGCCTCACAAGGAGGAATGGAAAGGAGCATTGGCTAGTAATAGGGGTATGGGGGTGCTCCAACAGCCTCCAAGGAAGCTGTTGAAACACCCCTCTTCCCCAAGCCCTGCCTTGCCCCTGCCAACTTTGGGGCCGTCAGTGGAGAAGGAGGGGAAGGAAGCAGCATGTAGCTGTCAACCTGGCTTTGCCCAACCTGAGATGGAGTGGGGAGGGGGTAATGGTTAGGAGGCAAACGTGTTTTGTGGGAGGGGGCTCTAATTCATAGTACTTTATATAAAGCACCATAAGTTACAGCAGGGACCTGATTGTCTGTAGACACCCCAAAACTGGATTGTGATGGGTAAAGACCTTGTGCTTTGGGGAATAATATTATAATTTAAACAGGCAAGTATTATTATACTTCCAAATTAGAAATTGAGGAACTGAGTGTCTGAGACTTGCTTAAAAAAATAAAATAAAAAAATAAAAAACCCCAAGCACTAAACTCCTGATCCCCTTTATGACAAGGCAAACCTTCCTCTTAGTGTATCCTAAATTTATGGCCTATCTTTGTAAAATATCTTTATATTTTCATATTAAATTTTATTTAACCAATTATACTCATCCAGCTACTGTTTCAAGCAGCGTAAAAATGCAAAATTATACCATTTACAAGCTTGTATGTCAATTATCAAATGATAAAATTCATTCATTAAATGAAAATTGACAGTAAGAAAAATTGTGACCAGAATGATGTGATCTTAAAGTATGCCTGACTTCCAATTTAGTAAGTCATTCTTTTCAGCATTCAATTTTATTTGAACACTACTTTAACCCTCACCCCAGGCCCCCCCCCAATAGTTTCACAAAATTAACATGTGAACCACTGTTCTTTTGGCCGCTCTAAAGGATGTCTGAAAGGGCCAGCTGAACCCCACATTACTGTTACTACTCACACCGTATTTGTAGCTCACCTTCCCAATATTTTGGAAATAAAGTCTTAAGAAATTGGGTCTCAACTCATGGCTCAAGGCCATCCAATATTGCCCCAAGCCACAAAACATTTAAAAAAAAATTAGAATGAGGTTAACAGAGAAAGCCAAGTATGATGTTGACTTCAACATATTACTTGCTCAGTGTTGTTGACCACAGGCCAGAGAAAGCTGGCAATCGCTGTTCTATGACATTCTTTTCTGTTCTGGTTTATAAATTGATTATTCCAATGAGAGCAAAGATATTCATTTTAATCCCCCCACTCTTCCACCTGAAAAACTCAAGAACATTACTCCATAAAGTCATTGATGACCTGCTAATTAGGGCATGGATACAACCTTGCCTGGACATTTAGTAATGCAGTGTGTTTGATACATATAAACATAAGCAATAATATAATGCTACAAACAGAAGAGTTACAAAATATTTTCACAGGTTTGTGCTTTAATATCACAGGAGGTATTCTGGGCCACTTATGTGGATTTTGGATCCTACTCCCTGATGCTGTAACTCACTATGCCCCTCTAAGCAAGCTCATAAGAGTTCCTGTCTGGTCATTTAAACGAAGATACATATCTTCCTAGAGTTGGCAGTGTCTGGAAGGGAAGGTGTCCTATGTTTTAACCTCAATGGTATTTCTGCATTTTGTATTAATTAGTCATTGGACAGCATAGTGAAAGAGATGGTTTCAAATCCCATCCGTCTGAAAGGGACCTTGAATCCATGTCTCCTGCTCCATCAGCAAAGCCTTACCACCCGGCTATTGGAATAAAAAGAGAGAGCACCTTCCTCCTCCATATTGTCATCTTCTCTTCCTCCTCCCCACCCCCCCCATTTTTGGTGACTCACAAAGTTATGCACCTTCCCACTAAAAACAGGATCCAAAACAAAACTGTGTGTGTATGCCCAACGATGCCACATTCCCATTAAGAAGTAAATATGGATTTGAACTAATCTAGAATATGATGATAGTTGCTAAATAGGGATAAACAGGTCAATAGCTAATCCTAAAGTCCTTATTTTTAAAAGGTCTTCTAAACCTGAGCTACCCAAATGCGTGCTTTCCACTATTTTATATTTTTAAATAACCATTCAGTAGTGCTGAAGAAATTCAGGTTTAAATTTGAAGAATATTCTCAGCAAAAGACTCTTAGAATACACTGGGGACCCATGTCTTTCCAATTTCAGGAAAGGTATAGACAGATACTGGAAAAGATCTGGTATTAAAAACAAACAAAACCAGGCACACATTTGTCTGTTCATATATTGATGTAAATATTCTGTTTAGGTTTAAAGTTATAGCAGTTCAGCTGAAGTATAGGAACAAACAGATGTAATAATTACATAAGAAGGACTGATACGTTTTCCCAACTGTCCTCCCTCCTTTTAAAAGGGCATTAAAGTAATGTCTGCAAAAACTGTAAATTTCTTACTAGCTTCTTCTAGATTTCAATAAAGTCTGACCTCCTCCCTTTATAAATAGTTGTTGATAGGCATTAGCTAGTGTACATTATCCGAGTCCAAGTGATCTTATTTCCTCCTTGATCAGCAAGGTTAAAGTCTGAGAAAAAAAATTGTTTAACCCCAACTTCCTGGCAGCTAATGAAAAAGAAATAAATGTTTCTGCCTCTTTCCTGGAATCTTTACCCCACCTACCGCGTAACAACAACTCCCGAAAGAAATATGCCAGAATTATAGCAGCAAATACTAGCTCTGGAAATACATGACCTTCAGATGGCAGATGCACTGTTGTTACAAAACCCTGCAGTTAAAAATACTGAGAATACTGGGAAAGTGCAAAACCTGGCTTTCTAGTACAAGCTAGTTTGAACATTCCTAGACTGTTTCGGTCTACTGCCACCCAGCTGTCACGTCTATTAGATTGTATCTCATTAAATTTACATGGAACCCAGTATGGAGCAGTTCCTTAACAGGAATGCCATGGGTAGTATCTGACCTTTATGTTAAGTGGCAATAGAGCAGCATTTAAGGTAATATTGCAAATGTTGTGCAAGATTATTGGTTCACGGGACATACTCTGCTGCAGTAGGATCCTACAGTTCCTGATCTAATTATATCTTAGTAGTCAGAAAAAAATACAATCTTACTTTTACAACTATTTAGAGAGTCTTGAGGAGAAAAACACTATTAAAATTTTATTCTTCTGAAAGCCTCTAAACCTAGGCTTTGATGAACCACATGTGGAATGGTCCAGTTAGGGACATTCCAATAAGAAAACCGGTCTAATTAAATCACATCTTAAGAGGTAACCTGGCCACATGCTCAATTAATGGCATGATAAAATGAGGAATTAGCCAGAAAAATACTCCATAAAAATGTGTAGAAACTTGTGGCTCGTTCCTATGATGCCATTAGTTGAACATTTGGCCAGGTGCACCACTGAGACTGGGAGCCCACAACTGATTCAGGCTCCCGGCCACAGGAGCACACCATGCGTCCCTGAGCTGGTAGTCCTGATCAGCTGATGCGACTCCCAATCATAGGAGCTTACTACTTGCTCTGCATTGGCAATTCAGTGTGATGGGATCTGATGCATAATCCCACAATCACACCTTCTGTCATTTGGCAGGAAATACAATTGTGCAGAGCACGCGAGACACCATTGCGCCTTTACCTGCATGTCTGGCAGGGGCCTCACTGCTGCAAAGAAAGCAGCTGTCTCCACAGTATGTTTGAGGACTTAGCTAGAAGTCTTACGGTTTAAAATGAACAACCGGAATTGCACAAAGGCAACTGATGCAGTGCGTGGAATACAAGTGCAGTATGCTCATATTCATTCTAGTAAGCTGGTTGATGACTAAGGTCTGCACTAGTATAACCTCCTAACATATCTTTTGGGATGTTATTTGCCCTACCCAAATTCCTACTGTTTTTGCCCAATACCAATACAGTTCAACAGGTTAGCAGACAGAGTAGAATTGACAAATCTAGCCTTGCAGTTTGGAAATTTGATCCAAGAGAATAGCTTCTGAACCAAAGCTTTGCCTGTTGCTTTGCATGTGTCAAAACATGACACCAATATTCCCCATTAATAATGAGCTCATAAGCTTCCCTGTTCATTTCCACCAGCCACAATAAGAGTGCAGGTACACCTTTTAGGATGCAATCCAGGGTAAAGTAAAATCCCTTGCATATATTTGACTTATTGCAAAGTTCATGAGGCAGAATAGCTAGATTTTGCAGCACGACCACAAATACAAAGCACTTACTGACATAACATATTGTTAATTTTATTAGCAACATTTTTACTTGTAGTGTCTTTTAAGTGCCTCTTTTAGGAAAAAACTTTGGATATTGCTGTGCTTTACCCATTCACCTTGAGTAGTGCCTCACTCACAAAAATTCCCATTGAATTCAGTGGAATTATTTACTCAAACTACTATGAAAGGTGGGCAAAGCTGGTAGAATTGAACACATTATATATTTAGACCTAACTTTTGAAACAAGAATTAGGGAGGTAGACACCTTATCCACACCTAGCTCCTCTGGCTTCAATAGTTCACTGGCTGTCACAGGATTGGGCTATATAAAGCAATCATTTTGCTTATTAGTGAATTTGGATGAAGAACCTGACCTTGGTCATTAATTTTGTTTTGTCGTTTAATTAATAAACTGCTCACATTGGCTGGAATGACCCAATTCTATTTTAATCTTTTCACCCTTATTGCCCCACTTAAAGTTCATTTTACAATGTCTTCCCTTTGCTTTTCTTGTGCGGTCTGCATTATAAGCTCTTCAGCAAAGGAAATTTGTCTTTTGTGCACTGGCACTTACATTGATGGTGCTATATAAATGATTTATAACAATAATTAATAATACCATGTGGCCTATCAGGCAGTAACAACTCTATAAACATCAGCTTTTCATCTTGGCATCCCAGATAACAATCTAATGAACTACAAGACTTAAAAATGTAATTAAATAGAGTTGTTTTAAAAAAGAAAATATTTTCTGAGTTTTCCTGGTGAACCTTCCCTCCTGCCGCTGATTGACTGAGGGGCCCTGACAGCCCCATCACCACCAATGTGGTGGTGGCTGTTCTTCGCATGGCCCCAGCCCTCACTGCTGATTAGTGGAGGGGGCAGGGCCATAGGAAAGGTAGCTTTCTTGACCAATCATCAGCAGAGGGAGTGGCCACCATCATGGCTATTCTGCTTCATGCTGGCACCTGCCCCTTCCCCACTCCCCGTGCTTTAGTAGGTTTTATTTTCCAGTGATTCTGTGCAAAATCATGGAAACTGCCATTTTCCTCAGTTTTTGTAGAAACCATTGTTCTTCATGTTTTCCATGAAAATCAGGAAATCATAAGATGAGTATGTCCTTACATATTAAGCTCAAGAGAAAAACAAACTAGGCAAACAATAGCTAAAATATAGTGTTTTGCTAGTCCCATAGTCATTATAGCTAACAGTACAACTCTTATTCAGACTTGTAAAAGAAAATCTAGCCTTCTGAGGTGTCGTAATGCATCCAATTCTATACTGTCAGTTATTTCCACACTTGAGTTAAAGTTTTTAGCTAGAGCTAAAAACAGTCTGCAGGGATCTGAAACAGGAGAGAGACATTACCAGGAATGGCTAACAGACAGCAATTTAAAAAAAGAAATGATAGGTTGAATAGTGGAACCTCAAGGACAATCGACATGACTAAAAAAGGAGAGAGGGTCATTAACATTGGAGGAGTGAAGAAATTAGCAGGAATCAGATAGATTATAATAAACCATGAAGTCTGTTGACTCCCCCAGTGTTTCCTGATAATATAAATTCCACTGCCCTTCCTAGCCAGCTGGTTTAAACTTTGGGTGAAGCAGGAATCAAAAGGGGGTGCAACTGCGCCTCTGCAACCCACTCCCCACCCCAGGTGTGCTCTTGCATTAGTCAGAGAATTGTATGGGATGTTTTGGATAGGGATGATACTACCTTGAGCAGGACGTTAGACTAGATGACTTCCAGAGGTCCTTTCCAGCCCTAAATTTCTGTGGATTTATTCACGTACCTAGCCATCAAATCTTGTTCATTTCTACTGTTTCAAATAGAAATGGGCATTTCTACTAATAAGGTATACTATAGCCTTGGGTCAAATGAAGAGATGTAACAACTTAACAATCAAGTCTTGAATTCCTATACGGTTATTGTTTTGCATCTTTTGTGGCAGCTATATGTTGAAAAGCAACTACAGGTCAAAGAGGTATTTCAAAAGCTACACAAATATCTCTGAACTTACTATAGAAAGCTAAAAGTAACAGTGAAATATTTGCTCCACAATCACAGTATTTGCCAAGAGTACCCCCCACCCCCCGTACAGGAATTTAAATTAGCTTTAGTCTTATCACTTAATGGAATCTCATTTTGACCTTCCAGAAACTTAAAAAATTCTGAAATTTCTTGGGCTTCTCTGGCTCTGACTAATGCTATTGTTTTTTAGCTTTTCAGATCCTGGGGGCCTGACAGAAAATGTAGTTCTTCCTGCTAGCTGAACACTTAATTTTTATCAAATACATGACAGCTCCTTTTCTGGTTTGAACCATTTTCCAAAGAAACAAAAAGGGGGGAAAAAAGGTAGGGGGGGAGATGACATTCTGTACTTAGTACCAGTATTTTGTTTACTAGATAGGAGTACTTTGTATATATTTAAAAAATTACTGCTAGAATAAATCAGCATATAGATTGAAGCACATATGTGGTAAGTTGTATTTATTATGTATGTTTCACTTTGCCCTGAACTCTGCCTACAAATTCATCTATGCCTAAAGCAATTTCAACCTAAGTCTCCTTTTAAAGGTGTTAAAAATATCAACACAATTGTTTCCCTAATACAGTAGATTTTCCTTGAGGACTAGTGACTTACAAAGTTAATATTTATTTCCAGCTTAGTGACAGGATATGTATCTCATCTCACAAATTCGTATAGTTATGAACATTATACTACTGGAAAAGGGAATTTTTAGCTATGTACTAGACACAGAACATGCCCCTTGTTGTAAAAAATTGGATTCATAGGATTAAATTTCCAAAGTTCGAGACCTAAAACTATATTTGGATACCTAATAAGACGTTTTACTTCCAGAAAAAGTTAGCTCCTACAAGTTCCAGTAAACATGACTAAGTATGGTAACAAAAGCCTTACCAATATTTTGCATGTAGTTTTATTGCTTTTAAAAAACACACTGTAACGCATATACCTACCCCATTACTAGAATGGGAAGGGGATCCAGGGGTACCTGTCCCCTCCTTCACCCCCTTCCTCCACTTTTTCCTGTCTTACCTTTTGTGTTTGCCAGGGCATCCTGTCACTGGCAGAGGTCACTTTTCTTCTCTATCTCTACATCTCTTCTGCTTAGGCCCTGGTGGTAATGCCAAAGCTTGAATCAAGATGGCTTCCAGACAGGTGACCTAGGAAGAGGAAGTGGAGGGGTCATGTGACCCAACAAGCTCTGTATAAGCCCAAAACTCAGGCCAGCCCACCAAGTCTCTCATTGGTCTCCCTTAGGCAGAGAGGCTATAGAAAAAGAAGTAATGGATTTCTTGGGACAAATAAAGAAAAAAAACAGGGAAGGAAGTGCCGGTCAGAGGTTCAAAACAAGCATGCCAACTGGGGACGCTGAGCAGAGCACACAGGGCAGCACCCACTACCCCTCAAACGAGTCCAAGGAGACAGTGGACACTGCCCAGTGATATTCTGTTGAGAGATGGGAGTGAAGCAAGGCGAGGAAAGCGGCCCCATAGTGAGAAGACTCAGGAGGCAGCTCTGAGTGAAGAGAAGCTGAGGATCTGCCCGCCACCAAGGGGTGTGGCGAAACCCATGTACAACATTACTTTGAACTGAGACTGGTGCTTGCATTTTGTGGTTTTCATTTTCACCTGCAGGGCTGGGTTGTGGCTGTAGTGGGGGTGGAAGCCACTGAAAGGGGGTGACTGGGGACACCCTGAATTTGAAATTGCATGGAGTGGACAGAGGATAAGGACTAGAGTATGTTCTGTGGCTGAAAGAAGCCAAGCTTGCCTAGACAGTAAAGCAAGAGGGTTAAAGTATGTTTTGTGGCTACATGAGGCCAAGCTTGCCTGGACTATAAGGCAGAAGGTGGCAGGGGAAAAACAGGACTTAAGGCCCCTACCTGCCTATGGAGTGGATATTGCAGGTGTTGGAACCTGAGGTTATGGGATGTGACTGGAGATGAGCCAGGAGCTTGCAGTCCTGAACAATGGGCCCTGAGTTAGACGCTCAGTGAGAATAAAATTGGGATGAGGCCAGCAGGGGGGAGCCTCTGACCAGACACAGGCCTATTCTTCAAAAGTTCTTCAACCCTTTGTGCAGCTTTCCTTACTAATTTTAACATCAAGACATGGCTGGTGAGACTATTGAATAGGGGAGACACTGGATGGTGTAGGCACTAGCAGGCCTAGAGGCAGGTACCCTGTAGCAGCACTCAGAAGCAGCTACACACACACACCCGCACCCTCCCCCCTTCCAGTTGCTTTGAACGGTATTAGGCACTGGTGTATATATCTTTCTATAATAAATAGAAAGCTCTTAATTTTTAGTGCGTGTCACAACTTCTCTCCATAAGAAAAAGTAAGTAAGTAACACAGGATCCTTGTGGCTATAAACATTCCTATATTTGACCTTTTCTCCAGGCAAACAACAATTAATTTGATTAAAAAAGCACATGTGCCAGTAGTTTCTCTTGTACTCAGTTAATGTTGTAATGTGTTGCACCTGCCTGCCTGCCTATGGTAACTTGTTTTGAATTCAGTTTAATTTTAATATATGACAAGATAATGTTTGTCATTAGCACATGCTCCACTGGGAGCCTGAACTGGAAGAACACAACACTTTCCAAGGGAAACTGTAAATCACAAAGATTCAAGATGTCAATCAAATAATTCACTGTAACTGGAGTGAGGTATTATTGTATACCTTTTACTCTCTGAATAATCCCTCTGGTTTTCATAAGTAACAACTAGTCAGTTTCTCTATGTAGATGGATATGGGGTATTAATTATTCTTTGCTAAAGGATTCCTTATTCTTTAAGGAACAATTCAAGCTAGTACTGTAAGAGCTTGGGATAGTTTGCATTCAGTCAGAAATAAAATTTTGGTTGTTTAGATCAAAACTGTTCTTCTGGACGCCAGAGACAAGTAATTAAGTACAGATAACATATCCACAAAGTTCAACCCTTTTTACTGTTACGAATTGCCTTGAACAAATTATAAAAGTCTCTGACAACTGTGATTGAAAATATTAATTCATGGGACTATTTTATATGAATCAGTCAGACTATGGATTTATCTTCTATTACTTGCCCTATGCATTTTTTTCAGGCACATGACCTTCAGAATGCACTAATTTTAGATGACCAGTTGCATAACTCAAATCAGGTGGCAACAGGTCTACTCCCTGTATTGTAATTAAGAATTGTGTACTGGTTATCTTATCTCCTTCACATCTCCAAAATGTTCTTGTAATTTTGGTTTAAAAATGGAAGTTTGTCCTAATAAGGACAGCTGGCCAATGGTAATAGTGAAGTGAAATGGCTTCCTTCTAATAACTTGAAGGGCCTCAAGTTTGGTAGATTTATATCCAGAAAGGTATTAAGCTCTCTCTTCATGTACTGTAGGCAGCACCGAAAGTGCCATTATTTACAAGCTAATTATCTAGCTGCAGGTTCATTCTTTTTGTTGTCCTTGTCATTTTTCCTCTCCTCCTGCCTCCCTCCCCCTCCCCACATCTCTTTTCCTCCCCCCTACTCCTATTGTAGGAAATAATGAAGGTCAGTAAATAGGCATGTACTGTAACTATTGTGTACCTGCTGTTATATTTAATTTTTTTTTTCAGTGGCAGCCACTTCAGCAGGCTGAACATGCCTGGTGCTTAAAAAACCCCCACATTAAATTACGGGAACATTATGTGAGGTACTTTACAGTGAGAATGTGATTTCTCTAGTCAGTTATAGCCACAGATGGTTTTCCTGCTTATTTGTGTAGGCATTTGCAGCTCAGCATCATCAGTATATCAGATTAAAACTTGGAATTCCACCCCCTTTCAGTCAATATTCTTCTGTCAGGTAGGTTAGTGCTGATCATGGCTTTTGCCTTATTCTACAGCCATCCCACTGCTCCTTTTGCATAGAAAACCTTAATGTAACTTCCCTTGGTGACTTTATGCATCCTTGTCTTAGTGACAGCATGTTAAACATTGTAACAAGCCATCTTTTCCTTTAGGGAAGTTATTAATCACAGGTTGGCTCTCAAAGCAAGAGAAAAACAGCTTTTATTAGAAAAGTTGGAGTATTGTAGCTATGATGAGCCAGAAAATATGTACAAAGCAAAGTTGGGTGTTTGTTTGTTTGTTTTTAAGTGATCGTTTATTGGATTAACTGTGTAACTGGAAGAGATGTTACACAAGCTTTCAGCCACAAAGTGCACTTCCTCGAGTCCAGGGAAGAAGCAAGTGCAGTCCAATACAGTTAGTTCTGTTATTAACAAGGAATGTACCCTGTGTTCTTCACCTATAGATTAATAGGCCCAACTGTTGACGAAACTCCATGGATGGGACCTCAATAAGTTCAATTTAAATCAACATTTATGGAAGACTTCAGGGACTTTTTAAGAAACCAGTATTGCAGTTGGGTACAGGCCCAATATCTTAGTTTGGGCAGGGAATACTTCTACTACTTCCTACCTCCTCTTGCCATACACTATTACTACTCTTACAGTGTCCTTTCTTGGCTTTTCCTTACAACCAAGATGCACAGTACTGATACACTCCTTTTCCTTCTCTCCTCCCCAAGGAAACCTTTTACTTTATCTTTTCAAACAAAGATCATGCATTTAATTAGTGCCTTTGGATTCTAAGTGGTGTTGCATTGCATTTGCTTTGTAAAAGCCTCAAGCAATCTGTTTGCGGCAGGGAAAGGCATGTTAAAAAGAAGCCATTTATTTTTTAAAAATTGGCATAAGGTACTGGATGAACATCACAAGAGGCAGCCAACCTCACAAAAAATATCCCAACAGTGCTGCCAAGGTGAATGAAACCATTGGACTTGGCCTAGAGTCTGGTTTCTACTGTTCACCCAATTTTCCTGGAAGCCTTGCCTTTATTTGTAAATCCACCTTCCACTCTCTCAATTCTTCCCACCCAGAGGCCTGGTTTTGCAGGTTTGCTTTCCATTTGCTGTAGCTTTAATGTGTTCCACTGTGGTACATGGCCTCATGTGAGGGACCTACAAAGGTTGCTTAGGAATGGGCCCTGAGCATGCAAAAATTGAACAACGAAGGGATTCATTTCCAAGACCCATACACCATGAGGATCCCCATCTCTTACCTTCAGCACAATGAAGAATAAGGGCTGTGAGCCTGGATCCTACATTTAGGTATGTCTGAAAGACTAGACACAGCACGGTTCTAATATTCATCCTCATGTTTGTGCCAAGCAACTGGCAAGGTTCATAATTATGAATTCTGGGTGGAAAATGAAGATGAGTGGTGTTTAAGTTTGCCTTTTCTAAGCATTTCCTACTGGACAGCTTACATGTTTCCCAGCTCAACATGATAATTCTGTGGACCCCGTTCTTAGGAGCCTACACATCTAACTCAGAGTTATATATTCAAAGAAGGAGCAAGGTGCCTAAAATGAGTTAGAAGCTGCAGCTCTTGGCACAGCATGACACAAGTCCTTCTGGCCATTTAGGTTGCTTAAACAGATATTTATGCCATTTGCTCAACAGCAGTTAGCTCCAGGCACCTAGTAAGTCATTAGCTGCTCGAGTGGCATTTGACTACTTCAAATCGATAGATATCTTGATGCTGTTGAAGATGAGACCAACAAAGGCTAGTTCAATCAAACACCACAAGGGGCAAAGCATTAAGTTGTAAAGGGGTATGAACGTGAAGAAACTGGAGCCAGAATTAAAAGGGAAGATCAAGAGGACCCATTAGACACAAACAATTTATGGAATGTCAGCTTGGACGGATAAGTGAACATTTATATCGTCTGCTGTATGCCCTTACTACATGTGCACCAGTTCACAAATATTCCCTTTTACTCTCATGCCTACCAGCCTGGTTTTCCTCCTCTTCCAATTTTCTCTTTGCTCCAACATCACTTACAAATCTTATTATGCTCAGTTCCCCCAACATTTAGGCTGATCTAATAGATTTCATCCATGTTTATAACTAAAAAAGTAAAAAAGTAGTCTAATTTAAGAAGGGTTCTTCACAGAGAAGAACTGCTGCATAATTAAACTAGACGACTTCATTTTAAAAAAATATTTAATCTTAGGTTTAGATAAATAACTATACTGTGGCAGAACTTATGACTGCATTATATTTAATGCTTTAAAAGCAAAGGAAAAGATTGCATGATCTATTGTTTACAGTATACAGTGCATTAAATAATTAGGTAAATTATGTCAAATTTACATTACTCAGATGAAACATTATATTGATACTGAAGACTAAAGAAAGCTTTTGATCATTATAAAATGCTGTGATAGATGTAAAATGTGAGTACAGCCACAAAGGTACCTTTTAGCAGCCACATTTATGAAAGATAGTTTGTTAGTACAAATATATAAATATATGTAATAAATATATAATATATGCTTAGGGTAGTAATGATGTAGTAAGTGTATTAACTTCCTGCTGTTGCTGAAGGCATTTCTGGCTATCAGTTGAAGGAATTTACTCATATCAAAGCAGACAGGGTTTTAAGTATTAACGACAGCAAATATCACTAGAGATGGAAAAATGATTAAATCAGAAGTGCTTGTGAACCACATCTCTGAAAACAGAGTGCAAATTAAGGGGAGCTCAGGGGGAGGTTCAGCCCCCCCATAAGAGATGACAGCCCCCCCCCAAGATTTGAAAATCATAACCTAAGGGTGTTTCCGGATTACATTGCTCCTTCACTCAGATGGACTTGTTAATCAATGAACCGGTTTAATTTTTTTGCAGACCTCCCAAGATTCAAAGTGTAATTCAAACCCTGTCTGAAGAAATCTACAAAAAAAGTTAATTTAATACAGAAATAGAGAGCTAACCTAAAAAAAACGGTAAAGAGAAGGAGTGAGTACACAATTAAAACACTATTTAAAGTTCCTGATTTCACTAATGGCTGTGTTGTATTTTCCAGTCAAGGCCACTTCTTTATGGCAGCCCTTCAGATGCTTAGAGACCTTTATCATGTCCCCTCCTAACCCCTTTTTCCATGAGCAAAACATGTCTATTTTTTTCAACCTAGTATTGCAAGCCCTTATTTCTGTCACCTGCCTCTGGGCCTTAACTACTCTATGCCCTTTAAAAAAAAAAAGGGGAGCCCAAAAATGCACACAGTACTGTAGATGAGGCCTAACTAGTGCCAGGTAAAGAGGCATTATCACCTCCTGTATCTTGCACCAATGCTTCCAAAACTACATTCACCTGTTTGCAGCTGCATCACACTACTGACACATACTAAGTCTGTGGACCACCAAGACTTTTCTGTAGTTGTGTCATCCATCCATTTATCACTCATTTTGTATTCGTATTTTTCATTACCTTTCTCTGAGGTGTAGCACCTTCCATTTGGCAGCACCAATCTTAATTCTGACAGCTCTATCCCAGATATCCAAGCTGTCAAGATCCTTCTAAATTACATTCCTGTCCTTCAGCATGTTCACAGTCTTTCCCAGTTTTGGATAGACTGAGGATTTTTCTCAGTAAGCTCCCTATTGTATCATCCCAATCATTAATAAACAAGTTTAACAGAACCTGGCCCGAGACAGACCCCAATGAGAGTCTATTCAAAGCCTCTTGTCATCTGAAATAGATTCATTTAGTTTCTCGTTACTTGTGGCTACTGAGCTAGTTGTCTATCCATCTAAAGGTAGTTTACTTTCTCCCACATTTCTCCAATTTGTTTACAAGACAGTCATGTGAGACTCTGTCAAAAGCCTCGCTGAAGCTCTGATAAACTATATCCATTGCATTGCCTTCACCTATGGCGCTAACTTTGTTGAATAGGTCATAGGAAGGGAACCGCTGCAAACACCACAGCTTGTACCTGTGAGGTCTGTCCAGGCAGTACTGCTCACCATTGAGGCTTCCATCCAGGTTCTCGTTTGGCACTGTAGAGATGCTTATTTGCAGGTAATTTCCAGTGACAGCCAGTGGGGGAGTGCCTGCAAAGGTCTATAGGAGGATGTGGCAAGGCTCTGAAGCATCCTCTGCCATGAAGATGTCATCAATTTTATGCTGAAGGAGACAGCTAGGACTATGGAAGAAGGGCTGCCAGAGGCATCACTAGAGAAGGAAAAGGACATGGACTCCCAGGAAGGTGGAAGCTTATGACCTCTGGCAGCAAGCAGAAGTCTTCATCTCCACCTGCACTGGTTTGCCTGAAGAACAGATATGAAGCCCTAACAACAGAGAAGAAGGAGCATGTTCCATTGGTGGTAGAGGCCAGGCCTCCCAAAGATTGGGAGGATTGAGACCACTGCCACCAAGAGGAATTGAAGGGTGGTGGTGGTTGGAGATTCCCTTCTGTGGGGGATGGAAGCACCAATCAGCCAGGTGACATCAATCACCCTGACATCTGCTGGGAGAGCAATACAGCAATGCCCAGAAAATCCATGATGTTTTTGGAGTGTTGAGGACAATTTCCTGGTGCAAGTGTTGGAGAGGTTAGCTCCCAGACTACTGCACCTGGCAGAACAGTTTGGGGATGAGGTGAGCAGAGAACAATGGGAAAACAGGTAACGGACTATTTAAAAAAACTAGACATGTACAAATCCATGGGGCCAGATATGATACACCTGAGGGTGCTGAAGGAGTTGGCTGATGTGACTGCAGAGCCACAGGCCATTATCTTTGAAAACTCGTGGTGCTTGAGAGAGGTCATGGACAATTGGAAAAGAGCAAATACAGTGCCCATATTTAAGAAAGGGAAGCAGAAGGATCTGAGGGACTACATACCAGTCAGCCTTACTTCAGTTCCTGTAAAAGTCATGGAACAGGTCCTCAAGGAATCTATTTCTAAGCACTTGGAGAAGAAGTGGGTGATTAGGAACAGTCATCATGGATTCACCATGAGCAAGTCATACCTGACCATCCTGACTGCCTTCTATAACAAGACAATTGGCTCTGTGGATGTAGGGAGAACAGTGGACATTCATAGATTTCATAGACATTAGGGCTGGAAGGAACCTCAGAAGATTATTGAGTCTAGCCCCCTGCCCCAGGGGCAGGAAGTCAGCAGGGATCATAGGATCCCAGCAAGATAAACATCCAAATGTCTCTTGAAAGCCTCTGGTGGCAGTCTATTCCAAACCTTGGGTGCTTGGACAGTAAAGAAGTTCTTCCTTATGCCCAGCCTGAAACGGTCGCGGTGGAGTTTGTGACCGTTTGACCTTGTCATCCCTTGGAGCACTCTGGTGAACAGAGGTTCCCCCAGATCCTGGTGAGCACCCCTGATAAACTTATAGAAGTCCACCAGATCACCCCTAAGCCTACGCTCTTCCAGGCTGAAGAGTCCCATAGCGCTGAGCCTCTCATCATAAGGTCTGTTTTCCTGATGTCAGATCATGCGCATGGCTCTCCTCTGCACCCTCTTAAGCTTCTCCACATCCTTTTTGAATTGTGGAGCCCAAAACTGGATGCAGTACTCCCACTGTGGCCTTACCAAGGCCAAGTACAATGGGAGGATGACGTCCTGGGATTTGCTTGAGAAGCATCTATGGATGCAAGCTAGTGTTTTGCTTGCTTTACTAGCAGCAGCATCACACTGAAGGCTCATGTTCATCTTGTGGTCAATCATGACCCCCAAGTCCCTTTTGTCCATAGTGCAAGCCAGTGTAGCACTGCCAAGCCTATAAGCATGCTGCAGGTTTTTCTTCCCAAGGTAGAGAACCTTGCATTTTTTTGGTGTTAAACACCATGAAGTTCTTGTCCGCCCATTTCGTGAGCCTGTCAAGGTCAGCCTGGAATATCCTCCTATCCTCAGGTCTGGATGCTTTACCCCAGAGTTTGGTGTTGTCGGCGAACTTGGCCAGTCTGCTTCTGATACCAATGTCCACATCGTTAATGAAGATGTTGAATAGTATAGCCCCAAGGACAGAGCCTTGAGGAACCCCACTGGTCCCAGCGTACCACAATGATTGACTTCCATCAACCACCACCCTCTGGGTCCTGCCACGGAGCCAGTTTCCCCAGCCAGCAGATCATGGTGAGGCTGTGGCCACAGTTAGCCAGTTTTGCTAAGAGGTGATCATGGGATACCAGATTGAAGGCTTTTCTGAAGTCAAGATATACGACATCAATCTCTTCTCCCTTGTCCAGGTGATAGGTCACCTGATCATAAAAGGAAATAAGATAGGTCAAGCAAGATCTACCCTCAACAAACCCATGCTGGCTATCCCTCAGGAAGTTGCCATTGGCCATTCTGTTAAGAATGACCTCTTTGATAATCTTTTCTAAGACCTTCCCTGTGATAGAGGTAAGGCTGATGATATACCTTTTTGATATGGTCTCCCACAACATTCTTGCAAGCAAGCTAAGGCAGTACAGGTGACCCTTACCATTTGTGGGGCATACATTCCTGTGATCCCCATGAATGGCAAAATCCATGAACAGGGCATGGACACAGTGCCCCCAGTGACTGGGAGGGCCATGGCTCTGGCAGCAACGGTGGGAGCACAGCAGTGACGGTGGGAGCCCAATGGCAGGAAGCACAGAGCTCCTGAGGAGCTCTTGTAAGTGTTTAAAGTGTATTTAAAATGTGGGTTTGGCATTCATGAATATGTGAAACCATGAATGCTGAACCCGCAAATACTGAGGGTTTCCTGTAGAGGTTGGATGAATAGACTGTAAGGCAGAGAGACAACTGGCTAGATTGTCAGGCTAAAAAGGTAGTAATCAATGGCTTGATGTCTAGTTGAAAGCCAGTATCAAGTGGAGTGCCTCAGGAGTCAGTCCTGGGGTTGGTTTTGTTCATTATCTCCATCAATGGCATAGAGTGCACTCTCAGCAAGTTTACAGATGACACCAAGCTGGGGGAGTAGTAGATATGCTTGAGTGTAAACGTAGGATTTGGAGATACCTCAATAAACTGGAAGATTGGACCAAAAGAAATCTCATGAGTTTCAGTAAGGAGAAGGAAAGGTCCTGCACTTAGAACAGAACAATCCCATGTACCAGTATAGGCTGAGGTCTGACTGGCTAAGCAGCAGCTCTACAGAAAACGACCCCAGGATTACAATGAACAATATGCAGAATATAAACCAACAGTGTAATCTTGTGAAAAATGCTAATAGCATACTGGGCTGCATTAGTAGGAGTGTTGCCAGCATATTGACGGAAATGATCATTCTTTTCTATTCAACACTGCAGAGCCCACATCTGGAGTACCGTGTCCAGTTTTGTGCCCCACACAACAGAAAAGACTTGACCAAATTGGAGAGAATCCAGTGGAGGGCAACAAAAGTGGTTGGGGTTGGGGCATATGACTCCTGAGATGAGACTGAGGGAGCTAGGTTTATTTAGTCTGGAGAAGTGAAGACTGAGGGGGGCGTTCAACAGTAGACTTCAACTACCTGAAGGGTGGTTCCTGTTGGCACTGGATTTCTGACTCAGACACTTTGTTCAGTATCTCCATCAAGGACCTGGTGACTTTGTTCCAAGTGGACACAAACCCTCAGACTGACCACAACTTCTCCATTCAATAACAGGCAAATTTTATTGCTACCCAGTCATAGTAGATAAGAATAATGCAGACAAGGCAAACAAAATAACCCCTCCCCCTCCTGATTTTATATTTACCAGTCCTAGAGTTGTCATAGATAGAAGGTACATCTGGCCAGTACAAGAGCTTCACCCTATGGGTCTTTCTTGAATGTTGGATGTCAGCAGCCTGGAGGTTGAGGGCTGATGCTCACCCTCCCCCAGTGGGGTGGGTGAGATGGATTGGTGGTGTGCCCTCTGTCCATGGTGACCTCATTTTGCCTCCCCCCACCCCTGAGAACTCTTTGGTGCTCTGAAATCCATCCTCTTTCTCCTCTGACTCTCCATCAGTTGTAGGAGTCTACTATAGACCCCATAACCAGGAACAAGAGATTGACCAGGAATTTGCCAGGGAACTGGCTGAGGTTACATGCTCTCAGAGCATGGTTGTCATGGGAGACTTCAACCTTCCAGACATCTTGCAGGAAGAGCACTCTGCCAAATCCAAATGGTTGCAAAGCTTCCTCACATGCGTGGACAAACTCTACCTGATCCAAGTCTATGGACCCACAAGAGGTAAAGTGCTGCTGAACCTGGTACTGGCTAAAGGGAATGATCTAGTTAGCAACCTAAAGATCGAAGAAAAGCTGGAAGACAGCGACCACGAGCTGATCACTTTTACTATGCATTGTAAAGCTGGCAAGTCAGTCAGCAATGCAGAAGTCTTAGACTTTAGGAAAGCTGACTTTGATAAGCTAAGGAGGCTTGTTGTTGAGGCACTAAGGGACCAAGACTTGGCAGGAAGAGGAGTTCAAGAGGAGCGGTTGCTCCTTAAGGGCGCAATCCTGGAAGCACAAAGGATATGCATCCCATCTTGGAGGAAAGGTAGCAAAAGGGCATAGCAAGCTACCTGGCTCAGCAGGGAACTCATGGACCTCCTATGCCAAAAGAGAGAGGCCTATAAAGGATGGAAGATAGGAATCACCACAAAGGAGGATTACTCTGCCCTGCTCCATACCTGAAGGGAGCGAACCAGAAAAGCCAAGGGTCCACCCTGCCTAGCAAGACGCTGGATGGCCAGGGTGAAGGTAAATGTATACCTGGCATCAGTGTAGACATTGTAAAGGAACACCTTGAGAGGCTGGACACCTTCAAGTCAGCAGGTCCTGACAGACTGCACCCCAGAGTACTTAAGGAGCTGGCAGGAGTCATAGCCCAGCCACTGACAAAAGGTGCTCAGGTGAAGTACCTGAAGATTGGAAGAAGGCCAATGTGGTGCCCATCTTCAAGAAAGGGCAGAAAGTAGATCCAGGGAACTACAGGCCAATCAGCTTGACCTCAATCCCTGGTAAGATTCTGGAAAAAAAAATCAAAGTGTCCATTCTGCACAAGCTGGCTTATGGCAACATCTTGAGGGACAGCCAGCAGGGGTTTGTTGTGGGTAGGTCTTGCCTGACTAATCTCATCCCCTATGGCCAGGTGACCTATCACCTGGACAAGGGAGAAGAGATTGGCATCATATATCTGGACTTCAAAAAAGCCTTTGATCTGGTGTCCCATTATCTCCTCTTGGAAAAATTGGCCAACTGTGGTCTCAGCTACATCGCAGTCTGATGGCTGGAGAACTGGCTCTAAGACCGGACTCAGAAAATGGTGGTTGACAGAAGTGAATCATCATGGTGCTCCATGACCAGTGCTGTCCCCCAAGGCTCCGTCCTTGGACCTGTTCTCTTTAGCGTCTTTGCCAACGACGTGGATACAAGTGTCAGAAGTGGGCTGGCCAAGTTTGCGGACGACACCAAACTTTGGGGTACAGCGTCCACACTGGAGGATAGGCTGGTGATCCGGGCTGACTTGAATAGGCTCAGAAAGTGAGCAGATACAAACCTGATGACTTTCAATACTGATAAAAGGTAAGGTACTCCACCTTGGGGGAAAAAAATCCCGCTTCATGCTTATAGGCTCAGTGGTGCTACACTTGCTAGCACTAAGGCCAAAAGAGACTTGGGGGTCATGATCACAAGATGAACATGAGCCACCAATGCAATGTCACAGCTGGTAAAACAAACCAAACTCTGCCTTCATTCCATTTCTCAAGTAAATCTCAGGATGCCATCCTCCTGCTGTACTAGGCCTTGGTGAGGCCGCAGCTGGTGTACTGCATCCAATTCTGGGCTCCACAATTCAGGAAGGATGTGGAGAAGCTTGAGAGAGTCCAGGGGAGAGCTACATGCATGATCAGAGGGCAGGAGAATAGGCCTTATAAAGAGAGGCTGAGAACCATGGGACTCTTCAGCTTGGAAAAGTGCAGGCTCGGGGGGGACCTGGTGGCTGCCTATAAGTATAAAGGGAGTGTACATCAGGATCTGGGGGAACGTCTGTTCACCAGAGTTCCCCAAGGGATGACAAGGACCAATAGTCACAGACACCTCCATGACCGTTTCAGGCTGGGCATAAGGAAGAACTTCTTTACTGTCTGAGAAGCGTTTGGATGCATATCTTACTGGGATCCTTTGACCCTAGCTGACTTCCTGCCCTTGGGGCAGGGGGCTGGACTCGATGATCTCCCGAGGTCCCTTCCAACCCTAATGTCTATGAAATTTCTGGGTACCATTAATTGGTTTCCCTACGGTCATCATACTTTCCAAGTTCTGTCCTGTCAGCATATTCCTTTGTTTCCCAAACCCATCACATTCACACACCTTAATTTGGTTATTTACTGGTATCTTAATTTGGTCTGTCCACCAAAACGGGAAATCCCAAGGACTCTGCAGCTCATCGCTGTGACCTGGCCACTGCAGCAGTGTCCCTTACCTCTGTTTTGTGTGTTTTCAGGGAACACTGCGGTACGTATATCTTCAAAATTTCCCAGCCTGTCTATGCCCATTCCAGATACAGTGGGCCTTGAACAAAACAGTCACAAACAGGCTTTTACAAAACCAACTATCCCATACCATTCCGCTGGATTCTTATTCTAATGCAATATATACTTTACCTACAAGCCAGTTACAAAAAGCAAATCTCTAAATGCCATTTTCTAGCCATCAGTTCCAAACAGGATGTAGCTAGACTGTTCTCAGTGGTGGTAGATGACAGAAAAAGAAGCAATGGTCTCAAGTTGCAGCACGGGAAGTTTAAGTTAGATATTAGGGAAAACTCTCATGAGGTGGGTAGTAGAGCACTAGAACACATTATCCAGAAAGGGTATGGAATCTCAATCTTCAGAAAATTTTAAGACCTGACTAAAAGCCTTAGCTGGGATGATCTGGTTGGTGATGGTCCTGCTTCAAGCAGGGGGTTGGACTAAATAACCTTCTAAGGTCCCTTCCAACTCCAATTTTCTATGCTTGTACAAGTCATTTAAAAGTAGGAATAAAACACATACAAATTGGTTCTATGAGAATTACATCACAATAATTAGCCAAAGAGAAAAGGTAGAGGAGACTGGATAGGCACCTGGCTGGGGTCTTATGACCCCTCCCACCCCAGTGCTCCTTCCTGCCCATGGCAGGGGGTCAGACTAGATGATCTGTCTAGGTCCCTTCCGACTCATTGATTCTATGATTTTATGCAATTCCATTCTTCCTCCCTGTAACAGGCGCCTGCTTAGGGCTGATCTCCGCGTGGCCTGCCCACCTGTTTCTGGGCTAACCACCCACTTTCTCGCCTGCCATGCCTTGATCTTAACTGATTAATTGATTGATGTAATTAAGTGGGAGGCTGCCCATGCTCTGCCCTGCTGCTAGGGAACGCTATCTGTGGCTCCATTCCTCCCCTACACCACAGTCCAAGCCTCGCAGATGGCATCTAGGTGTTCTCATCATCACCAGCCCCACACTGGGCCCCAAAATCCTCCTGACTGAACCCAAACCTAGAGTCCTTTCATCAGGCAGCCTCATCCGCCTTCATAAAGGCTATGTAGCTCCCTGAAACCATTTTTCCCTCTCAGGTGTGGTCCCCTCCCGGGACCCTTGGCTACCAGCCCTGGCCCACCTCCGGGCCAGTCAGAACCCCTGGCCCTCGGCTCTTGGGCTTCCCTCACAGTGGGCCCCTGGCCCTTTTGACTATTCTGGTCCTGGCCCCAGAATGGGCCAGTCAAAAGTACTCTCTCAATCAGTTGGAGTCTCTAGCCCCTCACTCCCTCCAGGGGTCCACCCGCTGGGCCCAGATGACACCACGATGTTCTCATACATACTAGTCCCATCTGATGGGCCCCAGAATCCTACTGTAGGACCCCACCTGGGCTCCTCCCTTCAGGCGGACTCTGCCGCCATCATACCGGGCCACAAATCTCCCTGCCACTGGTTCCCCTTTGGGTGTGGTCCCCTTACTGGGACCTTTGGCTCCACTAGCCCTGGCCCACCCCCAGGCCAGTCGGGACCCCAGGCCTCTGGCTCTTTCACATCCCTCTTTGTGGGCCCCCTAGCCTTTCTTACCCTCCTGGTCCTGGCCCCCACCTGGGCCAGTCAGGGGAAGCTCTGATGGGCCTTGATGTATGACCCTCACTCTTTCCCCGGGGTCCCCCTCTCTGGGTCATCCTTCATGGACGTGGGGAGCTGGGGTACTTCAGACCATGACTGGTGCCTCAGGATCTCACAGGGGACTCTCACTCCCCCCTGGGGCAGCAAGTCATGGTGCTACTACAGGTGTTATTTTTGACCCACACTCTGCCTCCCCACAGTGGAGGACTCACTGGGGTGAGGACTCAGCCCTCTCACTCTCTGGCTGAGCCCCCATTCCTCCCTCACTAGGTTCCACCTCACACTGCCCCCTCACACTGGGGCTTTTCCTCGCTGCCCCCTCACATTGGGGCTTCTCATCACGAGTGCTGCCCCCTCTCACTGGTGGTTCTCAGTGCTGCCCCTTCTCACTGGGGTACCTCAGCGCGGCCCCCTCTACTCGTGGTCTCGGGGCTTCCCTCCTTGGGTAGGCTCAGGTGGCCTCGGCCCCACCTGGCCTCCATCTCCCCCTCTCAGGGTCTCGAACCCCCGTGAGTTCAGGTGACTTCAGCCGTACCTGGCTCTCTATTCTTCTCAGAGCTTGCACCCCGATGACTACCTGTGATGGAACTGCACCCCCACGACTGCCTCCGATGGAATGTGTAACCCGGGCAGTACTCCAAGGAGGTACTCCCTCTCCAATTGAAGGGAATCAAAGCAGGTGCACAAGCACTGTGGGAGCCGTAGGGACTTTCCTCCCCTATAGAGCAGAGCCAGACCACCAATGGGGACTTAACCATATACCTTTTAATACTGGGAACATAGGCATAAATCAGAGGGTATAGTCAACACTACAATGCCTCAAGGGGGCAGGATTCAACAAAGGTTAGACACTTACAATCACTGACAAAACAGGGTTAACAAAATATAAAACTCAAAGAGCAGAACAAACAGTACAGGTTGGTGAAGTATATAAAGGGCACAAAATGCAAAATGTCAAATGACAAGGAAACATAGGGCCTTCATACCTGGATGGGGAGAAAAGGGGAAAAACACAATAGCCCCTTTCTGGGGGCAAGAAGATTTGTTTCTTATTATCTCACCCACCCCAAGTCACCTCAGCTGGAACTTGAACCCAGATCTCCCACTGTGGTAGGCAGGAACGCTGCCACACAGCCACCACTGGTGGCACTGCTTTAGCCTGCTAGGGGTCTTGACCTTCCCGGAGCCTGGCCTCACATCGAGCTGCCTGGCTTCTGATTGGAGGAGCTGGAAGCAGAGCTGGGAACCCCTCAGGTCGCTGCTCAGATCCTTCCTGGAGCCCAGTGGGGGGCCTCTCCTGCCAGCCGCATCCCACGCTGCTGAAAGTCCCACTGATGCCTGCAGGTCCTGCTCTTTCAGGCGCTTCTGAGGCACGGCTCCTTCCCTGCTGGCTCAGCTCTTACCAGCTCTGTGAAGCCCCTTCCTTGTTGTCTCTTGCTGGTCTCTCCCCCGAGTCAGCCCACGCTGCCCCTTTTACCCAAGGGGCCAATTGGGACATGGTGGGGGTGAGTCTCTGGGGCCTGATTAGTGCAGAAAGGGAATCCCAAGTCCTCCAATCATCTTTTACCCCTTCAAAAACCCCTGGGCCAAATCATTACCAGATTGGTGAGGAAAGGGAATCCCAAGCCCTCCAATCATCTTTTGCCCTTTCAAAACCCCTGGGCTAGGTCACTGCCAGCCAGCCTGTCACAAACGCAACCCCCATGATTGTCTCTGATGGAATACAACCCATCTGAAGGTGAGGGCTAGGGGTTAAGGTGCCCCAACCTGCCTTTCACCGGGGTGATTACTGGCCTGGCATTTCCTTGGAGGCTCCCATGCCACTGAGGGCCACCCAGTCCTGGCAGGGTGTAGTTTTAGGTCATACCCAGGACCAGGAGCCTCCTACCATCCCCTACAGCTCCTACCTTACCTCCGAATGAAACTCAGCAGCCCTCTAGCCAGATGGTGTTGTTGCCTGGCCTCTTGTAGCTAAACTGCCCTGTTTATATGGGCATCCCTGAACCTAAAGTGGCTACCCTCATTAGGCACCTGGCAGCTGCAGGCTCCAGGGCCTTAAAGTTGCAGGCACACACAGTGCCTTGCTACACTCCCCCACCCCAGAAATCTATGAAGTTGCAAGACTGTTTAGTGAAAGAAAGCTTCAGGCTCTGCCTCCTTACAACAACCAGAATACACTATTGTTGATCTTGAATGCCTTTTGTAATTTAATTGTAGCTGCATACAGCAACATGTTTCCACCTCATTTCTAAAATGCCTATTGGCCAAATTTAAATATAAGAATTTTTAACTAGATTCCATTTACTTTTGCTCAAGGATTCCATTTACTTTTCCCTATTTCCATTTACATATTAAGGCTTTAAGGTTATGCAGGGTTGTGAATTATGAGCATGTCAATGAGATTCCTGGCATTGTTCAATTCTGATGTTTCCCAAAAATGAGCAACTCATATTTCCTCTTAGGGCACACAGCAGGTTTTCTTGAACTATCTGGGGCTCTGATCAGGGTAAAGATTAATGCCTTCTGAGCCAACTACAAGAGATGCTCAAATGTGACCAGGCAAAAGAAGGAAATGTTCACCCCAGAAAAGATTAAGACAGTTTATTACCTTGGATGACTGAGTAGAGGGAAGAGGAGAGAGGGAGGGAGACTTTTGGGGTTTTTTTTTTGTTTGTCATTTTTACTTACAAATCATTATAATAGAAATTCTAAAAACAAAAAGGTGAAAGTAGAAAAAACAGGTAGCTTTCCCAGGGGCTAAGCATGACACTTGTCATCAACAAAACCACCATATCACCAGAAATTGAAACCCTCCTTGCCCCTCCTCTGTTCTCCTCCTATGTCCTTCATTGGGTTACACATTTAGAACCAGATGTCCATCTTCCACCTTGCAGAGTATCCTCTCAATGGCCCAGGGTGACACAAACTTCTCCACATTTTGTTCAAAGCAAAGTGTCCAAACTCAAATGTAACATGTACCTGGACTAAGGAGCATAAAGACTGAAGGGTGCAATTGGAGCTGGTCCCCAAGATCTAGTTTCTGTAGCTTTTCAGGTTACAATCTTGGCCTGGCTCAGCATGAAATTGGTGAGGCAGATCATGCACCCTTTGGTGGCTTGGTATAGATAGTAAAAGTGTATACAGTCTCAGAGAAGTCCAGGTCCAGCACACCAAAGAGGACATTGAGGGTAGCAAAGAATGGCCACAACTGGGAGCAGCTTAAGAAGGCATGGAAGGCTTCAGAAAAGGGCAGGCTGCCAAAGCCATTGTATCTGTGTGTTAGGCAACAGTGCCCATGGCCAGGGCTCCGTACAGCAACTTCCACCGGAGGTCACCATTCTCTTGGTGATGGGCAGCTTGCATATGGTGCACCAGGTCAGGCAGGCTTGCTCTGGCATTGCTGCGGCTAGGTGTTGCCTCCAGGTTGTGTCAAGGTGGGCAATGAGGACATAAGCCAATTCATTCCGACTGCCCATGCGTGCAGTTCCTTCCCACATGCAGTTATCATTGGGCATGGGGAGGGACAGCAGGGTCCCAGGTCCACCACTCTGTCAATGGCTACAGAAAGAGGCAGCAAGGAAGGTGGGGGGGGGGGGGGGGGTCGAGTGAGCTGCCATGAGGCAAGGCTCATGTCCTCCAGGGCAGCGTACACATCCACAGGGAGGGCAGCTTTCACTTTAGCTAAGAGGAGCCAAGCCTTGCTGACTGTGCAGATCCAGCCAATCAGGCAGGATTTTTGACAAGAGCCAGGTGGACTGGGCTGAATCAAGGAGGTAGGTCAGCTTAATGGAGTGCAATTGGACCAAGGGGAAACAAAGAGGGTCCTGGAAGTAATGCTTCATGCCCTTTGTTCCAAGGCCAGTTATAGAAAAGGGGATCCTGCAGCAACTCTGTAAAAAAAAAAGAAAAAGAAAAAAAGGGCAGGCATGTGTCCTGGAATCTCAGTTAGAAAAAGGCATAGCAGGTCTGGGCAAGGCTTCAACAGAAGGTTGAAGGGCATCCCACCCAAGGCAAATTGTGATTCCCAGAGGAAAATTTCCTGTTTGAGGTTGAGGCCTGCCATCCAAAACAGGAAAGCAAAGGCCAGCCATTTCCAGGGGAAGGGTTCACCAGCAAAAAGAAGGTGCTGAAGAGCTTGCAGGAGGAAGATAGCCATCCTGCTTACTGGGTTGATCAAGGTTCCTTTTTCATGGGCAGGTAGAGGACAACCCACTGGAGCCAATGATGCCTGTTCTGGAAGAAGTCCATTAGAAGATCCTAGAGCCTTTTGAGCAGTGTCTTTGGCAGGTTTAAGGCAAGCACAGCTTTGCCACAGAGTAGCAGCTGCCAGGTTGTTGATGACCAGGATCCAGCTGCAGTAGGAGAAGAATGGGCAGGCACCAGCACCACCACCACGACTGTAGTTGTATCTCAGTCTGTTCACTGAGGCCTACCCAGTTCTTTGGTAGATAGGCTGACAGGTCTAGGAAATGATCATAGCACCATGAAGGGCCTCCAATCAGGTCTAGGGGGTGAATGTTGGCCTAGAGAAATATTGCTTTTAGCCTATTTGATATAGGCTGAGGAGGTGTGCTTATCGGCCAGGTGACAATCAGGGACTGGATGTCACCCTCACTACTCACAGAAGCACAGTCAGGTCATCAGCATACATTGTCACTTTAACTGGGGCTGTAGCCAACAGGAGGGTCAAGCCTGTCAGGTGCCATCAAAACACATGGAGGAGTGGCTCAATGGTCAAGGCTTAGAGCAAGCTTGTCCAACATGTGGCCCTCCAACCTGTTTTCTGAGGCCCGAGGCGCTGCGACAGGAAACGAAAGTATACACTGTACTTTCATTTCCGGGGTGGTGGTGGTGATGTGATACCACTTCCTGTGAGGTCTTTGAATATGGCTCACTGGGTGATAAAAAGTTCATGATCCAGCCCCACATTCAAAAAGGTTGGATACCCCTGGTATAAACTGAAGTCCTAACTTTGCTACCAGGGACAATGATGTTACAATGTGACCTACAGTGCCAGCACCCTTGTGGAGCCTTCTATTGTTTTGCAGATATTCTGCTGTCTTTTAAAGCTAACCAGTTAGAAACAATTTTGTTATGATGATCAATCTACCTATTCAGGAGGCCTTTGTAAGCAATTAAAAACTGGACTGGCCGCTTAATTGAATTTGTTTCCCCAGAAATGCTTGGTGCCAGAGCATCAAAGTTAGCACAGATTACTTCATAATGTTTTAGAATACACAGCAAGACTCAGATTTCTATCCCCATGATAAGTCTTTTGCCTAAATTATCATCCAAACAGATAGTAACATCTGCCCAAATAATTTTGGATTAATGACTAAAGCCTGAGGCAAACTCTCTTTCCTAGTCATGCCTTGTATCTCAATCATTCCTATAAAAGTATCTGATGTTACACTTTTATTTAAAATTCTGCTCGTCAAGGAAGCAGTACAGAAACCAATTCCCTGTCCAAACAGATTTATTCTGGAGATGACCTACTCACTAACAGCTTGTCATTAGACCATACATTGCCTTCTGGTTTTATTACAATAAATTTCAGCAGTCACATTTTTATTACCATGAGGCTGTGTCAACTTACATCTGCATATATCATCATAGATTTGAAAATAAGCTCAAGCTACTATTATCCTTTAGGGGTAAACTAGTTTTAAGAGTCTTAAAAAGGGGAAAAGGTAGCTAAACTTTCCAGAATGAAAACCAAAACTCTGAAGGAATCCTGAAGGTTTATCTCACTGTCAACGTATATTGACAAAGAGTGTTTTGCTTTAGTTCCTTTTACCATCATGCCCAATTGTGCTCCTGCTTTCCTCTCCTCAACTTTTATATTTATGAGGAAGCCGTGTTTCGTATACGTAAGTCCCTTACCAGCAATCAGTCAAAATCCATGACTTCACACCATCTGTTAAGTTTTGATGCCAGAGGCTTCTCTAGAATTCCTGCAGTTTTCCTATTTTATTCATGAGAGAGTCTCTAATAAGGCACCTCCTTTATCTATGACCAGCCCTGACCCAATGAGCCTGTAGCATTTTATCAGCATCCATCTGTGTAGCAGCCTGTACGTTCTTATAGGTGGGTTATTTCCTTTAAAGAAAGCAGTCAAGAAAGCAGACTGGCCCCCGACTCTGTAACCTTTGTGGCCTCAGGTCAAATTCTACCTGTTCCTGCCCAAGTTGCCTTCATTAAAAGTAGGGTCCTATTTGTCTTCATTACCTTCCTCCATCATCTCCTACAGTTAGGGGTGGGCTTCTTGGTTAGCAAGTGAACAAAATTCTCCAGAGTCCCCAGTGTGTTACAATTCAGAACAACTGATAGATGTTGCAACTTAAGCCAGTTGGTCACATTAAAGATAAGCAACAGCACTGGGTTTTCAGCACTGTTAAACGTAAGGCTTTTAATTTCCAATTAAGCTGCCCTCCCTGTGGCCTCCTGGGATAAACTCATATCAACATCTTTTGGATAAACAACATCTTTTGGAGAGATATTTGTGCTTCACCTAGGCTAGCTCTTTGATTGGATCTTGTCCTCTGAAATCATCAGAATTAGCAAGTGATATTCCCAGCTGGAAAATCCCTGTCGTTCCACTTGAAAGGCCATCTTTTCTATTAGGAAGATTTTAGTCCCACTCTGGTTAGGACTTATGCTATTATTTCCAGACCTCCAGCCTGGTAAAGAAAATTATCATTTTTTCTCTTTAAGTTGTAGTGTCTTCCTGACTGCAAGTTTTCATATGGTTAGCAGTGGCTCTCCCCTTTGGCAGGCTGGATTTCTGCTTCACTGAGACTGACTTCCACCTGACCTCCTTCAGGTCTCTTCTCCCAACCCCCAGTTTCCTCCCTTTCTCCTAAGATCCAATGATTGGTGCTGCCAAAGGATTTCCTTGAGGAGCTCATTTGTGGCATACATCTCTGGTTTTAAATCTCCAATACCTTTCCTGCAGGTCTAGGTATCCTTTATACCTTTCCAACTGCCAAGGCCTACAAGGTCTTCTAGCTGACTGAGGTTTTTCTTTAAGCAGCGTGCAGCTTCCTAATTCTCCCCAGGGGCACTAGTACACGTGACAAAAATTGGCTGTTTTTGCAGTTTGTGTTACACTGTACATACATAGGGTTTTTTAATTATTTAACTGAGTTTGTTACATTGCAAACTAAAGCATATCTACATGCAGTTTAGTTTGCAATGTAGCTATCTGTAACATTGCAGCCTTTTGACAGCTCCCACCTTCTCCCCACTCCGCCCCATGGGAGAGGTGGGCTGAAGGCAGAAGTGACGAGGGGTCTGATCCTTCCCCCCCCCTCCCCCCCCCACGTGGAGGCTGCCTGCCTCTGTCACGACCAGGGAGGCAAGCTGCTGGTGGGCCAAGTGGCCCATGAGTTGCTGGAGAGCCTGGTCCTTCCCTCCATGGCAGGTGGGCTGCTAGTGGGCACCTGCTGCCCCGGCTCGGGCAACAGTCGGGTCAGTCGCAATTAAAAACCCACCATTTCAATTTAGGGAACTAAACCTCCATCATATGTACAAGCACCCCAAGAACTTAGTTCCCTGGAGATCCACCACTCTGCTTGCTAGGACACACCTCTCTCTAGGATAATCCCTGAGTTCTGAAAATTTCTGGTCTGACTTCCTGAGATCCCAATCTTAACAAGAGCCTTCAGGAACCATAGTTCTGTGGCAACCCACTTAATGAACTATTGAGAAAAATCAGAGCGCCTGGGAAGCCTGGTTTCCTTTGACAGTTTTAGCTAAACCCACGGACTCATACAGAATGCTTTAGTTTTGCCAAATCAGCATTTTCCAGTGGAAGAATGTTCCCAGACAATTTCTCACCAGCTCTAATCAAGATATAAAACTTCAGAAGATAAATGGTTTCCAATTCAAAAATGGAAAGGTTACCATAACTGCTATGTTTCCAAGAATATAAAACTGGAGACGATGAAGCTGCTGATAATTTTTAACTTATTTTTAGCTTGCTAATGAATAAATATGTGGCATGGCTGTTTTTGCTGCTAGAAATTTCTTTCCTGTGGGCAGACAGGAAGGGAAAATGTGCGGGCTATGAGGAGGCAGCAAGTAAACTGGAGGAAGGGTGACTGAAGGGTATTGGTGCAGCCCTAAAAGAAATGAGATCCTGGGTTCTGTCCTCAGTGGGACAGACATTATCCCACTGCTGTTTAGCCAATAACTACTGAATACAAGAAAAACATGTTTCTGTAATACTGAGGCCACTGGGAGAGCACTCAGAAATTCCCATTTTAACTAAAGATTAAAATTGCAACTAGAACCAAAGAAAACACAAGGGGCGCATCTCACTATATTAATCCTACAATATGTTACCCTGGCCAAAATGAGCATAGAGTTCATCTAAGTTTTGTCTCTGTGTCATTCACGCTGTTAGCCTTCTTCCTAATAATTTATATCCCAAGACTTGTAACACTGTTTTCACTATTACCCTGCCAGTTGATTCTTTCTGCCATTATAAATACTTGCCGAGACAATGCTTTTGCCCTTTGTTAGTTTTTTGGTGTATTGCTGTACCATATGGCACATTTAGTTTTTCTAGAAACCTTAGTTCTCTCCTTTGCTGTGGTCTGCTCTTTCAATGAAGAGATCAAGCATTTATTCTCCCTTTACTCTTTCATCTTTACTCACTGTATAAAACAACTTTCTTTAACGTCCACAGTAAGGTTCTTACCAAAAATATCAATGTGTTCACTTGTGCCTTTAACTGCCTCTGCCTGTCTCTCCTTTTCAAATTTGAAAACCTCAATATACCATTCAATGTTGCCAATTAGTTGATTTTAATTGATACCTGAAGCACTTATAAATGAGAAGGCCTTGTTTGTTTTGCCTTCTTTTATGAAGGGAGGGGACTTGATCAAAATGTGTTCTTGGAGCCAGTACGGTACAACACCTTTTAGTAAAAAGACACAATAAGACAGTAAACTGGGCGGTGTCATAGACTACGGGATATACATTTGGCAAAAACCTTATCATATGTTGGGAGATCTGGTCAAAACATCCTGATCAAATCCACTCAGAAGAGGTACCTCAGCTTTACCCTGACAAGGTACCTGCTATGTGACCAACACTAACCCTGTTATGTAACCACTCACACATGCATCTCTTCTGCCATGCTCTACTAGAATAATGATGTCCCAACATGCTGGCAATTTTCCATTAGTTACCTTTCCAAAGATGCCTCATCCTTGCGCTTCAGAAGCATCTACTGGGTACAGCCTTCTCGGGGCCTTTCAGCCCTGTGACAATAGTTTACGATGCTTACTTCTCAGCTGTGTACACAGATTGGAAACCATAATGTGAGTTAAATACATTTTTACAAGGATTTAAAGGCTTGCAAGTGTCTCATGGAAATGTATTATTTACAAGAAGAAATGCAAAACTCTAGAATCCTTGGTTCAGAGACGATAACTTTTATTAGACCAACTAAGAAATTGCAAAAAAAAAAAAATCTTTTTCTGTAAGGCTTTGGGCACACGTGCCCTTCCTCAGGCTCAGGAAAAATTAAAGATGGCAACAAGTCACCATTGATAGAAAATAAACTTCATTTTTGCACAAAGGAAGCTAAAGGAAGAAGTCTGTTCCTCTGGGTCCATGAGAGTGTCTTTGTGAGTTGCTCGTTGACTGTGTGCCCTGTGCCTGCCCCCCCCCACCCTCCACTGACAGTGCTTGTACCCCCCTGGCACCTGCCTTCCTTCTGCTTGTCCCCCACTCCCCCGCCGCCTGCTTTCTTGCAGTTCCTGCCCTCCCTGCACCTTGCCCCCACCACTCACCCCTCCCTGTGCCTGTGCCTCCCTGTTGCCTGCCTCTCCGTGATGTCTGCACCCCCTGACACTGTCCTTCCCACCACCTGCCCCCCTCCCAAGCAATGTTCCCTCTAAAGTGGTCCATAAGCATGCCACTTTGGTTCATGAGTGCGCTGCTTTGGTGTAGTGCGGGACACTTACTCCTCACTCCTCACCTGGGGCAGGCAGCAGGGCTGGGACCTCGGGGCCACGGGCCTGGCGCAGGCTCCACTGGCTCCAGGGAACTGCCCCACTCCCCTGCATCGTCTCAGGGAGTGAGGATGCACATGGTGTCAGGGCTGGGGAGTGGAGCAGTTCCCTAGAGCCAGCGGAGCCTCACTCAGGGCAGGCAGTGGCTCCTCCCTGAGGAGATGGAGGCTGGGGCTGGTGCAGGCTCTGCTGGCTCCAGGGAACTGCTCCACGGGCTTCAGGGAAGTGCTCCACTCCCCAGCCCTGACGCCATGTGCCTCCTCATTTCCCAAGGTGAAGCGGAGGAGCAGAGCAGTTCCCCAGAGCCGGTGGAGCCCACACCAGGCCCCCACCCCTGCCTTCGCCTTGCCTTGGGGAGGAGTTCACCTTCAGTAAGTGTCCCTCACCACAGCCCAGCTCCTCTCCCGGTGGGTGCAGGGTCTAAAAAAAGTGTGCACGCAGCCAGACTTCTACTTGTGTGCAGCCGCACACGCGTGCACCTTAGAGGGAACCTTGCTCCCAGCTGGCTTCCCACTACCTATCTTTCTAGGTTTGATCCCACCCTGCTGCCTGTCCCCCACACCCTCCCTTCTCCGACTACTTACCTCCATTTCAGTTCTAGCACTGGGTGGGTCTTGGCTCCAGCTTGGGGCATGAAGCACTTACTGGCTCTGGCCCCTCCCTGGCTTAGAGTTCATCTTAATTCCTGGGCAAGTGTTCTAATCCTTTCATCATGGTGCTTTATTATATAAACCTTCTGCCAGGCACTGGATGATAAGAACAAGGGCCAGATTAAGACTTAGGGGTTGTTTTGCTGGTGACTCTATGATCTGCTTTGGGTTTCAGTTAAGGTTCAACAGTTTAGTTCTTTAAAGCTGTGTGTTTGCTCCCTGTTTCCTGACATTGTTCCAACTAGACTTCAGCTTTGGAAATACTAACATGAGTTTTTCTGCATTCTGGCAGTTTGTGGCTAGATGCTCACATCCATACCTCTAACAGACCACGGACTGCCTACCCTTTGCCATAGCAATTTAACATTAACTCTCTTTGCAGTGTTTGGTACATTGGGGCCTGCAGAGTGTGTGGCAATTTGTAATGCACCTACCTTCTCTGTTACAGCCCTAACATGTGGCGAAAGGCTTAGTGTACTTACAGAGCCTGAGGAACCCTTGAAGGTGCTATGCTACCCACGAGTTCAAAAACCTCCCTTTCCTAATGGCCTCTTTCCTCTTCCTTATGGACCTCTTTAATCAGCTGACTGAAACAGGTGGATTCCCTTGTCCTTCTGCAAACCTAAGTTTAACTATCATCATGTAATTATATACCACCCCCCTCAATATCTGTTCAAGTCAAGCATGGTCAACTCACTCATAGCTTTCACCTTCTTTAGCTACTGCTCTCTATAACAGATTTTTTTCCAGCTACAATATTTAAGCCACCATCTTCTTGCCTTTGTTTTGGCTGTTATTACAGAATCTAAAATACAGATCTTGTGCATCCTCTGCACTGCCAAACAGCCAAACAAAATGTCTAGAGTACGACAGTCATAAAAACAGTGTCATAGAAAATTAGGGTTGGAAGGGACCTCAGGAGCTCATCTAGTCCAACCCCCTGCTCAAAGCAAAACCATCCCCAACTAGATCACCCTTTTCCACTAAAAACCTCCATCCCTTGCTTTTATGTTGTGGTGTGTTCCCCTAGCCTTTCCCTGCCAAGGGGTAGCTAACAAGGCAGCAGGGATTGGGGTTTTCAGATGCCCCATATTTGCCCTTCTCTGGGGTTTGCCACCAGTGGCACTTTCTAGGGGCTACCTTGCTACAAGCAGCCCCACCACTGTGACCACAAACCCCCAGTAGGGTACAGTTTTCAGTCTTACCCAGAACACATCCTGGGTTCTGGCCTGAGTCCCTAGGGCCTAGCTGTACTACCCAGGCACTTTGCTTCCCTGGTTACTCCCAGGTGTTATGGACTCAGCCCCTAGGGCTATGGTGTCCTGCCTGAACACTTCACTTCTCCTGGCTGCTCTCAGGTGTCATAATCTGAGCCTCTGATGTCACACGACCCTCCTGGGCCATGGGCTTGCCGCCCCATTCCTTGTCCCTTGCTCTCAACTCCGGGCCCCTTTGAGCTCACCTGGACCTCTCAATAGGTCCTCTGGACACTTATTCAGGTCCCACACTCTCAGCCTTTTTCTAGGCCCCAGACCCCTCATCAGATCTTGCACTCAGCCCTTTCCTGGGCCCTGGTTTCACACTCACTGGATTCCCAGGAACCTCCTGCACCCCTTTAGTTCCTTCCCAAACCTCCAGACTGATGCAAGCTGCACTCTCTTTGATGGTGTTCCAGAGCTGCAGTCATCCTGCTCAGTAGATGTTTCCTCAGCAGCCACCAGGGTCTTAGACTGGATATAAGCCTAGGCCCTGAGTTGATCCATCACTAAGTCCCCCCTCCTTCTGCGCCAGATGGCTCCAAAATAAGCCCTGCAGGCTGCTTTTCCTGCATGGTCCCCAACTGCCTTCCTGCTGCACTTGCAGCCTGCCTCAGCCATAACCTGCCTGCTCGTAAAGTAGCAGGAGCTGAACTCCTCCTGCTACAGATGGAGATTCCACAATTTCTCTGGGTAGCCTGTTCCAGTGCTTTACTACCTCACTAGTGAGAAAGTTCTTCCTGATAGATAACTTAAACTTCTCCTATTGCAACTTTCAACCATTGCTCCTTGTTCTGGCATCTGCTACCATTGAGAACAGTCTAGCTGCATCCTCTTCTGAACCACCCTTCAGGTAGTCGAAGGCTGTTATTCACTCCCATCTCAGCACGAATGACACGTGCCCCTGGAGGCTGGGGGAGCATGACAACTGACCACAGGTGGTGGCGGTGGCGGCAAGCTCCTGCAGGTGGCCACAGTGGTGGCAGTTCCGGGTGGTGAATGCCAACTGGTGGTCACCAACCACCTGCAGACACCACCGGCATTGTCAGCAGCAGCCAGCAGCGATCAGCAACTACCCACAGGCGCAGCTGGTGGTGTCAGCAGTGAGAGGGAGGGGCATGGTGAGTGGCGATTGCCTGCAGGCGCTGCCAGCAGCGCTTCTGTCAGGTGGTGCACCACCAGTCTCAGGGGGTGCATGTGCACCTCTGTGCACCCCCTACGCATCGCCAATGCCTCTCAGTCTTCTCTTCTCCAGACTAAATAAGCCCCGCTTCCTCAGCCTCTCTTCATAAGTCAGGGTCCTTAGCAGTGACCCTAGGATCATTGTTTTTTAAATCCTGAACCAAATCAAATACTAGACTCCTGACCCTCTCCATTAAGTGGCACTGGTTCTGTTCCTCAGACACCTGTCACTGCTCTAACATATCAGTAGCATGATCAAACTAGGACCCAAATGCCTCTTCACCAGGCATGGGAGGTGAGCTTCCAGAAAACACCTGTAAATTTCAATATGGGGCTAACTCAATACAAGGTTGTAAACCCTCTTTTAAGGCCTGCCCCAGAGCCTTTGCCCACATGTGTATAAAAAGGTGGATGGCAGCACCATTATGTGATTTTGAATGAAAGTGCTTGTGGCAGTCATGTTTTGTGCTAAACTCTGTTGGCCTGCTCAAGGCACATTTAGCAAGTTAAGCCCTCCAGAGGATGGAGGCATCATTCCACCTGTTTTCTACATCCAAATGGGCTTAAGAATAAAGTGCCTAGTTGATCAAGTTTCTGCAGTTCTTGGCAAGTGGAGAAGACAGAGCTGCAGAAACTTGGGCAACTTTCAGATCAGAAAGGGAAGAACCTTGCAGGTTTTGGCAACTGCCTTATCCTGGATTGTCTTGGATTGCAGACTTTAGGTGTCTAATGTACTTTTCTGGAGCTGGCTTTTTAACATTTCACAGCAGTATGATAATAGGGCAATTAATGATTATAAAAGGCTCTGTGGGTGGATCACACTCCACAGGTGCAAAGCAGAATTCTTAACATAGAAAGGACCTTTACTGCAGCATTTTGATAATTCTGTTTCTTTTCCATATACATACTAGGAAATATATTTAGCTATTCTATTCACAACACACAGATGCACAGCCCTTTCCCACCCACAACACATTAGCTGAACTTTTTGCACATTCAAATTTTCAGGGTTCATTTTAGTTTTGCATGGAGGTCCCTAATAATCTTTATTTTAGCTATCTGGTTAAATATAATTATTGGTTCAAGACCATTGTTAATCAACAACAGGAGCAGAAGGACCAAGAAATACATGAAGATGAGAAGAAAATATTCCAGAGCCTCTACTACTGAGGTACTATATGTTCCTAGACATGGCACTCAGTTTCAGTTTTCCCCTCTGTAAAATTGGGTAATTCCATTTAGCCATGTCAACGGCATGCTGTGAAGATGAGTTATTAACTTTATTTACTCAAATCCAAGAAAATTTTTTTGTCCCATTCAATATGAGGGGGAAAGTCCCTCATCTTAGATTTGAGTACCAATGGGGGAATGGTGGCTGCAGCTCTGACTGACCCCAAGCCCTGAAAAATGCCTTAACCAGCAGACAATAAGCTATGTTCAAATGGAATAAGGGAGGGGCATTTGGATAGTCGTCCTACTAAAGCTGGCCACTGTGCAGAAAAGAAAACAAAATTCATGGAGCCAGAGAACAGGAGAGCTTGTGACAGGGAGCCTGACACTACCCTAGTGATCTGGGTACCTCATAGGAGAGAAGGGGTAGTCCTGTATTCCGGTTACCACTCCTAGGATTGTGCCAATTTTTATGCAATCATTTAATCCTTCCTTCAGCAATCCCTCACAGTCAAGGATGATTGACTTATCTGTGGGTCCAAAGATGGCTGACAAGTCCAATCTGGGATCAACTGCTCTGCTGCAACACAGCATATATTTCTGTGTGGGATGGGTGGCTCTGGATTCTTAATTCAGTTTGCGACATACTGCTTCTGCCACTTCTGCTTTTCCAACTCCTGTTGTTGTCATAAGGTTTCAAAGTACTAAGATTCTTGCAGAAGACTCTTGCAGAATCCCTCTGCAATTTCCAGTCAGACCTGTCTCCTTTCTTGAAGCCTGTCAATACCATGGCATATATGAGGTCATCTGGGATTTCCTCATCATTCCAAAGCCTTAAGATGAGGCCATGGAGCTGTGATGTGAGCTTCTCTCTCCCCCTGCTTGAAGATTTTGGTAGGGATTCCATTAGCTCCAAATGCTTTGTTGTTCTTCATCTGCTTGAGGGCTTTCCTCACCTCACCAAGGTTTTGAGAGATTCTGAGATTATCTTTGACTGGGTGTTGCAGGACAGAGTTGAGAAAACTCAAATCAACAACAGAGTCTCAATTAAGGAGACTCCTTAAATCGAGCATCGATGGTCCTTCCAACGGGCATTGAAGGCTCCCTTTCCTTGATCAGGGCTTATCCTTAGGTCTCAAGGGGGTTGGTCCCTGAGTACTCAGACTGCCGATGGCTTTGGTGACATTGAAAAAACCATGCATAACGTGGTTGTCAGCAAGATACTGAGTGTCCTTCACTTTGTCTTTCCACAACCTGTTCTTTTTATCGTGGTTCTTCCTCTGGACCTCTGCCTTGGCTTGTTGGTAATTCAATTTCTTTTGCTTGGAGTTGGTATTATTCTGCCAAGCACAAAAGGGCTTGTGTTTGTGGTCGATCAACTCTTGGCTCTCCCAGTCATTCCCATCAAACCAGTCTTGATCTTTCTTGGTAGAGAATCCAAGCGTCTCTTCACAGGCACTGAAGACAGTGGACTTGAAAGCATGCCAAGCACTGCTGACATTCTCCCATTGTTGCTTGAAATACACCAGTTTTTGAGGTCACTTGACTGGGTACTTGAGTTCTTCAATGTTGATCTTCTGTCAGCATTGCTTCTGCTGTAGCTGTTGTTTAGGAGCCAGTTTGAGTGACATAACTAAGTGGCTGAGTAAGTGATTGGTCCAGCAATCATTAGCTCCTAGCATAGCTTGTGCAATGAGGACATCTTTTCGATCCTGGGCATGAACAATGACATAATCAATCAGGTGCCAATGCTTAGACTACTGGTGTTGCCATGATGTCCTGTGCCTGTTTTTATGGCAGAACAGGATGTTGGTGATGGTGATCCCATGTTCTGTGCATTTGGTCAACAGAAGGGTGCCGTTGGAGTTGACCTTTCCCTACTCCTTGATGGTTCTGTTCAAGAAGGTACAGTCCCTTTTGACTCTGGCATTGAAATCACCAAGAAGTAGTCAGTCTCTGTCTGAATTATCAGAGAGTATTTGGTCAGGACTGGCATAGAATTCTTCCTTGGTTTTATCAGTGGTGTCAAGAGTCAGGTCATATACACTGATGACAGTGGTGTATTGGCTCCCTACCAGTTTAAGATGGAGAGTCATGAGGTTCTCATTAAATCTGACAGGGAACTCGTTGAGTTGATTTATATTCATTCTTGATGGCAAAACCAGCCTCATGAAGCCTGTGTTCTCCTTCCTGTTTACCCTTCCAGAAGAAAGTATCACCACCTTAATGTTCTTTGAGCTGTCCATTTCCTGCTCATTGGGTCTCGCTCAGTACAGTGACTTCAATGTTGTTTTAACTGAGTTCTTGAGCCATGAGTGTAGAGTGGCACTCTGGGTGTTCACTATTAGAATTTTCCATGACAGTCCTGATGTTCCAGGTCTGAAAATGGGTTGGGTGCCTTTGCTGATTTCAACTACAGTAAAGGTGATCCCACTGGATGTGGTTATACAGCCAGGAAGAAGGAAGGCTATGTTTTCAGTACCTTTTGTAGCCCTCTCTCCATGTGAGGTGAGTAAAGTGGATCCTGAAAAGAGCTCCCCAGTTGCAATTACAGTTTCCAAATAGCACTCCTGCCTCATCCAAGTGCTAGATGACCTTCTTGTAACCGCTGCCTTCATGCCAGTTCATGGAGCTTCCAAACCTCACAATCCTGCTCCTGTTAGCACCAGCCAGTTGTCAGGGGGCTTGAAAAAATGTGCTGGAGAAGCTGTTTTCATGGAAGACATGTGTGTGTGATTTTATTTTATTGTGGAGAAATTGCTGCACATCAGCTTCCACACAGTTCTTGACAGAATGGACCTTAATCCAGTGGCAAGGAAGCCAAGACAATTGGAGATCTGCTGCAGGCTTTGTCTGCCTTCACAGCCATTGAGATTCTAACATCTTCTGTCTGCTCCACCACTGAGGACTTGTACACCCATGGCAGAGGGCTGGGCAGGCTTATTATAGTGGTGACATGTACTTGCCATGTCACAGCACCATCAAATGATATATGTGGTTTTTCAGAAGGGAAAGCATTGCAACTGACCACATCCTAGGGGTGCTGCCACTGCTTGGTCCATGACTGCTTAGTCATCAGAGTTCAGAGTTACCTCTGCTTAACAGCTTCACATCTAATCTTCCCTGAAGGTTATTCCTCTATCCACCACCTGTGGGCACACTAGGTAGCAGTATAGGTCTGCTGCAAGAATCATTTAATAACATATGCATAAATAGTCCATGGAGAAGGGACAAGAATGTAGGTCTCTCCTCCCATCCAAATATTTGAATAAGAAAGAGGAAGAATTTCAAAAACATTGGCTCAAATTGTTCCCCATGTGCATGGGTGGAACCAGAATAATCTCAGATTTTGGCAATGGGCACACAACAGAAAAGTACTATCATCTGCAGCACTGTACCCTTCTTGCCTCAGCGGGGTTAGAAGGATCCCCTTGGTAGCTTTAAATAAAACTTGCAATAAAATAATACCAGCTGAGACCCTGTTAAGTTTTTGCAGGCCCCTCAGCACAGTAGAAATATTTGCATGTAAGTCACAGGGATAGTGCCAGGTAAATTACTCTGGGCAAGGACTCCCCATTGGAGCCATACTACTAAAAGAACAAGGTCAGGTCACTGTGCTGTACAGCCAGACCTTCTGCTGACTAGTGAGACATGCAGATGATAGAAGCTGAAGACTCTGGGTAAATGAGGGAGAAACAAACCTTCTCCAATAAGGAACTTTGATTGTACACTTTTGGGGGGAGGGAGGGAAGGGAGGGCATTTACTATCTGAATACAACACTTTGTTTCTGGCTGTAGTTGTAAAAATAACAAGCAGTAATAAAGGATGCTGAAAGAGTTATGTGTAAACTAGATGCAGGAAATGTGGAAAAGTCCCAGATCTCCTTTTTTCACTTTTTCCTTATAAGCAGTGGCTTCAGCTGAAGTTATTAAACAGACCCATTTTCACTGATGCAGGAACAAGTTTTAGAGCAAATCTACAGGCTTGCAAGCTGCCTCAGGAGTCCAATTTTTATAGCTGTTGAAACTGCACGTGCCAGTCTTACCATGATCACAAAAATCCCTCTTCACTCAACCTGCAACTGGCTTTGCCTTCTCTAGATTGTAATAATGGTCAGAAAAAGCAGTAATGTTTTTATTTATGGCATACAGTGAAACCTCATCTAAAATAATAACATATTTTGTATTATCTGGAGAGCATCATGTCTTTGAACACAGTTTAGTATAGAGTTCTGTCCATGTTGCTAGTTATTTGTAGCTTTTACAAAATGATACTTTTTGTGGATAATATCCCTATTAAAATTCAGTTCATCACACACACAACAGCTAAAGGAGAGTTTGGCCTGTAATCTTCACAACTTTTTTTCTGCAAGTTTTTACCAACGTACTTTCAAGATGGATGAACTTTTCCACTATAAGCAACAACAATAGGACTCACTGACTATTTCCCAATAGAGGACAGGAAGATTTTATTTATTTATTTATGGGGGGGGGGGGGGAAATCAAGCCCTGGAACTTATTTAAAAGCAAAAACAAAACTCAAAACAATAACAGCTTTAACTCTTGCTGAACAAGGATTGAACAACATGAATTACAAACACAATTTTATGATTTTTCAAGTGGAGTTCTCTAAACTAATTGCTTTCCAGTAGGATATTCTGACAACATCTCAACCAATTGAACACGATATTGAAAGTATTGCATTATTGGAACAGCTTCTTATTAGCTCATCATAACTTTGGGGAATTTTTGCTTGTATCAGCATCTCAAATAAAAGAAAAGCAAGCCCTTTCATAGATTCAGAGATTGTTAGGGGATGGAAGGTTCCTTGCAAATCATCGGGTCCAACCCCTCTGCTTTAGGCAGGAAAACAACTGGGGTCAAGTGACCCCAGCAAGGTCCAGTCTCCTCTTGAAAACCTCCAGGGTAGGTGACTGCACCACCTTTGGAGGGAATTTATTCCACAGTCTGGACACCCTGACTGTGAAGGGATTTTTCCTGGTATTCAGCCTGAAACATCCTTCCAGGAGTTTATATCCACTGATCCTGGTCTTCCTTAGGGGTGCCCTAGTGAACAGTTGTGCACCGAGCTCCTGATGCACTCCTCTGATATAGCAGTAAGCCGCCATCAAGTCACCTCTCAACCTTCTCCTCTTTAGGCTAGAGACCCAGGTTCCTCAGCCTTTCCTCGTATAGCTTGCCTTGCAAGTCCCTGATCATATGCGTAGCTCTTTTCTGGACCCTCTCAAGTCTTTCCATGACTTTACTGAAGTGTGGTACCCAGAACTGGATGCAGCACTCCAACTGCGGTCTCACCAGTGTGGAGTATAGTGGGAGTATCACTTCCTTAGTTTTACACAAGATGCATCAGTTAATGTAAGCCAGCATATTATTTGCCCTGCGGGCCACCGTATTGCACTGACAGTTCATGTTCATGCGATAGTCCATTACTCGTAGGCCCTTTTCGACTGTTGTACAAATCAGACTGTCACCTCTGAGCCTTTATGTATATTGATGGTTATTTGCCCCCAGATGGAGCACCTTACATTTGGAAGTATTAAATTTCATCTGGTTCCAGTCTGCCCAACTCTACCTTGTCCAGGTCTGCCTGTATCTGCAACCCATCTTCTGGCATGGCCACACTGCCCCATAACTTGGTGTCATCCACAAATTTGACCAGCAAGCTTTTCACTCCCCCATCCAAACCACTGATAAAGATGTTGAAAAGCACCAGTGCAAGCACAGACCCCTGAGAGACACCACTGGCCACTTTGCACCAGGATGACACAGATCCATTCATAAGAACTCTGGGTCCTACCCTGTAGCCAGTTTCCCACCCACTGAACCATCGAGCAGCTGAGCCTACAATCTTCCAGCTTTTCCACAAGTATATTGTGGAATACTAGATCAAAAGCCTTTTGGCAGTCTAGGTATGTAACATCTAGGTATAATCGCATACTGCAGAATATTTTGTTTGAAGAGGAGGTAAAATGTTCCTCTTTAAATACTGGTATTTGATCAGTCCTAAACACATCCAGCAATGACTACCAAATAACTAAAAAGTCTTGTTAAACTCCATCATCATGTGCTTTCTGTATAGTTTCAAGCAAACAAAAAGGTGGCTGGGGTGCTAGATATCTGGATAGAGTTAGCTTGCCAGAAAGAAAGTTCTTCAGAAATAAATGGAAATTTTTGACACCTTTATAATGTAATCATTTTGTTAAATTGATATTATATAATTAATTATCATATTTAACTTTTAATTATATCCCTTTAGAAATATGAGCATGACCTTTATTATTTTGGAAGCCTAGAGACCCACAAAATAAATTTTAAAGCCTCTTTTATTTCCTGGTAAAATGGGAATTAGGGGTTATTTAATCCAGATATCCTCTCTAGTTAGTTGTTCACTTAAAAATAACCATGAAGTCATTGTGCTTTCTCTTTACAAGGTGGCTGTTAATAGACCACATGAATACACCACATGATTTTTCAATTGGTGTAAGGGCTCAGGATCTTGTCACAAGTGCTTACATTTTTGACTGTACGGGCAGATCAAACTATCTTTGGCTACTCCAGGTAACTTCAATGTGGAATGTGTGATAAATAATTGAACGTAGTTTTTAACTTAAAAAACAACTTCAAGATTTTATTCTAAATCTCACTACCAGGGCTAGTTCTGTCTTAACATTAAATAAGTAAATACTAAATAATATATTTTTGAAATCTACTTAAGTAATATTTATTATCTAATTCATGGTAGATCCCAATTATCCCAACAGAACTGAGGCAGTCATAACGTTGGATCTGGTTCTAAAATTCAAACAGAATGCCAGATCCAAAGAACTTATGTTTCAGGACTCTATAAAAGATATATGTTTACTAGTCTCAGCCATTGCCCACTGGGGATAAGAACCAAAGCAAATGCTTTTTTTCCACAATTCCTTAAATGTCAGAAATATTTCTGTTCAGAAAAAATATGCTGACATTTGTGGATTTCTGGTCTCATTTAAAATGCACTCTGTAGCTGCACCGTGCTCCAGGGCTCGCAGTCCCCACAACCACAATCAAAGCCCCTGAAAGGGCTTCGCAATTTTTTGTTTTAAAGGTAACTCTTTAAAGATCCCCACAAGCAGAGTAAATAGCTGCTAGCTGCTGCCGATAGATTTTGCTCCGAGGATCTCCTCAGTTGGTCCCCCCAAATAAAACAACCTTTAAACAAGAAACAGGCACACAAACAAGACTAAACCTTTCTGCCAGCCCAGCAACCTCACTCCTACTTGCAGCAAGCAGTTCATCTCACAGCTTGCTTTTGCTCTTCTGGGAGCTTTTAAGCTTCTAGATTCTAAGACACTCCCCACCTACCCAAATGCCCCACATCTGGGGGCTCTCACAACAGGGCTGACTGTTGGGACAGGACACCTTATTAACAATCCCCCCCTGAAGTGATTCCGCATAGAAATGGCAGAAGCATGCTATTGTCATATAGCTTAGAAGGCTGCCTAGAAGCCTGGCTTTGTCTTCCCACAGACTGCTCTGTACTTTAAAATCTGAACCCCTATGAGAAAGGGAGTCAGGAAATCTAGGTTCTTTTCCAATCTTTGCTATTGGTTTGCTGGTTGACTTTGGGCATATTACTTTAACTGTCTGTGACTCAGTATTCCTATCTGGTAATGGGTAGAATGGCAGTAACTTCCTTTCGTAAATTACCTTGAAATCAACAGAAGTAAAGTGCTATTGTATGGAAGTAGAGGAGAAGAATCAAAATGAATAAAAAAGTCTGTCTAGCCAAATAATTCTAAACATGGAAGATTCTAAACCCAAAATGGATGGATCCTGAAGCTAGCACCCATACATATTACAATCTTTAAAGTGTCAAAACATAAACTGGATTTATGTTTTTTGTTCATGGAAACCTTGATGTTACAGTTATTTGCATGGGAAGTGAAATTCAATTTGTTATATTCCAACTTTCTTCCGTTTTAGAACACCTCATAAAATTGGAGTTCTTATTTGTAGAGTGGTATAAGTCAAAAGCATAACAAACATCTAGCAAGCTACTATATCTTTCTATGTTCTTTTCTATCCACAATGACATTTCTACATTGAATGTATTTGGAAGCCAGACCATACAAATTAATCTCTATGGAAAGTGTTTATCCTTAGCTATGCTTTAAGTTTTCCTGATTACAAGTTGTATGGTGACAGCTAGCTTTCCTTTTCCAAGTGATTACACTCTATGTATAAACAGGTATTTAGTATTTTTGTCTTCTGATTCAGTAATCACTTATTTCCAAAACTAATATGTACACCAGGAAACCACTGGGGCTAGGTACAGTCAAAAAGCCTGAGGCTGAATTGGTTTCATCTTTGCAGGTTAGTCTAAGCTGCACAGACTAAATTGAAACAGAAGTGAACAGATATTTACCTTTGATTCTGGAAATGCAGCCACATGCCTACAGTAGCTCAGGCCAGAAGCCAGGGACACTAAAGCACCAGTCTGTAGCTGTGTGCTCACTTCCTCTTCCTGCTGCCCCCAAGGTCTCTGGGATCTGCAGTCCAGTATTACAGCAACAGGATTCTGCAGGTGTGCTCATTACATCCTCTTCCTGCTTCTAGGTGCCTCTGGGATTTGTAGTCCACAGTTGCAGCCAGCAGTAAGTTTGAGATGGGGAAGGGGTGTTTTAACCCCACTCCCTGGCCCCAGACCCCTGCCAGGGTTTGCTGAGGGGGCATTCCCTCCCTTTGTAGACTGGGCTGTATCCCCAGCCAGGCTTGTCCCCCCACTCCTTGTTAGCTAGCCCTCACTGCTCCAGCTAGGGAGCAGAGGGGCAGGGCCAGCCTTGCTCTCTGGAACAGACAATACAGCCCAGCTCAATGCTGGAAAGCATGCTGGACAACTGTGCTTTCACTTGAACCAGGAAGGTGTCTGGGACAGAAGTTTCATAACCCAGTTTGGCTCAAAGTCTGATGCTACAGTCAACCAGGTTTACCTTAACCACTTTCAGCCATCTTGAAACTGGTTTGTGTGCACTGATCTTCTGTTCTGTTACAAGTTTCAACCAGTTTCTGATCACTTAAACCAGTTTATGTGCAACTTCTGCCCCAAGCTTAGAACATGGAAGTATTGAGTACCGAAGTAGTAAGCATGTCTTATACTTTTGTTTGTTTTTCTATTCTCAACCTACACATACTTTAATAAAATAAATATGTAAAGATTTTTTTCTAATTCATCCCACTCTAAACTGTAACCCCTTCTCTTCCCAGAATAGAATATGACCCACTGTAATTTGGGGTTGTTAAGAGTTATATAGCAGGATAATTAGTGCTCCATATTAATTACAATTTATTGTGGTATCCCTTGCCATGGATTTTTTTTCAGAACTCTCATTAAGTTGGGAGTGGGGAGACAGCCTTATGGTTGTGCAGAAAACCTTTCAAATGATGTGAATAAAAGAAAAATAACAAATCTCATGTTCATCAGTATGCTAGGAGGCAGCCTAAAACAGCTCTAACACACACAAACTGTTCCTGTTCACCTCAATGGTTTGTCAAACCTGAAGCCAGGTGATGACGTGCAGTTTGCTGTGGGTGGATATTGACCACTGGGACAATTAGTTGTCATGGTAGGAGACCTCATAGTGCTCATTTCCAAGCCCTCTCTTTACCTGCTGCAAAGGACATGGAGAGAAAAGTTATATTGCTTCCCAGGACCAAGAGTTCCAATGTACTAAACATCATAAGCATACATCCTATGCCTTCCCAGGTACTAACCACCAGATCCTTCTCCTACTCAGCTGTCAAAAGCTCTAGCTCTTACAATGGAATGATGAGTTTGCAATCAGAAAAAAAAATCTGTGGAACACTGACAATTTGGCAGGTGCATAAAATGAAGTGAACTTGTAGGCACAAAGGATATGTCACTAGTTGTATTTCACATGTAATTTAGTAAAACAACCTTTTTTAAAAAGTTCATGCATTACATATAGTCAAGAACCAGAATGACAGAGTACTCTCCTAGAAAAGAGTTATGTTTAGTTTATCCTAACAAATAATGTGGTCTTGTATTCAGCTTGCTCCTAGTGTTAGCCATAATTCTATTTGCCGTGTAGCAATATATCCCCTTCTTACCATTTATGAGGTCTAGGATCAGGCCCTAATTTCAATGGCTCAATTATAAAAATTATTACTTTAGAAGATGAATGCCAACACCCTTTTCACACACCTTAGCCCTCAGTCTAAATATCTCCACTGGCTTTAATTTACCTGGTCTTCATAGCTTCACAATTTCACTTTGTCAACATTATAAAAGACTGTATGTTAGTTTCAAATATCTTCCAGGAGTTTAAACATTAGGAAGTATAAGCATCTTTTGTATAGCATAAGGCTTTGCTATGGCATTTGTATACAATGCCTGTATATTAAAACTTTTCCTCATCCCCCACTGCCACGCTCTATAAACATGAACAAATTGCACCTGTTCAAAGGAAAATAAGGCCAATTTTATTTTGAATAAAGAGGCTAATCAGAATGTTAGCAATCAGCTTCCTAGCATTAGTTAATTAGAATTCTGCAGCTCTTTATTCATTGATAGCTAAACACTCTGATGACCATATCAAAAAGCAAATTATTTAACCGTATTTTGGTATCTGTTTCAGTCTGAAACCCTGTTAAATGATTTAAATGAAAAAGCATTACATATACAAATTAAAGAGAATAATATATAATCCTCACTGAAGCAGCAAAGCTGAACTCTGGGCACATCTACATGTGTGCTTTAATGCACATTATCCTATTTGAGTGAGCATTAAAGAATCACAAAAAATGGTGCTCTTTAGTTAATGTGACTTAAAATAGACTAATGTGCATTAAACCATCATTAAAAAACCACTGGACTCCTATACACATGCAGGGAGGCTGCTCTGATGCACTGCAATTTCAGCACGTTGGAACAGATTCAATAAACTCTTTTGGAGTCTGCTCATTCAACGAGCTTGAGTTCAGAACATCATACTGCCGTTTTTCAGTGCAGGGACACTGATACCTATGATGCTCTGGCCACTCAGACCTGCACTAATTAAAGTGTACCCCCCACCCTCCATCTCCCAGAGCACATGTATAAATGCCCATGCTCTTTAGTGAATGCTTATTAAGACAGGCTAATGCACATTTTCCTAGTACCTCACAATGGAGGTACTAGATTGAATGCACATTAACTAAAACATGTTAATGCACGTGTAGACGCACCCAATCTTAACTCCTAATATCCTCCAGTTTGGCTCAAATTCTACCCTGCCATGCCATGTGGAATTCACATTTAAGTCAATAAAGGCCAACCACTAGGATGTGGGGGAAAGAATAGACCTGGTCAAAACTCAGAATGGCTATTTTGTGAGGAATATTCCAATTCTGAATTCTTTCTTTAACAGCAGAAAGAAAAATGTGAAATTTCTTGCAAAATAGGATTTCTGAATGATTTTTGTTTTGGGAAATTTCATTTGATCACAAGGTTACTGTGAGGCACCATTAGCAACACAACTGTAATGTACTGAAAAAGACATTTCTGGTACAGATAGGAAGGCATTAGTTTAACTTTTCAAGGCAGTGTTGTCAGTGTTTTTCATTGCAAACATAACTGCGATCTCAAAATATAAAGATGTCTCAATCAATACTAAATAGCAATTGCCCTTAAGGCTTAATGTATAATAAAATATATGTTGAAATAAAGGAATATTTTTCTTAGTGTCATAGTAGGATATGGCATATTATGAATGTCAGTTGTAGAAGTGACTGTAAAGACATTATCCAATATGCTATATGACTGGAGTATCAAACATATGTGCTACAAGATAGATTTGGCTCATAGGGATCCTAGTGGGCCAGGTAATTTGAGGACAGAGTTTACAGGGGACAGAACCAGCCACAGAATCTAGGTCCTGTTGGATATGGCTGGCAGCAGGCGCGAGGTGAGAAAAGGTTGTGCCAACACAGCTCTGTTAGTCACCAGGCCACTTGGCTGTCTACCATCACTGGTCCTGAAGCAGCCACTGCTTGACTCACCACTCCTACTGCCGCAGCAGCTTGTCCCACGATCTGGATCCAGCCCTAGACACAGGGTAAGTTTGACATCCCTTCTACCTAACATGTCAGATGAATTACTACTACTGATATGTTGTGACATACAATGATTTAAATGTAAAAGCATATCAGAAGAATCCATTTTAAGTAGAAACTTCATTATGGCACTAATTTAAAAAAAATCCTAAATGAGCATTTTTTCCCGGATTTTTTTCATTTGGGAATTTCAGCAAAGCACATAAAATTTCAAAAACATTTTTATTTTGTAAAAATGTCATTTTCCAAGGAACAAAACATGTGAAAGATTTTCAGCTGACTGCTTTGAGACATCTCCCACTGCAGTTAATGGATTCTTTGTTATTGACTTTATGACAACAGGATCAAACTCCCTAGGGCAGAATTGTTGCCATTTATACCATTAACCAAGCTAATGAGCTATGAAGGAAGAGGTCAGTATAACACACTGAACACTGAAATGCATCTTTCATGGCAAGATATTTATACAAATATACATACACAAGAACTGATGCATCTTTGCTCAGCTCAGCATGAGCAGGGTCATTAGGATAGATTAACCATAGTAGGCACATCTACATGTGATAGACACTACATTGCCATAACACACCATGGTGATGTACTGTCATTGGGGACAAACAGTGACACCAGTGCTGTGTCGCTATAGTGATAAGCTACCTCATTATAGCACATCACCATGGCAATGTAGCGTCTAAAAATAACCATGCGCTGCTGGGATGGTGCAAAAACAGCTGTTACTGCACTGTTATTTAGTACTTCCAAAAGCAAGTACCAAATGCTGGCGCAGTAACAACTGGTAGATGTGCCCAGTATCAATTCTAGCCATTGCTAGAAAAATGACTAAGACCAACATGTCAATTTGGTAAGAGTATGCCAAATTTGCTTCTGTAATAAAGATGTTGTAGAATAACCTGCTGGCCTTTTCCTTCAGCCTTTGGATCAGCAGCACAGAAAGTCTTGTGAAGGAGGAGACCAGCTATAGATCTCCTGTGAATGAGCAGCCCTGCTTCTTCCAGTCAGTGGAAAAGAGCTGGATTAATTAGTCATAGCCAACAATTTATTTCATTAGTTTCTCCCTTATCTGTCCTCACAGATTATTCACAGTCTTTGACTTTAACTAATTTTTTTCTTCTTTTAAACTTTGATAAAATATCTTATACAAGAGTGATTCAGCAATCCCAACAGTTTTGAGGATTTGCGATCAATAATTCCTTGTTGGGCCTGTAATTTGCTCACTTAAGTCACATGGCATTATTTCTAGTTAGACTGGATAATTTTTAACCCACATAACATTCAAGATATCTACACATACACACAAATGTTCAATAACTGGGTAAATATTTGTGTCAGGACTCATTCATTAATATGACGATTTCTGAAAGAGAAGGGAGAAAAGAAAAGGTTCCTAAAGACCAGAGCTAATATATGTTTTGGTTTGAATAAATGACCTTTTTTTGTGTTATTGGCTTGGTTCTGGTAAAGCACCATTGAGCACAGTCCTACTTATTTAAGTATAATATGGGTTATGGAAAAAGGGAAAAAAAGTCAACCAGGAAGAGCAACAACTCAAGTGAGTAAAGGCTAAACATGAGATGCAGAGGCAAATCCAGTTGGGTGTACGGGTTGTAGGAGTAAATTTAGTCGGCTTCTGACCTACTTGACTAGAAAAACAGACAGAGACCAGAAGTGCTAATACTGCTTATTTCAGTTATGTGTTTTGAGATAAGAAATCCTGCATGTCTTATTACCCTGTGCACAGATGTCCAATTAAGTAAACTTGTTTTAGTTTATACAAGGTCATATTTTTTTTCTCTCTTTACCTGTCTTAAGTATAAAAATGCTTGAAAACTTAGAGAGGAGGAGGATTCCTTCAAAACAGACAAGTGGGTGATTCCCCTTGCTATATGAAATCCTCCCTGTGATCACAGTATAGCCCTAAATAAAGAAAAGCTGGCTCTGTCAGTTCTGATTCAACCACAATGTGAAGTTGATTTCTTCCACGGTTTGGTGCCGTGACTCAGATAGAGACGCCTGGAGTGATCAGTTGGGACACAGACATCTCTTCACTGAAGCCCTGGCGCCAAACCAAGATAAGAGACCTTTTGAAATCTCTCTTAGGGCTTTTCAGTGAGAGGCTGTCTCTGTGTCTTCCTGATTCACTGCTTGAGGCTCACCCTATCCAAACTTTTTTTCTGCCAGAACTGTCAGACCCACTGTGTAAGTAGTAACTGTGAGTAGAAAGAGTTAAGGTTAAAGACTCTGTGTTGCTGTTGTCAATGAAAGTATTTCCCCACGTGAATTAAGTTCTGTAAAGAACTATGAGGTCTCTCTGAGACCAGGAGTGGAAACCTTGTGCAGCCGCCCCGAAGACAACAGATTTGTTCTGTGTGCTCTTCGAAAGCAAAGATGCAAAGTAGAAACTCTTAGAGTGAGTGTTTTCCACAATAAGCATTGACCAAGGCTGAGACTAAAGAAATGCTCTTGAACCTCATGCCTCAATGCAGAAATTCCCTTGTGTGAATTGAGAGTATGAATTGAGAAATATGAGTCACTGACCAGGTCTGAGACTAAGGTTGGGTTCAGCTGCCCCAAGGCTGTCCGGAAAGGCAGTTTTGAATGCAAAGAGGCCCAACTGGAACCTCGTGACCTAGTGGACAGGTTTACCCTTTCCCCACTCTCACAAATGAGCCGTGTCTAACCGTGAGTAACCGCATTGTGTGCTGTTATTGCAGTAGAGTCTTGTCTTTAGATATTAGCCACAGCATCTCTGTGCCGTTAGCAACTCTGACCGGACACCCTGAATAAGCCATTCCTGTATGAAAGACCTGTGTGAATTGGGTTTAAAGATATGGGGAGCGGAGAGTCTAAAGACATACTGGCTCCAGCACTGTACGTGTACACACACTATGGCCATAAAAGTTGTAAGTTTCTAGACAAATGGAATTGGTATACCAGAGATGATTTTAGCCAGCAGTTTCCCCTGGAGGGAGCATTTGATTTAAGTAAAATTGTTCATCTCCACAGAGACCTTGAGTTAAGAGGTAGTAATACACCACAGACTCAGTGGGACACATTTTTTGATTGGTATGAAGAAGCTTTCAAAAGACATCAAGAATCTCAACTTCAGAGTCTTAACAGCTCCCAAGAGAAACTGAAATCTCAGATAAAGGAATTAAAACAGAAAAGTGCACCAAAATCAATAGCACCATCAGCACCAAAACAACTTTATCCACAAATAACGAGAATGAATCTGCAGAAGATATAATTGATTTTCTTAATGTGCCATCCCCATATCAGTCCCAGGCACAATCTGAACCTGAAGAAGTCCAAAGTAACCAAATAGGTTCTTCTGGCAGGATTAGCCAATCTCACCAGGAAACTATCACTCAACAACTGTCACCTGCCCCTGGGGCATGCCCATGTTCACCGGAGTCATGGCATCTGTCTCCTGAAATCTCAACCCCCTCCTCTTGTTTAAGGTCTGGTACCCAGCATGGTCCAGCCCCTTCTTTAAAATCTAAAAAGGCTCAGCTTATGCCTTTACACCAACTTCCAAGGCAAGGTCCAAATGGGGAAACTACAATCACAGTCCCTGTTCCCTGGACCCCAGGAGATCTCCTAAAATTTGTTAAACAATTTCCCAACATCAGGGAGGAACCCCAGAAATTTAAAGATGAATTGGAAACTGTAATCCATTGTTATAATCCAACATGGGCAGATTTGAACCAATTAATGAGACGTGTTCTGCCCTCTGAGGTCTGCAACCGCCTCATCGTACAGGCTACTTAGCCTACCCAAGACCCCAGAATAGGAGGTCAATTAGCAGATGCCCGAAGATGCCTCCTTGAGGCTGTGCTTAAAATTTGCCCCAGGAAAACTGACTGGGGCAAAATACATAATTGTAAACAAAATAAAGGGAATACCCAGAAGACTACCTGGACTGCTTGAAACTAGTATTTGAAAGACATTCTGGTATTGAAAATGCAGCTAAAACTGCCCCAGAAACAGTTGCTTCTGCTTTTGTCCGTGGACTTCTTTCTAAAGTCCAGGAACAGTTGTGCACAATTGCTGTAGGTTGGCAGACTAAGCCACTTGCAGAACTAGTCACCATTGCAAATCATTGTACAACCTGCCAGGAAAAGAAAAAGGAATCCACGAAAACTAAGCTAATGTCATTACAATTACAGACTTTATGCAGGGGCAGAAGCCAAGGTTTCCATCAAGGACAGTTCAGAGGCAGGGGACGGTCATGAGATGAGACGAGAAGAATTTCAGTCCCAAAATAATGACAGTTGTTATTATTGTGGCCAACCAGGACACTGGAAGGCTCAATGTCCTCACTGGCCTGGCCAGCCAGGGATGATGTTTAACCCGCCACCACCTCCTCTTACTCAATTCTCTGTCCCAAATCAGAGAGCCTCCTGTTAAGCCAGCCTGAGGAATAGTAATATCATCACAGCCCTGCTTCTCCCACTTAATCAAGATGATCCCTTCGTTTTCTGCGTGATAAATGGCATCTCTACAAAATGTTTAGTAGACACCGGTGCAAGCTGCTCTACTCTTCGAGCTGAAGAATTTTCCACAACTCCCCTCTTCTCTGCTGTTGTAAACACTGTAGGAATTTCAAATCAAATAGTTCCTCATCCTGTTTCCCAACCATTACATGTTTCTCTTGGTCCTGTTTCTGATCAACATGCCTTTCTCCTTCGTCCTTGTTCTTCTGTTAATTTATTAGGCAGAGATTTGCTTTGTAAACTCAGCTGTACTATCTATTGCTTTCCTAATGGTGTTTATTTAGATGTTCCCTGTGATAATAAGATAGCAGTACTTGCCACTTTAGCTAACTCACCTCCTGAGCCTGAGTTCCCTGATCTTTCTGTGTTACAAGAAGAAATCATAAAAGCTGTCCCTCCATTTCTCTGGTCCCAGCATGCTAATGAAGTAGGACAAATCCATACTGCCCAGCCTGTAGAAATTAGATTAAACTCAGCTAAGCCTTTACCCAAAGTTGCTCAATACCCTTTATGTCCAGAAGCCAAAGAAGGGATATGCCCTGTTATAACTGTCCTTTAAAGCAAGGTATCATTGTCCTGACTAAGAGCCCTTGTAATACACCTATTCTTCCTGTGGAAAAACCTGGAAAGAATACCTATCGCTTTGTACAAGACCTTCACGTGGTAAATTCTGCAGTTTTACCTACTTTTCCTGTTATACCAAATCCAGCTACTATCTTGTCCTGTATTCCTCCTAATGCTTGTTATTTTACTGTTGTTGACTTGTGTTCTGTATTTTTCTCTATTCCTATAAACCCTGATAGCCAGTTTCTCTTTGCATTTACCTATCAAGGACTTCAGTATACCTGGATGCGATTGCCCCAGGGCTATACTGAATCACTTTCTCTTTTTTCTCAATTCTGAAGAAAGATCTAGATGACATAATATTTAAAGAAAATTCTGTGCTTGTGCAATATGTTGATGATTTGCTCTTGGCATCTACCTTCCTTGAAGCCTGTAAAACTGATTCTTTAACTCTCCTCACCTCTCTTGCCCTAAAAGGCCATAAGGCATCTAAAGAAAAGCTACAACTTTGTCTTCCTCGTGTCCACTATTTAGGTCATGATATTTCTGCTGGAGAACGACTGCTTTCCTCTTCCAGAATAGAAGCTATTCTTAAAATCCCTAGACCAACTACTGTGTCCCAAATGTGTACCTTCCTAGGCATGGCTGGCTATTGCCGCCAGTGGATTCTTGGCTATGCCTCTATAGTCAAGCCGTTGCAAAGTCTGACTCTTGTTAATACTCCTGAGCCTTTACCCTGGACTTCAGAGATCAAAGCCACTTTTGCCCCTTATTAAGCAAGCTCCTGCCTTAGGCCTTCCCGATTATACTAAACCTTTTATTCTTTTTTGTCATGAAAAGGACAGATTTGCACTTGCAGTACTTATTCAGACACATGGAGACAAGCACCATCCCATTGCTTATTATAGCTCTGTTCTTGACCCAGTTGCAGCCGAATTTCCTCCATGTCTCCATGCTGTAGCTGCAGCCGCCGTCACTGTTGAATTTTCTTCTACCCTTGTATTAGGTTCTCCCCTTACTGTTGCTGTCCCACATGCTATAGCAGCCCTTTTACTAAAAACAAAACCCCAACACCTTTCAAATGCTAGATTAACTAAGTATGAAATCTTGCTTCTCTCTGCTAGAAATATCATCCTAACTAGGTGCCCTGTTTTAAACCCTACTTCCCTGTTACCTATCCCTTCAGATGACAAACCCCATGATTGCACATTTGTTACTGCTCACCTAACAATGGCCCGCACTGATCTAAAGAACAACCCCTTGCAAAACTCAGATCTAGTATTCTATGTTGATGGATTGTGTCAAAGAAACTCAAAAGGTTCCCTTGTCGCAGGATATGCAGTATGTTCCCAATATGATGTTATAGAAAGCCATCACTTACCTAATGAGTATTCAGCTCAAGTTGCTGAGCTTGTGGCCCACACCAGGGCTTGCACCCTAGCCTCTGGTGCCTCTGTTAATATTTATACTGATTCTCGCTATGCTTTTGATACAGTACACAATTATGGTCAACTTTGGAAACAAAGGGGCTTCCTCACTTCAGGACGTGCCAAGATTAGTAATGATCCATACATAACTGCCTTGTTGAATGCTTTACAATTACCTTCTGCTGTTGCTATTATTAAATGCCAAGCTCACCAGAAACCTTATGATGATGTTACACGTGGGAATGCTCCAGCAGATTCCACTGCCAAAGCTGCGGCTATTTTCTCAGGCTACGCCTGTGTTTTTGTCTATTCCAACTGACCAGTCTCCATTGGCAAGTGTTCACGATGTTGCCCTCCTCCAAGATCAGGCTCCAGAACCAGAGGAACATACATGGAGACTGGCTGGTTGTTTGTTACACCCTGACCATTTGTGGCACTCCCCGGGCAGCCGCCTAGTGGTCCCAATGGTCCTTCTTCCTCATCATGCTCGCATACACCATTGCATGGCACATGTGAGCAAAGGGGGGACGATAGAAGCTGGTAAGCTCGATTAGTTTGCTCCAACTTTTCCATCTATGGCTCAACAGTACTGCCACACCTGTCCTATTTGCCAAGCCCATAATGTTGGAAAGCTTGTAAAAACAAAAAAGGTAGCACATCTCCCCCCTTGGGGACTGTTTGTAAATTTACAATTAGATTTTATTCAAATGCAGAAATGTTGTTCTTATGAATATGTTCTTGTTATTGTATGTTTTCTAGTTGGGTATCCCGGAGCGGGGATGATCCAGGCCCCGGTGTCACGGTTGGTCGGGGTGGCAGGTCGGATATGATACAGGCGGGATTACTGGCGTGGAGATCTGAGGCACGGAAACGTATGGTTTCAAAAACACAAACTGGATTTATTTAACTTACGCTTTTGAGGCGTAGGTGTTGATCTTCAGTTACAGTTGATGGAACGATAACAATGAACAACAGGGGTGTCTGTTGGCCCACAGGGTTCCGGAGTGAGCCCTTGCTATCTACCCCACAAGGGATAGGGGCGGCTGCCTACTCCTTAAGTCCCAGGGCTGGTCAACAGCTCATGTAAGGTTAAGCAAACAAAAAGAACCGTAACACGTCATGACGCCAATCCAGTGGTGGCCAATGAATGGTCGTAGATGAAGCCGAGGTCGAGAGCCAGGATATGATGCAGCGGAGATACAGTTGAGGTGAGTAGGGAAGAGCCGGATCGGAGTCAGCAAACGAAGCCGAAGTCAGTCAAAAAACCAGGTAAGTTGAAAACCAGAATCAAAGTTTAAACCACAAAAATTGAAGTCGAATTCAAAGCCAAATAACATTCGGTAACTGAGGAATCAATATGAGAGAAATGAAATCGATGAAGTTAATCGCTGTGTGAAGCTATGAGGAGAACCGGGGGTTTGAATCCCAAACTCTCTCTGCCTCACAGTCCCTGCTAAAAGCAGCCTCTGTTAGCAGATTGAGCACTCTCTCTCACCACACTCACACCAACGACGCCCATACAACCCACACCTCCAACGCCCACACCCACGTTGGGGCTCACTAGCTTTTAAAGCAAACCCTTGGCCAATCAGGGTGCTTGGCAATCAGAATTTTCTGGTACAATTATGTCATGCTCTTGTTAACTGAGCATGCATCTGATCAAGCTCTGTGTGGAAACCAGGCATGGGCAGGGCTGAAAAGTAGGTCACCAGTGATTGACAGCTCCTGGGGTCGCCCAGGGGGCATATGCTGGGCACAGGGTGGAATTTTCCATGAGCCTGAGTTCTCTGTGCATGATCACAACTTAACTCATGTGTTGCCAGCACCTTTCAAAATTTTTACTTGGACAATGGGTAGAAGCCTACCCATGTGCAAAAGCTGACACCATCACTGTAAGCAAAAAGTTGCTCAGAGACTTTATTCTAAGGTTTGGTATTCCTTTACCCCTAAACTCTGAATGAGGAACTCATTTTACTGGACAGATGATGAAAGAAATCTGTAAAGTCCTGCAGATACAACAGAACTTACATTGCCCATACCATCCACAGGCCTCAGGCCAAGTGGAATGCCAAAATGGCATTCTGAAAAATAAATTGGCCAAAATTTGTGTTGACTCGCCTAAAATGGCCAGATGTACTTCCCATAGCCCTTATTAGTATGAGATCTACTGCCAACCAAAAGACTGGGCTTAGCCCACATGAAATTCTAATGGAAAAACCCATAAAGCTCCCCGCCTCGCCACCTGTTGCCTCCCACTTTTGTAATGTACATTCACTTGATGATACTATTCTAGGCTATTGTAAGGCACTAATGAAGTGTGTTAAGGCTTTTCATTCACAGGTACAGGCAGCTCTCCCCAAAGAACCAGATGAGCCCTGCCATTCTATCCTGCCTGGAGATTGGGTCCATATAACAGTCCATCAACGAAAGTCATCACTGGAACCTCACTGGAAAAGCCCATTCCAGGTACTCCTGACCACCAACACTGCAGTAAAGTGTCAAGGACTCCAGACGTGGATCCATGCTTCACACAGTAAGAAAACATCAGCCCCGTTAGACCCAGAGTCTCCTCCATATCAATCTTGTAATCAGCCTCCACAGACTGGTAGTGAGCCTAGTGCCTGCCAGCAGGAGAGCTCAAGACCAGTACTGAGCCAAGCGCCTACTGGTGAAGAGGATTTGCCACTACAGAGCAAAGAGGATGTGCTCCAATGACACCACTATGCCCTTCGAGACAGGAAAAAGGCCTCTACCTAATTCCTGGTTCCTGAGGTGGAGTTAGTTAGTCATGATTTGGGTAGTTCTCAGTATTTCTTTTGGCCATCTTATATGAACTTGACTCATCAGTTATAAGAAACTCTGTAAACCAAACTACATTTCTGCACCGACAAAGATCATTTCATGAAAATATGTTCTTGTCTTTAGTTAATCAAATTGAGATAGATTTAAATGTCTGTCATTGTTAAATATGTAGTTATGTCCCTATCTATTCTACTGGAGGAATACCCATGATACCAGTACCCTTGAATGCAACTCAGATGTTAGCCCCTTACTATTCAGATTTTCAGGGAAACGAAACTTGGCAGAATGTAAGTTGCAACCAGTCTATGTACGATTAGCTTATGCCACCCCTGGAAAGTTCTGTTGGACCTGTAATGGATCTCATGTTGTAGTAGGAGTCAGTAAGTGCGAAGTAGAATTTAAGATAAATGGTGCTTGGTTTTCTAATGGTTCCTGGATATCTAAGTACTCCCCTGCAGGTCAATTTTCAGGCTATTATTCACAATAGAGAATATCCCCATGCTGTAATACAGGTGAATATACTGCACTAGCTGGTCACTATTTTGTGTGTGAAGATAAGGCCTATAAAAATCTTCCCTCCGGTTGGAGAGGAATATGTTATGTCTCCACAGAGTATCCTGCCTTTACTATTAGATCTCACTTACCTAAAGGAAAAATTCACAATGTTTGTGGAATTACAAAAAATCAAAGATTTTGGCGTATAACATTCCCCAGCTATGGCGCAGGCTTAGCTATGTCTGAGATAAAAAAAGTTGCAGCATTTCTGGAAAAGATTGGTAATGTTACTGCTGATAAATTTGATAAAATAAATACAGCAATGAAGGAAATAAGGCTAATGACATTGCAAAACTGACTTGCATTAGATTATATACTAGCCAGCAAAGGAGTCTATGCTTTAATAGGTAAAGAATGTTGTACTTGTATTCCTGATAATTCAAAAGAAATCCAGGATTTAAGTAAACATATTTGAAAAAAAGCAGCTAAATTGCATGAGTCAGATAGTTGGAATTTGAATTCTTATATTAGCTCTATTTTCAGTTCCTTAGGCTCTACCATCATTCATAGTTTGTTGATATTGTCTGTTATTTTTATTGAAGTATGCCTAGTGTTTATGATAATACAATGTTGCTTAAGCTGTGCCGCCAAGCAAATGAAGAATAGCCCATCAACCAAAAATGAAGTATATAATTTGTATGTTGAAATAGCAGAAAGTAAAGAGAAAGAAAAACTAGAATTTGAAGGGCTAATGGCTATAAATATCGAACTTGTTGAAGGAAAAAAAAGAAAATTAGGGAATGTAGGAGTAAGTTTAGTCGGCTTCTGACCTACTTGACTAGAAAAATAGACAGAGACCAGAAGTGCTAATACTGCTTATTTCAGTTATATGTTTTGAGATGAGAAATCCTGCATGTCTTATTACCATGTGCACAGATGTCCAATTAAGTAAACTTGTTTTAGTTTATACAAGGTAGTATTTTTTCCTCTATCTGTCTTAAGTACAAAAAATGCTTGAAAACTTAGAGAGGAGGAGGATTCCTTTGAAACAGACAAGTGGGTGATTCCTCTTGCGGTATGAAATCCTCCCTGTGATCACAGTATAGCCCTAAATAAAGAAAAGCTGGCTCTGTCAGTTCTGATTCAACCACAATGCAAAGTTTGATTTCTTCCACAGGGTGCAGTTGCACCACCTTCCGCTTTGATTCCTACTCCACTCAAAGTTTAAAACCAACTGCCTGGCAGTGGCATCAGTATTTTTAGTGCTGAGGAGATCACAAATCTTAATGGCTCATTATAATCTACATGATCCTTTCTAAACTCTTCATCCCACAGGTGTTAATGAACCTCTCTCCTTTTGAATGGTCTTGATGTTCCACCTATCAGGCTATCCTTTGTTTTGCAGTCTGTTAGCTGTTCCTGGTAATGAAACTCCTATTTCACATTCCTGCAGATTGTTTTTAACTCATTCCAGTTTAAGTTATACTTTTTTTTTTTGCTTCAATCTTAAACTGAATAAAACAGCCCTAGTTTTTTGGTATGTTAGTAAAGCTTGTAGTTTCTTTTAACTGAAGAAAAATGTACGTTGCTTTATCTGTGATTATGCACCTCACCATGTGACCCCCATTTTCAAAATTCTACACCTGCCCTGCCCAGAGGAGCTAACTGGGCACAGAATGAGACACTTTACTACTTATACATTGGTGATATCAGGTTAGCTCTGTTTTTGTTAACATTTTGGAGAGCACTTACAATGACAGCTGGTAGTGGTAACTGCCACTTCTAATATTGTGTCCTGACAGCCTGTCAGAGTAGATCTATTTGATCCTACCATAATAGAATAGTTAGAAGCAGCAGGTCAGATGGTATTCTATTGCCTGCCAAACAAATCATAATGCAGAAGTAGGAGAAGCCTCCAAAATAATCAATTATCTACATTTTGTAACTTAACGGAAAACAATGTTAGACTTTCACCGCTGAGACTTATACAAGTCCAGGCTTGAATCAGAGGTCAAATAACTGATGGCATCTTGAACCTTCATGAATACTAATCTGTATTATGCCTGTTGCTTAAGAGTGTGTAAACACGAGTAGCTGCCATTTGCAAATGAGAACCATATGGCAGATATAGCATGGGTGTTTCATGATCTATCAGGTAGGGATACAGGCTTTTTGACAAGAAAGCATGCTGAGCCTATATTGTACAGTGCTAAACATCTTGTTAAGATGCACATTTACTTGGAATTAGCATCATTAACTTGGGATAAAAACAATAAAAAAAAATGTGGCATGTTGACCACCTGCAGCAAGTGGAAGAAAAAAAACTCACAACATAGTCCCCTCCTTGTCAGAGTAAAGGATGGATTATAGCTTCCTTTTCTATTTGAACCACTGGAGGAAAAGGAAGGAAATGTAAAAAAAAAAAAAAAAGTATATAAACATATTTTAATTTCTTAAATTGGAAAATTGATATATATATTTTTTGAAACACGAAAAAATTATGGTAGTGTTAGTATAGCCACAATGGTCCAGAAATGATGTGAGAGGCTAGGATTTCCTAAGATGATATCTTTTATTAGACCAGTAGCATAGTTGGGAAACAGTTAGGACAAGCTTTCAAATGCAAGACATTCTTCATTCAAAAGTTTATCTAACTCTGTACCAACTATGCTATTAGTTCAATAAAAGATATCTTCCTAAGAAATCCTTGCCTCTTGTGAAAGCATTGCGTATTCATGTTTTCCCCCTAGATGTCATTTGGAAGCAGTTTTTTAAAGTTACATCCACATAATTGAGGTGCTTGTTGCACCAGCTGTAAAACAGTTCACTGGCATTTTGTTTCCTTTTTTTTCTCTTTTCAATTAAAGGTTATTCAGCATTTTGCATACCAGCTCCTTTGACGACATGGCAGATTCATAAAATCATAGAAAAACAGGGCTGGAAGGGACCTTAAGTGTGTCACCCATCTTATCCACTTCTCAAGCCAGGGTCATATCTGTATAATAATTCCAGACAACCCTTTTCTATCTTGCATTTAAAAGCTTCTAACAACAGAAATTCCACAAACTGTCTAATCTGTTCTATTGCTGAGTCACCTTCACAATTAGGAAGTTCTAATATCTAAACTAAGCCTCCTTGTTACAATGTACTTACTTCTAATCCTGTCCCCACTGCTATCTTCTGCATAACATTTTTGTTATTGTTACTGTATTGTTGTTTTGTATTTGAGGGCTGTCATAAAATCCTTCTTCAGTCTTCTCTCTAGACTAAATGTTAAGTCTTACAAATTTTCTTTATGTGTTGTGCTTTCTAATCACTTTTGTTGCTTTCCTCTGAACTCTTTCCAATTTATTCACATCTTAAAGTGGGGTGCTTAAAAGCTAAACAAGGACTCACCAATGCTGAATCATTTCCCATGACTTGCACATGACTGTACAATTAATACATGCCAGGAATCTGATACAATATTAAGTGGGGGGGGGGAAATTGCTATTATACAAGTAACTCATTTATCTTGTGATTTACCACAGTCCCCAGATGATTTTCAGTTCCTAGTGCATCTGATTGTTTCTTTTGTTGAATAATACCTTTTACTTGTCTTCACTGAATTTCATCCTTTTAATTTCAGATATTTTTTCCAGTTTATCAAGGTCATTTTGAATTCCAATTCCATTCTGTAAGGATCTATCACCTCCTCCACTTGGTATAATTCACACATTTACTAAATGTATAATCAGTTAATTCTGCCCACCAATTTACTAATGAAGACACTAAACAATGCCAGGCAGATTTCTGGAGAGCCACATTTGATAGTGTCTACCAGTAGCTGGGCATTCAACAGTGATAACTACCCTTTCACTGCAGTTTTCCTTCATTTAGTTCATTTAGTTCAGCGGCTCCCAAACCTTTTAGACTCAAGACACTCCCTGGGAAATGCCAGCTTTTAAGTGTCACTTGTTTTTTGACTTATGGACAAATAGACCAATTATTCTGTTGCATAAAACTCAGAAAGACAACAGCAGGTCAGAATGATTTTGAAACATGGATTTCTATTTGAAATCTCTGAGTTTATCTTGTGAATTGTGTCTAGGTGTTTGGACACCTAACAGTGGTACTACTGAATAACACACTTGAAAGGATTCTCAAGACACCCCAAGGTGGTGTGGTACTTTAGTTAAAAATCACTCATCTAGGCTATTTCTTTAGCTTATTGGAATTTTGTTGGAGACAATGGCAAGAGCAGCAAGAGCCTTATTAAAATTTGAGATAATCACACCTACTGATCCCTCCCAGTACACAAGGCCTGCCATCTTGTCACAGAAGGAATCAGACTAATTAGCCATAGTTTGCTTTTGAGAAATACATGTTGGCTGTTATCATCTTGCTATTCTCAAGATGCTAGCTGGTTCTCTAATGATATGCTCCCGTATCTTTCCAGTTACTGAAGTTAAACAGATCAGTCTACATCATGCTTTTCTCCTTTTTTTTTAAACAATGGACACCATTTCCTCTTACCTGGTCTTTTGAAATTTCAGCTGATCCATGAACTCTGTGATGATAGCCAATGGTTTTGCAATTTCAGTTTATTTTATAAGTAATCTAGGATGAATTTCACTCACTTTTGATTTGAAGATCACTAAATCAAGGAGTATCAGGAAGTTTATAATGGACCATGAAGTCATTGTCTATGTTAACTCCTTGGTGCCGTGTTTAGCAGGCTGATTTCTATTCCCACACTTTTGTAAAGGTGTTGGGGGATTTCCATAAACTGTTAACCCCTACACTTCAGAGATGACCATGAGCCTACTTAACAAGCTTTTGTTCAATCTTCTATTTAACTTAGATATGTTTGTTTCTGTCTCAAGAGGCCTAAGGGAGGGTACTATGACCTGAAAGCTTGACTAGGTCTATACCAACCATATAGTTGGTCCAGTAAAAGAGAATTCTTGCTTCTTGCATATCTCCTGGACCATCACAGCAACAAGAGCACATCAACACTATCTTTCTCATATGAAGTCATTACATCTGTGTGAAGTTCCTGTTGATATCCTGAGTTTTTCTCTGCATGTGGGGCTAGATCCTGTAAGAATGCTGAGCCCTCTGAACTTGATCCTATAAATAAATTAACCATGTGTTTAACTTTAAGAATATCCCTGGTCTCATTGTGGTTAACACAACTATGAATAAACTTAAAAATAAGTATGTGCTTAAGTGCTTTGCTGGATTATGGCCATAGTACTCAATACAGTGTAGGATTCAAAATGCCATATTATATATAATAGCCTGATGTCTGCAGTAGCTTTGGTGATAAAGACAAGGGGTGTGTAAAGATGATATTTCTCCTTTTACAGATTTGCAGTGTTATTTGTCATTCAGTTATATCAGTTTTACAATTATATAACTTAACCAATTGCAGCCGAGTTTTTCTTACTTTACACCTGGGGAGAATTAGACCTTGTCCATGTATAAATCAGAAAGATATAATAATCATATTCTTTCTTTTACCTTGGAATTGGAATACGTCTTTAGCCATAAATGTGTGCTTCAGGCAGGTGGCCAAATGAACAAATCCATTACAATATCATTTCTGTACATGTTGCTTCCTGCAGAGCTGTAGCTGAGCGGATCTTTGTCATGATGATATTTACTGCTAGGTTACTATCGAAAAATGAGGAGACAGAACAAAGCTCCCTGTTGGTAATAACTACAGGTAGACAATACTTGGGAAGTTCTTTATAACCTTATTTTACCCATGAGGCATCATTCACATTATGAATCCTTTTCAAGTAAGAAATATTAAACTGCTTTAGGGAACTATAAGAGAGACTTCAGTGAGATTCAAGTATAGTTTTATGTTAATGGGCTGATCCAGAACCCTTATTTATAGAAATGATATCATTAGAGTCAATTAATTTGTTCATGTAAATTATAATTATTTGAAGTTTGGAGGATTTGCTCCTAGGTGATTTAAAACTATAATCCTGAAAAATGTTAAGATGCTGTGCTTCTCTGAACATTTGTGTTTGGCTTTCTTGCTTTGAATAAACAAATATGATACATTACTGATTATTGTGTTATTACAACATTTAACTGCTAATTGTTATTATATAATGTATTGATCATCTAGTGTGGTCTAAACACTAACACACATGCCAATGAACATGTTAAAAGTGTTCTAATTTTGAGTTCTCAGTATCAGTTGTTATTGTCAGGACCCTGGCTCTTCAAGACTATTGCAATTCCAACCAGTTTCCATCCCGATACTACCTGAGCCCAAGGACTTTAAATGGAATCTTGTCACCATTCATAAACTATCTCTCTGTTTTGATAATGTCTGGGGAAATTTGGGAAGTTTTAATTCTGTTAATGTTTCCAAAGTTATCCTTGCTAACTGCAACTGCATTTGGAATATATATATACATGAGAGGGCCACAAGTAAAGAAGTTAAAAAATAGAGTATAGTTTCACAGATAAAATCATTGGCTTTAAGCAAGATATTGTTTATCATGAAATTACAGCTTAAAGATTGGTCTGAGTAACTAATATAGTTTAGATGGATGCTATAAATGTCATTATAACATAGTATGTCAGTAAGAAATAGAGAGAAAGAGATGGCTAAGATGCATAATATTGATCAATTTCTATACCCAAGCAGTGTTCTCAACAAATTCAAAAGGCACTAGAGGATTGACACCCTTGACATTTATTTGAAAAAAAATCAATATATAATCAATATTATATCTCATTCACCACTAGATGAGTCCAATTCCATGCCAACGTAATGCCATGGAAATAGCTTTGTGATCACAGAGAGTCAGATACAAACTAAACAACTAATGACCGCCCTGTTATGCTCAGTTTCTTGATGCAACAAATAACCAGTCTAGAGGATCTAGTCCTGAGTTTCTAATAATGAAATAACATTGCAAATCCAATGAATCAACTCTCCTCTCAGTTCTTGTGCTTTAAATATGGAGTAACTCCAAAGTCAATGGAATTTCACAAATTTAAAAGAAATACTGTATATCTGAGAGTGGAATCAGGTTGTATGCCTCTCTCAGGGTTTTGCTTATAGATCTTTGCTTCTTGACGATTGAGCTTTTTGATAAGCTCCCATCACCCAGTTCATTTTGTATCGTTTCTAACTAATTGTATTATATGCTCCCAAACACATTACACAGAACATATGCATATATGTTTCTTTATATAACTACGAACCAAATATCTAATTATATTCAAAGAAACAACAAGAACCAAAAAACCCCTTTAAAACATCATATTAAAACTTGATATTTCTACTGCTGTAAAAATACAAAACATAAGCAATGAGTGGAAATAATAACTAATAACAGTGAGGTGAAATAATAACTATTATGCATACAATGGCATCATGTAAAACCAGAAAGCTTTTAACTCCCTACATGCTGCCAGATATCTCAGGTAAATATAAAATATGCCTGCCCTGCTGCCAAACCTTTAACACTAACTAGGATGCTAACAAAAAAAGAAGAGCATAGTTAATTTGGAAAGCTAGTAATAAACACACCTATGGAAACATCTGAGCCACAGTTCTCTTAGGGCCTTGTTATGGGTTAACTATAGTGGCTCCTGGAGCTTTTACGCCCTGGATTGTCCACACGTTAACACCTGAAATTAGTTTTAAACATACTTCAGGCGTCTTAAAGTTACACCACTCCAGGGCAGGTTTATTTGATTCGTGTTACCTAGCTTGTATTCCATTAATGTGTGGCCATTCCCACACTCAAGTTTCAGTCCTCCAGTATACCAAAATGCAGTGTCCCCTTCCCACCCCCCTGTTCTGTGTGGACAAACTTTCCATCCACTGAACTCTATTGCCTGAGAGTGGTTCTGGCACCAAGCCAGGGGTGTAACCACATGCAAACAACCTGCAAAGCACATGCTAGCTAGCAAGCAAGCAAACAAACAGAAAATTATCCTCAACCTCCAACTCAGCCATCTTCTCCAGCATGAGCCAAAGTATGTTCCCCTGAACCCTGTCAGGCAGATATCTGTTTGGAGTTGCGGTGAGGTGCTGGACCTCATTGCAATCTGGGCAGAAGAGAAGACCATCACTACAATTGCAAAGGAGAACAAAGGCAACAGGCAAAGTCAGGCCATCTGTGAAAGGATCATGGCATGGGGGCATCAATAAGACTTGTTTCAGATTGGGACAAAATAAAGTCCCTAAAATTACTCAATGTGAGGGGAGGGACACCAACAAGGTGTCCAGGGCAACCAGGACCCTGATCCCCCTCTGTGATGAGCTTGCTGAAATCCTGGAGTGGGACCACACTGTTGCTCACTGCATGGTGCAATGCACAACCTCTGGGCTGGTCTGCTGTGATGAGCAAGGGCGGGGGGGGGGGGATACCAATGAGGCAACCTCGTCCCAGCAGCTGTTTTGCTGCCTTGCATGATTTTTCCTCTCTTTGTTGCCCCCTCCGACCCTGTTCCTGAGGCCCTTCACTGAATCTGGGACTCACAAGACCCAGGAGGTTGACTAGGGACAGGATGGGGGTAGCTCAGATGAGACAGACATCAATAGCTCAGCAGAAACCATCACAGGTAAATTGGGGTTCAGGAAAGGGTGGCTAGTGGCATGCTTGGGAACTTTGGAAGCTAGTGGATGGATGCCTGCCAGGGCTTGGGGCTTTGAGGGGGGTTCTTAGCTAGGGTTTCTCTGGGCCCTAGTTTGGGGGTTGGCACCTTTGCATGCTGACCTAGGCTAGGTAGGTGCTGGGACTGCAGGCAATGCCAAGTGTCCCCAGACCCCAGCAACTGACCAGGAAAATGAGGGCAGTGTATTGTGCATAATGCATGAGTGGTGTCAATCAGTGGCACAACCATTCACTGGCTGTGGGAACTGTGTGTGGGTCAGTGGCCAACCAGTCAGGCCTATTCAAGGATTAATGATCTCATTTGAGGACTATCCCCCTCTTTGCCCATCATACCATAGCCATGGTCTCATGTGACCCAACCCCACCAACACAGAGAGCCCTATGGACCCTTCTCCTTTCCCACCCCTGCCCCACTCTGGCCTTGTCTCTCCCCACAACTCCTCGACAGGTCTGTGCCCTGCTCATTGGCCAGCCAGCCTTCACGCTTCCAGGAGAAGCTGTGGGATAATTTCAATTAACCGTGGCTCTTTGCAGTTTACAGGGGTGTCTGGCAGCACAGGGCTTGCCAGAGCAAGGCCAGGGCTGGGGATTCTCTGGGGCTGCCCAGGGCTGTCCACTGGTCCCCAGGACTTGGGGATGGGAAGGGATAGGGGGCTGGGCAATGAGTGGTAGCAGTGACAACTTGTCCTTTGCCAGGAAGGGGAGGGAAAATAGCTTGAGAGACTGTAGCCTGCCACTTACCATGGTGGCATTGCGCTCTGGTCTTGCTGTTCTTGTGAAAATATCCAGGCAGAGCATGGCAAGTCCAGTTTACCCCTCATAATATCTTAAAACTTGTAGCAATTTCAAGGGCTGCTGTGAATGCACCACTGTCTGGGTACCAGTCACCATTTGCGTGGAACTGAATGAATGGCTGAATCGGATCATTTGAAACTTTCTTCTCTTTGTTTTAACATCCAGGAAATCCTATAGTGAGAGGAGGAGATGATGCCACATGGCCTCAAGTAGACACTTCAGCTCAGAGGATGTCCCATCACTGAAGCTGCAGGGGGGAACACTGTGATCAACTCTTCCATGACACCGCAGACTCATCTGTGTGCCAAGCAGACACTGCTGAGAGCTGGCTTTCTGCCTATGGGCTCAGGCAGGAAGAAACAGCATTGATTCCAAAGGCCCTTCAGTGGTCTTCTGTGATTGGAAAGGAGCAGGTGATGTTCTGGGTGCCTGATTTTGTGGATGCATAGAAGTCCTACCTAGGCAATGCAACCATTGCCACCAACAGGACAGCATCAGCTGTAGAAATGACAGCTACTACCATAGCCACAGTGGCTATTGCTGTGGCCATGGTTATAGAAGGTTGCTTTTGCCACAGAGGAGTACTTCTGCATCGAGGCAATGATACCAGCCTATCCCCTACCCTGACCACAGGCATTAACTCCAGTCTTCAGCTGACTGGAACTACTATGGAGACTGGCCATCTGTCTCCCCCACTCCCCTCACAATTTCCCCTCTTCCATCCCTGGCTAGTAGTTACCACTGGATTGCCAGTGAGGCTGTAAGGAGATTTCACAGACATGCTGTATACATGCTCCCACACATTATAGACACCATGACCCCTGTGAAGAAGCCACCCCTCAGAATGACAGGATGGCAAGCAGGAAGCATGGATATGAGTGGCACATCTGGAAGGGGCAGCCCTTCCATTTCTGGGGGCAGGGAACGCCACCAGCATCCCAGATGCCTGCACCCCAATAAGGACAGAACACTGTCAAAAGATCACTGCTAAGCTCCCCAGCAGTGAGGAGTCAGAACACCCAGCCATGTAGGTGCACCTATTAAGTTCCAGGGAGCCCCCATGTCAGGCTGGGGTGACATGCAAACAGCATGCCACAGCACTCTGAGGCAGAGGGAACAGTAGCCAGCTAACTCTATGTCAGATTTTGCTTTGCAGTTTGCACTGTTTTGCTATTTGTACCACTTCATTGGTTGCATTCTAGTTTATAGCCTACACATGCATGGATTTTTTTGTTTGGAAAAAACAAAGTTTGCACTTTTTGTACATGTTTGCACTGAACTTAGCTTCTTCTGCACTTCTTGCCAACCCACCTCAACATCCCCCGCCTCCCATGCCCACTCCAGCTTGAGGCCTCACATATGCCTCAGTTCCCACATACACAACCATGCCATGCTCACTTAAACTCTCCAGTCTGAGAGTGCTAGTATGACATTTCCTTTGTGTTAGCACACACTATTTTAAATGATGAATCTGAATGAGAAGCAAGGTTAAAGCAGGATGATTATTATTACTTCCCTCCTGCCTTGCAGGGTGGATTGATTTAAATCACTAATTTTTATCAAATTTCCCAGTGTGTGGATGTCTACATTTTTTGAGAGAGAAAATTATTTTCATTACTTGATATAACAAAACATCTTGATTTACAACTAAATACAGTTTTTACAGAAGATTTAATTATATTTGGTATGTGTTCCTCTTTTCAAGTGACACAATTTTTTGGAAATATTTCCAAGTAGGGTCATCTTTGCAACTTGCACCCATGGCAGTTTTTCCCTTCAGTTTCCAGGTGTTGAAATCAAGACTAGCCTACGCTCCACAGAATGTTGTTCCTTTTCTTTGCTGTTCTGAGTCCCGCATTGGTCCTTTTTGTTGCACTCACTACATGAGATGTTTTCTGCAGAACTGGCTAATTAGTAGGGCTGTGCAAAGCTTCAACTTAATGTTCAATTCAACAAATAATCAACATACTCAACCTTGAAAAGTGGAAGTCGAGTCAAATAGCAGCTGGTCAAATAGCTGTTGAATGAAATACCAGAATTCCAATATTAACAGCAGGAGTCAAATATTAACAACGTGGGTTGAATATTCGACAAGAGTCGAATATTCGACTTGCCTATACTGGATTCCCTGTGTGTGGGGGGGGGAAGGCAAGTAAGGGGGGAGTGTGGGAAGGAGCGCTTTCATGACTGACATGTGTGGCTGGCCAGTGACCTGTCAGCATTTGCTGAGGTCCCTTCCAATCCCAGTGCTCTGGGGGAGGGCCAGAGAAAATGCATAAAAGGCAGCAGTTTTTCAGCTCCCTGCTTTCTGCCTTGGGGTCAGTTCCTGAGCTGCTGGTGCTCTCCAGCACTTCTGCATCAGACCACGATGGCTGGAAGCCCTGATCCTCAACAGATTCCCTGCTTGCAATGCTAGCAACAGGGATTTCTGAGAACTTGGAGCTTTTATTTTATAACTACTTTTCATATTAGTTTATGCTTATTTTGGATAGGGTTAGTAGTAGCCTAGGATCTATTCTACATGTAGGAATTTAGTTTATAGTATATATATAGTTTATATATATATTATATTTTTTATACATCAATCATTCTTTCCACCACACCAATGCTTCTCAATATATTATCTACACACACAAACACATTTACATAACATCCAGAAATCTAACCCGCGGCGCACAGCACACTTAGGTTCCAGTTTACATACGAAGGAACACATTATGAAGCGGGGTGGAAAGGCACGTGGCCACACTGGCCAGCCTGCACGAAGGGGAGCAAGGGGGGTTGCAAGCGAGAGAGATGCAGTTTCTCCCCCACCAAACTCAGATGCAGCCTCTTTCCTCCCGCTACAAGGGATGAGGCTGCTACAAGCAGTAAAGAGAGGGGAGCAGCAGTGTCACCAGAGCCACTGCCTGTGCCTGAGACTCTCTCATGTCCAGACACAGCAGCCACAACCTCTCCCACCATAACTGCAACCAGCACAGCAGCGCGCTTCACCCCTGCGTCACTGCCGATGCTGAGCCTTCCCGCACCGGAAGAAGAGCTGGCGCTGGATCTGGATCTCAGTGTCCTGGCAAGGGAAGCTCTGGGGAAGGAGGGGAGTTTGTGCTCGATACCCCTCAGGTTTTTTCCTTTCAACCCACGAGGGCTTTCCCAGAAGGCACTTCAAAAGGTGCCTCTGTACAGGTGAAGGCAAGCGGCTCAGCTGAGTCCGCTCTTTCTCTTGCTGTGCCTCTGACTGCTGAAGAGGGGGAGAGTTCAGCAGCATCCACAGATGTGCCTGCACGCCAGAGGGAAAGGCCTAGTACTAGCATGGTCTGGGATCATTGTGAGCTGGCAGATGATCCCATGTTTGCTATCTGCGTGCACTGCCAAGCCAAAATCAGCTGGGGCAAGGGAACAAAGTGCATGACCACCTCGGGGATGCTGAATCGTCTCCGCAGGTACCACCCCTTTGCCACAGGAATGGCCCCCGCTTGCTCCACAGCCCCCATCTCCCCACAGCAGAGGCAGGGCACCCTGTAACATGGGGGGCGAAAGGGAAAGTTGCAAATGCGAGCAAGGTCACTCAGACCACTGGGGAGATGCTTGCTCTGCATGGCCAGCCCTTCATCTTTGTTGAGCGGCCAGGGCTCAGGTGGCTTCTGGCTCCATCCTACCAGGTGCCCACATGAACCACCTTCAGCAGGACGGTGGTACCCTCCCTATATGAAGCATGCAGGGAGCACATTAGGGAGGAGCTGCACAAGGCAGGTCTGCAGGTGACCGTACACTTCACCTTGGACATCTGGAGCAGCCGGGGTGGAGATCATGTGTACCTCTCCCTCACGGGGCACTGGTGTGGCCAGTCAGGCTGTCAGTGGGCTCTCCTTCACGCCAAGGTGATGGATGAGTCCCACACAGCAGCAGAGATAAGGGGGGCCATGAACCACATAGTGCAGGGTGGCTGGGCGCTGGGCAGGCTGAGCTCACCCACGGCTTCATGGTCACTGACAATGGGGCCAATATGGTCAAGGCAGTCCGTGATGCCAACTTTCCTGGTATTCACTATGTGGCACGCAGTTTACATCTGATTGTGAGGGATGCCGTGGAGGGGGACAGGGCTGCTGGTGATGGCGCCAGCAACACCAGCAGGCTTGTTTCCAGATGCAGGAAGGTGGCAGGCTACTTCCACCGGAGCATCAAGGGGGGCAAGATGCTGCAGGACGAACAAGCAGAGCTAAATGTCCTGCAGCACAGACTCATCCAGGATGTGGAGATTCGGTGAAGCTCCACATACCTGATGCTCGAGAGGCTGGTGGAGCAACAGAAGGCCATCCATGAGCTGGCCTTGCTTGGGGAGATTGGGATCAGTGGCCCCCTGACCAAAGCTGAGTGGGATGCCAACTCCCAGATCTTGCTGGTCCTCAAGCCCTTCCTCGAGGCCACTGAGACCCTCAGTGCTGCTGATGCCTTCCTCAGCCAAGTGGTCGCCATAGTGAAGGAGCTCCGCAGCCAAATGGAGAGCTCCTGGGGGCCAATGCTCCTGGCTGGGGCAGGCCGCTTTCACCAGATGTGCAGGCACTGGTGAGGCGGCTGAAGGAGGGCCCTAGGATAAGGCTTGAGCCCTTGGGGTCCAACACAGTGCATATGCTGGCTGCCATCTGTGACCCACAGGTGAAGGGCAACATATGTGGCAGCGAGATACTGAGTCACTGGAGGGAGGTACTTATTAAGAAAGTGACGGAGGCAGAACGGCGGAGGTGGGGGGAAGTGGGACAGGGGGATCCACTGCCTGAACCCAGCCCACCATCCACGAGCCAGTCTTACCCTCCACCACAGGCGCTGCCAATGAGCTAAGGCCATGGCAAACATTAGGGGGTCCAGACCCACCAGACCCCAGGATCAGGCACACAGCCCTCACACTGTGGTGTCTGCCTATCTTGCCGAGCCTGGACTGGACCCCTGGACTGCGACCCCTTGGCCTACTGGGCAACCCGCAGCCCGATGTGGCCGGATCTGGCTGCAGTTGCCCGGGAATACCTGTCCTGTCCACTGACCAGTGTGCCAAGTGAGAGGGCGTTCAGCAAGGCTACGGATGTTGTGACACCCACTGTGCCTGCTTGGGTCCTGGATTGGTGGAGCAGGTGGTGTTCCTCTGGGTGAGCCTCCCGCTGCCGGGGGTCCCCAAGCGCCAGATGCTGATGGAGCAAACGCTGCCTCCTTGCTCCATCTCGATCACGAGTTTTGTCTGTCAGCAGCCTAAGGTGCAGTTTCCCCCAAACTCCTGCACCGATCACCGTTAAAGTTGGCAGGCTTCGTGGGCTCCTCAGGGGCTAGCAAGCCTGCAGTTTTGAGCTCCCTGTGGCTTTCCACGCAGAAGTCACAGGAGGTTTTCTCTCAAGAATTTGGGGTGCTGTTTCTCCAAACCCCCTGAACCTATCTTATTGAACGTTGCCAGGCTTTGTGGGCTCCTCAGGTGCTACCATTTCTGCAAGTTTCATCAAGATCAGACAAGAAATGCCAAAGTTATAGCCTGCTTTGACCTTCCCCATTATAGCCTATGGGGAAGTCAAAGCAGCTCGAATATTTGACTGAGCTTCGATCTCGAGTCAAAGTGGGTCCGCTTTGACTCGAAGCGGATGGGAAATCGAAGCGGGACTCAGTTTAATATTCAACATGCCCGTCAAATCGAATATTACTTGCTCTGCACAGCCGTAATGGTTACTATGAGGGTTTGAACTGCAAATCATAGTGCCAAAAACTCACAAGTCTTCCACAATTTATCTAGAGAGACAGCCCTCCCCTAGGCCCAAGATAGCAATGCACCAGTGAGCGCACAGGTCCACTGCCAGCCAGCATCCCCTACCAGTTAATTCCCATGTCCCTAGACCAGGGCTAGACCAGGCCAGCCCCTCCCAAGCCCTGTGGACAATGGTGCCTCAGTCCCCACCATGGATTCCCCATGGACCCCCCTCCTTGAGTCACCCCAAACAAAGAACATCTATCACAGTCCACCAGGCCAGGTGGCCTAGTAGGTAGAGTTGGGCACAGATGGGGATTTCAGGGGTAAGGGTCAGAAGCCATAAGTGAGAAGCCAAACTGGCAAGCCAGGGTCAGGAGCCAGGATTCATAAATTTAGTTGCCAAGTCTGAGGGATAATTCACAGGGCAAAGTCCAAGAGCAATCCAAGTCAAGCAAAGCTGGGATCAGGAGACAGATCGGCAGGGAGAATCCAAAAGCCAAAATCCAGGAGCAAGTCAAAGGCAGGGTCAAGAACCAGGGAAGCCAGAGATGTGGTTCAGACAGGAGCTTCTCAGAGACTACAGACTAGTGTGTAGTGCAGCAAAGCTCAGGTGCTGGAGGAGTTCCTTAAATGAAGCTCCACAACCACCCAGAGGGAAGGGGCTGGGGGTTGGCCTGCCTTGATTAGTAGCAGGGCTTGGGCTCGGTGCACTTAACAGGGGCTGCAGGGCAAGAGCTTGTCTGAGCTTTACAGAGCTGACCTAGGCTGTAATGCAGTAGCCTTAAACATCAATCCCAACTTCTGGAATGGAAGGTATTTGTTGAGTACAGAAGTTTCAATGCTTAGTTTAGTTAGTGCTTTGGCTGAGTTTGCCATCCCTGCAAAACAGCAGGTTCCAGCTCCCACAAGTGGTTAGTCAAGGCTTCCCTGACATAGGCCTGCTAGTGATGCTAGCTTGCTCCCACTGACCCCCCCCCCCACACACATACACCCACACAGGAGTTGTACATCCCATTATAAGTGTGCAGTGCTCAGCCATCCCATTTTGGTGCTATGCAGTAAGGCTGCAAACAGACATCACCTTTGTGCCTCCATAACATTTTTTATAGTGGAACAAGCAAAAGCAAACAGACTGTCATTCCTTATCATGCTACAAATGCCCAAATTTGTGACTGTGACAAAAGGTAGTATTAATTTATGATGCTATTTTATGGCTGATGTCTGTTTGCTTTAAGGCAGAAGAGTGAAGACAGCTTGGAGCTGCCTGGCCTCTCCAGCTGCCCTGGGTAGCTGCTCCCAGGCATTCAGGGGCCCAATCTTTGTGCCCTGGGAATTCCTGGGGTGTGTGAGATTGGGCCCCTTAAGCCCAGGGAGTACCTACCTAGGTTTATCTGGTATTCCCCCACTTGCAGAGATGCATCCCAAATGCTGTCCTGCAGAATCAGGTCCCTGATGCTCTCAGGAGTGGCAGAGGCTGAGCCTGTGGGACAAGGGGAGACATCCGTTTCACCCATTGAAGCAGATCAGCTGTGCCAGGACACATCCCAGTACAGCTGATCCACTTCAATTTGTGAAGTTTGTTTATGTGAAGGAAGAGTAATGCAACTCCAAAAATGCTCTGAGAGAGAAAAGAAAAAAATGTAGTTTTAAACCTACTGTATAGCCCATTAAAACAGGCAGCAATCAATAAGCTCTAAGCGTTATCATTTTCATGCATATAATATGTGCATATTTGTGGTATTAATAGGTAGGTAAACAGAGACAATTTCCAGCAGATTTTATTTATCTGCTGAATTATTTTCACAGATGCCACTCATGCCCCTAATGCAACTGAAAACAACATTTGCACAACTCAGCTATACATCTAAATTAGTGCCTCATCCTGTGTGCACAATCTGTCAGGCTGTCAACAAATTCAAAGAGAGCATGTCGATTCATGCAGAAAGCAGTGACCCCTTACTCCTAAATATATGTCTCTTATGCTTGCTCTCATTTACAAAATTTAGCAACTGCCAACAGTTTCTTTACCTTCCTAATTCAAACAATAGCCCATGTATCAATGTGAAAAAAAATTGGCAGCTGTTGAAAGCTTATTTTTAATGTCTGTGTTCCATCCCATAGGAGTAAGTACAAATATTGCTGTGGTTTAGCTCTATAAAAGTTTGGTTTTTCCTGTGGCCTGGAGAACAAATACACCTAAATCTGAATGCAAAACTTAATTTAAAAAGAATTGCACAAAATCCCCCTGGGCTACCTGAACCTCCTACCACTGTGGGAAAAAGTATGATATAATTTTTGCTGAAATTATGCATAACTTTCCCTCAGGCTTAGTTTGGATTTACTAAATTGGAATATTTTTGGCCTCTGTCTGTGTTGGGAGTGTCTGCTATTCCTTTAACTGGGGTTAAGGGTTATGAGACACCTGTGGGGCTACTTATCTAAGTAAGAGATTAGAAATGAGACCCGCTATGTCATGAAGTCCATACTTCTGCCAGTGCAGGAGGGCTTTTTATAGTATATATTTTATGGTTTGCTTTTATATATGAAACCAGCACAAGGAAATCTTTCAGAATAGTAGACCACCCCCCCCACAATATTTTCCTGTGCAAAACCTAAGATCTGGTTTTCCACGCAGTTAGAATCATAGGGTTGGAAGGGACTTCAAAGGTCACCCTGTAGAGGTCTCTGCACAGATACAGGATATGCTAATCCAAATCATCCTAGACAGATGCCTGTTCAGTCTCTTTCTGCAAAACTGTAATGAAGGAGACTGCACAACATCCCTAAGAACCTTATCTCATTGTCCTAATGGGCCACTGACTCCCTTAGCTGCCTGACTAATACCAGAGCCATACCACCACACCCTGACCCTGCTTCTGCCTGCAGCAGTGCCGCTGACTTGGTGGGGGGCAGTGTCCCATATGGTCACCCTACTCATAAATCCATTTGAAGCACTGCTGCAAATGTCAACATTCCAGCTCATTGCTTCAATCATGTCACCTCTCCCTCTATGTTTCCCTTCAATAACTCTCCAGTTTCCACCTCATTAAACTACCTGTCTTCACTGTTACACTGCATTGCCTATTATCTCTTACGAATTAGCAGGTCATCAGACCCCAGCTCTGTTATAGGGAAGATTCCAAATGTGATTATCTATTAGCCAAAGTTCATGTCAAACACCTGAATTCATATTCTCTCCCATGCTGCTCTTCAAGCATGGGAAAAGTCTATTACATTCTATATTTTTCTCTCTATTGTTCTCTAAAATTCACCTCTAACATGATTCCAGCAAAAACCTTGATACTGAAGAGGCATTTGGTGCACTATGGCTACTGCTGATTGTATTTACCATAATCATCCTATTGTTACTTTGTGCTCTCTCTGTTTGCCTCACAGGGCCTCTTCTTTTTGGGCTGTAAGCTCTTTGGGGCAGAAAGAATTTGTTCTGTGCAGATGCAGTTCTTAGCATCATAGAACCCTGATCATTTAAACAAGGTCTTTGGGTGGCACTGCAACACAAATAAATCAAATGACTATAATAATAATGCCTTAATAGCTTTCATGAAGTATATTAATTAGGCAAAGTATTAAGTATTCTCTCTACACTGAAGACTTTTCTTACAAAAATATTATTTTCATTTTTTACTTGATAATTGTTGTCTGCTCTCAGACATGTGGCTTGCTGGTCACAGGTTCCCTCTACTTCTGTCAGGTGTTTTGGAGGAAGTCACAACATAAAGGAAGTAAATAGCCAGACATTGTCACATACCAGAGGGACTTATGAGAATATTGTCTACTTCAGTGATTCTCAACCACAGTGCCACAGCACTTGGGGTTGCCTTGAGATCCTTTTAAGTGTGCTGTGGAATGTCATGCTATATTAGCACGGTTAGGTATGCAAATATCTACAGGTAACTTGTGAGGTAAACCAAGAGATTTCAAACAGGAATCCATAATACCCAAACCATTTTGACCTGTTGTGGTCTTTCTGAGTTCTTTGCAACAGAAGAACTGATCAACTATATTTCTGTAGTCACAAAATGAATGAAAGGTAAAAGCTGGAATCTTCTGAGTGGTGCTTTGAGTTTTAAAAGATTGAGAACCACTGGTCTACTCGAAGGAATTATACAATGTCTACTCAGTGACTGGGTGGCTGGATTTGGATTTTCTGTGGAGGCTGAACAGAAGTGGGTACTTTTCCTGTGTTACAGTATTTGGGCTCGGGGGAAGAAACTTGGTCTTGGGCTCACTTATAGGGAATTGTAGAGGAAGAGCTGCACTCTTGAGAAATGCTGAGCTCTTGATATTTTCACTGACAGCCATAATGTCCCTATTTCTATGATACTTTCCATATCAAAAACACCAGTATAATTAAATTCTGAGTTATAGAAAAGAACTTAGATTCTTAGTTTCATAGTTGGTGTAGTTGGAAGGGACCTGAGCAGATCATCAAGTCTGACCCCCTGCCATGGCAGGAAAGAGTACTGGGGTCAAACGACCCCAGCAAGGTGTTTGTCTAGCCTCCTCTTAAAGATCCCCAGGGTTGGAGCCAGCACCACTTCGCTTGGAAGTTTGTTCCAGATCCTAGCCGCCCTGACAGTGAAGTAGCGCCTCCTGATATCTAGCCTAAATCTACCCTCTGCCAGCTTGTGACTGTTATTTCTAGTCACTCCTGGTAGTGCTCAGGGGAACAGGGACTCCCCCAGTGCCTCCTGGTCCCCTCTGACTAGCTTGTAACAGGCCACTAGATCCCCCCTCAGCCTTCTCTTGTGGAGGCTGAATAGGTTCAGGTCCCTTAACCTCTCCTCATAGGGCCTGCCCTGCTGCCCCCCGATCATGCAAGTGGCCCTCCTTTAGACCCTCTCCATGTTGTCCTCATCCCTCTTGAAGTGCGGGGCCCAGAACTGGACATAGTAGTCCAGCTGCAGCCTGACCAGTGCTGCATAGAAGGAAAGGATCGCCTCCTTGGACCTGCTTGAGATGCATCTGTGGATGCATGACAAGGTGCAGTTGGCTTTCCTGACTGCCTCCCCACACTGCCGGCCCATGTTCATCTTGGCATCAATGATGACTCCAAGATACTTTTCTGCTTCCACACAGCTGAGAAGGGAGGTCCCCAGCCTGTAGGTATGGTGCTGGTTCTTCCTCCCCAGGTGCATCACCTTGCACTTGTCGGTGTTGAATCCCATTCTATTCTCATCCATCCACCCCTGTAACCTGTCTAGGTCTGATTGTAGCCTATTCCTCCCTTCCAGTGTGCCCACATCCCCCCACATCTTAGTGTCATCAGCAAATTTGAACAGGGTGCTTTTTACCCCCTCATCCAAGTCACTGATGATGTTGAACAGTGCAGGCCTAAGGATTGAGCCCTGGGGAACCCCACTGCCCACATCCCTCCAGGTTGAAAATGACCCATCCACTATCACTCTCTGGGTGCGGCCCTCCAGGCAGTTAGCAACCCATTTGACTGTGTGGGTGTCGATGCCACAGTCCCCCAGTTTTTAAGTGAGAATGGGGTGAGAGACAGTGTTGAAGGCCTTCCAAAAGTCCAGAAAGACTATGTCGACTGCTACCCCTGCATCTAAGGATTTTTTGACCTGGTCATAGAAGGCCATGAGGTTGGTCTGACAGGACCTGCCTTTAATGAACCCATGTTGGCTGCCCCTAAGCATAACCTCCCCAGCTGGCCCCTCATGGACATGTGCCAGAATAATTCTCTCAAAAAGCTTACCCAGGATTGAGGTAAGACTAACTGGCCTATAGTTTCCTGGATCCTCCTTCCTCCCTTTTTTGAAAATGGGAACTGTGTTGGCCCTCTTCCAGTCCTCTGGCACCACACCAGAGCACCATGAGCGCTTGTAAAGCCATGCTGGGGGGAGGCAAAGACCTCTGCTAATTCTCTCAGCACTCTGGGGTGGAGGTTGTCCAGACCAGCTCATTTAAGTACAAAAAAAAGCCCCCGTAAGCCCCCATAAGCAACACCTCCAGAAGTTCCCTGACTAGATCCTCACTGAGCCTTGGCCTGGGTGCGCCTCCCCTGGGGCCTGAAGGGGTCCCGGTGGGGGGGCTGATCCGGTCCCTGCTCAGTAAAATGGAGGCAAAGGCATTGTTAAATAGGTTAGCTTTGTCATCTGGTGTGATGACTAGATTTTCCAGCGTGTCTTGCAGGGGCCCCACGTTATCTGGTACCTTCTTTTTGCCCTGATGTATTTAAAAAAGGACTTCTTGTTGTCCTTGATCCGAGTTGCTAGTCACAGTTTCATCTCCACCTTGGCCTCCCTGACCTCTCCCCTGCAGCTCCGAGCAACCAAGGTATAGTCCTCCCTGGTGATGACCCCTCCCTTTCATTGGGTGTACACCTCCCTTTTAGCTAGGAGACGTTCCCAGATGCTTTTGGTGTTGCTTATGGGGGCTTTTGTGCCCTCTTGCCCCCTTTGATCTGTGTTGGGATTACCTCCCTTTGGGCTTGGAGGACTGTCTCCTTAAGGAGAGACCACTCTTCTTGGACACCTCCAGGACCTCAGTGCCTCCCCGACTATTCTTCTTACCTCATTGAAGTCCGCCCTCCTGAAGTCCAGGGCTGCTGCCTTGCTGCAGGCCTTAGCCACCTTGCGCTGAATGGTAAATTCCAGCAGGTGATGATCGATGTCGCCCATGTGGTCGAGCACCTGCAGCCCCCTCACCAGGTCATCACCCGTGGGTTAGATGGAGGTCCTGTATTTTGGCTAGGAACTTACGTGAGCCATCAGACCTGGGTGACTGCTCTTCCCAGCAGATGTCTGGAAAGTTCAATTCACCCCTGATGACCACATCTTTTGACCTAACTACCTCTGTGAGCTGACTTAAAAATTCAGGGTCTAGCTCTTCCCCTTGGTTGGGTGGTCTGTAGTAGACCCCCACCGTTAAGTCCCTTTCACCTCAACTGCCTTGTATTCTCACCCAGAGCACTTCAGTGTGCCCCTCCTCTGACCTTGTGCTACTTGATGAGGATGTGTATTCCTCCTTGATGTAGAGCACCACACCCCCACCTTTCCTCCCTGTCCTGTCCCTCCTGTACGGCCTATAGCCCTTGATATTCACTGCCCAGTCGTGTGTTGGGTCCCACCACATTTCTGTGAGCCCCACTATGTCTGGGTCAGTGTCAGCTAGCAGGAGGGCAAGTTCCTCCTGATTGTTCTCTATACTACAAGCGTTTGTGCAGAGGCATTTGAGGCCTCCTGAAGATGTGTGCACTGGCCCCCTAATCTCACTATTGCCCTGGTCCCTGTTGCTTACCTGGGTATTTGTTCTGCTCATCGTCGGTCTAGGCTAGGCTGTACTTGCGGGTGCTGCTTGGTTTAGTGGTCCAAGGCTTCCTCCGCCCTCATCTTCCCCTTCCCCCAGTGAGCCTAGTTTAAATCCTGCTGGAGGAGATCCACCAACCTAGAAGAGAACACACGCTTACCTTTGGGGGAAAGGTGAAGCCCATCCCACCTGAGCATGTCTCTCGTTGTGATGTGCGGGTCATTGTCTAGGAAGCCGAAGCCTGCCTCAAGACACCATTCCTGAAGCTGCCAGTTGGTCTCTCTGATGTAGGTCTCATGTTGTCTTCCATGTCCGCTCACTGGTAGGACAGAAGAGAATACCACCTGTGCCCCTATCTCCCTCAGCACGCCCCCCAGAGTGTCGTAGTCTGTCATCAGGTGATCAGAGCTTCTGCTAGCCACTTCATTAGTACCCACATGGATTAGGACCATAGTAATTGGTGGGCTGGGTCATGGCCTGGATCATCCCAGTCACATCCTGAATCTTGGCTCCAGGCTGGCAGTAGACCTCGCATGAATCTACTTGAATCCAAGTTGAGGTACAGATGGGCCCTCTGTACCTCTCAGGATGGAGTCGCCTATGACGATCACTCATCATTTCCATCTCTGGGTCTGCTAAGCTGCTTCGGCCTGTTCGGAGTGTGGAGAGTGGGGAGTTGCCTCCTCTCCGGTTTCCTCCTCTCCTTCCTTCTCCTGCAGTGAGAAGGAAAATTAAAAAATTACAGAATGATTTAATACTGGAGGACATGCTAGGGAGAGGAGCTTTTTTTCAACTCACATAATAGTATCCCATATTTGTTCAACTGTGGAAAAAGATATAAAGATGGGTCCAACTCTCTTATGTTTGCAAAATTATATTAATTTCAGATCCTTTGTCCTGGCCATTTGGATGGAAACATTGCCTGAGATTTGTATTAACTATACAGCAAAAATAATTAAATTCTTCTTCTTCAATGTTTAATATACTCTTTTGAGACATGGTGGGCCCATCTAATTAGCTCCCCTAATTAGCTCCACAGTAAACCATCTGCATGTACATGTGTGATACTATTAGGCTTGAGAAAACTAATTTACTCCACTGCAGGATAGTACTTGTATATACAATTATTTGCATATACAAGTATATACAATTATTTGTATATACAAGTACTATCCTGTGGTGGAGTAAATAATGCTGCAGCAATGCAAATGTAGACTGGTTGGCTTGGGCACGAAGGTGCTTCAGTGTGGGGACTGCCTCCTGGTTTGCTATGCACTGGAGCACCCTCATGCCCCAGCCAGCCTCTTTGCAGCATGTTGAGCTGGGTTGGAGCAGCCCTGGCAATAAGGTGGCCTCCACTTCGCCTAGCCTATGGTATCCCATAAGCCTTTTATAAGAAACAGTCCTGTGTCTTTTTATAACACCTCAATTTTCTGCACTTTTTCTTCTACTGGAGAAACCTTAAGTACACTTGTTAGGCAAATATATTGCTAACATTCAGTCTAAATTCTCAATCCCAAACCTGAGTCTTACATTTTAGGAAAGTTTGGATTGTATTGTGAGCTCTATTACCTAGATCCCTATTTTATAGATCCATATAAACTTTCTTTTCTGAAAATCTGTATGAAAAAATATACTTCATAACCAAAGGGCAGTTGGTAAAGACACAAGCCAGAAATACTTAAAATGTTCAATATATTTACAAGACCAGATAAGTAGTAACACCAGATAAGGTAACACCAGGTAAAGTAAAAACAGGTCCCTTTTGCTCCTGCCAACCATCCTCAGTCCCAGGAATCTTTGGTTATGTAGGGATGAATCAAGCACTCTTACCAAGTCCCCTTTGCTGTCTGGCTAACATCTCCTGGCAGGAAGTTTCTGGTTTTGGTAATCACCAAATGGTTTGATACAACCTAAAAAGATCTTGCACTGAGCTTTACATGTGGCTATTTGGGATACATTAAAAAATACTAGTGGCTGTAAACAGGGTCAGACACATGGGCAAAGCACATGGGCAAAGTAGGTACATACTAGGGCCCTAAATGAAGAAGGGGCCCAGTTGTGCTTATTTTACATATTATTGACTGGATGATTTGGGAGTTCAGGAATGGTGATGCTTCCTTAGGGAGGCAATTCACACTGCCTAAAAGAGGCCATCCCCACGTGGTCATAAAGAAGGAAAGGGGCCAAGAGACCCACTTTGCTCAACAGGGACATTAGAGAACTTCTCAAAAAGAAAAAAGAAGCATACATGAAATGGGAAAACGGTGTGGCATCCAGAGAGGAGTGCACTCATATGGCCAGGGTCTGCAGGTACAAGGAAAGCCAAGGCATGCATAGAGATCAAGCTGGCAACCTAATTAAAAGACAACAAAAAGTCCTTCTATAGGTACATAGGGAGCAATAAAAAAATCAAGCTCTACTGTCGTATCCCTACAGGATATGGAAGGGCAGCCCCCAGTTGATTCCCGCAAAAAGACAGAGCTCCTAAATACTTACTTTGCATCAGTATTCTTGAAAGCGAACAGGAACTATCACCTGTCCAGAGGCCCAGAGAATATGGGGAAGACAGCAGTCCAGATAAAATCAGTCCCAAACAGCTGAAAGTACTCTTAGAACATTTGGACATTTTCAAGTCCGCTGGGCCAGATGACCTGTATCTGAGATTCCTGAAAGAACTGGCTGACCTCATAGTGGTGCTTCTGATCACAGAATCATAGAATCATAGAAGAAGGGTCGGAAGGGACCTTGTAGATCTTCAAGCCTGACCCCCTGCCTGGGTGGGAGAAAAAGACTGGACTCAAATGAGTCCAGCCAGGTAGTCATCAAGAAGAGGGTAATGTGGTACCCATCATTAAGAAAGGAAAGAGGGACAATCCTACCAACTATAGACCGGTCAGTATGACTTTGGTCCTGGGAAAAATCTTCAAAAAAATTGTCAAAGAGGCCATCAACCACAAGCTTGTAACTGGCAGGGTATTAAGAAACAACTAGCATAGCTTTGTCAAGGGGAGGTCATGTCTAACAGACCTGGTGTCCTTCTATGACCACGTAACTAACTAGCTCTATATTGTTGACACTGGATTTGGACCCAGCACTTATATCTTTGTTTTGAGGGAGCACAACCCTCAGACCGACCAGAACACCTGCCAGTTGATAATAGGCTAATTTATTGATACAGAGTAAGAACAGAAAAGCAACAATACAAACAATTAAACAATTCTATATCTACCAATCCTAGGGCTGTCATCAGAGTCAAAGTATATCTGGTCAGGACGCAGGCTCCACTCTGAGGCTCTCTTTCTTAAGCGTCAGCAGTCTAGAGGTGGGATGCCAAGGCCCACAGCCCCCCTCCAGTGGGGTGCATGAGACAGACTGCTGGAATGCCTTTGATCCATGGTGGCCTTGGGAACCCTTCCCAGGGGACAGGGATGGGGATCCCTCTTAGGGAGCAAAATGGGGAGGGATGGGACAAAGAGAGGGATGGGACAAAAGGGACAAACAAGACAAAGGGAGGGACCCTTTGTTAATATCAAGTCTCTGCTTTTGTATTATACTTCCCCCTTGATGACTCCTGATGACTCTTCATCTGTGGCTGTCTCTCTGTGGTCACATGTCCACATAGCCTTCCCCCAAAACCAGGACTCAGGCTCTTTGAGGCCTTCTTGCTGGTGTCACTTACCTTGTGTTATGAGACAGTAAGGTATATACTTCTTTGGTTTCTAGACTGTGTGTCCTTGTTGGCCTTGTTGTGTTAGATAACCTGTCTGCCTTGAAGGCTGTGATCTTGTGTTGTGGCATACCCCCTTCATTCTCAGGCTGTATCCATCTATTGGCCTTGTTGTGCTTAACAGCCCATCTACTTCCAGGGCCATGAGAAGCTGTGTGTGTGTTTCCCAAGTTCCTTAGAAATCCAATTAACCCCTGCTGCCCATCTTGATCCCTTATAATGCTTATATCTATCTATACCTATAAGTCAATTCCCCCACAAAACAGACCTTTAAATACCATTTCTAGGCTAACTCATATGGGACATGTGGTTGACATCATCTACCTAGACTTCAGCAAGCCCTTTGATACTGTTTCTCATAAGATTCTCTCAATTAATTTGGAGGGTACAGGTCTAGACCAGTCTACAGTGAGGTGGGTTGGCAACTGGCTCAGAGGCCAATCCTAGTGAGTTGTAATAGATGGGATAACTCCATCCTGGAGGGCCATCTCCAGTGGTTTCCCCCAGGGATAAGTGCTGGGGCCTGTGCTCTTTAACATTTTTATCAGTGACTTGGATGAGGGAGTAGAATGCACAATGATTAAGTTTGCAGATGACACTAAGCTGTGGGAAAATGTGGTCATATCCAAGGACAGGGTAAGGATCCAGAATGACCTTGACTGGCTGGTCCTATGGGCTCAATGCAATCAGATGAAGTCCAATAGGAACAAGTGCCGGGTCCTTCATCTGGGTAGGAAGAACCCTCATCATAACTATATGACAAGTAGTGGTCCCCTCACTGACACTGCATCTGAAAGGGACCTGGGGGTGACAACTGACCAGAGGATGAATATGAGTCAACAGTGCGATGAAGTCGCCAGCAGAACAAACAGAGCTCTGGCATACATCAGCTGATGCATTGCCAATAGATCCAGAGGTGGCGTCTACCCCTTTATTCAGCATTGGTGAGGCAACAGCTGGAGTACTATATCCAGTTGTGGGCACCATACTTCAAGAAGGATGTGGATATGCTCGAAAGGGTACAGAGAAGAGCTGCCCATATGATCAGGGGCCTGGAGGATAGGCCCTATGAGGAAAGACTCTGGGAAGTGGATTTGTTCAGTCTGAGTAAAAGAAGACTGAGAGGTGACTTGATAGCTGCCTACAAGTATGTCAGGGGTAAACACCAAGATCTAGGGGAGCAAATCTTCAGAAAGGCACCCCTTGGGAGGACAAGGTCCAATGGGCACCAGCTAGTTGAGGAAAAATTTAGGTTGGACATAAGGAAAACTTATTTTCTGTAAGGGTATCTAGAATCTGGAACACTCCCAGCAGAGGTGGTGCGGTCACCATCCCTGGAGGTGTTCAAAAGGAAGCTGGACAAGCACCTCATTGAGCCTGTTTGAGCCCAACTACCTCCTGCCTTCTGACTTGATGATCTTACAGGTCCCTTCTGGTCCTACTACTCTATGATATTATGAGTGAAAAAAGTAGGGCCCCATGAGTTTGCTTAGGGCCCACTAAAGGGTTAGTGGCCCTGGCCCTGGTTGCAAGTGACCATACCTTTTCCAAGCTGACAGTGTGCTCTTCAGCTTGCCAAAAATAGATCAGTATTGGTTAGATCACTGTTGTAGCCTGTTCCTTGTGCCAAAGAGCAGAAACCCATATTTATCATGATGTACTTTCCATCAGTACTGAGGTTGCTTGATTTATGGCCCATACAGTATGTTCAGCTGAACAACTACTTTTGCCCTCCTTCCTGTTATTTAGGTAGCTCTCCCCATTGTCTCTGTTTGAGAGCAGATAGTCAACAAGATTGGATAAACAAACAACCAGCATTTATATCTACTGCCTTAGTCTAGCAAGCCAGTTATTAACCAAACAGATTCAATACTTACACCAACTGCTGATTGCTCACCAGCTTGCAGTGCTCCTGAGCAACAGTATTTTAATCGGTTCATAAATCAGTCAAACTATATAAAATGATCCTATATATGTTCAGAAAAGCCAGAAAATTCAAATAATTCCAAACAGCTTCTCATCCCCTAAGTGAGTTTTAGCCAAGCTCGTATCTTTCAGACCTTTTCCTCAACAGGACTAATAATCCAGTCCCTTCAGAACTCCCTGTCCTGTGGGATAAGAGTTCATTTTCCAGGCAGGATGAGTGCTTATACTGTAAGTAAATGGCAGTTGCAGGGTCCGTGGACTAAAAATCAGACCCACTCAGCCTAAAGCTCTATTGGCTTCTTTTTTATTGCTATTGGAATATTTTCCTGTGACCTTATGTTAGATTTGTTTTGTGCTGACTCCCAGGTCTCTTGCAACATGACTGATTTCCAAATTTCTCTTAGTCACTGCTTATCTGCAGATCAGATTATTTTTCTCGCAGTATAAGACTGTGCTTTTCCAAAAAGATTTCTAGCCCATGGGCGTGGGGGTTGATGCTTGCTGCTGACCATAGTATTGTATCTACTTGAATCAAAGATGAGGTCCCCACTACACATCCCACCCCACCCAATCAGTATGAGAGAAAAAAAGCCTCATTTTTGGATTCAAGTTCTGGCCTGGGGCAGGCAGCAGCTCACCTCTGGATCATGGATGAAGTAGGAAATGAGTCATGGCCTTCCCCAGGCCAGGATGACTCATTTGGCAGGGGAGGGGGCTTGCAGCTGAGGGAGTGCAGTAGAGGCTGCAGGGTGGGGGGCAGGGGTAATGGGGGAGACCATGTGTGCAGATAAGGGACAGCATAGGGGAGACCACACAGCCTATCTCCCCTGTTACTTTCTGTTCTTGCTCATGTCCCCTCAAGGCCCAACCGGTCAAGAGCTGCCAGTGGTTTTCCTAGGCAGGGCTGGGTTAGGACAAGGCTGGGCCACTGCTGCTGCTGACTGCCCTGAAGCTGAAGCACAGCTGTAGCAGAAGGTAGGCAGAAGGCTGTGCAGACAAGTACAGGGATATAGGCATCAGGGTCGGGCACAGATAAGGGAGTTGGCAAGGGGTAGGGGTTGTAGGTAAGGGGGCATACATATGTTAGAAATGCACAGCTTGCATCTTGCTCCTGATAAGAAAGAAATACTGTGCAAGGCTCCTCTCCCCCATCCTCTTTAAACTTTCTCATACTGATTACAGAGACTGGAATTTAGCTGTATGGCCTTGGGGTACCTCTCTGCCCCGTATACTTAAATAGCTAACTATACTATACATGCGATGTATGTGATGATGTAGTTACATGTATATTTGTATGAAATGGAAGTAAGCTGCAGGAACTCCTGTGTCTGCACACGTGCCCAGGAGAGAGAAGATAAAAAACAGCTTGCAAATGCAACTGGGGCCAGAGGTGATTTGAGCTTCAAAGCTCCACTCTCTGACCTTTGTTTGCAAACAAATACATCCTTTTGTGCCAACTGATGTCTGTGTGTCTGTGATCTCTGCGTTGCCTCCAGGGAAATGAACCGCCTTTGTGCAACAATTTGGTGAGCTAGCCAGGAGCTCCTTGGACCACCCCGGGACCCAGTGACAAGATCGTCCCTGCCGCCACAGGGAGTGCGCACCGAGCCACCTTTTTGGGCTCGCCCAGGGGGTTTGAGATGTGAGTCGGGGTACCCGGGAGGTTAAAGGCTACCTGTGCAAAATTCTTGGTTTCTGAGGATGCCAGACACACATTCCAGCATTCTGATCGAGATCTCTAGGATACTTGAGTGAGTATACGAATCCCCTTGCTCAATTTGGTTTCTGGATCCGGGGACAAAGAGACTTGTTCGATTTGGTTTTGTTCTGGGGATTCTTTTGGCCTGGTATTTGGTGTGTGTTAGATGCACTTTGGCGGATGGTTCTGGCTCGGATCCTTTAGTGAGTGCTTTCTGGTATTTGGTATGCGTTGGGCGCACTCTTGTGGGCATTAAAATGGGTGCGGGTAGCTCCTGTGTAGAAAGCTCAGGTACTCCTTTGGGTTGTGTTTTACGGAACTTTAACAAATTTACAAAGCAGGCAGATTATGGGGTGAAGATGAAAAAAGATGATTTAATTAAGTTTTGTTAACTCGAGTGGCCAACATTCGGGGTCCACTGGACCCCGAAAGGATCCTTTGTAGTAAAAGAAGTGATAGCTATCCATGAAATAATTATGCAGAATAGACACTGAGATTAGTTCCCTCACATAGACTGTTGGTTAGGAGTGGTCCAAGATCAGCCACCTTGGATTAAGAAATGCTTAGTAAAGTCTCATGTGATGGTTGTGAAAGGAAAGACCCGAGGAGGACTGCCTGTACTCCCTGAATCTAATGGGGGGGGGGGATCCTGAATTGGCCGAGTGTCGGGTTTGTTCTCCGGTCACCCTGACGAGTAGCGAGGATGAATCAGACACCTCCTCAGGACCCAGTCTTTCTGCACCACCGCTCCCTCCCTCAGGGAAACCACCACCGGCGTATCAAATTATACCTAATGATTCAGAGCGAGTGCCTCAGCCAAGTGCCCCATCTGAATCAGGGAATAAGGGTTATAATTTGCGCAAGATTGTAGAATCACGGCCGGTGTTGAACTGCCCGATGCGAGAGGTTATCGGAGAGAGAGGCGATGCAACTTTTGTCTACACCCCATTTAGTACTTCAGATTTATTCAATTGGAAGAATCAGAGCCCCTTTTTTCATGAAGACCCTGAAAAGATGAGGGACTTGTTTCGATCCATTGGGCAAACACATCGACCCACTTGGGCTGATGTCCAGATGATGCTCCAAACCCTCCTGACCCCTGAGGAGAGGAGATTAGTACTGGGGACAGCAGAGCGCATTGCAGCAGCCAGGGTAGAAGCGGAGGGAGCTGCCGGTAGTACCTTGCGTGATACCTGCCCTGTTGAGGAACCGGGATGGGATAATCATACCGCAGCAGGAAGAGAGCTGAGTGCACGGTATCTGGGGATTATAGTGGAAGCAATGGGAAAGGCAGTGCCTCAGGTTACTAATCTGTCTAAATTGTATGAAGTGAGACAGGGAAAAGAAGAGGATCCCTCAGCCTTCCTCGGGAGGCTGTACGAGGCGTTCCACAGGTTTTCGGACCTAGATCCAGAAGCCCCAGATAATCAACGCATGGTAAATCTTATGTTTATTGGTCAATCCGCTGCTGATATTCGTAGGAATCTACAGAAAACTGAGGGAGGTCCCAGGAAACCGATTTCAGAGCTGATGGAAATTGCATATAAGGTATATGGGAATCGTGAGCAAGCGCAGGAGCGCAAGCAGGATAAAAAGGCTCAGCGACGGATGGCAGCACTGGCAGCTGCTATAACTGGAGGTAACCCTGGAAAAGCTGGGATACAGAAAGGGAAAGGAGAAAGAGTGGGAGCAGATGTTTGTGCTTACTGCAGGGAGAAAGGACACTGGAAGAGGGAATGCCCAAAGTTAAAGGAGAAGAGAGAGGGTGAACAAAGGGGTCACCTCATGCGGGCAGAGGAAAAGGGTGAGGACACAGAATGAAGGGGACAGGGATCTAAGACCACTACCCTTCGGGTTGGAGCCTGAGAAGATCCCATGGTAACTATTAGGGTTGGTGGCAGAGACTTTGAAGCCTTGGTTGATACTGGGGCTACATTTTCAATGATTCCAGAAACCCTCCCCCCCGTGCAGGAACTAGTGAACAGCATGTTCTTGTGGAAGGGATTGAGGGAACGCAATCCTGAGTCCCCGTTTGTAAGCCACTCCTCACCAAAGTGGGGGACCATTTGCTTGAGCACTCCTTTGTATATTCTCCAAGTTGCCTGGTTGCGTTACTTGGGCGAGACCTACTCACAAAACTGCAAGCTGAGATATTTTTCAGAGACGATCAGATGGTGGTCCAGTTACCTGTCAAGCAGAGCTCGAACTATCAGATGGCTCTCCTGGAGGACCGACGCCCTGTAGTAAGTTCTGAAGATCACATGACTGGAGTAGACCCTTCGGTATGGGCTGATGGAACCCCTGCGTGAGCTAAGTCGGTCTCCCCGGTAAGGATCATACTCAAGGATGGGGAGGGGCCCGTTCGGGTAAAGCAGTATCCACTCAGCCAAGCGGCCAGAGTTGGACTCAAGCCGTTAATAGAGAAATACAAGAGGTGCGGATGGCTAGTGGAAGGGTCCTCACCATATAATACCCCCATTCTTGGAGTGCCGAAGGCAGATGGGGTCCCATACAGACTGGTCCAAGACCTGCAAGCAGTAAATAAGAAGGTTCTTTCAGACCACCCTGTAGTCCCGCACCCACACACGATTTTAACACAAGTACCGGGGGAAGCTGAAATATTCTCAGTGCTAGATTTGAAAGATGCTTTCTTCTCCATTCCCCTTCACCGAGAGAGTCAAAAATTGTTTGCTTTTGAGTGGGAGGATCCAGATACCTTCCCTAAAGCCCAGCTCATGTGGACAGTTCTCCCACAAGGATTCATAGCAGCCCCCCATATTTTCGGACTTGCCCTTCAGAAGGACTTGGAGGAGTGGAAGGGATCACACCCCGCAGTGACTCTCCTCCAGTATGTGGATGACCTGCTGGTTGCAAGCCCAAATTTGCAACTCTGCGAGGAAGCCCCCAGATCACTGCTAAACACTCTAGGGGAAAAAGGATATAAGGTCTCTAGAGAAAAAGCCCAAATATGTCAGCCTCAAGTTACATTTCTGGGATATAAGCTCTCAAAGGGAGTCAGAGCCCTGAGTGCGGACCGCATACAGGCAATCCAAGGTCTAGCCTCACCTAAGTCACCCAAGGAGGTGCGGGCATTCCTAGGGCTAACTGGGTTCTGTCGACTATGGATACCAGATTATGGTGGAAAGGCTAGACCATTGTATGACTCCCTGACTAAGGAGAGTCTCACTGAATGGAAATGGACTAAAGAAATGCAGCACGCCTTTGATCTGCTTAAGGCAGCATTAACCCAGCCCCCTGCCCTGGCCATCCCAAATAATAAAAAGCCATATTGACTGTATGTTCATGAGAATTGAGGGGTTGCATCAGGGGTGCTGATGCAACCATCAGGCCCAACTTGGAGACTCGTGGGATATTACTCAAAGGTTCTAGATCCAGTTGCGCTTGGGTGGCCAGCCTGTCTTCGGGCTGTGGCAGCCACAGCAGTGGTTGTCGAAGAAGCCCAAAAGATAGTCATGGGTGCGGACATGGAAATACACACCCCACATGGAGTTCCCCAGATTCTAGAGACTGAGGGAGGAAAGTTTCTCAACCCCTCCAGACAATCACGGTATGAGATATTTTTGCTCTCTAATCCAGGACTTACTTTCAAATATACTACAGCCTTGAACCCTGCAACCTTGCTGCCGGAGCCAGGGAACTGACGCATGACTGCCTTGAGGTCCTGAATCAAACCACACAGGTGCGGCCTGATCTTGCTGAGGACCCAACTGAAAACCCAGATGCTGAATACTTCGTAGACGGCTCCAGCTCTGTCATCGATGGAAAAAGACGAACAGGATGTGCAGTGGTAACCTTGGATAAGGTAGTATGGAGGGAATCATTGCCGAGCTCATGGTCAGCACAGGCCGCGGAACTCACTGCGCTCACCCAAGCATTACAGTTGGGGACAGGCCGGCGGGTTAATGTATATACTGATTCTCGCTATGCTTTTTCTATGGTTCATGCGCACGGACTATTGTGGAAAGAAAGAGGTTTCATTATGGCTTATGGGAATAAAATTGCTAACGGCCCCCAGATTATCAAGCTACTAAATGCACTCCACCAGCCTAAAGAGGTAGCAGTAATTCATGTGCGAGCTCAATGGGAAGGCTGCTGAGGAAAAGCATAAGCTTGGAAATGCAAGGGCTGATGCGGCAGCAAAGGAAGCCGCATTTATTGGTGGAGAGGCGGAGGAAGTATCCAGACAGGCCTTGTCCCATGCCATATGGCCATACGTCCAGGATCTAGTCCCGCAGTATTCCCCTGAAGAAGATAAATTTGCACAGGAGACTCGCACAGAAAAGAACTCCCATGGGTGGTGGATAGTACCAGGAGGGAAAGTCATGATACCCAGGCCATTGCTTCGGGAGGTGCTGCACCAGCTCCTTGCAAGTACCCATATGGGAGGCTTGGCTATGGGTGATCTAGTGATCCGCCAAGCAGTAGCCCCAAGGCTATATGTAGAAGCTCAGCGTATTGCTACCAGGTGCATCACATGTCAGAAAGTAAACCCTCGAACGAAACCTCCTGTGCCAATGGGAGGTAGACCCTGGGCAGCGTACCCTGGACAAGCATGGCAGATTGATTTTGCCGAGCTCCAACGATCTGGACATCATAAGTTTTTACTTGTCATGGTAGACCAGCTCTCCGGTTGGGTCGAGGCATGGCCCACCAGAACTGCCACTGCGGCTACAGTAGTGAAGTATTTGTTGCAGGAGATCATTCCCCGGTATTCTCTGCCTGAATCCATCGAGTCGGATCAAGGACAACACTTTGTGGGAAAGGTTGTTAAAGAAGTCACACAAGCCCTCAAGATCACTTGGAAACTACACACACCATGGAGACCACAGAGTTCAGGACAAGTTGAACGCATGAATAGGACCTTAAAAACTCTACTCACCAAGATCTGTATTGAAGCACACCTTAAGTGGCCTCAGGCATTGTCGCTAGCTCTTACTTGCATTCGAAACACTCCCCGACAAGGCATTAAATTAACCCCATATGAAATTATGTTTGGCATACCTCCTCGAGTCTTACCTCCTGGGATGCGAGAAAATGTAACTTTTGAATTAGGTAATAGCGAGCTTCACATGTACATTATTGCTTTGCAGTCTGTCTTGTCTTCTCTTCACAGGTATGCAGCCTCCTTTCAACGTCTGCCTTTAGATGTTTCGGTACATGAATTCCGCCCGGGAGACTGGGTCTTGGTGCAGCGGTGGAAGAAGGAACCTTTGAGTGAGAGGTGGAGTGGCCCCTTCCAGGTACTTTTAACAACCCACACCGCTGTAAAGATTGCCAGCCATGACTGTTGGATACACCATACCCATGTAAAACGACATCCACAAGCGTCAGAGGACACCAGCTCCCAGGATGAGCTCACTGCAGAGGCTGAGCCGTCCTCGGAACAAAAAGCCAGCAGGTGGAGCTGTGAACCTACTGGTGATCTCCAAGTGTGCCTGAGATGGCTTAATCAGAGTCCAGAAAATCAGATGAGGAAATAACAAAGGAAGAGTTTAGACTGTATTCGATCTCAAGAGAGGGAGGATATGGCGGGAGTCTTAATATGCCTTGTTGTTATCTATGTAGTAAAAGAGGCAGGATTGAGCAGCCCTAGCCGCCACCCTATATCCCTGTTTCCCTCAATTGCTCCCCCAGGAGCAAATTTGTATGTTGCCATGATGGAAAGAATTGCAGGTACCTTCAATCTCACCAACTGCTGGGCCTGTGGAAAACTCCAGGAGGTCAGAGGATGGTGGCCTTGAAAGACTTTTCCTCTGGCCCCATAGTGGCTAGTGAGTAGTAAGGCGGATGTTAAGAGTACTAGCCAAGAATGGGAAGCAGAAAGCATCTTGAGGGGGGAATATTGATAGAAATGCACAGCTTGCATCTTGCTCCTGATAAGAAAAAAATACTGTCCAAGGCTCCTCTCCCCCATCCTCCTTAAACTTTCTCATACTGATTACAGAGACTGGAATTTAGCTGTATGGCCTTGGGGTATAAACTTTTGAACTCTTGTAGCATTGAGCATGCTTAATGAGCTGTTGCATATTTACCTCTCCACCCCGTATACTTAAATAGCTAATTATACTATACATGCGATGTATGTGATGATGTAGTTACATGTATGTTTGTATGAAACGGAAGTAAGCTGCAGGAATTCCTGTGTCTGCACACGTGCCCAGGAGAGAGAAAGATAAAAAACCGTTTGCAAATGCAATTGGGGCCAGAGGTGATTTGAGCTTCAAAGCTCCACTCTTTGACCTTTGTTTGCAAACAAATACATCCTTTTGTGCCGACTGATGTCTGTGTGTCTGTGATCTCTGCGTTGCCTCCAGGGAAATGAACCGCCTTTGTGCAACACATAGGTGCAGAGGCAAGGGGTGGAAGTGCAGGGGGCAGGCACAGGCATGGAGGAGCATGCAGCGGGGGCATATGGTAGGGGGACTGGCAGCAGGGGGCAAGTAGCAAGGGGGGCAGATGAGGGTGGGGGGAAAGGCAAAAGGCATGGTGAGGCAAAGGGGCAGGACGACAGGCAGAATGGGCAAGAGGCAAGAGTAAGGGGTAGGAATCTGGCACCTAACCCTCTTCCCCCACCACTGCTTTTCCTGTCACAGAAGTTGTGAGGTGGGGGTTAGAATTTAACAACCTTCCACTAATTAGATTATAACACATTTATAGTTTTCCATATATAGTTGCCTTAAATTTAAAGATCTCTTTGATTCAGGTTAATATGGTATTTATCTATCTACAGCAACACATACATGCTGAAAATGAGACAATAGCTGAGTGAACAAACTTCCATTTGCTTTCACAGCAACCTATAGTCTCTTCCTTAGCAAAACTGCCCACTGTACTACACAAGATCAGTATGTCACTTCTTTGCAAACAATACTAAGAATTCTGAAATGTGATTTTATGAAATACTTTGAAAATCTGGCTCATTGTATCATTTTAGTTACATGATGGTAATGGCTTTTTTGATACATTTCAGGTCCTTCTGGAAGGGCAACAGTGAGAGGCTCCTTTGATAAAAGTGCAACTTAATATGTGTTTCCTGTGTGTGTAGTGATATATGGCACAAGAGTTTAAAAACTGCAAATCAAAAATATATTCATGGGTTAATGTCAGGTGGGCAAGGACCTGAAAATCTCATACTTTTACATGTCAGTTAAATTAAAACAAAAGTATCTTATACTTCCAACCCCTATCAAATCCAAATCTAATTTATACAATCCTCTTTGGTCCAGAAGTTTGAAGAATAAAACATTCTGTAACAACTCCTTAGTGCTCTAGTTGTCAAAATTACAGGTGCAGCTTTTCTGCTTCCAATCCCAAAGGTGCGGAAGTATGGATAGATGCAACTATCTGCATCTTTAAACTACTGTCATCATCACCGTAGCAGTTAAGTGATTATTTTTGCTCTTTAATGACGGTTTTGAAATTTCACAGATACTCTGGGATTTGATGTGCTTTGCTTTAGGTGAAGGTAGGTTTAATTTTTGTTTTATCCAGTCTGCTGTTTATAGCCTGACCGCATGCTGGTCTTTTTAATACTTTTAGATCGAGAAGAAAATATTGCCAAAAAAGCTGAATCCCCTGATGGTTAGGCATATTGCACCCCAGTCTTTACCTAGGACTGTAATCTTATCACAGCAGAGAAGCTCAGCAGGTATTCTTCTTCTGCTGTATTCCCTGTACCTGACACCAAACATTGCAAAAAGGAGATGATTGTCACAGTCTCTGTGGTGGTTGCTGGGGGCAAAGAGGTAGTAAGTAGGCAAGAGATGGTAAACAGAAAGCATTGGACAGTTTTAGGGGTAGGAGGGGGAGGGAAATGGTCTTTCAGAGGTAGGGTTCTAGGAAAGTTCATTTTAATTAGTATTTAATGAAGCATGTGATAAAGATAACATAACAGAAGTCTTCTAATTGCTTAGACTTCTTGAATTGCTACCTCATACAGGTTTTGATACTGTATTCCACCCCATTTATTTCACACTGATAATTATGAACACACTGAAAAGCGGTGGGAGAATGTCAGATCCCATATCCCACACCTTCAGGCAAAATACAGCATCCTTTTATTGAAAAGTCAGTTCCATTTGCAGAATAAAAGCAGCTGACTACATGTCTCATTTTCCTATTCTTCTTTCCTTGTGCACCAGGTGTAATTACCATAACCAGTCCTGTAGCTCCCAGACTCGAGAAAATTCAATTACAAGTAACCAACACTAAATTTCAAGCTCAGTGAGCTTTGAACTGCCTAGTGTTCATGAAATAAGCTCATATAAACCCCATAGGATCTAGCAGACCCTTGAATCTGAACGGAGAGAATCCAAAATTAAAACCATAAATTAGAAGTAATTTAAGCTGAATTAACAAGGTGCGTTGCAAGGAATACAACTTCTAAATTAACACAATTTAGATGTATCACTTGGTTTAATTAGGTGGTACCTCTAAAGCATAGTGTTTTTGGTAACCATGGGAGGGCAAGATTGAAACAAGAACTGGGATGGAAATGAAGATCCCTTTAAGTAAAAAACAATATTTAATCCTTTCAGAATTATGTCTTTCCAGAAAAGATTCCCGTAAGACGTTCCTTGGTGCCCTTTCAACACACAACTTTCTAGAGACATCCTGATAAACTAAACATGAAGGATATTGCTTTCAAGTCCTGTAATGCATCTAAGTCGGGGTGCAATAGCGTTTTATTACATCTTACTGATATAGTGTCTAATTTAAAAATGGTAATTACCAATGAATAAAAACGCTTGGGCAATTTTAAACAGCGATTAGCAATATCTATGTCCCAGTGAAAGAACACAATATGCCAAAGGAAATGAGGTTTATCTGGCCTTTCCATTTGTCTTACAAATCATCTATAAATTAATAACCACTGACAATTTTATGAAATAGTGTCAGTCTCCATGATGAGTGACTTTATATTGGCTGATGTTCAAAGAAAAAATGGGGAATGAAGCAGGATTTTAAATTACCAGTTAAAAAGCAACAATGAAAGAGGGAGGGGAATACAACTAAAAGGATTTATACCAGCTTTCATTTAATCACCCAAAGCAGTATTTAGCTTTCAGCATAAAAGGAATTTGACTGTGTCAGAATGATGATCTAAATGACAGAGAGCAGCTAATCACATGAGATGTAAACTGGTGAATACTGAATTAGGTGCTATCATTCATGATCACAGATTTTGGAAGTCATTGCCATTTATAGTGGTTTAAAAGTTTTTGCAGCTTCCTTCTGTGAATTAAATTAGCAATATTATTTTTACTTCTTATTTTTTTCCCAATTGAATTACATACAGGGATTTTGTTCTTAATAGGGTGATGAAAAAGAAATGTTATTAATAAAAAAACTCAGCATTTCCCAACAGATCTCAGTTACAATGTGTTGTTATTCTAAGTCTAAACTCTCCTTCAGCTATCTCACCATAATTGTTTGTATCTCTGGGAGAAAAATGTGGCAAGTACTGACTGATATTACTGTAGATTCGCTCATGCTAGTTCCTAACAACAGCTTTTATGCATGTCTAGCTTCCATCATGGTGTGTATGAAAATGCTCATGTAAATATTAACTGTCTTAAAAGTACAGTCATACGCTAAAGAGTACATCTGTAAGAAGATGGCAATAGGGGTGCATATTTACCATTTCTCAGTTATTCACACATAACATTTGTGCAATGTATGAGTAAAGGATTGTATTTCTTCCATTTCAAGCACCTGATTCTCTCTTTCTTATACCACAAGTAGTAACAATAGTTTAGACCCTCTGTTACACTGCAGCAACCTGATTTCATCAGCTGAATCTGTGCATTTCTATTATCTACTTAATATATATTAATAAGTGTGGAAAAGGTGGGACTTGTTATCCAGCTTGTTCAATGAAGTACAAAACAAAATGGAATCTTGCTCACTTTGCCTTATCTGTGCCCACCCTGCTGGGCTAAGTAGTGGTAAAGGTGTATCTTTGCCACTAATGTGAGCAATTCTGAAAGCATTAGTACAGTGGCTCTCAAACTTTCAGACCTCAAGGGCCCGCTCCATAACTTTTCCCTGGTTGAAAAATCACTGAACTAGGTTCTAAATTCAGAACAATTATGGAGGGGTGCTTTGAGGCGAAAACAACTGAAAACCACTGATCTAACTGTTTATTTTCTGCCTATCAGGACTGTTCACCATCTTAATTTTCCCTGAGCTTGAAGAAAGGACCGTGTGCCCAAAAGTTTGCAGAAATAGATTTTTTTTTGCAATTTTTTAGTTTGTCCAATAAAAGATATCATCTCTGAACCAAGAGTTCTAGAGCTTTTCATTTCTTTTTGTCTCAGTGTGGGTGCTATGTCCCAAAGTTTAGTGTCCTTGGCGAACCTGGCCAGTGTGCTTCTGACACTAATGTCCACATCGTTGATATAGATGTTAAAGAGAACTGGTCCAAGTACAGAGACTTGGGGGACACCACTGGTCACAGAGTGCCGTAATGATTCGCTTCCATTGACTACTACTCTCTGGGTCTGACCTCAGAGCCAATTTCCCAGCCATCGGACTGTGGTGTAGCCAAGGCCATAGTTGGCCAATTTTTCCATGAAGAGATCATGGGACACCAGATCAAAGGCTTTTTTGAAGTCCAGATATATGATGCTAATCTCTTCTCCTGTGTCCAGGTGATATGTCACCTGGTCATAGAAGGAGATGAAATTGGTCAGGCAAGACATACCCATGAGAAATCTGTGCTGGCTGTCCCTCAGGATGTTGCCATCAGCCAACTTATCAAGAAGAGTTTCTTTGATAATTTTCTCCAGAATCTTACTGGGGATTGAAGTCAAGCTGATTGGCCTGTAATTCCAGGATCTACCTTCTGCCTTTTCTTGAAGATGGGTACCACATTGGTCTTCTTCCAGTTTTCAGGTACTTCACCTAAGTGCCGTGAGTTTTCGAATATTTTTGCCAATGGTTGGGCTATGCCAGCTCCTTGAGTACTTTAGGGCAGTGCTTCTCAAACTATCTGATGTGGCAGACCGGCAATATTTTTTCCAGTGGGCCAAGGACCGGTGCCCAGTTCAGCCGGTGGCAGCAACTGTGTGTAACAGCGCTACACAAATGCACGACCGGCTGTTTCTTTCTCTTTCCTCACCTCGCACGACGTGACGTCACCTGGAGTGTTGGAACATATGAACTGTGGCGCTATGACATATCAATGTTATGCTTTTGAAAATATATTTCTTTCTTTCCTGGCAACTCGCTGCAGACTGGCAAATATATTTCTTTCTTTCCTGGCAACTCGCTGCAGACCGGCGACCAGTAGCTTGCAGACCAGCACTGGTCCACGGACCACCACTTTGAGAAGCACTGCTCTAGGGTGTAACCTGTCACAACCAGCTGACTTGAAGATGTCCAGCCTCTCAAGGTGTTCCTTTACAAGGTCTTCACTGATGCTGGGTATAAATACGCCCTCACCCTGGCCGTCCCACATCATGCTAGGCAGGGTGGTCCCTTTGGGCTGATGAAAGACTGATGCAAAGTACCCATTAAGCAGGTTGGCTTTTTCCTGGGTGTCGATTATCAGTTGTCCCATTTGGTTCAGCAAGGGTCCAATGTTACCCTTGCTTTTTTTCCTGACTCCCTGAATAAGGACATATCTGAAAAACAACCTTTTATTATCATTGATATGTGAAGCCAGATGGAGTTTTGTTGCAGCCTTGGCTTTCCTGGCCCACTCCCTGCAGGCATGGACCAGTGCTGAGTACTCCTCCTTGGTGGTAATTCCAGCCTCCCATCCTTTATAAGTCTCTCTTTTTAGGTGAAGGTTGTCCTCAAGTTCCCTGCTGAGCCAAAGGGGTTACTACCCTTCCTCCAAGATGGGACAGAAAACCCTTGTGCCATCAGGATCGTTCCCTTGAGGAGCAACTGCTCCACTAGGACTCCTCTTCCTGTCAAGTCATGGTCCCTTAGGGCCTTGACAACAAGTCTCCTGAGCTTGTCAAAGTCAGCTTTCCTAAAGTTGAGGATTTCTGCATTGCTGACTGACTTGCCAGCTTTGTGATAGAGAGTAAAGGTGATCAGCTTGTGGTCACTATCACCCAGCTTTCCATCGATTCTTAGGTCACTGACTAGATCATCCCCTTTGGCTAGTACCAGGCCCAGCAATGCTTTACCTCTTGTCAGCCCATAGATTTCTTGAGTCAGGTAGAACTCATCCACACATGCGAGGAAGCTTTGCAATCAATCAGATTTGGCCAAGTGCTCTTCCATGGGATATCCAGGTAGTTAAAGTCTCCAATGACAGCCATGCACCAAGAGTGTGTAGCTTCAGCCAGTTCCCTGGCAAATTCCTGTTCTAGCTCTTGTTTCTGGTTAGGAGGTCTGTAGTAGACTCCTACCATGATGTCCCCTGTGACACGTTTCCCACATATTTTAACTCAGAGGGGCTCCAGTTGTCTTCCCTGGTTGCCAATGTCAATTTGCACGGATGTGTAGCTTTCCTTGACATAGAGAGCTATACCCCCACCCATTGTATTTGCACGATCTCTCCTGTACAGGGTATAGCCATCTATACTTGTGGCCCAGTCATAAGTGGAGTCCCACCAGGTCTCTGTTATGCCTATGAGATCATTGTCTTTGTTGTTTAGCAGGAGGACCAGTTCCTCCTGTTTGTTCCTCAAGCTCCTGTCTTTGGTGTACAGACATGTAAGTGTCCCATTGGAATCCCTAGGCTTCCTTGCACTCCCAGGTGGAAACTATTCCAAGGCTGTGGTAGGTGTGGATTCCCTTGGGTGCCTTAACCTGCTGGTTATGCAGTAGTTGCCTAGTGGGCTTGCATCGGCAGTTATTCACCCATCCCGTGGCGGGCTTTGTTTAAAGCCCAGTCGAGCAGGTCATCCAGTAGACGACATTAGGGGCTAAGTACAGACACTCAACAAGCCCAAGGCTGAATCAGTTCAATCTTAGCAGGTTAATCCATATAGATTGAATCAATAAACAAGTGAACAGACATTTGGAAATGTAGCCACATGACTGCAACGACTCAGGGCAAAAGCCGGGTTGGCACTACGGCACGCCTCCCTATTGGGCTGGAGCAGACAGCTTGGGCCAAGGCTAGCCCACCCACCAAGGAGAGGCCTAGTGGGATAGGTGCAAAGCATTTTGGGCTGCTGGGGGATTGTTAGTTAACTTGAATCTGGAGGGGATCTGGGACAGAAGTTCAATAAACTGATTTATCCTAAATCAGTTAAGCTGGATACTGCATCCATCCAGGTTTATCTTAAACCGGTTTTGGCCATTTTGAAAGCAGTTTATGTACACTGAACTTCTGTTCTTATAGATTTGAACCAGTTTCCAATCACTTACACTAGTTTCTGTGTAATTTCTGTCCCTAACCATGATGTTCTTCCCAGCCCTATTTTCTTATAAGTCCATGTTGACTTATTGTCACCAGGACATTTTTCAACTGTCAAATCATGTTTTATATCTCAGCCTGGCCTGCTCTCAAGCATATTTTAAAGCATCACTGTCTCCAACAAAAAAGTTTTAAAACATATGTAAAGTTTAACACATGTCATAGGAGGATTTTTTTTGGTAAATATTTTTGTTAATAGGTTTTTGAAGGGAGAGAACTAGGATTTATGGATATTTAGAAGAAGTCAGTTTTAAAGTGAAAGGGATTTGTAAACTAAACCTAAGTATGAATATGCAGTGTGAACTGCCACTTAACTATGGGAGGGAAAGAATATACAGCACTACTGTGAAAACTCTGAGAGCTTGACTCTCGTGAACTCCTGGTTTCATGAGATAGCACCATAGGAGCAAATGTTCTCAGCTGCGGTGCCATGGCATGTTGAAAGATCTTTTTGAGGGTGCTGCAGAATGCAAGGAGAAAAGCATTTCCTCTTTTCTGCCTGGCCCTTACGGAGGTAAGTGCCAGCTCATCTCTGCCTGGCTCCAGTGCAACAAAATTAAGCTCATGTTTGTCTTTGCTAGCCCACCACTGTGTGAGAAGCTAAGTGCCTGCTTCCTCCCCACTTCCCTTCCCCCCATCCCACCCCTCTGCCAGGAGTTAAGTGCTTCAATAAATTAGTTAATTCAGTGGGGTGCCACTCAATTCACAGGAGTTATAGAGGGATACTGGGAATCTAAAGGTTAAGAACCACTGCCATAGAGCAAGTTTGCTTTACAGTAAGAGGGGAACATCATAATCATCTAATAATCTAGCCTCCTAAGTAACTTAGTCTACAGAAATTCAACTAGCAATTCCTGCATTATTGCCAAAACTTCAGCTTTCATTAGATCATATCTTTAAAAAATAATAATGAGAGAGATTTGGCTTTATCATCAGGACAGGGGAAAACTTATAACTCTTAGAATACTGTGTAACTTGTACTAATTTATCATTACTTTTCATAAAATTTTCAGTAATGAAAAGGAGTTTGGGTTTTAGGTCTTAGGTTTAAGTCTCTTTGATACTAATTTAAACATAACTGATCTAAAGGCTGTTTTTTATGTAACTTGAAACTCAAGAAAAAAAAAATTTCTTTATTCTACATAAGACCAATCAAGCATAGAATGAAGGATGCCAATTGCTCCCGCACTGAGCTCTCAAAATACCTCCTGACTGCAGTATCAGTCTCAAAAAGAAGTGTTCGGCTTTTGCAAATACTGATACACTGGTGTTCCTGTACTTTAATTCTGCTTGCATCACTTTTGTTTTTGACTGATGCTGTCCTACTGCCAGGCCCATCCCCAAGGGGGGAGGGGGGAGGGGCTTGGCTTATTGGGGTGCTGTGCTCTTTAAGGGCCCCACAGTGTTGGGTGGAGCAGCAGCGGTGCAGAGCTGGGTGGAGTGGTGGCTCCATGTCCAGCCACTCGCTAACCACCCTCCTTTCCTCTGCTGCCAATGGCAGCAGCAGCTTTTTCAGGTCTGGGGCCCATGGGACTGGAGCAGGACCCCGCATGGGCTGATTTAGCCCAGGCTCTGCACCTTGCTCAGGTTGCCTCTGCGTACTGCTTTGGTTAATAATTCAAGCTATCTTGCTCTCTCCAACTTATTCTTTGTTACTAGCAGCCTATTTTTACTGACTGAAAAGAAGATTGCAGCCTGTCAGCTTTTAATTTAATTCCTCCAACTACCACTATATGGTATTTCACCTGTTCTCTGTGACCTCTTAATGGGCATCAGTTAGGTGTTTACCACTTAGAGTTCTGTGACACTATGAAACATAGGAGCAAGACTTTGTACAGTCTTTACTGTATTATGCTTATGGCTTTTTAATTTTGATATAGGCTTACGTCCAATTTCTGAACACTTTAGGCATTTCCCACTTCTGCTAAAAGTTAAGCCATAAAACCTGCAGAATTTCACAATAATGTGTCTTTGTTTCACAGGTCTGCTCTACTCTATAAAATGTTGCTAGCCTAACTATGTTTACCAGAAGTGTAAAAAGATCACATCTTCCACCTTGACGATGTTGTTATGCTGGAGGAAAAAAACCAGTCTGGACAACACTAAGCACATTACACTTAAGTGTATTAATTCCTATATTTATATTTAGATCTGTTCCTGAAAAATAATAACTTTTAATGAGCCACATTCTGTGGTAGAAAAATCATTGCTGGAAATTTTCCAAGAAGCTCTCATGTTTCTTTCTCTTACTTGTTCATTTTATTCTGCCTTGTAAATTGAAAATGAAGCCGTTCAAAATTTCTGGCACGTTTTGGAGTACTCAGAGTGACTAAGGTAGCCTTCGTGACCCACTCCCACAATGTAACTTACTGACTTTGATTCTCTACCCAGAAGCTTCTAGCAGGAAGAAGAGAGAAATCATTTCTCCTGGAGTGGTTCTGACTGAATTCAGCAAGAAAAGATGCAAACATGTTGAGTTAGGCTTTTCATTTATTTTCATGAAATTTCCAGAGGTCTAGTCTGTTTTTATGTGAAATCCCTGCGGGCATCAATGAACTAAACAAATACACATTCAAAGCTCAAACTTCATCAGTAATGAAATAAAGGGCAACCTTGATCTGAAATGTTAGTGTTTGTGATTGTCAGGCAAAAAAGCCTGGGTCATTTAGCATCCAAACTAAAGGATGGCAAATAAACAAACACATGCAAGTGAGAAATAGCTAGGAGACTAAATTGATACTGGACTCATTGAACCCAGTAGATGATTTGGTAGTAATTTCACAGTGTCACAATTTCTCGCATATCAGGAAAGACTGGAAAAGACTGAAATTTTCTTTAGGAGAGAAATGGATTGATAAACAAAGGATATTAAATTCTTTAATGAAAAGTTCATCCTGGAAAAGTTCATCCTGGAGTTTGTAGAAAAACAGTTTGATCAAGTATTTCATGGGATAGTGTTGATTTCAATAGACTTTTCCAATTAGAAAAAATATTTTATCATTTTATTTTCAATATATGTGAAAATATAAATGTAATATATTTATGCATTGCATTTATTATATATAATGCAACTGATTTATACATATTGGAAAACTATCATATGAGATAAGAATACAAGAGCAAAATGAATGCTTAGATTATAATGTGATTGTGTTGTCACCCCAGCAGTTTCAAGAGCCTGGGCAAGATTATTGGAATCGAACTATGAACAGGGGCAGCAAACAAGGCAAGCAGTTTTGCAGGCAGTTTGCTGGAAGCAATAGAAGGAAGGGGAAGAGGAAGAGAATCTAAGCACCATATACTAGATCCTGCCCAGGGAAGGTAAGTGATCCAGAGCTGCCTGTGTCTTTGGCTTTCTGAGGTTTGTCTGGTGGCCTGTGTGTGTTTGCGGTGAGTGCTCTGAAAAGCTGGGGGTGTTGATAGCTGAGAGATTGCTGATTGCTGCGTGATTGCTGCCTGTGCCTGACAGAAGCCCTAATGAAGGGGCAGAGCCAGTCCAGGCCCAGCAAAGTAAAAAAGGAGACTCCTCAAATGACCAGAGAGCCAGTGAACAGGGGCAGCAAACATGGCAAGCAGTTTGCTGCCCCAGTCTTTGTGTGGGGAGCCTTTCAGCTTAGTGTGAAGAAGCAGAAAAAGAAGAACTCTTTGTGGCCAAGGAACAGCAAACAGGCCAGCTTCCAGGTGAGGTCACTAGGGAAGGTGGGCTTGAAAGAAGGGCAGTAAGAGAGAGGAGGCAGATTAAGAGACCCATGCTAACAGCTGGAGGATGTCGCAATGGCAGAGCCACTGCCATTGTCTCTGCTTGCACCTGTGAGGTTTTTGTAAAGTGGCATCCCATCTCAATTTCTGTTCTATTAAACTAAGCAAAACATGCTCCTTTAGTCTTCTTTCATAAGATGATTTCTCAGTTCTCTTAACTACCTTAGTGGTCCTTCTTTAAAACCATTCCAGTCTAAAAAACTGGAATTAAACATTGGTGACCAGAACTGTAAACAATATTTTAAATGGGTGTAATGGGCAAACTGAGTTATGCTTGGGCTCTTAGCATAATTTTAGGCCTTCCTGGAACTAAGCAATTAAATTGTACAGAGTGCCATAAGGCACTAGGAAAAGTGAGTGCTGTGGTTGGTATGGTGGGCTAACCAGGTACAGTAGTTTTCCTAGAAGGAAAGGAAACCAAAAACAGAATAGGATTGGAGTACCTTATCTAAAAAGATGAGGTAAGAAACTTAAGGATTGGACAGTTTGAGATGAGAAAGTTACAAAACTAGTGGACAAACAAAGAGACCGCGTGTGTTTCTGTTGTCAACCTGGGGCAACAGAAGCAACCTTGGAATTCTTGCTTTGAGTAACAAGGAATCCAGAAACTAACATCCCGCACACCCAGCAGAGGATCTGAGGCCAGTACCACTGAAAGTTGCTGCTGTAGCATCTGAAGGAACCACTTGCCAGGTCGTATTACAAGAAATAAAACTTGTAATAAGCTTACGGGATACTAATAAAAGTTCACTTGATACCAAATTGGATGAGGGGCCGTGTCAATCTTTGGGGGTCTCTGGTAAAAGGAATCCTGGGGACAACAGTGGGGTTTTACTAATGCCTTGTACCATGGCACTAGTAATTCTTGGCCTTTATTGAACATATAATTAATATACCTTGGGCACCTATACATGTGACAGACCTTTGCTCTGATGCGTGCTAATTATTTTGCACCTCAACAGACTCTAATAATAGAGTCTACTGCGAGTCTGCTGGAGTATGCTAATTAGTGCAATCCAGCAGCTTCAGCATCACATGTATTCAGTGTCCTTGCATTTCAAAATGGTGCCAGAGACACTTTAATTAAAGCTCATCAAATGCCGTCTTGAAGCATGGGATGTTGAATACACATGACGCTGTGGGCACTTTAATTAGAGCCACTTTAATTCCAATTAAAGCCACCCCTCCCCCCCCCGAGCACACATAGAGAAGGCTCTTGGGACTGCATTATCCCCTTTCACAGTTGCATCACACTGGTGACTTACAGTTTTCCTACAACCCACCAATATACGCAGATCTCTCATTCTCTCAATTGTCTCTAGACTATCTGTCCCCATTTTATTGCCCACATCCTTGTTATTGGTGCCTAAGTTTATGACTTTGCACTTCATACTATTAAACTTCATTTAATTTCAAATACTCCATATTCCACAAGATTATTTAAATCTTCCAATACAATAATCTGGTTCTCTTCCATATTGACAATGCTTCCCAGCAAATTTCAAGAGCACACATTTAGTTCCACTACCAAGGTCAGTATTAAAGATGCTACAGAGGACAGATTCTAAGAGGCAACTCTGAGGAACATCACTAGCAACATCTGTCCAGTAAGAAAACTCACCTTTCTGTGTGATTTATTATATAGTCTCCCTTTCAGCGAGCTTCTTATGCACCCCATGACTGCATCACTGATCCTCATCCTTTCCAGTTCAGCCAGTAATATCCCATGAGGAATGGTATCAAAAGCACTGTTTAAATTAAGGGCAATATAGAAACCTTATCAAATAAGTCTATTATCTTATCAGAGAAGGATATATTAAGGTCTGACACAATCTTCTTCAGATGAACCCGTGTTAGCTTTTTCATTTACTACCATATCTTTGGGAATAACAATATGCTAAATAAATGGAAGTAGCATTTATTTCTTTCAGTATCTGTTCAAAGACATTACATATTAATGAAGTCAAGCTAAAAAGCCTGTAATTGCCTAGGTCAGAGAGAGAGATAAGGCAACTAACAGCATACAAGGAAGAAACAGCTATTATTCCATCAAAGTTCAGTAAGAAAAAAATCTAAATTCTTTCCATATGCTATGTCCCAGGTCCATTTTCCATATACAGAACTGAAGGCATGATAGACTTACACCTTAAAGGCTAACTAAATCAGAAATGCATAAGTTTTGTAAGCACTAAGCAGTAGTTTACTTCACCAGATTGTCATGTAACAAGTAAGAAGGGGCCTGGCTTGCTTAACCACAAATGAATGGGGACAACACACACAGACTGTTTAACAAGACTATCTCTGTACAATTTTGAGACCCTTCAGAGTAGAACTCATTGCATTTTTCATCCAGACAATTTTTTTCTTTGTACTTTTCCCCATATTAACATTTAGACTTGAAAGGAGATGAAGCACCTCAGGGTTTAATTGATCTAATTTGAACATATAATTCTTAAGGAATTATTCATTGCAAATTTCTCTCTCTAGGGCATTCTGTCTAGTCTTTTATTTTCTGAATATACAATATTAATATAACCATGGCTTCCTCCAATCTCAGGATATTTAAACAGATTATGTAAGTGTGATTAGGTAAGTGTTTTAATACAAATTTACTTTTACTATCAGCTGTAAACCACTGAACTGGAGAGTTGAGTGATTAAAATGCAGCTAAAAGTTTGTCTCAAGAATTTAATTTTGTTTTTATTCATAAACTGGCAAGAACTTGAAATTTTATAATTTACTCATTTTTCAAAATTATTCATCCAATAATTTATCCAGAAAATTTTGGTGATCAATGAATAAAATCTGAGCTGTTGTGGTTGGATATGTAGATTAGGGGTGTGCGAAGCAAGCCATATTTGATTCGGATTCATCCCAATTTGGGGGACAGGGATTTGATTCGCTGATTTGGATCACTGTGCCAATTCGATTCTGATTAGGAGAATCAGCGATTTGGCTATAGACACAGCCCTACATTTTTTCTACATACCTCAAGGTACCAGGTGTCTACAAGTGGACCTGGAAGTGGATGCTAGGGATCCCCACCACCAAGCATGCTGGGGATCCCCCCACACTCCCGTGGAATGCTCCATTGCCCCACCATCTCAACCTTCATGAGCCATGCCTGGTACCTCGAGGGATATAATAAAAACATATAAAGCTGTGACTATGGCCAAATCACTGAATCTCTCCAAATTGAATTGGAGGCTTCTGATTTGATTCAGAGAGATTAATGGGTCTTCTGATTCAATCTGGATTCAGAGGTTCGGCCACCGAATTGGGCCAAATCTCCTCCAAATTGAATCAGTGACCAAAGCATTGCATAGACCTAATGTAGATCACATGACGTACTTTCACTCTCTGATTCATTGAGGGTCAAAGTTCCTAGTGTGAACTTAAAAGTTTGTTTTTCCTGTATATGCTATTATAGTCCTTTGTCATTAGCTATTTCTAGCAATACTGTAGGGCAAAATGTTACATTCATCAAAGTATTTGATAGAGCTGTTACAGGTGTTTTTATTCACTTGAGCAATTTGAACAGTGGCCCACACAACTCCAATGTAGTCTTAGCACTTTGTAAATGGCACATTTAAGTTCCAAGGGCTCTTTTTAATTTTAATTTTAGATTAGCTTCTGAATTCTACTCTAATTTACAGCAGAAAAAATGTCAAAAAAATGTACTAGCTTCCACCGAGTTACTTTATAGTTACATACACGATGGACTCCAGAGTCTGTGCCTTTAATATCTCTAACAAATGTTACGTGCTTGAAAGAACTCCCAAAATCATCTGAAAAAGTATGACCACTAAGAAATCAACCACTAACAAAAACTAATTGCAACCATTAACAAACATAATTGCTTTAAAAGCAATTCTATCCTTGAAAATTTTAGTAGGTATTAATTTCAGAATCTGAATATTTAGAAGTGAGCCTTGTACCACTTAAAGGTAACATTGATAAATATGATAATTTCATAATAAATAATCTATTAAAGTTCTTTTTTGCATGCTGTTGCTTGCCTTTTTCTATTAGCCATTTACTGAGATGTTAATCTCTTAGGAATTTACATGGATTTTGTACAGTAGCAACTCTGGGAAATTTGTGCAGATATTAGTAAATATTTTCCACATAATGTAAGTGAAGCTAGAAGCTGATTATGGACTCGCTTGAACTTTAGTACTTCTTTTCTTTAAAGGTAGCAGTTGGACAGAGGTTTGCAATGTTCATAATAATCAGTTCCTGCAACTACTTGTACTGGGACCTCAATCATCATCCATGTTCACAGATGTTCTGCATAAGTATTAACATGCTATATAAATTACTCTGTAGTCCTTATGGAGGCTTACAAATTATTGTTTTACTATAGTTGGACCACATACTATGTCTGCCAGAAAATGTGCCATGATTCATATTGGTACAGCTGCATGGTGATTAGCAGATTTTTAATGAGTGGAAATTAATTAAAGGCAGCATTATAAGCAAATTCACAGGTGGTGCTGCCAGGCCCCAAGTGAGAGATGTAATTAGCAGAGTAGTAAAAGACAACAGAATTTTGCAAATGTGAAAAGAAAAAAGCAAGGTGGCTTGCCATTCTTTATTAGCACTGTAGGAGATAGAGCCAATCCATGTCTTCCAGTTGTCTGAATCCTTATCTTCACCTCTGTCCTACCCTGTGCTCTTTCCCAGGTTTCAGCTCAACCTCTGTTGAGAACTTCTGTTCTCTCACAAAAAGCCTTATGCCTTGGCTTATATGTGCTTTGAATCCAGGCTTATTTGTCCTGCTGCAGTTACAGACTAAAGCATAATTTCTACTTTAAATAAGGCTTTGACCATTTTTAACTTTGCAATCACAACGTAGCTAAAGCCTGGGTTGCCAAGCTTGATGTTTCATTCCCACAAGACCATTTCATAGCTTTCTAGGCTTGTATGTCCTGGCCCTTCTTCCTACTTGCTTCCCAATTACCTTTTACACACCACAAGCTGCCAGCCAATCTATGCCTGACCTGCATCTATCCTTCCTTGTGGCTTCCTTTATTTTCCAGTCAGCCTCATCTGTCTCATCTGTCTATGCTTCTCAGTGTACTGCTTCCTGGCTGGAGTTGGGTGGGGAGAGGGGAGGCTGGGGAGAGGAGGGAGGGAGGTCACAGTAGGGTTTTGGTTAACTTGTGTTGTGAGTACAATGAAAAAAATTGATTGAGGGGAAACATCTGAAACCAGCATGTGCAGAAAAAAATGTCTCAGAGAGGTTAACAGAGGTGCAGCTCCAGTGAAGCGCTCTCCAGTGTAAGGAGCATATTAAGAGTTTTGGAGGCATCTACCATAAAGTGAAGAATAACAATGGCGAGTCTGTAAGTCTTTTTACCTGCCTCTACTACAAGGAGCTTGAAGAGGAGATCACCTCATCTTGAGTATAGTGCCCACAGTCTTGCATCACGCACATCTAAGCAGGAGTGATCTCATTTTCTGCCTTGCTCTGAAGAGATCATTGTGAGAGAAGCAATCCAAAAAAACAGCCCACCAACCTGGAATGAGCCACAGGCCATATGGGCTAGATTATGTCTGGTGCCTATGTACTGACAAACTACTGGAGGCAGGCCTGGGATACCAGCCAGAGAGGAAATGATAGCAAAACTGGAGCCAGGTACGTATCCACTGTTATCTTTGTAAACAGAGAGAGGGATTTCAGGGTTGTGACCAAGACAGGTTTTGATATGGATATTACTGCATGCAGTAGAATTACATTAGCTCCACTAAAGTGCAGATGATGCTCCATTTCCATGCCACTTCCTCCTTTTCTACACACTGACCATGTGTGACCCAAGATGGATTTGAATCAGGAAAAGAGTAGCTAGTCATGCACCTAGGCTAAGTACAGAGGTTCAAAAGGCTTGAGGTGCAATCAGTTCAATCTTCACAGGTTAGTTTAAGCTGTGTAGCTTGAACCAGTAACAAACTGAACTGATGTTCAGTGTTTGGGTGGTCAAGACAGACAGAAGCCTGCACTGGCCCAGACCAAGAGCTGTGGGGTGCTCACACGCACCACCCCTCGTGGCCAGCTTCCTAAGGCTGATGAAGCCAGCACAGTGAAAGCCCAGGCCTGATTGGCTGTTGGACATATGATACTCTGACCCCTGGTTTCAACTGCAGGCAGGGGAGAGCCATCAGAAAATCTCCTCCCAGCTCTCCCCTCTAAGTGGGGGATCTAGCATTGGCTCAGTCCCACTCCCTCCCCAGCCCCTCACCTCCAAGAGAGGTGGGGTAGGGAAACACACTGGCTTGGCCCAGTCCCAGAACCCCCCAGCCAGCTTCTCCGTAGGATGGGTCTGAGCTGATTCCCACCTGGCTCACCCTGCAGGGTTACAAAAAGCCTCCACTGGGGGCTTTCACTGCTCAATGCCAGGCAGCCCCCAGCTGGAGGGGCTGGTGCTGGGCCAAGCTGGTGCATTCTCCACCCTTTGCCTCTCACAGCCGGGAGGCTGGAGAGAGGGCTGGGCTGAGCCTATGCCATCCTGGTGAGCCAGGCTGCAAGGGAGCAAAAAAGCTCCTGGTGGGGGCTTCCCCTCCCATGCACCAGGCAGACATTGGCTGGAGGGGGGTGCAGTTCCCAGCTGGGCTGGTGTGTTTTCCCTTTCCTCACAACCTTCACCTCTCACAGGCAGGGGTTGGGGAGCGGGGTGGAGCTGAGCTAGTGGGGGCTTTCTCCCCTGCTGCACTAGGTAGATGCTGGCTGAGGGGGCTGGGGCTGGGCTGGTGTGTTCTCCCCCTACCCTCTCATAAGTGGGGGGGCTAGAGAGGGAGTGGGGTTTAGCTGACCCCAGCCCAGCTCATCAGACTGCAGGGGAGCAAAAGATACCCAATGGGGGCTTTCCCCTGCACTGGGAAGAACCTGGCTGGGGGCGTGGCAGGGCCAGGCTAGTGTGGTTCCCTACTCTGCATCCCCCCATAGGCTAGGGGCTGGGAGGGGGTGGGGCTGAGCTGATGCAAACTCCACTCGCCTGGCTGCTGTGGGGGTGAAAAGCCCCTATTGCTGATGCTTTCATAGTTTCATAGTAGCTAGGGTCAGGAGGGACCTGAACAGATCATCTAGCCTGACCCCCTGCCACAGGCAGGAATGAATGCTGGGTTCACAAGACCCCAGACAGGTAATCATCTAACCTCCTCTTGAATTTGCTCAAGGTAGGGGTGAGGACCACTTCCCTGGGAAGTTGGTTCCAGATTTTGGCCACCCTAACTGTAAAATATTGCCTTCTGATCTCTAACCTAAACCTTCCTTCCCCTTGTCCTATACAGATGGGGTCTGGAGGTCCATTCCCTTGCCCCCATTGTCTCTTTGGGTTGACAGGTGCTGGCAGGGAGCAAAGGCTTTAGTGCCTCAGATCTGCGATAGCTGGGGGAGGGGCTAGCCCTGCTCACTGGAGCAGACAGCACAGCCCAGGGTTGCAAAGCATTCTGGGATGCTGGTGGATTATGGGTTAACTTGAAACAGGAAGAGATCCGAGACATATATTCCATAAACTGTCTTAACCTAAATCAGTTAAGTCTATGTTCAACCAGGTTTATCTTAAACCAGTTTCAGCCATTTTAAAAGTGGTTTATGTGCACAGAACTTCTGTTCTATTACAGGTTTAAACCAGTTTTGGATCACTGAAACTGGTTTATGTGTAACTTGTGTCCCTAACCCTAGTGGGACACAAGTTACACATTTTTTCTATGTTTGAATGGATTACTGAAGAAATAAAAAAAGAACAGAAGTTAAGCAAGCATGAGTACACTTCAGCCTCAACTGTCATGTAATTAGACTCTTACAGAGTATATGGTTACTATATGACAGGCTTGCATCAGGCAGTTTAGAATATAAAAAACTCAGTAGCAATGTTTATTGGTCCTTTGGTAAAGGTAGCTTTCGACCTCTACTACTCTCTGTTCCCAGCACTCTCAGGGCAAGAGGAGGATGGGGAAGGTAACTGTGTTGTTGACATATTTCTCCATTTAAGTTCAGCATTCTGTTAATATTCACCTGAATCTCTCCCCCACTTTCTCCCACCTTTCCTCCTACACCCACTTAAAGGGTTTGATAATTATTCACATGAGAGAATATCAAGGTTACTGGTGAGATTCATACACAGAACAAATGTCCAACAGCTTTCCCTATAATATACTAGGCAGTCCCTTCATAAATACCTATTTAATTAGTGGGCAATGAAAAAAAACCTCCTTTGTAAAGACAGATGGTTACTATCACATGCCCAGAAAAAGTGCCTCCCTTTTCCAAGTGGAGTTTTGCAGCAGATTAATAGCCTCTAATGTTTCCTTGTTCTACAGTAATAATCCAATACTAGTTCAAATTTCCCCTAATAACTCAACCAGGTCTCAAAGTTGTTAATATTTTAAGATGGATTAAATATAAAATTCTTATCATGGTGCATTCATGGGCTAGTAATCTGACCAGCAGCAGCTTCCCAACAGGTCAATGGGTAGACAGGAAATAAAGGTATAACAAGCACAATCCTCTGCCTTTGCCACAACACCAAATATGTCCATTTTTTTCCAAGGACAAAAAACCCCACTTTTTCATTGCCCTAGCAAAGTAATAATACTTCTGCTGGATCTTGGCTGCTACCCAGGTCACTTAGGGACAGGATCCTCACAAGGGCAAAAGGTAAAGTCTCAGGAATAGATTACTACATGAAATGCACAGTGACTATGGACCACGGTCCCTGGAGTCCGAGAAAGAAGAAGACTAGCAAGACATGGAGGAGGAGAAAACCAAGAAGGGTCACATGCATGGGTGTCTGGTGCCTCTTGAGTCAGGGGGGGCATGTGCCCCAGCCCCCGACACCAGTCAGCGACCGGGGGGAAGGGGAGGGTCCCCCAGCAGTCAATCCCATTAGCTGGGGGGACTGATATCACTCACATTAAAAGTGGCTGCATCTGGAAGCGGCGCTGCAGCTTTTGCTGCCGGCCACACTCCCTGACTGGTGCTTGCAGGGAGGGCACTGGTGCTCCTGCCTGACCTGCTGCCCGCTGGCTACACAGGGAGTGCGGCCTGACAGGGGGTGCACCAGCACTCACAGGGGGTGTACATGCACCCCCATGCACTCCCTATCCATTGCTCCTGGTCACGTGACACCTATAAAGACTTCAAATACAAGGACAGAATTAACACAAGAAAATTCTCCATTCCAAGCCTTGTTTACACTGTTCTATAAAGATTATTCATAATACAATAGGATCTTCAGATCTGACAACATAGGAATTAAGTGCAGTAATGAAAAGCATCTCATCTATTACGTGCAAGGCTCCTGAGAGTGCCACAGGACAAACACTTCCTTTTCTGTAGTTCAGAAATTGGGGATGTAAGACCACTGATACACAGCATTGATACCAACCCATTAAAATGGATACATTTTTCATTATTTCTATCTCCTCACCTTGCCTAGTTACCTATTATGCTATAGCAAAGGCCCCTCTAAAGTACAACTATTCTTGCCTTCAGAGAGAGGTGACAATGCCTCTTGGTTCTCTTGTTCAACTAGATAGTCTTGAATTTCATTCCAGGTGGTGACATGGTGTACAAAATTGGAGTAATTTTTTCTTAGACTACACATTCTTAAATCAATGTGGCTTTTTAGAATTTAATTAGCCAAAGTCACACATTGAACAGCCATGAAAAGAGGTGTCAGAGCATGTGTATGCATCTGATCAGAAAGCAATCCACTGGGGTGCTGGTTTTAGGGTGAACCCACTGGTGACCCAGGCAGTTACCTCATTGTCAGGACAGCTCCCCCTGACACCGACCACAGTAGCAGATCATGGTACTGTCTCCTTATCTCTCCGGACAAAACTGTGTCAACCCAGGACTGACCCAGGTGCACCCAGCTCTGGAGTGTAACAGCCACATAGAACAGTGTATGGTGAGGGCTGATGAAACGTTATAAGTGGCCGTTGCACCCAGCTCTGGGGGGGTGTCTCAGCACTCCCCAAATGCTGTTATATGTAGCAGTTACACCCCAGAACTGGGTGCATCTCTGCCCTCCCCATGCACTGTTATATGTGACCATTATACACCAGATCTAGGGCCACCCCATGCCATGCCTCTGGCACTGGGGACTCTCTTTGACACCCCTGACCATGTAGGCTTGTCCAGGAAGGATGTCCAGCTGTCACCCCAGCCCAAAAAACCAGTTCCTTATTCAAGCCGATATACTTAGTATAGTGTGCATGAGGGGCTGTGAGTTGGCAGCCTGCCATGACCAAACAGTGCTTTGGGCCAGGCAAGACTAGTCAGACATGTCTGAGAGAATCTCCCAGTGGCACAGTCATTGGGGAGAGGGGAGGGGGCTAAGAAGGATTTCCATCTCTAATCCCAGCCCAAAAGAAATTCCTTATTTGAGCCCATATACTTAGTACAGTTTATAATGGGGGCCTGTCAATCAGGCCATGCTTTGGGCAATGCAAGTTTCTGGTCAGAGGTATTCAAGAGTCCCTTGGTGGCACACAGGCCTGGTGGATTCAGGATATTAATTTACATATGATTTGGTAAATATGCATACCTAATTAAGTTTTCTCTCTTTAGAATGTGTAATTCATTACTAAGAAGCTTTTATTGCATATAGATTAGCTATGAAAAAAGAATCAGGAATAAGGACGTGGGACTTAAAGGAACAAACTGCAGCCTCATGAACCATAGCATGTAGCCTTGGTGTTGGCCACCTCAAAACAGTGGATGGTGAGAAAGCCAGTCATTGCAAGCCAGAGGTCCCTGGCCCTACAACACCACAGGCAGTGGGGCAGGGGTGGGATTGGGGGGGGGGGGTGTTCTGTGTGGTGCACAGAATTGATATGCAAATAGGGTTCCTTGACTTTCAGTAGAGGCAGACAGTTTGAAATTTGGGGAGCAAACCCTAGCATGTGGCCTGGGGCACCTCAAAACAGTGGATGGTAAGCAGGCCACTAGCTGCAAGCAGGGGGTCCCCCACCGCTGCAGACCCAGGCAGAGGGGGACTGGCAGGGAATTTTGCAAGTGAAATGTTCCTGGGACCTCAGAAATGTAGGGGGTGGCTGACTGATGAAGAGGGCAAATAAAGTGCATGGCTTGCCAAGTGCAAGTCACATCTAAGCAGGCGTGTGCCAATTCTGGAAGAGAACCCTAACATATAGCATTGGGTGCATGTGGTATGGGTTGGGTAGTTCTGGGTAATTAATCATAGAATAGGCTTTTGGCATACCAGAAGGTAATGCAGGAATGAGGATGTGTCTCTGTGAACTGCTTGCTAGAGCACGGTTTCCTCTATTCTTAATGGGGCTAGTGACAAGAAAACAACAGTACTGCTGGCCCTAGAACAGCCACATCAATAAGAAACTATATGGTTCATTGAACTGGCCTGGTGTCTGTTCAAACTCCTCGAAAGCCAGGTTTGGAGGTCTGCCTCAAGGCACAGACTGATGAGAGCTGGAACCTGTGAGCTGCAGGGGAACCGGAATTGATATGCAAATAGGGTTACTGTGAAATCCTAATAGAACAGTGCACTATCAGATTTCAAGTTTCCCCCCAAAAAGCAGATCCAGGGTCCTTGGACTCTGCAGCAAACCCTGACAAAAAATAAAAAAATGAAATAAAATAGCTCAAAAAGAGCATGGTCACTGATTTCTCACACTTTGGGATGCCACTCACTTCCAACCCACAGCCCCTGCGCCCCCCCCAGTACTGCCACTGCCCTTCACTCTGAACCTGCAGCCTCTATCCCCAGTCCTGCCAGTATCCTCATCCAGGGCCTGAGGGCACCAGTCAAAGCAGCTTCACTGGAGTACTGTTAATGCAGACAAAGCGATTCAAAGTGGGTCTGGGTTTTTGGTTGTAGCCGTGTTGGTCTAAGGACACTAGCAGGCAAGGGTCTTTGAGCAGATGTGATATCTTTTATTAGATCAACTGAGTATGTTGAAAAAAACTATTGGCAAGCTTTCAGGCACGGTCACCCGTCTTCAGGCATGGGGAGTCTCTGCTGTTTTGAGACTCCAAGAAATGAAAGAAGCTAAACGTGTCGCAGGTTGTCAGTGAGAAAGTAAATTGGGTCGGCACCCCAGGATTTGGCCAGAGCCACTCAACCGGTTTTACAGGGTCTGCTGAGGAATCTTAAAGTAATGATCTGAGGGGGGATGGGAAATTGTCCTCTCCTGTCCTACAGGAGGCACAATATACAGCAGTCGCACAGAAAACACGATCCTGCTTTACAGCCAAGCGACTGCCCCCCAGCCCACACCCTCACTCCTGCCGGGGTGGCCCTAGCGCTGGGCTGTAACAATCACATATAACAGTGCATGGGGAGGGCAGAGATGTGCCTAGCTCTGGGGTGTAACAGCTCCATATAACAGCATATGGTAAGGGCTGAGAGACACCCCGGGGCTGGGTGTAACGGCCACATACAACAGTTTAGCATAGCCTGCATCATACATTACAAGTGGCCATTGCAACCCAGAGCTGGGTACATCGCAGGACCCAAGGCTCTCCAAGACTGCATGACTCTCCTCTCTCAGCAGTGGCCTGGGGGTTGTGGCACAAGCATGTGGGGAGCTGGTGGTTGGCGCGGGCAGCTTCCCCTTCCCCCCAAGCTCTGTCTGCGTCCCTTACTCTAAACCTAAAGCCCTTTGCCCCACCAGCCCTGCCAGTGCCTCTCATTCCTAGCTAATCTGCAGCCCCCTGCTCAGTTGATGCTCCTCACTCCTGACATGCAGCTCCCTGCCCCTCCAGCCCCCTCCCCCCTCAAACCCTGCCAATGCACCTCACTCACCACCTGCAGCCCCCTGCCCCTTCAGCCCAGCTGGTGCCCCTCACTCTTGACCTGTAGCACCCTGCACTCCCAGAAAGAGGCAGCAGTATGACTGTGAAACAGAGCCATGGCAAGCAGGGGGTGGTCAAAGGAGGACAGGGACATGGTGCTTACAACCAACAGGAGTACCAGGGAAGAGGGGCAAGCTTGAGGGGTAGAGGACAGGAGGGGGAACACGGATTGAAGGGATCTGGTTGTAGGCTTTGCGGGGAAGGGAGGGGAGTGGGATATGACTGCAGGCAATGATGATCTGCCAATGCAGCAGTTTAAAGACTGGCAAGCAAATAGACTAAGTGATAAGAAAATTCCTCTCATTGAGCCTGCAGCTGTTTCTTTCTTCACCTCAATCCACACCATGCCCCTGCCATGTTGGGGTGGTGGTGTTAGCTCATGCTGGCCACTGTGTGGTGATGGGGGGCAGGAGGCAACCCCACTTTGGGGGAAGCTGCCCTGGGCATGGGGATCCTTGGTAGCTAAGGAATCTTAATCAACCTCGATAAGAACCCCAGGCTACCCCCACGCTGGTTGTCAGCTTTGGAAAAAATTCTGCTTTTTGATGTGAGGATACAAATGACAGACAAGGGACACAGGATTCTTTGTTTTACATAAAAATTCCTTTAGTATTGTTGCCATTCAGGCTTTAGCCTGGGTAGTCTGGGTACATGATATCCAGATGCCAACACGCAGGGAGGCAGCAGGAGAGGGGAGGAGGGAAGGGAGGCAGCCAGACACTTTGTGTACCCTTGTGTAGCCCTAAATGTACCCCACACCAGTGCCTGGTGCAACAAGCATGCAGAAAAAGCCAGGGGCAGAACTGCTTTGGGACCAGGCTTGGGTAGAGGGGCAGCCTCTTCAGGAGGCCTGCAGCATAGACCTCTGATGCCAATCCACATTTGTGAGGGGGAGGCAGGCAGGTTCACTCTTGCTGACCTTTGCACAAAAAGATTTCCCTCCCCACCCAGCAGCACCCTGTGCAACAAGCAACAAGTGCCCAGAAAGAAGCAGGAGGCTTTGCAGAGGAGGTGGGCACCTCCCCACCCCCCGCCAAAATGCACATCTCTCAAGCAAAAGTGACCTACAAGAATAAACCAACCAAAACATCAAATCTTTTCCTAAAACACCACCTAGTAGTAAAGCAGTAAAGTAATACTGAAAGGTCCAGAGGGTAAAATTGTTCTGACGTGCCCCCTAGTCCATTTTACTAGTCATAGTAAGCCATTGTGTGGTAAATCACATCCATGTTTAGCTGTCTTAAACTAAGAAAGAAAAATTAAACCAGGAACATTTCTAGTGACTAAATGCCAACTACGTGTACAAGGGCCCCTTTTTACCATTAACACATTACATGGATTTGTGGGGAGATCTGGCTGATTTTAATTGATTGTTCATTGTGGTTAGAAAGTAATGCTAATGAAGCCCTGGAAGGTATATAACAATTAACAGTCTGTGAAATTCAGACACCTTTTATATTTACTTCTCTCTAGAGGTGATAGGAATACAAAACTAATGCCACATTGTGAAATATAAAGCCTTGGCATGTAGCTATTTTGTTTGATAAATGAATGGTTAGGACATTACACGCAACTTTGTTAGAGACACCAGGATGGCTGATTCCTCTCAGGTATTTTGATGGTAATGTCATATGACTAGCTGGCTTGGTAATTTAGATAAAAGCTTTATTTTAAAATAGAAACATGTCAGTGGCCCAGTGTAGGCCCAGTGAGAACTTCATAAAAAGTCTGAAGAGAGGGCGAGTAATTAAAGCTGGCTGGGAATGTAGACAGAAAATGTCTATTCAGCAATGACATTTTTCTCAGGATTGTTTCTCAAGTCTACAACGGAAGTGAAAGAGAAACCAACCCCAAACTTGTTTTTAAGGCACTGACTAGAGAGCGGGAGGCACTGATTTTAATGGAAAGGCTTGAACCTGAGCCTTTCACATGCCCAAAAGTGCCTTACCTACTGAGTTACTGACTTCTTTGACTAGTCTCTCATTCTTTTTTTCACTTTTGAAAGGATGTAAAATAAAACCAAATTCTCAAACTCAAGAAATTTTTCACAAACTAAAATTCTCATTTGGCAACCAATCTCTATTTGTGTATGCTTTTGCTGACACCAGAACCTTGGAAGTTCTGGCATTTCATTGTGTAATACGATTTGAAATCCCTTCAGAGCATTTATACCTCTAGAGTTTCATTTCAGAATTCAGACCTCTAATACCAAAAACAAATTAGTCATTTGCTTGTTCATTATTTCATGAGGTTGCACCAATTATTAACAAAAGCATTCCCAAGTACCATTTCCCCAGAATTTATCCTCTTTCATCCCCTAAGCCATTTGATCCTTTGCAATCTGTCTCCAGGATCCTTTTATTAAGCATTGGTAACCATAGGTACCAGATAGTCTATTTTACTACTACTATATTATTTCTATCTTGCTGGTTTTTGTGTTAGATGATACATGCTGGAAAAATTGAGAGACTGGCCCCAAGTGAGGCAACAGAAGAGGGAAGGAAAATACTGTATTTATCCAAATCCAAGATGACTTTCAATTTAAAATGACCCCCTAATAATTAGATTCTAGCCATAGAAAATTATACATTTGTTACAACTTTCCATGTCTACAATCAAGTTATTGGAGGGTCATCTTAAATTCTTCCCACTCCATCACTACATCAGGGAAAGCAGCTGGGGAGTGGGGAGACAAGTAACAGAAAAAGTAGCAGTGCGGGGAAGAAAAAGCAGCAGCAGAGGGGAAAGCAGCCTGTTCCCTGCCCGTCCCTATGCCACTTGCTCCCATTCCCAGTGGCCACAACCCCTGGCATCTCCAACAAACCTCCCTGTTCTCCCTGGCTACTAGCCACCCTGGGACCTGCCCCCAGCCACTTGTGCCCACTGCTGACTGCCTCCCCCACCACTACTTGCTCCCTTACAAGCCATCTCCTAGTACACAAGCCATCTCCTAGTACACTGAGCCTGAACATGGTTGCCTCTTTTGAATAGGACTTATTTATACTCTTCTGTATGCTCCTTAAATACAGACAATACAAAAGCCACAGTAGTTCGTTGCAGATTCTAGTTCTGGATGGTACTAGAGGATGAGTGGAATTCTAGGGTATTGTGGCAATTCCTTTTTTAATGACCCTCTTGATGACAAATGCTACTTTTACATTATGTCAGACTTTATCAGGCATTTGTATCAAACGTGTTTCTTTGGTGAATTCTCTAAACTTCCTATATGAATGCATCACCTTGGTAACACCAACAATTTTCCTGATTGGTGAAATCAGTTGTATTTAAAAGTCTAGCTCAAGGGCTTTGTCCAGTAGCCCCAGCACTCTTAAAACTTGTAACTAAGGATGCCCTTTGCTTCCACTCTCCACACAGTAGGTGGATTCAGCAGTGTCTAGTTTGTGTGTGGAGGTTTTGGGCCTGAGTTTGCAGCTACAGCCAGTCCTGCTCACTGCAGTGAAATAATCTGCATTTTTGTCTTTCTGAAATCATGCCTCAGAGAATTGTTGGTTTCTGGGCATGCACAAGTCTCTGACTGGGAAAGGGTCACATACAGAAGCAGATCCAGGATGGTGGAGACAGTGGCAGTGATGAAGGGTGGGGGTGTGATTACACCCTCTTAGATCTGCCCCTGATAATATATAACTGATCAACCTCATGCAGAAGTGCCACAGTTCTTCATGTACATTTTCCAGGTGTGGAATGGTATATTTTCACACTTTGAGTGGGGGGAGAGTGAAGATCTACTGATGTAAAGCATTAGAATAAATTAATCTTGGGGAGGAAAGGCGTATTTGGTCTAACCATCAATATATAGGTGTATATATCTGCCCAAGACAGAGCATCTAGCTCATTCACTACAGGCTCCTTATTTCATGGGAAGTTATTACTTTTGACAGTTCTTATTAGCCACTCTCTTCTGTGATCACATTTTCACTAATGGTTACAGAAAAAATGCACTGCTTCATCTCCAGAAGGAGAAATATGTTTTGGCACATCCCATGAAAATTGAAGTTGTATAATCTGTTTCAACACAGAAATGAGATTGGCTGTATGCTGCAGGCAGCAAAGAAATATGACTGGTAAATTCACAGTGAACACGCTGATAAAAACACCCACTGCAGTGAGATAAAGAGAGACTAAGGAGATAGAGTACAGACTTTAATTTATTTTTATTTTACTGAAGTCCACTATGATGGCCAAAAAGCTTAGTTTTTTTGTAGCATACAAAAACCATCTCTACCTAATGTCTTTCTGTATTTCAGGAAGAAGGCAATGCAGGGCATCACCTGCAGACTAACTGGTTCAGAGCGGCATAAAGTGCTGGAGCCAAACTGGCTGGCCTCTCTTCTCAGGCCAGGTGGGCCGTCAGCTGACTTGGCATTTGTGGCTGCCCATCCAGCAAAATGGGCAGTTTGACTCCCACAGAGTAGGTTCTCTGCTCCCCAGATTTCCTCATTTAAGGTGCACACCTCAGTTTCCAGCACTTAATATTCAAGAAAAAAAGATAAGTCTTGTTTTTGAGTGAATATGGTACATCCAGATTGTCAGTGATACAACATTTTTCTAATTGGTGTTCAAGACATTTGAATCCTGAATAAAGATCAATGCTCAGACCATTTGGGATCACATTCTATTTTATAATAGTGGTACATAACTTTTTGGCTCAATTGGGAAAAGGAAGTCCTTCTTCACTGCTGTAATTAAGCAGTATGAGTCAGAGAGTGAAACTCAGGACACTGAATAAAAAGGCATTCACAGGAATTTGGGTGCCTGAGAAAGATACCTCGAACAAGTGCATAATAGTTTACAATTTCTGTCAACACTGAAGTTCGTTTTTCTCTAATTTTTCCTGCTCAGGTAAGGATTATGCTCAGCCTTTGTACGAACCATGTCATTGTATCCCCACACTCAAACTTGCTTTTGGCTATAGACAAATCAGAGACCATCAAATCTATTCTCTGCCTCTCTAGTTACACATCATTCTAAAGGGATACTTTTTCCTAGAGCTGCTCCATCCCCTATCCAAGACTCTGCCATACTTATTCTTACTATATTTAATAATTTCCCAATCTGTGGGAAGCTTTTCTTCTCCCCGTCTCTGACCTACTATCGAGATGAAATGCCTAAGGTACTAAAATGGGCCCGAACTGTGCCTCACTATGAGGCTAAGGATACCAGCTGTACCTGTATTTTGCCTTTGAATTCTCAGATCTACAGGGGTGCTATCTGCATCAAATGGTTATGCAAACATGTTCTCTGGCTAGATAAAACTATGTTTCATCTAAGGGCATCCATTTTGATCATGGAAGAGAGTTCTGGAGATGCTTTTGCTTGTTCTCATTGGATGTTCTCTACTTTTGTATTAAGCTCCTGGGAACAGGAGGGCTTTACACTGAGAACAAAATTTGGTAAGCCTACTCTTCCAGTAATGAGCCTTAGGGATAATTCTGAGGCTCTTTCATAAACTGTGTTTGAATATAATTAACAAAAAAAAGAAGAGGTGTTCATGAAGTGCCTTGTGATCCACTAATAAAAATGTATTAACATCTATGAAGAGCTGACTCTCATAAACCTTCTTGACTGGCTTATTTGGCTTTCCTATTGTATTAGAAATATATCATGAATAATTCGTTACTAAAATAACCTTGTTCTCTCTTATTCCCTTCCCTCTGCTTCATTTATTCATACTTTTAATTCCTTAATTATCTGGATTTTTTTGTCAAGGAATGAATAATGAATGGCAGTTTATTAAAATAAGCTGGTCTATCATCATCTTGGGAACAATGAATAAAAATTAATTGCATTTATATGATCTGTATAACTACAGCAAATTTTTACTCTCTTTCTTGCAAGTTTTACTGAATTCATAGACATTACTGTGGTATCTTTAAATGTCCATGTTTGATGCATATAGTCTATCACTGCCTTTTTGTAATCAATAAAACTAACAAAGAATACAAAGGGAAAAATCTAGCAGTTAGATATATGATAGACATTTTTGGGAAAGGACTAAAGCAGACTAAAAATGTACTACTTTATGTGCAAATGTGTCAGAAAATATCGATGCCTTAAAGTCAAACTTTTCTACATCAACATTTTGACAAGGGTATGCCCTCAGCCATCCCATAATAGCCAATTGCCCAAGGGTTAGAAAAACTGTTTATGATGCAGGAGACCAAGGTTCAAGTAAAAGTGACAAGCAGCCATAGATCAAGATCAATTAGATGTTACGCACTGTTATGAGTTTAGAATTTGAACACAGCAAATGACAGACAAACGTATCTTTTAAAATATAACACAGACTGTTTATGAAATAAATTTGTATACGAATTGATGAAGTTAAGTGTAAATTGTCTGTGCATCACACAAATATTTGTTTTGGACTGGTCACCTGGACACTATGAAAATAGCTATGCATAGATAGTCTGTCACATGTATTACACTATTTGTAGGTCTTCCTCCCTCTGTAACGTGAGCACTACAAAACAGAGAGAGGAAAATAAATAGCACAGAACAAAATAAAACATCCAAGTGAGGATTGAGGGGCAGAACATATAACCTTAACTGCTCACATAGACTCAACTTGATAGATATAAAAATGATTACTCACTGAGCCATTTGAAGGTTGTATGTAGACAAACAACTCAGAGACAGGGAATGAAGACGCTGAAGATTAACGGGAGACAAAGAACCAAATATTCTTTCTTCTTCCTTTCTCTCTCTGTAGCGGTTGGGGTTTATGCTGGGCTCATCACCTTAGGATCTCATTGCCTCTTTCAGGTCTGCATCTGCAAAATAAATATTTTTTGTTCATCATAAGTCAGGATCAATGTAAAGTATGCTATTTTTACAAAATAAACATGATGAGAGGAATGAAAATACTGTCTTTAATTCAATTAATTTCTCCAGAAGTAAATCTAGATTTCTTTGAACATTCTCATTGTCAATAACTGTTCTTTATAATATGTGTAGACAAATTTCAGGCACTTGGCTGCTTAACAATAATTCCCTGCCATTATTTCTTCAAGAACATTTTTGTTTTTAAAGAGCACATTAACCACTAACTAAATTAGGAATTAAAAATATAATCTGGCTATGCTTTTTTTAGATGACTTTATTGTGTGCTTGTAAGGACTGGGATATAGGTGGCCTGTACCAGTTGGTAGGTCATCAATTGAGGACTAGAGAGAGGAGCTGGAGGGCTCATAGCCACACAGGGTGGGGCAGTAGCTAGAGTCCACGTTGCCAGATCTAAGGGAGAATTCCCCTCACAAGCTGAGGCAGGATTCAGGAGTCAGGGACAAAGTTACCAAAGTCAAGTGAACTTCCCAAAAGCTAGATTTCAGGTCAGAGTTGAGCAGGGTCAGCAAGCCAAAAGCACACAACCCAGAGATATTTAGCACAGAGAGCTGTTGGCTGGCCTCCAGTCTGCTTCCAGGTAGATTTAAATGAGGAGATTACTATCCTCAGCAGCAGATAAGGAGGCTCTGACACTGGCCAGCTGGTTCGCCAGCTGGGGTGGGACTGCCAGTTAGAGCCTTAGGCAGGTTTGACCAAGGCAATTACTTCTGGCTGGGGTGCCTGGTAAGGTCCCTGATAGTGCTAAAAATTCATAAAACTTGTGGGATCTTTCCAAATTTTCATGAATAAACAATGGTTCAAATCTCTGAACAAAAATCAAATTTGAACTTGAAAGTAAACAAGAAATAAGTTCAACATGCTTATTACAGAAGTGTCCTGCAGTCTTATTTTGTGTTAGTCAACCAACTCTGAAAGAAAAAATCCATTCACCTCAGGAAGGAGTAAAAATATTCTGACTACATTAATTGGAGAAGGCCCTGTGTTTTACACAGCTGAGGTAAAGAGCTTTCCTAAGTGAAGTTATTTGGTATTTGTAAATACTTTGAGAATCCTATAAGGAATTTTGTTTAGGCTTCTTTGGGGAAATGACTATACGATTAACATATTTTTGTGCATGTGCACATGTGCACTCACACACATACACACACTCTTGCAGAAACTGCATTTCAATCCTACAGCCAAAGTTCATTTTTTGACAAAAATCTATGGCAGCACCTTTCTGGAAACATGACTGCATATATAGGTGCCAATCTGACAGCACCATCTGAACATGCCAAGAGAAAACTGAAAGTAAATCTTGCTAGGCAGCCAATGAATATAGCTTATGTCTCACCCATAATTATGATAATTACCATAATTAGGGGACCAGTCACACAGCATAAATACAAAACTACCCATGGAGTCGCAATGAACCAGCCATTTGTTTACATTAGATCACATAGGATATTTATCCAATGAAACCTGGAAGGTCAGATTGTTCCTGGTTTTGGCACCAGTCTGAGAACCATTTGCCATGCGGAGGGAGGCTTTGCTACACTGAGATTGCATTGGGAAGGTTAAGGGCAGAGTAGATTGCATTAAACATGGCCACCTAGTCTAACTTAGTTTGCCCAGGTATGGACCTTATACTAGTGTGAACTGTACAGAAGTTTAATTTGCTCCGGTATGGAGCTAAGTGTGAACTGTACAGAAGTTCAGGACAGTTAGATTGGTCTAAAAATGTCCATCCCAATCTAAGTTAACCCTACTAGCAGACTACACTCAATTTAGATTTGGTTTGGCCATTTTAAGACTGAACTAACTGTCCTGAACTTCTGTACAGATCGCAGCTCAGCCCCCAGGGCTGGGAAAGGCCAGCCACTGGCCCCAGCCACAGAGCTACGCTTTCTCTATCCTCTCCCTGGCACTGAACTATTTTTAGCCCTCCTGGCCCCTCCCCCCACCTCCAGATGAACAGCCTCCCCTCCCCCACCCAAGCCCATCAAACCCCCCATCCTGCAAACTGCTTCCAGTGCTGGGGTGATCATCTGGAGGTTGGGAGGCTAAAACTAGCCCCTGGTCCCAGGGGGTAGGTAAGAGAACTGCCGATCCCCCCAAGCCTCCTTGATCCTGCCAACCCCACCAGACCTCCCCAATCCTCCCTATGGACCCCATCTGCCCCCCTGATCCTGCAATCCCCTCTGCAGATCCTGCCTGCCAGCCCAATTCCCCCAATCCCTCCCAGAGACCTCATCTGCCTTCCAATCCCCTGATCTCCCCTAAAGATGCTGCCCGCCTCCCCAGTCCCCTCAATTCCTCCCGTGGACCTCACCTGCCCCCCTGATACCCCTGCAGACCCCCCATCCTCCTCAGAGCATGCTTGTTCCCCCCCGATTCCCCCAACCTCCCTGTTAGCCCCCTCCATCCCGATTTACCTTAGATGGGGTGGCTGTTTTTAACTTAATCTAATGTCTCCGTAACCTCCCCAAACATCTATACACAGCCTAGGAGACAAAAGGCAGAGATGTTTGCAGTCTCTGTGCTGGAGATGGAGAAGAGAACACAGTTCTACCTTCCCAGCATGCACTTTATGGGTTTGTATGTCAGATGCATCAAAGGGAACAAGCTGTCCCACATTTCAATGGACTGTGCCACCTTTTCAGGTCCTTGTGCACCAGGAAACTGGGTCTTTCACATATTCAGCTCTCTTTTCTATGCTGGGTATGAAAACACTAGACCGATCATGCTCCTTTCCTCTTAAATTTTCCATTTATATGACACATATAATAGCATTATGATAGATATGAACCAGTCAACATTTTCCTTTGGTAGTTTAATAGCTATGGAAAAATCAGTGCACTGAGCATAAATCTGGATCAAGCCTATAATGTGCATATTTAAGAGCCATAAAAGTCCTAATTTTCAAACAACTCCTTAAATGTTTTTGCTTCCATCAATATATTACTACTGGGCGGATCAGGAGCGGGCTGGATTAAACTCAAGACTGAGCTCTGAGGGGACAGCAAAGCAGTCTGTTTCTGTCAACCCCCAAGCCTGCTTATCTCTCTAGTAAACAAGAGTACAGTCTTGCAAAAACTGGATCTTTGCTCATGGCAAAAAACAAACATTTAAAGAAAAAGGCCAAAGAAAGAATATTTTAGATTCATAGGGTGCATCTACATGAGGCACTTTACTGCATATTAGACTAAGCAAATGCTCAGTAAAGCATCACCATCTATATGTGTTTAGGAATTAATGCACAGTATATTAGTCATGCAAAACTTCAAGCTCATTAATTGCATGTGTAGATGTGCTCATAATGTAGGGAGGTCTTGGATGTCAAGTGAAGACCCGGTAGTCAAAAAAGAAAAGAATAAAAAGCAAGTGGCCACCAAAGGGGACCTTAGGGAATTGATGTGAAATTTAAGCAACAAGAGACTGTCACCCATGATATCAGAAGAAAAGACTGAAGAAAATGACATGGAAGATTGCCTTAGCATGCCAGAAACTGCCTTAAGAAAAACCAATGAGAGAGAGAGGGAGATGCAAATCTGCACATCACTGTTAGAGCAGAGAGAGAGTGAGTAACCTTAAAATTAACAGAAAATTAAATAAAGAGAAACAACTTTAGAATTAAGAGGATGCCTGAAAATGCTGAATGAGGAAACCCAATTGGGTGGAATGATCTTTAACTACCGAGTAGTTAAATCTCTGCTTTCTGGAAAAGGTGAAAGTGGTCACAAAGGGAATAAGTCACCAAGGACCTAATTCCCTCTCTTTAACTCCATAAGAGACCCAGAGCTACCACAGGGAAATACGATTATTATCCACAGGAGAATTTAAATTATTAAAAAGCTATAGGAGCAGAACTTATACTCCATGTGCACAATTTGCAATTTAAAAAGCGACAGAGAAAAGAGAGCTGGGGGAAATCACAGAAGCACTCAGGAACGCAGATGGGAATTCCCATTTAAACTGTCATTCGGTTTCCAAAAACGGTATTACAGAGCAAGAGACTTTTAAGCATAGGAAAATACACTTCAGTCACTTGGGATAGACCTCTGAGTCTCAGACATACTAGGGGTTACTCTAGGGGCAGAAATTAATAATAAAAAAGCTGAAAATTTCTGGCAGATGCTGAAACCCAAGAAGAGGAGGACAGAAAAACAAAAGTCAGACAAGAAGCTGAGTAAGCTGAGGAGTCCCCTCAAGATAAACTAACAGAAGCACCTTCAGGTTCTTTAGAATGAATAACTAAACTCTAACTATGAGCCAGGTTGACTATGATCTCTAACATGCACAACTTGTTGATTGTCCCAGCCCCAGCACCACACAAGAGTCTTGAACTGGCCCCAGTGTGGTGCTGCCCTGGGATGGACAATCAGCTGATTGTCAGTCCCAAACCCAGGACCCTCTGGGTGCATCCAGATGAGCATACATATGCAGTTTGCAGAGCTGCAGACCGATTGGTGGCACCACAAACTGCATGAATCACATATGCAGGTGTTTGCAATGCTGCTAATTTGCAGCATGGTGGGGGCTTTTGACACTGGGAAATCCTGGTGTCAGAAAAACGCAGGGCAGAAAAAGGTGGTGGCACATGGTGGTAGTGTGCATCACCTAAAACTAGAGTCTAGCCAGCCAGAGACATGCTCTAGCTGCTGGCCAGGCTCCATATGCCTGGATCACCACTGCTGGAGCCCCAGGAGGCCCCCAGGCCCCCAGATAAAGCTGCTGGGGTCAGCTCCCTTACCCCACCTGGGGTAACTTGCCTTTTGCCAGAGCATGTGTTTATGGACATTCCCTGGGGACAAGCAGCAGCAGCACAACTATGTGCCACTGCTATTTGTCCCTGGGGAAAAACACGTGCACGCTTATCTGCATATATCCTCTGAGGCCATTGGCACTTGGCTTTCAACTTGATACTGAAGGAACCTGATAAGTGAAAGATCCAGGATCCTTCCTCCTGATATGCATGGCTTTCTTCTTCCCACCTGGAGGCTTGGTGAAACAGAGAAGTCCCTGGATGACGTCACAGTTGGGTGAGGACCACAAATCTCTTGTATTATCTCCAAGGAACCATCTGAAAATAGCTGAACACATGTTACTTAATACAATCTGGAAGTACTCCTCATACAAAAAGTAGATTTGCTACGATGTTCTTCTTCTTCCCACGTGGAGGCTTGGTGAAATGAAGTCCCTGGGTGAATGCACTTAGCACTTATTTTACTGCCTGAATGTGCAGTTGCTCATGTTTTAAATTAATTTAAGACACGCTAAGTATAACCTGAGACATGGCCTTGTGTTAATATTGGTAAGAAAAATAGTATGAAGCTTGGCTGAACAGAGGTGAGAGAGAAAGCCGTGTTCTTTATATCAAAAAAAGGAGAAAAATAAAAGGATAACTTGGAGACATCCAGGGGTAAATGGATTAGTCTCACAAACGAAGGAGATTGAAGAAAATAGAAGGGCTGAAAAGAGTTCTGTATAAATATATTCCACATAACTCAAATGATTAGAAGAGCAAATTATTCCTAAGGGGAAAAGTTAACAATTCACAGGGGGAAAATATACCTCCTGTGGATTGTAGGAGAAGCAGTCTGAGTATTCATAGGAAGATGACTGGGAATGCATACAGGAAACAGTACACAGATATTTACAAACAGAAATCAAATCATACTCAGCCACACAAGTAATACAATATAATTGTAAGTGAGGCACATATACTGCAAAAGGAAAAAAAAAAATCTAACCAATACGGCCAGAAGCCAAGACACACAACTTTCAAGGTTTATTATTTTCCGTCTTTGGGATAAGTTACAGCATTATCATCATGAGTTTTCCTCTCCTCCCTCCCCCCCCTTAATAAGTATACATGCTGCCTTGTATTTATGGTAGAGAAGGCAGGGTCACAGAATCATGCCCTATGCTTAGAGCAGAAGGTGGTGAGGTTTGTGAAGGTCCTTGCTTATGTGGGCCACACCAAAATTCAGGACAATTTTGTCTCACCTTCTGTACATTCAAGTGTATAGTATACAAAAGGGCGGATCCTCAGCTGTAGTTCCCGTGAACCCTCAGAACCTCTAATGAGAATCCATGGGAGGGATGTGCATAATTCTGATTCCCCGGTGTGGAAAAAATCCAAAAAATAAACCAACACCAAGACAGCTTCAGCATGGAGATTTTAATCCCAGTCTCTGGGGAAAGAGACTGAATGGTACTATCAGCTCTAAAAGAAATGTGATATACAGATATCAAGCAACAGGGCACTTTTAACATGAAAGGGAATACATGATGCTACCACTTTGTTCACTGGGTGAAGATGAGGAGCATCAAAACCCTTACAATCTGATAAAGAAATATTTTTCACTCATTTGAACTGATTATGCTGCTGATGAAAAGGATTTGTTCCTTAACACTCAGCAATGAATAAACTATAATTTGCTTTATTATATTGTGTAAATTTCTCTTTGCAGAAGACTTCCTTTTATGATAACTGCAAATGGTATTCTGGCAATTACTGCTCATTTCTCCCATGCATCTTCCCCTTTCATAGCCAATCATATTTTTTTAAATTAATCCAGACTTTAAATCATCAGTCTAATGTTAACGTATTCCTGCAAAAATGTTCCATTACCACAAAGCATGCTTTAATAAGGAAAGCTGTTCAATATACATTCATTGTGAAAGGAAATTATTACCTTTTGGATCAATACACTATCAACACATGATGATATATTCCACCATACAGGATTTTTAATTATTTATTTTATTCATGGTGTTTTATTTTTATAGTTTATTTTATTCTTCATGTTTTGCTTTTGTTTCAGCTTGTTCAGTAGTTCCAAGGAGCTAGTTGAAAACCACAATGAACATGTGCAGAAGTCCACAAATGGTGTTTGTGGACACTGCAGTTTCTGCATGCTTTATGCCATATATATTTTAACAAAGTCCCAAATGAGAGCTGAAATGCCCATCACTGTTCCTCTTTCACATGCTTGATTTCTGAATCAAAAATAGTAAGCTGTCCTGGGACAGAGTATAAAGAAAGGACAGGGCAGAAGTGTGACCCATATCTAATAAGAGGACTGCCTAAAGTTAAAACATACTTATTTTCTGGACTGTGGCCTTTGTGAATGTGACCATTGACATAACATCTCTGTGCTTTAATTTTCCCTCTAATAAGATGCCTGTAAAGCTTCTCTCAGAGGCATGGCACATTAACATTTTTTATACTGGCATAATAGATTTTTTTTAAAAAGGAAGAAGTGAGTCACTGGTTTTTTTATTCTTTTAAGTTGTAGGAATGGGGAAAATGGGTTGTCAATTTGACAGTGAATGTTAGAAGTTTGGAAGCTTGTATCTTAGAAGGGAGGGATCAAAAATAATTTGCAGACTTGTGGGGTCCCCTTGTTTTGCAACAAATCTATTGCATGCAATATACTGAAGAATCTGTGTTGTTATTTTGGCAAAAAACTATGGCTTTCATAAGTAGCCTTCACAATTTTTTATATAAATGGTTTCAAAATTAATATAGAAAAAGCCCAGGATCCTTAAAATTGCTGGAATTCCTCCCAAATCCTTTAAAAATGTTTCTTTGACTGGTTTTAAGTTTTGAATAAAAAGATCATTAGTATTTTTCATGAGTGAGATTTTGGTTAATATAAACTATATCTACATAGAAAATCTTCCAAATGCACAAATGTTTCTTTCCTTAAGTAGAAATTGGTTAGCACAGTATTAATGCTATTCACTAGAACAGAGCAGTGCTCAGTATATTCCATGAGTCCACAAAAGATATTGAGGACTTGGATAAAGTATACTGAATGCCCTGCTGACACACGGAAGTTGTTAGTACTCAGTAGGTGTTAAGCAAGCTCTTTATACCTAAATGTGTAGGTATAAAGACTAGTATCCTCAAAGATTTATGAGTTTAGAAATGATATTGAGTCACTTATTAGTGAATCAGAAGTGCCAGTTCCCAAAATAAAATCCAATCAGGAAAAGAAAGTGTGCTTTTTACTTCAAATACAATTCACTTCACAGAGCACTGCAGAGTAATCCAGCCCATCTCTAATGCAGATAGAAAAAAGACAGTTCTGATTTGATGCTGCTTCCTTCAAAAATGTGCTTTGGTAACATTATTAAAATAAAGCTACAATATCAGATACAGGGTTTTATTATGGGATACCCCATATTTCCTGTGTGGCTTTAGGAAACCAAACTGATAAATTACTTGCTGTCACAACATCTCCTTTTATAAAAAGGGAGATGATTAAAAACATGGCCATCCTTTTCATAAGTAATCTTTTTGTATTGGAAGGCAATTACTCATTTCCCTCCAGTCTCCCCAGTTCTTTCAAACTTTTCTAATGTTTTCTAGACATCTGCTCATTTGGAGAGAGTTCAGAGGAGGTCAACAAAATCTGCCTACTTCTTTCTTGAAATGGGATGCTTAGAACTGGATGCGCTACTCCAGGTGAGGCCTTCCCAGAGCTGAATAGACTAGAAGATGCACTTCTTGCAACTTGCATATGATATTTCTCTTAGCATGCCAGTATGTGCAACAGAATTACACTGAGTATTCCCACATCAAGTTTGCACTTTACTACAGTTCCTATTTCTTTTCTTCACCAGCCTACCCAGCTGCTTCCTACTTTGTATTTACGTATTCCTTCCCAAGTACAGTATTTTGCACTTGGCTACTTCAACCTCTAAACTTTCATTGAGATATTGAATGGTACCAGACCCCTGACAATTCCAAAATTTTGTTTCAACTTTTCCAGCTGAGTTGATGTAGCTTCCCAACCTGCCTGGAGACCTGACAGCCCTGCCTCCAGGTCTTTTTTCTATGCAGCCAAGAGAGAAAACTGACAGGTTTTGGTCACAAGGTTCAATTGAGATGACTTCCAGTAGAACATTTTGATATTGCTGAAGGGACATTTTCCCAAAGAAAAATATTCCTTTGGAAAACTACCATCTTATTTAATTATACTTCCATCCTGTACACCACAGAGGTTTGTAAGGCTAAGTTATTAATGTCTGCAATTATTTTGGTGACCTTGGAGGTAAGGTGCTATTAAAGTGCTATATCCTTAAATCCAAAGTAAACACCAGCCTCCTCTGTTTTTTCCTTTCGAACCTGGACAAATTGCTACACAAACATCTAAAACTACATCTAATTGTCTAGTAAGAGAAAAGCAGGAAGAGAAGATGTGAGTCCTATGTTATCCTCTGCCAGTTCTTGTTGCTGACATAAAGGATCCAGATACTGTCTGTAAGAATTTGAGAGAAAGAAAAATGATGGGCTAGACACCAGAAGTCGAGAGACAGGAAAAACCCTTGTCTGGGCAGAGAAAGATCTGGCATCATGCATCTGAACTTGCTCTAGCCAGGAGGGTGAAAGCCCATGAATCTGAAGAGGTGCTGTGGCTCCTTAGAAATCATAGCTCTTTCACTGTTCGGATTACCAATTCCCAGCTCCATTATGGCAGTGTCTCATCCACAGCCATGGGGTCCTTTCTACAGGACACCTAACACTGGGCACTCAAGACATTTTTCTTCTTGATGATGAAGTACTTGGGTGTCGTAACTAGTTGGGACGCAGTGTTTGTGAAAGGAGAACCCACTTAGCAAGGATGCTGAAGGCATTTACATTCTCAGGTTTTTATTGTGTAGCAGTGATTTTACCAGACTACTTTACGTTATTTTCCAATCTTCATCTTGGACTACTCAGCTCCTGTGCCTTATTGTCTACTATTGCATGCTTGTTTAGCTGGATAGCACATAGGCAATTGTTAGTATTAATGCTGTTAGCTAGAACAGGGCAGCACTCAGTATATTCCACGAGTCCAAGAGGATAGTTCGGGATCTATGGTCTATCCCCAAAATGTACCTGCCTTCCTCAGTGAAAACACCCTACTTTAGTGAAACTTGAATCTGCCCTGCCCTTCTGGGGAGCATCAGGTTTCCAGAAGACCATTCTGTATGGAAAATAGGGGTCTTGTCCAGAAACAAGTGAATGCATTTGTAGATTATTGTAACTTTCCAGTTACATATACTGTTATGCTACCAGGTGACTGGAAACAAGTTGTGAGAAGCTGGATGTTTCCAGTAAAACACATTGTTAAGAGACCAGCTGTTGTTGCACATTAGGTTAATGTGGAAATTAAAGTTAATTGGACTCCTGCATTGTATGAAGAGGTTATTGGTACTGCCTACTTTCAATAGAGTATCTGAGTGATAACTGCAGGCTGAAGTCTTGGAGTGAATAATAGCTTGAATATTGCAGAAAGTAGAGACAGAGCATTGGGTAAAGCAACAAAACAGGGTTATTGAGGCTAACTAGTTTAGTGTCAGTGAAGATAAGAAAATGTAAATTGTGATTAGCTGAGTTCCTTGTGCATAGGCCAGCAGAAGGTGGACTGCTGTGGAGGCAAGCTGCATCTCCTGTGGGGAATATACCCCTGTCTGACCACTCCTCACAGAGCTGAATGAATAAGTAGGGTCTGCAACTAGCATTCCTTATTAAACATATTCAATCTCTGCTAACTAAATGTATTTAGCAAGGCCCACAGAAAACAATGGGGTCTTTTCGTTTACCTCAGCCCCCATATAGTTCAGCCTACTGTACAACTATGGCTCAGCTTCCCTTTCCCGATATTGAATAGGGAGATGATATGAGCAGCCAAACAGTGATACAGAGCAGAGCAGATGCAGGCAGAACAACAGCAGAGAGCATTACAAGGGGCATGCAGTATATGTGTCTTCACATTGGCTCATAAAAGAGTAATTTGTATCTAGACTTGCAAAAGCCCAGAAAACGCCAGTTCCTCACCACACCGGTTGGTCACACCCCTCTATGGGCTTAGAAATGCTATTGGGCATACAACCTGTCACCACAGCCTATCATACAAGATGGCATTCAAAGAAGTTGCTTCCCATTTCTGGCATTTTGCTGAAGAAACAGTATATTTAACTTCTTCAGGGTGAACTCATAACTTAACTGATTAAGCTACACATTGTGCTGAATCAGTTGCTGTACACTCTAGTCCTTGAATCCACATTGCTTATGCTTTGCTGACAGAACTGCAAACTGCATTTCATTTAAGGATTTAAGGCTTTAAATATTTTGCGAGGATATACTAAAGTGCTGTAGGTAGTCTCTAAGTTTTCAACCATCACCTTGTTTGTCTGGATGATTAGGGCAGCAGAGAAACTTTTAGTTCTGTTACAAACTCTAATTGCTTGTAGTGCACACACACTTCTTTAAATGTGCCCTCATTTTCTGGAGATTTAGTTGCTGAGGTTGCACTAGATACAACTTTAAGTGTATATTTTGAATTTAATAATATATTTTAAAAATAATAATGACAAAATTAGAATACTTATTACCTGCTAGTATTGAGCAAAACTGGAAGCAGGTTTTTATTTTACAAGATCAAAGCCCAACACTGAAGGGGATCTAGCCCATGCCTCATTTTATTTAAAACAACAAAAAAACAGTGTCAGAGGCCAGTAAGACACTGATGTAGAAAAATACCACTTGCTTCAATTAGATTTCAAACTGAGGACCTAGTGATCAATGGGAAGCTGGGTGACAGCGACCACGAGCTGATCATCTTCATCATTTGCTGTAAAGCTGGCAACTCAGTTAGCAACACTTAAGTCCTTGACTTCAGGAAAGCTGACTTTGACAAGCTCAGGAAGCTTGTCAATGAGGCCCTAAGGGACCACAACCCCAGGGGGAGGGGAGTTCAGGAAGAGTGATTGCTTCTCAAGGGAGAGATCCTCAATGCACAAGCTAATTCTATTCCATCACGGAGGAAAGACAGCAAGAGGGCACAGCAGCTCCCCTGGCTCTCCAGGGATCTAGCAGACCTCCTGAGGCTAAAAAGAAAGGCCTACAAAGGATGGAAGATGGGATTCACCTCCAAGGAGGAATATTCTGCACTAGTTTGGTCCTGCAGGGAGCAAACCAGGAAAGCCAAGGCTGCAACTGAACTCCAACTAGCTTCAAGTATCAAGGACAATAAAAAGTCCTTTTTCAGATAGTGGGGAGCCAAAGGAAAAGGAAGGGGAACATTGGACTACTGCTAAACCAGATGGGACATCTGACAACTGACGCCCAGGAAAAAGCCAACCTATTAAATGGGTACTTTGCGTCGGTCTTTCATCAGTCCCATTGGAGACCCATGCCCACTACGGGACAGGGAGGTCCAGGTGAGTGAGTTCCCCTGCCCTCCATCAATGCTGACCTCATGAAGGAATACCTTGTCTTGAAGGCTGGATACCTTCAAGTCAGCCGGCCCTGACAATCTATGCCCCAGGGTACTCAAGGAGCTGGCGAGCATCATAGCCCAGACTCAGGCATGTATCTTTGAGAACTCCTGGCACTCTGGTGTACTGCCCAAAGACTGGAAGAAGGCCAATGTGGTGCCTATCTTCAAAAAAGGGAGGAAAGTGGATCTGGCAAACTACAGGCCCATCAGCCTGACCTCTATCCTGGGGAAGATCTTAGAAAAGTTTATTAAAGAGGCTATCCTTCATGGACTGGCTGACACCAACATCCTGAGGGATAGCCAGCATGGGTTTTGTTGTGGGTAGGTCTTGCTTGACCAATCTCATTTTCTTTTACGACCAAGTGACCTATCACCTGGACAAGGGAGAAGAGATTGATGTCATATATCCTGACTTCAAAAGAGCCTTTGATCTGGTATTCCACGATCACCTCTTGGCGAAACTGGCCAATGTGGCCTTGTGTCCACCACGATCCACTGGCTGGGAAATTGGCTCCGTGGTTGGACTCAAAGGGTGGTAATTGACAGAAGTCAATCGACATGGTGCCCTGTGACCAGTGGGGTCCCTCAAAGCTCTGTCCTTGGACCCATATTGTTCAACATCTTCATTAATGATGTGGACATTGGAGTCAGAAGTGGACTGGCCAAGTTCGCCGATGACACCAAACTCTGGGACAAAGCATCCACACCTGAAGATAGGAGGGCGATAGGATGGATAGGCTTAGCAAATGGGCAGACTAGAACCTGATGGTTTTTAACACCAAACAATGCAAGTTTCTCCAGCTTGGGAGGAAAAACCTGCAGCATAGGCTCGGCAGTGCTACGCTGGCTAGCAGTGTGGAAGAAAGAGACTTGGGGGTCATGACTGACCACAAAATCAACATGAGCCTTCAATGCTGTGGCTAGTAAAGCGAGCAAAACCCTGGCTTGTATCCAGAGATGCTTCTCAAGCAAATTCCAGGACATCATTCTCCCCTTGTACTCAGCCTTGGTGAGGCCACAACTGGAGTACTGCTTCCAGTTTTGAGCCCCACAATTCAAAAAGGATGTGGAGAAGCTTGAGAGAATCCAGAGAAGAGCCATGTGCGTGATCAGAGGTCAGGAAAACAGACCTTACGACGACAGGCTGAGAGCCATGGGTCTCTTTAGCTTGGAAAAGCGCAGACTCAGGGGTGATCTGATGGCCACCTATAAGTTTATCAGGGGTAACCACCAGTATCTGGGGGAGCATTTGTTCACCAGAGCACCCCAAGGGATGATGAGGTCAAATGGTTATAAACTCCTGCAAGACCATTTCAGGCTGGACAAGGAAGAATTTCTTTACTGTCTGAGCCCCCAAGGTCTGGAACAGCCTGTCATTGGAGGTGGTTCAAGCACCTACACTGAAAACCTTCAAGAGAAATTTAGATGCTTATCTTGCTGGGATCCTATGACCCCAGCTGACTTCCTGCCCCTCAGGCAGGGTGCTGGACTTGATGATCTTCTGAGGTCCCTTCTAGCCCTAATGTCTATGAAATCTATGAAATCATATGAAATTGAAACCTAAATCTGGATCATGACCTTTCAAATGGCTGTTATCATTTATAATTGAATACACCAAAGTTCACCTTGTCAATCTCCTAATTTGGAAGTAGGGATTGGGGATTATAGTTCATATCTGAATTTTTGGCCTGCCTCTAGTTTTAACTTCTCTTACTAACCATGTAACCCTGGATGCCTATATATGTTTGGGGGTGTGGCATTTTAATTACAGCAGTCTCCAGAGAGCTGCTCTAATTAAAACACCACAGCCTCATGTGTATTAAGCCTCCACACATTTAAAAATAGTCACTGGACACTTTAACTAAAGCTAATTTGATGAGCTTTAGTTAAAGCATCCCAGTGGCCATTTTTAAACCAGGGGAGGGTTATACACATGACACTGCAGCAATGCTACAGCACTCTACTTAGAAAACAGAGCAGAATCTATTAATCAAGTCTGCTTCAATGCATTCTAATTAGAATGTGTCAGAGTGCACGTATAGGCACCCCGTGTCACCCAGGGTTGGGAGCTGTTCTTAGTTGCTTCTGTATTTTAAATGTAAGTGCTTGTCAGTGGAGTAAGGGGGTGATAGGGGCAACTGCCCTGAGTGCTCACTTAAGGGAGGGGGCAAAACCCCCCCAAAACAAACAAACAAAAACAGTTGCTTCTAGCAACTGTATGTTCATGTTCATGTTTGTAATCACGGTAGCAACTGAAGTCTCAGGTTCTGTTTTGCCCCAGGCTCTTAGCCATGTCCCTACACTGCTGCCTACTGTGTTTTTAATGTGAAAAGAAAAAATAGTAAATGTTACATAAAAATCCACTTGTGACCCATTAAAATGTTATGTAGTATAGTGCCCCTCTGAAAGCCTGGGTGAAGACAAAATTTCTGGCTGTCCCTCCCCAATCCTGTGAGCAACACTGATGTGATCCATGAAATGCTAAGTAAATCTCCAGTTCATTGTTAGAAGAACGGTTGCTCAAAATTATGGTGAAAACTGTACTTAAAGCACTTAAACCAGTAGGGACCAACTTTTGTGGCAGGCTAAAGCACGCCCCCTCCATAAGTGATGCTGATAGAGAGCTTGTACCCTGAGGCACTGGAAGAGAGGCAGGCAGGCTCCAAACAGAGCAGAACAGAGCAGGGCCAAGATGTTGCTGCAAGAGAAGATGTCACTGCCAAGAACCCTTCCCTAACCTTCTTCTATCATGCCAGTGAGTGGATGAGGCAGATGGCATGAAATGTGCATCACGGAGACCAACTGGCGGCTACAGGAATGGTGCTCTGAGGAGGGCTTTGGCTTCCTCAGCCACAACCAGCACATCACGATGAGAGACATGCTGGGATGGCATGGGCTCCACTTTTCCCCTAAAGGTAAGCGTGTGTTCTCTTCTAGGTTGGCGGACCTCCTCTGGCGGGCTTTAAACTAGGCTCTTCGGGGGAAGGGGAAGATGAGGGTGGAGGAAACATCAGACTGCCAGACCAAACAGCACCCACAACTACACCCCAGCCCAGACCATCGAGCGAAGCGAACAAACAGGTAAGAGAGAGGGGCCAGGGTAACGCTGGGACTAGGGGGTCAGGACACAGATCCACAGGAAGCCTCAAATGCCTCTATACAAACGCTCGTAGTATGGGTAACAAGCAGGAGGAACTCACCCTCCTGCTGGCTGACACCAGCCCGGACATAGTGGGGATTACGGAAACATGGTGGGACGCAACACATGATTGGGTGGTGAATGTCAAGGGCTATAGGCTGTACAGGAGGGACAGGATAGGAAAGAGAGTTGGGGGCATGGCGCTCTATATTAAGGAGGAATACACATCCTCATTAATTAGCAAGGAGTCAGGGGAGGGGCATTCTGAAGTGCTTTGGGTTAGAGTACAAGGCAGTCAAGGGGAAAGGGACTTAACGGTGGGAGTCTACTACAGACCTCCCAACCAGGGAGAAAAGCTTGACCAGGAATTCTTGGGTCAGCTCACAGAGGTAGTGAAGGCTAAGGATGTGGTAGTCATGGGGGACCTGAATTTCCCAGACATCTGCTGGGAAGGACAGTCAGCCAGGTCTGAACGCTCACGTAGGTTCTTGACCAGAGTGCAGGACCTCCATCTAACCCAGGAGGTGCACAGCCCCACCAGGGGGGACGCCTTGTTGGACCTAGTGCTGGCCACGGGTGATGACCTGGTGAGGGGGCTGCGGGTGCTTGACCACCTGGGCGACAGCGATCATCGCCTGCTGGAATTCACCATCCAGCGCAAGTTGGCAAAGGCATGCAGTAAGGCAGCGGCCCTAGATTTTAGGAGGGCAGACTTCAACGAGCTAAGGAGGATAGTTGGAGAAGCGCTGAGGTCCCAGAGGGGAGGAGAGACAGGTGTCCAAGGAGAGTGGTCGCTCCTTAAGGAGACGATCCTCCAACCCCAAAGGAAGGTAATCCCAACGAGGATCAAAGGGAGCAGGAGAGCACACAAGCCTCCGTGGCTCACCAAAAGCATCCGGGAATGTTTCCTTGCTAAAAAGGAGGCTTACACCCAATGGAATGAAGGAGTCATCACCAGGCAGGACTATTCTGTAGTTGCTCGGGGATGTAGGGGGGGAGTTAGGAAGGCCAAGGCAGAGATGGAACTGGGGCTAGCTTCCCAGATTAAGGACAATAAGAAGTCCTTTTTTAAATATGCAGGGGGTAAAAGAAGGTCCTGGGTAATGTGGGGCCCTTGCAGGACGCCATGGGAAACTTGGTCGTCACACCAGACAGCAAAGCTAACATGTTTAACGATTTCTTTGCCTCCGTCTTCTTAAGAAGGGACCAGAACAGCCACCTCCCTGCTGGGCCCCCCTTGGGCCCCGGGGGAGGCACACCTGGGCCATGGCTGAGCGAGGATTTAGTTAGGGAGCTTCTGGAGGGGTTGGACGTATTCAAGTCAGCCGGTCTGGATGATCTCCACCCTAGAGTTCTAAAGGAACTGGCCAAGGTCATTGCAAGTCCCCTGGCACAACTTTACGAGTACTCGTGGTGCTCTGGTGAGGTACCAGAGGACTGGAAGAGGGCCAACGTGGTCCCCATCTTCAAAAAAGGGAGGAAAGAGGACCTGGGAAACTATAGGCCGGTTAGTCTTACCTCGATCCTAGGCAAGCTCTTCGAGAAAATTATGCTGGCACACATCCAGGAGGGGCCAGCAGGGGACTGCATGCTTAGGGGCAACCAACATGGGTTCATCAGTGGCAGGTCCTGTCAGATCAACCTGGTGGCCTTTTACAATCAGATCACCAGATCATTAGATGCAGGGGTAGCAGTGTCTTCCTGGACTTCCGGAAGGCTTTTGACACTGTCTCTCAGCCCATTCTCATTAAGAAACTGGGGGGCTGTGGTGTAGACACCCACACAGTCAAATGGGTTGTCAACTGGCTGGAGGGCCGCACCCAGAGGGTGGTAGTGGATGGGTCCTTCTCAACCTGGAAGGACGTGGGCAGTGGGGCTCCGCAGGGCTCAGTCCTTGGGCCCGCACTGTTCAACATCTTCATCAGTGATTTGAACAAGGGGGTAAAAAGCACCCTGTTCAAATTTCCTGATGACACTAAGATGTGGGGGGACGTGGGCACACTGGAAGGATGCAACAGGCTACAATCAGACCTAGACAGGTTACAAGGGTGGGCGGATGAGAATAGGATGGGTTTCCACACAGAGAAGTGCAAGGTGATGCATCTGGGGAGGAACAACCGGCACCATACCTACAGGTTAGGGAACTCCCCTCTTGTCAGCACGGAGGCAGAAAGGGATCTGGGGGTCATCATTGACTCCAAGATGAACATGGGCCAGCGGTGTGGAGAGGCAGTAAGGAAGGCCAACCGCACCTTGGCATGCATCCACAGGTGCATCTTGAGCAGGTCCAAGGAGGTGATCCTCCCCCTCTATGCGGCACTGGTCAGGCCGCAGCTGGAGTATTGAGTCCAGCTCTGGGCGCTGCACTTCAAGAGGGATGTCGACAGCATGGAGAGGGTCCAGAGGAGGGCCACTCATATGATCAGGGGACAGAAGGGCAGGCCCTATGAGGACAGGCTACGGGACCTGAACCTGTTCAGCCTCCAAAAGAGAAGGCTGAGGGGAGATCTTGTGGCCTGTTATAAACTAGTCAGGGGGGATCAGCAGGCATTGGGGAAGTCACTGTTTCCCCGAGCACCGCCAGGAGTGACCAGGAATAACGGTCACAAGCTGGCAGGGGGTAGGTTTAGGTTAGATATCAGGAGGCACTACTTCACAGTCAGGGCGGCTAGGGTCTGGAACCAGCTTCCAAGGGAAGTGGTGCAGGCTCCTACCCTGGGGGTGTTTAAGAGGAGGTTAGATGAACATCTTTCTGGGGTCATTTGACCCGACTACTCCTTCCTGCCATGGCAGGGGGTCAGACTGGATAATCTGCTCAGGTCCCTTCTGACCCTAGAAACTATAAAACTATGAAGCTATGAAACCCATGTCTCATTTTATTTTTCAAACAGTCTCATGGGCCAGTAAGACAGTGGTGTCCTGCTCCTGTTCAGCTCTGTGTGGCCAGGAAGTTGAGATCCTGCACCCTCATGTTGGCCCTTCCCTTTACGGAGCCCTGGAGGCTCTCATACAACACACAGCAGCTGCCTGTGCCACTTGCATTATACATGCTGTGGTCTGGTCACCCATAGACAGACAGACAGACAGGACACAGCACTGCATAAAGAATAAATGAGTGCACTTTTTCCTGCCCCTTTCTTTTCTCAGTCACATTGTATTTCCTTTTCAATTCTCTAAACACTGTCACTTAGCAATATTTGTAGTTTGTTCTGTTCAGGCAGACTGAAGGTATGGAAAAAAAAACCCACTGAGACATAAAAGAGAACTTGCAGAGAAAGGTGGAACAAGAGCCAGTGGCTGGAAGGTAAATCTAGACATCCACGGCTTGTAGGGCTCCCAGTGGGTCTGTGGGGAGCCTTGTAGGCTGAATCTGGCCTATGGGTCAGGAGTTGAACACCCCTTTTCAAGGTGAAAGATGCTTTAAAAAAGGATATGGGAAATGCCTTCCACTTAAGCAAAAAGTACACTGTCACTGGCATTGATAAAATGTATATTCTTACAGACACTGAGTTTGAATATTTGTTTTGCATGCTATGCAAGTCAGATGGGCAACATAAAAAGCAAAGCTCCAATAGTTTGTTGTTTAAATGTAGCAGAATATGGAAAAACTCTAATAGTATAATCAACAAAAGGCACTAAAAGCAAAGCACAACGACATATCTGAGCCACAGAGCAAGTTAGTTTGACATCTGCAGTACACCAAGAGGAACTGAATTGGCATACAACGAATGTTTTTGACATTTGCTTTTTTGAAACTTCACATATAACAGCATATAACTCCCATGGAGCCAGTTAGGAAGCCATGACATCTCTCTGAAAACTCAGCTGAATTCAAATGGCTGACTAGCTATTTTTATTTTCATGTTTCAGAGAAAAGGAAATTACTTTCTAAAACACATTTTAAGAACTAACCATTCAGTGACTCAAATCTGAATAATACAAAGTCTTTCAGACTAAAATTATAAAAGCATTTATTGCCTGCAATAGTGTCTGGAGATTTACTAGTATATCACTTGACTCAGTGCTCAAACCAGAAGGAAAGATTATTCTTTAAATATTTCTGATACTTTGAATTTAGTCCACGTATTATACTTAGTTACACTCTCAGCTTGTAGAATAACAATGTGTAAGAGATCCTGAACAAAATGCCTGCACCCCATCTACCTCAGAGTGGATTTGAAATAACATGTCTTTACAAGGGCAATGATTTGCCCTTTTCAGTCAGATTCCTTTCTACATTACATATTAAAAACATGCCGATATGGGACATGCTGCTCAAGTTGCAGCTATAAACATATCAGAAGAGTGAAACTAACTGTCCTGTATCAGAGAATACAAAGATCCTGCTATCGTCACATATGGAAAATCTTTCAAAGGAGCTTAACTGTGCAGTACCCAGGTCTCAAGCCAGTCAGAACTGAAGGCACATTTACACTGCCTCCAACTATGCCAGGGAGCTCCACCAGGAAGTAAAATATCCCATGCATTCGGTCCTTCCCTATTTATCATTTCTTCTTCTGTTATACTTAACTGCTTGCATTTTTTAGCTAATTTATTAAAGACAAAACAGGATTGTTGACAGTACACATTTTAAAGGAAAGGGTAAAAAAAAGAAACAAAGCAGAGCTGTGGTACCTGAAGTGACGAGTTACAATCAAGTAATTATTGCTATTACCAAAAGCAAAATCAATCATATCATAAATCTAGTCCATGGAAAAGTTATTTCTTAAGCTGTAGAACTGAAAGGAAACTTTTGTTTAAAAGGTGCTGCTGATGTGACATGTAAATCCACCTTCTCCCATGTTCTCATTTAACAATGACATGAATAACTAATTTCAAGACTGTTCCTTCCCACTTACCTTTAATCACATTATTCTTAATAAAGTTATTTTTAAGAATGTATTATGAGAAATGTTTTGTTTTGTTTTAGATCGAAGTTGTAGAATTAAGGTAAAAACAACAGTATTGTAAAAGCGGATTAGCATCAACTTCTTACAAGATTTACAGTGAACTCCTATTAGTCAAAATGCCTGTCTCTTTGAATACTAAAGCAAGGAGGATTCCAATTTCCATTTTAATTGCTTTGTCTGGAACAACTGGCAAGTTTGCAAACAGCAAATTTAGGCAAAAAGCCAGCTTCTCCAATGTATCTAGTTTATTCAGGGCACAGCAAAGAGTAGAGACTGTTGGAAGCCCATTATAGCTCCTTCACCACTGCTTCAAAGCATTTTAGAGCAAGCAGAGGGTTCTCCAGGGACCATTTGCCAGCTGTGAATTGATTTCAACAGCAACCATGCTGATTTAGAAACACTCAAGATTTGGCCAAAAATAAGCGATGTCTTTAACCTATTATCACGTGAAAGCCAGCTTAAAAGTGTTTTTCTTTTTTAGCATACCAAGGGTTAAAAACATATTCATCTTAGAACCTTGGGCTTCAAGTTGTGTGGTGTGTGCTTTCTGCATAGCCTTCGTTATCAATGCAGTTATAAAACAACTTTAAAATTAAGTCACAGAAATAAATGCAATGCTAACATCTAAAATAAAGTAAGTTCTACTGAGCCATTTTCCAGAAATTTAATTAAGATTTTTTATGGCCTTTCTTTCTGTGGTAAAGCCACTGTTTTCTCTGCCGCTCACAGTAGGTTTCCACTTCCAGATCCAACAAATTTCTGGCTCCGGAAAATCACACACAGCTTGACTCCCAGGACTACACAGTATTTGGCTAGAAAAAGCAAAATAGTTTCTGCACTATCTTAGATACATTTCACCTTTAACATATCTAACTTGAGCCTCCTAAACTGAGTAACTTTGAAAAGTATCTGGGAACAGGAGCCCATGCCTCTAAAATGTGAATCCATATTGGTGTCTCTGCAAAAAGTGCACAAATCTCAATAGATGCTAAGAAAATGACAGAAAAGGCTGTTCCAAGATCCAGTCATCCTTTTTTCACCTTTGTGGGTGGATGCTGAATCTCTAGTAGAGAGTCTGGATTCATAGAACCATTAGGAAAGCTGAGTGGGAAATGCCTTTCTTGTCTGACCAAAGGTTTTACAATTTAATTTTTTTTTCCATTCAGCATCATGATGAAACCAAGACCTTGCAACATTTTTCTTGCAGGAGAGAAGACTGAATCTTCACCTGGGATACAGCTTTCTTTAGACTTGGACAAAGCTGCTCTCTTCAGATTAAAGAACTCCTGGCATAGTACCAGTAACGCAGCTCCTAGTGGCATCCCCATCCTTAACAATACCAGCAACCAGCACCAAAGAAATACAGATTCGGTCTTATTTGAGGTCATCTGAGGAATGCCCAGAGGCAGAACAGAAAGTAAGACAATGTTTATTTGCTCCAAAGTTCCTCACTGGATGATTAGCTGCAATTTTTCAAACTCTTACTTAATAGTTTTTCAGTACCCTGGATCATGTGAAGGGCCCCAACTTCCTATGACTACCAGACTATGCTTGAAAGCAGTAAAGGTGGCAGCCATACAGTTTTGGTTACAGATCCCTAATTCAGGTTTATGACAGACTGTGGTTACATTGTAATGTTTCAGGTTTAAATTAGGGCTGTGTGAAGCTTCGGTCCCTGATTTGATTCGGTGGAGATTTGGCCCAGTTCGGTGGCTGAATCTCCGAATCCTAATTGAATCAGAGGACCCTTTAATCTCTTTGACTCTTATTGGAAGTCTCTGATTCGATTTGGAGCGATTTGGAAAGATTTGGCGATTTGGACATAGACACAGTACTTTAAATGTTTTTTCTACATACCTCTAGGTAGCAGGCGGCTCATGAATGCTGCAATCCCCCTTTACTCTCCCTCCCCCCCATCCTGTCTCACTCACTCACTTCTCGATTTACATCTTCACTAACTGCCTGTCTTGCATACATACCAGCCCAGCCTCTGGCTTCTTTACTATTCATTCCATCCAGGAAGAGCACACACCAACTGCAGAGGCTTCCTCAGCCTGACGAAAGGTTTTTAAACCTAAAAGTTTGCTAAGAACATTTTTTCCAAATGTAAATGGGTAGTCTTATAGTCATTGCATGAAAACTGAGCACACTATTTAGTGATCATGCAAAACTGAAATTTTCTCACACAGAGGTTAGGAGGTAAGATATCTAAGCAAATAAGTACAGTATGCAAATTAAAGAAGGAACTCTGAATAGTCAGAGATCATTGTCATGATTTAGTACAGAGCCTTATTTCCAAAGAAATGTTTTAAAGTTAGATTCCCACAATCACTCTATTGGTAGTAAATGTGTTAATTGTGCCCTTGGCATCCTTTTATCATAAAGAAGACTTTTCCTCCCGCCCTTATAATACAGCATTTATTGTTTTTAATATGCTAGTAGGACATAGAAGTAAAGATTGCACTTGCAACATGAATAAATTCTTGTTTTTGATTCATGACAAACAAGTAATTTGTAAATGGGTGACCAAGGAATGGAAAACACATGAATCCTGAGATCTGGATTTAGTTATGCTGAATTCATACTCTAGGAGCAACAGGATGTGCCATTGCTAAATCATTTCAGATGACTATTCCAAAATACACAATGTCTAAGCCTGATTCATGCTACAGAAACGGGACAAGGAAGTTTTAGAAAAGGTTCCAATTAGAGGAATACATATCTGTGCTAGGGTATTATTGTGGTGAAAAGTAACTAAATTTCAGTACTATAGGAAGGAATTAGATTTTTATATATAAGACATATCAAATGGCAGTAGTTCAAGTTTCTTTACATTTTCCTTTGATGCATTTCAATCTTGTTCTGGAGCACAATTTTTGCTGAGAAATTAATTCAAACCTCTTGTGCATTCAATCCTATATTTCTGTACTAAGATTACCAACAAATACCAATTAAGACGCTGGATTTTTCTGAGATAGAGGCAGGAGGCACCTCTATTAAGGTCTTAACTGAGACAATAAAATAACTGCACCTAAGCCATCAAGCAGTCATGGATTGAATTTCTGACCCACACCAACTGAACCTATATTTAATAGTGACTAAGAAGAGAATGTCTGCTGCCTACTGAGTGCCTCCTTGTAGTTGTGAGATCAGTGAAAAACACAAATTTTAGAACACATAATTTATTTTTTGCTTGAAGGAGCAGCAAGTTTTCTATTGCTTTAAGAATAATTTGAAGATTTAAAAAAAAAAATACAGTAAGTCTCTGTTATCCGGCATCTCCTGGGAATGGGGGATGCCGCTTAATCAAATGTGCACCCTCTGGTGTACTCCTCAGCGTCAGTGTGCCAGGGGACAGGGGAGAGGTGCCCCGCGCAGGCTGCTTTACCCCATGCAGGCTGCTTTGCCCTGGGCTGTGGGCTGAAGAAGCGGCAAAGAAAAACTCGACTCGCAATGGCAAAACAGGAAGTCCCCCAGAAATGGTACTTTCGGTTTTGCTTTTGCCACATCCCTTGGACGCCAGTTAATAGAGTTTTCTGGCTAACAAAGTGCCGGTTAATACAGCTTTTGCTGTACCAAATTGTACATAAAACCCATGTATACTTGTGTAAACAGGTGATTTGCATGCCAAACATATGCAAGCACATAAGGATAGACTTGCACGGTAAGAATTCTTGTACTCTGAAATAGTTACTAAAGTAATATCCTTTTTTCCCCCATACAGTTATATTCTTACATGCACATTGTCCAAACACATCTTATATAGGCACAGCCTATTTTCAGATCTTCAGAAGAATATCTTCAGATGAGAACAGTTTACAATTTCCATTAAATTTAATAAGAGCTGTAAGCCCACAGCAGCTTTCAGTTTGACTCAATTTACTTATTTTTGAAAATTTAGCTTTCAAGGGTTTTACAAGTTAGAGTATGAACTATTTCTTTTTTTAAAAAACCACTTTAAAAGACTGATAGAGGAAATATTACTTTGCCACTGAAAATTCCCAGGTATATACAAAGTTCTGAGCACCCAAAGCTCTCATTTAAGACAAAAGAGTATAGTACCTCTTAGTTTTTATTCCTACAGCACATTTTCTTAAGTGCCAAATTAAATGCTTCATTAAAATCAAATTTTACAGCACATTGCCCCCGTGGAATGAGAACTTTCATACATTTTAGGAAAATAGAACTTGTCTATAAATGTATTGCCTAGTCCAGCAGTTCACGCATTTCTCAGATCAGCAGACCACTTTCATGCCTTAAAATTTCTTGAGGAACACCATACTCCTTTCTCATCAAGACTGTAATAAAAAATGGGGACAGTGGTCATGCATTCAACAAGCTACTTGTTATGACTTTGCGGACCACAGTTTGGTGAAAATAAGCACCTATTGCATATAATACATCACATAAAAATTAAATGCACATACTATTAAAAATATAGAACTATTTTAAAGAGATGGGCAATACGTTGTACATTCTTTCAATATCTTTCTTTTTTCACTTCCAAAATTTAGATATAAGATCATCAAAAGCAATAATCTCCCAAAACACTGTTTTGGATTAACTGTAAAGCCATGTAACAAGCCCTTGAAGTTCTTATATAATGATACACACTGGACCAAATCCAAGTTGCTTTATTCACCCAGTAAAGTCAGTAGGATTCACACTGTGGTCACTGATGGTTGAGATCAGAATCTCAGTTTTTCTAGAGAAGTGACACTCAATATTCCAGTCCCATGAAATGGCTCAGGGGCACAGGCCCAGTCTCCAGGCTGGGTCCTGCATGCAGGGTCAGTGCATAGGCTCAACCTTGCCCAATCCAGGTTTGTGGCAGTCCAACCCTGCATGCTGGATTTGGCTATGTTCCAGCCTGCCCCTGGACACTGGGTCTGGTGGTGGAGTGATCCTACACATCAGCCCCACTGTACTGGTATGATCTAGGCATGTCATCTGGGATGCAGGAGTTCCCAGAGTCTAGATATTTAGCAGCAAGAGAGCAGCAATTAATGCTGCCACTGCTCCCCCATCACAAGTCAGGTGACATGGCTTTGTAGTCCATATCTGTCCCACAGGTCAGAGGTTGAGCACCACCATCCTAGAGCCGAGGCATCCAAATCTTACCTTGTTTGCAGCTTAAGGATCTGATTCTGGACTGTTAGAGTCAATGGGACCTTGATTTTATTGGAAAAAGAAAGAAGCTCAAGTCAGCAAAACATTCAACAATATTGTCTTGTCCAATGCAATCAAGTTATTTCTTATTGTTGTGCTTTAATGTTACTAATATCTTTCTTGATATACCCTAGCCAGATTTATATACACATTTTAAAAGGTGCTTTTCCATGGCTTGAAGCTTTATAACTGAAACCTTTGAACTAAAGGCTTCTTTTGATCAGATAACATTGCATTTTTAAATTGCCCGATTTCCGGCTTAGTATCTTTGAGATATAACCACATTTTGAATCATAGAAATAAAAATATTTTATCTAGGAAAAAATGCTAGGCTATTGGTGGTGTTTCCATTTCTATCCTGGTAGGTGATATTTCTGTAGGGTGTGGGTTGAAATAAATTAATATTCTATTCCACAGAAAGAAGTGATTTTTTAAAATAAGAACTTGTCTTCAGTTTCTCATCATAGTTCATAGCTTTTTCACCACTGCGTCAGATTGCTGTGTTGCTGCTCAATGCCTTTATAATTAGTGTCATTAACGTGAAAGTTAACTTGGACAATCATAGAAAATTAGGGTTGGAAGGGACCTCAGGAGGTCATCTAGCCCAACCCCCTGCTCAAAGCAGGACCATCCCCAACTAGATCATCCCAGCCAAAACTTTGTCTAGCCAGGCCTTGAAAACCTCCAAGGATGGAGATTCCACCACCTCTCTGGGTAACCTGTTCCAGAGTTTTACTACCCTTCTAGTGAGATTTTTTTCCTAATATCGAACCTAAACTTCCCTTGCTTCAACTTGAGACTGTTGCTCCTTGTTCTGTCATCTGCCACCACTGAGAACAACCTGCCTCCATCCTCTCTCAAACCCTCCATACCTGGGGTTCCAGAGCATCTGAACTTTCTACCGCAGTGATGTCACCTATAGAGCATGTGCAGCGTTCATAGTTACATCATATACTCTAGACAGGAAACTTACCTAAGGTAAGAGCTGCCTGCTGAATTAAGTGCCATGGGCAGAAGGAAAGCGAGGAATGGAGAGGTGACTGAAATCTGTGCCCCACATTTTGATTGGTTGTGAGAGTGAGCAGTGTTTGAATTATGGGGGAGTTTGGGGGGGGCTCATCCCCCCCCCATAAAAGACAAGAACCCCCCTGTAAGATTTGAAACTCATAACTTGGGGGGGTCTCCAATTTTATTAGGTCATTGTGATTGGCAGCCCCATTTTTTTTGCAGATCCCCCCAAGAGTCAAAGTGTAATCTGAACCCTGAGAATGAGTGACAGCTGTCTGTCACTAAGGGCATAAAAGGAACAGGACTGAGAAGGTCTGGGTCCTTGTCTTCCAGCTGCATGAGTGACAATTTTGTGTGGGTGTGTCCTCAGCAGGGCAGGTGATCCATGTGCAATTGAGCAGATCAGTGTGAGTGAGGACCCAGGCAATCAATACCTCATTGTGATTGATTGTGATAGTGTACTGTTGGTGTGATTGTCCGGTGGGCGCCTACCTCAGGAGGGGTCACCGTACCCAGCATGCGCAAGTGTCTTGCCCATTTGTGCTAGGGACAGAGTGATCAAGTGGCATGTGTCTGAGTAGTGTGGACCAGGGTGGTCGCTCCCCTCAGTGTGTGTGGTGTATGGTGCATCAGGTGAGGACCCATGAGGCCAATATTCCCGAGTGTGTGGAGTGAGTGAGAGGCTGCTTGTCAGCAGTGATAAATGTGAGGAGGCAACATTGCTCTCTAACACCAGCTACAGGAGTTTTTGGTGTTCTTTTTATTTGTTGGCTATTGATTTATTGTTGTTTCCATTGTACTTGGATATTGTTTATTGTTCCTTGGTTGTATTGTAATATAGCTGTTGTTGTTCACCCTTCCTCATTGTTGAGTGAGATTACTATTAATTACTTTCTGTTGAAACTTTGGGTGGGATCAGGCTGTAGATCAGTGCCTAAAGGAAATTAATCCTTCTGGGGCAGAGAATCCTTAAGAGAACAGGAGCTGATTTGGAACAAGTTGTTGTGGCCTTGTTCCCTCCAACAGCAGTTCCTATCAGAGAGAAATCCTCTTTTGCAGGAAGAAGCTCCTTCTGCTATAGCAGACTTTAACAGGGAACCCTTGCCCCTTTACTGGGGAAAGGCTACAAGGCCAGTAGGACCAGCAAGGGCCCTTTAAGAGTAGGATCTCTGTGGCCCAGAGAAAAGAGAACTCAAGGGAGCAAAAAAACAGCTGCAGGGGCCTCCAGGGAGAAACCCCAGGCAAAGGGGAAGGGTTAAGGCCCCTACAATGGCCAGCAGGTCTGCCCTGGAGTGTGTTTGAAAGCTGAAGTGGGTACAGCCAAAGGGTGGGCAGCTGGTAGGGCTGCAGAGTCTAATAAGCAAGGATCCTGGTTTTCTCCAATTAAAATCCAAATCCACTTTTTTCCTTGATTAAAGAAAGTGAAACACCACTATATAGATATATCCATAAATTAGTGGTGTTTCATTTTGGTCACAGAAACATGTAGATTTTGGGTTACATTTTTTAAATCCAAAAATTGGGGATTTTTTTTAGTCAGAGAAAACCAGGATCCCTGCTAATAAGTAGCTCCTGGGCTCAGGCTAGACAATAGGCCTGGCTAGCCAGAAGGGGAGGGGCTCAGAGAATAAGAAGGTTTACCCCCAGGTTGGAGGGGTACCGGGGAGGGGGCAGGGCTCCCTGTTGGATCCTGGAAATACCCAGAAGCTCCATAATGGGGCAGAGAGGTTTATTTTATTTTTATTTGTTTTTGTTCCCTGTCACAGTACCTAGAAGAGATTTAAGTGCATGTTGGTTTTGTTGGCAAGTGCCTGGAGGGACGGTAAGACCCTCTCTGCAGTCTAGGGCCGTGTGTAGAAGAAACGTGTAAATGAGGAAGCAACTACAAGGTAAGAGGGAGAGAGTGGGGGAGAGGTGAAGACTTTTCCACCCTCCCATCCCCATGTAGTGGTGCTGGGAAGGAGCCGTGCTCCTGAGCTACATGAACAGGCTGAGCAAACAGGCACTCTCTTCAGGAGTGCACCAGAGTTTGCACAGGAGTTCGTGCAGGAGGACACACAGGAGGGGCCAGAACTCCAAGAGTCAGCAGCTTTGGACATAGACCTCGGGTAAGTAAAGGAAGAAGAGTCTTTCAACGGGGGGTTATGACATGGTGCGCAGCCAGGGACCCTGCCCTGGTGTTGCCTCCTACCCGGGGCTCCGTTGAGGCCTCCACCCAGACAGGGCCCTTGGATGGGTTAGTGGCACCCTGTCCCCCTGTCTGCAGGGATTGTCTGGTGGGACCTCTGGTGCCTGGAGGTGGCAAGGGGCCCAGGAATCCCCTCACCTGGCCATGTGGGCCCTGCTTGGGGCCCTTAGTGGGACCATATACCTCCTGCGTTAGGTAAAGGTCCCATTTGCAGGTTAAGAACCTACACGAATGGTTGGATCTACGCGACTACTCCTCCCAGCAGATATCTGGGTAGTTTAGGTCACCCATGACAACCATGTCCCTTGACCATATGGCATCTGAGAGCTGTCTGGAGAATTCCAGGTCCAACTCCTCCTCCTGATGTGGAGGAGGCCCCCACTACCAAGTCTCTTTCACCCCAACCCCCTTGTATTCTGACCCACAATACCTCAATTTGCCCCTCCTCTGATCCCATTTTGATTATGGAAGATGTATATTGCTCCTGCACATTCTTTTTGCTCCCTATATACCTGTAGAAGGACTTTTTGTTGTCTTTAATTTTTGTTGCCAGCCTAAGTTCCATTTCTTGTTTGGCCTTTCTGACTGCCTCCCTGCAAGTGTGGGCCAAATAAGTATACTCCGCCTTGGTAGCTACCTCCTGCTTATATGCTTCTTTTTTTGCACCAAGGCTTTCCTGATATGGAAAGCCATGAGGGTTTCCTATTCCTCTTCAGCCATGAGGATTTTGTGGCCCCTTTTCCCCTTTCCTGTGCAAGGAGATTGTCTCCTTTTGCGCCCATAGGACTGCTCTCTTCAGGAATGACCACTCTTCCTAGACTCCCATCTCATCAATTCTCCTGTTCTTCAGTGCCTCACTAACTAATATCCTGAGCACATTGAAGTTAGCCTTTCTGAGGCCTAGCACTTCTGCCCTACTGGTTATCTTTCCCACCCTATGCTGGATAGTGAATTCAATCAAGTGTTGGTCACTGTTCCCTAGGTTACCTTGTGTCAGTAGATCCCCCACCAAATCATCCCCTGTAGTCAGGACCAAGCCCAGTAAGGCATAAAGGGATCTTGGAATCACTGCTGACTCCAAGATGAACATGAGTCATCAATGTGACACAGTGATCAGTAAAGCTAACCGCACTTTATCATGCATTAGCAGGTGCATGACAAACAGGTCCAAGGAGGTAATACTTCCCCTTTATGTGGCATTGGTCAGGCCATAGTTGGAGTATTGCACCCAGTTTTGGGTGTCACACTTCAAGAGGGATGCAGACAGCCTCAAGAGGGTTCAGAGAAGGGCCACTCATATGGTTTGGGGCCTGCAGGCAAAGTCCTACAAAGACAGATTGAGGACGCAGGATCTCTTTAGCCTCTGCAAGAAAAGGCTGAAAGGTGATCTTGTGCCCACCTACAAATTCATGTGGGGGGGACAGCAAGGAATAGGAGATGCTCCCTACCAGGGCACCCCTAGAAGTAACTCGGAACAATGGCCCCAAACTGATGGAGAGCAGATTTAGGTTAGATATCAGGAAGAACTTCTTTGTGGTAAGAGTTGCCAAAATCTTGAATGGGCTTCTAAGGGAGGTGGGTCTTTGGGGGTCTTCAAGAACACATACCTAGACATAAGCTAGACATATACCTGGCTGGGGTCATTTGACCCCAGTGCTGTTTCCTACCCAGGGCAGGGGGTCAGACTCAATGATCTGCTAAGGTCCCTTCCAACCCAAACGTGTATGTATGAAATGATGGGCATGTGTGCACAACACTTTAAAACAGGTTAAATGCTTTTGCACCTCTTTAATGGCATTGGTTTTTGCACACGGCAGTAATTTCAGCCTCTGTAGCAAATTCAGTGGTGTAATACACCTTAAATGACAGTAATTTCAGCCTCTGTAGCAAATTCAGTGGTGTAATACACCTTAAATGACTTGGGGTGCAGCAAACTGAAATTTCTCCAAGGAGTTTTAGTTTGCTGCCCTACAGCAGTGGAGCAAAGCACCAGGATCTGTGCAGCTCAGGGACTCTGCAGGAAGCCTGTGCAGGCAGCCTGGCAGCAGTCTGAGAAGGCAGGCACCACCCAAGAGAAAAAAAAAAAGCAGTGAGCCTGATCTTTTTTTTTCCCCCCCTGAAGCCTGCCTGCCTGAGCTGCATGGGGGCCTGGTGCTTCCCTCCGCAGCTATGGCACCCCCCCCCCACAAGACCACCCGAGCCAGGTGCCTGCCTGGGGTGGGGGGGACTGCCACTGCCACGGAGGGAAGCACCACCCCCGCAGCCCAGGGACCACTCCACCCGCTGGCAGGTCACCCCCATTCCCTGCTGCCAGTAAACTCCCCCAACACAGGGATTTACTTGGCCCTAAACTGAAGCATTATTTAAAAAAACCCAACACTTCAATTTAGGGTCCCCATTTTGTCTACACATGCCCTAGGAGTTCTGTTTAAATCCTTTATCTGGCTCCACCCTAGCACTTACTCTCCACCCCCTCCCTGCCTCCCTTCCCTAATGGGACTCACAGGTTGCTCCTTTACTAATTAGCAGGTTTACTGCTCCTTCCCTAACAGGTCACTAACATTTCTCCTTCCTAACTGGCATGCTTACTGCTCTGCTCCTTGTGGTCTGCCCCTGCAGCCTGCACTCTACTAGCAAGCTTACAACTCTGCTGTTTGTCTCACTCCAACTTTCACCCTACAGTCAATAACAAGGGTTAGGGGGCCCTGTTACAATATACATGTTTTGTTTTGTTTTTTACAAAATATAGGCACCAACAGTTGACAATTTGCTTCTATACAAAACAGTAAATAGGAAAACAATTAAATAAATTAGAAGATAAAAAAATTGAAGGTCAATTTTCTTTTTCCATTAACCAAGAGAGGGCTGAGATAATTTTGAAATTGTAAGACAGCCTGGTTCAACATGAGTGAGACGTCTCAGTGGTGTCCTCTTTCCTGCTGCATTCATGAATTTCATTTTCAACAATGAATTGAGAAAGATTTAGCGCCTTGGCAGGCACTTCTCACTCATTTCAAACATCTATTTCTACTTTGCTTTCACATACAAATGTCCTGTGGGTGTGAATAGAATGGCATGTCATTACTGCACCTCTCTGAATCAGGCTGCAGGATGGATAAAGTTAGAACATGAGACTGTCAAAGAAATATAAGAGGTAAATAATAAATAAATAAGTTCAGGTGCCTCTTGGCTGCAATTTTAAGGCATCCAGACTTGTGACAATGTGGTAAAAAAGGGCATAAATAGTATGATGGTCTCATTTCACCAGAACTGTTATATATTTATTACAAAAACACTGGTTATCTTGGCAACTATGAGCATTCTATGGGATCACAGACAAGGTGGAACTCTGAACTACATAAAACATATGAACTTTATAATTGGATTGTTTGTGGCAGGCAATGCATCTTATTTATTTGGAAAGTGTTGTGTAAGTTTACAATATTATATAAGTTAACAACATTAATGGGACAAACTACAAATGTCCCATTTTTAAATGCAGTTATATATTTGTTTCTTAGTTGCATAGCAATACTATATGTAAAGAAAATGTACCCACTAAGAATAGAGAAATATCTGATTTTCTGCCTACTCAAGACAGAGGCAACTGAAAGGTTGTTAATTCTCCAACAAATACTAGGAGGAGATTTCAGCTATTTTTTTCTGTGTGTTTCAGTACTAAGCTTTTTCTTTTGATGTGCACTGCAAGCTAGATCAAATCCATTCCATTCCAAATTTCTGGGATTTTTCTCTTTATTCATATTTTACTTTACTGCCTCTTTTCTTTAGATGCAGCTTTACTTTTGTCTAGTGATGAAGTTAGTTCTGATTCTAGTGCACAAACATATCTAGGGTATGAACACACCCCTGTAATCAAACATTTTCTAGGAAAAATATCCCACTGTAAATGCATTCCTTATGTGTGACTGGCATAGGAATCATGTGGTTTCTTAGTTTTTCCACTGGGTTTGCTAATAGATTCAAAGTCTTTCCAAATATTATTTTAGGGCCAAATTTTAGGACCATATGGAATGTTTTGCTACATTTGGTCATAGTTTATTTGTATTAACATAATTTGATTAAAGAATTATTCATTTTATAAAACTGTTTTGAACCTAGTTGTATAGGCCTTCACAAAAAACCCCACCCATACAACTAAAGTAGTTTAAAAATGGGAGAGTGCCATCAATCCTGACCCATGCAATTCAACTGTTCTCAATAGGCTACTTAAGAGGCCAGGTTCATAAGCATCAATATAACAAGAGCTAAAATACATGACTAGAAAGCCAATGCTATATTTTTTTGACAAAACTGTCTGAATCAACTCAACATCTTTGATGTCTTTTGACCTCAGTGACAGCTGCAGATGACAGGGCCTAACCTTTAGTGCAGACACAAATCATGGTTCAACTGTGGCTACCCATCCCATCAAAATTGCCAATGTACTTGAAAATAAAAACACACAAATAGGGCTGTCAAACCATTAAAAAAATCTGATCATGATTAGTTACACGGTTAAAAAGTTAGTTTCAATTTAATCATGATTTGAAATGCACAGCTAATAACTCTTGTTTATGAATGGCTAATAAATTACTTGTTTTTTTCACTTAATTTACTCAGTGGTGGTTGCTTTGCTCACTTGAAAACTGTTAAAAAAAAAATGACACTACATTAGCTCACATTATCTACCCTAGCCAAGATGGCTCTTTGAGGTGGAGTTGAGAGGAACTGGGCTTTAGTATAGAGTGCTACTAATCCCAGACCAGTACAACAGCTGAGAGTACTGTAGAAATTTACTAACAAAATCATAAATAATAGTGTAGCAGGCTCAGTGCTTCAAGGACAGGCTGATAAGACACAGGCCTTGTCGCCCTGAAGTCTGAAGCAGAGATATAGTCCCCTGCCCCCCCCCCATTAGTTAACACGCAGCCAAAAACCAGTTTTGAAACAATTAAGAGTTTTCCCACACTGACCTAACATCTTGTTTTCCTTCACAGTGGAAAATTCCCACCTGTGCGCGCATCTTGTCTGTAAACTATAAATCGCCTCTAACAGTTTTATTCAGGGCCTCTGAGTTCGGGTGCCCAGCATGCTGAATAAATTTTGAGATTGACAGCAACCCTGTGTCTTTGGGAACAGCTCCGCAAGAAGTCACGAACTCCTCAACAGTACCACTCAGGCTCCAAAGCAGCCCACAGCCCAGAGGATGTAAAGCTGCCCCAGTTTGACCTCCTGGTTCATGAGCTCTGGGTTGCTCCTCTGAGATCAGCAATACAACTAGGGTCCTGTGGTTTTCTGGACTGGTGCAACATGCTTTTAAGCCTGCCTCCTGAAAGCAACCCAGTGTGGCACATCCCCACCTCCTACAATGGTCAGATGGAGCTGCTTGTAGTGTGCACAGCAGGGGGTGCTAGTATGCTGAGGCTGTGCCAGGCCAAAAACCACACTTTAGGAGTCTCTCTCAGGGAGCCTACAGCCAGCTGTCCTGCTTCCTGGAGAACACCTGCAAGCCTGGGGTAACGCAGCCACCACCCTGGCACTTGTCGCTGGTACACACAGACCCTGCAAACCTTGGGGCTCCTTTGTCTACAATATTATTTGTGTGTTTCTTTCAGCCTGAAGTGTCCCAAGATAGCATCAGTTAGAACTGAAGAAAAATAAGAAGACAAACTTCTCTGGCCAAGCTAGAAGCAGAAAAATTCTCTCCCCCACTCCTCAGTAGCACAGCAAAGCAAGCTGTAAGCCAACACTTTTATTGATTGGGCATGGGAGGGGTGTAGTACAAAGAAGTCAGAATACACTTTGAACAACCATAAGCAACACGAGTCTGTACAGAAATTGGAAACAGTGATCCTTTTAAGAAGCAACTGGCCTATACACAATTCCTAACTCCTGGCTAGTTTCCAGGTTTTTACTTACAGAAAATCTCCAGGCAGAAGCCTGAGGCATTTGCTTGCTGCTTTCAAAATGCCTGCCAGAAGGAAGAGGGTGTTTCCCCCTCCCCCTCAGAATTTATCTGGCCAGGTCACTTGATTGACCCACCTGCAACAAGAAGAAAACCAGGAGAGAGAGGATTTACCTGGGCTGGCCCAACTGATGGGCAGAGAGAGGAGGAGGAGATTTCTTTATACTACTCATGGTGGGGAGAGGCCAGCTAAGTTGGTCTGGCTTTGCGCAGATGATGCTGGCAGTCCCTGGTGCCCATGGAGGGGAGAACAATCCAATGAAGAATGAGTTGCAGCTGTTCATTAGAAAGTAGCACAGGGAGAAATGGTAGCTGCAGAGTAAGCATCAGGAGGGCACAGAAACAGGGTGTGGGGAGACACAGCACTGCCTGCACAGGACCTAGCTGGTAGCAGGCATAGAGACATGGGGTTGGGCCTTCTGACCCAGAGGGAGCCAGTGGTCAGCCCACTTTCCGAACAAGCTTGCACTGGTGGGTAAGGAAATTAGGCTTCAGTTTGGCACAAGTGTGCTGCAATCATTGGACCCTATGCTGTAGTCAGGCCATGTAGCTATGTATGATAGCTACATGTAAACCATCTGCACCCATGTAACTTTGATCCTGCAGTGTTTTTATTTCCTGACTTCTCATGTACCCATAATTTCTAAACTGTAATATTGACTTAACAGTGTGATTTTTGCTTTATTTTCATGATCTTAGCAAATCAAATCAATCAATCAATCAATAAAAGGATCTAATATAAAGCAAGGGATTTCATAAAAAAATATTTTAATGCCCATTCATAAATATGTTGCTACCGATTGTAACATCTGGAAATGGGGTGCTGCTAAATAAAAGTTATGGAAGGGGGCTTTGAGTCTAAACAAGCTGAGAACCAGTCTTAGATGCACAGCACAGAATCTGATTGAAAGTAGCTCATCAGTATGAAAAATATAAATATCCTCATATTTGTTTTTCTGTGAGAACATATAACATTTCAGTACATCCCACAGTAGGCACCTTAAAATGGACCATTACTGATTCTGTATGCAGTATTGTGCCTTGTGGGCCTTGTTCGCATAAGTGCTGAGCTCCTATTGCTTACATCTGGAGTTCTGGAGGCTCAGCACTTCTGAAAGTCAGACCAGGTGTGCTTACTATTAATGGGGACTATTAATTTTTTGGCAGCCAGAGAAAAAAAATCTCAGAGATGCTTTGGCCTGATGCTATCAAACTCTCCATAGCTGTCAGCAAAGTTGAAGATTTTCAGAATATCAACTCAGAGTCAGGGCAATTGCTTTAAATTCATTAAGAAGAGATGCCAAGGGTCTGACTTGTATGTCAGAGACATTACAAAACTGCTTGTTTTCAGATAGTATGAAAGATCATAATTGACCTCAATAGCTTTTTTACACTGCTGGCCATCATGTATTGACCATGATTGTGCACTGTGGAAATAATCAGTTTTAATTCCTTTTTAAATTTTATGTTTTAAGGTTTGAAAGACTTCATTGCTTGAATTTCAGCTTTTCTTAATCTTGCTCCTGCCAGAATTAATATTCAGGCATGACCTCTGGGAATGTGCATTTCAAAGCAAATAAATAAAACTGCTGAGAGAACAATCTGCTCTATGTTTTTGACCAAGGGGTAAGCAATAGTTTAGGGAAAATGAATGCTAAAGGACTACATCTTCCCTTCATATACATTTTGGTCACTGCAAGTACAAAGACAACTGGAAAAGTTCGAGCAATGAAGGATAGCAAGCCATACTATAGAACAGAAGAGAGAACCTTCACTTAGAAAAACTTACTGGGTAACCTCCTATTTTGAGAGCTCTTGCTCCACAATATTAGGTAGAAGACCAGACGGAGCCCATGCAAGAGGGAATGCAACTTTGTAGGCAAAAGGGGCTTAGGTAGAAGTGAGGCAGCTAAATGGCTAATCTAGATTTTTCCTGAAATCATAAAGGAACCCAAGTCTAGGTTTCTAGGGATATTTTCAGGCAAGAAAAAAGAACATAACTGCACAGATTTGTTTGGGGGTTACTAAGCAGAATTTATTGGATTGCTGGTTATGACTTACTCGCATATATTCCACTCAAGTCCTGTTTAGGTACTGTAATGGGATGGGGTCCCCAGGGATAGCTGCAGTACCCCTAGGTCTCCTTGCCTGTGCCAGTCCTGCCCAACAGGCACCCTCTTTCTCACCTACCATATCTTGCTGGCAATTATAATAAATAGGGAGGCTACCTACAAGTTCGTATTTGGACACGGTCCTAAGGGATGACACCAAACCCTGTGGGTGCTTAGACCCCTCTTGGGTCCCACTACAAAATGGATACCTCATGGGACACCCTCAGCCTTATGGGCTAGATGCATAGCTCCAAAGCCATCCCTTTACCATGCCCCAAGCCTTGCAGATGGCATTCACACATTGTCCCTCTGAGGCCTTAGTTTAGCTTGGCCTCCAGTCATCACTGGGCTCTCCACAGCCCTGACTCTGCACCCCCTGGCGCTAGGGTCTGCACACCCCTTTTGTCACCGCACCCCCTGGCACTAGGGTCCCCACACTGTAGTAAGCCCCCAGTGAGGCCTCCTCCTTTCCTAATAGCCTCAGCCCAATCCACCAGTATATAAACAGCAACTAAAATATGAGCCCCTGAACTATAACATGTGCTTTGTTGCTTTAAAAAGGTCAAACTCCCCCCACCACTAAGTGCCTTGCAGGCCAGGGTACCTGATGAGTTCCTGGAGCCCCATTAGCCCTAAGTGCAGCATATCAGGCAGCCACAACCTCCCTGGGCAATTCCTCCCTAGAGACTCCTGCCCCTGGCTGCTGCCAGAGAACTAACTCCTGCTGGTCTCAGCCCTGGGGTTTATATATGCCCAGGGCCCTGCCTTCTTCCAGTCAGCTGACCAGGTGCAGGTGCAGGTGCAGGCTAATTCCCTTGCTAGCCTGCTGCCATAGTAACCGGCACCTGTGGGGTTTCTGTCTGACTCTTAAGGTCCTCTCACCAGGTAGTTTCTACTCTTAAAGGAGCCCTGCAACAGATACACAGAAGTTTGATAAGTATTCTGTCCTAAGATAATTTGAGGATTTGGCTTTTAATACAGAAAATTACTGGGTAATGTACTGGGTATGTCCTGTATTGTGGAAGAGGTCAGAGTAGAGAATCTTAATAGTTCCTCATAGCCTTAATATTTATTAGATGAATTAACAAGAGGTTGGACATAGAAAGAAAGAACTAGACATATACACATATATTTATTAAAATCCTATATATGGACTCATATAGAGCAATTCTATGCCAGAGGACCCATACATTCCATTACTGTTTGCTCTTATATTTTATTATATATTTTGTAAAATTGCTTTGCGTGGAGTGAAAAAGAAACAAGAACATGGATAGACAAAAGTAATTAATTGGAATATCAGCCTAATTTTCATCTGATTGCTTGCTGACAGGAATAGAAAAAAAGAGAAACATCTGATCACAGTCCTTTGTTTCTACCTTCTTGTATAGACAGAATTACCATCGGTAGATTATTCACTTTTACTGTAGAGAACCAGTAATAGTGCAAGTAAGCACAGTGGCTTAATACACAACATATTTAAATCAAATCCAAACTTTGGCTACAAATGCAAATACAAATTAAATCAATGGTTTCTTTGTGTGGATCATAACAGATTGCAGCCTGCCTTTTTGTATTAGTATTGTATTAGTTCAGAGGACTGGAATTGCAGGAATGCTACAGGACAAGTACTTAACATCAGTGGGTTACTTCATTTAGAAGTTCATTTTTATGGAGACAAAATTAACTTTATACAGGCATACCTCAGAGATATTGCGGGTTTGGTTCCAAACCACTGCAATAAAGGGAATATCGCAATAAAGCGAGTCACACGAATTTTTTGGTTTCCCAGTGCATATAAAAGTTATGTTTACACTATACTGTAGTCTATTAAGTGTACAATAGCATTATGTCTAAAAAAAAATGTACATACCTTAATTAAAAAATACTTTATTGCTAAAAAATGCTAACCATCATCTGAGCCTTCAGCAAGTCGTAATCTTTTTGCTGGTGGAGGGTCTTGCCTCGATGTTGGTGGCTGCTGGCTGATCAGGGTGGTGGTTGCTGAAGGCTGGGGTGGCTCTGGCAATTTCTTAAAATAAGACAACAGTGAAGTTTGAAACCGCATCGATTGACTCTTCCTTTCACGAAAGATTTCTCTATAGCATGCGATGCTGTTTGATAGCATTTTACCCACAGCAGAACTTCTTTCAAAATTGGAGTCAATCCTCTCAAACCCTGCCACTGCTTCATCAACTAAGTTTATGTAATATTCTATATCCTTTGTTGTCATTTCAACAATGTTCACAGCATCTTCACCAGGAGTAGATTCCACCTTAAGAAACCACTTTCTTTGCTCATCCATAAGAAGCAACTCCTCATCCGTTAGTTTTATCATGAGATTGCAGCAATTCAGTCACATCTTCAGGCTCCACTTCTAATTCTAGTTCTCTTGCTATTTCCACCACATCTGCAGTTACTTCCTCCACTGAAGTCTTGAACCCCTCAAAGTCATCCATAAGGGTTGGAATCAACTTCTTCCAAACTCCTGTTAATGTTGATATTTTGACCTCCTCCCATGAATCACGAATGTTCTTAATGGCATCTAGAATGGTGAATCCTTTCCAGAAGGTTTTCAATTTACTTTGCCCAGATCCATCAGAGGAATCACTATCTATGGCAGCTATAGCCTTATGAAATGTATTTGTTAAATAATAAGACCTGAAAGTCGAAATTACTCCTTGATCCATGGGCTGCAGAATGGATGTTGTGTTAGCAGGCATGAAAACAACATTAATCTCGTTGTACATCTCCATCAGAGCTCTTGGGTGACCAGGTGCATTGTCAATGAGCAGTAATATTTTGAAAGGAATCTTTTTCTCTGAGCAGTAGGTCTCAACAGTGGGCTTAAAATATTCAGTAAACCATGTTGTAAACAGATGTGCTGTCATCCAGGCTTTGTTGTTCCATTTATAGAGCACAGGCAGAGTAGATTTAGCATAATTCTTAAGGGCCCTAGGATTTTCGGAATGGTAAGTGAGCATTGGCTTCAATTTAAAGTCACCAGCTGCATTAGCCCCTAACATGAGAGTCTGCCTGTCCTTTGAAGCTTTGAAGCCAGGCATTGACTTCTCTCTAGCTATGAAAGTCCTAGATGGCATCTTCATCCAATATAAGGCTGTTTTGTCTACATTGAAAATCTGTTGTTTAGTGTAGCCACCTTCATCAATTATCTTAGCTAGATCTTCTGGATAACTTGCTGCAGCTTCTACATCAGCACTTGCTGCTTCACCTTGCACTTTTATGTTATGGAGACGGCTTCTTTCCTTAAACCTCATGAACCAATCTCTGCTAGCTTCAAACTTTTCTTCTGCAGCTTCCTCACCTCTCTCACCCTTCATAGAATTGAAGAGAGTTAGGGCCTTGCTCTGGATTAGGCTTTGGCTTAAGGGAATGTTGTGGCTGGTTTGATCTTCTATTCAGACCACTAAAACTTTCTCCATATCAGCAATAAGGCTGTTTCGCTTTCTTATCATTCGTGTGATCACTGGAGTAGCACTTTTAATTTCCTTCAAGAACTTTTCCTTTGCATTCACAACTTGGCTAACTGTTTGGCGCAGGAGGCCTAGCTTTTGGCCTATCTCGGCTTTCGACATGCCTTCCTCACTAAGCTTAATCATTTCTAGCTTTTGATTTAAAGTGAGAGACGTACGATTCTTCCTTTCACTTGAACACTTAGAGGCCATTGTAGGGTTATTAATTGGCCTAATTTCAATATTGTTGTGTCTCAGGGAATAGGGAGGCCCGAGGAGAGGGAGAGAGATGGGGGAACGGCCGGTCGGTCGAGCAGCCAGAACATACACAACATTTATCGATTAAGTTCGCCGTCTTATATGGGCGCGGTTCATGGCGCCCCAAAACAATTACAATAGTAACATCAAAGATCACAGATCACCATAACAAATATAATAATAATGAAAAAGTTTGAAACATTGCAAGAATTACCAAAATGTGACACAGAGACATGAAGTGAGTAAATGCTGTTGGAAAAATGGCGACGATCAAAAAATGGCGCCGATAGACTTGCTCGACACAGGGTTGCCACAAACCTTCAATTTGTAAAAAATGCAATATCTGCGAAGCGCAATAAAGTGAAGTGCAATAAAACAAGGTATGCCTGTATACTCATGTATATTTCCCCATTGACTTCCAAGAGCAGCACTCATTTAAAGACTAAATTGGCCAGAAAAGATAAGCTACAATATTGGACTTCTGTTTAAAAAAAGTGTTAAAATAAGTTTAAAAGACAAATATTAAGTATGCTTTTTATTCTTCCACCTAGTCATTTCATTGTGAAATATGTAAACATTAATATTTATTTACCCTTATAATAAACACAAAGTTGGTCTTGGTCTGTTTTTTAATTATTACACACATGGCAAATATTTACATTAAAAATCATTTGGTCATTGTATCCATGTTTTTCAAACAAATCTTCTAAAAGAAAAATGAAGTAGGAAATCAAAAAAAAAAGAAGCAAACCTCTGATGTGATAAATCAATCAAGAAGTAAAGTTCACCTACTTAATCTCCATGCCTGTAGCATTTATATGAACAAGCAAGCAGACATGTGACCTTGTAGATGTGTCTTATACATAAGATCTGACTGGCAGAAGAATGAGAGTGGTAAATGATTTATAAATGATCTTGAAAATCCAGAGATATAGAACATGGGAGGACTGGACCATTTTCTTATGAATTATCCTTCATTGAGTTGCTCACATATTTGTTCTAAAAAGAAAAAGGGAAGAGTTTTTTCCCCGTTTACTTGTGAGACAGACTGACGCTTCCAGTCTGTTAGAAAAAGAATACCTATAATCTTCCAGAGCTACTACATTTCAGAAGTCCAGAGACACACTATGGACACTTGGTATTTGGTAGCACCAGTTGTGATAACATAGAACGCTGAATTTTATATTATTTTCAGCTGCAAAGTATAGAAGTCAAATGTTTTCCAAGCTGCATTCTTCAACTAAGCATCAGTTAGAACATTAATTTCATTGGCAGCATTCATTAGAAATGTTAGTTTTAGTGAGGCTTGATATGCAGAATTGTGTGTTTTATGACACAGAATAATAATTGTGCACAGCATTTGACTTAACAAGAAAGATACAATATCATGACTGAAGACCTTACAGTTAGAGCTGGTTAATTTTTTTTTTATTTTTGTAAAAAATATTTCTACTGAAAAATCCCAGTAAATTTCAACCAGAACTCTTTTCAGGAAAACTGGTTTTCATGAAGTTCCTGATTTAAAAAAGGTTGAAAAAAATATTGAAGTTGTCAAAATATCCTATTTTGTTGTGTTCAAAACCAGAAGTTTGAAACAAATGTTTCTTTTTAAATTAAGTTCAAATTCCCCTTGGTGGGATTTAAAAAACAAAACCAACCAACTTTTTTTTTAAAAGAAAATTTTGATTGAATTGAACCCAGCTGTCATTAGTTTGCCAGTTTTTGAAGCTCTTCAAGCCTTCCACTTTTTGTTCCAAATCAGGATCCGAAATCCATATCCTGGTTCATTTAGCACCCATTTAACTCTTATTTCACTGTCTCACTCACTGCTAACATGAGTTCAGCAGAGCCCAGTTCAGAAGTGAAAATGTGGTAAGACAGTAAGGCTGCTTACAGATATGAAAAAAAAAGGTGCTTTATTTTCAATTTAGTGCACCCCTGCACCGAGCACAGCACATGCCCAGAAGATGCACTGTGTTAGTTTGACCTGGCTCACCCACCATCTGTACAGATCGGGTGCTTCAGCGGGGCTTTTTGATGCTTTTATCTAATAGCTGTTTGAATCAGCTATTAGATAAAAGCTCCAAAAAGTCCCATTGAAGTCCCTGATTTATACAGACACTGAGGAGCTGGGTCAAACTAATGCAATGTTTGTTCTGGTAAAGTCCTTTTATTTTTTCCACATCTGTCAGAGGCCAGAGTCAAAAGAAAGATGAGACTGTTCACTACCACTTGGTAAGTGGTGACTTAGGCACTCACTTTTCTGAAGGTTTTTCTCAAGGATGAACTTCATTATTTTCATAGATTTAATAGACATTAGGACTGGAAGGGACCTCAGGAGATCATCGAGTCCAGCCCCCTGCCCAAAGGACAGGAAGTCAGCTGGGGTCATAGGATCCCAGCAAGATAAGCATCCAATTTACTCTTGAAGGTGTTCAATGTAGGTGCTTGAACCACCTCCGCTGGCAGACTGTTCCAGACCTTGGGGGCTCGGACAGTAAAGAAATTCTTCCTTATGTCCAGCCTGAAACGGTCTTGCAGGAGTTTGTGACCGTTCGACCTCGTCATCCCTTGGGGCGCTCTGGTGAACAAACGTTCCCCCAGATCCTGGTGGTCACCCCTGATAAACTTATAGGTGGCCATCAGATCACCCCTGAGCCTACGCTTTTCCAGGCTAAAGAGTCCCATTGCTCTCAGCCTGTCATCGTAAGATCTGTTTTCCTGACCTCTGATCATGCGCATGGCTCCCCTCTGGACTCTCTCAAGCTTCTCCACATCCTTTTTGAATTGTGGAGCCCAAAACTGGACGCAGTACTCCAGCTGCGGCCTCACCAAGGCCGAGTACAAGGGGAGAATGACGTCCCGGGATTTGCTCGAGAAGCATCTATGGATGCACGCCAGCATTTTGGTCGCTTTACTAGCCGCAGCATCGCATTGCAGGCTCATGTTCATCTTGTGGTCAATGATGACCCCCAAGTCTCTTTCTTCTGTAGTGCTATCCAACGTAGCACTGCCGAGCCTATAAGGAAGCTGCAGGTTTTTCCTCCCAAGGTGGAGAACCTTGCATTTTTCGGTGTTAAATACCATCAGGTTCTCATCTGCTCATTTGCTGAGCTTGTCCAGGTCAGCCTGGATCACCCGCCTATCTTCTAGCGTGGATGCTTTGCCCCAAAGTTTGGTGTCATCGGCGAACTTGGCCAGTCCACTCCTGACTCCAATGTCCACATCATTAATGAAGATGTTGAACAGTATGGGTCCAAGGACAGAGCCTTGAGGGACCCACTGGTCACAGGGCACCTCGATGAGTGACTGCCATCAATTACAACCCTCTGGGTCCAACTACGGAGCCAGTTTCCCTCGTTGTGGAGCCAAGGCCACAACTGGGCAGTTTGGCCAAGAGGTGATCATGGGATACCAGATCAAAAGCTTTTTTGAAGTCAAGATATATGACATCAATCTCTTCTCCCTTGTCCAGGTGATAGGTCACCTGGTCATAGAAGGAAATGAGATTGGTCAAACAAGACCTACCCAACAACAAACCTGTGCTGGCTATCCCTTAGAATATTAGCCTGGGTCTGTCCATCAAGGATGGCCTCCTTAATAAACTTTTCTAGGATCTTCCCCAGGATAGAAGTCAGGCTAATGGGCCTGTAGTTAGCCGGATCCACTCTCCTCCCTTTCTTGAAGATCGGCACCACATTGGCCTTCTTCCAGTCTTTGGGCACTACACCAGAGCACCAGGAGTTTTCAAAGATCCGTGCCAGGGGCTGGGCTATGACGCTCGCCAGCTCCTTGAGTACCCTGGGGTGCAGATTGTCAGGGCCAGCTGACTTGAAGGTATCCAGCTTCTCAAGGTGTTCCTTCACGAGGTCAGCATTTATGAAGGGTAGGGGGTCCCCATCACCCGGATCTCCCTGTCCCATAGCAGGCATGGGCGTCCCATGGGACTGATGAAAGACTGACGCAAAGTACCTATTTAATAGGTTGGCTTTTTCCTGGGCGTCAGTTGTCAGTTGCCCCATCTGGTTTAGCAGGGGTCCAACATTGCCCTTGCTTTTCCTCCGGCTCCCTACATATCTGAAAAAGGACTTTTTATTGTCCTTGATGCTTGAAGCTAGTTGGAGTTCAGTTGCAGCCTTGGCTTTCCTGGTTTGCTCCCTGCAGGACTGGACCAGTGCAGAATAATCCTCCTTGGAGGTGAATCCCGTCCTTCATCCTTTGTAGGCTTTCCTTTTTAGCCGCAGGAGGTCTGCTAGGTCCCTGGAGAGCCGGAGGGCTGCTGTGCCTTCTTGCTGCCTTTCCTCCATGTTGGAATAGATTTAGCTTGTGCATTGAGGATCGCTTCCTTGAGAAGCAACCACTCTTCTTGAACTCCCATCTCCCTGGGGTCACGGTCCCTGAGGGCCTGACCGACAAGCCTCTTGAGCTTGTCAAAGTCGGCTTTTCTGAAGTCAAGGACTTCTGTGTTGCTGACTGACTTGCCAGCTTTACGGCGGATGGTGAAGGTGATCAGCTCGTGGTCGCTGTCACCCAGCTTCCCATTGATCACTAGGTCGCCGATTAGGTCGTCCCCCGTAGCCAGTACCAGCTCTAGCAGTGCTTTGCCTCTCGTTGGCCCATAGACTTCTTGAGTCAGGTAGAGGTCATCCACGCACGAGAGAAAGCTTTGCGACAGCTCGGATTTTGCTGAGTGATCTTCCCACGAGATGTCCGGGTAATTGAAGTCACCCGTGACAACCAAGGTCCTGGAGCAAGCGGCCTCAGTCAGTTCCCGGGTGAACTCTTGGTCAAGCTTGGGACTTTGAGTGGGAGGTCTGTAGTAGACTCCCACCGTTGTGTCCCCTGTGCTGTATTCCTCATGAATTTTTACCCAGAGGGTCTCTAGCTGTCCATGCCGGTCGCCAACATCAGCTTGCAGGGACATGTAGCTTTCCTTCACATAGAGAACTACACCCCCACCCCTTTTGTCAACACGATCCCTCCTGTACAGGGTATAGCCCTCTATACCCGTGGTCCAGTCATGGGTGGAGTCCCACCAGGTCTCCGTTATCCCAATGATGTCATAATTCTTTGCACTGAGCAGGAGGACGAGCTCCTCCTGCTTGTTGCCCAGGCTCCTGGCATTAGTGTACAGGTAGGCAAGTGTCCCCTTGGGGGCTCTTGCCTTGTCCACAGATTGTGCCAGGGCTGGGGCAGGGGTGGGCTCCCTTAAGTGCCTTGGTCTGCTGGCTTTGCAAGGGTCGCTTAGCGGGCCAGCAGTGGCAGTAGTCCCCCCTATTCCCCAGTGGGCTTAGTTTAAAGCCCGGTGGAGAAGCCTGGCTGAGAAGAGCCTCCTCCCCAGTGGAGAGAGGTGGAGGCCATCTCTTCCCAGCAGCTCGCTGCCTCTCTCGCCAAAGAGCGGGCTGTGGTCATGGAAGCCAAAGCCTTGCTGATGACACCAGGTCCGCAGTCTTTGGTTCACTGTGTGGATCCTCCTCTCCCTCCTCAGCCCATAGCCTGAGACTGGGAAGATTGACAAAAACACCACCTGAGCTCCCAGACCCCTAAGCCCCGCTCCCAAATCCCTGTAGCACCTCATGACCTGGCTGGGGGTGCTCCGAGCCATGTCATTGGTGCCCATGTGAATAAGGAGCATGGGGGTAGTGGTCTGTGGGCCAGAGGAGCTGTGGGGATCCTCTCTGCAATGTCTCAGATGTGGGCCCCCGGGAAGCAGCAGACTAGGGGTTGGGGCAGCAGATTGCCCCCTCAGTTCCCCGCAGGATGGAGTCTTCCCACAACAAACACCTTTCGTTTCATCTTGGGGAGAGCGGGGGGCAGTAGCTGTGGTTGAGCCTGGGTTGCCTGCGGGAGCTGGCAACTGATCAGGCTCTGCTGGGGCTGCAAGAGGTGCGAACCTGTTGCTAAGCTCCAGCGAGGGAGGGGCCTTGGTGCGGCGGGCCTTCGAGCCCTTGACCACCTTGGTCCATGCCCCTGACTGGGCAGAGCAGGAGGGTCCCAGAGTCCCTCCTTAGTCATGGAGGGAGATGGTGCTCTACCCTGCGGCTCCCGGGGGAGAAGGGCCTGGCAGTAGGAGGTCTATCTCCTGCTCGCAGTCCCTGATGGCACGCAGTCTCTGGACTGTGGGCTGGAGCTCCTCCAGCTGGCGTGCCAGGGGACCCCAGTAGGGAGCAGACCCCACAAGGGGAGGTGGCCATGCTCTCGGGCCCCAGAGCCTGAAAAAGGGACAGGCAGCCCCCCGCAGCCAAGAGCCAGGGGCTCTGTCTGCGTGGAGCCCGGAACCATGGGCTCCATCTGGGTGGCCGTCTCTGAGGTGCCCAATGGGGGCACTGCAGAGCCCGAGGGGACCCCTCAGGTTGCAGCGCGTGCCCATCCATGTCATGCCTCTGGTAGGCTGGCTATGGCTGGGGCTGACTACTCTGGGGGGGTTCGCAGGCAGGGTCTCGTGCCCCTCCCATACCCTCCCCTGCATGAACTCTGCGGTAACTCGAGCGCCTTGTTTACGCAGCCTGTTCGCGGGGGCTCCCTGGGGGGCTGGGCCAAGTAGGGGTCTGGGCGGGGCTTGACCCGGCCCGGCACCAGGCAACGGCCTCCTCCCAGGGAGCGAGGAGTTAACCCCTTCCCACCATGAGCCCACCTTACCTCCGGCTGTGCTGGGGGTCGGCAGGGGGCTCTGAGGCTGCTGAGGGGTATCTGGGGGGCTTCGGGGGAGCGGGGGCGCAGCGGGCTTCACCCACGTGTCTCTCACCGCTCCAGAAGCTGACTGAGTTTTTTTTTTTTTTTTTTTTAGTTATAGTATGCTTGTTGATCTTACATGCAGACAACAAGGTCAGAACAGATCCACTGTTGATCTGGAGGATTAATGTTGCCTTTTTCTCTCAGCTCAGTAGAAGTGTCTCTTATGTATCACTAATTTATCTTTTCTGGATGAAGCAACTGACAAGCTAACTGAGCAATCGCACTCAACAGATCATGCAAGATGACCCAGGTGTTTCTGTCATACTTGAACTGTATCGTACATGTTCTCCAATAAATCTGATTACAATTAGTCAAGTTATATATTTCTAAATAATATTAATATACTCTTATTATTAAAGTGAGAGTAAATGTTAAAAGCAATAATGTGTAAAGGATTCAAGAAGTAGAAAAACTGTGATAGAATATGCTTAAAATTAATTGTTCATGATTTTCAGTTGACTTGACCCATACTGAGCATTCACAGCATTTATTTACATTTCTAATAAGTTATAAATATCCGTCTAAGCAGTACCTTTGACAGCTATTGAAAATAAAATGAAACTTAAAACAGAAGAAAATACATTGGCAAGCCCCTTTCAAACAAACACAATGCATGTTGCAAAACTCAACTTACTTACACAATATAGGCCAAAATCCACACTTCAAATTTACATACAGCCAAACTCTGTGGTCATAAATTTTGTAGTTTTAGTCCCCTCTGAATTAATACAGGAATTCATGGTAATTTGGGAGCTTGAGATCCCTGGATTAACACAAAGATCAAAGAATACAAATGGATTGGATATTTTCTAGTATCCCAGGGAAGAACTGGAGATTCAATCTCTCTCTACCTCTGAGGTAATGAGAAAAAAAAATAACCTTGACTAACTTGTAAAACTAGTTCTTGATGCAAGTACTGTGCATTGTTAAACAAGACCACACACTAACTCATCTTTCTACCCATCTCTTTCACCTGTTTCTTGTAATAAAAACGGTCTTTAGCTAGGAGAGTCGATGAAAAGGCTGGGTCATTAGCACATCAAAAGTAACTAATGTCTGTAAAAACAAATTCATAATGACACCTGCTAATAACCTTCCTGTTGAAGCAATTATTACCGTATTTACTAGAAAGTATATCAACAGACTAATCATAAAAATATCATCCTAACTCAAAGAAGTACTTGCTATATATTGAAAAAACAATGCTTAGAAAGTATTTTCTGATGATTTCATGTTAAAGAGATATGACCAAATGTTGTCTCTAAAAAAAATATGACATCATATTTACTCACACTTAAATATTTTACCAGTTTGCAGCTCTACAAGCAAATACTTATACAATAATAACAATTAATTTGGCCATGGTGGTGGTGGACAAATATTTCTTTTTGAGATTTTCTGCACATATTTTTGTGCTGTCATAAAACAGAATTAGCATGCTACTAATCTATACCACACAGGAAACCTTTGTAAACTTATGGAAAAACAATATCACAAGATTATGGCATTGTAAATTGTCTGCAGAGAATGAATCTGCAGGAGCTATTTTTTATTACCTTTTATTAATAAATGGCATAGATTTAGGATGTGAATTTTCCCCAAGATATAAAACATTTATCACAGGAAAATCTTTTAAATTAGTTTTGGCTTAAAACTTATCAGCTGTGGCATTCAAGATCTCAGGATATGCAGTTACCAAACTGGAAAGTGTATAGTTTGTTAGATAGGAACTACAAAAAGGAAAACAAGACATATTAAGCTGAAGTAGCCAGGTGCGTCTACAGCTTAGCATTTTATGTAAACTTATTACAGACTTTGTAAAACCTAAATACTGGCTCATGGTTATATGAGTTGAAACCAGGAAGTCCCAATTAAAAGTGTGCAGTATCTAATTTTGCAAGAGGCAAGGACTGGATGAGCTTTCATGTATCACAGTACCCTTCCTCAATTAATTACAACTAATTCTATCTAATTATGAGTTCTGTTTATGTTTGTATTTAATTAGTAATTATGTATACATTTCTTGATATAAATATATATTCATTTTTATTTCTCTCATCTCAGTGGTAACTCAGCTTTCAGACTGGATATTGAAGAGGCCCAGTTTTGCCATCACATGCTTACAAACAGGTACTAATCAAGTCTATAGATATCTAAAGGCAGAATGAGGCCTGTAGTTGTAGCTGATTTTTTTTTAGATTGAGGTTGATTCTTTGCCTGTGTGTCTCCTTCCAGAAACTAACCTTCCATATAACACATAACAAAGCTTTAGAAACACTGCAAATGTTACAAGTGGAAAGCAGAGGACAAAATTGAAAGATGTTGATCTTTTGAAAAGCAGAGGACTAAGGATCAAAGTTCCAACTCCATCAGCATCTACTGATCAAGGATTATGGTAATTTTTGTTGTACAATACTTTGGCAAGGAGTCAGGTCCAGCTCTTGGGATTAAGGTAGGTTAATATTCTTCCTTTGTGTGAGTATCAGTCACTAAACTTGGCTTTGGAGACAAGAAACATCACATATTTCAAGGCTCTCTGTAAATTTAGCAATATAAACATTCAACACTGTATTTACTTGAATACAAGCCAAGATTTTTTTCCTCCAATCAGCATGGGGACAAAGCCCCTGTGACAGGAGTATGACTATCGGAGCCCTTCTGGGGTGGCTCTGCCCTCCTGTAATGGGCCAACCACCTTCTTACTCTCCTGCCACACCTTGATCTTACTTGATTAGAAGATGGTTGTAATCAGCAGGAGGCTGCCCATTTTTCCGTGCCCCGATGACAGGGGGCGCTACCTGTGGCTCCTTTTCCTCCCCTACACTGCAGCCCAAGCCTCACAGATGGAGTTGACGTGGTTTGACCTGGGCCCTGTTATGTTCTGGCCCTCCTCTTTTACTCTTGGGGCACCTCACTGCCCCCTCTCTCTTGCCCTGGGGCTCCTCACCGCCCCCTCTCTCGCCCTGGGGCTCCTCGCCGCCCCCTCTCTCTTGCTCTGGGGCTCCTTGCCGCCCCCTCTCTCTTGCTCTGGGGCTCCTCACTGCCCACCCCTCGCTCTGGGGTTAGGGCCACTGCACCCCACAAATACTGCACCCTCTCAGACGCCAGGAACCCCCACGCTACTGGGGAGTCCCTATGAGGCCTCCTCCAACCCCTAACAGCCTCACCCGGTCCTCCAGTCAAAACAGTAAACATAAAACATAAAGCCCGCAGGCTACAACATAAAAACTAGACCATCCAGTCAAATAAAATCTACTCCCTACTAGAGAGTGAGGGAGCCGGGGGAAGGGAGGCTCCCCAACCCCAACAGTGACCGGGGGATGCTCTCACTGTCAGAGTCCTCCCCTCTGTCTGAGCTGAGTCCCCACTCCCACGGCTGCTGGAGAGGGACTACCCTCCTGGCCTCCTACCTGGGCTTAAGAAGGGATAAGCCCTGCCCCTTCCTATCAGCTGGTTTTACCAGTTGCCCCAGCAACCAGCACCTGTGCAGCCCTGGTGACTGGCAGCTGAGCCTCCCCCTTCCTGCCACTAGGGGTCTCCCCAAAGCAGTCTCCGCTCTCAGGCACAGGGTACTTGAGTGCACTGCGACAGCCCCTCATTTTACATTTGCATACAAGGAAACCAAATTAAATACATTGTCTATCTTTGAACTGCTTCCAAAATACCATGTGTTCAGTAATAGAAACCAACTATGAAGTTGATTAAAATACAGGCAGCACTGAGCGTGACTATAAAGTACAGGTACTATGTTAGGTAAACACACTGATGGGAACCCTTAGTTTGTTTGTTTTTTTAATTACAACTTTTATTAAACACACACACACAGATTTCATGGATTTCATAGACATTAGGGCTGGAAGGAATCTCGCAAGATCATTGGTTTCAGCCCCCTGCCCAAAGGGCAGGCAGTCGCAGCAGGGGTCCAAAGATCCCAGCAAGATAGGCATCCAAGTGTTTCTTAAAGGAATTCAGAGTAGATGCCTGCATCACCTCTAGAGGGAGTCTGTTCCAGGCCCTGGGGACTCAGACAGTAAAGACGTTTTTCCTTGTGTCCAGCCTAAAACGGTCTTCCAAGAGTTTGTGACAGTTGGACCTAGTCTTCTGGTGGGGTGTTCTAGTGAACAGCCATTCTCCCAGTTCCCGGTACACAGCCTTTATATACTTATAGGCTGCCATCAAGTCACCCCACATCATCCTACACTTAACATTGCACATATTGAGCATTCTTGTTTTATCACTACTTCATAGAACAGAAATAACTGACCCATCAAAGATCATACAGCAACATATATTAAACCCTTGAACAACATATATCAGTTTCCTACAAGAAACAAACCCTTACAGAAATCTTTTTCTTCAAACAGAATTCCATAGTAAAACTGTTACTTCAGTGACCACTTGAAACGCTCTGTCCCGCCTATCAGTCCTCTCTGTTGGTTTAGTGAAACAAGTATGCCCAGTCCTTTTTCCTGCATTTCTTCTCTGACTCTTCCTCTTCGATCTCTTCCCTGTCCCAGTCAGTGTAGTACTTCAGTTCATACAGCCCCAGCTTCAGGCACTCTCTTTCAGTAAAAGCCAACCCCTTACAGACCCAAAGGTTTCTTACTTTCCATAAATTAGTTTTAAAACATAAATAACGTTTCTTCATGTCCCTTTGTTATGAGTCCATATAATACCATCTCCCATGCTAATGACAGCTTTATTTTGGTGACACTCAGAAACCAGCAGGCCCTCTCCCACACTTACTTTGTATATGTACACTCCCCAAACACATCTTTTCTTTTCCACCTTTGTTCACTCTCCATCTGTATCCAGATCTTCATTTCTGCTCTTAAACTTTTTCTACCTCTTGCTTACTTGCACCCAATGCCATTGTTTTGAGCTTCAGATCTCCCTCCTCCACTCCTTATACTATGACACTCTGTTGCTCACTTTCTCTGCCTTTCTGCCTTCATAGATCAGGCTTTCAAGGCTGATGGGAACCTACTACAAGGATAGATTATGGAAGCCGATCTAAATATGGTAATGCCCACTGAGTGTGGTCCTCCAGAGCCAATTCAAGTCATGGTAAGCCACCACACCACATACATTTTGACTTCTTCTTCACTCCTGCAGCAAAGATGTTCCTTTCTGCCCTGGTTCCAGTTATATGTTTCTTCACCAGCCTTACATGTCTGTAAAACATCACCAAACTGGGCCCCAAACAGTTTACTCAGAATCCCTCCATTGCCCCCTCTGTTAGCCTGTCACATATGATTAGTAGTCTCGCCCTCCATGGGGTGAAGCCAGACCAGATTCTCCTATGCCTCATCTGCATGTAAATTTTTGGAGGGTCCCAGGACTCATGGCAAGCACACTGAGTTCCTGTCCTAAGTGGGGTGCTAATTAACACATGTCTCCTTTGTGTAGGAGGGTTATCTGGAGTACACACACACGCTGAGCTGAGGGGTCACCATGGTTTGAAATGCTATTGACTCTGGTGGGCTCCAAGGCCAATGAACTACATCAGTGGCTTTTAACCTCTGGTCCATGGACCCCTGGAGGTCTACAGACTATATCAAAGGGGTCCATGAAAGATGATTATGTGAATACCCATACTTATAATTCAAAAGGGTTCTGTACCTCCATTCAAAATTGTTTAGGGTTCCACAAGAGAAAAAAGGTCCAGATCTAAATTGGGCAAATAATACTGCCATTATAAGAAGACAAACCAAACACCTATATCCAAAACTTGAGTAATAAAGCAGCTCAGAAAATCCAATTTTTAACATATTTCTATTATGTTGTTACTTTCTCAGAATTAAGGGGCAGATTTGCAAATGTATCTAGGTACCTAAAGATGCAGATAGGTGCCTAGTGTGATTTTCAAATGCAGGTAAGTGTCTAATTCCCATTTCCTTTACTGGGAATTAGTAGAGGAAATCTGACCTAAAATAACTAACATTTTTTTCATCTCTACTGTACTACCAATACTTTGGATGACTTTAGGAAGTTTAATATTTAGGATCAGATTAGCAAACTTAAAGAGCATTACATTATAAAATCTCTGTGGGCAAATAGCTGATGTGTACTCAGAAACTGGGCAAATAACTAGTCTTCTCTCAGCCTGCATCACAAAGTGGTTTCTCTGATGCCTGGCTTTTCCTTTTTCAGTTGTTGTCAAATATTAAGCCCTTATCCAAAGGTCATTACCCTTGCTTTAGGCCTCAGTGGGAGTAGAACATGCTCATCACCTACCTAGCTCTCAGCAATGAATTTTTTTATTGCTAAGTTCAAAATAACCCTTTACCCAAATCACTTCTCCTAGTAGCTGTTGACATGACCTAATCTCTATTCAAAGCGATGAAAGCTGCACTGTTTACACCAGTAAACTTTGAATCAAGATATATGCAAATCAAAAAAATTATATTAATTATGAAAGCTTATGTCTTACTAAATATACAAGTTTATTACCTGTAGATGTCCATCCCTTGCTACAAGCTGATAGAATGACTTTTGAAAGAATTTAAAAAAAACAAACACTATTTTTTTCCCTTTGGTGAGGGAAGGGAGGTTGGGGCCAGAATTTGTCAAGCTACTTCTAATATAAATAAATATTAGGTCTGTCAATTATTTGCAGTTAATATGCACAATTAACACATTAATCGGTTCTTGTATTAATTTTTTTAACGTGTATGTGGTTTTGCAACCTGCACCTGGGCTCTGCTCTGCCGCTGTCACTGCCATCTCCAGGCTGCCCAGTAGGGCAGTGGTGGCAGTACAGAGGACTGCAGGGCATCCCAGCACAAGCTCTGGGTGGCTGCGGGGGGAGGAGGGGGACACGTGCACACAGACACACACAAGCAGCCACAGCATGGAACACAGCCAGGAACACAACCCAGCGGCATGTAGAGCAGTGCCCTACAGGTAAGTCTGTGGGGGTGGGGGAGAGAGGGAAGGGGCATGGGGGCGCAGACTGAGGCCCCCATAGTGAAGGCGGGAGTGGGATAGGGGCAGGGGTGAATGGAACTCTGGGGCCAGGGTGGATCATGGGATAGAGCCACAGGCATTTCGTCCAGGGGCACGGGAGGGCACAGAGCCCCAACCCACAGTGGGCAGCCCACCTCTGCCCCACTCATAAATCTGGGAGGGCATATGCCCCCCATGCCTGCCCTGGGAGTGTGCGCAGTAGTGGGGAGTTGCTGCCTTTGCCCCAGGAGCTCCACACTGGCCATACTACACATCTCCTGCCCATCCAGTGGCAGGAGGCACAACATGGCATCATATGGCTCACAGGGCAAAGGCATCAAGGCACAGAGCACAGCCTGCAGCCTGTCTCTGCCTCACACACAAATCTTGGGGGCACATGCCCCCATTGCCTCCCCTGGGGGGGTACACAGCAGTGGAGAGCTATGCACCCCCCACACCTCCTGATGAGCCACCTGCAGCTCTGTTGCATGGCCTGCCCTTCACTTCCAAGCCACAGCCCCCTCAGTCCTGCTGCTGCCCCTCACTCCTGACCCAAAGTACCCTGCATCCTGCCAGTGTGCAAGATGCCCCCCAGCTCCAAATTCCACACCCCCACCACCTCCCACAAATTCCCACCCCACACCCTCCCAACCATACAAAGTACCTGCATAATTTTGCATACTTTTGAGGTTTTCTGAGCATGATTTTGAGTTTTTAGCTGTGCAATTAAAATTGTGATTAATTGAGAGTAATTTTTTTAATCATTCAACTAATCATGATCAATTTTTTAAATCATTTGACACTCCTAATAAATACCTTGTTTAAACCCCAACGCTACATAGGAGACCAAAAAGGCTTGTATCAGTATTTTCCTTAGTAGCTTTACTAATGCACAAATACTATATTATGAGTAATTCTCTACTTCTGTACTCCCGCTTAAAAAGTAATTTTCTATAGAAAATGACTTGGGACAAGGTGACAATGTTTAAGGAGTCTTGTTATGTCTCCAGAGGAAAGAGATTGAGTACTGCCTTGAACTTTGACTGGAGGCTAACGACAAATGGATACTTAAGTCATTCAAACAGGAAGTCCAAAGCAGCTGGACAAAACGTTAGCCATACTGTTCTCTTGTGGATGGCTGACTATTGAACCTAGCATGCCTTAGAAGATGTTAATACAATGAACTGTTCAGCTCAGGTGGACCACTGACAGGGAACAACCTTTGTACTCACTAACACAATGGTGAAAAGCAAGGGAAGAGAAAATCCTTATTTGGCTTTTAAATTAACACTTAAAATTTCCTGGAAAAGTGCTAAGACTTTTAAATTTAAGTAAATCAAGCAAGTCACATCAATTGCAACTATCTTTAGGAATCACTCGAGTTGAAAATTATTTGGTAAAGGAGAAAGTATTGTTCTGCATTTGAAAACCGGTAATTCTTTGATTTTTACTTGCTGTTAAAGAAAAATATATGGTGATTCAAAAGGAATAGCATCACCTTATTCACTCAGTGCAACAAGATAGGTTAGAAGATTTGACTGTTAAACAATCACCAACAGGAGAAAGAAAATTAGTGAATAAAAACTGACATGTGAAGGAAAAAAAGAAAAAGCAGCAGGAAAATCCATAACAATGAACCTAATTATGCTAATATGAGGCATCAAGGATAGAAAAAGAATAAAGTACTAAATGCACTTTGATTCTTGCATCAGGTTGAATTTTTCGCACCTTACCATTTATCAAAGATATGTCAAAGCATACACATACTTGCCAATTCATACATACACACACTTCCGTTAATCTGTAATTAGAAATGATAAAATACCAACTGGAGACCAACTGGCGGCTGCAGGAATGGTGCTTCAAAGAGGGCTTTGGCTTCCTCATCCACAACCAGCGCATCACGACGAGAGACATGTTGGGATGGCATGGGCTCCACCTTTCCCCTAAAGGTAAGCATATGTTCTCTTCTAGGTTGGCGGACCTCCTCCGGTGGGCTTTAAACTAGGCTTGCCGGGGGAAGGGGAAGATGAGGGTGGAGGAAACATCAGACTGCCAGACCAAACAACACCCACAACTACAGCCCAGCCCAGACCAACGAGTGAAGCGAATAAAGAGGTAAGAGATAGGACCCAGGGTAACGCTGGAACTAGGGGGTCAGGACACACATCCACAGGAGGCCTCAAATGCCTCTACACAAACGCTCGTAGTATGGGTAACAAGCAGGAGGAACTCACCCTTCTGCTGGCTGACACCAGCCTGGACATAGTGGGGATTACGGAAACGTGGTGGGACGCAACGCATGATTGGGTGGTGAATGTCAAGGGCTATAGGCTGTACAGGAGGGACAGGATAGGAAAGAGAGGTGGGGACGTGGCACTCTATATTAAGGATGAATACACATCCTCGTTAATTAGCAAGGAGCCAGGGGAGGGGCACTCCGAAGTGCTTTGGGTTAGAGTAGAAGGCAGTCAAGGGGAAAGGGACTTAACGGTGGGAGTCTACTACAGACCTCCCAACCAGGGTTAAGAGCTTGACCAGGAATTCTTGGGTCAGCTCACAGAGGTAGTGAAGGCTAAAGATGTGGTTGTCATGGGGGACCTGAATTTCCCGGACATCTGCTGGGAAGAGAAGTCAGCCAGGTCTGACTGCTCCCTCAGGTTCTTGGCCAGAGTGCAGGACCTCCATCTAACCCAGGAGGTGCACAGCCCCACCAGGGGGGATGCCTTGTTGGACCTAGTGCTGGCCACGGGTGATGACCTGGTGAGGGGGCTGCGGGTGCTCAACCACCTGGGCGACAGCGATCATCGCCTGCTGGAATTCACCATCCAGCGCAAGGTGGCAAAGGCATGCAGTAAGGCAGCGGCCCTAGATTTTAGGAGGGCAAACTTCAACGAGATAAGGAGGATAGTTGGAGAAGCGCTGAGGTCCCAGAGGGGAGGGGAGCCAAGCCAGGTGTCCAAGGAGAGTGGTCGCTCCTTAAGGAGACGATCCTCCAACCCCAAAGGAAGGTAATCCCAACGAGGATCAAAGGGAGCAGGAGAGCACACAAGCCTCTGTGGCTCACCAAAAGCATCCGGGAATGACTCCTTGCTAAAAAGGAGGCTTACACCCAATGGAAAGAAGGGGTCATCACCAGGGAGTACTATTCTGTAGTTGCTTGGGGATGTAGGGGGGTAGTTAGGAAGGCCAAGGCAGAGATGGAACTGGGGCTAGCTTCCCAGATTAAGGACAAAAAGAAGTCCTTTTTAAAATACGTAGTGGGTAAAAAAAAGGTCCCGGGTAATGTGGGGCCCTTGCAGGACGCGTTGGGAAATTTGGTTGTCACACCAGACGGCAAAGCTAACATGTTTAACAATTTCTTTGTCTCCGTCTTCCTAAGTAGGGACCAGAACAGCCACCTCCCTGCTGGGCCCCCCCTCGGGCCCCGGGGGAGGCACACCTGGGCCACGGCTGAGCGAGGATTTAGTTAGGGAGCTTCTGGAGGGTTTGGACGTATTCAAGTCAGCCGGTCTGGATCATCTCCACCCTAGAGTTCTAAAGGAACTGGCCGGGGTCATTGCAAGTCCCCTGGCATGGCTTTACGAGCACTCGTGGTGCTCTGGTGAGGTACCGGAGGACTGGAAGAGGGCCTATGTGGTCCCCATCTTCAAAAAAGGCAGGAAGGAGGACCCGGGAAACTATAGGCCGGTTAGTCTTACCTTGATCCTAGGAAAGCACACATCCAGTAGGGGGCAGCAGGGGACTGCATGCTTAGGGGCAACCAACATGGGTTCATCAGTGGAAGGTCCTGTCAGACCAGCCTGGTGGCCTTTTACGATCAGATCACCAGATCATTAGATGCAGGGGTAGCAGTAGATATAGTCTTCCTGGACTTCCGGAAGGCTTTTGACACTGTCTCTCACCCCGTTCTCATTAAGAAACTGGGGAGCTGTGGTGTAGACACCCACACAGTCAAATCGGTCGCCAACTGGCTGGAGGGCAGCACCCAGAGGGTGGTAGTGGATGGGTCCTTCTCAACCTGGAAGGACGTGGGCAGTGGGGTCCCCCAGGGCTCGGTCCTCGGGCCCGCACTGTTCAACATCTTCATCAGTGATTTGGACGGGGTAAAAAGCACCCTGTTCAAATTTGCTGATGACACTAAGATGTGGGGGGGACGTGGGCACACTGGAAGGATGCAACAGGCTACAATCAGACCTAGACAGGTTACAAGGCTGGGCGGATGAGAATAGGATGGGTTTCAGCACAGACAAGTGCAAGGTGATGCATCTGGGGAGGAACAACCAGCACCATACCTACAGGTTAGGGAACTCCCCTCTTGTCAGCACAGAGGCGGAAAAGGATCTTGGGGTCATCATTGACTGCAAGATAAACATGGGCCGGCAGTGTGGGGAGGCAGTAAGGAAGGCCAACCGCACCTTGGCATGCATCCACAGATGCATGTCGAGCAGGTCCAAAGAGGTGATCCTCCCCCTCTATGCGGCACTGGTCAGGCCGCAGCTGGAGTATTGCGTCCAGTTCTGGGCACCACACTTCAAGAGGGAGGTCGACAGCATGGAGAGGGTCCAGAGGAGGGCCACTCGTATGATCAGGGGACAACAGGGCAGGCCCTATGAGGACAGGCTATGGGATCTGAACCTGTTCAGCCTCCAAAAGAGAAGGCTGAGGGGGGATCTTGTGGCCTGTTATAAACTAGTCAGGGGGGATCAGCAGGCATTGGGGAAGTCACTGTTTCCCCGAGCACCGCCAGGAGTGACCAGGAATAATGGTCACAAGCTGGCAGAGGGTAGGTTTAAGCTAGATATCAGGAGGCGCTACTTCACGGTCAGGGCGGCTAGGGTCTGGAACCAGCTTCCAAGAGAAGTGGTGCAGGCTCCCACCCTGGGGGTGTTTAAGAGGAGGTTAGATGAACATCTTGCTGGGGTCGTTTGACCCCAGTATTCTTTCCTGCCATGGCAGGGGGTCGGACTAGATGATCTGCTCAGGTCCCTTCCGACCCTAGAAACTATGAAACCTCTTTTTATTGGCACTGAAATGTAGCCAGAAGGATAGTTAATAATGAACAAATCACAAACTGTTCAGAAGGTTCATTTGGGATTAAAAGCAGCATTTCTATAGTGATTCAAGCTTTAAATTTAAGTTTATAAAGCAGCTTACAGAAGAGATAACTTCTCCAAAGCGTATTAGAAAGAAGCACTGCGAATTGTAATCTGGCTAGTGGGGCCAGTCTGGATCTGGGGTAGAAGAGGTGTTTAATGGGGTGACACACACACATTGAGGCTTTTAATGGGGTGACACAGGGACCTCTTCTGCAGCCCTGCACTCCTGGAAGCTGCTATAACTATAGGCTCCTCTGGTGCAAATGTGTATCTTAAAGCAGAGGTTCCCAAACTGTGGTATGTATAGCCCTGGGGGGTATACAAGACATCTCTAGTGGGTATGTGGGAGAGATTGTGTAATGGCACATTTAATTTTCATTATAATAATTGGCATTTAAGGGGTTAAAATATAAAACACATGCTGGTAGGCATACATGGGCAGCTGGCAAATCTGGAAGGGGGTACATAACAACAAAAGGTTTGGGAACCTCTGACCTAAACCATCCTGTGTGCTTCACACTTGATGATATTAGTTTCTTTTCTTTCGTGCATTATGCAACGGCTCCTTTTTGTTATCACCCTTCTGAAGCTAGTAGCAAAGAATGTGTTCAGAAATGTAACGGCAATGTGTTATATAAAGTTGACCTCCCTTGAGAGTAGCAATCAAATCACTACCCATTGAGAGGCGAGTGTTTCTACTCCAGTCAAACTTATCCATATGGGTTTAGTTCAGGTGGAGCTAAGGAATTCAACATTTATTTTAATCAACTGCTAGACTCAGTGGGAGCATCGATATTTTTATTAGGAACCTTTCTCTTCGAAATAAGCTAGCATTGTGTGTGCTGCAGTGAAGGAGGTACTTAGTTAAAATGTTTGTTGTTTGCAATGGGATCTGTGTTGTAGATTCTTTTCATACATAATTTTCACAGCATCGTAACATCTTTTTCTACCATCTCTACACCATACTTTGTTTGAGAGAGATAAATTGCAATATTATGCTTGTAGGTATAGAAAATATCTTTAGCAGATAATGACTAATGACTCTGAGCTGACAAGTAGCTTATATTGTTCAAAGATATTGAGCTTACTCTTTATGGGTAATTCATTTTGAAAATATCATATTTACTCAACTCTAAGATGAGCTTCCCCACCCAATTAATGTGAGGAAGGTAGCTCTTTGTCTTAGGATCATATACGAGGCCAGTGGAAGGAGGCAGGCAGTTGCTGCAGCTCTGGCTTCAGCACCTACCCAAGGCTGGGACCATGTGCACAGCTGTTGCCTGCCCCTGTCCCACCATCTCCACCCTGCAGCCCCATCTCTCTCCCCGCCAACAGCCTCTGCTCCCGCACTTGCCCTTCTTCTTTTCCCTTTCCCTTTGCTCTGTACTGGCAGGTTCCATTCATGCTGCAGCCTGGGGCACTGAGCATGGCCTCAGCCTGGCCCCGTAGGAACTGAGTGGGCTATGTGCTACTCCTACGGTGGCTGGGTGAGTGATCCATGCCCCAGGCTGAAACAGGGATAGAGCCTGCTGGCAAGGAGCAAGGACAAGGTGGTGAGAGGAGAGGAGAGAAGAGCTGGCTGGGGGGAAGAGTGGAAGGGGGGAGCAGAGGCAGGGGTGAAGGGGTGGGAAGAGGGGTCCAAAGTTGCAGGGGTAATAGGCAGGTGACAGGGCAAGCTGCTTGAACTCCCTAACTGCCCCCGTCTCACAGCAGTGGCAGATCATCCACCCTCAATAATTAGATTCTATACAGGGAAAATTATCACACACACACACATTTTCTCTGTATAGAGTCCAATTATGGTGGGGGTGTCTTACATATAAGGTTAGATTGAGTAAATACAGTACACATTTAAGTTTTATTCTTTTTTCTTGAAATATCCAAGAGTGAACATGCAAGTTCTTACAATACATTTAGTAATGTGAATATTATGCATTTAATTCCACTTAAACAAGATTAACAATTTAACAAGGATTAGCCCCATTTATTCAACTGCATCTGTTACATGCCTGACTGTTAGCATGCTAGTGCTGTATTTTAGGGTCAGTGGACAGCATGCTGTCTCCTCTGTTGACTTTCCCCACGATGCTGCAGACCAAAAAAATTAAGCCGGGGGTGGGGTGTGTGCATTTAGCAGGTGAGAGAGATACTACTACATAGATATTTTCTCCTGGTGAAGTGTAGATTAAACCAGAGTGGTAGTTACTGCAGTCCTGTGGTGCAGTAGTTACTATGCAGAGATCATGTTCATGCTCCACTTCCAAACTGATAATGTCTCACCTATTACTCCTGCAGTGTTCCCCTCTGCCAAATCTAATCAGGAAACCCAGTACAAGCTTGCTTATGCATTTTTTCCAATCTCAGTTTTGTGTGAAATAAGTCAGCAGTCCTTGCAGCTAGGACTGGAGCCCAGGACTTCAACTCCCTCTCTCCTGCCTGATGAATGTTCACTTACTAGAGTCAGGTTTCCTTTTGCTCCCTATTCTGGCCTAATGAATATTGAATTCTGTATTACACAGTGGGAACACCTCAACAAAACAGGTAGTAGCATCCCTTCATCCCCAGTCCCTGTAGCTTGGGGACACTCTCCTGAAAGACAAGATATGTGGATTTGAATCCCCTCAGCCCGAGAAGGGAACTGAATTTGAGTCTCCCTATTTCCTGAACATGATGTAACCCAGGGGTGCTCAACCAGTCCAGTGCAGGGGCCAGTTCTATGCACAGCCCCAGGCTGAGTCCACAATCTGGTAACAGGGGAACAGTGGCAGCATTAGTTGTTTCAAGGCTCCCAGTGTTGAGCTTCAGTTTGGGAAAGGGTGGAACCCCAGTGTCAGGCCTGAAAAGTAATGGAGCAAGTGGTTGAGCCGTGCTAGCCAAAGTGATCAGCACTGTGGTGTCCCAGCAGTGCTGGCTAGACTTTCACCTTGATTTTATTAGCAAATTGAGGTTAGTCATTATGAAAGGGTAAAGGGTAAAACAAATGAGGATTTATTGAAAAGAGAGCAAAGGGAAAAGAGAGTAGAGAACAACACCAATACAATGTAATATCACTATGGGTTCAGATAATTAGGAGCATGACCAACATGGGAAGGAGGAAAGTGTGTGTGTGGGGGGGAGGACACAAGCCCCCCTACCCTCCTTCACACTCCACAAACTCACACCGTCCACTTGAGCTCTGCCCTCCCGCCACCCCCCTGGGTGGAGGCCCTGGCCTCTGCGCTCCCCCCAGCCCCACATTCCTTACTCCTGCCCAGCTGCAGTTCCCCCTCCTCCCTTCCCCCACCTGCCTGCCACTGCTTCCCTACCCAGTGCCCAGAGTGAACACTGCAGCAGGGACAGGAGGAGCCACTGGAGGCCAGGGAAACTGAGCAGGTCCTCTGGCAGCTGCAGCAGTGGCCATATCCAGAAGCTGTGCATGGTGGCCAGACCAGGGTCCCCCTGCACATGAGGAACAAGGCATGCAGGTTGGACAGGGTACAACTGGTGGGCACCCGTGGGCTGGGTGTAACTGCTGGGTAGGCCCAATTTTGCCAGCCTTATTTTGCCCATCCCTGTCCTAAGTGAACACCACTGCACAGGTGCAGGCTTCACCAGGAGAAGGGTACCAAAACCTTGGTATAAGGATTAATATTATGTAACTTGGGATTATAAATATTGAAGTGTTTTCAACACTATCTGGGTAGAAATGAAGGTGCATTTCATAAACAGTAAAAATATCTAATAGCTGAGCTAAAAGCTTGTTTTCTACATTTTGTGCCTTTGTTCATCTGTGCAGGCTTTTTGATCTCTTTGAAATGTTTATTTGAAAGTGTCTATTTTGATATCTTGAAAATGTCTGTCTTGGAAATGTTTTTTGAAATGTCATGCCCAGTAAATGTGATAAGCAGATGTGGTGCATTCATTGCTTTTCTTCATTTGTAAGAGCCAGATTGTGAAACCCTTGCTTATAACATGAGTTTTTGCTCAATAATGTGACTTTCACTGAGTGCACTTGGATATATAGGGCAGGGATAGGCAACATTTTTGGCCGGAGTACCAAAAAACCACAATGTCCACCTTGTAACGCGGCAGCATGCCAGAAAAAGAAAAAAAAATCCAGGGTGGGAGGGTACACAATATTAATATCATTAATAATCATGGTTTAAAAACACGCAATAAATACCAGGTTTTCTAAAGATTCTAAACCTGGTAACAGTAAACAAAACTTTATATACTACCTTTGTTGTTGTGTATTACTTTTTAAGCATGTTGTGATATGAGAGACACACAAAGACAGACTCTTTAGAAACCTTTATTCTGGGGACAGTGACAAATGAGGGTCGGTAAAGACCCAACAGGTTGGCCCGAAGGTCTGGGTCTCAAGGACAAGGCCTGGGCTCATGGCCTGCCTGCACACCTTAGACAAAAAACAAAACAAAACAGGGGACAAAGAAATATAAACATAGATACAGTGCTGCCAGCAGGGATGCCCCAGGTGGGCGGGGGTCCCTCAGGACATCAAGGGTCAGCCTGCATGGGCAAAGCCTGAGGTCCCAGCTCACTGGACCTGCCCCTGCTCAAGGAGCAGGCGTCCCCCCTCGACTCGGCACAGCCCCCCCATGATGGCCCAGTGTTTCTCAAAAGGTGAGCACCATCTTCCAGAGGACCGTATGCTCAAATTCAAGTGAGGCGAGTCCACACCAGCAAGCGGAAAAGCTACAGGGCATTATCCATCCTAGTCCTGGCGGCTCTTCAGAGTGGCCATCTTGGCCTGGCTCACCAGGAAGTTGGCCAGGCCAACTGCACCCCACTCAGCTGTACAGTATGGGAAAGAGTAGATGCATCTGTCCTCTGAGAAGTCTCAGTCCAGCACCTGAAGCAGTGCCCCGAGGGTGGTAAAGAGCGGCTGCAGCTGGGGGCAGTTGAGAAAGGCATGGAAAATGTTCTCTTCTAGCAGCCCTGGGCAGAAGGGGCAGACCTGAGCAGAAGGCCACCAAGGCCACTGGGTCCAGGTGGTGCACAAAAGGTGCCAGTGGCCAGGATGCAGTGTACCAATCTCCATTGGTGTCACTCTTGCCCCAGTTGATGTGGGCCAACAAGGTGAGTTCGTAGGTGCACTGGCAGTCCTTCAGGGCTTGCATGGCCTCCTGGCTGCCCAGGAAGACTGTCATGTCGTTGGCATACGCCATCAGCCAGATCAGGGGGCAGGTGGTAGGGCTAAGTTGGTCAGGCGATGTCACAGAATGTGTAGCAGCAGTTCAATGGCCAGGACATACAACATGCCCAACAGTGCGCAACCATCCAGAGGTGGATGAAGCAGTCCCGGAAGTGGGCATCCTGTAGCATGCTGATGTTGAGGCATCAGTAAGGGCCCATGTGCATGCTCTGTGAGGCAGGCTGAGTTTGCAGCAGACCAGGGTGTGGTCCGAGGCCTGATGGGATGATGTGGCTGCTGTGCAGTAACGGCAGATGATGCTGGGCAATGTAGAGGTGGTCGAGGCAGGCCATGGTGATCCCACTGGTGCTCATCTTTGCCTAGGTGTACTGACGCACATCAGTGTGGAGGACCCGCCAGGCATCAATGAGATCCACCACCTCCAGCACAGTCCACAGCTTGCAGGCTGAAGGCAGGTGCGGCTCTGGCCCCATCTGGTCTAGCAGCACGTCAACGGTGCAGTTAAAATCCCTGCCCCTGAGAAGCAGGTCACTTTCACTGCTGTCACACAGGAGGTCGCCCAGGGTCTCCAAAAAGGCTACCTTCTCCCTCCCCTCGATGGGTGCATAGACATTTACAAGGAGCAGGCTCTGGTGTGCCAGGGTAATGTGGATAGTTAGCAGCCAGCCAGGGATGGCCTCCCATGCCACCGCCGAGTCATACTGCAGCTGCAGCAAGAGGAGGGTCACCACTCCTGAGCTGAGGTTGGTGCTGAGGCTTAGAAAGAGATGGCCTCTCCAGGCAGCATGCCAGTGTGCTTGATCATACACGTCACTGTGCGTTTCCTGGAGGAAGGCGATTGCCAGCTGCTTCTGCTGCAAACCCACCAGGACAGCTGTCCACTTCACCAGGTCCCTGCAGCTGCTGGTGTTCAGCAAGGCAACTGTGGTAGCAGCTATGGGAACAGAGAGGAAAGATAGGCAGGGTATAGTTGGGAGAGCAGGTGATAGAGTAGGGCAAAACCAGACAGGGGAAGGCCAATCCTCACCCTATTCTATTCTGTGGACCTGCCCCAGCCCCACACCTCCCTCACCTGGGTCACCAGCATCTCAAGGCATGTTGACACGTGCCCAGGTCCCAACACATGAGCCTCACCATGTCACTAGCGGCACGGGCAAACCGCACAGGGTCTGGGCACCACTGCCAGATACTCTCTGCAACGTTCCTCTGGCCCTTGGTCTGCTCTAAGAGGTTGAGAAGGCCTCTGTAGCTGGGGGCCACCTGCGGGAGGGACAGGAGGAGTCCTTCAGCAGGAGCTGGATGTTCCCAAATGAGAACCGGCAGGGCCTCACCCTGGGAGGGGACCTACCAGTGAGACCGGTGAAAGTGCCCTTGATTGCCAGGCTTCCTAGAAGGCACCCCTCAGCATCCAGGTTGAGGACCATCTCCGGGAGATCGATCCCCATCCATTTTGGGGGGCAAATGTCATCCCGCTCCTGGTGCTGCTTGCAGTGCTTGCAGGCAGGCACTCCATCTCCTCATCATTGGCCTCAGTGTGCAGGGGAGCGAGTGGGGGAGGAGGGTGGTGGGCCTCTCTGCTGTCTCTTGTACCTGACACTGGAGAGGCAGGCACTCTCTGCCCTGCCACTCACAAGTCCCATGGGCTGGGAAGGGGCGAGGGGTTGCCAGACACCACTGGGACACCCTTGGTCATGGCTTGAGGTGGCAGGGTTGCCGGGGGGGGCAGGCAGGGTAGGGTCAGGCTCCCTGGCTACATTCTCCCCACTGCTGACAGAAATCAGGCCCTAAAGGGCCTCTTCTGCCTCTTGTTCTTAGCTTTCTTAGGAGTAGGTGGGGACTTCTCCAAACAGGGAGGGCCAGGCTTCTTGGAGTTCACCACCTCTGGGCCCACCACCTCAACTGAGGCCAGGATGTAAGGAGGTGGAGAGGGGGTCTCGGTTGTTCCACTCGACAAGGCCCCAGCGCCCAAGATACTAGCTTCCCCAGGCAGAACCAGGACAGTGGGGGACTGGAAGGATGTCCCAGACCCTCCACCAGATGAAGCCTCTGCACTGAGGGGGCAGCACCATCAGGTGGGCGGAGGGAGGCTGAGAGGAGGCCATGGTCATCGTACCCAGTGTGGTGTCAGCACCTGAGGCACCAGCCAGCCCAGAGGGGACTGGGGCAGGATGGGGCTGGGAGGAGTCCCCAGTCCCTCCACTGGGTGAGGCGTCAGCCCCGACCAGGGCAGGAGGAGCCTGGGAGGATGTCGCTCACGCCAGAGGTGTCTATTCCCCCAGATGGAGCAGGGGTGTAGGGGGGCTGGGTGGAGCCCTCGGCCCCACACTTTGATGAGGCTCCCACACCAGAGATTGATGCACCATTAGCAGCCAGTTTCCCAGCCAACTGCCCCAGGGGGCACTGGGCAGCCAGGTGGCAGCTGGTGCCAGAGTGGCGGCATGTGGTCCCGCCCTGGGAGAAGTAGACCACATAGGGCCCCCCATCCACCGCAAAAGGTCATGGAGAGAGGTGTTGGAGGAAACTTGATTCTTTTCTTTCTATTCCTTTGAATAGGAGGACTAATTAAAAGGACCTGATTATGTTTTGAATAGACACTTCATGTAAAAAATATGCAGCTAGTTAGTATCTGTATCTTCCGTAGTTAACAAAATACCAACTCTTCATTTTTGACACTGTATAAAAAAAGATAAATACAAAAACTATTTACGGATATTACAAAGATAGAGAAAAATAGGTCCTACTATGTCAGCAATAGCACATTCTAAAAAAGCTTAGAATACATACTGACCTGTCCTAATAAATTGATTTTCCTAATTATGTGCCAAAAATTCACTGATAAGCTCCAGGGATGTCGCTTCATAAAAAATAAGCAATAATACTGATTATATGAGACATCAGCACATTTAGTAATCTGGTAATATATTTATTTATTGTCAACCTAAAAACATCACTATTGTAATTTTGTAAAAGCGTAAGTCTGTCTGTCCATCCGTCCATAAACACTTTTTCGCACTCTGATTGGCTGACAAACAGCCAATCAGAGTGCTCCAAGTGTGGGGGAGCACCACCATGATTCCAAAGCCACACTGAGGACCAGACAGAGGGTGGGGGAGCCTACCCAGCTCTCCAGCTTCAGCTCCCCCACCTGGCTCCCTGCAAGTGGCACTGAAGACCAGACAGGCTGTGCTGAGGACCAGAGAGAGGGTGGGGGAGCCAAGGCCAGCAGTGCTCCCCCCCGGCTCCCTGTAAGAGGGAGAAAAATGGCAGCATGGGGCATTAGGGGGTGGTACTCCATTCCAGGTCCCTCCCCACATCATTCTTGACAGGCAATTGGTTAATTTTTCAAAATGCTGAAGGAATTTTCTGTTTTAAAGTATGTTTCATTTGCAAAGTTATCCAACATAAAAATGCGTACGTGCTTTTTATTTGCCAGCTTATTGACTAATATTTTATTCAATACTGTGAAAATTGTTTGGTATATTAATTTAGATTTTTCTTAAAAGACAGGAAAAACATCTATCAGATACAGGGTGTCAACAACAGCTTTTGAAATACATTAGAGAAAGTTGTGAACAGAGTGCAGCGTGTTTGCAACAGAGGCTATTATTAAGAATTTAAACAAGAAGCTTAAGAAAGATGCAATTAATTACTCGTAAAGTTGTATCCCAACATATTCTTCCCAATTACCCAAATAAGATGCAATAAAAGAAATGTAGAGAATTGAGAGAAGCCAGTTAAGTCAGTACATTTGCCAAGGAATAGTTGGTGTTCCCTAAGACCTTAGTTACTTTTATGTATAGTGGTTTACTGAAATTTTATGGAGTTAGTAAAGGTTGCTTTGTGGGCCTACTCAACATGGTAAGGCTACTTCAGGTCAGGCATTTTGGAGAAATACTGAGACATAAAAGAGTAATGTAAGCATAGTGGGGCCATTTCAGGAGGACCCTGTCAATGCTTAATAAAGTGCAGAACTTTTGTTATAATACATAGATTTATGAACAGAAAGTGCTATTATGATCATCTCATTTGGCCACAACAGATAGGTCATACCAGCACACTAGTAATTCTTGTATCCTGCTAACTCCTGTTTCAGCTAAAGATATCTAAGATATCTGATTTCAAGACTTTAAATTATAGAGATTCCAACACCTCTTAAGCAAGTTGCTTTAGTGGCAATTAACCTGTTTGAAAATGTGCATGTTATTTGTATAGGCCTAGCTTCAACTTCCAGGTGTGTCTAATTTGTATGAGCCTGGCTTCAATTTCCAGCTGTTGGAATTCTGTATAGCTTTGCTGAAGAGCCTTGTACTATCAGATATTCCCCTCTTAAAAGGTATTTGTAAACCACTTAATCATAGGAAGGTAGGGCTGCCAGGGATGTCACAAGGTCATATAGTCCAGCTCCCTGCTCAAAGGCAGGATCAATCCTAGCTAAACCATCCCAGCCAAGTGTTTGTCCAAACTGCTCTTGAAAACTTCAAAGGCTGTAGTTTCAACAATTTCTCTAGGCAGGGGTGACTGGTGCCTCCTGAGTTGGGGGGGTGGGGAGGGACAAATTGTGGGTGGCCCAAAAGCTCCATATCCATTCCTATACTTCTGTGCCCTAGACTAGTGACACCTCCTTCTCCACCCCACCCCCAAACACATCACTGGCCTGTGTGGCAAAAAAACTGTCCTGTCCTAAACAGTGCTGAGTCGGGGGCCAATCTCAGGGCGGGGCATGTGCCCCCCCCCACCAGTCTCTTGTGTCTCTAGGTAACCTGTTCCATCTATTTGTAGAAGATATAAAAATGTGAACAGAAGCTATGTAATAGATTAATTTTTATATGCAAACAAGAAAAATTAAACCAAAACCAAATCGGGAATGTTTTACCAAGAGCTGGAGATTAAGTTGGAATTATTGAAAATATTTTGAAGGCAGTGTTTAAGGCAGCATTTTCTTTACAGGACAGCCTTCTTAGGAAGAAGGATTCTAGAGAACAGGGTTAGCCGAAGTCATGGTGCTAGATGCACAAGATTTTAGCAGATGGGAAAACAGGGATAGAAAATAAAACAACCAAAAAACGCCCCCACTGTCCATTCCATTCTTTTCTATGTCTCCTGAGCTTTTGTCTCGTATATCTCCTCCTCTGTCACATGTATTCAGAACCCCTATCATCTCCACAATTCCTTTCCTATGCTCTGCCCCAGGAACAGTTTTCTGGTATAAAGAAGTACAGAGACCAAATCTCCAGTATGTCACCTATATGCTAGTGTGCAGCTGTATTACCCTGTAGGGTCATCACTTGCAGTAGTCCCCATAGTAAAATACTACATATAATCTGACTCTACACATGACAGAGCACTGGTTCAAAAGGCTTCATTATAATGTTGTTCAATGTCAGACCTAAAAGGGTGTATATACCCACCCAGCCTTTTGTCAAGGACAAGCTCAGCTGGATGACAGCTGTTTCCTGAGGTTTTTTTTCCTGTTGTTTTTGTAAAACTCAGGTAGACATGAAAACCAACCATCAGAACAACCACCATCAGCCTCCATGACTAAGCATGGTATTGTGTCTCTTATTACAGGCTAAACTCAGAGCAAAATGGCTATTCTGCCCTGTGCACAGGAATATTTCATAGAAACATAAAGGTTCACTACAGAAAATAAAGAGCATCATACACCACTTACCTGAACTCCTATGGAAACAGACCACTTCTATGATATCACCCTCTTGCTTGAAAGGTGTTTCTACCTCAGTGGTGGCATTTTATCTTTCACCAGTACAGAGCATGGGTAAATCCTGTCCAGATCAATACTTTCAAGAAAATAACAAAACTACAGGTGAGCTAGGATCTATTATTGTAAAACTCATTTTACATTGAGTTCTAAAGGCGCATCACATTATACTTTTGCTTTAGCAAATTTTATCATAATGTGGAAGAGAAAGTTAAGAGGAAAAAGTAGTTTGTACATAGCAAAGAAGAGTGGATTATTAATTACTACTTTTTTATTAACGATCATATTTGGGCTTTTGCAGCTAACCATTGTAAATGTAAAAATACTGCTCCATTTTGTATCAGATGATAAAATCCTAGAGTAAGCTGTGATTTTTAGAAGTGAAAAAAGTTGGACAGACACCTTCCATCTCATCCAACTGTCCTAAAAGCCTTGTTAACTTAGCAATTTACCTCTGAAAGTTACAGATAAACACAAAAGCCTTTCATTCATTCAGATGGATTCTCAGAATGTCACTAAGTCCCCGTCACCCTGTCCTCCACAGTTTCTTAGACTTCACATCTTATATGCCGAGGTTCAGGTTCATTTGCATAAGCCAATTCCATTTTCAAGATGCATTTATGAATCCATTTCCATGCTGACAATGGTATTTCAGTGAAAGATTCATAGCATGGCTTCTGGTCTCCTGCTAATTGAGGTTAGAAAGTCATTACGGATGTCAAAGTAATAATGATATCTTGCAACTTAGTATGAACCTGCTAATAATTCAGCTCTGGAAAGAAAACAATCCTTTCACATACCCTTCTTAGGTGTCAGTTAAGTTCTGTATTAGCAGTCCATGAAAGAAAACTCTTACACATCAATGTGTTATGGTCTCACAGAGTTTCTATCCATCTGTCTGCTGAATGCTCCCAGAATCTATGAACATTTTTATTTGATTTTTAATGATATATTTTCAAGAGTTCAAGGTCGGGCAGAGGGAAGAGATTTTCTTAAACAATAGTTTTCCTTGTTGAATCTCATCTAATTGATTGCAGACCATTTTTTCTGATTTAACTTTGTTGGGGTTCTGCCCTATGCAGTGATTCAGCACATTTCTAAAAATGGCCAGGACTTGCCTGTTTTTGGGGCCATGTTAATTAGATGCAGGGTTCCAGGTGATTTATACCAGTGTTCGCCCTTACATTTTCTTCCATATGAGAAAATGTGTATTTTTGTTGCTTGCAGTAGGCTTCTCCTGTGCAGCTGAGTATACAGCTGAACAGACTGTCTTGTTATATACACAAGTAACGATCATTCAGTGTGCAACTTTTTCTCCAAAGTCATACCTTTTTTGATCTCCAGTGATCATGCCCAGTTCTACTCTGATTTGGCCAACAGGGGGTGCAGTAAGAGTATGAATCTGGCACTCTACTGTTCTATGACAATTTTAAATTGCTCATGTTATGGTCCATAGAATTAATATACCTAAAATGTTGGGAAACTTTCATTAAATTTAGAAGCACAGTATGAATGTTCCAAACTGATGATACATGAAAGAAATACAGGCAGGCCAGGATTAGAAATTAAGAGAGACTCAGGGCAGATTCTCAGGAAATAAATAAAAAATTCTAAATTAAAAATATATATACAATTGCTTTGTCCTATTGTAATGTATCCAAGTTGTAACAGTTTAAAACTTTCACACATTAAAAACATTAGTCAGGAGCCAATACATCTGTGGAACATGGAGCATTAAATAGTGAAAAAGCCCGCGGCTGAAATCAATTCAGTCTTTGCAGGTTAGTCTAGGCTGCACAGCTTGAACAGATTAACAAATGGACAGAGATTTGCTTTGATGCAGGAAATGCAGATGTATGCCTGCAGTGGCTCAAGCCAGAAGCTGGGGGTGCTAAAGCACACCTACCAGCCACTGCCAAAGGGGAGATAAGTCACATTTCCCCCTCTCTCTGCTAGAGTGGAGGGGCATGGCCCAGCACCACCCTGGGCTAGCACACTGGGGTGGGGGTTTCAATCCTTTCCCTGGCCCACATGGGACTCCAGCCTGGGTCTGCAGTGAGGCGGTGGGAGAGCAATGCCTGCCAGGCTTCTGCCCCTCATGAGGGAAGGGGGGCAGCGGCACTGAATTCATAAAAGCATGAACAGAAATAGTCCTCTCTGAAGCCAGCATGTATTGAACACAGCACTTTGCAACCTCAAGCACATGACAGGGGCAACCAAAAAACATTGCCCAAGCTAAGATACAGCCCAGGAAAACTACAGTGGAGGACATGCAGCTTAGTCCAACTTGATTGGAATGTAATAAATCTAAAAAGCAAGTCCTTGCTAAGCTTTCCAGTCTCCCACATTTTATGGCTTCTGCTTTATAATGTAAGTGTAGTTCACTGAAGTCTTGTGTCTCACTAGCTCAAGCTGCCTGACCCTCTCCTGTTCCCCTAGTTCTGTCTGCAGCACATATACAATGATTGTGCCAGGTCTTTGCCAACACCTCTCAGTCTGATCCTGCAGGGCTTGGTCTTGTGTTCACAGGTAACAAGAGACCTGTCCCTCCAGCCTCTCCCCCATCATCTATGGCCTGGGGGAGCTGAGGGGAATCATGCTCCCTCCCCCTCCCCTTATTAACTGCTTGCTTTAGTGGGAGTGCGAGAGGTGGGAGGGGATGGGGTCTTCTCCTTAAGAAGAGTCCTATCTTGTCCCTTCCTCTAATAAGTCTCTGGTAAGAAAAAACACATTTTCCTAGGTAGGTGGGTTAATAATTGGGAAACAATCAAAGCTGTTAGCTCTATAATCAAAGCTTTTAGCTCTGCAGTCTTGATGGCTCTTGGATTAACATTTTAACAAGGTGTTAATTACCTTTGCTGTGCAGGCAGTGGCTTGACATGCACTTGCCAAAGAACCAGCAGGGACAGGCAGGGGGGAAATTAAACCCCCTCCCTGCCCCCTTTGCCATGCCAGATGGTATCTCACCATACCTCAACCCCTGCTGCTCAAACAGCTTGGCGGTGGGGGGGGGGGAGAACAAACCCCCTCCCTACCTCCTTCATCTCAGAGGGTCATGACAAGCCAGCATCTGGCCATGCCCCTTGCCCTGCTCTGGCTAGAGAGCAGAGGGGCAGGGCCAGCCCTGCTCTCTAGAGCAGACAGCACAGCCCAGCTCAGGGCTGAAAAGCATCTGGGGTGCTGGGGACAGGTTTAACTCAAACCAAGGGGCCTGGAATAGAAGTTGCTTAAACTGGTGTGACCCAAATCAGTTACGTCTGATATTATATTCAATCAAGTTCATCTTAAACCAGTTTTGCCATTTTGAAATTGGTTTATATACACTGAAGTTATGTTCTGTTACAGGTTTAAAGTAGTTTCTGATTGCTTAAAAACCAGTTTGTGTGCAACTTCTGTCACTAGCCAGAAAGCCTGCAGCTCAGCTCCACAAACTGACTGCAGGTTGAGGACACCTTATAAATGTTACTCCCTGAAGAAAATTGAGTTACTTAGGCTGAAATAAGAGGAAAAAATGTCACCATTTGTGAAATGTGTGTGCGTTTGTGTAGGGCTGGAGGGAGGAGGAAATATTAGCTAATGTAGACAAAACTCTGCTATGGACTATATAGCAGGGCACTAAGGTGCCTGCTACTTGTGGAGCAGGAATGAAGGAGCCCAGGTGCAGTTTGCTAGGGCAGCCGGAGGTAGCCAGTGACCCACCCCTGTTAGTGGTCAGCTGACCGGAAGGGGCAGGGCCTGGCTCCTATAACTCCCAGGCTGTGGCCAGGCAGGCAGTTCCCTGCTGGCAGCCAAAGGGGTGGGAACTCTGCCGAAGCAAGAAGAGAAGAGGGAAAATGCATGAACAGTTGGTACAGGTGAGGGATGGAGCACCCTTGGGGGTGGCTTGAGTGATGTTTTAGCCAAGTGGCAGAAATTTACTTTATAGCCTAGAGGCTTGAGTTTTGTGTTTATTGTTTATGACCAGAGGTTTGGGTGAGGCCTGTTAGGGGTTGGAGGAGGCCTTTAGGGGACCCACGGTGGTTTGGGAACCCCAGCCCTAGAGAGGGGGCAGTGAGAAGGCACAGAGAGAGACTGGGCTGCAAGGAGCCCAAGTGACAGGAATAAGACTGAAGAATGTCCAGTATATCAGTGAGGCTTGGGGTATGGTTAAGGGGTGGTTGGAGCCACGCATAGTCCATAAGGCTGGGGTGCGTAGAAACACCTATTAGTGAAACAGGGCTAATGTACAGGAGGAAAACTGTGTCCAGGGAGCCTGGGAGTTATGTAGGAGACTAAAAGGCAGCCTCCCTACAATATACATTTGATATCAAAGACGTGGCGGGCGAGAATTAAGGGTGCTTTGCAGACAAACTGGACACGGTAAGAGGTGCTAGGGGAGAGTACAGTGACCCTAGGATGCCCCTCCTGCTACATACTGTGTGAGTGACAACAGACCTGTTTAGCTGGCTTTTAAGTAAGAAGTGCCAAATCAAAAACATTCCTAAAATTAGATCTCCCACTATGAGTCACTTATAAAGTAGTAGCCGGCAAAGTCTCACACAAAATATCATCTGTTAATTACAGTACTCTTCTATAAGCCACAAACTCCTAGGAAGTTAGCTTTTACACAGAGTTCAGTATCTGCTTATCACGTTATGCAGTGTTAAATAGCAATCTCCTTTATGAATACAACTTGTGTACAAGTTTTTTTTTGGTGTTAAGGGAAACGAGCTTTATAATGCAAAATTTATTTTATTGTCTCCCAACTTTGATAAGGCCAGGAAATTGCCTTCTGAATATTCAGAGTGAAATGTTTTGCTCTTAATTTTCCCTTTAAATCTCTTTATCTTTAAAATCGATATGGGCATAATGATCACTACAATTCAACTCACTTTAAGAATAATTCAATTACAATTGGACTACTGAGCTATTGGGAAAGGAACAGTAATTTTTATATATGTTTAGACGAACACACTGGGGGGCTGATTTTGATTGTAATATCCAGCTCCAGGGGCAGATCCAGAAGCGATACAGTGGCATGGTTGCAGCTTGCTTTGGACCACACTAGGGAGCTACAACTGGGGACTTTAAGTCCCCAAAGTGGTAAGAACTCTCCCTACACACACACCTCCCTTTCCCACTCACCAATGCCATTGTTCCTGACTGACCTATGGGGAGCTACAGAGCTACTTCTGCCCTGCTCCAGTGGTGGCTATGAAGATCAGTGGAGGGAGAGCCAGGCTCAGCAGGGGACAGCAGTGATGATAGCAGCTGGCGAATACTCCCTCCATGCCCAATCCCCCTGGATGTTCCCTGCAAGCAGGTGCAGGAAGGAGGGAACCCACCCACTACTGTTATTGTCTCTGGCCACTAACCCTGGCATGAGATATGTAGACCTTGATAAGACTAAAACACAAAATGGTAGGTGGTATTCTTCAGTTTCCTCAGCTGTCTTGAGCAGTGATTGGAATCTGGTCACCCACAGAATACGAGTGTCGCTTCTATGCAAAGCTTTTCCTGCGAATTAGAGAAGGACAGAGACCAACTGTCAGTCTTCAGCTAGTTCTCTTTGATTTTGACTAGTCCTGAAATGTGAAAAAGGACTCTAGTGGCATGGCTCTGTCTTGCCTCATGTCTCCTCAGTCCTTTTAAACCCTTGCTCCATGACATTTCTCATCTTGTTTGGGATTTTCTATTCTGTTATCCACAAGCTTAGTCTGAGCTGGAAATCCAGTTCAGCCATCTCCTTAGCATAGGCTAATTTTTCCAGAATTGTTAGTTATGTCATGAACTTATCCCACATGCTAGATTGATTTAGGGGTTTGGGACAAGTTTCTGGATAACAGAATAGAAAATCCCCAAACAAGATGAGAAATGCCATTGAGCAAGGGTTTAAAAGGACTAAGGAGACCTGAGACAAGATAGGACTATAGTGGCATGGTTTTCTCTCATTTTAGGACCATTCAAAAATCAAAGAAAACTAGCTGGAGAGGAGACTGACTGACACTGTTTCTGTCCCTCTCTAATTTTCAGGAAGAGCTTTGCATAGATGCGGCACTCATACAGGTCCTTACAGGGAGAAAGAAGTTCTCTTTGTAATATACATGTTATCCCCGAGAACTGAATAGAAGAATATAAGTAAGCATAAGGAGAAATACTTAAGAAGTGCTGGGTAAGGCATATGACTAAACCCCAAGCTAGCAGAAGCTGGGGTAAGGAGGACTGCATCTTATTGAGAAGTGTAGGGTAAGAATCCTACCCTAGTTCTTACAGTTATTTCCTCACTTTTGTATTTTCAACATACAGCTGATTTATGTGACTTTTCTTGCTTATGTAATAAATGTCTGCTGATTATTCGTGCTAAGTGTAATTTCAAAGCAATTGACAATGACAGGTTTTTCACTCCCATGGGGATAAGGACTTCAAATATTTTTTATAAACCATTAAGAGTATTATCCATAAACTGGAAACAACCCCTCTGCTAGAGATACATATCCTGGATTGAGACGAGCAGAACTAAGGTTTAGTCCAGGGGCAAATTTTAGTCCTCTCAGCGGAATAGTGGAGAGATGTGTGGAGCTGAAGAGCATCTCAAGAATAACACCACTCTGATTTGTCAGAAGTTAAGAACTGCTTTTTTCCTATGCCTTCTTCCCGACAGGATGGATGACGTGCCAAGGACTTTGCCAGTCTGTGGCTGACTCACTACACATCAGGGCATACAATAATACCACACTTTCATAAAACTAACCAGAATTTTTAGAGTTGCACACTGGCAACTTCCACATATCATCACAGAAATTATGACTGCTGAAGTTAGAGAAATTTCTGGCTGGACACATGTTGTCTACATAAATTAAACAAAAGCCAGTTTCCTCAACCTAACTTGGATTGCCCAAGTTTCTCTCCAAAATAACTTTTATTATGAACAATGATGATCCATCAGCATGAACCAGATCTATTTTCTATATAGCTTATTCTATGTGAGGACAAAAAAAAAAAGACAACAACTGGTTCATGCTGAAGTTTAGTGGGTTTCCTTTTTCTCAGAAAAATTCCCCAAATGTTCCAATTCTTTCCTGGCTTACTTTTCCTCCATTACATAACAATTTTATTTTCCCTTCCTGGAGACCCACCCTGGAAAAATCATGGTTTTCACCTTGAAGGGACATTAGGTAAGACGGAAAAAACAAGTCTTTTCTTTTTCCCCAAAATAAGTCCATCTTAACTGACCTAGTGAAAGGTTGTCGACATTTCATTCCAATTCTGAAAAGCTGTTTGGCTCTTTACAGTATCCATTCAAGGTTTTATTCTCATGGTAGTGTAACAAAGCAATTAATTTATAGTACTTTACATTACATGAACATCCCTCAATATTAGAATATGATAAATACAACACTAATGTAAATGGAATATCTTAGACCAGGTTCTTGACCTTTCAAATGTGATATCGCATCCTTATCAGATGCCAAGATCTGGCACTTCAGAGTAAAGCGAGTCTCTATCACGCAATGATTTTACATAATACTGAGGAAACTGTGAAAGAAATCTGTAGTAAGACGTTTACTCCCAAGTCTGTTAGGGAAAAAACAAAACTGTTTTTATTTTACTAATGACACCAAGTTGTGGGGCGAGGTGGGCATGCCGGAGGGAAGGGACAGAATCCAACTAGATCTAGACAAGTTACAGAAGTGGGCAGATGAGAATAGGATGAAGTTCAACACAGACTAGTGCAGAGTGCTGCATCTAGGGAGAAGGAACCAGCAACACACCTATAGGCTGGGGAACACCAAAACAGTGACAGAAAGGGATCTTGGAGTCATTGTCAACTCCAGGGTGAATATGAGCTGCCAATGTGAGGAAGCAGTCAGTAAGACTAACTGTACCTTGTGATGCATCTGTAGATGCATGATAAGCAGGTCCAGGGAGGTGATCCTTGCCTCTATGCGGCATTGGTCAGGCCACAGCTGGAGCAGTTCTGGGTGCTGCACTTCAAGAGGGATGTGGCTAGCATTGAGAGGGTCCAGAGGAGGGCCATTTACATGGTCAAGATCTATGAAGAGAGTCTGAAGGACCTGAATATATTCAGCCTCCACAAGAGGAGGATGAGAGGGGATCTGGTGGCCATTTACAAACTCAATGGGGGGGACCAGCAAGAACTGTGGGAGGCTCTATTATCCCGGGCACAACTGGGGTTTACTAGGAATAAGGGCCACAAGTTGTTAGAGAGAAGGTTCAGGCTGGATATCAGGAGATGCTATTTTACAGTTAAGGCTGCCAGGCTCTGGAATGGCCTCCCAAGGGAGGTGGTGCTCTCTCCTACATTGGGGGGTCTTCAAGAGGAGGCTGGACAGATAGCTGGCTGGGGTGATATGTTCCTGGCACCCATTCCTGCCTGGGACAGGGGGTTGGACCTGATTATCTGCTTAAGTCCCTTCTGACCCTAAGCACTATGAAAACAAACCACTATCCTTGAAGTCTAAGGCTCCAAATACTTATTCAGCATCTGTCACTTTAAAAGTTATTTTACTAAAGAACACCTGCAAATAAATGATGCTTACTGTTAATAAATTGGGTTGCCTAAATGATTCAATTTAAAGAAAAATATTGTTTCATAAATCTTTATTTAAAAATTTGTTTTTCAGAAGTGCTGAACCCTCATAGCTTCCTTTGACTTCAGTGAAATTAATTCAGCACTTTAAAAAAGTTAGTGGCCTGCTTTTCTAAATTAATATTTATTTTATTTACATGTTTCATGACACCTTCTTTACAACTAAAAATGTATTATATGAGCTGTCCTTTCAGGGTGGCAACTTCTTATTTGTAGGTAGCTTGATATACATTGTCCTCTCTAGTCCTTTCTAGTAGGGACTAGGGCTGTGCAAAGCTTTGTTCCCCGATTCAATTAAGTGGAGATTTGGCCCAGTTCTATGGCCAAATCTCTGAATCCAAATCAAAATCGGAGGACCCTTTAATTTCTCCAAATCAAATTGGAACCCTCTGAATTGACTCAGAAATTCAGACAGACTCAGCTTTAAATTTTTTTTCTACATACCTCTAGGTAAGAGGTGGCTTGTGAATGCTGTGATACTGGGGCACATAGACCATCCTACAGGAGCATGGGGGGCTACCCAACACGCTCAGCAGCAGACCTAAAAGTGGACCGGAAGCAATTCTGGTCCACTCCATGTCTGTCAGGGGGGACCCTGCACTCCCTTGTGTCGCAGGGCACTTCCGCGCCCCACTCCTAAGGAGGCTTAAACCCGGGAGGGGGAGGTGTGTAGCAGGCACTAGGGTGCTTGCTACTGGCAATAGTGATTTGGGCTTAGCTGCCAGTCAACAGGGCAGCACAGCTGGCGGTTGCTAAGGCAACCAATTGGGTCAGATGACCAGAAGGGGGCAGGGCCTGGCGTTGTGGGGTGTCCCGACCCCAGCCCAGTGGGGCAGTATCGGGAGCAGAGCCCAAGCAGGGCATAAGACTCAGAAGACGGGTCAGGGGGCCAGGCACGGCTACAGGCCACTTGAGCCCCAAACGCGGGAAGTGCAGGCGACGAAACCCCAGTGAGGGTAAGAGCGCGTGAGCGTGGGGAGACAGGCCCCAGTGGGGCACTGCCTGTACAGGAGGAGCCCCGGAAGGGGGTGAGGTTATTGAGGAGCCCCGGAAGAGGGCGAGGTTATTGAGAGGCCCAGAGAAGGGGCGAGCTACACGTGAGAAGCCCTGGTGAGGGCAAGCTACACGAGAGAAGCCCGGGAGAGGGCACGTACATATTGAGAGGCCCCAGTGTGGGCGGAGAGTGCGAGAGGCACGAGCCATAGGCCCTGGCGAGGGCGAGCGCGCGATTAGGGAGCCCGGCGAGGGCAAGCGCGCGATTAGGGAGCCCGGCGAGGGCGAGCATATGAGTGAGACACCCTGGAAAACCAAGGTAGACACAAGAACATCCGGAACAGCTGAGAGGCTTGGGGCGTGGTATTGGGGTGGAAGGAGCCACAAGATGCCCATAGGGTTGGGGCACCAGAGTCCATTCACGTAGAGCAGGGACCAGAAGGACAAGAGCACCAGATCCAAGGGGTTGAATAAGGCAGCCTCCCATTAGTATTATAGAACATCTAAGTTGTGGCGGGCGAGAAAGAGGGTGCTAGACCGGCAACTTGGCACGGTAGGGGCACCAGGAGAGATCACAGCTGCTCCTGGGTCCCTGCCCCGTGACAAAGTGGTGCATTGGCCGGGAACTACCAGCCGTGTGCAGGGGAAAAACCCGTGTCCCTTGAAAGGGGAGAAAGAACCCAGGGCTAAGATAGATGGACATTCATAGAAAAAAGAATTGTACCACAGTTTGGCAGTGGTGCAAGGTGAGGATACCCATTATTGGGAAGTTTGAGGCAAGACTGAGGCCCTGACATGGGGAAAATAAGGTCAGAGCGAGAAGGTCTCAAAGGGTAACGATGGACGGCCAGGGGCCAGAAAACTTTGTTGAATGGTTAAGAATGGAAGAGATGAAAGAAACAGTAGCCCAACTAGAATGTGACCTGGCTCTAGCAGAGGCCCAAAGAAAGAGGGCTGAGGCCAAGGCAGCGACGTTAGAGCAACAAATGTCGCCAGGCAAGAAAGAAGGGGGAACAAAAGAGATCAGGCGCCTGATGGCAGTGGAGGCAGAGAAAACACGAGAAATAGAAAGGTTGCTGGCTCAAGAAGCTCAGAAGGGCCAAGAGAGGGAGGAAAGGCTGCAGAGGATGCAGGCAGAAATGACGGCCTGGATGGCACGGTCTCCTGATGGTGGTACAATTCAAGTAGAGGAACAATGGGAGGTGCAACAAGAGTTAGAAGTAGCCAAAACCCTAATAGGGGCCCTTCAGCAAGAAATCTGTAGCCAGGAGGACCAGATAAAGGAGCTATGGGAAGACAGAGAAGTGGCAGGAGGGATGTTTGGAGGCTGAACAGTTGGTTAGACAGCTGCAGGAAGACCTGCGTGAAAACCGTGCCCAAACAGAGAAAGATAACAAAGTATTGGTGCAGGATATGGAAAAGATAAAGGCTTTTATGATATGCTATGAGGCCCTGCGCGAACAACATCAGGCCCTTGAACAGGAGAAAGAGAATAGGAAGAGAGAGACAGAGGGGCTAAGATCTCGGGTGCAGGACCTGGAGGCAGAAAAAGATCAGCTCAGTAAACAGGTTCAGTCATTTAAGACTCTCCTCAAGGATGGCCAGGCCAGAGAGGCAGGCTTAGCCGCAGAAAAAGAACAGCTACAGGTGGAGCAGCAGACCTTGGAGGAAAAGATAAGGGAACTGCAGAAGGAATTAGAGAGGTGGCAACTGAGAGGTAGCCAGGTAGAAGACTTGGCACAAGAGTTGCGGGATAAGCTGTGGGAAAGTGAGGCACGAGCAGCAGAGATGGATAAGCTGATTTTACAAGAAGGGGAACAGGTTAAGAGCTTTCAAGCGAACCATGAACTATTAGAAAAGCAGCGGTTGTCCCTGGAGGGAGATCTAAGGGACTTAGGGAAGGAAAAGGAGGAGATATGAGCCTGGTTACAGAAAGCGGAGATGGACCAAGAAAAGCTGGCGCATCAGGTACAATTACTTGAAACCCACTTAGCAGATAGCCGAGTCCAGGAAAAAGGGACTAGGACCGAGAATGAGAAATTACAACTCAAAGTGCAGGATGGACAGAGAGAGGTCCAGAGGTTGATGGTGGAAATGGGCACACTGCGAGAAGCAAATGGCCAGGTAGTTGCAAAGATCCGAGACCTGGAGAGGTTCAAAGGGCCAGGAGATGAGGTGACGAACTGGGTAGAAATAGGATGGGCACCTCAAGCCATAGGCACTGCAGACATGATGCGGGGAAGTTTGGAAGAACTGGGGAATCAACTAGTAGAGTATGTGGAGGCTGCCCAGGCAGAACACCGAGGGCAATACCAAGAGTTAGAGGTATTGAAAGAAGCTCTGAAGGGAGTAGGGAGTCTCCTAGAACTGGCCCGAGCTAGGATGCTGCCTCTGTCAGAGCCAGCAAAGTTCCCCGGAGAGCAGAGTTCAGAAGATCTGCGAGAAACCCATGAGTTACGTGACCAGTTGCAAGGATAAAGGAAGGAGCAGAACAGCTGGTGGGACGAGTCCCATCCATTGAGACCCACCAGAAAGACAGATGGACCACAAAGACAGCACTAAGAGCCGCAAAGGAGCAGCCAGAGGAGTTTCCCAAGGCCAAGGGTCCAGAAAGAGGAAGCTGGGCCAGGGCAACTGGGGAAAAGCACCAGGGAGGGGAGTCCCACAGAGGAGAAGCTGGGGTTATTACAGGCAGAGACCCTGTTAGATCTCCTGCAACATTGGAACCAGGAATGGAACCAGTGGCGGAAGAGTTACATGAATGAGATGAGCCAGCTACGGCAACAACAAAAGGAATGGGCTAGCATACAGGTGGAGAGACAAAGCGTAGGGCTCACCCAGGGACCGCAAAAGGGAGTAGGCTTAGGGGAGAACAAGGTGACAAAACAGGAGGAACCAGTTCCCCCAGAAAGTGAAGCCTACGATGAGATTAGCCTGGATGGGGCGCGAGCGGCCCTATGCCGAGAGCACTCAGAGCCCAAGGTAGAACAGGCAGATGGGAAGTCAGTGGGGCCCAACAAATTAGCTGGTACCCAGAAACAGGACATGAGGAGGAGGGTACAACCAGTCGGGAGGGGATCCCAGCTGGAGAAAAGACCTGGGGTCTATGTAAATGACATCCCTAGGCAGGTCACCTGGTGGATGCTGAGAAACATAGTGGAGAAGAAAGTCGGGGGTGTAGCTCATGTAAAGATCTTCAAAGGGTCGGTAGGAAGATCCATGATCCAGGGGAGAATTGAATTTTGGAGGGAGGAATATGCCCAGAAGGCATTAAGGAGGCAATGGGAGATATGGGGGAGGCTCCAAGATCTCCAAGGAGCTAGAGAGAAACAAGAGAAAGTACAGTTTGCCCAGAGGAAAGGATCCAAGGGCGTGCAAAGAGAAAGTGGACGGCCCCGAGGAAGAAGAGAGAGAAGACCCCCCAGGGGGTAGGCCGAGTCTCAACCAGCAAGGAAGGTAATGTACCAAGGTCAGCTAGGGTGGGGGAACTGCCTGCGGCAGGGCAAATCCCGGAATATCCCACATGGTGTGCCTTGGGTAAAAGGCGGGCAGGAGGCGCCTTAAAACCTCCGCCACTATAGGTTGAGATGATCGGAGGACGAGAACCCAGGCCTGAGAAAGCTGTGACAGAAGGCACCATGAGCCAGAATGAAGACTTGGCTCGGTGACTTACGAACTTAAGGGGAGGATGTGTTGCAGGGCACTTCCGCGCCCCGCTCCTAAGGAGGCTGAAACCCGGGAGGGGGAGATGTGTATCAGGCACTAGGGTGCTTGCTACTGGCAATAGTGATTTGGGCTTAGCTGCCAGTCAACAGGGCAGCACAGCTGGCGGTTGCTAAGGCAACCGATTGGGTCAGATGACCAGAAAGGGGCAGGGCCTGGCCTTTATAAACAGAGAAGGCTGAGGCCAGAGGCAGTTCCCCTTTGGCAGCCTGAGCAGAGCAGAGCAGCCTGACCGCCGGCATCATGGTACAGGGTGGGGAGAACCCTGACAGGGAGGTTTTAAAGGAGAGCCAAGGTGGTAAAGAATTTACGTTATAGCTGGGAGGCTTATGTTGTATTGCAGCCGGTGGGCTTATAGTTTTGGGTTTTCCGTTTGGTTGTTTGTGTAATACCGGAGGACCGGGAGAGGCTGTAGGGGTTGGAGGAGGCCTCAGGGGAGCTCCCCAGCAGTGGCACGGGGGTTCCTGGTGCCCTGGGAGGGCACAGCAGGTGGAGTGCTGTAGGGTGGCGCTGCGTTGTGGGGTGTCCTGACCCCAGCCCAGTGGGGCAGTATCGGGAGCAGAGCCCAAGCAGGGCATAGGACTCAGAAGACGGGTCAGGGGGCCAGGCACGGCTACAGGCCACCTGAGCCCCAAACGCGGGAAGTGCGGGTGATGAAACCCTAGTGAGGGTGTGAGCACGGGGAGACAGGCCCCAGTGGGGCACTGCCTGTACAGGAGGAGCCCCGGAAGGGGACGAGGTTATTGAGGAGCCCCGGAAGGGGGCGAGCTACACGTGAAGCCCTGGTGGGGGTGCGTACATATTGAGAGGCCCCAGTGTGGGTGGAGAGCGCGAGAGGCACGAGGCATAGGCCCCAGCGAGGGGAAGCGTGCGATTAGGGAGCCGGGCGAGGGTGCGTACACGGAGAGGCCCGGGAAGGGCCATATGAGTGAGACACCCCAGAAGGGGCCACTTAAGAACAAGGTAGACACAAGAATGTCCAGAACAGCTGAGAGGCTTGGGGTGTGGTATTGGGGTGGAAGGAGCCACGCGACGCCCATAGGATTCACGTAAAGCAGGGACCAGAAGGACAAGAGCACCGGATCCAAGGGGTCGAATAAGGCAGCCTCCCATTTAGTATTATAGAACATCTAAGTCATGGCAGGCGAGAAAGAGGGTGCTAGACTGGCAAATTGGCATGGTAGGGGTGCCAGGAGAGATCACGGCTGCTCCTGGGTCCCCGCCCCATGACACCTTGGTTTGGCAACTGGCACCTTATGGATCTAGGGGAGGCACCTGGGGTCTCCCCACAGCTGACTGCTGAGCTGAGGGGCCACAGTCTTCCCCCCCCACCCATGTGCTCCTTGGCAGACCCAGAAGTGGACCAGAAGTACTTCCATCTATTTCTGGGTTTGCTGCCAAGTATGTGGAGGGCCCCCCCAACCCCCCCCACACTCCTGTGGGATGTTCCATGTGCCCCAGCTTTGCAGTGTCCACAAGCCATGAGGTATATAGAGGAAACATTTAAAGCTGTGTCTATGTCTGAATCAGCATCAAATCTTCAGATCTGGCCAAATCAAATTATGGACAGCCTGAATCGGGGACAGTAATTTGATTTGAATTGCTGAAGTCAGAATCTGAATGGACTAAAGCCTGCTTTGCACACCCATAGTAGGTACCATCCTCTTGCACGTTTGCCTTCCATTAAGGCCTTTAGACTTATTCCACACACTTCTCCCATTTTCCTCCCTGATCTGGCCTTATAGCATCTTCAGGGATATAATTCAATAACAACCTTATTTAAAAGTACAGGCTTCTTTACAGCAATCAGTGTCTTTTAGATGGAATTAACAGTTGTGGAAGAAATCAAGCTTCATGCTGTGGTTGAATCAGAATTGACGGAGCCAGCTCTTCTTTCTTTAGGGCTATACTGTGATCACAGGGGGAATTCCATACAGCAAGGCAAATCACCCACTTGTCTGTTTCAAAGGATTTCTCAGACTCTAAGCATATTTATACTTAAGACAGAGAAAGAAAAAAAATGACCTTGGACAGTAAGTCACTGATCTAACACATACACAGACATGCAGGCTGTTTATTTAAAGAAGAGTGAAACATTGTGCTTATAGAAATAGTTATCAGTTTCTGGTTTCTCAGAGAGAAAAATAAACTTAACGTCCATACAGAGGGTAATGTATCGAGACAAAAACAAGGCATGCAGAATTCCTTATCTCAGAACATTTAACTGAAATAAGCACTTCTGGTCTCCATCTGTTTTTCTAGTCAAGTAGGCCAAAAGCCTCACTAAATTTACTACTACATAGTTGAGGTTGAAAATTTGAGGACAGTGATATTTGCCATTCAATTCATGGACATCATTGGTCTTTCAAGATGAGACTAGATTACTTGGCAGAGGAAAAAAAAACAAACATGAAAGATTTTCTTCGTCTCCTAGACAAGTCCAGAGTTCTGTGCGCTGCTTTTATTTTCCATTGCACTGATTGCTGGGGGCATTTTTTTAGTAAATGTTACCTAAGGAGAATTTGACAGTGCATAAAATCAATTGTATAGATCCAGTGCCCCTAATAATCTCTATAGAGCATAGGGAAGTACTTTGGCTGTAGTCCCAACACATATGCAGGAGCAGAAGGATATAGGTTTAAGGATTTCTTTCCAATTTACCCACATAACCTCCAGTTTCGCAGACTTCATTCGGTTGCAATTAAATTCAACTCAAAGCATAGAATTTGAACTACGACAAAGTGATTAGTCCAGAAAGGGAGGGCTGCAACCGAGTAGACATAAGCCCAATATTCAAATGTAACATCCTATCAGAACTGTCTAATCTGATGTTTTGATGCTTAAAATTACACAAAACACAAGACTTGGGTACATCTGCATGCTATTGTTAGAAATGGAATATTGTTAGAAATGCACAGCTTGCATCTTGCACCTGATAAGAAAGAAACACTGCCAAGGACTTTTTTCCTTGGCCAGCCTTGCCACAGCTCTTATACTAAATCGCAGACTCTCCCCCAGCTTCCCCCTAGCCTTTCTCATGCAGATTACAGAAGCTGGAATTCAACTGACTGTGTCCTTGAAAGGGGGGGGTTAAACTCTTGGTGACCTATAATAGTCTCTGAGCATGCTCAATTAGCTGATGCATATTTACCTCTCCGCCCTGCATACTTAAGTAGTTAATTATAATATACATGCGATGTATGTAGTGATGTAACCACATGTATGTTTGTATGAAACGGAAATGAGCTGTAAGAGTTCCTGTTTCTGCACACGTGCCCAGGAGGAAAAAGATAAATACAGCCTGCAAAAATTCCTTGGTGGGTTCAGAGTAATCTGAGTTTTTGACTCTGCTCTGACCCTATTTGCAAATACACCTTTTGTGCCATCTAATATGTGTGTCTGTGATACTTTGCGAGCCTCCAAGAAACAAACCGCAATCTTTTGCATCACTACGTTGGTAGCTTAATTGTTTAAGTGCTTAAATGTCCATTTCACTCAGAGAAGCTGAGTAAGTGGGAGCCTGAGGGCCCTGGCCCCCCTCAGGAAGAGGGCTGTCACCCAAAATGCATACAATTTTCTACATGTCCATCATCTTAGGGCCCCCTGGCAAAAAAAGTCAGGACCTATGATTTCACCTAATCACTCATGTATCCAAATGGGAAATCAGGGGAACCTGTGTAGGAATTTGTAACTTGAAAGTAGATCTAGGACAACAATAATTAGTGTCATTTATGAAAAGATAACAGTTGATTTTTTTTTTTTCCGGGGGGGGAGACAGACAAACAAAAGCCTGAAATCTTTTTACTAGTTATACAAAATAAAAATGAGAACAGAATTTAGGTTTGGGTTTTGTTTAGTTGTGTTTTTTGCATTTTTTCTTTTGTTTTAAGAAATAAGTGTGCCAAGAGAACAAGATGTTTCATGATGAAATCCGACTAGCATATTTATACAGTAGTTACTTTGGGCCATAGTGCCAAAATATTAAAGTCAGTGACAGCAAGATCAGGCTTTTGAGTGAGAATTATTACTAGGTATGCTGAAAAGCTTTTCTTTAAAAGTATATTATATATTTCTAGAGTATACTGCTGCCCCTTCCTCCAAGTTATTACACTGTACAGTCTAGCAGATGGATCGTCTATATTCTTTTTATAGAAAGTTAGTGGTAGACAGCCCAGTGCAGTGCCATGTAGTGAGGGAGAACTAGTACTACTGCCTGAGAAGGTCTCAGTGGGGAGAAATCAGCCTTGGCAAAGTGCTAACACAGCAGAGCTGCTTCTAGTACCCAAATCACTCAGGCATGTTGACATAGTACAAAAAAAAAAAAAAAGACATGCACACAGTTTTCTGTAAATAAAAAAAAGGCACTTATACACTTGTTCTGGAAGAGGTGGGGCAGCTTTAGAGTGCCCCCACCACTATTTTGTAGCACAGAGACACCAATACACAAGATGCTGGAGTCTATTGGAGGGTGGGAGTTGCTATGCTCCAGAAGACTTGATTGAGTCTGCTCTGACCCACAATAATTACAGTTTTTCAGGATGACCATGGCATTTTTAAAACATTTGCTTAACTGACTAGCTACTGAACCTTTGTTCACATAGCAGAGCTTTGTACATATTGCATTGCACTTCAAGTTAGGAAACAGTTATGGTTTTGAAGATACTACAAGCTAGAGATGGTAAATAAGGGTGCAGTTACAGCAGTCCAAAGTAGACTTGATTAATTGGAGCCACTCTAATTAAAGCATTGCTTCCCATTTACCCCTGGAGCACATATACAAGATATGCCCCAAATGACCGTGTGCAAGATATTCTGATGAATTAACTGGGCCTCAGAAAGGTAGCAAAACACCAATGCAGCTAAAGTTGAATATCACAAGAGTGGCATTACTGTACTTGTGTGAACACAAACTTAGAGTTTGTTCCAATGAAGTCAAAATTAGTCTAGTTTCCTGTCCCAATTATAGTAACTTACCTACCACAATCACAACCATGACATAGTAGAAAGAAGTGTGTACTACCAATAACCTCAAGACTGAAGCCTCCTGAAGTTTTGTACTCTTGACCTTGCCCCATGGATGAGCCTACCAAGAGTGAGATTTCCAGACTAATAGCAATTAAAAAAAAAAAATTACACATATACACATAGTTGTGGAGAAGGCAGATGGAGAAAGAATACTTCAAAATGGTTGCAAAGGTATATATGACAGCTATACCAGAACAGGTTTTCCTTCCCATCAAATTGTTTCCATCCTGTGAAGTACTGTAGAATTGCTGATGCACAACAGCATTCCCACATAAAAAAGACTTGCAAAGGCATCTTCCTTCTGTAGGAAGTTTTACAGCAATGAGATACTGTTAGCAATTACCAGAATTCCCTAGTCTCAGACCTACATGGCCATTTGTGTGATGGTTGTTTTGTACTTGGAACTGAGACAGGCGTGCAGTTTGGCAGCTACAATCATGAGTGAGTAGACTTAATTAGGATATACTCCATTCATCCCATTTGGGAAAGGGGCTAGAAAAAGGTGCCTCAAAAAAACAACCCATTTAATTTCACCTAACTGGAAAGCTATGTCCAGTGGGGTTACCATCTCTGGTCCAAATCCACAACAAAAGATTGCAGCCTAGTACATTTGCACCCTGGCGAATAATTCCAACAGTGAGACCAGAGCAAAAAAACCAGCATTCATGGCCAGAGAACTTGCACAATTCAATACAGACATGCTTACATATGATGAGAGTAGATGTGCAGGCAAGGGGCAGCTCACAGAGCATGGTAGCAATGATAGTCACTTTTCCTTTCCAAAAAAAAAAAAAAAAAAAAGACCGACTCATCCATAGTGCTGATTTTTCTACTGAGACCAAGATTGTTACTCAGATGCCAGAGTGTGTCTGGTTGGCAAATTTGCATCTTGTGCAACATATCACTTCTGTCAGTGCCCAATTGCTCCCTTTAAAATGCTCTACAGCCAGGCCCTGACTGGAGTGCATGGTTGCAGAGCATTTTAAATGAGGGTTAATGTCAGATTATCAGGCACCTCTTTAAGGAGGGTTCAGGTGGAGGTATTCTGAAGCAGAGGACTGCTATTAAAACTTCTGTTAGTCCCTGCTCCCAAGCACAGCTGAGCCAATGCAGCCCAGCCCAGCCCTGCCCTGCCTGTAAGATTGGCGTTTAGGATGGAGGAGGGGAAGGGGAAGAGGATTGGGGAAGAAGAGAGTGGGGTGTAGATTAAAGCACCACGGAGTTACAGCAGGGTGCTGCCCATCTCTCTGCACTGTTAAAAACAAAACAACACACACTGTCTACCAGATAGGTGACAAGGGGTTGTTAAAAAACAAACAAAAAAAACAGAACATGCAGTTACATCCTTAGAATTGGAAGGTGAAATATGAACATAGATAAAACTCGTGTCCCAAAATCAAAGTCTAACTTTTTTTTGTATTAATAAAGTCATGTTAGCAGTGTCTCTTTTTGAATATAGAAAAGCATTTAGTACAATAATTTCACCCACCAATCCAGCAGAAATGATGGCCAGTTGATTCCCAAACTCAGTGGCTGGTATCAGTGGATAATCTTTATGGCTGGCACAGACAGATATTTTCCTGAATTTATGATGCACTCGATTTCTTGCTGCCCCCTTTTATGCTTTTCTTTAAACTTGACTCCACAGATGACTCTTTGCTTTCAGATTGGTCTCTCTTTGGTCAAACTGTCCATATTTCATCCTGTTGGTATTATTATTTTGTTCAACAGGCCCATCACGCGCACACCTCTTAATTTGGCCTTTTTCCAGTGTCTCAATCTGGTCATCGTCCATTGGTTGTCTCATCACCTTTTGTTTGTTCCAATCATTTCACTCCAATTCATCTGGTTAGTGCCAAATTGAGTTAATGAGCTGGTAACAAGACTATTACTAGGTTATGGTAAAAGAACTTCTCACCAGTGATAGAAAGGAAAATATACAAGGTATGAGCACTATGAGCTCTGCACAAATAGCTCAAGGCCAGCTCATAAAGCAAAATGAAAAGTTCAGATAATAATGAGGCTATACAGAACATAAGCATTGATTTAATAAGGCCAAATACAAAAAGGAAAACAAAGTTTTAACAATACTGTAATTCACCACTCTATAAATAGTGGTAGTAGCTTTAAAGCATAAAGTATGATAAGCACAATGGCACTCCTTGTGACCTTTCATCTTCAACTTACCAACAGACAATGTTCAGTCATTAGTTCATACACCCATGCAGATGATGAAACAAAAAAGAAAATCCTGCTCTAAACTTGACCAAGTCCTATCATCTGTCCCCAAAGCAGATTAAGATTATAACTAGGCAGGGCAGTGTTTGCTATAAGGAACTCTCAAATCATGTCAATGTGAAGCTGGTGTGAGTATACAGGACTCATGTTCATATTCTCAGATTTGTTTCTTCATGAAGTTATTAAATTAGTATATCAGAGAACCAGCAACTATTGTAAGGACACTTATAGACATTCAGTTTCTCTTTGGAGAGTTGCTGCTCTCCCAGAAGTCAAGAACATATAGATGTTCAGAGTTTCTCCCAGAGCAAAATAAGTTGGATTTAACCAGAGTTAAATCATCCCCTGGATATTTTCTCCTGGAAGAACTACACATCTTCTCTTCTGATAGAAGCCACAGCACAGTTCTCCAGCATCCCAGGATGCTTTGCTCCCGTGGTCCACTTCTCCCCCCCAGGAAGACAGTATTGCTTGCTAGACTCTGCTGCTCCAGGCCATCAGGAAGTAGAACATGCCCCCTTCACAACCCCACATTGTGTTGATCAGGATGACTCTAATCAGTTTTGGTAAACCAAACAGGTTTACACTTCTGCCATCTATCAGGAAACAGACTGGGAAGCCTGAAGTGTGCCAGGATGTGTACAGGGGATTCCTGGCTGCACAGTGGCAGCACTGCAGGTTCTCAGCATTCAAGTGTCTGTTTAGGCATCTCTGGGTAAATTTTTCTACAAGGAGAGTAAACCAGGGAGAATTCTACCAGATAATTTGAATATTATATATTAATATTATATATGTAGCTCCCGCTACATGTCACCAATGGTGCCCAACCAACATTGATTAGGAACCTCTACAGAACCCCAGAATAATAATAATTAAAAAAACAAACTAAGCAATAGGCCTGTGTGAGGCAGCTAGTATTCACTTCAGATTCAGCTGATTCAATCAATTCAGCCAAATCAGATTTGGAGGTTCAGCTGCTGCCGAGGAAAAAAACAAACAAAAAACCAGCCAAATCTCTGAATCAAATAGGCCCCACTTGCTCCCCCAGCCTCAGCAATGGCTGCCCCACCTGGACCCAGCATGCCTGTGCATTGGAAAGAAAAAAGGAATAAATGCCTTGCACTCACTAGCTCCTGCCAGGTGGAAGGGGCAATCCGCCATGTCTCCCACTGCGTGGTGGGGGCTCTACCATGAGCCTCCAGAAGCCCTGACAGCCATTGCAGCGAACAGCGAATGCAGGGGGGTTGTTTTTGTTTTTTAAAAAGGGCCAGAAGGCTGGAGCTGGGTGGGGCAGGCAGGGGGTACCCCCCACTCCAACCCCTGCTTACCAGAACAGAGCCCAGGTTCAGCTCCTTGTGGCAGTGAGCAGGAACTGCCCAAATCACCAAAATTGATTTGGAGGCTTTGAATTAATTTGGATCTTTTTATTGGTCTCCTGATTTGATTCAGATTTGGAGATTTGGCTGCCAGATTGAGGCAAGTCTCCTCCGAATCAAATCAGCACCCAAAGCTTTGCACAGCCCTACTAAGCATTATGGATTTCTGTTACATTGTTCAAAATCTGTTCTATTTGCTTAAGAACAAATATGATGTTGTGAATGGTAAGAATCCTTCTTCCATTTAAGAAGAATTTGAATTGGCTTCTCTCCCTTTAAAACAAAAAAACCTGACAAATTATTTAATTCCCTTTTGGAAAGCATAGAAATTTTGTATTTTACTCATCAAATTTACTTGTTTTCCTCAGATGGAAAGGTACTTTTGACTTCAGCTCCAGGTTTTAAATGAGTTAGTCTTCAAAACATTTCAGTCCTCCTTCTCCTGCTTTTCACACATTACAGTTAACATTCAGGCTGCTGTAGTTGTTCTCAGTTCTTCTTACTCAAACTGATATTTATTAAGCAGTCAAAGCTGACATCCGAAGTGGTACATTAATGTTATCAAAGGAAAACAACTAGAATAATTAATAAAATTACACTGACATACACTTGTGTGTGTATAAAGAAATCAACTCAATTTGTTCCCATGAGGGTTTGTGGCTTGATCCAAAAGTCAGCTGAAACTAGTGGAAAGATTCCCCATGATTTCTGTGTTCTTTGGCTTAAGGCCTTTATAAAGGATTTAAGGGAATACACTGAAAGTTTCCCACCTAATCTGTCTTCTACTTTAAAGTAAGTTAGTGGTAGTGAAGGTAAAAAACCAAAAAAACAGAACTGTGACAGGGAGCCAGCTTGGGGCCAGGTCTTGACATGGACCTGCCCACCTGTCCAGGGCAGTCTGCCCGTTTTTGCCTTCCATGACTTGCTGTTTAATAACCTAGATATAATAAAATGGGAGGCTGTCCATTTAATACCCAATGCCAAGGGGTTTGGCACAGGCTCTGATCTCCCCTTACCATGCTCCATGCCTAGCAGATAGCATCCAGAATTGTAATGGGCTGGGCCAAATTCTGCCCCTTGTTGGATCTCTAGCATTCTGCCCTGCTCAGGCCTCATACATCCCATCTTACTCTGTGCAGCCCTTTGGGTCCCCCCACCCTACTCTACACAGCCTTTTTGGCTTCTCTTATGCACTCTAGCTGGTACACATGCCACCCTGTTGTGTGGCCACCAGCCTGGCATGGAGCAGAAGGCCAAATTCAGCCACTGACTCCTCTCTCAGGCACTCTCTGCCCCCTCACATGGGCTACTGGGGTCATGTGTCTGTCTTGTCCCAAGCTCTCCTTTCTGCAGGCTACAGGCACTCAGCCCATGGGGCTCAGGTGTCCAGAGATGTGCCTGCCTTTCCCCTCTCCTGCTCTCTAAGTTACCCACCAGGGAGTCAGAGCTGGAGTTATAAAAGGCACCCCTACCCACCTTTCACTGGGGAGGTAACTAGCCTGGCATTTCTAAGGGAATGTCCCACCATGGACAGCCCCACCAGAGCACCCTTCCCCAGCAGGGTGCAGTTTCCGGTCATGCCCAGGACCAGAAGCCTCCTACCATCCCCATCGCCCCTACCCTTACCTCCAAGGCGTTCCCGAGCAGCCACATGTTTTTCTAGCTGCCAGCTCAGCTCCGAGTGCCTGAGCTAAAATGGAGTCTGCTCAGCTCTCCTCCAATCACAGGGCCCTCACAGTTTCATGTACCTGCCAGCTGCCCCCCAAAGCCCTTGTCTGTCCTGCCACAAGCTTAAAAAGGAAAAAAGAGACTTTAGAGGTTAAGTAGTACAGACTACAACAAGAAATGGCTTAACAAAGTTCACCAAAATACTTTCTTATATGAAAGAAAGTGTGTCAAACACAGATTCCCCCCCTTTAAAACAAAAAATTTAGCATTCAACTATTTTAAATGGCAATTACCAGTAATTGACCAGAAGTTAATTTGGCATTGGAAAATATTCTGAGATTTAAGACATTGCTGTGTATATTAGAGATTACAGGAGAGTATTATGTTGCCAAATGTTCTTAGTTTAACACACTTCCTTCTAGGATACATCAGTAAAAAGTACCCCTTTTTCTTGTGTTTCTCTTGGTAGAAGAGAGGAGGAAAAAGTCCCTCGGTGATTCAATATTGTACAAAAATGAATGTTTAAAAGACAGATATAGGGCAAGAGGCAAGGTCCAGGTCATAGTCACTGGTTCAGGGCATCAAGGCCATACATCATTCGAGGCACAGAATCAAGGGTCATAGTTATTGGCTCAAGGATCAATAGTGTTGATCAGGTTGTTCCCATTTTCTTGCAGATCCCTTAAATCAGGGGTATGTAACCCCTATCTCATGGGCCAAATCTAACACCTGATGTGGTGTAATCCATGGGCTCTAATCCTGCATACTAGGTCAGGTACGCAGAGCAGCATGAGCTCCCAAACTTAGTGTGCAGGACTGGGTGGCAGCTGTGTAGAGCTAGCTGGGGGTACATGGGGCACAATTCAGGTGTGTAGGCCTAATCTTGGTGTGTGGAGTCTGATCCCACACCATGCCAGTTATCTAGCCCACAGAGCCAGGTAAGTTGAGCACCACTGCCTTAAATAGTGGACTGACCTCCTGTACAATATCCAACAGTGGGGTTTAGGGACAAGATGCCAGTCGGGACACAAAAATACATGGGAAGAGAGTCATTCTACCAATGGAGAATCCTTCTCAAGTGACAGTTACGTGAGGAAAAAAAACCCAAATGTCATTAGGGATGGCCCAAGATGAGTCCTGATTTCTCAGAATACAGTTCCTGGAGCTGCAGTCCAAGCACAGCATGTCTTGCATCTTTCAAACTGCCCAGTGAGTTCTTGTACCATCACAAGCTCAAGACTGTGGTGTCTAATCAGAAACTGTCTCATAAATCAGCAGATGCAGCAGCCTCAGCCAACATCTGTAGTACAATCATCTAGGCCTCATGCTCCAAATACTAATGAAAAGCCTCAACATGTCCCAGTATCTTCAAACAAGACTGAAGGTACTCCTAAACCAAAAAATGAAAAGGCAGTGGTCTGATGACTTCAAAATCAGCCATCCTCAGGGAAAAGGGGCAGGGGGGAGGAAAAAAGAATTGAAAAGTGTATCTGGTTCATGAAAAACAGAGCAAATTTAAACACTTTCAATGCCAGAATAAATCTCAGTTGAAGGAAGCTGGAGTAGAGCATCAGCTGAGGAGAGAAGTAGAAATACAGGTCTCATCTTGGGTAAAAGACAAAAACCCCCAAACCAAAAAAAAACCCACCCACAAAAAACCAACCAACCAACCCACCCTCATTACAAAATCAATGTCCTTGGCAATACTGATTTTGTTTCTAAATGGAGTAAGTGTAAAGATACTGATCTCTATAGATGTTAAGAAATATTCTGTAAGGATTTGGACTATAGGAAGAATAATTTTGAGCAATGAGACAGACACACAAGATACCCAAGTCAAACTGCCAACCTAACATGAAACAAGCGCAAGGTGTTAAGCAAATAGAGTACTGAAGGAGGATGCCATTGTTATGCACTAGTAGAAATGCTGAAGGCTAATCTGAAAGATTGTATGATGCTAGTCTTGCTTTTATATGGCTAATGTAATGCATTCTACCTAAATATCTCCAGCCTATTATTTAATGAGATAGATGAATGATGCATTAACTGGGAGTCTTGTTAAAAAGGTAGAAGTAGCATCTTTAAATAGCCAAGGGATTGAAAAAAATTGATACAAATATGGTACCAGCTCCACAGCTCTCCAATGTCAATGTACAGCTGCAGAGCACTAGGAAAACAACCTAATGAATCACAGCCTGTAATTGTAGGAAGCAGTGAGTTTTTAAATCATGAAGATTGTAAAAGCTGTTTTGAAAACACTAAAGTAACACAAAAATCCGAATCTTTTATTCAGGAACAAATTATGATGATTATTGCATTAAGATTCCCAATCTTAATGGTTTCTTACACACATTCTTTCAGATAGACCCCTTGCTATCTAATGACTGACTGAAGCACAGCTGCTGTAAAATAATTTATGAATACTGAATGCTGTCCTAGCTACTAGGGATGCCTACTGAATGAACAGATTAGTTTAGTAATAAGGAACTGTGGGGGAAAAGGGGAAAAGCCACCCTTCAATTTTGAGAAAGAATAGCAAAACTATTAGCTATCAAAATTCTACTTTCTGGCTCCAAACAACTCAGTCCCAGGCCCCAGAACAAAACAGAGTACCATAGCAGATGAGGCAGCTACACACAAGTTATTTCAGGACAGACTACTAAGGTGTTTGAGGGAAGAAAAAAGGTAGTGAATAGGCTATTAAGAGAGGATGTTAAGTCTACAAGAAAATTATTCTTGTGTGTAGAGTTGTTCATTCTTTCCTTGTTCAAATGCTTTGTTCCCAGTTTAATTAAACAATACTATGTTCTTTAAAAAGGGTATCTGATAACATTATTAGGCACACAATTCCCAGCAGTAGGAAGTGCAGGTACTGAACCAATTTAGGCCAGCTATGGCCTAGGACCCAGTCCGAGAGGAAGTATTGTGGAATTCCACCCAGAAACCAGAACGAAGGTAGAGACGCCCCTAATATTGCAACTGTGATGATGCTATTGACTCCTATAGGATCACAGAAAAGTAGTGATGTACCTTTCAGCCCAAGGTAACCTAGACCAGCCCTCTGCTCCATCCAGGATCATCTCTGCCAAGGATCTGTCTAACCTACTTTTGAAAGTTTTCAGAGATGGAGCTCCCACAGCTTTTCTAGGTAGCCCGTTTCCAGAACTGGATACAATATTCCAGGTGTGGCTTCACCACCGCTGAACCAAGTGGAATAATCCTTTTCCCATGATTTACACTGACGTTCCTGTTAATAAAACCCATTGTGATGTTGGCTTTTTTGCAAAAAGGAGTAGACAGCTTAATTTCAGCTTATGGGCCACCAAACTCCAGGTCCTTCTCTGCAGTACTGTGGGAGCTCGATGCCAAATTATATAGGACTGAATTAAGCATAGGCTCAGACCTGTTCAATTTAAAACTTTTATTGTTTAACAAAGTCATAAACTAAAGGAGGTCTGTTGGTTCACGAGGTTCCCAAATCAAGCCCTTGCTCTCTAACCCGGAGGCTAGGTGCGGCTGCCTAATTCAGTAGTCTCAGAACTGGTCAACAGCTCATTTAAAAGAAGTCCCTTATCTTTTTTTAGGCAAAAGATACAAAACTGTACCCATGGTGGAAGTGAGGCATCTAACATAACTTTACTATTAGTTATATATGATAACACTTATACATATGCATTTCTAATTCTTACTTCTATTGGTTATTTAGTTAACTTATCTATATTATAATATCAGGTGATACGCTTTGTATTATAATCATTACACTTCTTATGTTAATCCTTAATGACCTTTATATTTCTTATGCTAATTTTCTATAACCTAAATACATTATTCATCTATATGTTTTGCTGGTTTTTGCAGGGTTAAAATGTCAAAACTGACATAATATGCGGTTGTTTTTTCGTCATTGCGGTTTAGCCATGCAGTTTCGTGTTCTTAACAATGTAAGCGGCATGTCTGCTATTTTTATCATTGTTTAAAGGTCAGAAGTTCAGTATTTTCATCTAAGGGTCAGAAAGTGATTACCAGAATGTCAATCGCTGACTCCTCAACCTCCTTGAAGCATTCTGGGAGTTTTAGTGCATTTTTTTTAATGCTAGGCCTTGCTTAGCATAAGCACGCTCTCACAAGTACCACAGCCTAGCCAATCATTCCTTAGTTATTCTACTTCAAGTGCAGAATGGTATTTTTCCTTGTTGAATATTATGTGATTGATTATGGATCACTTATCCAGTTTATTCAGGTAATTCTCGATCTTAGCCATACTTTTCAGAGCATCTGCAACTCTACCCAATGTGGCGTCATCTGAAAACTTGACAGTTTTAGCTAGCTAGTGAGAATGTTGTAGGAGACTGCACCAAAATCTTTGTTAAAGTCAGAGTACACCATGTCTGCTGCTCTCATCCCCACTACCCCCAAGCCCATCCAGAGCCAGTAACCTTAGCATAGAAAGAAGTCAGGTTGGTCAGGCATGACTTGCTCTTGGCAAATCCATGCTGGCTATTCCCGATTGTTAGGAAACTAGAACATGGGTCATCTTGCCTCATGGCTAGACATCTAAAGCACTGGTGCAGTCTTACAAAGGTCTCTGGCATCAGAACTGGATTCAGAAGCCAGTCAAAGGCAAAGCAGGCCAGGGTCAAAAGCCATAGCCAGAGCAAGCTAAGACTTAACCAGGATCAGAAGTCCAGAAACCAGTACCTGAAAGCTGGAATCAGAGACTGACAAGGGTCTTACTAGAAGCTGAAGCTGGAGCCAGAACCAGGAAGCCAGCAAGGGTACTTACGGAAAGCCAAAAGCAAGAAGTTTTACCATTGCCTAAACAATAAGGCTGTAGGCTGGGCTTGGGTTTTAAAGGCTGGAGTGGGTGGGACCTGCTGCCCGTGGCCTCAGGCTGCCCTGATTGCCTCAGTGAGCCAAGCTGGGACCAGGGTGTTGCTTGGGGCTTGCTGCAGGTAGCACTTGTTCCAGGGATGACTTGCCCTGTTCTCTTGATTGGGAACAGCTGGGTGCAGGGTTCTGGCCTAGGCTTAAACTGATCACCTTATTCTTCTTTAGGTACTTCATAAAAGATTCCTTTAGGAGTTGCTCCATGATCTTTTCAGGTATTGAGGTCCGACTGACTGGTCTGTCATTCCCCAGATTCTCCTTCTTTTTCTTAAAGATGGACACTATAATTGCTCTGTTGCAGTCATCAAAGACTTTACCCAACTTCTGTGAATTCTCAAGAGAGGATAGTCAGTAGCTCTGAAATTATCTCAGCCAATTCCTTCAGTACCTTGAGATGCATTGTCTGGTCCTGCCAACTTGAAAGCATCTTCTAGTTTCTCTAAGTAATCCCTAACCTTGTCCTCCATTACTGTAGACTCTATGTCTCCTTCCTTATCTTTGCTGACAACTGTACTCATCATCTGGTAGCTACCCCTATTTGTGAAGACTAGTAAAATAGCATTAAATACTTCAGCCTTCTCTGCATCATTTGTAACTAGATTGCATTCTGTAAAGGGCCTGTGAATTTTTTGTTTTTTTTCTCTTATGTTGATATACTTGTAGAATCCTTTTTATTGTTTTTTATGTCCTTTACCAATTGCACCTCAAATTGTGCCTTGGCCTTCCTGACTTGATTTCTGCACACCTACATAATACTCTTATGCTCTTCCCTAGTTTCCCTAACCTGTAGAAGTAAAGAGTGACTATCATGGTGATCTCTCCAAATAAAACAATGAAATATTACATTAAAATAAAAAAGTTAAGTTAATGATGCACAGCTTACCTATATGTGCAGTTTACAACATCCATTGGACCATCATTATACATGGTTAGACACTTGATCAAATTCATCTTAAATACTTTTAGTGTAAGAAGAAATATAATGACTAGAAACAAATTAAATACTCAAGGTTAAATGTATACAGTTCATACTGTAATATCTTGTAAGCTGTTTTGTGCTGTAAGAAAATACAGAGTCAAATCTTTTGGTATAATGGAACCATTATAAAATTGTAATAAATTATTCTAAGCTGTTATAAGCCTGTGCAAGACATGAATACCATGAGTTATAGGTGGATATAAGTAAAGAAGTTTGGGGTTTTTTTTAATTCTGCAGAAAATATCAATGGAAATGGAGGGCTGGGGGGAGAGGAAGAATGATATAGTAACCCTTTAGAAACTAGTTATCTGAGCAGCTTTAAAATATGTTTGTTCAATGTATTTGTCTCCCTTGATACTCACAAATCCACAGTTCCCCAGAATACAAAACAAGGACACGGGAAGGAGAGAGGGGAGAATCATAAGCAATGTGTTAATATGGAGAATAGGCAGAGCCAGAAAAATCTTCATTATCCTACAGTGATGTCATATATAGCAACTTCCTTGGATATAGTACAAAAATCACTTAACACAGGGTCACATCAGCCAGAAAATTGCTTGACATCAACAGCTACTCATCCAAGCTCTAAAGTAAATGTTTGACTTTTCTGAGTGATAAACTACTGCAGTTATTACATAGACAGGGGGGCAGGGGAGAAGGGAGACAAGGTACTTGATTGCATAATTACTTCTGCCAGTGCTTTGAACAACAGAGTAACAAACCTTAATAAATTGTAAATAGAGGCACACTGAAGCCCCCTGTACATGTTACATGTATTACACAATTGCCTGGTTATTTGTGCAATTAATTTAGATTGGCTACATGTGCAAAATAACTATGGTGCCTTAAAAAAGTCCAGCCAGCTATGAAGTTATTGCTGGAAACTGTATAATAAGTTTATAGTTGGTGTAACAACTTTATAGGGCTGCATGGAGCACCCCTACAGCTGGGAAATTACACCAGCTGCAGTTTCCCAACCACAGGGTATGTGGTGTGTCCCCATGGCTGGGAGATTTCATCAGGTATAGTCTCTTAGCCACAGGGGTGCATGGAGAGTTGTGGAAAATTGCTTCTTATTGGTACAGGGGAGTGGGGTCCCCCTGCATTGGCAGTAAGGTGTGATGGGATCTAATTTGCAATTGCATAATCCTGCCTCCTGCCATATAAACCATAATGAGGTGTGAGAAAGTGAGCTATGTTGTTCCTGCATGAACTAGCAGGCAAGCTTAACTAGTATAAGTGGTGCCTTTAAGAGACATAACACAATTTTGCAAATGCTTTTTGCCATTTGCATAAGCTAAATGGATGCCTGTGTTACTCATGATATCGTACATAGCTTCCACTGTATAAAGCAAAATGTATGTAATTGTATTTCATAGCAAACTTTGGGTGAAATCCTGGTCCCCATGCAAGTCAAGAGATTTTTTGCAATTGTCTTCAATAAACAAGGATTTAATACTGGGATCTGTTACTCTGCACCCCAACTCAGCAGTTGTGTTCAAGGAAAATATGACTACTGCCAGAGCTCACTTTCAAATATGCAGGTAGGGCTGTGCAAAATTTCACCCGGTGTTTTGTTTCAAAGCTGTTTCGATGCATTTTGGGCTCGAAACAGCAAAACTGGAACAAAACAAAAGCCTTCGAAACAGCTTCTAAACAAAACAAGGGCACTTGAAACATTTCAAAAGTTTCAAAATGTTTCAAGTGTGGAAGCCATGCAACCACCTGGAGCACAGGCATGTCTGTTCACCCCCGCTCCCATCACCGCTCCTGAAGAGTAGCTCATGCAGGTAAGTCTAGCAAGGCAGACTGAGGTCCCCATAGGAAAGAAGGAAGGGAGCTGGGCAGGGCTGGGGCTGGGACTGCTGCCCAGTTGGAGTGGTACATGGGGCTCAGGGCCTAGGGCCATGTGTGGCTGCAGGGCCTGGGCAAGAAGTGGGATGGATCATGGGCAGTTCGTCTAGGGGACAGGGTAGGGTTGGGGGAGTGGCTCCCTGCCACTGTGTGCACTCCCAGAGGGGGCGTATGTCCCCAGTACTGTGTATAGGGCAATAAAACAGGTGGGCTGACTACTGTGGTCTTGGGCTGTCCGCTCTGCTGTCCTCCCCCCAGGGCCTTTGCAGCCCAGCAGGCAGAACCTGGTGTGGCAGGGCAGAGCAGGGCCGGGTGAGCAAGCTCCTTGCCACTGCAAGCCCCACACTGATTAGTGAAGCAACCCTGCCTGCCCAGTAGCAGTGGTGGTGGTGGTGTGGAGTTATGCACCTTGCTGCTGTCAGGGGGCACTTCACCATTGCAGCATGGTGCTCACAGTGGCGGAGCATCTCTGCCCAGTCCCACTCTGCCCTGGCATGCTGGGTCCTGCCCACTGGGCCCTGGGGGCGGGCAGCAGGGCAGGGAGCCCAAGCCCTTAGCAGGCAGCCCACACCTGCCCCGCTTCTAATGGGCTTTGCTCTGGCCATGCCACCCACAGTGGAGGGGGAGTTGGGCTTTATGCTCTTCCCTGCCTGGGTGATGGGACGGGACTGTCAGTGGGGGGCAAGGGGCACCAGCAGGGCCAGGGAGCTGTGGGTGGGGAGTGAGGGAAACCAGCAGGGCTTGTGAGGGGGCTGTGGCTTGGGAGTGAGGGACCTAGACCCCCATCCTGGTGAGGGATGGGGGCAGGGTTAGCTCTGATTTCCCATGATAACCCCCCCCCCCCCAAAAAAAAGTCAAACACCAACATTTATAGGTATTTAGAATGTATTTTATTACAGTGACTGAGGGACTGGTAGGCTTCCAAACTGCTTTAAAATTGTAAATATATCAATAAAACATTGTGTTCAACTGATATCTATATACATAGTGGCACTTCCTTTTAATTGCAGATGTTGGGGTTATCAGAGAATTTGCAATTTTATCAGAGAAAACCAGGATCCCCCCATTATAACATATCATATGAAATGAGTCTCAAGTCTCACTCCCTAAAACAATGAGTTTCTTTTGCATTTCAGGCAATGGCAACTTTGTATTTTTTAAAAGAGACTCTATTATGAGTATTACCTAAGGACATTTCTAAGAGTGGTGAAATTAAGTGAGAGGCAGCATTTTGGATATGTCTGAAATTATACAAATATTCTCCTGGTCATAATGAAAAAGTTTTATCTGTTAAATATGCACCCTTGGGGGAAGCAGGGCTGTACATGTACAGCTTGGGCTTCCCAAGAATTCGGCAGATGATGTATGCAAAGGGCCAGGCAAGAAACCACATTTCAACTTCTTTAGTTTTCCCTAAGCATAGGAAAAGACTTTGAGTCTACCTCAGGCAGCGAGCTAATTGCTCTGGCTGACAAGAGAAGTGGCAGAAACCCTGATGGAAAGGTCAGAGGCAGGAGCCACTTCCTAATCTGAGCTGGGTAAACACTTTAGTCTCAGGTTAAAGATGTGGCATAAAAGTCAGATTATTGTTTCAATACTTAGTCTATTTATACTATATTTCTGTTCCACAACATATGGCTACTGATTTCTTATGCTTGCTCTTGTTCTTAGAATAAATCTTGGTGTCATTTTTTTATAAAACACATATTGCCAGTGACAATTGTGATTTAAGAGTATTTGACCATACAGGCCTGTTCCAAGGAAAGGGACGATCTATCTTTTCTGAGCATATGACTACACAAAATCTGCTAGGAGCTGGTTAGGTGAGCCAGGGAGAGCTGAGGTGCCGTTGGTTAGAAAGGTGACATTTGGAGCATCTCAGTTTAAACTCAGTGGTCCATCAGCAGATAGTGGAAAGAGATTTGGGGCTGAAGAACACCCCTGAAAGTGTGAGAATACACATTATACGATATACATCTCTCTTTTATTATACTAAGATGTCACGGTGCGGGGTCCTGTAGGATGGCCGTGATCTCCCCAAGGCCCCCTTGTTGTGTCAAGTTGGCCCAAAGGGCACCCTTGATTCTCACCCTCCACATCTTTGATGATAAAATATATAATAGGGAGGCTGCCTTCACGTCCTCTTGGACACAGTTTGCTGTAATATCTGACCCTACAGACCCCTTTGTGGGTCCCATTCTGTAATGGGTGTTTCAGGACACCCTAGCCTTATGGGCTATGCGTGGCTCCAACCACCCCTTTACCATGCCCCAAGCCTCACAGATGGAACCCACATTGTTCAGTCTGGGCCTTGTTACAATTTGGCCCCCTTGCCCTCTCTGGTGCCAGAGTTGGTGCACCCCCAATGCTGCACCCTCTCTGGCACTAGGGTTCCCACACTGCCATGGGTCCCCTATGAGGCTTCCTCCAACCCCTAATAGCCTCACCCAAACTACCAGTCTTAAATATCAAACAAAACACAAGCCCCTAGGTTACAACATAAATTCTAACCGCCCAGCTATAACATTACTCAAGCCACACCAAGGGTGCTCCATCCCTCACCGGTCTCAGGGCTGTACCTGCAGTCAGGCCTCTCCCCTTTGCTTGCTCTAAGAGTACTCCTTAGCTGCTAGGAGGGACCGACTGCCCTGGCCTCGGCCCTGGGGTTTGTGTGAGCCAGGCCCTGCCCCTTCCAGTCAGCTGACTGCTGGCAGGTGTGGGTAGCTAGCTAACTCTGGTTGCCCCTGGTAACCAGCAGCTGGGGTTCCTCCCTAGCAGTTCCCTAGGCTCTTTCCCTAGCAGTTTCTCCTCTTTAAAAGGAGCAGGGTACCTAAGTGCTCTGTGACACAAGAGATAGATTATGTTTGTAATTGAAATCTAAATCATTCCTAGCACTGAAGCTTTATGCTGCAATGGCTCTTATTACTTCCAAAAAGAGGGTTAAGCAAGGACAGTGGTCCTTATTTTTTCAGAATTATGACCCAATGTTACAAAAGAAAAAATATTTTAGAATTCTTACTTCCTTTCTAGTAATTGGAATGAGAAGGTGCTGATAGCCTCCTAAAACTTGTTCACAGCATCAAGGCCAAGAACCTTCATATCTGCTAAAATATGAAGTCATCAGTTCTTAAAGTTTAAAACACAAGATTAAAAATTGAGTCTTCAAGTATAGGAGCCTGTTATTTTGAAAACATAAACTGAATATGAGGCAACAGTGTGCTTGTTGCAAAAAAGCCACCAGCATACTGGATTGTATTCACAGGAGAATCTCTTGTAAATCAAGGGAAGTGATTCTTTCGCTCTATCCAGCACTGGTGTGGCCTCACCTGCAGTACAGTGTCTAGTTTTGGGCCCCGCACTTCAAGAAGGATGTGGATAGATTGGAAAGAGTCCAGAGTGGCAAAAATTATTAGGGGCCTGAGGAGCAGGACATACAAGGAAAGGCTGAAAAAATGGTGATTACTTACTCTGGAAAATAGAACACTGAATCTTCAAATACTTAAATGGTCATTATGAAGAGGATGGAGATAGATTATTCCCTGAGGTCATAAATGATAGGATTAGGAGCAATGACCTCAAGCTGCAGCAGAGTCAGCACCACTGACTTGTTTTTGGGAATTATCATCTTCTTTGCAACACTGATGACTCAGTTTGTTTAACCTTGTAAAATTAACAAAAGTTCAGTCTTCTTCAGGATATCACAACAAGCTCCTCAAGGTTTCTAGGGATGTCGAAGTGATGAGCTCACATTCTGGCATTGGTGATGTGTGGGGGGTGCACACAGGTGCACGTGTGCCCCCTGAGATTGGCAGTGCACCTCCTGACAAAAGTGCTGCCAATGCTGCCTGTGGGCAATTGCCAGAGGTGACCCAAGCAGGGTGCAGGCCCTGGGGCAAATCAGCCCATGCAGGGCCGCGCCCCTGCTCCAATTCCGGACCCAAAGAAGCCGCTGCCACCACCAGCAGTGGTGGCACGAGCAGCTGGACATGGAGCCGCGCCACTCTGCCCAGCTCCATGCCGCCACTGCTCTGCCCAGCTCTGCAGGGTCCCCCAAAGTGCAGGGCCTGGGGCAGTTGCTCCAATTTGCCCCGCCAGGGATGGCCCTGGCAGTCGCTGCTCACCACCTGTCTCCCTCCATGCCAACACTGCCAGTGGTGTCTGGGGTGGTTGCTGATCACTGCCAATAGCATCTGCAGGTGGTTGCTGACCACTGATTGGTGCATGCCCCCCCCACCACGGCCACCTATGGGATCTCCCTGCTCACCACCTCCATGCCCCTATAGCTGCCGCCTGCAGTGGGTCACTGTGCCCCTCCCTCGGCCTCTGGGGGCACGTGTTGTTCATGCAGTCTGGTAAATTCTTGCAGCCTGATTGCCGGAAGAACATCCCAGATGGACTGGGCTGATGGAGCTGGGAGAAGGCCAACTGCAGACGTACCCTGAAAGCCACATCCGCTGACCTGAGTGCTGATTAGCTTTGTTAGTCTGAAGCTAGGCATAAGGCAAGGCAGGTGGTACCTTAGAGGCTGGTTAGTAGAGGCGTGTGCTTTCATAACCCTCTGCCTACTTCAGATGCTGAAGGTCTTGCTGTGAAGCATCACAAGAAGGTAAGAGGTGCCATACCGGGCTGGACCAGTGGTCCCTCTAGCCAGGCTGGGTGCTAGAAAGGGACAGCAAGGAACCTGATACCCCTCAAGTGATCTGGCCTCTCTTCAATATCCTCCCTGGCATCCGCCGTCAGCGTTCAGAGGCCGGAACGAACAGCTCCAGCCCATCGGTCCAATAGCCCCCAGCAGATCTATCACCCAAGGACCGATCTAGGCCCTCTTGAAGCCTGGCGACAAATCCCACAAGTTAACTACATCTTGCCTACGAATGCCGTGTCCCCTGGCTGTCTGGGCCTCTCCCCTGCCCAGGTGTCTTGGCCCCCCTACCCCTGCAAATGTACCTTCCTGGCACCCAGCACCACGGTCCAGGGAAATCAGGTTCACTAGACGTGGGGCAGGTGCCCGGGGAGCAGTGGCAGGGGGGCACAGGCGAGTCACGCTGCCCGGGGGCTGGGGAAGGCCTCTGCATGGCACCTGTCAAAGACGAGATGTGATACAAAGCAGCCACCAAGGCACACCGGGTACCGGGCCCGCCCAGGATAGAGGGCGCAGGGGAGGAGAAGGGGAGGTAAAGGTGCTACCCAGGGCCACTGCCACAGCGACAGCAGGGCGCGTGGCACCCAGGCAGCCCCGCCTCGCCTGGGCTCGGTGCGGCCAAGATGGCGGCCGCAGCGGAACTACACTTCCCAGTGGGCCCCGCAGCCGGCCTTGCCCAGCAGACTGCGCGGCCGTTGGGCGCTGTCGTGGCGCTCCGGGGTGCGGGGGGAGAGGCGGGCCCTTGGCGCGGGGACCGTGGGCAGGAGCCGGGGCCGTTCCCGCGGCCGGAGCGCAGGGATGAGGCGCGCGGGCCTGGGTGAGCGGGGGCAGGGGTCCTGGTGGGGGAGGGGCGGCCTCACTGCGACTCTGTTGCCCCCGCGAAGAGCGCTCCCCGGGGCGGGGTAGGGGGGAGGTTGGGCGCATGTTGGGCCCCGGAGGCGGGGGCAGCGCGGGGGCCGGGGCTGCAGGCCTCAGGGGCCGCAAGGCGGAGTCCGGGAAACTGAGAGCCCTAGAGCAGCGCATCCCAACCTCTTCCTCAGCAGGACCCCACTAATGGCTCTATTTCCACAGCGTGACCCCTCGCTCCCCACCCACAGCCCCCCCCCCAATTGGGGGTCGCGACCCTGAGTTTGGGAACCGCTGACCCAGAGGCTGGGCCCAGGCCGGGGAGACGCTGGTGCCGCCCCCTCCTACGCAGCGCCCGCCTGTGCTGATGCGGCTGCGTGAGGCCTGAGCCGGGCGGGTGGCTTTTCCCGCCTCTAGGTCTGTTGTAACCTGTGTAGCTGGGAGTCAGCGGTAAGGAACGGGAAAGTCTAATATCCGCTCTTGGTTTGAGAGCGATGCCTCTGTGGCAGCTTGAGCTCTGGTTAATTTGATCAAGGTGGCTTTCCACTGGCCCAGCTATCAGCCCAGTCAGGTCCTCCGGAAGGCCTTCAGCTTCTTGTACCGTTCCTGCTCAACACTTCCTTGTCCTGTAAAACGACTTTTCTTTTTAAGCTTTGACTATAAATATTTTTTAAAAAATTTAACCCCCCCCCCCCAAAAAAAAAGGTCCACAGTTTGTGTAGCGTGCAGCCTAGGGGGAATAACATAGCTGACGTCCCCTCCCCCTGCCTTGTACTTAGCCTGATGAGCAGATACCCTTGTGCCTGGGGATGACTTGTATGAGGTTGAAGCGGTGTCAGATTTGCACCTCTAAACTCACAGTGAGATGCTTTAACTCCCCTATACTGGGAGTCTGATAAGCCCAGGCAATTTCCTTTTCTGATCAGCCAGCCCTGAGGGTGTGTAGGGATTTTGAAAGTCAGTTCTGTGCAATATTATTTCATTTCTACCTGGGAGAAATTTTATAATCTTTGCATTCTCCTTTGCCTGAGGCATGTGAGCCCAAAAGCTTGCAAAGAATTTAATTTAATTTTTGCAGCTATCTAGTTGGTCTAATAAAAGATACTGCGTCTAGTGCAAGAGTTCTGACTGCTTTTGAACTACAAACTTATTCTAGGATGTGGTAGATGTTGCTAATTTACCAGCAAAGTTTAGATAACGCGTCAGTGCGCCGTGATCAATTCTATGACGATTCTTCGTTTGTGCAGTTGATGAGTAGGCATGTACTTTCCACGTGTTCACTGCCAGTTGTGTTTCACCACTGACATCAGAGCAACTTGAATATACCTAAGCCAGCTAATTTTACAATATTGCCTTCACTTTTATTCCCTGTCTCCTCTTAAAATGCCAGATGGCCTGCCTGCAAGTTTAAATATATCTGGATGAGTACCATAAGACTGAATTGCATCGAGTGCTTATTTTGTGCTACATTGAAAATGGAGTGTTAGCATGCAAAAAAGAGGCTGTGACTCGATAAAGCCCACTGGGAGACTCTTCTTGAATAACACTTTGTTAAAGCTACTAGAAGGGTAAATAAAGGAGAGTATACTACCATTCTGACTGCATCTCCTGTGATGGCATCAAAAATGTCTGGCTTTCGTGTAAAGTTGTTAGACTTTGCTATATCATTTATATTATACATCTGGAATAATAAGCCTTTTTAATAGGTTGAAACCTGAAGTTTTCTCTGTTGGCCCCCAGCCATCCTGTGCCTTACCTAGCTCTCCTTTACACAGTGAAAATTTACCATGCGAAGGGCATTCAAATATTTAGAATGTACTCTTTTTTGCTTCTCATAGCTAAATTGGTACCTGAAAGAAATGTATATAATTGGTACCGTAAAGGTTTGCATATTTTTGTTTCTTTTTTTTTACTTTCCTTCCCTTTTTACCAGTTCTGACTTTGTATTATCTGTCTTTCATGGTGTCTTAGACTTGAAGTGCTTGGCAACTTTTATTTTACAACATGAGCTTTTAGTGCTTACAGTGCTGCTGCTCAAGTGCTACTTGGAGCACATCTTTATTAGAGGTGTATCGGGCACTGACCCTTCAGTGCTGGTCAGTTGTGTGGCTTTTTGTTGTCTGGAGAGCAATGCTGAAGCTCATTCACCCAAGAGCAGATGATGTGCCAAAGGTGGTCTTCTGGTGGTACAGGAACATGAGTTAAAAATCTGGTTAACACAGTATTTTGATTGCCTAGTAGTCTTTTTCTCTACAAAAGCAAACAAAAAAAAGGTGGGGGGAAACGCATTAAATAAAACCTATATTAATAGAATAGGTTACAAATATTCAAAAGTCAGTAATCTTCATAGTTTGACTGTTTACCATCCAGTGCAGTGTATTTAATTCTGATTTTTGTTCAGCATGCTGTAAACCTGAGTATTGTTATTTCTAGGTGAAGGAGCAGCTCCTGGTAACTATGGCTATACCAACAGTGGATATAGTATGTACGAAGAAGAAAATGAAAAGCTAACTGAAAGCCTGCGTACAAAAGTCACTGCCATAAAATCAGTGAGTGCATAACTTGAGTGGCATAATATTAATCAAATTCAATCTTATAGTGTAGTTGCATTCAACTTACATTCTAAGCTTTTACTTTCATATAAAAATATTGCTGAGCTAATAGCACAGTGCATTCATTTGGACAGCTCTTCATACATCTAGGAACCCACAGGTCTCATGCTACCTGCAAGGGATTTATTTGCAGACCTCAGGCTTCCATCCCGCTGCCGTTTCTCCATTCCGTTTCCCTCCCTCCTCTAGTTTTCACATCCTGCACCCACTCTAGGCTGTGCAGTCTGAAATACAAAGGCAGTTCATGACGTGATACAATAGAAGAGACCATGGCTGGGAAGGTGAGGGGGGCCCGTGGATTGGTGGAACCCCTCACAACTTGCCTCCCCCCGGTTCAATTCCCTGGCCCCTGGCTCGATTTCCCAGGTCTCTGATCATTTCCCCAGCTCTTCCTTGGGGGCACGGGCCCCTGGATCTGTGCACTGGGTTTTAGTAGGCTGCCACTGCAGGCTGGGGTCAGCGGCAGCACCAAGTGGCTGCCGCTGGCTCCAGCCTGAAGCAGCAGCCTGCTAAAACCCTGCACGCAGATCGGGGGCCTGCACCCCCCCCCCCCGGGAAGAGGTGGAGAAATGATCAGAAAGCTGGGGAATCAAACCAGGAGCTAGATGTCAATATCGGAGCAGTCCTTACCCCATCTTCCCCCTCCCTCTCCTTAATTTCTGTTTAGTTGCAAGCAAGCCAGCTTTGAAACTCAAAACGTTTCAAAACTTTGGAAAGGTTTCGAGTACTCTCATTTCATTTCAATTTCCTTGTTTCGAGCTCAAAATGAGTCAAAACAGCTTCGAAATGAAACACCTGTCAAAATTCTGCACAATTCTACTGCTTGGCACCAGGGAAAGTAACATGGGCATTATTTTATTGTACTTGTGCAGAAATAGAACTTCAGAGATGCTTTCCTTGAACTCTGATTTCTAGTCTTCTCAAAGTATTGAGAGTATTTCTTTAATACTGAATTGAAACATACAGTGAGGTGCTAGATATTTCCAGAATTTCTTTGCATGGTGTTAAATACTCCAGTCTAGTAATACTATAAACTATAAAAAAACTAATGCAAATTTTCATTATTTGTAATAGCTTTCCATTGAAATTGGAACAGAAGTTAAACATCAAAATAAAATGTTAACAGAAATGGTAAGTGTGTAATGACTAATCTTTAATTATTTTTTAAAGGAAGAAAGAAGTGTTAAAAATTACATTTCTTAGGCTAGCATAGTGAGAACATGCTTGCATTAAAAATATTAATATAGTCCTAGTCGAAACATGATCATAAGATGCTGCTACTCTAAGCAGCAGTGCTGTCTTATGAATTTTTGTACTAAAGTAGTAGTCAAGGTTACTAGGGCACAGATCTGCTCGCTGTTTCTTCTCAACTAAAGCAAGCATGCCATAGGATTTAAAACATTGTCTTGAAAAACTAGCACGGGAGAGAGCTCAGTTCTGGAACTGGCTCAAATGGCAGAACAAAACCAAACCAATAAGGTTTAAACCTTATTGTTTAAATTTGCTTATACTTGAAATTGTGTAACTGTATATGGAATGGACCTGAAGGAGACATTTAAATCAACCTGAGTACAAGAAACTGTTTTACATTCTGTTATAAGAAAAAAAGTAGTGCAAGAAAAACTGTGCAAAGCCCATTTTAGGGTGACCTTATATTCTTAGAGTAGGGATGTCTAATTCACTGGGCCCCATGGGTCAGAAGTGGGCCATGAGGCTCCTTGCAGGCCACAGAACTCTTTAGACTGAATCTGGATGTGACAGTACTGGTGGGACAGGCTGCATCGGGGAGCTATAGGGGTTAGCTTGACTCTTGTTTGCCTTTTCCTCCCCCTACTGACACACATCCCCAGCTGGGCTCCATGCACTAGATCTTGATGGTGGGTTCCACCCCCAAATTCTCAGCTCTACTGTAAGTCATGCAGGCCAGATGATTCCTCTACGTGCCACGTGTTTGACACCACTGTATTACCAATAATTCTGAATGCCCTCTCTTTATGCAGGATTCTGACTTTGATTCTACCGGTGGATTTCTGGGTGCAACTATGGGCAGACTGAAAACGCTCTCCAGAGGGAGCCAGACAAAACTGTTATGCTACATGATGCTCTTTTCCTTGTTTGTCTTTTTTGTAATTTATTGCATTATTAAATGGAGGTGATGAAAGTTATTTCCAGTTTAATATGTGCCACTTCAGTAACTATAAGATGGTCTTAATTCATGAAGACAATAATCTTAATTGACATAGTCTGTTGATTAAATGTGGCAAAATTGTTAATTGCATTAGAAATTAATGCATTTGTTATGTATATGTTACTTTACATCATGCCAGAAATTTTCCCATCATCCCCTATTTTCTGGGGTTACTGTAAATATGCACAAAGCTAAGCATTAACATAAATTTCAGTATAGTTATTCCAGGGAAGTATTTGTTGGGTATAGAAAGAAGTGGATGTTTCCTTTACTACTTAGCAAAATTTCAGACTCCTTGAACTTACTTAAATAGGTTCCAGACTTCTAAAAGGATCTTAACTTAGGGCCTGATCCTGAGTGGAGCATCAGGATCAGACAGGTAGCATTTTGCAGGTAACAAGAAAACACTTGTGCTTTTTCTGAATTAACTTATGACATTCACAAATATACTATGAAGGTACAAATATTGCAATGTTAGGTTGATAATTTTAAGCATATTTTAGTGGTTTAGAATAATTTTTTGCAGGTTTAACAATAAATCCTAAACTGGAAAAAATGATGATTAATCCTTCTTTGAGACCAGCTAATACCAAAGCCCTTTATTCTTCTAAACAAATGCCTTTTAATAGTGTGGAGAAAATAATATGGGCAAGATGCAAGCATTTCCATTACCTTTTATATCAAGTATTTGAAACTCGTTGATTCTATTGAATTGCTGTGGTTTTTACTCTTCATACATTAATTTGCCAATTACCAATGACCTCCAAACCCTAGCTAAGCATAACTTTGAAATGTGAAGCAAGATGACAAAAACTTTTTCATACTGGTGTGTGTTGATACAAGATAGCACTTGAAATACTTTTATATACATTGGCTAAGACTTAGTTTTGGTTCCTAAGCAAAACTATCACTTTCAAATGCAACATGCAAAATAAAAATTGTTTTCTACAGACTGAAAATTGTCCAAAGAAAACTATATGCCTTGACAAACTTTTTTTCTAGAGAGTGTAATAAGTTTGCATTACCTGTAGTTCTATTACAAACTTATAAAGGAATAAAGTATCTGATGTAAGCCAGTGTGGGTCTGTTACTTGGAAATGAAACAACTTGCCATGTGTTTATATATAGATTTCCTAGGAGAGAGCATTGGAAGACTTTTAGAAATGCTGCAAATATTAATGCTGAATAAATATTTGATTTTTTTTTTTAAATCAGTATTTAATAATGCAAGTACTTGCTTGGAAAACAGGTATTAAAGATCTGTATGCATCTCAGTTTACCCATTAACTATCCACACTAGTTTTAATCTTCAACAGATTTGATTTTTATGTATTGTCTACCAGGAATATGCAAAATAATCAACTGAATAAGTCAAGTATGGGCTATATTTTTGAGTAAAACATATAAACTTTTTAAAACGATAAAATATCTTTGAAACACTAATGCCTGTCATATATTCTCATGTAAAGCATTCCTGTTTAGAAAACTTTTAAGTATGGCTGCAGGAAGCCAAATAAACCATTGATTTAACATAAATCTGCCTGTGAGAATCAGTGCACTCTTACGCTTGCAGATATTTTAGTCTACGGGAACAAAAGCCACCTAGGAAGTAATTTCAGATGCTAATAGTTACAGGGGCTTTGCCGCCTACATTTCATCAGCAGATTAACGTCTCAATTCTTCCTGTTTAACTACTTACTTAGCTGTGAAACTTGTCTGAACAATTTCAGTGCATAGCTACTTTTGTGTTTTAGTTAGAGGTGCATTGATACATCAATCCATATTGTATTGGCACTGATAAAAGAAAAATTGACATTATCAGCAATTGGCTTTTCTCGGCTGTAAAATATTACACACATCCATATACAAACACAATTAAATAGGCCCACAGAAGCAATTTCCATGCTGGCTAGGTAGGATAGGTCACTTAGTTAAGATGTTAAGTAGCATTTTTCATAGATTTCATAGACATTAAGGCTGGAAGGGACCTCAGAAGATGACATTGAGACCAGCCCCCTGCCCAAAGGGCAGGAAGTAAAACTAACTTCTCGTAATAATAATGCCATGTGCAGACACAGCATGCATGACGCTAGGAGTGCAGCCTGGCAGCTTGGAGAGCTGCATCCAGCTGGTAAGTCTGTTGGGGGGAAGGGGAGGGAGGGAGTGGGGCAGGGCCAGGCACTTCCCAGCCAGAGTGGGGCAGGGCACAGAACAGCCTGCAGTTCATCCTGGGGATGCAGGTAGGGGGACGGCCCACACTGCTGCATGTACCCCTGTGGGGGGACATTTGCCCCCAGATCTGTGAATGGGGTGAGGGAGAGTAGCTGTTGCATGGTTGGGGCTGGAGCTGCTCCAGCCTCTTCCAGGGAGGGTGGGCTGGAGCCACACCAAAATTTGCCATAGCCCCCTCCCGGTGCTGTCACCCTCCGTCAAGCTGCTGGTTAATAATCGGGCACTGGTATGGGCCCAAACTTTTTTTTAATCAGTGCACCCCTATTTTAGTTACTGCTAGAATAGGTAGACTGGATTCTACAGGTTTCCCTTGCTTCATGTGGGTTTTGGTTATGCAGATTTGCTCTTGCACAATGACCCTTTGTATACCCAAAATTTGTTATATGTGAGGTAAATTCACTCTCACGTGATCGACAGCAGGCAAGTCTGTGGGGGGAGGGAGCAGGGCACAGGCAGGAGCAGAGGCTGGAGTGACAGGGGCCTTGATATGCACCCCCCACTGGTGGTGAGGGAGGGAGTGGGGCTGGGGCAGATGCTGCACAGCTGGGGTACAATGGGGCACAGCTCCTAAAGCTATGGCTGCCACTGCAGGCTGGGGGCTACGCCAGGTTCTTTCCGATGGGGACTGGGCTGGGCTGCACTCGGGGCAGGCAGTGACAGCAGTGGGAACAGAGGGCTATGGGGGGGTGCTGCAGCCACCCTAAAATTCACTACAGCCCCCCAACACCTCTCCCAGTGCTCCCGCTGCCTGCCCTGAGCATAGCCCAGCCCCAGCCTGCAGCAGCAGCTCATAGCAGCAGGAGCTGTGTCCCCATCCTGTGCTCCACCCCAGTTGTGCAGCACCTGTCTGTCCCAGCTGTGGCCCCATTCCCTCGCTTATCACCGGCTGGGGGCCAGAATAAGGTCCCACTCACCCCAGCCCTTGTGGCTGGGCTCTTCCTGGCTGGGGGCTTGGGCCATGGTGCACTCAGGGCGGGCAATGGCAGCACTGGGCGAGGGGGTGGGGAGTCTCAAGCGCAGCCCTGTCCCCTGCCAGGAAGAGCCGAGCACCGCCCCAGCAGACTTACCTGAGTCCCTCATTGGTCCTTTTTGTTGCACTCACTACGAGACGTTTTCTGCAGAACTGGCTAGGGCTGTGCAAAGCTTCGACTTAATGTTCAATTCGACAAATATTTGACCTTGAAAAGTGACAGTCGAGTTGAATAGCAGCTGGTTGAATATCTGTCGAATCGAATACCAGAAGTGGAATGTTAACAGCACGAGTCAAATATTTGACTTGCCTATACTGGATTCCCTGTGTGTGAAGGGGGAAGGAGTGCTTTCATGACTGACGTGTGGCTGGCCAGTGACCTGTCAGCATTCACTGAGGTCCCTTCCAATCCCAGTGCTCTGGGGGAGGGCCAGAGAAAATGCATAAAAGGCAGCAGTTTTTCAGCTCCCTGCTTTCTGCCTTGGGGTCAGTTCCTGAGCTGCTGGTGCTCTCCAGCACTTCTGCATCAGACCACGATGGCTGGCAGCCCTGATCCTCAACAGATTCCCTGCTTGCAACACTAGCAACAGGGATTTCTGAGAACTTGGTGCTTTTATTTTATAACTACTTTTCATATTAGTTTATGCTTATATTGGATAGGGTTAGTAGTAGCCTAGGATCTATTCTATATATAGGAATTTAGTTTATATATATTTTTTTTATACATCATTCATTCTTTCCACTACACCAACGCTTCTCAATATATTATCTACACACACAAACACATTTACATAACATCCAGAAATCTAACCCGTGGGGCACAGCACACTTAGGTTCCAGTTTACATACGAAGGAACACATTATGAAGCGGGGTGGAAAGCAGCCTGCACGAAGGGGAGCAAGGGGGGTTGCAAGCGGGAGAGCTGCAGTTTCTCCCCCACCAAACTCAGATGCAGCCTCTTTCCTCCCGCTACAAGGGATGAGGCTGCTACAAGCAGTAAAGAGAGGGGAGCAGCAGTGTCACCAGAGCCACTGCCTGTGCCTGAGACTCTCTCATGTCCAGACACAGCAGCCACAACCTCTCCCACCATAACTGCAACCAGCACAGCAGCGCGCTTCACCCCTGCGTCACTGCCGATGCTGAGCCTTCCCGCACCGGAAGAAGAGCTGGCGCTGGATCCGGATCTCGGTGCCCTGGCAAGGGAAGCTCTGGGGAAGGAGGGGAGTTTGTGCTCGATACCCCTCAGGTTTTTTCCTTTCAACCCACGAGGGCTTTCCCAGAAGGCACTTCAGAAGGTGCCTCTGTACAGGTGAAGGCAAGCGGCTCAGTTGAGTCTGCTCTTTCTCTTGCTGTGCCTCTGACTGCTGAAGAGGGGGAGAGTTCAGCAGCATCCACAGATGCACCCGCAAGCCAGAGGGAAAGGCCTAGTACTAGCATGGTCTGGGATCATTGTGAGCTGGCAGATGATCCCATGTTTGCTATCTGCGTGCACTGCCAAGCCAAAATCAGCTGGGGCAAGGGAACAAAGTGCATGACCACCTCGGGGATGCTGAATCGTCTCCGCAGGTACCACCCCTTTGCCACAGGAATGGCCCCCGCTTGCTCCACAGCCCCCATCTCCCCACAGCAGAGGCAGGGCACCCTGTAACATGGGGGGCGAAAGGGAAAGTTGCAAATGCGAGCAAGGTCACTCAGACCACTGGGGAGATGCTTGCTCTGCATGGCCAGCCCTTCATCTTTGTTGAGTGGCCAGGGCTCAGGTGGCTTCTGGCTCCATCCTACCAGGTGCCCACACGAACCACCTTCAGCAGGACAGCAGTGCCCTCCCTATATGAAGCATGCAGGGAGCACTTGAGGGAGGAGCACAAGGCAGGTCCGCAGGTGACCGTACACTTCACATCGGACATCTGGAGCAGCCGGGGTGGAGATCATGCGTACCTCTCCCTCACAGGGCACTGGTGTGGCCAGTCAGGCCGTCGGTGGGCTCTCCTTCACGCCAAGGTGATGGATGAGTCCCACACAGCAGCAGAGATAAGGGGGGCCATGAATCACATAGTGCAGGGTGGCTGGGTGTTGGGCAGGCTGAGCTCACCCACGGCTTCATGATCACCGACAATGGGGCCAATATGGTCAAGGCAGTCCATGATGCCAACTTTCCCGGTATTTGCTGTGTGGTACACAATTTATATCTGATTGGAGGGGGACAGGGCTGCTGGTGATGGCGCCAGCAACACCAGCAGGCTCGTTTCCAGACGCAGGAAGGTGGCAGGCTACTTCCACCGGAGCATCAAGGGGGGCAAGATGCTGCAGGACAAACAAGCAGATTCGGTGAAGCTCCACATACCTGATGCTCAAGAGGCTGGTGGAGCAACAGAAGGCCATCCATGAGCTGGCCTTGCTTGGGGAGATTGGGATCAGTGGCCCCCTGACCAAAGCTGAGTGGGATGCCATCTCCCAGATCTTGCTGGTCCTCAAGCCCTTCCTCGAGGCCACTGAGACCCTCAGTGCTGCTGATGCCTTCCTCAGCCAAGTGGTCGCCATAGTGAAGGAGCTCCGCAGCCAAATGGAGAGCTCCTGGGGGCCAATGCTTCTGGCTGGGGCAGGCCGCTTTCACCAGATGTGCAGGCACTGGTGAGGCGGCTGAAGGAGGGCCCTAGGAAAAGGCTTGAGCCCTTGGGGTCCAACACAGTGCATATGCTGGCTGCCATCTGTGACCCACAGGTGAAGGGCACCATATGTGGCAACGAGACACTGAGTCACTGGAGGGAGGTACTTATTAAGAAAGTGATGGAGGCAGAACGGCGGAGGTGGGGGGAAGTGGGACAGGGGGATCCACTGCCTGAACCCACCATCCACGAGCCAGTCTTACCCTCCACCACAGGCGCTGCCAATGAGCTAAGGCCATGGCAAACATTAGGGGGTCCAGACCCACCAGACCCCAGGATCAGGCACACAGCCCTCACACCGTGGTGTCTGCCTATCTTGCCGAGCCTGGACTGGACCCCTGGACTGCGACCCCTTGGCCTACTGCGCAACCCGCAGCCCGATGTGGCCGGATCTGGCCGCAGTTGCCCAGGAATACCTGTCCTGTCCACTGACCAGTGTGCCAAGTTGAGAGGGCGTTCAGCAAGGCTGCGGATGTTGTGACACCCACCGCGCCTGCTTGGGTCCTGGATTGGTGGAGCAGGTGGTGTTTCTTCGGGTGAGCCTCCCGCTGCCGGGGGTCCCCAAGCGCCAGATGCTGATGGAGCAAATGCCGCCTCCTCGCTCCATCTCGATCACGAGTTTTGTCTGTCAGCAGCCTAAGGTGCAGTTTCCCCCAAACTCCTGCACCGATCACCGTGAAAATTGGCAGACTTTGTGGACTCCTCAGGGGCTACCAAGCCTGCAGTTTTGAGCTCCCTGTGGCTTTCCACGCAGAAGTCACAGGAGGTTTTCTCTCAAGAATTTGGGGTGCTGTTTCTCCAAACCCCCTGAACCTATCTTATTGAACGTTGGCAGGCTTTGTGGGCGCCTCAGGTGCTACCATTCCTGCAAGTTTCATCAAGATCAGACAAGAAATGCCAAAGTTATAGCCTGCTTTGACCTTCCCCATTATAGCGTATGGGGAAGTCGAAACAGCTCGAATATTCAACTGAGCTTCGACCTCGAGTCAAAGTGGACCCGCTTCGTCTCAAAGCAGATGGCAAATCGAAGCGGGACCTGGTTTAATACTCGACATGGATTTTGAATCGAATATTACCTGCTCTGCACAGCCCTACTAGTTAGCTTCACAGTAAAATGTTGGCAGCTGCACATGCGACACTATTAGGCTACAGTAACCTAATTTACTCCGCCACAGTATAGCTCTTGTATAGACTTGTACTCTGCAGCAACGTATGTACAGATGGGGACTGGGCTGGCTTGGGTAGGAGGGTGCTTCAGTGCAGGGGCTGCCTGCCAGCTAGCTCTGCACTGGAGCACCTTTATGCTCCAGCCAGCCCCTCCACAGCACAATGAGCAGGGCCAGAGCAGCTGTGGTGGCAGACTGTACCCTCAGGCCTCCTGCCAGCTGCGGCCACTCTAACTCGGCTCAGTATGCTGTGGTCCCAGTTACATGTGTAATGTGGCACACAGGAGTAATAAACTCCAGCAGGACACATGCCAGAGTGTATTGCTTTGCATAAATAGCATGTGTAGATGTACCTGCTGCTGCTTACACTGCTCTTTCTCCTTCACACAAGAAAATAACAAACATTCCCTCCCTTCCTCCCTGTGATATACATGCCCCCACCCAACCCCCCCCAAAAAACCAACACACAAAAAACCCTAACCATCAATGATTTCTACTATAGTAACCCCCTAGACTCATGGGCTGCAGCACCTTCATTTTAGAGACATGGATAGAACACTTGAGAAGTTAATTTTTATATTTCTGTACATATGGAAAAGGGTCCAAGAAAGGCCATTTAATGGAAGTACTCAGAAACAGGGGGCTGGTAGTTACTGGGCAGATAGTTGTTTTTATTGATGCAGAATCATAAATACTCATAATTTGGGAATTTACCTGAGCTCTGATTAGCTAGAATAGAACAGGAGTTTGATCCCATCCAGGTGGGCTCAGTGTATACATAATCTTGATCAAGGAAGTACATATGACGGTGTCTGCTGGAGTCAGAGGCCAGGTTCCAACAGCTGTAATGACTCTGCTGCTGGTCCAGTAGTATAAGTCCCTGCATTCTTTGCCCTGATACATGAAATATTGTGTCATATTTTTAAAGCTTGACCTCAAAAGCTGTATGTTTTCCCCCTCGTTCTTATATAGAAAAAAATTGGCTTTTAGCTTCAGAGTTTTTAGTAGAGGCTCACTTACCCAACACACAGAAATTTTAATATATACAGCTATACCTTAGCCTGTATTGTATTAAATTCAAATTTCATTTTAAGCCGGTTCATTTTTAAAAAGAAAAAAAAATCCAATTCTTAATTAAAAAAAACAAAACCCACCTTGGTAGTATCTGAATTTCTCTGGGATGTTTTGATACTCTGTAGCCCCCCAAATTTGGGTTTTGGAGGCAGTTAAATTAGTGCTATGCAAGCATAGTTCTACTGACTTTATCAGCATCATAAATAAGTGTAAACAGTTTCTTATCACAACCTATGTAGTAGAAAGATAGATGCTATAGAAGAGTCTTAATGGAATGAGGTATCAATTAGAATTGAACAAAGTATACTGTATTTATCCTTGATTTTTGCTTTTACATTTAATTGCTTTGTCTAAAAATTAGCAGTTCATGATTGTGCTTAAGCTAATGCATATTAGGCTTTATGGTATCAGGATGAGACGCATCTTAATATGAAAGGAAATACCTTCAAACTATTAATTCTACAATGTTATGGAGCTTTTATAAGGAAAAAAAATACCACTTATGATTTCAGTAAATTAAAAACATTCTGTTAAATGGACAGTGATCACAACAAAGCACATTTGGAATGAGATAGTTTTGACAGGTCACCTCTTGACATGTAAAGGCTGTGTTTTTGACTAATCATGGAAAGAGCTACCAAAGTTGATTTTGAAGAAGTAATCAGAAAGAACTACTTTTAAGTTGTAATGTGATGTAAAACTAGAATGTTACATTTATTGTGAGCAACTGTACACTTTATTGCAATATTTAGAACAGATGACACAAATTTAGTGAAGCAAAGACATGCAATTGTTTACATGTTTGTCATCTAAGGCAATTGCAATACAGCATGTCACATTTTTTTCAACTTTAAACCAGCACAGTGTTCTCATGAATCAACATTCAAAATAAGCAAATTACTGATTTCCTGTAAAAAGACCAATATGAAAAATATTGTTTTAAGGCACTACCTCATTGATTCTCTACCAGTATACCAGGGCATCCTTGTATGCAAACATAATTTATGCAATTCATTTTGAATAAGAATCCATAGTGTTAAGAAGTTGTGGTCTGTCTGAGGTCTTTGCAACAGATGAATTACTTTATTTTTCTGTAGTCAAACAATTACTGAAAATGAAGAGCTTGTATTTTCTGAGAAGTGCTGTCAGTCTATCAAGGGGTGCCTTGAGTCCAGAAAGGTTGAGAACCACTACTCTAACCAAACAAATATATTAAGAAGTATGACTGCAGATTGTAGAAAATAAGTCTTTTAAAGGCAATGCACACCTTATTCCACTGGAATAGTGGCCTTAAGTACTGACTGGACACTGGATGTTTTAAACTGAAAGTCGTCGTACAACATAGGCAAATAAGAACAGAAGCTCTAGGCCAGAAGCAGTGTATTAAAAAAGGTATTGGCAAGTTTAAGAAATAAGGCATGGGGAGAGTGCATACCCTAATTTTTTAGAATAGAAGTATTTACTTTTACACTCAAACTGAAGCAAGCTTCTGGTTGAATTCTCTGCCACATCTAAGTAGGTTGTTGTTTGTGTAAAAACAACACGGGTATAACATTTTAGAATATGGACTCTGGTTACTTAATATGGATTACATGAATCAAAAGTATCTGTTCAACAAAATGAAAAAAAAATTGAGAGATGCTAAGTTTTCAGATAATTTTCTATCAACCTAAAGTTCAGTATTAAAGTGTATATAGATCAAGCAATGGCAGACAAAGGCACAGACTTCTGTTTCTTTGGCATGAATCCAAGACAGTTTTTTCACTTGAATCACCTTTTGTAATTTGTGTATTGCTCACACTCTCGATTTGTCATAAATCCATAATTTCCCATAGCCAATAAAGAGTTGCGACTTTGCTGAGCATTACTTCTTTGGAAGAATATCCATATATTTACATATAATGGAAAGCATGACTTCATCGGCACCACCTCCTATTGATGTTAATCTCGAATCTCTGCAGAGATGGAAAGAATAGATGAAAAATTGTATTCTACAGCATAGGAAACAAGCACAAAGTAAAATGTGTATCCTCCATTTGCAAACAGATACAGTACAAAAATACTTGCTATTGAAACATACCTTCTCGCTATAGAAATGGATATAATTCCTGCTTATAAATTCAGTTGATACTGTATATGCACATGACTTAAGAGTGGAATAACAATTTTAGTCTGGGGGAAAAAGGGGGCGTTGTTTCTGGTGCACATAACTGAGCAATTCCAAAATGTTAGGCATTTTCTCAGGACAGCGTTTTCTTCAAACAAATTTACTAAGGCTTTTTTCCCTTTTGTCACTGTTGCACAGCCCTGGTGGCACTTCCCCAGCTGAATCTTTACTAGACTCTTTAAGGTCCTACCATGCTGCTCTGTATACTCATAAACTTTCTCCCTGTCAGAACAGGATGCACTGCTTTCTGTGGCCTTTCTGATAGATTCCTGGGCACAGGTTCTCTGTCACCTTCGAAGAAAAGCGAGACCCAGCTGGAACCCACCGTCAAAGAAAAGTGAGATCCACACCCCTCTGGAACTTAAGTGCAACATTTTGAGAGCTCTAGCCTTGTGGGTACTCTTAAGTTTATACTTACCTCTTAGGGGTGCATGATAATAAAAGCAGAGACAGTATGCTGGCAAAAAAGGACGCACCAGTGTACTCCAGTGGCTACAGCATTCCTAGGGCTATTTATGTATTTTACATTAAAAAAAGCTACTAGGTAAAATACAATTATATTATCGGGGGGGGGGAGGGCGGCATGGGCACTAAGGGTCTGGGTCTGAGGCCACAGCAGAACCTGGTACAGCACTTCCAGATTCCAACAAATCTGTGAATTCTAAATCATTTTTCACAAGGACACGAGGAAGGAATGGCACTATCCTGGAAGATGTGGACTGAGCCCACGACGTGCATGTCCTGGATATATGCCACTATGTTGTTTTACAAATGGTGGGTGAAACTGGTATTATTTTGAGCACCACGTCCTCCTTTACTAAATCTAGCCCAAATAATCCTGCATTACAAAACCATGGCTTTTTGTTCCTCTCGTTCTAAGATCCTTATAAACCCTGTCTAGTTTCTTTTTTCTGCATCTATAGAAATTCAACTGCTTTAAACCCAATCCCCTTTAGACAAGCTTAGGTTACACATATACCCTGCTCTGTTGAAAGAAGTATTAGCAGCAGACAGCAGCTACTGCCTGTTACCAAAGGACATGAACATCCATGTGTTTCCAGTGGCAGTGTGGCTCCACTCAGCACCTGTGCTCAAGCAGATCCAGAGGGGATTTGGGGATGTGGACACATCATACCTTTAACAGTACAATAGTGCAGCAGCAGCTGCATGCACTTTAAAGTTTCCAAATCATGTAAGAATCCTGTCACCTGCCCCCACAACTCACTTCCCCTCTGTCCTCTGCATCTCATCCCTTCCCCACCCATTCACCCTCCTTCCCCGCCCACCGCTGCTGCTGTTCCCAGCTGATGTGGAGATGGGGGGCTCCAGAGCCACTTCTGTCCTGGTCCGGTTGGGAACAGTGATGACAGCAGGTGCTTTCTGTCTGCCCAGGGCCCACTAGTCCAGGAGCAAACACTGGGAGAGGGAACCCCCCTGGCACTGCTGTCCCCTGGGCCTGGCTGCAGTGGCTCTGAAGCCAACCTCTGACTTCCTGTGAAATGAACCACGAGGGTTATGGTTTGGGAGGGCTGAGAGGGAAGGAGCTCCAGAGCTGTTGTACCTGGGCTCAGCAGGAGACAGCAGTGGCAATGCCAGGCAGGTTCCCCCTCCTTGCACTCAGTTCTAGATCGGTAGGGAATTACTAGTGGGACCAGGCAACCTGCCTGCTGCTGCTGCTGTTCCCAGCTGGAGCAGGGCAGGAATAGCTTTGGAGCTCAGCCCAGCCCAGATCACCCGCCCTCCCCACCCCCCAGATCAGCCAGAGACAGTTGCAGTGGTAGGCAAAAGAAGGGGATGTGGAGGTGGTGAGGGGATGATAAGATTGTTAGCTAATTTGGGGACTTAAAATAAGTCCTCATTGCTGCTCCCATGGTGTGGCCTGCCACCTGGGTGTGAAGGGGGAGCTGGGAGGGGTGATGCAGCCATGCCTGCAGCGTTAGTTGCTGCTCCTGCACCCTTCTTCACAAAATCCTAGATCCACCCATGCATGTGCTGTCAGAATGTAAAGTGCACTTTGGGAAGGAATCAGGACACAGCGGAGGAATATAAGTCTAAAAATGATTGTTACCTTTCAGTGGGTCAAGAAAATTAAAACAGACTATGAAAAATTGATAGCTATGAAAAAGAAACAATATCAAATGAAACTGTGGGAGGAACTAGTAGCTGTAAGGAAAAAATATGACAATTAACATTTTTGGCAAATTATAACCAAAGGGATAATTTCTAATGTGAATATCCCCGAAGATACATGGGTCTTGTTTTTTAAAAGCAAGTTTAACAACTTATCTGCAGATGGTGAAGGAAATGGTAGCTTCTTGTTGAAAGAACTTTTATCTGTTAAGCTACAAGTAGATCATTATCTCACCTCTGAACCTCAAGTAAGAGCATATGTATCCCTACTGAGAAACAGAAAAGCTCTTGGTCTTGATTTTCTCCTCAAATCATTGACTGGTTGTGTCTGAATCAGACCAAAAATTTTAATACAATTATTTTAGAAGGTATTTATCAAAGGTACTGGAATAAAAATATAATAGTCCCAGTTTTAAAAAATAGTGATAAGAGATCTTGTGTCTTATCACCAGGGATCTGGGTTTTCTGTTCACCACAGAAAAACATCATAAAACTCAGATTTTCTCATTTTAAGGAGAAAAACCTGGATTTTCTCCTTTAAATGAGACAAACATGGGAGACATTAAGTTTTCCTTTGCAGGCTGGCAGAGTTTCAGCTTGCAAGGGGCTGGGGGGGATCAGGATGGTCAGGCAGGGGGTGCCATGTGGATGTCCAGTGGTCAGGGACAGGGTGCCATGTGGATGTGCACAAGGCCTCCAGGCAGCCAGGTAAGTTTGGCAGCACGAGGAGGGGGGAGAACTGAGGCCCCCAAGGTGAGGGAGGGAGACAGTTGTGGGCAGCTCATCTAGGAGGCATGGGGGACACATGCTTCCCAAATCTGTGTGCATCTTGGTGAGTGAATGGGGCAGGATTAGCTCTGATTTTCCATGGTAAGAAACCCATTATAGGTATTTAGAATTTATTGTATTATAGTGATTGAGGCACTGGTAGGCTTCCAAATTGTTTTAAAATTGTAAGTATCTCAATACAATAACTGTGCTCAATCGATGCATAAATATATATATGTAGTGGCATTTCATTTTAATCACAGAAAAACTTGGATTTTGGAGTTTTTAATAATAGAATTTGTGACTTTCTTCTTCTATCAGAGAATTCATGATTTTTACAGAGAAAACCAGGATTAGCCTTATGTGTATTCCTGCCAAAATATCTGAAACACATTTACTTTTTCACCTTCAGACATGGATTTCTGAAAATATTTGGGGAGACGAGCATACTGGTTTTAGAGGAGGCTATTCCTGCATGGGCCATTGTTTGGCATTGTATTATTTAGCATCCAAAAATGTTAAAAGACAAGATTATCTGTATGTAGCCTTCATAGATCTCAATAGAGTCTTCTACTCTACAGACAGATTAAAATTACGGAAGAAACTGGCACTAACATCAATAGACAAAGCTCTCTTACAATTAATCTTCACTTACTATTTGATGCAGCATCAAGGGTGTGTTATGTGACTCGCATGCCCTATCCAAAGTAACAGTCTTTGGAAATGACCATTGGAAAGAAGGAATGGGATTGCTTTTTTACAGAAAAAGAAAATACAGGTGGTATCCTTCCTTAAATACCTTGGAATATATTTTAGCAAAAAGCTGAACTGGAATAAGGCAGGCAAGGTTCTTTGGTTAGATGTGATATCTTTTATTAGACCAACTGAGTAGTTGGAATAAAGTTCTTTGCAAGCTTTCGTGCAGTCATCCTTTGTCAGGCACAGGGAGTCTCTGTTGGTCTGTGACTCCAAGGAATGAGAGAAGCTAAAAGTGTGCTAGGATGTCAGTGAAAATGTAAATAGGTGGTGATAAGCAAGACAAAAGGTAAAGCAGGAGAGGGGAGGGGGAAGAGACTAGGGGGAAAGAGGAAAAGAAATGTCACAACCAAAAACTCAGAGCGCTGGAATAAGTACATTGAAAATGTAAATGTTAGAACAAAACAAGGTTTGTGTGGAGTTTTATCATTCTACAATAAAATGTGCAGAAGAGCAATTCTGGCAGCACTACAGAGCAGCGATTCTCAACCTTTTTTGTATCAGGACCCATTTGTAAACACTGATGGCCAATCTAAATCCAGGGCCCCTCATTTCCAACCCACTGCTCCTAGAGCCAGCCCTCCATTGTGTGGAGTAGGAGGTGTGGAGTGTGGGGGGGCAGCCCCTTCCAGGCTGGAACTCTGCCAGCCTGCAAGGGAAAACCCACGGTTTCCCACATTATTCTCCTTTAAAGGAGAATCCATTTTTAAAGTTTATGTGCAACCCTTCCACATAGTCTTGCAACCCTCTTTTGGGTTGTGAAACATGGGTTGAGAAACGCTGCTATAGAGTCTATAGATCCAAGGTAGATTCCATTTTATTGTACAGAGCAAAACTCTAGGGTGTTGACCCTACGATCCACCTGATAGTTGAAAAGATTCCTAATATATTTTTAAGGCAAATTTTACCTTTACTTAATTCTACAATAGATTCTCATGTGCTCTGAAACTTGACTATAAATGTGAGCACTTTAGCCCAATTAAGAACTCTAAACCAGTGTTTCACAACCTTTTTTATACTGCAGACCAGCACGGGAGTAGGATGGGGTGCACGGAGCTGGCTGCCTCCCTCCCAAGGCTGCCCCGCTGCCCAGCTTTAACCCCATATGTGACTGCTGGCAGCGGAAGCTGCTTGCCCGTGTAGACAGATGGGGGTCCAAGCTGGGGGCTGGTGCCATGACCCAGCAGCCAATACTTGCGGCCCAGTGGTTGGAAATGTCTGCCCTAAATTACTGGATGAATCTTTTATGCCTACCAGATACCACAAGAAATACATTCTAGAAGGCTCTCCTTTGCCAAATCCTAGTTTGGATGGTTAAAGAACATCTACACAGTCTTCTGTAGGTAAATGGCCTGGGAAATGTACTGAGAGTGAAACAAGACATGCATTTAAGAATTAAAGAAGCCAGCATGCAGACAGATATGCTGGCAGTAACACTGTCTCGAACTTCCCCCATTTGCCCAGACACTTACATCTGTAGTGCAAAACTACAAACAATGAGAGGCCATCACTAGATTGAGATTCACATCAATGAGATGTGCAGTTGTCATGGGCAGGTAGTATTGGATTCTAATTTGGACAGAACATGCTCTTGCAGGACGAATGAGTTTGATAACTAAAACCTTTATTTGTGGTCTTGTATGTTCTTTGAAGAAATAAGAGGGAAACGGATCTCTCCATTAATGGGAAAAACTAAAAACTGAGCGAATGAGGAAAAACAATCTGGCTTCTTTCTAATGCTTCGGAGCCTGTCTTACACTCCTTAGGTATACTTACTCCACTTGCAGAAAGACTGAGGGCCAAAATCAAATAGAATTTTCCTGTCCTGTTCTATTGTTCATTTATACATCATGTTCTAACTTTGTCTAAACTGGTCAAACGGATCTTATTTTGTGCTTTTAGTAAAAATTATGATTTATATAAATGTTATTTAATATGTATGCATGTGTGTATATATATAATTTTATTGTCCATTTTATTATATTGCTTGGCGAAAGCTGTAAATACTGCTACTGCTACTACAGTACTTATCTACCTTGAAGAGGAAAGACTTATCTTACCCTTCCCACTTGAGTGGTTCCAGTGAGACTAATTTAAAAGCTGGCATCTACATCACTGAGTCATCTTTACCAGCAATGCCTAAATTCTCATAGCTACTCAAGCTGCAAACTACATCCCAACCCTTGCTATTTTTTCACTGAAAAGTTGATTCTCACTGAAAAAAACTGGTTCTGCTAAATCTTGGTTCAACAGCCTGATAATGCACTGTTCCCCTCTGGGCTCTGTGGAAGGCAGCAGAGCTAGAACAACATACTTACTTTATCTCCTCTATGTAGTGGTGCTCTCTGCTTCTGTGACCTGCAAGCCCTTGATAATGTTTAACATTATACACCTTTGTAGCACTGTACTAGCTGCAAACACTTAATCATCAAAGCTCTTGGAGGCATGCAAGAAAAACTCCCACGCTACCCACCACTCCTCGTTGTTTATGCATTAGATCATGGCATAGATGGTTTGTATATACGAAAACAGGAAACTGCTCCTAGGCAGAGCTCAAGTAGTGATAAAATTTGCTTTGCTACTCTGTAACAGATGATATGGAATATTCAAAGAGTATTTTAGAAATGTTTTAGATCGGCAGTTCCCAATCTGTGGGATGCGTACCACCAGTGGTACTCAGATAACCTGTCAGTGGTATGATTTAACAGATTTATTATAATTACTTTATCTGACAAAAAATTTGTTGTTGGTACTTAAGGTTGAACCAAAAAAAAATTGCTGGTGGTACTTAAGGTTGTATCATTTTAAAGTGATGGTGCACAATATGTGAGAGTTTGGGAACCTCTGTTTTAGATGTGATCTGTATTGTGGGCTTCCTAATGACTGGGTCAGAGTGAAATCCCTGTGGGATCTAAGGAGTAAAGTAGAAAAATGCAGGCAATGCATCTTTTGACATTTCTCTCTTGGGAAGGAAGCATAGACTGGCTTCACCTAGTTTAAGAGAACTAATAATGCCAAGGACTTGAAACTCAGGAACAGGGGAGTTGCTCTCATTTTTTAAACAGACCTAGTATGTGACCAACCTGCCAGTGACTCCACATAGGAGATGGTGGGTCATACCGCAAGATAGGTAAGTGTATCACTTTAAGACGTATTCTCTTACATGTGTTTGTTCTGAATAAATGATACTTGGCCTAATGAGCACTGACAAATCACTAAATAATCCTGCCATTGCCACCCATACACTTGAACTGCAGGTTCTGAACTGAACTCAAGACCTGCTGAGATAATCATGGTAGACTGCAGGAGCTTGCAGCCTCAGGCCTAGTTGGGCAGGAAAGGATCATGGATTTTTCTGAGGTACCCCTGAAAGACCACAGGTCAGGGATCCAGTTAACCCAAGAACTGTGACACTGATAGATCCAATACACAAATAACAGACAGGAATTAGTTCTCAGCAACAGTGAAAAAGGAGAAGTAGGGAGGAATAAATCTGAGGAATTGAACATCCAGCCCTTTCTTAAGTTCTGCTTTACTGGTCTCTCAGAAGGAAACCAGATGGTGACAAGGTTCATGGGAAGCGGCTGAAGAAATAGAATAAAGATTTTAACCATCACATTTCTGTAACTTCCCCACCCCAAGTAATAGCTCTTAATTATTTCTATTCAGAAACATCATGCATCTGAAAATTAAGGTTACAGGAAACTGTAACCTAGTCAGTGGATTTAAATCTGAACATCATCTTCCCTGCCTTCATTGCAAAATATCACTTTCCTCAACAGTGAATTAATGAAATGTACTAAAAAAAAAGAGATCAGTTTGAATCATCTGTAACGTCTGCTGTATGGAGCTAAAGGTCAAAGGAAAACATTTCTGTGAGTCCACATTTTAAAAAGGAACAGGCATACGTAGCAGGACTGGGACTGAAGGGCGGCTGTGACCCCCACCGGTGGCCCAATGGCTACTGCCCTCCCTTTACACTTGCCTTGATGTAATGGTTGATTTTTTAAAGGCAAGCTGTTCAAGAATCTTTGAATATGACTTAGTCCTATGTTTGTGAGTGGCTCCCCTCCTGGACCCTGCTAGCACAAATCCAATCCTTCACTAGACGGGCCCTCCTGGCCTGTATGTGCCCCAGGGTACCCACTGACTTATGGGCTGTTCAAGACTCCAACTTCCCCTACAGCTGTGCCCATGCCTTGCAGGTTTTACTCAATACTGTTAAGTCCCTTGTAGAGGCTTTGGCCCTCTCAGCTTTAGCTGCCCTTTCCTTTGGCTGCAAGCCTTCAGCTCTGCCCACTCATTCAGTTCCACCTCTTGGCTTCAGCCCTTTCAGTTGTCAGCATCTCTGGCCCTGGTGTCTCTTGCTCTGGGCCCTTGGCCCCAGAATTCACCCTTCTTGACTGCTGGGCCCCTGTCCCTGGTTTCTGTGCCCTCCTGGGCCAATCTTGCCCCCTCTCAGGCTCCAGGTCCCTGACCGTGGTTCTCACCCCTCTTGGGCACTTGTTTCACCCTTCTTGGGCTGTAGGTCCCTGACTCTGGTTTGTGCCCTGCTGGTTTGTGCCTTACTGGGCTCCTGGCCCTGCCTCTGCTACGCTTGCCATTTTAAGCTTCATCCCTTGGCAGGGTTCAAGGCAGTCACATACCCTTCCAGCATAACTGGGACCCCCACCTGAACAGTCCCAAATCCAAACCACCCGTTCAAACAGTACAACAAAATATAAGCCCCCGGCTGTAACTCAAACTATCGCCACACTGGTCTGAAGATAAATCCCACTCACTAGCGGTACACACCCAGCTTCCCCTACTCTGGGCTACATCCTCCCCCCTGCAAGCTCTCAGAGCCTTATTGGTAGCTTCAAAGCAGCTCAGTGGTCAATCAGGTGTTCCCTGGCAGCAATCCTTCCAGGACCTCCTTCCCCTGCAGCTTGCAGAGCCAGACTGCTCTGTGTACTCTCACGCACAGACTTCATGAGCCACCTAAGCCCTGCCCCGTCCAACAGGTGACCCTGTAGCTCCCCACAAGTGTTCCCTCCCTGTGACTGATGACCTGCCTGCTTTCTGAGCTAGGGCTTAGCTAAGCAGTTGGCAGCCCCTTGCTTCTGGGCTTCCTACCTACCTGCCTGGGTACAGTTTGCCACTGCACTTCCTCTCCCTGAGGAAGTTACCTTTGCAGGGTAAGAGCTTGCCTGCAGCTGGCTGCCTGCAGCTTCACCGCTCTGTGACAGGCACTCCATTTGCTGGCATCCCATTAATAGCTAACTGATCTCCTGGCTGCCAGTTCTCCTATAGCCAGCCTATTCTATACAGAATAGGCTGCAGGTTTTCCTCATTTCTCTCATGCAGCTCTCTGCCTCCGTGGCAGGGATTCCTGGCTGCCTGCCCTTTTGCAGCTAGCCCCTATTCAGGCCTAACTGCTGTGGTCTCTCTCCTTAAAGTGACAGAGGTCTCCAGGCTTTCTGTCATAGCATGTTTTCTCAAAAAGGTGTGAACACCCATGGGAAACACTCCTTTTGAAAGACACCAGGTCCAGAGAGGGTTTGTTAGGGTTTGTTACATTAGCACCACTATCATCTGCAAAAGCAGATGACAGTGGTGGTGTGTTCAGTGCATCAACAGCAGTAGGATCATTACTGGGTCACAGGAGTAAAACTGGCCAGTCAGCAGAAAAATCTCATGATTTGGAGAAGCAGGACTGGTACCAAGTGCTAAGAGTAGAAGGAGCAAGGGCAGGTGCCAGCTGATTAAATATCCTCCTCCCATCATAGATAAAAAGCAACAGAACAACTGTCCTTACACCTCACAATGTCTCTACTATTATCCCCTTTCTTTCTGACCATTTGTGCCAAGTTCATCACTGTAGCATCTGAGCTCCTCAATGTGTGGCCTTGGGCAACTTGCTATCATCTCTGTTTCAATTGTATCATAACAATATTTACATATGTAACCAGGTTGTGCTCCAGGGGCAGCTGTGACATCCCCTGGTGACCACGCAACCCTTGCCCTGCTCTGACTCTAGGGTACCTTAGGATTCTTGCAGCCTTAAGGGCTATTCACAGACTCCAAACCTCCCTTACAGCCATGCCCATGCCTCGCAGGTGTTACCGATTAATGATTTTGGTGGGCACTTGGCCCCAATCCAATAGCAGGCCACCTCAGACCTCTATACCCTTGTTGGAGTCTCACCTTTCCCAGCCTTGGCCCTTTTTCTCTCCCTGGTTCCCTTAGCCCAGCCCCATTGTGCTGGACCTGGCTTCTGGGTTCCAACCCTTACCTTGAATACTTTAGGCCTGGGCCCTCTGGCTCGGCCTCTGGCACTGAACCTGCTTCAGCTCTGCCTGGGCCCCTGGCACTGTCTCAGGTCTGCTCTGAGCACAGAGACTGCTTTGGCTCTGTCTGGAACCCCAGCCCTATCTTATTGGGGCTGCCTGGCCCTCTCTGGCTTAAGCTGAACTCAGCTACTGTCCTTCCCTAGGCTGCCGCCCTATAAGGCTTAAGCCCAGTCTATGTCTCAAGCCCCTAGCAAGGCTCAAAATGCCTTCTCATCCTTTGATGCCTCTGGCATCCCGCTGCGGGTTAGCCTATATGTGCCCCTCTGCTGCCCTGATGTAGCTCCCCTTTCAGCTATGCCCAAACCACCTCTATAAACCACAACAGGGGTGGATCTGATGGCCACCTATAAGTTTATCGGGGTAACCACCAGTATCTGGGGGAATGGTTGTTCACCAGAGCACCACAAGGGATGATGTGGTCGAACGGTTGTAAACTACTGCAAGACGGTTTCCGGCTGAACATAAGGAAGAATTCCTTTACTGTCTGAGCCCCCAAGGTCTGGAACAGCCTGCCATCGGAGGTGGTTCAAGCACCTACATTGAACACCTTCAAGAGAAAATTGGATGCTTATCTTGCTGGGATCCTATGACCCCAGCTGACTTCCTGCCTTTCAGGCAGGGGGCTGGACTCGATGATCTTCTGAGGTCCCTTCCAGCCCCAATGTCTATGAAATCTATGAAACACAATAAGAAAGCACTCTGGATGTAACAAAAACCTGTCCCCACAAAGACCCTAGCTCCCTGCCACATAGACCCTAGCACTCCAGTTGAATAGCAAAGCTTCACCTCTCTGTGACAGGCACTCCTAGGTTCTACCTCTTCCCTTGGCTGGCTCTTTTTCTTGTAGCCAGCTCCACCTGCTACTCTTTTCTCATGCAACCAGAGCCTTCTGGCTCTCTGTTACAACCTACCTCATGGGTATTTTCTGAGAGTCAATTAACATTAGTAAAACCTTCTGAAAACATGTAAAGGGCCATGCAAAGGCTATGGATTACAATTAATTCCACAATGAAAAGCCCATGCAGTGCCATGCCAGCAATGCTATATATAAAGTTCTATAGCTGAGCTGCTTCTGTTCAGTGCTTGTATCCACCCCCAAAAATTACATTTTCCACTTGAAATAATTTCTGTGATCTTGGAAAGGTATTTCTTTGTTCATTAACTATATGAGAGAAAGCTCCTGCAGTTTCAGAATGCCTTAATCTTCAAAACAGGCTGAGTTATTATGAGGAATTAAATAATTTGAAGTTTTCCTTTTTTGGAAGGGTTTTTTGGAACTGCTAACTCTCCTTTGATGTGGGAAAGAAAAAGATAACTTGTGCTGAAAGACAGAACCGCTTGTAATGCACATGTGCTGGTTCAACTTCTGTGTTTCATTCTGGCATCAGCTTCATGACAGTGATTTTATCATAAGAAGGTCTTTTATTCCCTTTATCCTTTTCAAAGGTTTCTTGGTTAGGAAGGTGTTCATATCATACCTTGCTTAATTTTTTTAATGACTTATGCATCTTGGGATATTACTATTTTCTGGCAGGCTGTTTTAGAAGCTGCTGCTTCTAGTGCGTGACTTTATTAGTAGTTACTGTTCTCCCCATTTTGGGGGAGGGAGAGAGGAGGGCAGGGGTTTTTTTTGGCTAGCTACACCCAACTAAACTGCAGGATAGCAGCATGACTTTCTTTACACTGCACTAATCCACTCTCAAGTATTTATCTCATGCTCTTTCAAATTTTCAGATATAGGCAGATATCTTTTTTTAAAAGATCAAAGGTAATATATTCAAAGGTATATATTAAAGGGAAATGTTGGTATTGTGTAAAAAGTTTGAGCTGTTTGTATCACCCGTGACATTCCTTCATCCAAATTAGTACAGCACAGGAACCAGCAATGTATTATAAAGAATTTAGGCATGGATATTAATGCCCATTGCTGCTACCCAAGTTTTTTTTCAAAATTATCCTTTACAGATCAGGTGAAAGTAGAAATTGGCTTAGTGTATAATGGAACACACTCCAATTGTCAGACTGAATTTTACTCAGTTTACCCTGGTTGTTAAGAGTCAGGCCTGAAATACCATTCTCTTTGAATCTCCTTCTCTAGGATGATGGAGTTCCAGCAAGACATTAGAGGTTCTGAAGGTGCAAAACCTTCACATTTGGCATCAGCAAGCTCAACTGTTTTTCTTTCCCCCACATACAAAACACCATCAAAAAATGAAACAAAACAAAACAAAAGCTTCCAGTGAAAAACAAAGAGGAGAAACATTTAAGAAATGTCAGCTGGGTGCAGGGGAACTAGCCTTCGTTAGTTCCTTCTATACAATACAATAAGTACATTTTAGAAATATTTTGGAGAAAAACTGACTTAAGGACTACCGTTCTAAAAATATCACCAGTTAATAAAAACAAGTTGGCCAACAATTTTGTACAGGGTCTAGTTACTATCTCCCCACCAATATCATTAATAAATTCAACCTTTAAATGGTGTGACTGAATTCGGTGCTTAACAGCTGCTAGCTACTTTATAAACATCATGGTGACGTGAACCAATTACTCAGACTTCGTTGTAAAAGGAGATAGTATCAGGAGACTTGTGGAATTGCTTATTCAAGATTAAGAGGAAAATGGGGTGAAGCTATGTTAGTACTTTTAGGAAACAGTCTTACTTTTGTGTCCCTGACAAGTATGATTCCCTTACAATGGAATTTCACTACGTCATAATGAAGTTTTGGAGCGTAGACATCATGTCTCCTTTGAACTCATTTATCATGCTGTTTCCTCTGAGGGTTCAAAGATCTGCTTCTTTAATACAGGGTGGCAGAAACAAAGTATTCTGGATTTTCAAACTGGGGAGCAAGTGCACAACTACACTATTCTGCTTAGTGACTACCCTAGAACGGGTCCAGAACAGCTATATCACAAAGTTGGCTGTAGTGCTCCCCAGAAGAAGCAAAAGTACTAACACTAAGAATTCAGAGCTCCTAAGTCACATGTAAGCAATATACATGCATATGACTCATTTCCCTCTTAAATGAAAATACTTTGATAAATGTTTCTATGGTTTAGGGGCCTGTTTGATTTGGAGATTTGGACAATTCAGCGGTGGCCAAATTTCCGAATCAGATTTGGTCGAATCAATTTGGGACAGTGATATGAATCACCAAATCGAATCACAGTCCCCTGAATCATCCAAAGCAAATACTAGCCACTTCGCACAGGCCTAGGCCTAAGTAACGTGCTCTAAAGAAGGAAGCTTTCTATAACTTTATGTTTTTCTATTGTCACTTTATGCAGGAGTGGTATATTTAAACTCTAACTCCACTAACATATTATTAGGTGTATTATTTTGATAGTTGATATATGAGCTGAAATGTGCTGTATCAGGAAAATTTAGTTTACATAACAATGAATACAGCAATAATTTAATAGGCAGAATATTGGTATCCTCCAAAAGAATACAATAATTTGAAGCCAGCAATCTACTTCAAGCTGCTAGTTTCTCATATAAAACATGTTTCTTACAGACTATTCTGTTAATCTTGAGATTCAGTTTTTTTCTTCCACAATTATTATTACTAGGTGGTTCTCAGATAGCTCCGCCTTCGTAGTTTGCCATCTTCCCTTTGATACTTCTGGGAGTCTCTGGGTAAAATTTACTCATACTGTGTAGAGTTAGTGCAAGGTTTTTTGTACCACTTTAAGATCAGAAATGACATGGAAGGAACACACATCTCCTGTACAGGCAGTCCTTGACTTGAGATGTTTCAAGTTACAATTCAGGGCACTTAAAATGTTTATAAATTGACACCCTGTTTTGACTTTCTGACATCAGTTTTGACTTCACGATGCTTGATCTGACGCAATGCCATGCTGGCAAACAAGTTCACTGTGTCGCCCATCTCCCTGGAGAACATCTGTCCAAATTTCCTTAGACAATTTCTTTAAGAAAGTAGACAAGACTCCAGAAAAACCTGCAGCCAAGACTCCTGAGAAGACTCAAGCCAAGAACCCTTCAAAAAGTCCAGCAAAGTAACTTCAAAGAAGTCCTTCCAAATCAATATAGTTACTATTTACAATTTACGTACATTAATGTAGCTATATTACACATCTATAATTGATTAACTACAAAATTCTGGGGTATTTTTTGTGAAAATAGGGTATTGGGCCTTGGTTCAGGAACCAATCCCCCATTTATAACATTGTTCCTATGGGAAAATAGGTTCCAAGTTATGAATTGTGTTGTAAATCTGAGGACTACCTGTATACTAGGTAAGGGCATCTGAAGTAATTCTATACAGATGACTAGAGAAGAACATTGGGGAACAGAGCACAAGGTATAGGTAGGCTCGCAGTACCCTTCTGTGTTTACAACAGAGTGGAAAGTTTAAAATGTAGAAGCCTATAAGAGACTCAAGCAGATACATATGCTTTTGCGAGGGACTGAGTTCTGTTGGTTGTTGTAGGGTTGAGGACCAAACTGATGTTTCATTTTATATCTGTTCCTGTAATTTGTACCACAGGCACTTAGCACCTTGGATAGGCAGGCGACCACTAGCCAAACAGGAAAGGACTGGTCAATGAAGTATCTCTCTCTCTGGTCCTATTGCCTAAGGGCAAATAGAAAATTGCAGAAGGATGTGGAGCCCCACTAGTGGCCATTCCTTTCACTTAAACGTTAAACGCTAGCCTTTGGGTAGATCAATCTGTACAATTATCATGTAAGGCCCTGATTGATTTAGGAAGCAGGATATTCATCCATGCTCCCTTATTTTGACACTTAAGCTGAACCACAATAACATCAAAAAGATTACCATCTTTTGGATCCCTTTGTACAAGGAGTCAAGGAGTCAGCAATTTTTTCCAGAGGGGGGAAGGGGGTGTAGAATAACCCAGCTTGAACTGGGGAGAGGCAGACATTAGGACACAGCTGCTACTGCCACTTCTTCTACCACTGTCACTTGGCTACCACTCAACTGCAGCACATCATAGTGCAAGCCCCTCTCTGCCAGACCCAGTGCTGCTGGACTGCAGTGTGATGTGGACAGAGCTCCCACAATGCCATAACCCCAGGCAGCTGACAGAGGTGGTGCAGGAAGAACCCCTACCACCAAATGCTGCCAAAGCCACTGCTTCTTGGGCCAGATCCAAAGGCTCTGCAAGCCATAGGTTGCCAACCCAGGTTGCCAACCTCTCCTTTACAGGATTAGGTCCTAAGTTGTTAATGACAATCAAAGCATTAGGGCCTTGCCCAGTGTAAATTAATGCAACTATACTGAGTTCAAGGGATTAACATTTAATTCAACTGAAGATCAGGCCCAAGTCTTTTACATTTTGTAGAAAAACTGGAAAAAAACCAAGCATCCTATGTCAAGTGTTTTCTGTGTTCTATGTTATTCATATCAGTTAAAGCAGAGTCAAGGCCTGTACTGTTCTTACCAAATGCTTACCTGTAAAATCTGCTTACTGACACCTCATTGGTGAATCCCATTCCTCCCCAGAATTGGAGACAATTATCAGACAGTTTACGGGCTAGGCGGCCTGCCTTTAGCTTACCCATGGAAGCAAATGTGGTCACATCATTGCCTCTTATATAGAGACCTAAAATTAAAACACAAGTTTTTACAGTAAATCAACAACCACTATTTTTTCTCAGTCCCAGACCTCTCCCCATATTTTCTGCCTAAAACAATGTCCTTAATATTAAGAAAATACTAGGTAAATATAGAAGCTTACCAACTAAATATAAGGTAAATATAAGCCAAATATAAGCATAATTTCTTATATTATAGAAATATAAGCTGAATATAAGGGAAATATAGAAGCTTACCAACAGCCCGGTAGAGCAGAGAACGAAGAAGTTCCACTTCAGTTGCTAACTCTGCCAGGCGAAAGTGCACTATTTGGTTGTTCAGCACTGGCTGGTTGAATATTTTTCGTTGCCGAGTGTAGTTGATAGTGTCTTGTATAATATTATCCATTTGTTGCACAACTTAATAAATGTAAGCAGAGAACAGCTGCTATTCAAGTGGGCTTTTCTGTTCATATTCCCAGGTTGTATAAAATAGGGTTGTATACAATGAACATGCTTGTTTTTCAAAAATAAATTAATCTATCATTTTATTTTAGCACTTAAGAGTTTCAACTCCATTAACATTCCACATAAAGCTTTATTTAAAGGTATATGGGAAACATATTCAGAATCTCAGATCCAAAGAGTTATTGCTAAAACCTTTGTCTAAGCCTTGACAGTCTCCTACCTGGATTACTATAATCATCTTTTCCCATTCATTTCATGCAAAACAATCTACCCATATGGCCCATTCACTTATAAGTCTTTCCAATAACTCCACATCTCCCTCTGCATCATTTTCAAGGCTAAGCTTCTTTACTGGGCACGCGCCACTATCTTGTCTCACTTGACTCTTTACTGCAACTGTTCTGCCGCCTATTAAATGTCTCTATCCTTCTCCCATGCTCTTCCTGCATAGTTTCATAGTTTCTAGGGTCAGAAGGGACCTGAGTAGATCATCTAGTCCAACCCCTTGCCATGGCAGGAAAGAGTACTGGGGTCAAACGACCTCAGCAAGGTGTACATCTAGCCTCCTCTTAAAGACCCATGTTGGAATGACTTCCAGTACACCATTTAAAAAGTATTTTGTCATTATCTAACTTTCTGAATGCTTTCTCAAATAAATATCCCTCACTCTGTTTTGACCCTAAAAATGCCTGAATGCCAGAGAAATTAATACGCTACATATTATACCATGCTGCCTTCTGTCCTTTTGGAAAGGAGTATAGTTCATCCTTGGTGTGGGACTTGCACTTTACAGAAGGAACAATTAATTTTGCTTAAAGGTTCAAGTTACACAATACTAAAGGCTTAGCAATGAAAAAAGCTAATGATCATTTCACAATTACACTGGTATGTTGCCAAAATCCCCCGGAATGGAAAAGCAGCAAACTAATAGCTACAATCACCAAGATGGGAAAAAACTTCTGGATGTGTCCTTTTAGCCCAGATGTTATACTAGAAGAGGCACAAATTCTATTACTTGGAATTCTGTAGAAAATCTGGTTGAGCAAGACTTATACAAATTCATTTACTGTGAAACTACACAAAAAAAGATTAAAGAAATGGCAGGCGTTCGTATTTCTAACGTGGCAAAGCTAAAATCTACAGCAAAAGCACCTGAGATGGAGCATTTTGACTATGTAAGTAAGTGGCAAAAGTCTTATACAGTATGAAAATATATACATATTTTGCAAACTATAAATACAGATTGTGAAGTCTTTTCTGCTGTAAGACTGAAGTCTGCAGTCTTTCTAAGTTCTCTACCTTCCTTCAGCCTGAAATCTCACCAACACCCCTATACAGTAACAGCCGTGTTAACCAGCACTTGATTAACTGGTATGCTCTATTAACCAGCATGCGGGTTGACGCCGGTCGATGAGGCAAAAGGGAAACCAGAAGTGGGACTTCTGATTTTGTCGAATTCCACAGCCCAGGGGAAAGCAGCCTGCGCAGAGTAAAGCAGTCTGCTCAGAGCCTTCCCCTCCCTTTCCCCCAGCACACTGACATCAGGGGAGGGGCAGCACGGTTAATCTGAGATGTGGATGCGCCAGATGTGGTGGGAGGGGCAAGCAAAGACACCTCTCAGATAACCGGCACATTTGGTTATCTGGCATGCCTCATTTCTCATGGGTGCCGGATAACGGAGCTTTTGCTGTACCATATTTTTTCACACACAACACACTAATGCTGAAAACTGGAGAGCATAATATAAACAAAGAAACATTAACAGCACTTTCTGCTACCTAGGCTTCTGCTGTGCAAAAGCCTAAGTAAAGTCTGCACGGAATCTAAAGAAAGCAGGAAAAAAAAAAAGAGGCTAGGCTCCATAATTGCTGCCACTCAGTTACTTACTACACAGAAGGAATTTTTTCCTTCTGCTTTTCAAAAACAAGGTACTGTATCTTATTCCAGGGCATGTTATAAGCAAGAAAATATGGTAAATGTACTATTTTTCTGTCTCTCTTGCCATAAAATCTTCCCCGTGTGTTGGATCCATCTAGAAACCAAGGTTGAACTGAACCTGTACTAGGACTGTGCAAAGTTTCAGTAGCCAATTCAATTTAGAGGAGTTTCAGCCCCATTCAGGGACCCAGTCTCCAAATCCAAATCGAATCGGGAGACCAATTAAAATCTCTGAGTCAATTCAAAGCATCCTAATTGATTCGGAAAAAGATTCAGAAAAGATTAGCAATTCAGCCATAGACTAACCAGGCTTACAAGCTGAGAGGGAGGGATTGGGGCTGGGAGAAGCTGCCCAGCTCATGTGGGAAGCACAGTACTTGGGCAAGGGGGCAGGCAGGTGCAGGATGTGGGTGCAACAGCACTCGGAGCAGGGGCTATGCCCTGCTGCTGCTTGTCCAGCCAGGACAGGGAGGGGCGGGATGAGGGCACGGCTATCAGTGGGTGGAAGGGGACAAGCGGCAGCAGGGCATAGCTCCCACTCCCAGCACTGCCACATCCTCATCCCGCATCCCCTGTGCCAGCTGGCTTGCAGCAGCAGTGCAGAGTCCCCACTCCCAGCACTGATGCAGGCATGGCAGCACTGGGAGCAGGGGCTATGCTCTGCTGCTGCTTGCCCAGTGGGCACATGGGGGGTAGGGGGTGTGATGCAGGTGCAGCTCACTCCGGGAAGAAAAGGGTAAGCGGCAGCAGAGCATAGCCCTTGGTCCCAATGCTGCTGTGCCTGCACCCTGCACCCCCTCCCTGAGTAATGTGCCTCCCAAACCCAGCTGGGCAGCTTGTACCAGCCCCAGGCCATATCCCCTCCTCCCCCAATCCCAACAGGTTTACCAGCTGGAGGAAGCCATGTCAGCTGCCTGTTTAGTCTATGGCCGAATGCCATCATTTTCTGAACAGGCCTTGGTTGTAGCTAGGGACAGAAATTAACCATAAAATGGTGTAACGGATAGGAAACTGGTTCAAATCTATAACACAACAGAAGTTCAGTGCACACAAACAGCTTTCAAAATGGCTGAAACTGGTTTAAGATAAACTTGGATGGATGTAGCATCAGACTTAACTGATTTACATTAAAGCAGTTTACTGAACTGTCCCAGATCCCCTCCAGATTCAAGTTAACTAATAGTCTCCCAGCATCCCAGGATGCTTTGCATCTCCCCTGAAAACCACTCCCTTGCAGGGTAGGTGAACTAAGCCTTGGCTCATGCTGTCTGCTCCAACCAGGCAGTGAGGCATACTTTAGCGCTGCCTCCCTGCCCCGCCAGGCTTCTGGCTTGGGACACTGCAGGCATGTAGCTGCATTTCTGGAATCAAAAGTGAACCTCTGTTCACTTGCTTATCTTTAATAATAGATCATGTATTTAGTGAGTTATCCTTATATGCAAATATAAGACGAGGGGCTTTTCCCCTCAAGTGGATGGGGGGAGGGGGAGCTAAACTTATAGTTAAGTAAAAATGGTAAGACGTTCTTATTCTCTCTAAATACATACAGCAGTTCACACAAAAATATCTGTACTGTCCTGCCCACAGGTCTAGTCTTTTCCAAGGTCCTACTAACTTCAACAGGACCCAGCAGAACCTGTTACTAGTGTGACAGACCTAACAAATAACGAGTGGTACATTATGAATACAAATATATGTTCAGTTATTTTTAATAAGCAAGTAACAGTCTCTATACATGTCTGTGATAAACCTGGCCAAGGAGGAAAGCAGGAAATGTTTTAATTCTGGAGATCAAATTTTGGTTTGGCAAAATAAGATTTTTGCAAAATATAAAACTGATAGAAAGGCTTATAGGAAACTATTCTTTTTGTTTCATGTTATTAATAAATTCCAATAAAAATATTTTTAAAAATTGTGAAGGGAAGAGAAGAAACGAGGAGAAAAAAAAGACAGTACATGAAAAGAATTATATGTTTAATAATAGAAAGGTAGGAAGCTAAAACTTACAATAATTGGGAATAAAACTACTTCACAGAGCTGTGTCTGAAATTTAAAGAGCCAGTTACCACAACAGAATGATGGAGAGACTCTCCAAAAATTTTAAATCTAAAGTAATTGCTTCAGTGGTAAACTAATCATCAGAGAACTGGAATCTCTAGGGAATCAGGGGTCCTTTTCCTGACAATAGAGTACAGGTGAAGGACATCTTGATATTTCCTGCACTGAAGACTAGCATGCCATGTACAACTCTAATCCTGCAAATGCTTAGCAAATACTTCATTTCAAACATACAAAAGAAGAAGTTATGGGTGGTGGTTATTGAATGGGAGAGGCAAGTGACAAAGTATGCAGAAAAGGCTGATGTACTCAATGCATTTTTCACTTCACGTTTTCCAGGCAAGGTCAGCCCCCAGACTACTGCACCTGGCAGCGCAGTTTGAGGAGGGGGTGAGCAGCCAACTGTGATAAAAGAAGAGGCTAGGGACTATTTAGAGGAGCTGCACATATACAAGTCCACAGGGCTGAATGGGATGCACCTGAGGTTGCAGAGGGAGCTGGCCAATGTGATTGCAGAGCCATTGGCCATCATCTTTGAAAACTCATGGTTATTGTGAAAGGTCTCAGATGGTTGTAGAAGGGCAAATATAGTGCCCATATTTAAGAAAGGGAAAAAGGAGGATCCAGGGAACTACAGACCAGTTAGCCTCACCTGGAAAAGTCATGGAGCAGGTCCTCAAGAAACCCATTTTTAAGCACTTGGAGAAAAAGGTGATCAGGAACAGTCCAGATGGATTCACCAAAGGTAAGTCATGCCTGACCAACCTGATTGTCTTTTATGATGAAACGACTGGCTCTGTAGATGTGGGGAGACCAGCGGACATGGTATACCTTGACTTTAGCTAGGCTTTTGATATGGTCTCCCACAACTTTCTCACAAGTAAGCTAAGGAAGTAGAGGTTGGATGAACGGACTGTAAAGTGGATACAAACCTGGCTGGATCATCAGATTCAGAGAGTAGTAATCAATGGCGTGATGTCTAGTTGGCAGCTGGCCTCAAGTGGAGTGCCCCAGGGGCCAGTTCTGGGGCTGGTTTTTGTTCAATATTTTCAACGATGTACTGGAAGATGGCACAGAATGCACTCTCAGCAAGTCTGCAGATGACACCAAGTTGTGGGGAGTAGTAGATATATTGGAGGGTAGGGATAGGATTCAGAGAGACCTAGACAAATTGGAGGATTGTACCAAAATAAATCTCATGGGTATCAATCAATAAGACAAGCATATAGTCCTGCACTTAGAACAAAACAGTCCCAGGCACTGGGTGTACAGGTTGGGGGCCAACTGGCTAAGTAGCAGTGTTGCAGAAAAGGACCTGGGGGCTTGCAGCAGAAAATAAGCTGAATATGAGCCAACAGTGTGCCTTTGTTGAGAACAAGGCTAGCGGCAAAGTGCTAGCCTTGTTGAGAACAAGGCTAGCGGCAAAGTGCATTAGCAGAGTGTTGCCAGCAGACTGAGGGAAGTGATTATTTCCCTGTATTTGGCACTGGTTGAGCTACATCTGGTGTACTGTGTTCAGTTTTGGGCCCCCCAACTACAGAAATGATATGGCCAAATTGGAGAGTCCAAAAATGGTGATGGGGGGTAGGGCACCTTACTTCAGAGAAGAGGCTGAGGGAACTGGGCTTATTTAGTCTAGAGAAGATAGAGAGGGGATTTAATAGCAGCCTTTAACTACCAGAAAAGTGGTTCCAAAAAGGATGGAGCTAGATTCTTCTCAGTGGTGGCAAAGGACAGAACAAGGAGTAATCGTTTCATAGACAGATTGGCAGAGGCTGGAAGGGACCTCGGAAGATCATTGGGTTTAGCCCCCCCTGCACTACGCAGAAAAGACAGCTGGGGTCAGGTGAGCCCAGTGAGATGACCGTCCAGTCTCCTCTTGAAGATGTCCAGGGTAGGTTTCAAGTTGCAGGAAGAGAGGTTTAGGTTAGATATTAGGAAAAACTTCCTTACTAGGAGGGCAGTAAAACACTGGAACAGGTTACCCCAAGAGACTGTAGATTCTCCGTCCTTGGAGGTTTTTAGGAACCAGCTAGAGAAAGCTGTGGCTGGGATAATATAGTTGGAGATGGTCCTGCTTTGATCAGGACTAGATGACCTCCTAAGGTCCCTTCCAACCTTAATTTTCTATGAGTCGATGACCTGTCTTGCTGATTTCAACAAAATACTTCAAGCACATGTTGAGTACATATACAAGTTTTCAGGATTAGTTTCAGAGTTGTGTCTTTTGTTTTCTTGTAACGTATATGTACAAATGGCCAAATTACTTTCTTTTCTTGTGGTTTGCCACTGCTTAATTAGTTTCTCCAAAATTGTGCAAAAAGGACACTCCAGAACTCTACTTGTGCAGAATACAAGCTTTCAGACCACAGACTCCAGAGTTTTATTTCACACAGACTTTGACTCAGTCTTGATTTTATGGAGACAAGTGTGTCCTCAAACAACAGAGCTCCCTTGAAATGCAAGAGAACACTCACATAAAGACTTCAGATGTCTAAAGTTGTGCCTATAGGCAAGTGAATAGATATCTATAAATCTATGATCTGCCATTATGAAAAGAAAATGAAATGGACAGATTAGCCAAAATGTGGGTTTTTGCAAGCTGTTTCATCCAAGAAAATATTGGCGATAGTGTAGGTGTTTCTTTGATATGGTTCTATTTATTTACAAAGAAAAATAGTCGTTTCCCTCAACACAAGAGATATTAAATAATAAGAGATAGTGCCTCTGCTGACAGCTCTACCCTCTTCAGCCAGTGCTCAGCCCCAAAAGTGCTCAGTCTCTACGGTTTTTACTGGGCTGCTGTTTGCCAAGCCTTCAGCCAGTGCTTCTCTGCAGTCTTCTCTTAGCTTCTCTTCTTTGTATCTCTTTACTACAGAGAAACCCAAGCCTTCACAAGAGAACAGACAACAGCAAATATGTGCCAATTGCTCTGGGCAATGATGTGCCTGTGTTTGGAAGAATGACATGTGAGTACCATGTCACTCTTAAAGAAACTTAACTGTATACCCCCACAGTTTCAACAAAGGTTAACCCAGATAACCCAGAGCCTCCCCAAGCTTGCTGGTTTATGCCCACCATAGCAAGGTTGGGCACTCTCATGCTGTCCCCAACTCCTCCCACTTCAGACACTGCTGTGTTTCCCTGCCACTGACTGTCACTAGCAAGCAGGATTGGTGGTAGTCAGCATCAAAGAATGCAGCAGCAGCTGCTAAAGTAGGGGGTCTACAGGTGGAACTGGGAGCCATGGTTTGCACAGGCCCAAGGAACTTTTCATGCCCGTCCCACTACCTAAGTTGAAACATACTATACTTTGGGAATTGCTGACATAATCCATAAAGGCCCAGTCCTGCATCTGGCTTCTATGGAGGTGCCCACATCTACAGCCTGCCAGTTGCAAGGTTGAGGTGACATTTTTATAAAGATCTTTTCCCAAATAGAGTTTTTAACCACAGCTCCTTTAAAAAAAAAAAAAGAGGAAGATGAAATACAGATTATTCTCTCACTTGATTATTCTTTATACATTATAAAAAATGCTGTTAACCTATTAAAGGCATGGCATCACATCTTTAGGCTGAACAACAGCATCAACGTGTATTTAAAAAATATCCTCTACTATCCTAATAATGCATTTCACCCTGAGGCTGTGCTTAGTTGGCTTTCAACATTACTTACAAATCTACTGGCACTAGGGCTCCTGAAAATGAATGCCTTGTTTTAAGACAAGCAATATCACAGATTTTTTTCCTAACAAGATCCGCATCTTTTAAAGAAAGAAAACCCTCTTGGCTTTATTATGCCCTCTGGGAAGATTTTAGGAACATTTTTCATAATAGGTCTCTTTCCTATAGTTCATTGCTATTTTCACATAACATAATTTGAGGTCCTCCAGTTTTTTTTTAATGTCCTCATTCACTTATTTTCTTTTGTTGCTATATCGTTTCAAAACCTTAGTTAAAGCTTTACATTCAAAAGAACTCTCTCTCAAAGTATTCAGAAGAAAACTGGTAACAGGTCCCACTGAATAATTCCAAGTTTCTCATCCTCTCTGTCTCAAAGGCATGAAAGTGTTTAAAATTTGAGCTGCTTTTTACTGGGACAGCTGTTGGAATGTGCAATCGTGCCGGCAGAAAGAAGGGTAATGCAGATACTTATTCATAGAAGTAATTACAAGAGCAAGTCATAAAAAAGAGATCTGCAAAATAAAATTATAATAATAATAAAAAAACTAACAAGATTTTAGTGGAGACAAATCATTCTTCTCCTCTTATAAGACCCCCAGGGGATGCACAGTAATTGCTTTGTAGTAAGATATTAATTAATTAAACAAACAAACAAACAAAAAGACCCATCTTTGGTTTTAATGCTTTTGTTTTTAATGCTTTGGTTTTGGTGCTTGTGGGAAAATGGAATAATAAAATATATCTTGCTACAGCCAGACTCCTTTATTTTGCTTTATTTTTCTGAGTATGTTGCCTTCACAGGTTCAACAGTAAACACTGGCTTGTGGAAAGGTAAGACTTTTGAAGTTAACATAGATGGCTCAGGTGTAGTTTATAACTGACACGTTTTGGTTAGTCTGAGCTGATGGTGGAAAGGGTTACTTCAAACACAGGAACCAGACATAGTCATAGTTCTTGCATTTTAGGAAAATTGCACCTTGGAGAGCTGGACAACACAAACCCAATACACCAGTAGACTGACTTTTTGCTTAGGAGTAGATTCCATTTGCCAAGACTGCTCTAGACCAGTGCTGGAAGCAGTACTAGCCATTCCAAAAGGTAAGAAGGGACAGCACCACAGCTGCATCCTCCCTTCCGCACAGGGAGTGTTTGTGGGCACCTATTTCAAAGTTCCTGCTCTGGAGCATGTTTTCAAATATCCCTAAAAGAGTTCTGAAAGGATTGTACCCTAGGACTCTTGCTCTTGACAGCTGCAGCAGCAGTTCCTCCACACCAATGAAAAGGATGACTGCTATACCCAAATTACGATAAAGAGTTCACTTTGTTGGATGGGGCCCTGGAGTAAAGATGGAGCATGCCCGTCTCTTTTCAAGAGAGCCACTTTTCAGGGAAGCTAAAGATAAGTTTAACTAACATTCAGATCAGGCAATGGCAATGCAAAGACATACTCATGCCTGGGAGAATGGATGTAGGCCAGACCCCAGGAATTCTGAGCTGTTATTAGTTGTTCAATTTCCCCAATAACTCAAGTCATTAATTCCCAAAATTTGCCAGGTTTACAACAGTTTATATCCCTTAATAAGGATGCCTGAGGTGTGGGGGGCGGGAATAGGGGGTGCTTTACTGGGATGACTGCCACCTTTTCTGGTCTCTGACTTTTCCTGGTTGCCTGTGGTCCTGACTCAAGGAGCTACCATCCAGTTCTGTTCCTGAGAGAAGGAATTCATCTCCTGTTGAGGGGACTTGGTATAGCTAAAACTTCCAAGCAGCAGAGCAGTCTTTTCAGTCTCTTTGCTAGGTGTCGTATCTGTCTACGTTCATTCTGAGGTCACTCAGAAACAGGCTTTTGGGGACTTCTGCTTTAGCCACACTTCTGCAGCTTAACCCAGAATTTCTAATATTTAGCTACACATTTATAGCAACAACATACAATTCCAATCTTTATATGGCAGAAGATAAATACAAAGTGGAGGCACGTATGCCAAGGCCTCTAATGTGTGCCTTACACTTAGGCTAGAAGAATATTTTGTTGGAAAATAGTTTATTCACTGAAATTAGTTCACTTGTGTATTATTCAACACAAACTATTAATAACAGTCAGGTTGAATTCAGTGAATAATTTCAGCTAAATGAAAAATGAGGACAACATTTTAGAAATGTCAAAGTAAATGTTCCTTGGGCTAGAGAACACAATGCTCACAAGACTCTGGCCTGTCAAGTGCAACACTTGGGTTCCAGTCCTTCGCTGAGATTTGTGGCTGAATCAAAAAGGTTTAAAACTGTCCTGGGTTAGTAATGACCAAAATTTTATCTCCTGACATCCCAGATTAAGTTGCTATAGATATACACATCACCTGTTGATACTCTCATTATTATGCACATTATGGGCTAATAAAGTACTAATAATGCTAGATGTGACAGCTCAAATCTCCCTCCACAAGTGTCAGAAAACCAACCCCACATCATGAGAAGGAGATACCATGAAAAATACTTCTGTTCTAATATTAAAAAAAAAAATCCAACTTTTCTTAATGAGAACAGCTGCAGGTTTTAAACAGGTGTGGAGAATGAGAAACTGGGCATGTCTACACAAGACACTTTACTGAGCAGTGGAGCAAATGACTGCAAAGTAAGTGCCACTGTCTACATGTGCAGACCATTACTGAGCAGTCATTTGCTGTACTTGGCAGTTAACTTGCTACCTGCAAATGCAAGTAGCGAATTAACTGCTGAGTAATTACTATGCAATAAGGCAAGTGTAAACGGTGACAAGGAGCAAATTTGCTCCCAGTCAGCTGGGCAGCAGGCGGCGAAAGATTGCTCCCTGCCCCCCAGAAGCTGCCTGCTGTCAAGGTGGGCTCTGTCACTGGAGTTCGGGAGGGAAACAATGTCCCGTTTTGGGCAGTCTCCAGCCTGATCCAGACTGCACATGAAGACTTTGCTGCACAGCCCAGGGTTGGCTGGGAACTGTTTTGTTCTAGGGCAGCTCCCAGTCCCGCAGCCTTTCCCCACCTTGAGCCCTGATTGAGCAATCGAGGCAGAGAACTTGGAAAGAGCTGCAAAGGAGGGGCAGGTCCCAGCCCCCTGCCCCAATCTGCCGGTGGGCCAGGTAGCAGCAAGCTACAGCTGGGCAGGGAATCCCTTGGAGTGGGACCTGCCCCTCCACTGCAGTTTTTTCCAAACCCCTGCCCGATTGGGTAGTCACAGCTGGGAGCTCCCTGCTGCCGTGGCAGGGGTACATTTTCCCCACCTGGGCACTGCCACTGGAGCCTGCCCCAGCAACAGGCAGCTCCTGGGGGCAGGGAGCGGTCTCCCAGCTCCTACCAGAAGACAGCTGTCTCCTGGCCCTGTGCTCCCTGCCAGCACCTGGGCTAGCAACCAGGGGGAGTCTAGACCTCCTTCTGGCTGCTGCAGTGGGGCAGAGCAGGGCACTGACTCCTAAACATGATTTTTACTCAAGGTTGATAAAGCAGAACTCTGTGGGTAAGTTTTTATTGCCACTGCTTAACTTCCATCCATGCTGAAGTAAAGCAGAGAAGTTGAGATGGCAAAGCTATTAAAGAATGACATTTTTATATATTTACTCAGGGAAAACCTAAAGCAAGACAGAAAAATGACTTTCTCCATTACAAGAAATTTCAGAGGCAGCTTTATGGTACGTCCAGGCTTGTTATTTTCTCCATGTTGTAATAGCCTTTGTGTTCAATTTGGAGCCCACACATTTTTCACACTGCATCTTCATTTTATTGTTTATTATTAGATGGCTCCAAGGAAAATAAAAGCTTAAAACATCACCTACAATGTCTTCCATAAATTTCTTTCTGTTTAGTTTTTGGTCAACTTATGCAAAGAAAACCTTCTGTGTCCAGAATCTGACCGATCAGTCATGACAGAATTTTATCATAAATTAAAATAAAGTTCTTTTTAGTCTTTCTGAGAGTGTTGTACCCTTCCCAGAAGTATGAGTCAACTTACCATTGGCTACTGCCCAAAGACGCTCTTCTTGGAATTGCAACATCTGGTATGTAAAACCCATTCCTTCCTCCCCAATTAGGTATTTGCAGGGAACTCTGACATCTTCAAAAAATATCTGAGCCGTATCTGATGATTTCATGCCCAGCTTGTCTATCTTTTTAGCAATGTGAACACCTAGAAACAAAGGTGTAATAGAAAAGCTATAGGAAATAAAAGTCTCAGTACAAATCTTGTATTTAAAAAAAATAACAAAGAAAGTTCTATACTCAAACCTGTAAATTAGAAAGTTTGTATGCTTAGCCTAAAGTTGTAGGTTAATAAAACATAAATATGCCTTTTTTTGTGATCAATGTAACAGAACATCTCTATACTATTTTTAAGAATGCCACCTCTATTTTAAATTAGTAAATTACTTTATTTTTATTAATTAAAAAACTGAAGATTGTCTAGCAGAAACCACCTTTTATTTTAATGGACCCCCAAAAATCATACATCAGGTTTCCCTTTATGTGCTACTTTTAAATTCAGAACAAAATACAGAAATTAATGTTAATTGTCAAGTACCCATACTGCAGTAAATCGGTAATAAAATATTTCTAGAATATGATGGAAAACACAAGGTGCCATGCTTTAAACTAAAACTTATCCTTGTCCTTTAAATGAAAAGGCATTAAGCATTCTGCAAGCACTTCATATATCTGCTCCTTTAGAATAGAAAGCTGAAAGTAATTATAAATCAATGTGTATGTGTGTGTACATTACACACACACACAATTCACAATAAACTTAATTCCTTAAACTATTTACAGTACTGACCCCCTTATCCCATCCACTGTAATAATACTGAATGATGCATAAAAGAACAAGTCTTTCGTTGATTCACAAATTGTTAGTGGCTGGAAGGGACCTTGCAGATCATCGGGTCCAGCCCCCCTGCCCCACTCTAGGCAGGAAGACAACTGTCCAGTCTCCTCTTGAAAACCTCTAGGGTAGGTGATTAGCTTTTCAAGACCATGGGTGATTGTACACGCCACAAAATTGGCCTTCAAAGCACCTTAAATGCCTTTTTGCAGAAGGTAAATGGCACTAATGGTGTTTAACAGTATTGCTGCTTATTCTGCTTTAATGGCATTGCCGTTTGCACTCTTGGCGGCGTATTGTGCTGACTTTGGTACGTAGCAAGATAAAACACCTCTGAGGCTTTTTAGTTTGCTACCTAACAAAGTGCAATAGTGCACGGGGTGCTGGAAGCCGATGTGCTCTGGGCTTGGCGGGCACCACGCAGCTCAGAGGCTGTGGGACCTGGCAGCAGCCTGTGCAGGCAGGCTGTACTGAAGAGCCTGCCTACACAGGGCTGCTGCCAGGTCCCACTGAAGAAGAAGAAAAAAACAAATGGCGAAACAGCAAGCCTGATCCTCATTTTTTTCTCCCTAGAGCCTGCTTGCCTACCTGAGCTGTGAGGGGCCTACTGCTTCCCTCTGTGGCTGTGGGGGGTGGGGGGTGTGCTTCCCTCCACAGCTGCAGTGCCCCCAGGGACCACCTGAGCCAGGTGCCAGTGGGTGGGTGCCAGCTGGGAAGCCCCTGCGCAGCTCAGGGACCACTTGGCCCACTGGCAGCTTGCTCCCCTTCCTTTCCCCACTGCCAGAGACAGATAAGGATTGGGCCCCCACTTTTGTGTACACACCACAGGGGTTTAGTTAAGTTTAATTCTCCCTACATTGAAGCAGTGTTTTTAAAAATGCACTCTTTCAATTTAGGGCGAACTAAACCAAACTAAATCACTGTGGTGTGTACAAGCAGCCCATTATCTTATTTCTGCTGGCTTTCATGTACCCATGAAAGAGTATTCATAGTTCCTTATCATCCTGCCAAAGATTGGAGATGAACCCATAGAAGTCCTTTGGAATACCAATTAGCCAGGAGCTGCTGGCAAATTCTGAACCATTCAAACTTCCTGGAAGGTTTAGAGGAAATGTCTGTTTGCTGGTCCCTGTTCAGTTAATAATTCTGTTCTATGCCAAACACTGACATTTGGTTGATGCTGGACTTGAATTTAAATATATTGTTTTCAAATGTCCTTCCAGCTGGGCTACTTAGGTTTTAACTATATTGTTGCCACAGACAGGCATCTTTGGACACGGACAAACTTTAAACAACATTAAAAGCCTCAAACAACTTCAAAATACTATAAATTAGAGGCCATAGATGCACAGAATTATAGCACTACAAATGGGCCCAAACCAAATAAAAAATAACCATGGATGAAACAGAGATACCTCTGAAATGTTTTACAAGGAAAATTTAGCTGTAATGCAGTTGTAGGTCTGTACACTACAGAAGCATCTTTGAAAAAAGACGGAAGTTGAAGTGTTTTGTACAGGCATACCTCGGAGATATTGCGGGTTTGGTTCCAGACCACCGCAATAAAGCGAATATCGCAATAAAGTGAGTCACACGAATTTTTTGGTTTCCCAGTGCATATAAAAGTTACGTTTACACTATACTGTAGTCTATTAAGTGTGCAATAGCATTATGTCTAAAAAAAATGCATATACCTTAATTAAAAAATACTTTATTGCTAAAAAATGCTAACCATCATCTGAGCCTTCAGCAAGTCGTAATCTTTTTGCTGGTGGAGGGTCTTGCCTCGATGTTGATGGCTGCTGACTGATCAGGGTGGTGGTTGCTGAAGGTTGGGGTGGCTCTGGCAATTTCTTAAAATAAGACAAACAGTGAAGTTTGAAACCGCATTGATTGACTCTTCCTTTCACGAAAGCTTTCTCTGTAGCATGCGATGCTGTTTGATAGCATTTTACCCACAGTAGAACTTCTTTCAAAATTGGAGTCAATCCTCTCAAACCCTGCCGCTGCTTCATCAACTAAGTTTATGTAATATTCTATATCCTTTGTTGTCATTTCAACAATGTTCACAGCATCTTCACCAGAAGTAGATTCCATCTCAAGAAACCACTTTCTTTGCTCATCCATAAGAAGCAACTCCTCATCCATTAAAGTTTTATCATGAGATTGCAGCAATTCAGTCACAACTTCAGGCTCCACTTCTAATTCTAGTTCTCTTGCTATTTCCACCACATCTGCAGTTACTTCCTCCACTGAAGTCTAGAACCCCTCAAAGTCATCCATAAGGGTTGGAATCAACTTCTTCCAAACTCCTGTTAATGTTGATATTTTGACCTCCTCCCATGAATCACGAATGCTCTTAATGGCATCTAGAATGGTGAATCCTTTCCAGAAGGTTTTCAATTTACTTTGCGCAGATCCATCAGAGGAATCACTATCTATGGCAGCTATAGCCTTACGAAATGTATTTGTTAAATAATAAGACTTGAAAGTCGAAATTACTCCTTGATCCATGGGCTGCAGAATGGATGTTGTGTTAGCAGGCATGAAAACAACATTAATCTCGTTGTACATCTCCATCAGAGCTCTTGGGTGACCAGGTGCATTGTCAATGAGCAGTAATATTTTGAAAGGAATCTTTTTCTCTGAGCAGTAGGTCTCAACAGTGGGCTTAAAATATTCAGTAAACCATGTTGTAAACAGATGTGCTGTCATCCAGGCTTTGTTGTTCCATTTATAGAGCACAGGCAGAGTAGATCTAGCATAATTCTTAAGGGCCCTAGGATTTTCGGAATGGTAAGTGAGCATTGGCTTCAACTTAAAGTCACCAGCTGCATTAGCCCCTAACATGAGAGTCTGCCTGTCCTTTGAAGCTTTGAAGCCAGGCATTGACTTCTCTCTAGCTATGAAAGTCCTAGATGGCATCTTCGTCCAATATAAGGCTGTTTTGTCTACATTGAAAATCTGTTGTTTAGTGTAGCCACCTTCATCAATTATCTTAGCTAGATCTTCTGGATAACTTGCTGCAGCTTCTACATCAGCACTTGCTGCTTCACCTTGCACTTTTATGTTATGGAGACGGCTTCTTTCCTTAAACCTCATGAACCAACCTCTGCTAGCTTCAAACTTTTCTTCTACAGCTTCCTCACCTCTCTTAGCCTTCATAAAATTGAAGAGAGTTAGGGCCTTGCTCTGGATTAGGCTTTGGCTTAAGGGAATGTTGTGGCTGGTTTGATCTTCTATCCAGACCACTAAAACTTTCTCCATATCAGCAATAAGGCTGTTTTGCTTTCTTATCATTCGTGTGTTCACTGGAATAGCACTTTTAATTTCCTTCAAGAACTTTTTCTTTGCATTCACAACTTGGCTAACTGTTTGGCGCAGGAGGCCTAGCTTTTGGCCTATCTCGGCTTTCGACATGCCTTCCTCACTAAGCTTAATCATTTCTAGCTTTTGATTTAAAGTCAGAGACGTGCGACTCTTCCTTTCACTTGAACACTTAGAGGCCATTGTAGGGTTATTAATTGGCCTAATTTCAATATTGTTGTGTCTCAGGGAATAGGGAGGCCCGAGGAGAGGGAGAGAGATGGGGGAACGGCCGGTCGGTGGAGCAGCCAGAACATACACAACATTTATTGATTAAGTTCGCTGTCTCATATGGGCACGGTTCATGGCGCCCCAAAACAATTACAATAGTAACATCAAAGATCACCGATCACCATAACAAATATAATAATAATGAAAAAGTTTGAAATATTGCAAGAATTACCAAAATGTGACACAGACACACGAAGTGAGCCAATGCTGTTGGAAAAATGGTGCCGATGGAAAAATGGCGCCAATAGACTTGCTCGACGCAGGGTTGCCACAAACCTTCAATTTGTAAAAAACGCAATATCTGCGAAGCGCAACAAAGCAAAGCACAATAAAACGAGGTATGCCTGTATATATGTCTACCTTTGCCCTTATGGACACCTATACACGTACAGTGAGGTTGCTCTGATGCACTGTAATTACAATGCATCGGAGCAGATTTGATTAATTGAATCTGTTGGAGCTTGGAAATTACTGCATTCCAGCAGACTCCAGCATCACACACATCAGCATCCTCGTGCTGAAAAATGGTAGCAGGGATGTTTGATGAGCACGGACTTTTAGCGAGCTATAGTTAAAGTGCCCCCACCACCATTTTTCAGCATGGGGATGTGGCAGGGACGTGCCTGCCACTTTAAGGGCTAGGCCACGGTAATGCCTGATCTGGGTGGTCATTTAATGCCCAGCTCTCTGTGCTGGTTTGTGACCAGCCAGCAGGGAAGAGACATCTCCCTGCTGAGCTCTACTGCTCCAGGAAGACCTTGGAGGTAAGAACAGGGGCTTATGGGGGTGGTTTGGAGGCTCTTGGTCCTGGGCATGACTTGAAACTGCACCCTGCCAGGGATGGGTGGCCTGGTGGGGCTCCTGGTGGCATGGGAGCCCCCAGAAATGCCAGGCCAGCTACCACCCTGGTGAAAGGCAGGTTGGGGCACCTTAACAACCCCAACCCCCACAACCGGATGGGTAACCCCACAGTAGGGCCCAAGAAGACAGACCCATGTAAGAGACTGTGGGCTAGTGGCTCAGAAGCCTGACTTGAGTCACCCTTGACTGGTCAATGTTGGGGCCAGGACCAGAAGGGTTAAAAGGGGCTGGGGCCCACCACGAGGGATGCCCAGAGCTGGGGACCTGGGGTTCTGACTAGCCTTGGAGGTGAGACGAGGGCCTGTGTAGCCAAAGATCCTGGGAGGGCCACACCTCAGAGGAAGAAGAGTACAGGGAGCTAGGCAGCCCAGAATGAGAGAGTAGACTGCCTGAGTAGGAGGGATCTAGTTGGGGTCCAGACTAGAGAGTTACAGGGCCCGGTCTGGGGCCAGAGATGTTATGAGCTTAGATGCCATCTGTGAGGCATGGGCTACAGTGTAGGGGAGGTTTGGAGCAGCAGATAACACCCTCTGGCATCAGGGCTGGAAATGGGCAGCCTCCTGCCTAGGTCATATCTTAATCATTTTCCATCACGGCGTAGAGAGAGACCAGGGATATGTATTAATATAAGGGATCCTCAAAAAATAAATACATTCAGGCAGTTTGTGAATGGCTTGGTGCATATTTCCTGAACTTTGTTTCTAATGTAGAAACAGACCATATATGCCTATTGGCCTTTTTAAGTTCAGAATCACTAGATGAATTTCTATCCAGGATTCGAAGATTTTAATTACCCCTGCTGCAGCTTGCATTCAACACTGAACACACAAGAGGGGAAACAGTTGAGGCAGCAGATCCTCTGTTGGAAGCTAAGGTTAGTCAGCCACAAACACAAGAATAAAACGGCTTAAATATTAAAATCCACATGGCCTTGTCCTGGCAGAAATTTCAGCATCTGCAAATTGACTACAGCATATTAGAGGTGAACAACTAAAGCATGAAACTTGCTAGAAACTTATTTGATGCTTCTTAAGAGGCAAGAGTTGAATAAGTAAACTTCTGACACATTTAGTACTACATTGATAGGACCAAAGCGACCTTCAGGTGGCCTACCTGTAAGTGAGCCACACATTGTGATCTCTGCAGTGCTTCAGAAAAAGATGTTTTCCAAAATCCATAAGCAAAAACAGGCATAAAGAACTGCAGTGTAGGAGCACAATTAATATATTATATAAATAATTAAACATATATAAAAATAAAATTTTAAAGAACTCTGTCCTTTCTTCAGTTGTCCAAGAAACTGACAACAAACATCCTATGTTTTAATAGCCTACTTAAAATCATATTCGGTCTGCAGATCTCTATCCCTAGATCAGTTTTAAGCTTTTGTTGGCACCATAGAGACTGCTTGTTTTACACTGACTGCTTCAGCGATGTAGTCATACTTTTGTATAAAGATACTGCCTGTTCTTCTGAGACCTGATTTTTAATTTAATCTAAAATTCTTTCTGCCGTACTGTGTCCAAATGGGTAGTGCCTTGTCCTCCCTTACAGGAGCCAAACTGGGCATTCTTTTTGACCCCTATGGATTATTAATTGTCTGTGAACGTAGGGTCCTAACTAGAGTCAGTGATGTGAAAATCCCCTTAAAGCTCTGTGTTCCCACATTCCCAATATCTAGGAACTGGGATTTATCATCATCCTTTGGCAATGCTTCCTCTGTTGAACCATTTCCGCTACTCTTGGTGAAATGCATACTAATGCAAAATATCTCCTACCTTCTGCCTCTTTGGTGGGACAGTACTGCTTGCTGTGGTTGGGTATTTTGCCCCATCATTTACAGCTTCTCCATTCTTCCCTCATTAAAATACTTTAGTCTCCCATATCCCAACTGTTTTTATGTTACAAATTTGATCCAACTGCTTCTTTCCCATTTGTCACTTTCCTCTTTACTACTGTACTGTTGCCTGACACACAGCTTACTTTATGCTGCTAAGTGATCTTTCTTTCTAGGTTTTGTATGTCTTCCTATTATATTCAAACCTTTCATATTCCGTCTGCCTGTGAAACAGGTATCCAAAACCTCTTTCATTTTGTTATATTCTCTTTTTTCTTCCTCAAGGAGAACATAAGGTACATAGGATACTACTATCTGTTAGCTCCCACTGGGTAAGCTGCTGCTTATTTTCCTGCTCTAGGCTGTATGCCCTAGTAACAGCATAACCAAAAGGCCCAGGAATGGAACAAAACTAAACATACCATATATGGCTTACATGGAAGTGCTGGAAAGGCAGCTTGGCACCTCAGAAGGCCAATGGGTAGAAAAGTGATTGATAAGAGTACTAAAGAACACAAAAACAGGACCAGGGTGACCTAGTAAACAGGCTTTTCTCTATGGGGAGAACTCATTATGAATGATGTAATCTAAAGATATTTCAGTAATTGGTGAGAATTAAGGTGCAAAGTCAGCCTGACTTCGTAAGCCCTTTTGTCTATGTCCAGCAGACTGACATCAGTGAACTTCAGCTTGCTGTTCACCTTGCTGTGCACCAGTACTTCACAGCTTTTGGCCATTGTGACCATCAGTCTATCAGTATTTATCAATGTTGACATATCTCCATCTGGAGACTGGGTAAATCAGGTGCCACACCTCAAAATCACGATTTTGTTTAGCATTATTTAATTAAATTCTATGGCAGATGTGATGTCAAATTTGATTGAAATGCAAACTGCAGTCTTCAAGCCATAGGGCTAAGGCTATACTAAATAATGGGATGTCAAACTCACTTGGCTCCCCAGGCTGGTTTCAGTGCAGGGCATGAGGTAGTTGCAGCCTGGGACATGTGATGGCAGTGGCAGCTCAGGCTCCAACCTAAGGCATAATGGCAGAGGCAGCTCAAGCAATGCGACTCAGCTTCAGCTTCTGCCATGTGCCCTGTGCTGAAGCTGCTGCTGTTGGCATGACCCCATGCTATGGCAGCTATGGGGCATGCAGCAGTGATAGCAGCTCTAATACGAGGCAGTGGTGGGGCGAGCAGCAGAGAACAAAGGACCATGGCAGTGACAACAGGCAAGGCGACCATAGAGTAACCAAAGCTGTATTATCCCTCATTCACTCTCCTGATCACAATGTCCACAGGGGCCTGACAGCCCTAGATTCCCAAGTAGGCCATTCCCCACAGCCATGTCCCCAACTTCTGGAAGCCTGGATGTAAACTGACTGTGGGCAAGATCCAGCTCATAAGCTGTACATTTGACATGCATGCTCTCTAACATGGCATACTTATTACATTATACAACAAATAAAAACATAATATTAACAAAATTATGGATTCAGAAAAAGTTCAGGCAAAATTTTCAACTTTCCCACTGTACAATTACTACGTACTTAAAACACAATTTCTTGTATGCCTTTATTCTGTAATATGTGGTACAAATGTGCAACAATACCTTATACTATTGAATAATGCTCTTCTGTGTATGCTACATGTGTACAGAACAGTAAATTTAACTACACAGGTGGCTCCTGGGACTCCAGGTGGGAGCCACAGAGAGCTGTGGGTAACAGAGGCAGGCTGGCCTGGTTCATTCTCTGCTGCCACATGTGGCTCCTGAGATTTGGAAAGGAGCTGGAGGTGACAGGGTTGGGCCAGCCCAGCTTGCACTGTGCCACCAGGTGTGGCTCCCGGGACTCAGCTGGGGCTCCAGCTGGAATTGTGCAGCTCCCTCACCTCCAGTGGCTCCTCCTCCTGTCCCTGCTGCAGTGCTCTGGGCAGCAAGTAGGAGGGGAAGCATTGGTGGGTGGAGGGAAAATGGCAGCGGGGGGGGAGAGAGGGAGGGGAGCTGCAGCCAGGAGTTCCAGCTCCAGGTTACCATCCACCCACTCCGTTTGCCCACTGCGATCAGCAGCCACCTATGGGCAGCCGTGTGGGTAAAAGGCAGCCTTGCCATGAAGGTATGCGTGCTGGCCAGGGCCAAGGCAAATGCAGAAGGAGCACAGGGCAGGTACAGGTGGCAGCATGGGGCGGGCTGCCTCACATAGAAGCAGGCAGGTCTTGGCCCCATGTGGAGCTAGAGGTGGGTGAGTGAAGCGGACTGCACCTGCACTGCCCAAGGCAAGCTCTGCTGCACATGCCTCCCCCTCCCCCTCCCCCACCCTCCCCGGCCACTTCCCAGGACCTAGTGCTCGGTCAACCCCCTACATGTTCATACCCAACCCACCACACACATACATACACACACACCCTCCAACCATACACCCCATACCCACACACCCCCATCTCTCAACCACGCACCCCCCCACACCTCCACCACATATACCTCCCTACCCCCTCACACACAATATACAAGACTAAGACTTTATTTTGAACTAGTATGCAAACACATAAATTAGGACCCAAATATTTTTTAAAATAAAATTAAAATATATTATAGTGGATGTTTGCTTTTAAGTGTATGATTTTTTTGTCTTTACTTTAAAATGATTTCTTCTGAAATATTTCATGTTTGCGGCCCTTGACTCAACTCAGTTGGTTTGGTGCTTTCTTGGGGAGGTCTAACATGCCTGAAACTCCCACTGATTGGTTCAGAAAGATGGGACAGGTTGTTACAGGGATCACAATCACTTGCTCCCTGATAGGTTAAGCTCGTAACTCATGACCTAGAGGGCAGAACTTTTGGAGCGCCAGGGCAGGCCATGCACCATGAGGGCAGGCCCTGTGGAGGGGTAGACCTTCTGATGTCAGGGACCATGTAATGAGGGCAGGGGATTCTAGGACCAACATGGTGGCAAGCTGGGGAGATTGAGACCATGAATGGGGTGCTTGGAAGGCACTCCCCACTATCAGGAGTTACACTGGGGTGGGCAATTATTTGGGCTGGCAAGCCAGTTAATATGAGCTTTGGTGATCTGTCAGGGGCCACACCTCTCTTTCTTTTCCTCTCTGTCTCCCACTCCCTCTCCCCACCCCTCCCTCCTGGGGCTGCAAATCAGCACAGAAGCCTGAACCCATTCGTAGCTATAGCACACTCCTGAGTCATATTCCCAGCAGCTGCTGGCTGCATCCACAGCTGCCCAAATGTGACAGGCAGCTTTAAAATCAGGGTTCCAGATGTTGGGAGTGGTGTGATAAGCTACAGCTGTGAGATGAAACCAGCACAAAAGCCTGAACTAACTTGCAGTTGTAGTATGCCTGCCCCTGTCCCTGGAGCCCTGACCCAGAAGCTGCCAGCCACGTTTGGGCAGATGTGGATGTGACTGACAAATGCTGGGTCCAGACTTGGGAGCAGTAAGGAGGGGAGGAAGAGTGGCAGGGTGTGCTACAGCTGCAGTCAGGTTCATGCTTCTGCTTCCACGCTGGTGGCAGCCCTGACCCAAGAGAGAGAGGGAGAAAGAGTGAGCAAGCAAGTACCTGACATGCTGGAAGCAGCCCCAGCGTCTCAACACCACACAGGTGCCAGAACCAGAGGGCTAAATCCACTCACTTAGTGTGCACCTGCTTATGGGCCAGATTCAATCAGCTGGCAGCTGGATCAGGCCCACAGGATGTATTTTCCCCACCCCTGAGATAGATCCAAATTGCTGAGGCTGGAGGAGTGAAGCTGGAGCCCCAGGAGGCATTGCAGCCAAGTCTGAACTGATGCTTGGGAGCTGAGGTTTTAGACAGAGGACCCAGGCTGAGGATTTGGCCATAGAAAAAAAGGACCAAGACTGAGACTGCTGAAGCCCTGACAAGTGCTTGGAGGTCTGAGGGGCTGCTCCTTTAAAGGGGAAGTACCCAAGGGGAGCACAGATCCTCAGGTACGAGTTGTATCTAGACACAAGGACAGAACCAGCCAGAGAAACCAGAGGGGCTACTCCCAGCCCCAGGGACTGCTTCCTCGGTAAACCAAAGGATAACTTCAAAGGTGTGGCAGGTGAGAGACTAGAGGTAAGGTTGGGCTGGAGACAGCCAGCAGGTGGATTGGACCTCAGGGTGCACCAAGTGCCAGGGTGGCAGACCCACAACACCTGCTACACTAGCACCATATGCTGAACATTCAAAACATGGCCATTATCTCCCTCCTGTTATAACAAAGGGTGTGTGAGGTGAGACAGAAACTCAGGTCATATTTAGTGTGGCCTAACAGAGAGAACAGTGGAGCAAGATTCTAATTACTACTGCTGGCTTCGCCACTGGCCTGCTCAGTGATCCTGCCCATGTCACTTCATCTCTTGGTGCCTCAGTTTATCCATATGCAAAATGGTGATAATGATGTTTACCTACTTGGTAAAGCACTTTGAGATTTTTCTGAACAAAAGGCCATACAAGAGCTTACATACTTTTATATAATTATATCATTATTAATCTAGCCCCATTTTGACCTCAGCTTCAAATCTAATTGATAACTACAGCTGCTTGAATGACCATTCACTCCTAACACAATTATTTTGCTGTTAAAACATACTAAGAGATTCACTGCAAAAGAATTCATTAACACAAAGATAAGGTTGCAAGTTTTCCTTGTGCTTTTCCAAAAAGGAAATGTTAAAGTCAAGAACAATCACATCTCTTAAAAGCAGAAAATGGTGACAGGCACCCTTTTTTAATGGTGATTCCACTAATCAAGTGAGCTTATTTTAGGGCAGTTTTGCTGTCTGCTAGGGCTTCCTGTTTCACAACTTGTGCCGCTCCACCTCCCCTCTCTGCACCCTGCACCCAGGACTTGTTTTAATTTTCAACAGCAGACTGGGACTGGCCTCTGAAATCCAGGACTCTCTCAGCTAAACCAGGACATATGGCTATCCTACCTGTGAATGTATTGGGTCCTCACACAAAGATGTCAATGTTAAGGTTGTGTGTTCCTTTAAAGTGGCATATTCCTTTACTGTGTGTTTCCTATGAGAAGTTTAAGTTTGGAATACCTCAAACTCATTGTTTTCTAGAGAGTGGTGCTTAGTGTGTTGGGCTGAAGTTAGGCAGAAGGCAGGGTAGGATTGCATCTTAGAGACTAACTGGTTCAGAGAGGCATAAGCTTTCATAGGCAAGAGTCTACTTCATCAGATGTTATGATCGCAAAACACCTGCCAAGGTAGGCTGTCCTGTACGAAAGTTTATAAGTGTTTCAGATTTCACATTGTCCCATATGGTCATCCGATCCATTGCACATGTAAACTCCGTCTTAACAGACAGTGCCATTTCTCAGGAAATAGAGTGCATTGATTCTCAAACCTTTTTGCTGAGGTAAATCCTTATTTTTTGATTTTCAGAAGTTTGAGTATCACAGCACTTCATATTCTGGCAAGGCACAAAACAGGAAGGAGAGACCTTAACCCGGACTGAATAGTTTCCGCTTGTTTGTTTATTTGCTTTATATTACTGAATCTATCACCTATATATGCTGTGCACTAATTCTAGTTCATAGGAAACAGCATTTCATAAATTGTGAACATACTTCACAATTTATAACCAGCAAAACCCTATGAGTAATAAAGATGATGCATTTAAGGGCTGGATGTAACTAAGTATCTCTTGGGGAAAGAAAACTTTCAAGATAAAGGGCATGTGGATCATCTCCAGAACCAAGACATGGGACATGCTGATATTATTTCTTCAGAATGCTGCTTTGCTCTGTTTTTCATTATGCTTTTGTATACTATTAATTTTGCCCTTGGCAATTCCTTGTTTTATCTATTCTCACAGAGGTTACAAACAAATACATTTTGATAAACTTTTAAAAACTTCTGGACAGAAATAATTTTTAACAAAAGTCCCTTGGGACCAGGAGCTGAAGTCTGCAAAGTATTTAATTTCCTCCTTTTGTCTCTTCCTGTTCTCCCCTCTATTCCAGGACTTCTGGACTCCTTTTGAGTACATCTTGTTTAACAGTTCTGTGTTACAGAGCTACTCTGTTTAACCACACATGTAGGAAGCATTTGAAGCTGCATTATTCTTTCTCCACAAGGTTTTTATGTTCTATCACATACGTTAAAAAGCACTAAAACATAAACAATAAGAAAAATAATTGAGTTCTTTTACCAGATAGCTTCATTGGCAGACATATGAGAGATTTATTTTGGTGGGGTGGTCCTTCACTAGTATTTGCCAATAGACACATCCAGTCAGCTTGACACCCAGTAGTAGTCCACATCTTGCCTCCATTTATGACATAATCATTGCCTTTTCTTACGGCTCGTGTCTGGATACCTATTTAAAACAATTGTGAAATACGAGATTGTTATGAGTGATCAGATGAACGGAGGGTGACTGTTAAGAGTCCGTCCACAGGTCATATCTGACAGACGAGCTAACATTCACTCAGTATTCAAAATCCTCATGCCCTTCAAGCAATGAACAAAAGGAAGAAATTTATAAATACAGGACCACTTTCCACTCCACTTCCTCCTCCCTGTCCCAACATCCACTGTCATAATGCCATCTCTCTGAAGACAAAAGGAAGAAATTATGAATACAGGACCACTTTCCACTCCACTTCCTCCTCCTCTTCCCACCTCCCCTGCACAAACAAATTTCATAATTGTGTTGCTGGATCATCAAAAACTGCCCACATGCATGTGCTAGTTTTTTTTCTGTAACTGGGCTATCACCAGCTCAGACTGGAAATTAGAGAAAGGCTTCAAACCTTCAGTGAAATGAGGATCTGAAACTACCTCCCAACACAAGCAATGGGGAAAAGGAATTCTAGCTGTTTAAACACAGAGCTTGGTCACTTTCTGAAACTTGTAGGGTTACTATATGTCCCGGTTTTCCTGGACATGTCTTCTTTTTTGCCCCCTCGTCTTCATGTCCAGGCAGGTTTTTAAAACGTGAGCAAATGTCTGGGTTTTTGCTTTGCCTCTGCTGTCCCTGGGCATCAGCAGCTTGGATGCTTGGTGCTGGGAGCAGCAGGCAAGGTGGTTGGCTGTTGGCAGTCACATGCTCTGAACTGTGTGGGCCCTGGAAAATAAGTGTGTGTATGGGGGGGGGGGTGCACTGCACTGGAGCTGTGTGGGCAGGGGGTCGGGAGTGAGGGGCACTGACAGGGCTGGAGGGGCAGGGCTGCAGGTTGGGAGTGAGAGGCACCGACAGCATTGATGGGGAGGGGCAGAGTTGTAGGTCAGCAGTGAGGGGTACCAGCAGCCCTGGGGGAGGGCAGGGCTGCAGGTCATGAGTGAGGTGCACTGGCAGGGCTGGGAGTCAAGGGCAGTGGCAGGGCTGGGGGGGCAGGGCTGTGGGTCGGGAGTGAGGGGCAGAAGCAGGGAACAAGCACATCACTTCCCCCTACCCACAATCATATACCTTCCCTCCCCCTTACAGGTGTTCTCTTTTTTTGATCCTGGAAATATAATAACCCTACGAAAGGGATGTGGTTGCCTGCAATAGCAGGGAACTGGACTAGATAACCCAGAAGTTTCTTTCAGTCCTATGTCCTATAACTATGTAGCCAAATGATTACCACAGTCTGGGGAACAAAAGTGGGATGCAAAGGTGATTAACTGCACTGTAGACCACATGAATATCCTGCAGTACCTTGGCAATTGAAACTGAAACAGAAAACAGTAGTTGCATTATCCTATCCTTTTCTTTGTTATTTTCTCCGCAACTAACTCTGTGTGCTGGTTTTGCACTGAAGTTGACTCTCTTCCTTTTTACTAATAGAACCTGGGAGTTTAGATGACTTGTTTCCTCAGCAAGACCATATTTCTAAGTGACCGTGAAGCAAAGGATTTTCCTGTTTAAGAGTTCCTAAATTTGAAATTTGCATTGGAGTCCAAGAGCCTCAATCTCTTATTTAGTTTCTTGAAATGTTACAATTATATTTGGGAAACTTGTTATTTCCTTTCAATTACTTGTTTACTTTTTCACATACCATCATTATCATTACTACTGTAATCATCATCATCTTTTCCTTGTTTGTGTCACTGACTAATATTTTTCTAAGGAAAAACTGGAATGAGCAGATACAAATGCTAAGGATACTATTCATTTTTCAAGAGTCCTAGTTAACATCAAGCTTCAGGTTAGAAAAGACAAGATATCACAGTTGGAGCATGTTATACAGGCTCTACATCTGAATGGCTGTTCTGCTCTACAGAATCTAGAAAAGAGAAGATGAATAGCAAACAAAAAACAAAAAAAATAGGAAACATCTAAGTGCAGGGGAGGGCAAAATATGGCCCATAGGCCACATCTGGCCCACAGGGCCCCTAAAAAGTTTAGAAAATTAATATTAATCTGCCTCTGGCTGCCTGTCAAAGATGACAGGACCCAGGGGCAGTCAGACCCAGGGGATGCCACCTGCAGGACCAAGTGGGTACAGAAGCAAGGCCTGCATGGCCCTGCCCCCCGCCGGAAGCCCCGTGCCAAGCAGAGGGTTCTGGAACTGTGGGGCTGTTTCTGCCTCCCTGCACTGCAGGGAAATGAAGGAGGGGAAGGGAGAGGCAGGAGAGGACCACAGGCAATTGCCCCAGTCCTCAGGGTTGGGCTACACTGGCTGCTGCAGTCCCAGCACTGCAGCCAGGAACCACATGGTTCCAAAGCAGCTGGTGGGGGTGAGAAGGGGGAGTGGAAAGGAGCAGTGGTAGCCACGGGCAGGGTAGTGGTGAAACTGGCAACAGGTTGGGGAAGGGGCAGCGAGCAGGCACATGGAGCTCAGTGACAGCTGGGCAGGAGTGCAGAGCCCAACGCCAGTGTGCCAGGGCCAGGGCCAGCAGAGGCCCAGAGCAGGGCAGCAGGAGCACAGGGCCAGGCTGGCAGGGGCTCTGAAGCCAGACTGGCTCTCTTCTCTCCTTGCTTGCACAGCCTGGCCTGGCTCCATAGAGCCTTGCAAGCCTCCGCCCCGTGCTCCTGCTGCCCTGCTCTCGACTCTGGTGGTGCTGGCCCCAGTGTGGGTCCTGTGCTCCCACCCAGATGTTGCTGCCCTCCACACACCCACTTGCAGCCACTGCCCCCTACCTGTCAAAGCCATTTGCCTGCCGCTGCCACCATTCCCCTCTAGCCGCCCCACCAGTTGCTCTGGTGCTGTGCATTTCCTAGCTGCAGCACCGAGTCACAGGATGCAACAGCAACTGGCCCGGCCCCTGCGATTCTCAGCTGGCTCCATGTAATGCCAGCCAGGTCTGTCCAGCTCTTCCTGCATCTTGCAGTCTCAGCTGTGCAGCTTGGACGTGGTGCCAGAGCAGTGAGCTGTGGGGTGGGGAATGGGGAAGAGGCAAAAGGGCAGCGGTGGCAGACAGGGGAAGCGGCTGCAACTGGAAGCACGGGGCCATGCCAGTGCCTCGGGAACAGGAGCAGCAGGAGCGTGGAACCTCGGCTGGCAGGAGTGCTGCAGGAGGCATTGACTGCCACAGAGAGGCTGTGGGCAAATCCTCCTCCTCCACACATGCCACAACCCTCCCCAGTCACTCTCCCCCCATATACTCACAGCCCCCCACAAACCCCATAGCCACACCCCTCCACAATATACAAGAGTAAGACTTCACTTTAAGCTACTGTGCAATCAGCTCTATGTACACTACACAAATGCATGGAAATCAGGACAAAAATATTTTTTTGAAACTAATGAATGTTGTAGTAAATGTTTGATTTTTAGAATACAATTTAATTTTTTTCTGGTTCCGAGATGGCAAAACCTTGCTGAAAGGAGTACTTTGGGGGGGGGAGGCAAGATTTCTGGTGGCTAGGGGTGGGACTTCAGGTCCCAAGATTTCAACCAGGGGGAGGCACCTGTCAAGGAGCAGGGCCACCTTTGAGGCCCTTGATGGCTTGCCAAAACTCAGTAAGTGGTCCTTTGCTTGAAATAATTGCCTGCCCCTGAGCTAGTGAATTAGAATAGTTTTATATGGTTCAAGCTGTCTTTTCTGACTGCTGATTAGCACCCCATGTTCCCTTCCTCAGTTGTATGGATTGCTCCTTTTTCCCCCCATAGATAAACAAAATAATAGATATCTTCCTAAAGAGGTGATCTGTTAACTCTAGTAAGCCATGAGATTCATACCAATAAGTTAAATGATAAACAGCATGCATCTAAGAGTATTTGCACGTCCAACTATCTGTAACATTGCACCTCAAAATTAAAGCTGTATTTATTTAATTAAATAAATATCAAAGCTTTCTAAATTAGAAAAGCATTGGTGGTGAATGTCTTTTACTGGCAAACTTCAAGATATTTTTCTTGTTACAGTCAAAACAAAATTATAAATGATAGAAATGATTTTTCTTAAGAATTGAGCTAATTGACTGGAAAGAAATGAATTTAGATGTATAACTTCTATTAATGTTATTGTTTCCTGACTAAATCCTTGCTGATAACATTGATTAAGAATGTTGGCATAGCTTAGTCTTTAGAAAACAAAAATCAGAATGTAGTTCCTTTTAGATCAAGTAAGTATTCAAGAAGCTAAACATTCAAGTTTTGTTGAGAAATATCACTGGATATGATCTCATTAGTCTTATAAGAAAATAATGGATGAAATATCACTGGATATAATCTCATTAGTCTTATAAGAAAATAATGGATGAATTAGTACAAATTTTAACAGAACTGGGTGTGCCAACTTGTTATCTTGAGCTGTGCACGCTTGTTCAGTGTGTCCAAAAACAATACCACTTCCAGGTCCTTAGAACCAATTCATTATGGTCCCTCTCCTTCAGGTTCCTGCAGCAAGGGGTGGTGGAAGTACTAATTCATGGTTAGATATGTAATACGTGTAGTTGTTTTTATATAATGACTATTTCCATTGAATTATTCAAAATACATGCTGGTTTATATACTGGCATTTCATAATTTATATAGTTGAGATTTTTAATAGTTTCCATGTATCAAAACAAGAAAAGGTTTAAGACTGTATGCAATGCACTTTATAAAACAAAAGTCTCATATGCTTAACATGAAATAAACTTCACTACTTCTAAGTAAAAATAGAGAACAACAAAAAGCATTTTACACTACTCAGAGCAGCCACTGAAAGGGGCTTCAGCAGTGTCGTGAGATTATGCTGGAAAAAAGTAATGAAATGCTACACTGCCAATATTTTTCAACATGGACTAGTAAACCAACAATGCACTGATCCAGTTCAGGATACAATAGAGACGAGATGTATTTTGAGGACCTGTAATATCAATAATACTGATAGTGCCTTGCCAGATATGTGGACTTTTGTATATGTAGACAACAGATGTGCTGCATACCTTAAACATGTTTATTTATTAAGCCTGTGCAAAGTGGCTAGTATTTGCTTTGGGTTTGGATTCAGACGATACAGGGGCCAGTGATTTGATTCAGTGATTCGAATCAGTGTCCCAAATTGATTCGGCTGAATCTGGTTCAGAGATTCAGTTGCCGCCAGATCTCCAAATCAGCCCCATCCCTGCCCATTCTCCCAGCCCTGTCAACGGCTGCCCCAACCATGGCTGCCCTGCCCGGCCCCAGCTCCTGGCTCTTTGAAAAAAAAAAAAGCCCGGCACTCATGCGCTGCTGCCAGGTGGGGAGGCAATCCCCGCTGCCCCCTGCTGCCCCATGCTGTGTGGAGGTCTCTGTCATGAGCCCCCATCCCCCACCCGCTCTCCTGGCCCCAGCTCCCAGCTCTTTGGAAAAAAGCCCCCCCCGCAAAAAAGCCCTGACTCACCAGCTCCAGCCAGGCAGGGAAGCCATCCCTGATGCTTCCCACTGCCCTGCACTGTGTGGGGGCTCTGCCATGAGCCCCCAGAAGCCCTGAAACCACTGCAACAGCCAGTGACTTTAAAAAAAAAAAAAAAGCCCCTAAAGAGCCAGGACCTGGGGCCAGACTTTCCCAGCATTGCTGGGAAAGCAGATGGGGGTCAGGAGGCTTGTGACAGAGCCCTCCACATAGCGTGGGGCAATGGGGGACAGCAGGGATTGCCCCCCCCGGCAGCAGCCAGTGAGTAGGGGCTTTTTTTAAAGAGCCGGGAGCTGGGGCCAGGCAGGGCAGCCATGGGGTGGGGGGGCTGGGGGAGCAGGCAGGGGATGGGGCCTAGAAGGGGTCCCCCTCATGGTCCCCTGCACTCTCCTCCAGTCCCCCCTCCCCCACCCCCTACTTACCAGCATAGAGTCTGGGCCCAGCTCCCTGCAACAGCACGCGAGAACTGCCTGAATCTCCAAAGCTCTCCGAATCTTTTCAGAATCTATTTGGAGAGTTTCAAATTGATTTGGAACTTTAAATTGGTCTCCTGATTCTATTTGGCTTTGGAGTTTCAGCCACTGAATCGGGACGAATCTCCTCCAAATCAAATCAGCATCCATATACCGTAAGGAGACACCATAGTGAAATCCTAGAGGGGGTGGAAGAAAAGATCAGCATAGTGATTATATAAGCACCTACTCTGGATACCTTTAAGAAACACTTCGATGCCTATATTGCTAGAATCATATGACCCCAGCTGACTTCCTGCCCTACTGTATACTTTTCTTAAAAACAATGGGCCAAATTCATCAGTGCTAAGAGTGGTACTTCCCTGCCTTAGCTCATCTCTTGTTAGCTGCATTTTCTTTTATTCGCCCTGATTTCTTAGGGTCATATCTTTTACTGGACCACCTATGTAGTCTAACGCTTACCCCGACTAAATAGTTGGTTCAATAAAAGATATCACTGCCCTACGAAATCCTTTCCTCTCATATAATTGCTGGACCAATATGGCTACAACATTCTTACACTACTAAGTAAATCACTCTTGTTTCACACACCCGTTAAATGACGAAACAGTACAAGTTACACCGGAGGCGGGCAATTATTTTGGGTGGAGGGCCACTTACTGAGTTTTGGCAAGTCATCAAGGGCCACGTGACAGGCAGCCAGGGGCAGATAAATACTAATTTTCTAAATTTTGGGGGGACCTGCAGGCCAGACAGAACAGCCTGGCGGGCTGCATCCAGCCTGCAGCCACATTTTGCCCACCCCTGAGTGGCACCATTTTATTACTAGCAGCTATTTCTGACTAGTTCATCTAAATATTATTTGTACTACTATTTTCATCTCCGCTGAATTTGGCTCAGACTTCCATGTGAGTGATAGCTGATTGTACTGAGTATTAATATGCTACCCTGGGTCTAATATACAGGCAATGACTAGAAATTCTACAAGAGCTAATTAATGCATTTTGATCCCTTCAAGTTGAAACACCGCATCACATCTTTGAGTATTATTTTGTTTTGTCCTTTCTGACCTTGTCCACATGTTGGTTTTCCATGTATTTCTCACCAATGCCATCGCTAGGTGTTAGTAATAATGGAATTGTTAGTGTACCCAGAGTCGAACACTTTAACCAATGGGCCAGTAAGACTGGCGTACTTTAGAATGAGCATACTTACTTGCAACATCTGACCCTGCGCCAGTTTCACTGACTCCCAAACAAGCCACAACATCGCCAGCTATACTTGGTACAAGGAACTCTTGTTTCAGCTCTTCAGAACCAAATCTGCAATGAAAGAATGGGAACATAGGATATTAAAAGCTTATGGAGAAATGCCTTTAAATGTTCTATCCTGCTTTTGTAAAATCCACTGCCCCTACTTAATTCCCCAATAATTTCTACGTGGGAGGAATGCCCAGAGTAAAATCCACTCTCCAGCATAGGGCTGGGGCAGAGAACTTTTAAGATCATACTCATAGATTCAGAGACATTCTGACTGGAAGGGACCCCGGAGAATCAGAGAGTCCAGGCCCCTGCCCCAGGGGCAGGAAGTCAGCAGGGATCATAGGATCCCAGCAAGATAAGCATTCAAATGTGTCTTGAAGGTGTTCAAAGTGGGTGCTGGAACCACCTCCGGCGGCAGTCTATTCCAAACCCTAGGGGCTTGGACAGTAAAGAAGTTCTTCCTTATATCCCAGCCTCTGAAAGGAAATAGCACTCATAACACAGTGGGAGACAGATATTTAAAGACATACTTCTAACAATGCAGTCCTTTAATATCTGCTGTGTTGGTGGCTACCAGTTCTGTGCGACTTCTCCTCAGCCTTCTGTGCCAGTTAAAAATAGATCACCAATCCTCACATAATCTTCAGTAGCTTTGTACAGACTCTATGCCAGGGTTAAGAGATGTGAAGAAAGTCTTGTGCTGGACTCCTGCACAATGAACTGTTTTCACCCTCCATGAACATCAATCCCATAGATATTCTAGAATATCTAGGGTACATCTTGTTTTCAGATTGTGAAAGGTAATAGCTCCCTCCCACCTATGCTTTTCTCCCAATCTCACAATAAAGAGAAGAAACAAGCCAAACTATTAACAGTATTTTCAGAGCAAAGCAATTCATATTTTTAAGCTTTAAAAATAGATGAATACTTGACTACTGTTGATTTTTTCGCAATACACAGAATCCACAAAACAAATTCAACAACTCTGCTATATCATAAGATTTAAAAGAAAATTCTGCTAACTTGCAAACAGTAAGAGTACATTTTAAAGTAATTCATTTTATGAAGTGGTGGACATGTTTCCCAGCATTAAAGCATGCGTTTACACACACGCACACATACACACTAAATCCTGAAAACATTTAGTTACTTAGACAAAATTCCCATTGTGTTGACTGTGTTAAAGCACATACTGTTCAAATGATCCCACATGAACAACTGATCTATCTTAATCAGTATTTACAAACCGACTAACATCTGACCCAGCTGCATACTTATTTGAGATGTTGCTGTACTGCTTGTACAGTACTCTACCTGGACTAGATAGCCCAGTCGGAAAGCAGGGTATCTTATCTCAAGTGGAAAACAGTGTTAACTATATTGCTTTGAGTACCTGAGTTAATTTAGATACCTTTACCTAGCACTAGAAGGATATCTAAACTTGCCTAAAAATCTAAGCAGTGGTAAACTTGACACCCTCTCTGGTAAACTTGCTCCATGTTTAATTACCTAACTGCCAGGACATTAAATCTTATTTCAAGACTGTATTTGTTTAACATTCTGTTTCATTCTTTAGATTTTATTAAGCCATGGTCTGGAAGACTGAAAAGTCCCCTCAATCTCTAAAATATCTTATAGTCACCTCTCAACCTTATCTACAATAACTTGAATAGACTGTCCAAGTGTTCTTCATGTCATGCTTTCCATGATTTTGCCCAGAATTGGTATCAGACTAAATATAGCCTAGTTACCTGAGCCAGCCCATTGACAGTCCTTTAAATAGTAGTACGCTAATTTTAAGGGAGCAATGACATTTTACATTAGCTGAGAATCTGAACGATCCTCCCCATCTGCAAATGGAGTAGAAAAAGCAGGACAACATAATTGGTATAAACTGACTGGTCTGACCGCTCAAGAAGGTTCTTTGCTGAGATACAGGACCTCCACCTAACCCATGAGGTGCACAGTCCCACCAGGGGGAATACCCTGCTGGACCTGGTCCTGGCCACAGGCGATGACCTGGTGAGGAGACTCCAGGTTCTTGACCACATGGGCGACAGTGATCACAGCCTACTGGAATTCACCATCCACCGCAGGATGTCAAGGGCTTGTAGCAAGGCAGTAGCCCTTGACTTCAAGAGGGCCAGCGTCAATGAGTTGAGGAGATTGGTAGGAGGGGCACTGAGGTCCTGGAGGGTAGGGGAACTGGGTGTCCAAGATGAGTGGTTGGTCCTTAAGGAGACGATCTCCGAGCACAAGAAGCAACAGTCCCAATGAGAATCAAAGGGGGCAAGAGTGCTCAAAAGCCCCCCCAGCTAGCCAAAGGCATTCAGGAACATCTGAAAGCCAAAAAGGAGGTGTACACCCAGTGGAAGGGAGGGGCTATCACCAAAGAGGAGTATACCTCCATCGCTCGGGTCTGTAGGGGGCTGTTAGGAAAGCTAAGGCAGATACGGAACTAGGGCTTGCCTCAAGGATCAAGGACAACAAAAAGTCCTTTTTTAAATACATAGGGAGTATGAAGAAGGCACCAGGTAACGTGGGGCCCCTGCAGGATATGCTTGGCAATTTGGTGTTTGCACCAGAGGAAAAGGCAGACCTTTTTAACAAATTCTTTGCCTCCATTTTTTTGTGTGCAGGGACCGGGACATCTTCCCCACTGGGATTCAGGATGGACTCAGGAGAGACTCCGACAGGCCTAGGGTCAGGAAAGACCAAGTTAGGGAGCTTCTGGAGGAGCTGGACTTGTTCAAGTCAGCAGGGGGCTGAGGGAATTGGCAGGGGTCATTGCAGGCCCCCTGGCATGGCTTTACAAGCACTTGTGGTGCTCTGGCCAGGTGCCAGAAGATTGGAAGGTCAATGTGGTCCCCATTTTCAAAAAAGGGAGGAGGGAGGACCCAGGTAACTATAAGTCCATCAGTCTTACTTCGATCCTGGGGAAGCTCTTTGAGAAAATTATCCAGGAGCATATCTGTGAAGGACCAACACGGGGGATGATGTTCAGGGGCAACCAGCATGGGTTCATTAGGGGCAGGTCCTGTCAGACCAACCTGACTGCCTTCTACAATCAGGTCACAAAATCACTGGACACAGGTGCTGTGGTGGATGTAGTCTTTCTGGACTTCAGGAAGGCCTTTGACATTGTCTCCTACCCCATTCTCATTAAAAAGCTAGGCGACTGTGGCATTGATGCCTACACAGTCAGATGGATCGCAAATTGGCTGAGAGGCCACACCCAGAGAGTGGTGGTGGATGGGTCATATTTGACCTGGAGGGATGTGGGCAGTGGAGTCCCCCAGGGCTTGGTCCTCGGGCCCATACTGTTCAATTTCTTTATTAGCGATTTGGACGAGGGGGTGAAAAGCACCTTGTTCAAATTCACGGATGACGTGGGGAGAAGTAGGCAATCTCCTATTTTCACTGACCTCCACTTTGGCCACTCCAATTTGGCCACATCCTTTCTGTATAGGGTGCCCCAAAACTGGGCACAGTACTTCAGATGGAGCCTCACCAGTGGTGAACACAGGGGGAATAATCACTCCCCTCAATCTCCCGGCAACAGTCCTACTAACGCAGCCTCGTATGCCATTAGCTTTCTTCACAACAGGGGCACATCTACTCAGCATATTCAGTAACCCCCAAGGTCCTTTTCTGTAGAGCTAGTGCTTAGCCTGTCAGTCCCCACCCTGTACCAGTGTATAGGATAGTTCCATCTTACATGCAGGACTTTGCACGTGTCCTTATTGAGCCTCATGAGATTTTTTTTTTCTTTGGTCCAATCCTCCAATTTGCCTAGGTCTCTGAATCTTAGCCCTATCCTCCAGCATATCTACTACTCCCCCCAGCTTGGTGTCATCTGCCAATTTGCTTAGGATGCATTCCATCCCATCTTTCAGGTGAAGATAGTGAACAAAACCAACTCCAGGACCAACTCCTGGGGCACTGCAGTTGATACTAGCTGCCATCTACACATCAAACCATTGATTACTACTCTGAATCTGATGACCCAGCCTGCTTTCTATCCACCTTATAGTCCATTCATCCAACCAACCCAAACTTCCTTAGACTGCCTGCAAGAATGTTGTAGGAGACTGTATCAAAAGTCTTACTGAAGTCAAGGTGAATCATGTCCACTGATCTTCCCGCATCCACAGTGCCAGTCATCTTCTCATATGACCTAGATACACTCTTATATTCCTCCCTAGTTGTTTGTCCAAGTCTCCACTTCTTGTAAGCTTCCTTTTTCCGTTTTAGCTCACTGAACACTTCCCTGCTGAGCCAAGCTTGTCTTCTGCCACAGTTGCTAGTCTTCCTGTTCACTGGGATTTGTTCCACTACCCCCAGTAATATTGTAGCAAGAAATCCCTTTTGTCTGACCCTGCCCCCAATGTGAAGCTCCTCCATATGGCAAAAGCACCTCTTTGCCCACTTTTGGGGATGCTTTCTATTTTCTACCTTTTCTTCCTTCCTCTTTTTCTTTTATTATATCATTATTATCATTATATAAGGTGTATTTGTAGTGAAAATAGAGCTTGTAGATGCTTTTACAAATATACTTTAAGTTTAAAAGTAAGTTGTACCATGTAACAATGTTAGCAAGGGCAGGAATCTCTATATGGAGTGGGTCCTTGAATGAATCATGGTTGATTGTGTAACAGTAGCTAGTCTGGATAAGCACGTTAATAAGTGGCAATTAACATCTACAAACTCAGAGACCAAGGAGAGAAAAGAATCAATAAAGAGCCAGGAATTCCTGGCAACTTCACTGTTAAAAGTGCAGAAGCCCTGGTTTGAACTAATCAATGCTGGAAACAGACCCTTGGGGCTGAAATACCCCCTGATCAACCACTTCCAGAGCTCTAGTCATCCGGGCATTGAATCAATCAAAATTAATCAACGGACTCCTGAGACTGCATGTACATGTGGACAGGACCCCTAGGGCTGACAGCTGCCATCCAGCAGCCACCAAGAGGGACGTCCCTTGAGGTCAACGACCCCAAGAATTGGGGAGTCACCAAAGTCTGCCAGAGAGGGATAAAAGGCAGTGAAGAATGAACCCCAATGGTGCCCTCTTTGACCTGACCAGCACCCTGCCTGTCCAGCCAGAAGGACCAGCTGGCGACCCCCTTCTGCAGCAACATCACACTGAAATAAGCCTTGACTGGCCATCAATGGTGGACTCCAGCGTTTGGGATTAGGTATATATTGACATCAGTGCTTAGTGTTCAGAGCTATCTACTGTGTGTGTGTGGGCATAAATGTGTGTGTGTTTGAGGGGATCAGCACCAAGGTTTATGGTCTGACTTTTGCATCTGTCCAATAAATTAGAATTTTATGATGATCCTGTGAGTTGGTGCTTTGTAGCCAACAACATTTCTTTAAAGTCATCGGGTCCAGCTCTCCCGGACTCTTTTTCCTCTCAGACTGGCCTCACAGGGGATCCTGCTCATCAGCTCCTTGAGTGCATCAAAGTCTATCTTTCTGAAGTCCAGGGTCCTTATTCTGCTGGTCTCCTTGCTTCCTTTCCTCAGGATCCTAAATTCAATCATCCACCTTATGGTCGCTACTGTCCAAGTTGCTATCCACTTTTACATTCCCTACCAATTCTTCCCTCTGTGTGAGCATCAGGTCAAGAGCATGGCCCCTAGTTGGCCTCTCCAACACTTGTACCAGGAAGTTAGAATCACAGAATCATAGAAAATTAGGGTGGGAGAAGGACTTGAGGAGGTCACCTAGTCCAATCTCCTGCTCAAAGCAGGACCATTCCCTGTAATAGTAAGAGCTTTGCTAATAGGAAAAGTTTTGCATGCTGATTCCATAGGAGGCCGGTGAAGCGGCACATAGCCTCCTGCTCTGTGAGTGTGACCGAGCCATGAACCTAGATAGTGGAATGTGGTAAACACCAGGTGCGTTGGATCATGACTCATCCCCATTTTCCTAGCATGAGATAACATTGTTTACTTCAGACTATATAAGATGTATATTCTTAAGTTACTATGGGTTCCTCCACTCTGGCAAGAGTTCCGACTTGCGCGGAGCCCTGGCACAGGCTATCGCATCCCCGGGATTGGAACACTCCAGGGCCAGAGGAACCATGCAGGGTAGCGGCTGCTGCCTAAGGCTGATGTGAGCTGACCATCCTCTCTGCTCTGTTCTATCACCTGTCCCTGTGAGTATCCTTAAATAAAGCTTTGCAAGGATGAAAACAACCATGAGTACGTCCTTTGTTCAAGTGCGGAGAATCCTCTGAACCCACGAGTTCTTTCTAAGACAATCCCCAACTACATCATCCCAGGAAAGGATTTGTCTAGCTGGTCTTAAAAACCTCCAAGGATGGAAGTTCATAGATTGTAAGAGGCTGGAAGGGACCTCACAAGATCATCGGGTCCAACCCCCTTGCACTAGGCAGGAAAGACAATCCAAACTCAACTCTTGAAGATTTCCAGGGCAGGTGATTGCACCACCTCTGGAGGGAATTTATTCCACAGTCTGGACACCCTAACTGTGAAGAAGTTATTCCTAGTGTTAAGCCTGAAATGGGCTTCCAGAAGTTTGTCGCCATTACTCCTGTTTTTCTGCAAGGGTGCCGTGGTAAACAGTTGTTCGCTGAGCCCTTGATATATGCCCCTGACTTAGCAGTAAGCTGTTACCAAGTCCCCTCTCAGCCTTCTCTTTTTTAGGTGGAAGAAGCCCAAGTCCCTCATCCTTTCCTCATATGGCTTGCCTTGCAAGTCTCTGATTATACGGGTGGCTTTTCTCTGGACTCTCTCAAGCTTTTTCATGTCCTTGTTGAAGTGTGGTGCCCAGAACTGGATGCAGTACTCCAGCTGACATCACCAATGCTGAGTAAAGTGGAAGAATCACTTCCTTAGTTTTGTTAAGAAGCATCAGTTGATGCACACCAGCGTATTATTTGCCTGGCTAGCTACAGCATTGCACTGACAGCTCATGTTCACATTATGATCTATTATTACTCCTAAGTCCCTTTCAGTCATGGTGCTAGTCTGTTTGGTGCCACTGAGCCTGTAAGTATGCTGGGGGTTGTTCATCCCCAGATGGAGCACTTCACATTTCTCAGTGTTGAACTTCATCTGGTTCTGATCTGCCAGCCTATGTTTGCCTGTATCTGCAGCCTATTTTCAAGCATGACCATGCTCCCCCGTAACTTGGTATCATCCGCGAACTTGGCCAGTGAGCTCTTCACTCCCTTATTCAGATCACTGATAACGATGTTGACAAGCACTGGACCAAGCATGGACCCCTGAGGGGCATCATTGGCCACTTCAGCTTCCTACCCACTTAACTGTCGAACACTTAAGCCCACAATCCCCCAATTTTCCTGTGACAACATTATGGGATACCAGATCAAAGGCCTTTTGGAACTCTGGGTATACAATGTCGACCTCCTCTCTCTTATCCAGGTGGTGAGTTACCTGGTCATAGAAGGGGATGAGATTGGTAAGACAAGACCTGCCTGCAATGAAGCCCTGCTGGCTGTTGTTCAGAATCCTACCTACTGCAAGTGTATCGCACATGGATTGATTCCTTGATGAATTGTTCCAGGATTTTCCCTAATTGGTTTATAGTTGCTTGTGTCCTCTCTCCTCCCCTTCTTGAAGATGGGCAAAACATTGGTCCTCTTCCAGTCTTCAGGGACCTCCCCTGAGTGCCACGAGTTTCAACAGAAGTCCCGCGATGACTTCAGCCAGCTCCTTCAGCACTCTCGGATGAAGTCCATCCGGTCCTGCTAACTTACGTCTAACTTTCCTAACTGATCACGCACCAGCTCAATGTCAACAGTAGGAAAGCAGTCATTCCCACCATGTCCATTCTGAAACTTATCTAGTATGATTTTCCCCTTAGTCTGGTGAAATACTGAATTGCATAACCTCTCTGTTCCAGTGTTTTATTACCCTCCTTGTGACAGTTTTTCTTCATATCTAACTTAAACTTCCCTTGCTGCAGACCACTGCTCCTTGTTCTGTCATCTGCCACCACTGAGAACAGTCTATCTTCATCCTCTTTGTAACTACAGTTCTGGTAAATGAAGGCTGCTATTATATCCCCCTTCAGTCTTTTCTGTTGTCCCCATCACTCTCCAAAAAATTCCTGGATTGCATGTGCGCTGCTTTATTGCCCTCCCAGAAGGAGTCAGGGTGACTAAAATCCCCCATGAGAATCGGGGCCTGTGAATGGGAAACTTCCATTACCTGTTTGAATAAAGCCTCAACCACCTTGTCTGGTGGTCTACAGCTGACCCCCACCATGACATTACCCTTGTTGCTCTCTCCTCTGACCCTAACCTAGGAACTTTTGACAGGCTCATCTCCAGTTTCAAACTGGAGCTCTGAACAGTCATACAGTTTTTACATAAAACACAGCTCCTCTTCCTCTTCCCTGCTGCCTGTCCTTCCTGAACAGTTTATACATATCCATGACAGTACTCCAGCCATAAATAGTCTCTGTTATTCCAGTCACGTCATAGTTCTGAGACTTTGTGAGGACTTCCAATTCTTCCTGCTCGTTTCCCAGGCTCTGTGCATGCATGTGCACTCCTCTACAGAGTAAGTGAGGATGGTTCAGGCAACCCTGATTCCAGCATTTCCTAACTTTCGCAGGTTTCACTTTGGAACCTTAATATTCTTTCAGCACAGGTTTCAGGGTTCTGCATGTGTATGTATGTTTATATATTATTATATAAAGTGAATATAGAATAACACTCTCTGTAGAAGTTGGGACATTTTATTTTTTAGTTTCCAGCATAATTCAGTGGCTCCTTATTGTGGCAAATCAGTTATAGATGTAAGAATGGTTACAATAACAAATGTAAGAATGGTTACATAAAAACTATCAGTTCTTTCTCACCCCATAGTTTACACTGATGACATTCTACAAACATTATTGTCAATACAGACATACATCTGAATACTATATTGAAAGATGCTAAATAGGTGAAAAAGATGAGAAAAATGAGAGTAGGATCTAAATCTATTTAAGTTCCTTGATCTGCTTCTTAGTTCTGTTTATGCACAATCTCATTTACAAGCTGAAAGCTTCCTCAATTCATCTTAAATAGCAATAAATTTGCTTTCTGACAGATTAGATTGCTTCGTTGAATGAAAATATGTCTAATGCACATCACTATTCTGATTTAATAGAGCTGATGCTCATCCTCTTAAAGAAAAGCTGGTACCATTCATTCTGGTTTCTCATACTGCACGAGGGGAAAAAGCTGTGCTCAAATCAATTAATTAAATTAGTAAGGAAGGAATGTTTCTAATTAGGATTGACACTTTATGATATACTCTTAGCTGGAAATTACAGTTTTGAGTAATGAACAGCTGCAGGTAGTTCTTCATTCCCCAGTCAGCATTTGATTAAATCAAGCTTTCTTGTATTCAAACTCACACATTCGGATTGGTTAGTCAGATGATCCACTTTGACATAAATATCAAGTGGTCAGGGATAACGCTACATTCCTTATACAGATGGTGCCGCAATTATTGTGAGATCAAATATAATATGATGGAACACTGATAAACTCAAGCAGGTTGAATCACGATAATAAAGCACAGCTACTTTCAGTTACTTATCTAAAACGAAAAAGCAGAAAAATAGGCCTTGATGGGAGAGTCTTAGATATGACTTAATTATTCCAAATATAAAGATCAAAATGATTCAATAATTTTCCTATTCATAGTCAAGGAGTTTAAAGATATATCAATTCCAGATTGCTTTTCTTATTTTGAATAGTAAGAAACTAAGCCTGGACATTTACAGCCCTTGCACAATGATGACCTGGTTCTGACTGAAGCTCCTAGGTGCTAATGTAGTAAATATAAACTACAATTTCACAAGTTTCTGAACTGCTATTCAGACCTGTCAGTTCAGACTGGGATTGTTTGTTTTAAGTTACCAAAAAACCCTGAGAGGCAGGATCTATTTAGCTATCTAGGCAGAGGTTAGATTATTTCTACTTAGTGTTTTGTTTCAATTACTTCAGTATAATGAAGACTATCTTGTGTGGCTTTAATAATTACTCATCTACACTTGAAAGTTAATTTAGTTAAACTTTGAGGGATAAAATGCCCTGCAACCACACATTAAACTTTTTTAAAATAGTTAACTGGCATTTTACTCTACATTCCAAAATCCACTTTGGAAATAATTTTTACAAAATTAGGAATGTGTTATTTCACAATAAAATGCTGGCAAGCATATCATTTTTCAAACTCTTCCTTCTTCACCATTTTCCATAGCTGTCCCACTCAATTTGCTGACCACTTGATATCATAGTTTCATAGTAGCTAGGGTCAGGAGGGACCCTGAACGGATCATCTAGCCTGACTCCCTACCACAGGCAGGAATGCATGCTGGGTTCACAAGACCCCAGACAGGTGATCATCCAACCTCCTCTTGAATTTGCCCAAGGTAGGGGCGAGGACCACTTCCTTGGAAAGTTGGTCCCAGATTTTGGCCACCCTAACCATAAAATATTGCCTTCTGATCTCTAACCTAAACCTATTCTCCATCAGCTTATTACCATTGTTCCTTGTCACCCCAGGTGGTGCTGGGCAGAAAAGGGCTCTACCTATTTGCTGTTGATCTCCCCTGATGAGTTTGTAGGCAGCCACCAGGTCACCCCTCAGCCTCCTCTTGCTGAGGCTAAACAGGTTCAGGTCCCTCAGTCTCTCCCCATAGGGCCTGTCCTGCTGCCCTCTCACCAAGTGGGTGGTCCTCCTCTGAACCCTCTCCAGGCTGGCCATGTCCCTTTTGAAGTGTAGCGCCCAGTACTGGACGCAGTACTCCAACTGCAGTCTGACCAAAGTCACATAGAGGGGGAGTATCACCTCTCTGGACTGGCTTGAGATGCACTTTTGGATGCATGACAAGGTATGGCTGGCCTTGCTGGCTGCAGTCTGGCATTGGCGACTCATGTTCATCTTGGAGCCAATAATGACTTCACGATCCCGTTCTGCCTCTGTGCTTTCAAGAGGGGAACTCCCCAGCCTGTATGTACGCTGTGGATTCCTTCTCCCAAGATGCATCCTGCATTTGTCTACGCTGAACCCCATCCTAGTCTTGTCTGCCCACTTTAGTAGTCTGTCTAAACGTAGTTGCAGCCTCTCTCTCCCTTCAAGTGTGTCCACCTCACCCCACATCTTAGTGTCATCAGCAAACTTGGACAGCGTGCTTTCCACCCCCTTGTCCAAGTCGCTGATGAAGATGTTAACCAGTGCGGGCCCGAGCCCTGGGGTACACCACTGTTCACATCTCGCCAGGTTGAGTACAATCTATCCACCACTACTCTCTGGGTGCGCCCCATCAGCCAATTTTTTACCCATCCAACTGTGCAGGCATCAATGCCACAGTCACTTAATTTATTGATGAGGATGGGTGAGAGACAGTGTCAAAGGTCTTCTTAAAGTCCAGAGACACTACCTCCATGGCGACACCATCATCCAAGGATTTAGTTACTTGGTCATAAAAGGCAATCAGGTTGGTCAGGCAGGACCTGCCTTTGATGAACCCATGCTGATTGCCCCTGAGCATGATCTCCCCTGCAAGTCCCCCACAGATGTGCTCCTTGATGATTCTCTCAGATTTTCACAAGAAATCCACCTACAAATTCCCTCCCTGGTGTGAACACTACTGAGGGCACTTTTAGAGATGCCCTAGGCAGGAAGACTTTACTCTGAACAATCAGGATGTCTTTGATTTGTAAAGCTTTCAGGCAGACCATGTAACACAGAGTGCTAGCCATCCAGAAGACCAAACTTTTAAACAATGTTTTATCCTCTCTACTAGGCTGCCATGGTGAGCAGAAGTGGATGGGAACCTCTTTCTGCTTCTTCAGCTTCTAACCCTCACCACCAACATGCTCAAAATGACAACTGTGCTTGAGAATTTCAACTCCAAAAAAAAAATTATTTCTCTGAAATATTTTATACCATAGCCAGTAGCAAAGCATGCTGGCACTCCTTACATTGCTTAAAGACTCCTGAGAGAGGGCATAGCAGATAGAAATCAATGCTAAAGAGATTTTTTACAACATATAGTTGTTTTAATAGACTCCTCCCCCCAAAAAAAACCTTTTAAAAGCTGAATTTGAAATTATGACCTAGATTTCAAATTACTAAAATATATTCAAATAATTCTAAATAAATAAAATAAATAAAAATAGTATTCAAAAACTATTTCATGGACATGCAGCTTGTACTACAACACCATAAACAACCAAAAGGAATGTGGAAGAGAATTAACATCAAGGCACTCCAAAACCAAGATTTTGATAAAGGTCTTCAGGAATGCCTTACTGAGAGGATCTCTGACCTACCTTATGACATCAAGGACATCCAGGCACATTATTCACAAGGCATGCGCTTAATCAACTGGATACACCACTTACCTTCACCAAGATCGGTTTGACAAGAACAATTAAGAAATCCAAGCACTTATCCAATAGAAGAGAGCCGCATTCTGCAATTGGCAAAATGAATCCTTCAACCAGTAAAAACGAGAGGCTTTCCATGGGCTCAAAGCAGTAGTGCAAAGGAGCTACGGGACATCAAGAACCAGTAGTGGAAAGTGAAGGCCATCTAGATCTGGTTCATTAGTAACCAACACAAAATGAGAAACTTCTTTCAAGCAATAAATGCCATTCATAGGATACGTCCCAATGGCCCAATTCCCCCTGTGATCCCAGGATGGCTCCACCCTTCTCATGGACAATGTATTCATCAAGCAACACTGGAAGGAACACTTCAAGTTTCTACTCAACTGTGAATCTGAGGTGTCAGCAGCCACCATAGAGTCCATCTCTCAACACCCAGTAATAGAACGTCTTGCTGATTCCCCATCCTTCAAGGAAGTCTGGCATGCCATCATTCAGACCAAGAACAATAAAGTGCCAGGTCCAGATGGCATCCCTGCAGAGGTCTTCCAAGCTGGTGGAACAGCCCTAGTGAACAAATTTCACCAACTTCTCATCAAGATATGGGTTAACAAGGAAACTCCACTTGACGTAAAGAATGCCAACATTGTGACCACCTTCACGAAAGGGGACAAGTCAGTGTGTGGGAACTACTGAGGCACTGCCCTCTTCTGTTGCTGGGAAGACTCTTACTAGCATCCTTCTGAATTGCCTCTTCCCCTTTGCTGAAGATGTCCTTCCAGAATCCCAGTGTAGCTTTAGACCATCTTGAGATAGCACTGACATGATTTCTGTTGCACGACAGATCCAGGAGAAGTGTAGAGAGCAACACCAGGAACTGTTTATGACATTCATTAACCTAACCAAGGCCTTTGACTCCATCAATAGTGAAGCCTTATGGAAAGCTGCTGGCTAGGTTTGGTTGTTCATCAGTGTCCTCAGGCTACTCCATGATAGGATGACCACCACTGTCTTTTGTAATGAACCAGAAATAGACCCATTTACCATCCGCACTGGGGTCAAGAAGGGCTGCGGCATTGCCCCAACCCTTTTCTCCATCTATCTTGCTGTCATTTTGATTCTCATCCATGACTGCCTTCCTCCTGGAATTGAGGTTCGGTAATTAATGGACAGTCAGCTTTTCAACCTGCAGTGCCTTCACAACAAAACAAAAGTTACCAAGACTGACATCACTGAATGTCAGTACACTGCCAACTGTGTTATTCTTGCGTGAACTGAGAATCCACCAATCTGCAACCCACCTCTGATCTCTTCTCAGGTGCCTATCACAGCCTGGGACTCTCCCTTAACATTGGGAAGACAAAGGTGCTCCATCAGCCTGCCCCAGCACAAACTGCCCCTCTCCCCACTATTGGTGGAGAGCTCCTGGAAAACACTGAGCATTTCCCATATCGTGGCAGTCACCTCTCCCAGTCAGTCAGTCTTGATGCAGAAATCAAATATAGAATGTAGAAATTGCTGTGTCGGCATATCATTCAGGAAGCTGCTTCACTGTGTATTTGCTGACCGAATACTACAAATGGAAAAAAAGATCTTGGTCTACAATGCAGTGGTTATCTCCAGGCTCCTCTATGGGTGTGAGATGTCGGTGACATAGCAGAGCCAAAGCTATTTTAAGTGCCTGGAATGGTTTCATCAGCATTGCCTAAGGAAGATCCTTTGCATTAGATGGGAAGACTAATGCACCAATGCCAGCATCCTCTCTGCAGCTAACCTAACCAGCACTGAGAGAAAAATCATGAAACATCGACTCCACTGGGCTGGCCACTGTGTGCAGATGGCTGGAACTCATCTCCTGAAGCAAGTCCTCTTTTCTCAATTTAGTCACGGTAAGAGGACCTGCAGAGGACAAAGATAGTGCTACAAGGACATAACTTAAGAATGGTGGCATCAACCCTACAAATTGGGAAGTGCTGACTGGTAACAGGTCTCAATGGTGCTGTACCATACATCGAGCTACACGTCACTTTGAAGAGGACTGTCTTGCTCAGCAAGCTGAGAAACAGCAGAATAGGAAGTAAAGCGCACAACATCCTGGTCAACAGTGTACCCACCCCTCCCACCCCTCAAAACAATACTTGTCATATCTGTGGAAAAACATGCAGAGCACAGATTGGACTCCTTTCTGGCCACCGTAAAACTCACCAGTAATCCTCCCCGGCAGACGTCATTCTTATATCAAGGGATGATTATCATTGGCTAAACACTTGGAAACACAGGGTGCACTCCACATGCAGGGGCATGTGTTTGTTACAGCAAAAATTTGTGTTGCTGCTTTTTGCTACTGTGCAGGCCCCTGCAAATGGGATTTGCTGCAGGGCAAAATACCCCACTTCAGGGAAACTGCCATTTCCCCACTCTTTGCAGCACCTGGTGTGCTGACACCTAAAGCAGTGGAAACACTCTGGCCAACAGCCAGAGCATCTCCTTGAAGCCTCCAGTTGCACACTTCTGGAGCATGTACCATGCCACTTTTTTTTCCATGGTTATTTTAGATACTAGGAGTTCCCAATATCAAATGTTGGCACCAATGTTCCCAATATCAAATGTGCCATGTGCAGTTTGTGGCACCTCGAACAATTTTGAGGCATTGGAAACCACACATGCCTGCACATCTGGATGTTCCCATGGTGTGCAGACATATGACACAATTACTAAAGAGCAATTTATACCAGATTTTATTCCATATTAAATGTATTCCTTTGTAAGAGGTGGACACAAGACCAGCACTTCCAGGCTGCCTGATATTAGAGAACCAGATATCAGATGACGGGGGAGCCAGCTACTGTACAAATAGCTACCTGAAGATGAAACTGACCGAATGAGTGGACAGATGATAAGTTCTACTTTCCCAAGTAGTAAAAGTATTACACATTTTTAAAAGGTAGCATTACCCTGGTGTGACAGTGCACTGTTAGTGCCTGCCACTTTAAGATCATCAGGCAGCCTGTTGAGCAACCAGCAAGTGGGCTCAGACCCATTTAGGCTGCCACCTGACTGCAGAGGGACACCTGATTGGAGGAGGGCTGGTGAGAAAGAACATAAGCCCAGATCCTGGGGCCTGGGCTAGCAGTTACATCTGGGGAGCTGTAGGAGTAACACTGCACAGCTTGAAGACTGCAGCTCCTATAACACCTGGAAGTTAGGGTAGGAACTATGAGGATGGAGGAGGTTCCTTCTGGTCCTGGGTAAGACCTGAAACTGCACCCTGATGGGCGTTGAATGGTGTGGTGGGACTGTAGTGGGGCAGCCTCCAGGAAATGCTACACCTGTGGGTGAGGTAAGGATGTGGCACCATAAAGCCACAGCCCCCGCTACCTTGTTGGTCACCCCACAGAGGGGAAAGGGGTGGGGCTAAGGTCCACAGAGTGAGACCTGAGGCCTGAGGAGTGAAAGGCCCAGAAAGCGTGCGTGTGGTCCAGTAAGGGGGCAGAGCGAGTGTGTGGCCCGAGCCATGGGTCAGGGTGTGGCCCAGTCACAGGTCAGAGTGCAGGCCAGTGAGGGGCCATGGCCCACCAAGAGGGACCTAAGACCTGTGTGGGCCAGAGGCTGAGTACAGCCCAGTAAGAGGTCAAGGAGAATTGGATGTCACCTGCAAGGCATAGGACACAATGTAGGGCTGGTCTGGAGTTGTGTGATTGGCCCAGTACACCAGGGCTGCAAATGGGCAGCCTTCCACATTTACATCACTCCATTTACACCACGGCATGGTAGGTGAGTGCAGGGGCAAACTGCCCTAGAATGGAGGGGATGTGGGGCATGTACCTCTTTGGGTGCCCAGGGACAGACCCTGTTACATCTGGATTCAAGTAATACATTCTATGGCTTTGTGCCTTTTCTCTCCTCTTCTTTTACCTACATAGCACTACATCTTACTACAAAGTAAATGCATTGTGTCCACATGCAGTGTTTACTGAAAAGATAAACAAGCTTTTAACAGTTATAACCTCATTTGCAATTTCAGAGAATATTTTCTTCTTTTCAGTTTATTCAACTGAGGTTATTTCAATAACTAGTTAATTCAAAGTCCAGAAATTGATTTGAAATTAAAAAACAAGAAAACTTTTCCCCCCTTATTTTATACATAACTTTTTAGGTAAGATGTTGAGCTCTACTAGATCTAAAACCCCAAAAGACATGGCCAAAACCAGTAAGTTCAATTCAGTAACAACAATTTTTTTTTTTAATTAAATCAGTTTTAAAGACTATTTTTTTTAAAATTCTCATCTATTCAGGCTTTTCCACAGCTTTCTGTGACTAATAAAAGCAATTTTAAAATAGTGCTTTTCTCTAAAATCATATGTAAAAGAACAGTATAATAAGTAATAAAACTCATTCCTTATTTTCTTATGTGTAAAATGTATTATGTTCTAAAGTAAAAATTAGCATGCATTTATTCAGATTCTTGTATATATAGTGTACCCTCCCAGTTAGCAAAATATAGTCTAAAACATAATGGAAAAGTTATAAGTAGTTGCAAATCAATATGTAGTAATAGCTTTCAACCAAAAAAGAAATTCCTTGTGAGAAAAATCCCAGGATGCACAGAGCCTAGGCATGACTACCCTGTGGGATTTCTTTCCAGAATAATGCAAGGCTATATAGATGTGATGATTCAGAAGGTGAGCAGCTAGAACCAATGTAACAAAGAAAATGAGCCAATTAAAAAAGCAGTACTATATATAAAAACTCCCGGTCTCATTTTATACCAAGAAATAGTCCTGTTCTATTACAAAGAAAGATATTTATGAAAAATCTAACAGTGGACAGAAAAATATAGATATTAAGAACAGTAAGAAGAATTCTCTCCAATCGCTACAGCTTAGATAGAATCAGCTGTACACGTTGAACTCAACAAAGTAAATCTAAAATTTACTTCTTACCCGCTAAGTAATTACTGTTCGTCTTACTACCTAGTTAGAAGTAAGAGAAAAGGATGCTAAGGCTGAAAGATTTCTACATCAAAGTTACAGCACTAGAGATGAATCAAAATAAATTGGTTTAGAGTTCAAGGGCAATATATTTCAGCTGCTCTTTCACCTGAAAACTCATTTCTGAATTCTACCTGTTAAGCTCAAAAGCAAGTATTATACCTAGAATGTTTTTGAAAGATCTGACAGAGAGCCATAATTAGAGTCAGATGTTTGAAAGGTCAGATCTTTTCTGATGGAACATTCTGCAGTTGGTTTCCAAGTAAAGAAATAGCCCTGGACTTTCTTTTAGTGTTTATTTTATTTACCAATTCCATATGCGTCAAGCTTTAGTAGCACAAGAGCAATTTTAAAAATGATGCGACTCAATAATGACTAAAAGTACACATCTAACTTTTTATTTGACTGGAGAGTTAAAAATTAACGTTTTCACTGGTCTGGTTCGTTTATAAGTCTCCTATACTGTGGGGTGTCTTCATGTATGCTAAGCTCTTGATAGTACCCTTCAACAGCAAAGCGATGAATGTAGTGTGCTCTCATACTGGGATAAGGGATATGTGTGTGGGATAGATGTGGTCTTGATTACTTTCTTGGAGGCTATCATTGGTACATGTTGGGAAAACACTGCCTAACACTAAGAAGTAACACAATTTTGTCTTCAGCCAGCCACTGATTCATTTTAAACCTCAGGGAAGAATTAAAAATAATAAAAGCCTGTGTAGGTGGAAGGGAGAGTTATCCTCCACAGACTTATAAAACATTACATTTTTATTCCCTAAAGTACAGTAAATGAACTGCAGTCATAGTAATATAAGTGATAAACGGTATAAAAGCTACATGTCAGCAAGGTTTTGGTACATTTGCGCAAGGCGAAGAACATGCTCTTTCAAAAGACTCCCCAATGAGTAAGACTTCCTAGCTCATAGTATGACAGGGCAGCTCTCAGGGCTGGGTCTCATGCTGGCCTGCCCACCTGTCTCTACGGAGCAATCTACCCAGCCTTGCCTGCCACTACTTTGCTGTTCTCAAAATGGGTGGTAAAATGTGGGAGACTGCCCATTACATGCCCCAATGCCAGGGGGCACCATTTGCAGCTCTAACCTTTCCTACACTGCAGCCCATTCCTTGCAGATGGTAGCATTCTTAGCATCTCTGGTTCCACACTGGGGCCCATAATCCTCCCATCTGGACCCCAGCTGGATGCCTCCTATCAGGCAGCCTACACTGTCCTTATTCTGGGCTACCTAGATCCCTGTACTCTTCCCCCTCTTACGTCAGCCCGCTCCCCAGGACCTTTGGCCACATAGACCCTGGCCTCACCTCCAAGGCCAGTGAGAAACCCAGGCCCTTGGCTCTGGGAGTCCCTCATGATGAGCCCCTGGCTCTTTTGAGCGGTCTGGACCTGGCCCCAGCATTGGCCAATTGAGGGTGCCTCAAGTCAGGCTTCTTGAGCATCTAGCCCACTCTCTCTAACGGGTCTGCCTTCTCAGTCCTAACTATGGAATAACCCACCCAGTTGTGGGGGCTGGGGTTATTGAGGCACCCTGGCCTGTCTTTCACCAGAGTGGTAACTGGCCTGGCATTTCCTGGGGGCTCTCACGCCACTAGGAGCCCCACCAGGCCACCCATCCCCAGCAGGCTGCAGTTTTAGTTTGTGCCCAGGACCAAGAGCCTCCTAGCTATCCCCATAAGCTCTTGCCCTTACCTCTTGGTTGTTCCTGCTGCAGCTCAGCTAGGCAATATATCTACCTCCGCTGCAGCAGCAGACTGCAGCCTTTATATATTAGATTCTCAAAATGGCTGCCACCATCAGGTAGATGCCTGACCCCGCCCTTAAAGTGGCAGGCACCAACAGTGCCCTGCCACACAACTACATGGAAGAAAGATTTGTTTAAAGTCACCCTACTTCCAGACTTTGCAGTTGCATTAAACTGTATACTTTGCATTCAGATGGGAAAGGAAAAACAGAATTTCCTTTTGTGCATAACTTTATGTCTTATATAATCATTGGATAGCTGTACGCAGTTAACCATCTGTCTTCGCCACCAAAAAAGTTTTAGGGCTATGTATTAAATGTACTTAAAATGCAAGCAGTAAAACATGTGCTAAGCGTGCTCATATGATAGCAAAGTTACAACTTTTTGTGGGAGAAGTATTCCCCAATCATGGTAAGTAACGTGTTCAACTACCACTAGACTGCTCCATGGAGATAATATAAGCAACTGGTTGGTCCTCACCTAGTCATAATATCAGCCAGGGACCCTTCAGCTGTACCAAGCCTTCAGGTAGAATGAGGAAAGCCACATATCAGGTGGAAGGATCTTGGATTTTTCACTTGCAAGTTCCTCCAGGATCAAGTTGACAGCTGGGCACCTCCAGGGCCAGAAAGTCCTGGGGCTGCAACTAACAATCAGTGGATTGGCAGTCTCAGCTCTGGCACTGCACCGCAGCTGGTTCAAGACTAGTGCAGTCCTGGGGCTGGGACCAACACTCAGCAAGCTGTGTATGTTAGAGATTGTAGTAAACACTACCCTTTGATTGCTCAGAACACGCTCTAACTTTAATACTGCAAAAATGTAACATGTACGAAGTGTCCTGATCAACAAGGTCCTTAATTTACATATTTTAAAGGCTATTAATTTTTATTACCCTCATCTGGTTTTAATAGTTTTCCACATTTACCCCTATTAATAAGCAATAGTGTTATCAGCTCATTGTATGAAAATGAAAGCTATTATTTAACCCTTCAATTATGTCAGATGCAGCTACTTGACTGATGATGGCCCAGATCCAGCAGGTCTTTTGGTAAACTAGTAACTTACCATGTGAGTTTCCCAAGGTTGAAGTGTCTGGCTGGCACAGAGCCTATACCTGGTTTTGTGGGCTGATTTGGGCCGGATTAACTATGGAATTAGAGTATGAACTTTGCTCCCAATGTTAGAGGATAACAGTGGGAAGATGACTTATTAGTAACTGTTGTGTAGAAATGCAATTAAGAGGGTCTCTAAAGTTGAAGGAGAGTAAATGATACAGATATGATAGCAGCTGAAGCTAAATAAAGATGCCTTCCTTACAAACTAAGGAAGACCCTTTAAAAATACATTATTAAGAAACAGCAGATAAGCAAATACCTGGAAACTTAAGTACATATGCAGGTCCAGTCAGTGTGATGTCTCCTAATTCCCTTAATGGCTAATTTTACTGTACCACTGACCATTACTTCTGAAAAGTCATTGTGAACTGAGGATGAACTGGAAGGTATGTGAAAAGTATGTCCAGTGTGAATTTACACAGATGAAACAGGATTACACCAAGTAATTGCTACTTAATATCAGTGCACTGGAATGAATTTGCCCCACAGAGGGTATACAAATCTATAAGCAGTAAAAAGCATGAAGATACCAAGGACTGTGGAATCAAGAATCTTATAATGACCTTTCTCTCTTGCTGTTTGTGCCTCTCATTTTCTTTATTCACATGTGGTTTGTAAGTTACAATCATTCTGTATATTTAGGGCATGCCAAAATTAGAGCAAATTATACTTGCACCTGTTTTCTGGTTTTGTCATAATCAACGTCTGGGGAATGCTATCCATTTATGTTGCCCGTGAATTTGGTTCAATGTTCCTTTCTCATTATTCTTTATTTAATATTTACAAACTGTGATTCTTTTCTTGTTCTGACAGTTTAATTTGAGGACATGATGTAGGTTTCCACTTCTAAGAAATATGAATATAATTGACTTTAAGTCAGTTGTGCTGCTTAATATTAGTCCCGGGATGTCAAATAATTGAGTCTTACTTTCTTTCAAATCAAATTACTATTGTTCATTTTTGGCATCGGCTATCTTCTGCAATATACTAATATGGTTGGCAACGTTAATGTCTTGAAATTCTGTATTTAAATTATGTTTGGTCTTGCTCTTAGTAATCAATGCACTGCAGTAAAAGGTGGCATATTTTTCTATCTTGGAGAAGTATTACCTAAATTAGACTATTTCTATCTGCCAGCGGTGTTCGAGACAAATCTCGTTCTTCTTCAATCAATTCCGTTAAGTAATTTTTATTAGACTTTTACACTTATTAAGAAGTTTCATTTAAGCCAAAGCTCTGAGTTTAGGAACATGGCATCTAATTTAAAAAAATTAATCTTCCAATATAAAATAGAATTTGTCCTGCTAAACTACACTACTTGCAGGTGAAAATAAATAGGTGCTCCCTTCCTTACCCGTTTAATAAAGCATACAAAATAGTAAATTTGGACAGTAACTTTTTCTCCATTTCCAAACATACAATGGTATTTTCTAACAAATTTGAAACTCCTAACAAAAGGTAGAGAATGAATATTTCTTCTGAAAATTACCTTGTTAGAGCAGGCGTAGCCATGTCAGTGTGCACTCCAATAGCCATAGGAATCCCTCCACAATGAATATTTCCCAGTTCTTCTGCCATTGCAGTACTATAGGAAAAGTCCAAGCCCAGGCCGCCATATTCTGAAAATATCAATAGTGTTGATATTTGCAAATAAACAAGAGCCAAGAAAATCAATTTAATTGTGTTCTATAAGCTGAGGCTACCATGTAATTTTCGAAGACTTAACAATGACAAACCTCTGTTAGAGCTAAATGCTGCTGCAAGGTGCTACAAAAAACAAATAAAAAGATTACTTTTTCTATAGCTGTTTCATATGCAGTCAAGATCACTTGAGTATGCAGTCTTTTCAGGTCTCATGAGTTAAAGAGGATTAAGCCTTGCCTTAGATGGAGGGGAGAGTGCCATGAAACAATTGAGGGAATATAGAAAATAGTATCTGATTCACAGATGATCCTATTCCTTCTGAGTTTATACCGAACCTTTGCTCAGAAACAACATTAGATGGAGGAATGCTATTGAATGTGTATATTTTATGTCTATTGTCGACATTAAAGGACTATTCACTAAATTAAACCTGGTGGCCCTGATATCTTGGTCAAATTCCAGTGACGGTGATTATACCTCCTCACATTCCATCCTACAAATTCAATTACAAAGATGTTATTCTTCACCTCCTTCCTAAATCGCATAAGGTTGCCTAACATTAGTAAACAGTTGTGTACCATACCCCAGACAGACCAGAGTTCCATAAACCATTTTAATTTGTAAAAGAATTACATTCTAGATGACATGTTATCAGACAAGCCATTACATTCTTTTATTAGCTGCCTGGAAGCTTTTGAGTGGGTGCCTCTACATAAGCAATTAAGGCAGTGATCAACTCTGGCACCCTTCACACAGGAGTAAACTGCTCCCAGGAGAGCAGCAGTTTGAGCTAGGGTAGACCCTTGGCTGGCAGCAACCCTGGGCTGGCAGCAGGTTTGTGGGGTCAGCCCCAGGTCCCAGATGGTGGCAGTGGAGGAGCTGGCTGAGGCATGAGTGCTGAAGTGTGGAGCCATGTAGCAGGCAGTCTCCGCAATTTATTACCCTCGTGCCCCAGCCAGACCCTATCACCATCTACACGTGTGTTTCACTGCACTTACTCTGCCATAAGACAGTACTATCCCTAACAATACTATCTTATGGTAGAGTTAATTAATTTACTGTGCTCTAATACATGTAGACACTGACGCTTTACTGAAGTGCTAATTAACTAGTGCAGTAAAGCACACATGCAGATACACCGAGTTGGTGGCATTTTACTACCTTATTCTTCTGCTTCAAAGCCTGCTGCAACTGAGGAAACATCAAACGTGGGTGTGGAAAATCATTATGTGGTTCCAACACCTGCCTTCTGTTTCTTCTATTCCCATGTTTAGCTACGCTTTCTGGCATTGACTACTTGCTATCTAAGCTTAACCTTACATTGTCCCTCCTTGAAATTTCCATTACAACACTCATGGCCAAATTAAAAACAACATAGCTCATATAAACACATGATTTTGCAAGCTATTATGTGTTTCCTAAGCCCAGAGGGAGTGCCTTTGTGTATCCTCTTCTGCAGCCTGCAGGGGAATCACATCCTCAAAGGCAAGGTCCAGAGTTTAGTTCTTGTTTCTGTGTAATCCAGTCTGATCCCTCAGGATTTTCAAAATTTGAAATAATTATTATATTTTAAAACTGAGTTAAAAAGCTAGCCAAAAACATTTATTTAAAGGGCGGGGGAGGGAAGAACAAACACTTCCCTCAGGGAATTTAAATAATGAAGACAAATAATCATAAATTGGGGAGGTCTATAACAGAATCTACCATTAACTTTAGCTGCTGTTACAAGAGCCCTAGAAGTGAACAGACTGTCTAGCAGGGGAAAAAAATTATTTTTAAGGAAAGCAAGTGAGCAATGACTACCCACACATCATTTTGATATGTTCCTCCAACTCAGATGCTCTGGCACAGATTTACACACACACACACATACACACACACACACACACATACACACACACACTAATATTTAAGATTTATCAATATTTTGGTCATTTTGTTTTTTTCTGGAAACCTGAGCTGAAAAGTAGGCATTATTATCGTATTTTCTTGAATACAAGATGAGGTCTCCCCCCGCCCAATCAGCACAAGGGAAAAAAGACTCATCTTATAACTGTATACAAGGAAACCTCATTAAATACCTTGCTTATCATTAATACTGCATAAAGTAGCACATGCTCAATGGAAGTCAACGATCAAGTAGATTATATGCAGCCAACACTGAACATGACCATAAAGTGCAAAGCCCATATAAGGCAAGCATATTGGTGGTAACCATTTGGGCTTTTTTGCGGCCCTTAAAAATACAAGCTCCAGGCCTGGAAGTACTGTAATGCCAGGCCAACACTCGGAGGGGCCAGAGCAAGCACAACCTCCCCACATGCCAAAAATGCTGATTCAGAGATGTTAGGGGCTGGAAGGGACCTCTCGAGATCATCAGGTCCAGTCCCCCTGCACTTGGGCAGGAAAAACTGCTGGGGTCAGATGACACCAGCAACGTGAGCATCCAGACTTTTTTTTTTAAATATCCAGAGTAGGTTATCGTACCACTTCTGAGGGGAGTCTATTCCAGACCCTGTACACTTGAGTTGTAAAGAAGTTTTTCCTTATTCCTAATCTAAAGCAGTCTTCTAGCAATTTATGACCGCTAGTCCTAGTCTTCCCCTAGGGAGCCCTGGTGAACAGATGTTCTCCCAGTCCCTGATACACACCCTTTATATATTGAAAGGTTGTCACCAAGTCCCCTCTGAGTCTTCTGTTTTCCAGGTTGAAGAGACTTGTGTCTCATCCTCTCACCATATAGCCTGTTTTCCACACCTCTAACCATATGTGTAGCCCTTGTTTGGACTCTTTTCAAGCTTCTCTACATCTTTCCTGAAGTGTGGTGCCCAGGATTGGATGTAGTACTCTAGCTGCGGTGTCACCAAGACCGAATAAAGCAGAAGGATGACATCTTTAGCAGTGTTTGAGATGCATCGGTAGATGCATGCCAGTGTTTTGTTTGCTTTGCCAGCTACAGCATCACACTGGTGGCTCATGTTCATTGTATGATCAAGACCCTCAGGTCTCTTTCACTTGTGGTGCTAGTAAGTGTACCACTGCTGAGCCTGTGAGCATGTTGTGGGGTGTTTCTCCCCAGTTGAAGCACCTTGCATTTAGTGTTGAGCATCATCAGGTTTTGATTCGCCCACCTTCCAAGCCTCTCCAAGTCAGCCTGTATCCCCAGCCTATCCTCCAGCATAACCACAGTCCCCCATAATTTGGTGTCATCTGCAAACTTTGCCAGTCTGCTTATAACACCCAAGTCCAAATCATTAATGAATATGTTAAAAAGTACTTGTCCGAGTACTGAACCCTGAGGAATGCCACTGGTCACCAAGCGCCATGTTGACTCAGTTCCATCTATTATTACTCTCTGGGTCCTGCCTTGGAGCCAGTTCCCTAGCTGCCAGACTGTTGGGTTATCACGGCTGCAGTTTTCCAATTTTACCATTGTCACATTGTAGGAGACCAACTCAAAGGCTTTTTTGAAGTCCAGGTATATGACGTCAACTTCATTGCCCTTATCCAGGCAGCATGTTACTGGATCATAGAAGGAAATGAGGTTTATCAGGCATGACCTGCCCACAATGAAGCCATGTTGGCTATTAGAATGTTGCCTTTTATTAACCTATTCTTAATGGATTCTTGGATCATTTTTTTCCAAGATTTTTCTGGGGATTGAGGTCAAACTGATTGGCCTGTAATTCCCTGGACCCTTCTTCGTTCCCTTCTTGTAGACAGGAACCACAATGGCCTTCTTCCAGTCTTCTGGAGCCTCTCCCAAGCGCCACAAATTTTCAAACAGTTTTGCCATGGGTCGTGAAATGACTTTGGCCAATTCTTTCAGCACTTTTGGGTGCTCTCTGATGGAAGCCTCCACAAGGATATGTCAGTGCAGCCCATCTGAATAAGATATATATTATTGCCCATTACATGCAGTCCCCCTCAAAGCTAGCCTTTTTCAAGTCATGGTGAGCCGCTACATGAATGCATTTTTCCTTCCTCTTCAGTCCCATACCTGAGCTCCACCTTTTTTTTCCATTTTTATAGATTTATAGATTGTTAGGGGCTGGAAGGGATCTCACAAGATCAATGGGTCCAGCCCCTCTGCACTAGGCAAGAAAGACAATGGGTCAGGTGACCCCAGCAAGGTGACCATCCAATCTCCTCTTGAAGATTTACAGGGTAGGTGATTGCACCACCTCTGGAGGGAATTTATTCCACAGTCTGGACACCCTAACTGTGAAGAAGTTATTCCTAGTGTTAAGCCTGAAATGGGCTTCCAGGAGTTTGAGGCCATTATTCCTCATTTTCCCCAAGGGTGCCCTGGTGAACAGTTGTTTGCTGAGCCCTTGATGTATTCCCCTGATATAGCGCTAAGATGCCACTAAGTCCCCTCTCAGCCTTCTCTCTTTTAGACTGAAGAGACCCAAGTCCATCAGTCTTTCCTCATATGGCTTGCCTTGCAAGTCTCTTACCATACGGGTGGCTCTTCTCTGGACACTCTCAAGCTTTTCCACGTCCTTGTTGAAATGTGGCACCCCGAACCGAACACAGTATTCCAGCTGCAGCCTCACCAATGCTGAGTAAAGTGGAAAAATCACTTCCCTGGTTTTGCTTGAGATGCATCAGTTGGTGCATGCCAGATTGTTTGCCCTCCTGGCTACAGAATTGTACTGATGGCTCATGTTCACACTATGGTCTATTATTACTCCTAGGTCCCTCTCAATTGTGGTGCTAGTCAGTCTGGCACCACTGAATCTGTAAATATGTTAGGGATTGTCTGTCCCCAGATGGAGCACTTTACATTTCTCAATGTTGAACTTCATTTGGTTCTGATCTGCCCAACTTGCCAGCCTGTTTATGTCTGCCTGTATCTGCACACTATTTCCCAGGGTGACCATGCTCCCCCATAACTTGATGTCATCCATGAACTTGGCCAGTGAGCTCTTCACCCCCTCATCCAAATCATTGATAAAGATGTTGAAAAGCACTGGACCAAGCACAGACCCCTGAGGGACACTACTGGCCACTTCTCACCAGGATGACAGATCTGTTCATTAGAACTCTCTGGGTCCTATCCTGCAGCCAGCTTCCTACCCACCTAACTGTTGAGCAGTTAAGCCTGCAATCCTCCAATTTTCCTGTGACAACATTCTGGGATACCAGATCAAAGGCCTTTTGGAACTCTGGGTATACAATGTCGACCTCCTCTCTCTTATCCAGGTGGTGAGTTACCTGGTCATAGAAGAGGATGAGATTGGTAAGACAAGACCTGCCTGCAATGAAGCCCTGCTGGCTGTTGTTCAGAATCCTACCTACTGCAAGTGTATCGCACATGGATTGATTCCTTGATGAATTGTTCCAGGATTTTCCCTAATTGGCTTATAGTTGCTTGTGTCCTCTCTCCTCCCCTTCTTGAAGATGGGCAAAACATTGGCCCTCTTCCAGTCTTCAGGGACCTCCCCCGAGCGCCACAAATTTTCAAAGAGTTTCAATAGAAGTCCCGCGATGACTTCAGCCAGCTCCTTCAGCACTCTCGGATGAAGTCCATCCGATCCTGCTAACTTACGTCTAACTTTCCTAACTGATCACGCACCAGCTCAACGTCAACAGTAGGAAGGCAGTCATTCCCACCATGTCCATTCTGAAACTTATCTAGTATGATTTTCCCCTTAGTCTGGTGAAATACTGAATTGCATAACCTCTCTGTTCCAGTGCTTTACTACCCTCCTTGTGACAGTTTTTCTTCATATCTAACTTAAACTCCCTTGCTGCAGACCACTGCTCCTTGTTCTGTCATCTGCCACCACTGAGAACAGTCTATCTTCATCTTCTTTGTAACTACAGTTCTGGTAAATGAAGGCTGCTATTATATCCCCCTTCAGTCTTTTCTGTTGTCCCCATCACTCTCCAAAAAATTCCTGGATTGCATGTGCGCTGCTTTATTGCCCTCCCAGAAGGAGTCAGGGTGACTAAAGTCCCCCATGAGAATCGGGGCCTGTGAACAGAAAACTTCCATTACCTGTTTGAATAAAGCCTCAACCACCTTGTCTGGTGGTCTACAGCTGATCCCCACCATGACTTTGGCCAGCTCCTTCAGCACTCTTGGATGAAGTTCATTTAGTCCTGCTGACTTATAAATGTATAACTTTTCTAAATGATCACACAGCATCTCAACGTCAACAGTAGGAAGGTGGTCATTCCCACCATGTCCATTCTGAACCATATCCAGTATGATTTTCTCCTTGGTCCTGTGAAATACCAAAGCAAAGTAGTCATTTAGGATAACCAGCTGTCCTGAGTTAAGCAATGGCTCCACACTTCCATTTATTTTCCTCCTGTTCTCAACATACCTAAAGAAGGACTTATTGTTCTTGATTTCTGTTGCTAGTTTAAATTCAGTCACCAATTTAGCCTGTCTAATCTGCTCCCTACAAGTGCAGGCTGCTGTTTTATAGTACTTCTTGGGGGCTGTCCCAAGCTGCTATTGTTTTTGCCTTTTTTTTCAAGAGGACCATGATATTCCTATTAAGCCAAGAGGGCTTACCAGCCCTTCTGCTACCTTCCCTCCACATGGGAATGGATTTTTTTTGTTCTTTGAGGATTGTGTCCTTGAGGAACGACCACTCTTCACGCACTTCTTTCACCTTCAGTCCCTGGTCCTGCAGCACTTCCCCTACTATTGCCCTGAGCCTATTGAAATTCGCCTTTCTGAAGTCCAAAATTTCAACCCTGCTAGATGATTTGCCTGCCTTGCAACAGATGGTAAACATGATGGTTTTCTGGTCACTGTGTCCCAGGCTACCCTCTATATTCGAGTTGCTCACCAGTTCCTCTCCTTTGGCCAAGACCAAGTGTAGGAGACCATTATATCTGGATAGCCCGTGCACTTCCTGAATCTGGTAGAACTCTTCGATACAGGTCAGGAAGCAGTGTGATCGATCTGACTTAGCTGAGTGTTGCAATGATTCCTGTTTCTTCACCAGCCTCAAATATCTGGCAAACTTCACCAAATGAGGCCCCAATAAATCCAATCAGATAACTCTGTTGCTCCGTCTCTCAGCCTGTTGCATATGATTAATGTGGCCCCACGCTCCATGAAATAAAGCTGAACTAGGATGCTCTGCACCTCATCTGCATATACATTTTTGAAGGATCCCAGGACTCATCACAAGAACACCTGGCACCTAGTTCTGGTCTTGAGTGGGGGGCTTATTAAGATCTGGATTCTTTGTGGAGGGTATCTGGAGTATACCCACACATACTGAGCAGTGCTAAGCTGTGGCTTGCATGGCTTGCAATGTTGCTGGCTCTGCTGGGGCCCAGCCCAATGAACTATATGATAAATCATGAGTATTTTGGCTTTAGACTAATATCATGCATAGGTTATATGATATTTAAGTAGGTACAAAAGTGCTGCTTAAAAATATTATGCTAAAACTTGCAGCTGTTTCAAATAAAGGTAAAATGCATCAGTTCTGGATGAATTACATCTATGGGTACTTGTAGTAATTTGCCTATATGGTAAGTTATGTGCATTTCAAGGTCAATGCATTTAAATTTGCCCCTCATTTCCATGTGCTCAGGGAAAGCAGGATCTGACAGTAAGGAGAGGGGGTAAGGGACTGCAGAGGGAAAATGGGGTTCATAGGAGGCAAAAGGGAAGGGGGCTACCTGAACGCCCTCAGATTTTATTTCCCTGCTGTGGCCTTTGGAGGGAGAAAAATTCAAGGCAAATCTCCAATAATTAGTTTCTATACCTGGAAAATTGTAACAAATGTATACATTTTCCATATATAAAGTCTAATTATTGGTGGGTCATCTTATATTCAGGGGGTCTTATATTCTAATTATTGGAGGGTCATCTTATATTTGAGTAAATATTGTATATATCATCATCACACAACAGTTACCTCTCCCTACCTCCCGGACAAAAACAGGACAAAGAATCATGTGGCAGGAGTCAACCATATAATTTAATGTTTGTGTCCCAACATACTTAGACAATATGGCACTGGGTCTGGAGTAAAATTTGCACAAAGCTGAAAAGAATGGAGTATGTGTTGCGGGGGGAAGGGAATTTTTCATCATTGTTCTTTCCTGTTTGCTTTCAGGGCTACAGAAGGGCTAGTTACAATGTAGCTTATTAACAGCATGTTGTAACTAGGGAGAAAGAAAATGTTAGAAAACCTGAGATTATAAAATTAGGATTACAGAATTTTTCCATTCCAAGAGAAATGCAAATCATTGTAAATCATCCAGTAATTACCAATTATCAGGAGTTGACACTTTGGGAAGGGCAGGAGCTAGAGGAAATCACAACAGTAATAAATTAAACCACAGTGGCAAATTATTCCACAGGTGAATTAATCACCTGAAAAGATTGGTCTGATCCTGAAGGACATGGTAAATGCCCTTAACTCTACCCCAGGACAGATGCTTGCCTCCTACTATCTACTTTTTACAGTCAACCATTCTACTCCTAAAGCACAATTATTGCTACCAGATTTCTCCACAAGTTTTACCTAAGAGTGCATACTTGGTTGCTCCGTTGAATTGTTCCTCATAAATCAGTACCTTCTATCCTCTACTTCATCTAAAACAATTTGGAAAGACAAATTAGTTTTTCTTTATGCATATTAATTGCCTCCAATTAATATAATTACATATAATATACAGGTTTATATGTATTCTTGTTAATGTCATTATTCACTATGTTTAATTATATTGTAGGGTACTGTTGCCTTCTTTTGAGGTTAATTACTAAACTATATATTGTAAGGAAAAAATGAGTGATATCCTAACAGAGTAGACATCAAATTAACACAATTAAAGTGAAAGTAGGAAATTTCTTCCTAGTGGAAGACAGAAATAGAATGAAGACTGCAAGTAATAAAAAGAGAAAAGCGGAAAATGCCATAGTTAATAGATAAGGATATAAACTAAATTATTAATAATAATTCAGACTATAGCATCTCCTTTTACACAGAAAGAAAGGATAGCCTCTGCTCCAAAGATCTTACAATCTCAGTATAAGGTAAGGTACAACTGATGGAAACAGATAAACAGTGGAATAAAAAAGAACAGTAGGATAACTGCTTCAGGCTGACAGGCAGTATTGTTAGAGCATCACTGGTCTAGCTCAGGGTAGGCAAAATATGGCCATGGGCTAAATCCAGCCTGCCAGGCAATTTCATTTGATCTGTGGGTACACACCAATTAATTGTACCCCAGGAACCCATGTGCCTCACTATCACCCTCATGTGCAGGAAGGCCCTAGCCAGTATGCACAGCTTTCAGGTGGGGCAGCTGCTGCCACTGCTGCAGCCACCAGGGGACCTGCTCAGCTTCCCCAGTCTCCAGTGGCTCTTCCCTATGTCTGTGCTGCAGCACTCAGCTCCAGGCAGCAGTTAGGGAAGTGGTGGTGGGCAGGAGGAAGCTGCAGCTGGGTGGGAGCACAGAGCGTGGGGCTGGGGCTAGCAGAAGCGTGGAGCCCAGGTCGACCTGGTTCCATCGTGTGAGGCTCCCTGTGGCTCATGTGCAGCTCATAGGACTCATGTGCCACGAGGAGGAAGCCCCGCATGATGGAGCAGGCAGCCTGGTCTCACTTGTTGCTGACATGTGCAGCTCCTGGGACTCTGCTGGAAATGGCAGGGAGCCCTGCTCCCTGCTTCCCGGTAGTCCCAGGAGCTGCACATGGCAGCAAGGAGTGGGACCAGGCCACCAGCTCCATTGTGTGGGGCTTCCCCCTGGTGGCGCAGAAGTCTGAGGAGCTGCACATGAACCTTGCGTGATACAGGCAGGCTAGTCCTTGCCACCACATGCAGCATAACTGGGGGGAAGAGCGGAGGAAAGGCAAGCAGGGCATAGTGCTGGACACCGACTTGTGGAAGTGCCAGAACAGCAACCTATGGTGGGAGCCTGTGTCCTCGAAGCAACAGCAAGCAACTTTTTTTTTTTTTTGAGTCCCCAGAGCATGATAGACTCCCTTTTCCCAAAACCTCCTTTCATACAGTGCTTAGCAGCATCTTCCCTCCTCTCCTGCTCTCCACCAGGATTTGTCCATGGTGCAAACCCTGTGCCTCTGCCTATAAATACTCTGTTTCTGTGAGTTCAGCTCATGTAGACAAACCAAATTAGTTCTGCACCAACTACTTGCAGATTTGCAGCCTGCCTTGGGCAACTGGCTACCTGAATCCAACTAGTTCATTTAAAGCTAACTTACCTGTTTGTACATGTTTCTACAGTCATTGTACTGTAGAATACCTGCAGAGGCAGAGATCTCTGAGTGACCTAAATAATGGCCACATCCTCACTGATACTGAACTCTTTCTGCTGAGTTTCCACCATGAAGGGGAAATCAGTGGACAATTATCTAGAGTATTATCTAAAAGAACATTATACTTGAAAATATAAAGTGGCTTTTATTTCATCTCAACTTAGTTTTCCTTAGGAATGACAATGAAGGTTATATAGAATAAATGCCTAAGCTCTACCAGAACAAAATTCACCTCCTACAGTGATCGCTAAAGTAATGCAACAGTACATGTAATGGTTCAATTTAATTTTCATTAACAAAAGAGAATATTGCAACAAATACAATTTTCCATGCAAAAAGTTCAGTGCCTCTCTCAAAAGGACCCAAACCAGTTCTGGTTTGTATTATAGTTTTTAAATTGTAGCTATAATAAGAAAGAGCTTTGTGTTTTGTTTTTTAATATACCATAAGAATGTTTTGACTATTTTTCCTGTTTCATGTTAACAGATATATTCTAAGAATCACTCTGAAGTGTTAATGCATTCAAAATACAGGTTTTCCTTGCTTTATGCAGGTTCTGTAGGTGCAAATTTTCTCTTATGTGATGACCATTTTTATACCAAAAATTTGTTATATGCAAGGTAAATTCACTCTTGTGCAATCACTGTGGTGGAAGCCCAGTCAGCTGCTTTGTGCAGTGCATTGTGGGAGTGACATGCACCAAAATATAGTCTCCTGTGCGGATCTGTGCTCCTTCCTCACTGTCTGAGACACATGTTTCTGTAGTTGCCATCCCCATTATGATAGTGCCCTTGGCAATCTGCTGTTGGTGAGTACGAAAATTGTCTTGTAAGGGTGGTAGAAATGGGTCTGGGAGTCAGTACAGTCAAGATCTTAGAATGTATCCCTATTCGTTACATTGTAAAGTGGGTTCCCTTTATGCAAATTTAACTTACGTGCCGTTTTCCAGGAATGCACATACAGAATTAAGCAAGGGAAACCTATATAAAATGACTTGAACAATGTCATTCTTCAAAGTAGGTACAGGAACACTGGGCTATTGCCAAACATAGATGCATTTGATACGTGTTCCTCATAAAAGGTATCCAATTTCCTGATACAAAGTAATTAATTAAAAAATGAAAGCAAGGTGCACAAAACAATACAGTTCTCAGACTTTACTCAGCTAAATAGCAAATGTAAAAAGTGATCCTGAAAGTACCTGCCAAATATAAACTTAATGTTTTGTAGATACACAGTAAAGACATATATACACACATACACACACACACGTATATAAAGTAAAGGATGTAAGGCTCTAACAGAAGGCACCGAGTTGCAACTTATCTTCTTCATATTAGCATTCTTTCTCTGTTGTCAATGTGTTCTCTCTGACCAAAAAAACTCCAACAAACAAGCTACTTATTATAATAAAAAATAGCTTAAACACCACACAATAGAGCTTCACATTTTATAAAATTATCTAGCATCTTTGTGCTATTGCTGTTGTGGCACATTTTCATCAAAAGAACAGTCCATAATAGCAACATTATTTCAAGTAATACACTTAAGATAAAGATGGACAAGTTTCTTTTCAATCATAGTTTTTATGTGGCATCCAAAAAATGCAGATACGGGAGCAGGATACCTGTTACCTTGATGGTGAAAATAAAAAACCCAAGAGGATAGAAGCCATTGCTGAAAGGATTATTCTCCAAAGACTGGGGGGAAAGTCCAAGTAAAAGGCAGTGTGGAAGTGAAGATCTTTAACATGAGCATTATATCCTTGTGAAGACACAAATGTTGGTATTGATGTGTCCCATTTACCAGTTTTTGGTTCATAATCAAAAGCTGCCACTAGAAAAAAGTACCTGTTATTTCATCAGCTATACAATCTCTGGTTAAATAACAACAGTGAAAAGATCACAGAATCATAGAATCACAGAATCAATGAATCGGAAGGGACCTAGACAGATCATCTAGTTCACCCCCCTGCCATGGGCAGAAAGGAGCACTGAGGGTGGCAGGGGTCATAAGACCCCAGGCAGGTGCCTATCCAGTCTCCTCTTGAAGATTTCCAGGGAAGGTGAGAGCACCACCTCTCTGGGGAGCCTATTCCAGACTTTGGCAACCCTTACAGTGAAGTAGTTCTTCCTAATATCTAACCTAAACCTATCCTCCCTCAGCTTGTGGCCATTGTTCCTGGTGACTCCAAGGGGGGCCCTAGTGAACAGACTTCACCCAAGTCCCTGCTGGTGTTCCCTGATAAAGTTGTAGGCAGCCACAAGATCCCCCCTCAGTCCCGTCTTGCAGAGACTGAAGAGATTCAGGTCCCTCAGCTTCTCCTCATAGGGCTTGCCACGGAGGCCCTCAACCATACAAGTGGCCTCCTCTGGACCCTCTCCAGGTTCTCCATGTCCCTCTTGAAGTGCGGCGCCCAGGACTGGACACAGTAGTCCAGCTGCGGCCTGACCAGCACCACATATAGGGGGAGCAAGACTTCTGTTAGTGATGCCCCTGTTGATGCATGACAGGGTGCGGTTGTCTCTGCCTATTGCTTCGTTGCATTGATGACTCATATTCATCCTGGAGTCAATCCTGACTCCAAGATCCCTCTCTGCCTCTGTGCTACCAAGAGGTCAGCCCCTAACCATAATGCTGGTTCCCTCCCCCCAGGTGCAGCACCCTGCACTTGTCCTTGTTGAACCGCATCCTGTTCAGATCCGCCCACTTCTCCAACCTATCCAGGTCTGCTTGGATGCGGTCCCTGCCTGCCAGTGTATTCACTTTACCCCACAGCTTGGTGTCATCAGCAAACTTGAACAGGACGCTCTCCACACCCTCGTCCAGGTCGCTAATGAAGATGTTGAACAGCACTGGCCCCAGGACCGGGCCCTGGGGGACTCCGCTGCCCACACCCTCCCAGGTCAACATCGACCCATCCACCACCACCCTCTGGGTGCGCCCCTAGAGCCACTTTGCCACCCATGTGACTGTGCATCCATCAATGCCGCAGTCCCTCAGCTTGCCCACCAGAATTGGGTGGGACACTGTGTCAAAGGCCTTCTGCAAGTCCAAGAAGATGACATCAACTTCCTCCTTCACATCTAAGCTTTTTGTTACCTGGTCATAGAAAGAGACCAGGTCAGTCAGGCAGGATCGGACTTGCACAAACCCATGTTGGTTACCCCTCAACATCACTTCCCCTGCAGGGCTCTCACAAATGTGGCCCTTGATAATTTTTTCAAAGACCTTCCCCAGGATTGAAGTGAGACTGACTGGCCTGTAGTTGCCAGGCTCTTCCTTCCTCCCCTTCTTGAAAGTAGGGACCACATTGGCCCTTTTCCAGTCCTCAGGGACTTGGCTTGAGCACCAGGAGTCCTCAAACAGCCGTGCCAATGGCTCCGCAATGACACCAGCCAGTTCCCTCAGCACCTGCGGACGAAGGTCATCTGGGACACATCTAAGCCCTCCAGGTAATCCTTAACTAGGTCTGAGCTAACAGTCAGGGGACTCACATCCTTCCCGGGCCTCTCTATGCTATTGTCCGAGAGCACCCCATTGTCAACCGACAGGAACACGGAGGCAAAAAACTTGTTGAAGAGTTCTGCCTTCTCTCGTGCGTCCGTCACCAACTGCCCTCACCTACTCTCCTCAGTCTTCTCTTTTCTAAACTAAATAAGTCCAGTTCCCCCAGTCTTTCCTCATAAGCTGGACTTTCTCCAATTTGTCCACATCCTTTCTGTAATGGGGGCCCCAAAATTGGACACAGTACTCCAGAAGTGACTTCACCAATGCTGAAGAGAGAGGAATAATCACTTTCCTTCATCTGCTGGCAACATTCCTACTAATACAGCCAAGTATGATGGTAGCTTTCTTTATAACAAGGGTGTACTGTTAGCTCATACTCAGTTTATTGTTCAGTGTAACCCCCACCCGTCCTTTTCTGCAAAGCTGCTGCTTAGCCAGCCAGTCCCCAGCCTGTACTGTTATATGGGATTGTTTCATCCTAAGTGCAGGACTTTGCACTTGTCCTCACTGAACTTAATGACATTTCGTTCAGTCCAATCCTCCAATTTGTGTAGGTCACTCTAAATCCTAGCCCTACTTTCCAGTGTATCTACTACTCCCCCCAGCTTGGTGTCATCTGCAAACTTGCTGAGGCTACACTCCATCCCATCTTTTAAGTCACTGATGAAGATATTGAACAGATCAGTTCTGAACATATTGAACAGATCAACTCCAGTTGATAAGTACTGCACCTGACACTTATACAATGTGTCTCATTTGTTTAGATGTGTCTTTAGAGATATTTCTTTTAGGGGGTGATTATTGACTGAAGTAGTGTACTTTCACACAAAATGAGACTACATGGAATAATTTCTGGTATTTAGTACCACCCTGTAACTCAAATGAAAACATATGATTTCATTTCTGATGATTTTAGAAAACTGAAATAAAACTGAGATGATTCCTTTTGTGAACCTGGGTCTGAGAGAATCCTATATCAGATGCCAAGAAGTTGACAAAGATAATTGCCAGCATTTCCCAGAACACTTCATTTTAAATCTCCAAAGGCAAAGTTAAAAAAATACAAGCCTTATCCACTTCTCATAAATACAGTCTAAACATGTTGACTCTCAAAGGGCTGTATGATTACATAATTGTTAGTTTCATCCTACTATAATTCTCTTCCTGTTTCTTAAAAAAATAAAAGAGCAAGTGCATCAAACATAGACAGTTTAAGAATTTTCAACTCCTCTACTCCTTGATTTTCTGTCTCCCAGAAATCTACACAAACATTATGGAACGTTATGATTAAATGAAAGTACACACCAAACCCCCTATTTTCAAGGCTGTGAAATTTATCAGAGCTGGTCACTTATTTCCTATGAAGATTGTGCAAATGCCTTATGCTGGAGAGAACACTTTTAAAGAGGTAATCTCAACTTTATTTAGATTAATCTATATTAACTAAACCTTGTGGATCAGTAGAACTTCCAAAATTAAAACTAAAATGAAACACTCTCATTCTGAAGACTTGTAAAGCAGGTAGGTCAAAATAACTTCACAGAAAGAAATGAATTACATTTTCATAACTGTCTGTAGGCTAGGGCTACAAAAAACACAGCCATATGCAATAGCGTATTCTCTATGGATCTTCTACAAATAAGAAATACACATAGAGAGAATATTGTCTTCCACTAAGTTAGTAAAGTTCATGTCAGAAGCAAGGATTTTTTGGGGTGATATTTTTTATTGAACCAACTGTATGGCTGGGATAAAATTAGAGTTTTAAAGGCACAGCATTCTTCCTTAGGTACACGGACTTCTTCCTTCCTTTTAGTTCATACTATAATTCAAGGTCCTTTGGAGGAGGAAAAATCCAGATCTTCTGCTATTTCCATTCTCTGTTTCCATATGCCTGTACAACTGTCCAACATATCTGCATACCTGGAGTAATTTCCAAGGAACCTGGGTATAATTTGAAATTTGGCTATGATAATGTCAACATTATGCTTAAGAATCATTCAGTTAGACGACCGTGGTAGGCTAAACCACCTCAGACCTATTTCAGCTTAAGACAAAGCTGAACTTGAAATGGAAATGGAGAGTCAATTATGTGAACAATAATCATACAAAATATTTATTTATCCAAATACAGGACATGTGATCAACATCAATTTAATACAAGTTTCATGAACCAAAAATTTTTGATTCATAGATGTTAGGGTTGGAAGGAACCTCAGTAGGTCATTGAGTCTGACTCCCTGCCCTGGGCAGGAAAGAGCACTGGGGTTAGACGATCAAATAAAAAAATTGATTTTACAAACAGGTTTGGTCCCAACTGCTTTGAATAACTGCTTTTGAAGACCTACCCCTTTTTCCCATGTCCCCCAGGAACATTTCAAAATGTCTGGAAGACAAGCTAACACTGCCCTCCAGCCAAGGGACTGAAGAGCAGGAATCCCTTCACGCTTCTAAGCTGTCCTCAGAGTTTCCTAAGTACAGATGAACACAAACAATAGCACACAATAATTGTCTGCCCCAATCCCCCCCAGCTCCCTATCTGCCCCACTGCCCCACAAAAGGAAGCTCAGCACTGCTGGATGCCAGAGGAACATGGGAGCATGCAGATGTTTCCAGACATTTTAGGCAGACGTCCTCTTTTTTTTTCCAAGGATCATTTCTAAAGCACTTCTTGACCATGCATGTCTATAGTCACACTGCTTGAAGTGCTTCAAGGCACTTAATAGTGCTTCAAACAGCAAATCTGTCCATAGCCTAAGAGTTCAGAAGTGATCAGGTATACACTGCTTTACAAAGCTAGAGCTATATATTTTAATATATTAGTAGCAAACAGCTATTTTAACCATTTTGACCACTTCCAAGAATGCCTCTCAGGTTTTAATTCAGTTCAGGGGAGGGTTGCTTTTTGGGGGGACAGGAGGTTTGTTTGGGTTTGGAGGGGGGTTGTTTGTTTGCTTGTTTTGCATTTTTGGTATGTATACCACTGTCTAGTCAAATGCCACACACAAGCAATCACAGCTATTTAAATTTACAAGCCAAACAAAGCTCTAAGATCCTTAATGGCTTAAAAAATATCTTCTCTGAAATGAAATTTTGGAGGGAACAGACAACTGGCCATAACAAATAATACAATGTATCTACATGGCAACAAGAAAAACAGTTGGGGAAGAGATTCAGAAAACTTTCAAAGCCCCAGCTTGCATATGGTTTCCTTACACCACTCCAAATCAGAGAAAACTGAAACTTGCTTCACCCACTGAATCATAAAAAATAGTGTTGGAAAGGATCACAAGAGGTCAGCTAGTCTATTCTCTACCACAAGGTAGGATCACTAATAGCTAAACCTTTCTAAAATCAACAGTTGGTCCTAAAGAAGTGAGCTGAGACCCTGTGGCACATCTTGGTTCCCAGAACAGTACAACTTCTACCAAGGCTACAAAAAAAAAATTATAGATTCCAGATACGTTGTCCTCTTTCTTCTTTTCATCTGAGCTGAGGATGTTATTTTTACTATGTTGATTAGTCACAAATAACACAAAAGTTTATATTTACCCACTGTAGGTTTTCAGGACAAACTGAACTTGTCTGAATTATTAAGAACAATAAAACTAAAATCCAATTATAAATATTGTGGGAAGAAACAAAAACAGAAAAAAAATCAAGAGATTTATGAGTCTGATACTACACAAATCTAAGTCCTTCCTGCAAAGCAGTGTGAATTCTTAACTCCCATTTCATTGCAAAGCCCTATTGTACAAATACAAAACTTCAACACACTAGTTTTTAAGTGTTTTTCAGATATGAGGTCTGAAAAGCAGTAATTATTGCAAGACTTCATAATCAGCATATAACCTATTTTCTACTGTTCCCGCATTTTGAACTTCATTTGGTTTTGTTTGTATTGTTGGAGACGGACTTAAGTTGGAATAACCAGGACGTTGCCACCCTTCTGACAAACAGATTTATATTGCATCAACAGCCTTTGACTAAGATAAGGTGTTCAGGTCCTTTTGGTATCACTCTGAATCAGCTATAAGAGTTGCAGACACAGCTGCACCTCAACAAATCGGCTTTCTCCAGCGGCAGATGATGTGTCCAGTGACAAACTCAGCATCTGCCAAAACTTCATGCAAGACATGAACCTGACTCCCAAGGAGCAACCAACTTGGCTACTGAGCTGGTTTCTTTACTTACTATAATTGTTTCTGAAGAGATTATAACAAATGAGTTTTAAACATGTAGGAAATACAAATAATGCAGCATATTAATATGTCAGTACAGGTATATACAAAGTCCTCTCCCTCCCATTCATCCTCACAGAAAAATTAAGATGATTATTATTGTACTCTTACTACAAAAAGTCATATATGAAAACAATTATTTTTTTTTACCATAAAGGATCTACTATATCGCTGATATAGGCCCTTGTGAAGAGAACAGCATTCAAAGCCAGGAATAAAAACACATTCTGTTAATACGCAATTAAAAAAGCAAAAAACAAGAAAAATCTACAAACCGACATATCCTAAAAGTACATTCCTGTTCCATAATATAATCGTGTAATTATGTAGCATACATTTATAGCATAATTTTATAATTACACAATTATTCACATACTTATTTTATAATTATATGATCATATCACATAATAATTATAGTTATGTTTATAAAGTGATTTGCTTATTATATGCCTATTATTGTAATATCATTTCTGTTCTATAATACGAATACAGCATTAATTACATGACTTAATACAAATATACACATTAATACACAGCAAAAAAAAATTCTGCCGAAAGGGGTCAAACTTTTGAAACCTGAGTAAGTGATAACTGGCTATACACCAACCTTCATGGCCCTTAAAGGAAGGCCAATTTTTTTCATGGCAAGGAAGAAGCAGAGCATACAATTAACATCTAAGAGGTCTAGCTTCCATTCTAGCTTCTGTACATCTATATATAATCAACAGAAGCTTTCAATGTTTTGATGAGAGATTGGACTGGTGAAACACATATTTACTTGTCTTTCTGAAAAGACCTGTTCATAATGGTAAGCTGCTTCTTGGAGACACAAATACATTTGGTAGTCAGGAAGAGGCTGTTTTCAATTAATGCGCAATATCATGATAAAGAAGTCAGGATTTTTCAGGTTTATTTATTTACTAGATTTATAATCTGCCCCATCCCAAAGGCTCCAAGAGGCTTACAACAAACAAACCCCTTCCCCCCAACCAGCACCTTCCTGCCCAAACTCCCACAGAAGCAAACCCTCCTGCCAGTCCCAACCACACCTCTACTCGCATCCAGATACAAGAAATGTCTTCCCCCACTCCCCCCACCACCTCACCCACTCTTCCCCAATATCCCCTCCAAGCCTAACTCACTCCTTGCACCCCCACCTGCCAACAAAAGAGATTTTAACATACACAGGTCAAATCTAGCAGTGCAGGTTTATTCTTTATGGCAGGGTTGTTAAAGATGCAGCCTGCAGGATGGATTTGGCCTGCACAGCCACTATCATATGCCCCGCAGTTCTGACTGTGCGTCTTACACCAGCATGCTGCACACCGCACACGCTGGCCCCAGTGCATGGAGCCCATCTGGCACAGGTAGCACACAACACATAAGGCTAATCCAGGGTGAGTGCTACACACACCATGCAGAGCCTGTTTAGGGTGCATACTGTATGTGGCACCTGCACCAGATTGGCCCTGCATGCTGGATCTGGGGCTGGTCCTGACTGGGCCCAGACTGGCCCAGGGTAGGGGATCTAGTGTGCAAGACTAGTGTGGCAAGGGCACTACATGCAGTATGCACCATGGATCAGACCCATGTGCCCCATGCTGCGCGTGGAGCTGGGGCCAGCATATGCTACATACAGCGTGAGGGCTAGAGCTGGCTTGCATGATAGAAAGAGCACATGGGACTGGTCCAGGGTATGCTGCATTCAGCACCATCACTGGACAGGCCCTTCAAGCTGGTTCCAGAACATGAGACTAATCTGTGGGCCTGACCTGGCCTACTGAATGGCTCTTAACCACTAATCTGGCCCATGGGTCTGGCTGTTTTACACTCCTGCTTCATGGGGATCCTGGATCCTAATTTTCCATAGCAGAAAACACTCAGAGCTTTGGCCCCAAAAAGGGGCAGCCCTAGGTAAGGTGCTATGGTCAGCCATGTAACCCCAAGTTGTCTCACCACACCTGCAGAATACTCCCTTAGGCCAATTTTGCAGCATACACCCCACATCATCCTAGAAAATGTCATTTGCAGGGCAGATTGCCATATTATTTTTACTAATATGTTAAGCACATATATCTAGAGAAAAAAAAGTAACATTAAGAGAAAAAATACTGAGCTAATGCAATAGCTATAGAAATTCCCCTGTCACTCCTCCCATTAGGTAATCTTCTCATTCACAGCTATCAAACAACTAAATTCTCCCAAAATGACAGCACTTGCTGAAGCAAAAGTAATACAACTGTCAATTCCTATAAGGAGATAAGACTACAAATTCCCCAAATTGCTGTTCCCAGATCAACTTAAGTGTCTTCATAGTATTGTGATTGTAACTCTTGTGCTAAAGTTACATTTGTAGATGTTTCAATATATAGACAGGGATACAGTACTGAAAGATGGAACAGAATTGTGGTAATTTTATATGTAGCTGATTGTTATTTAAAAATATAAGTTGGTGAAAATGAAGTGATAAAACTAAGAACCTCTGAACTAAACTAGTTAAGAGGGGAGGAGAACTGAAGAGCCGTACTGAAATGGAATGAATTACACACATTCTAAATTTCCTATGAACAATTTTTAAAAATGTGTTCTAGGTCAACTGAAAGATTTAACTGCAATAAAAATAAAATATATTTATTTGTTTTATACCTGATTTAATTTGTTCATATTCAGGAGTGGGTTGGGGGGCTTTGATTCCTGCTCCATTCAAGCTTTAAAACCAACTACTTGGGAGGGCAGTAGCATTTCGATTCAGGCAGTGCTGAGGGGGTCAATTGACTTCATTAAGTCTACCTGATTCTTGATGTTTCACTATTCACACTATCCTTTCTTCTGCAATTTTACTGTCTGTTAGCCATTCCTGGTAATGTCTCTTCTATTTCACAGCCCTGAAGCCTTTTTTATTTCTAGCTAAAAACTTTAAATTCAAGAATTGTACTATTAACTCAAGTAACGACTGACACTGAAGTATTGGAGGCACTGTCTAAACACTCAAGACTAGGTTTTGTTTTATGAATCTGAAAAAAGAGATGTACATATAACTATTATGACTACAGGACTAATGAAACAATAATATCTTTTGTCTATTTTTTGCCCAAGTTGTGTTTTTAAAACTTAACATTTATTAGGAAATTAGTGCACATTCCAATAAAGTCATATTTGTTTTTGCTTGGATTTTAAGGTCATTAATATAGCACTAGGTCTCTTAGCATATAAGTAAATATTCTCGTTTGTCTTTAATTGGTGCCCAATTCTGCCAAAAGACTCATGTAAGTCTTCTACATCACAGTCTGCTGGCTGGGGAATTGGCTGCAAGGTCAGACCCAGGGTGGTAGTTGACAGAAGTCAATCATCGTGGTGCCCTGTGACCAGTGGGGTCCCTCCAGGTTCCGTCCTTGGGCCTACACCATTCACCATCTTCATTAATGATGTGGACATTGGTGTCAGAAGCGGACTGGCCAAGTTCACTGATGACACCAAACTTTGGGGTAAAGTGTCCTCACCCGAGGAGAGGATGGTGATCCAGGCCGACCTTGACAGGCTCAGAAAATGGGCGGACAAAAGCTGGCATTCAACACTGAAAACTGCAAGGTACTCCACTTTGGGAAGAAAAACCTGCAGCACGCTTATAGGCTCAGCAGTGCTATGCTTGCTAGCACCATGGCTGAAAGGGACTTGGGGGTCATGACTGACCACAAGATGAATGAGCCACCAATGTGATGTTGCAGCTGGCAAAGCGAGCAAAACTCTGGCTTGCATCCATAGATGCTTCTCAAGCAAATCTCAGGATGTCATCATCCCACTGTACTCGGCCTTGGTGAGGCCCAGCTGGAGTACTGTATCCAATTCTGGGCTCCACAATTTAAAAAGGATGTGGAAAAGCTTGAGAGAGTCCAGAGGAGAGCCACACACATGATCAGAGGGCAGGAAAACAAGCCTTATGATGAGAGGCTGAGAGCTATGGGACTCTTCAGCCTGGAAAAGCGCAGGCTCAGGGGGGACCTGGTAGCTGCCTGTAACTATATAAGGGGTGTACATCAGGATCTGGGGGAATGCCTGTCCACCAGAGTGCCCCCAGAGATGACAAGGTCAAACAGTCACAAATTTTTCCAAGACCATTTCAGGCTGAACATAAGGAAGAACTTCTGTCCAAGCCCCCAAGGCCTGGAACAGACTGCTGCCAGAGGTTGTGCAAGCACCTACTCTGGACTCCTTTAAGAAACATTTGGACGTTTATCTTGCTGGGATCCTTTGACCCTTTGGGATCCTTTGACCCCAGCTGACTTCCTGCCCCTGGAGCAGGGGGCTGGACTCGATGATCTTTCAAGGTCCCTTCCAGTCCTAATGTCTATGAAATCTATGAAATCTAGGGAAGTCCCTAGGAAAGTCACTTAATAAGTATGTATATCAATCACTGCATAAAAAATGAAGATATTGCACTTAATTTCTCTAACTTTTTGTCAGTCTTGGATAGTTATAAAGTATATTAAAAAAACCCCCAAGATACAAACCACTAAAAAACATGATTTTGTAAACAGGAACATAAGCAGTCATTTTGCCATAGTACCCCTGGCAGACACAAGCATAATACAATTTATCACTGAACACACAGACTGTTGCATACAAAATCAAGTAGCAGGATAAATCTGTAATACAACATACCTAAATAACTAAGACTAAGAGAAAATGTTGAAATAGCAAAGCTGCCTGTAGGAACGGAGATGATTTTAAAACCACTTCTCAGTGCTCTCCTCCCATTTGTATACTTCAGTGGCTCCCAACCTTGGGTTGCTACCCAAATCAGGGTCACAGGGAGTCTGCCCCTTGCTCCATCCCTCCCAGCACATGCTCCATGCAGCTCTCACCATGGCTGCCCCCATGATCTGGGCCTGGCCTGACCCAGCCCAGCCGAGGCTCTGTTGGTACTACTGAGCATGAGTGAGTTGGCGGCAGCGGCAGGGGTTGCAACCCAGATTTAGGGTTCCAGGAAAACAAGCTGGCAGCCACTGGTATACTTTCTTATGACAACAATAAATACAGAGACTAACTACATGTGGCATTAATGAATGAAAATACCCATTTAAATAATATTTATTCTACTAACTCTATTACTACTTAGCGTCAGATCCCAACACTGTTCCTCATCTCAAGTTGTACTGCTCTTTATAATGCCTTCAATGGGCCTACTCAAGACAAATAACAATTTCAAATCTTGGCCTCTAATATTTACACAGCTCAGTAGGGCTTTGCAAAATTTTGGCAGCTGTTTCATTTCAGAGGTGTTTCAGCACCCAAAATCTGACAGTGCATGGCACCCTGCCGAACTGCACTGCACCCAAGCAATGTGACAGCTGCCGTGTAGGTGCCAACCATGGGAGGCAATCCCCACTGCCTCCCACTGCCCTGCGCTGTACGGGGGGGCTCTGCCACGAGCACTCAGAGGCCCCAGTTGCTGCTGTTGCAGCTGGTGACTGTGGGGCTTTTTTCTTTTTAAGTGCCATTTTAGTGGCATTTTAGTGGTTCCCCATTATAGCCTATGACCGAAACACTGAAACAGCATCAACACTCCAAAACAGACTTGGCTGAATCGAAACAGGACAGTGATCCAAAACACCAAAATGAATAACTGTCCCTCCGAAACCAAAACAAAACATAGCCGTTTCACACAGCCCATTGTATCGCATTCTATTTTAATTACAGTTCTTACGTTATCACCTTTTTAGCAAGAATAAAGCAACAAAATTCAACGAATTCATGAACATGTTGGAGTCCCAGAAGTTTTAACACATATATTTAGGGTCCTTCAGAATTTGTGTAAAGGAATGAAATTAGAATTTTTACCCTACATAATTTTGAATCACAAATTATCTTTATATTGTTGATGCTTATAGGTTGGCTTTGGAACTATGATTTCAATAAATGTTTAAAGTCAAAAATAAAATGAGTAGAAAAAACCACTCATACAGAAACAAATCCTCCTTCCCAAAATTAAACCATTATTATGGAAGGCATTTAAAAAACTCTTAACAAAGGCTGCCAACTCCTTCAGCTATTACTTTTATGGACGAATAACCATAATGCATCTCACTTATAATTTAGGAATAAAAGGACCATTGAGGTCAGAATCTTCTTTCCTTTCCCTATGGAGAGAGAACCTGCAAAGCCACTGTGATGCATTCATCTATTCAACATGCACACAAATAGGAGAGAAGGGATTTGGCCAAAAGATTAAAAAACATCACTCTAGCATTTGTACTGTTTTCACTGTATTGCTACATAATTCTTTTACCCATCTATTTGCTTACAACTTTTAAAAACACTTGGCAAACCTGTATCAGGCACTAGACTATTAAAATATTTCCTGCACAGTTGCAAGTTGGTACGTGACATATCTGAAATAGACTGACTTTTCTTTTAACTGTGAATGTGTATGTATAGGCATCTCCAGAGAGTAAGAATACATAACTTTGTAGTGTTGTTAAAAAGGATAATTGGGATTAGCTGGCATGCGTTTGGGAAAACTGAATTCTATCAGTTAATTCTGCTTATTCCAAATATTTTAGAGATACTACTTTAAAAAGATTTAGCTTTAAGACTAAACTTTTAAGCTTCCAAGATAGCTTTAAAAATAATTTCACAACCAACCATTCACCCATAACACTAAGTTCCCCTGGAACCCAGAGACTATTAAAATCCCTAAATAAATATATGTCAGCATGGGATTATAATGCGAAATACATTAAAAAGCAATAACAAATATTCCAATGGGTGCATACATAACAATAAGCACACTTCATGCCCTATTCCCCACTGCACCATTATTCTCTCCTTTCCCTCCTTCTCTTGAGCCTTGAAAAAATTGTTTCATAGTTTCTAGGGTCCAAAGGGACCTGAGCAGATCATCTAGTCCGACCCCCTGCCATGGCAGGAAAGAATACTGGGGTCAAACGACCCCAGCAAGATGTTCATCTAACCTCCTCTTAAACACCCCCAGGGTAGGAGCCTGCACCACCTCTCTTGGAAGCTGGTTCCAGACCCTAGCCGCCCTGACTGTGAAGTAGCGCCTCCTGATAGCTTGTGACCGTTATTCCTGGTCACTCCTGGCGGTGCTCGGGGGAACAGTGACTCCCCCAATGCCTGCTGATCCCCCCTGACTAGTTTATAACAGGCCACAAGATGTTCATTGATTATGTGCAATTAGGACCAGATTATAGCATGCTTCTGCATCAAGCTGTTTCAAGATAAAGCATTTAGGCAACTGGGAATCACCACTAATTCAAAGGTACTCCAGCTGGGCCTCTTTTCTCCCAGCAATATCTTATACCCCTCTAAACAGTTAATTATGTCTTAAATAGTAACCCAGCCATATGTTAATGCAATTAATGGTACAATAAAACAAGGAACAAACCACAAACTTATTATACACAATATAAATACAATAAATTTGTTGCTGGTTTTCATCCTGCGTTACTTGCAGCTAGGCATCAGCTGATCAGGGCTTCCAGCCTTGGGGGCACACTGGAGCTCTTAACTCTGATACAATCCCAAGGCTGGGAGCATGAATAAGCTGATGAGCCAGTGCAGGGGGAGCCAAGACTCAATCTTAGACTCCCTCTGCACCAGCAATATGGTCTGATTTGGATTTGATCTCCCATCCCACAATTGTCTCTCCTGCCTTGCATGTGTAGTATGGCAGAAGGCATGACTGTTGGGACTGTGCATCAGATCCCATTGCACCTTTAAACAAACATCTGCCAGAGGCGTAAGGTGATACTCCATCCTGCCTTGTACCTTCTGTATAGCTCTACTGACTCTTTTTACAAGCATGAATGCCTGATGCCAGTGGAAATGTTGCACAGAAAAAGGAAGTCAGTGAAAACAGCGTGCAACAAACAGAGATAACCATTCCTTTATTTTGTAAACTTGCTAGCTGTAGTGACTTAGCTACCAAAGTCCCATCTCCTTCTCACAGTGCTAAATACTATTTCATAGTTGTTTACAATTTCCCTCTTGTTATTGCTAATGCTGCTTTCTGCCACTTCACAGCACAAGTGGCACAAGAACAGACAGAGGAGAGCTGGTGAATGATCAATGTAAAAAATATTGAAAAATAGACTCTGCGCTGGTAGCCAAAGAGCAAATCTATCTACTTGGCCAAACTACACAGAGGCCCAAGCAAATCTACTTCTACTTCCCAGACATACTTGCTTTCCTAAAACTTCATGGAGAATTCACAGTGCAAAGCATATAATAATCCATTTCCTTAAATAGTACATATTTCCCATTAGTCAGGTTTACTGGGGTATGAGAGAAAAATGACTGGGAGGAGACAATCTGCAGGGAAATGATCCCTCATCTTCCTCTAAACTGGAGTGCCCCCAGAATGGGGGAGGCACAGGGGAAGCTGCTGCCCTATGCTTCTTGATCATGGAATCAAATATATAGGAATTTGGTCTAATGAGAAAAATTCATGCAGGAAACGTTTTCCAAGTGTCAACCTGGAAGATCTTTCTCCCAGAGGGGGCAGAGACTGGATGAATGCCTGTATTCTTAGCATTTTCTACCAGGAGAGTGTCTATTTTTCCAGGAGAAACATAAGGCCTGTACATGGCCAAAGGAAACATTGGTATCAAAGAGCCAAAAAGCGCCTTCCAACTTCACCAGTCTGAAGTTCTACTAAAGCATATGTCTGCTGACAGATTTCCTCTCTCCATATCTTAGCCGTATGAAAAAAATACCAGAGCACTTGTATAGCAATGTAACTGTATCACAGCAGGTTTCACAAGAATTTCAGTGGTGAGTGGGTGTGTTATTGTCACAAAACTCTGCATTCGGTCACTTCCAGTTCTGAGTCATCTTCTTTGTTGCATCTTCAATCCAACCCTTCTATATGGTCTGTTCCCAGTACTCTGCAGAGGCTACTGCTTCTGGTGTTGCTGTTGCCAGATCTTGTGGGGTGCACTGTGGTGCTAAAGGGCATCTCAAGAGATGATCCATGGTTTGCTTCTCCTGACAAATACATTGGTCATTTTCAGAGGCACCATGATTTCATCAGAAAGTTGCATCTTCTGAGACCGACTCTCAATCTGTTCAGGCTCCACCATGTTTGACTTTTGTAGTTGGAGCAGATGCTAACTCCTCACTGCAGGTAATTCCTAACTGACTCCATTCAACAGCTTTGTCGCCTAGTTTCTCCAGTCTTTCTGCAAGAGTGTAGTTCTGGCTGATTCTGGTGGTGTGGTCAATGGTGTGATACAGGATCCAATTTCTACAGAACCATTTCAAAGTCCTAATTAAGTTTAATTGATTTCATTAATTTTGAAAAGTCCACTCATTGTTCTGTAACAAATCCTAATATACATAGTCAATTTTTTTTTAAATAAGTATCTTAGTCACCATATACACTGTAAGATAGCAAAATACAGAAATAGAAGGAAAAGCGATCTAAATTTTAAATGCATTTTTGGTCTTTTTTTTCCACCAAGTTTCATTTTAAAATGTTTTCAGCTCAATTAATCTGTTATTTGTTATTTTTACAACACGCATCTTCCAAAGACAGCAGCAAGACAGCAAAAGGTTGATGGTTTTCTTCATCTAAAAAGGAATTAAATTATATTCACATTAGCTTCATGGCTAAATGACTTACATTCTTTTCTCCTTCTGATGATGAAGTGAACTGAGATAACCATATCAGTTGCTACAGAGCACAAAACAAAGAAACAGGGAAGGTCACAAGAGACAAGAAAGCCCTTTCTGAGAATTTATACCTGAAATTGTCTGTTTGTGGCAAATTGACTAGCTGCCTTTATTTTTCTGCCTATCTACTAGCAGATGATTTTATGCATTTGCTGAATATTTACAATCGTTTAATAAACACTTTTCACAAACAAACATCATCCTTTAGAATCTTTGCAAATAGTTAGAAATATTGATTTCAGATTCATTCTTCATTATTTGAACTGTGAGACAGGTCCCTCAAGAAATGTGCAGGCTACTGAACAGACAATAAAGATTTGGTGACATGAAAAAAACAACCCTGTAGCCATTCTTACACATAACATTTAATTTATAATGTGCACTTAAAGCATATTCAATCATATTTATTTATCGGAATTGAAATACAAATAAAGATGTTCAAGCAACATTTCTCTCTTTGTTACTTGCCTTTACGGCCTGTAAGGATTTGTACTTTAAAGACTAAATTCAAAACAACCCTCAGTTTTATTATATGGCAGGGGGAGGGGTGAAAGAGATGAAATTTTAAAATATTTCCTTAATTTAATGGAAAATACATACTCATGAAAAGCATTAGAATCAAGGAAACCCCTGTTGTTTTGATGGAATAAAACGGAGAGAGTTTTCTCTCCATAAAGGACTATTATAAACCTATGACTGTTAGTCAACTCATCATAAACACTTTAAAACAACTTAGAAACCAAGCATTTATTGAAAAATCCAATGATTGAATTGGCTAAAGCCAGTCAAAATTAAATTTGAAATTTTTATTTCAACAGTTAGGGTTGTCAACCACAAAAAGAATTTGATTCTTTGACAATAGAATAGAATAGAATAGAATAGGTTGGATGTCTCTTGAAAGAGACAATTTCAAGTCTGAATTCTCAGGAAGGGCTTTCTATTCTCATGTGAATTTCCATATTGCTTTGCTTTATGCTCTGTAGCAACTGGCTTCAATTCAATCACAAAGAATAAGATTTCATGTATAGATTCCTAGGTAAAACGCCATATCCTATGGTAAACAAGTCCTTGCTCAGAAGAGCACCTGCTGGCCTTAATCCCTACATAAATATGGAGCTGAATGAAACTCACTGAACACAAGGAAAGAATCCATGAGTTCTGGGTAATTCCCACCTGCATAAATTTTGCTGCTTATCTAAACTAAGATGCCACCCTGCCCTGCCTTCTGCCTAATCTAATCTAAAGTATTTTAGCAATGGGGATTCCAACATTCCCTCTTGGCAATTACGCCACAGACTCAGATATCTTACTGTTGGAATTTTTTCCTGCTACTCCGTGGGCATGTCTACACAAGATGTTTACTGCACAACTTATTAAATGCACACTAAATGTCGCAGCTTCTATGTCATGTGTACCCCTGTTATGGTGCGTGAAAGTAATAAACTCTGCAGCAGGGTAGTACTTATGTGTTAAGTGTTTATGATGAGTTGACTAACAGTCATAGGAATTTTTTTCATGCGCAGCAGTGCACATGTAGACTCTGACCCAGCTGGCTGGGGCACAAGGGTGCTTCAGTGTGGGGGCTGCCTCCAGCTAGGCCCACAATGAAGCACCCTCATGCCCCAGTCAGCTCCCTCTGCAGAACACCAAGCCGTGTGAGCAGCCCCAGGCCAGCAGGCTGACTTCCCCCACCACCCTGCCAGCCAGGGCTGCTGTGACCCAGCTCAATATACTCCAGTCCCGGCGCACATGCAAATTGTGCGCCTGAGAGCTTCCCGGAAGCAATAAACTGCGCAACAATAAGATCCACCGTTTATTGCTGTGAATTAATGGCACGTGTAGACATGCCCAGTCTTTATTTTTATCCTTTTCCTCACTTATACCTTTCTGATACTTGTAAATTATAACTATGTTCCTTTAAACAACTATTTAACAAAGTGCCTTTTTTGTACATTTAGCTCTTTAATCTCTCTCACAAATTAATTCTTTCACCTTTTTGTAGGGGAGTGGAGTAAGAAGAGAAGAGTAAAAGGAGATGGCTCTCAAACATGTATCAATTTTCAAATATTTGCCAATACTGAAAGCATTTGCCATTTGAGATCCAGTTATGCTGGTTTGGACTTATGATTCTGAACTCAGACACTTAAACCTAGAGAAGGCCAGTCCCCACATCTCTTGCAAAACTCATGCTGTGTTGCTGCAGAAGGCAGCAATCAAGCTAGAAGGAACATAAGTAAATTTTATTTTTATTTTTATATATATATATATATATATATATATATATATATATATATATTCCTGCTACCAGCAAAAAAGCTATTTTATATATATATATTCCTGCTACCAGCAAAAAAGCTATCTTCACTAGCAACAGAGCACGAATATTGCAACACCCATCAGTGATCAGTTTTTTTAATATATTTCTTCCTGACAGAATGGCGACTTGTAAAAACTATGTAAAATCCAGATGTTCAGTCTGTATGAGATTATAGTAGCATTATGCTGAGTCACACGTTAGCCTACTTTAACCAATTTCTTTTTTGCCAGGAAACATTTTCTATTTTGTTTAAAAAAAAATAAGCAAGCATAACAACTTAATTTGATGTGCAGAAACTAGAAGGCACATTAAATGAGACTTAAGATTCTTTTTTTGTCATTAGACTGAGCACATCAGGAAATGTGATCCCATCACAGATTCAGAGCTCTCAGAACTAAATCAAGCTAAGCCTTTTCCATGCAATTGTTCAAACCATATTGTGTATATATGTAATTAATTAGCTAAGAGATACCTCACCTCATCTAATTAGATGGATAGCACGACTTAGTATAACTGATGAAATTATGACTATTACATGCTTTCCCACAGGAAAAAAAGACACTTCCATTTCCCCAGGGAAGAACCTGATCAGTTAAATATGTTACAATCACCCTGAAGTCTCAGCTCCTGCTACAGGCTTGTTTTATCTGCTTTTCAAATATGAGTGTGAAAAAAAATGTATCTCTGTTCATCTCATTTTATCCAGATACATGCGAATTACACTGGGAGTTATAGAAATGTAGTATTTGGGAGCTTGTTATTTTAATGTGAACTATGTCCTTATAATTTGTGGGTCCACACACTGCACTATTATGTTCTACACTGCCTAAGGATCAGGTCTTGGAAACCTAAATTACTCTTACTAATATTAATTTGTTTGGAAATGTATATCACCACCTAAGGTACCTGGGCACTAAAGAGAAGTAATCAATTCTAAACCTGCTGTACCAAACCTTTCAGTCTGTTGATATTCCACAGCACTCCAACCTCTCCTTCGGGAAAACAATCAAAAGACTGACTCAAATTGACAAAAGTACTACACAAAAATTGAGAGGTAGCATCTATATGTATAAAAACAAAAGACAAAAAAACCCCCCACACAAACAAAAAAATCAAAGAGCACAAAAACTTTTTCAGAATTATTATGCATGACTGAAATTTTCTGCATGTAGCAATGTTACCACTCTTGCAGGTAAGCCAGCTTAATTTTCACAACATATAAGGGAGTATCACCGATATCTACAACCTTATTTCCAACCACTTCATAAACAATAGGCATATTACAACTTTGAAATAATGTCAAAGGAAAAGTTTCGAAGTGGCAATGAAGTAAACTTAAAGCATCACTGTTCTATCAGGAGGATAGTTAGAAGACTACATTTACTTACTCCTGACTTTTTCAGAGAGTGAAGTCTCAGTCTGACTTATGTACCTCACATTGTGGGAGGGGAGGCAGAAGTCCCCCTCCTTGCCCAATGAACTCCAATACTCGCCGCAAGGACTGGAACAAGCAGCAGCTGGGAAAAAATGCCAACACAGGCTCGGCACAGCTGCCTGAGCCTGCAGATCGGCAAACCTCAGTGGCGGGGCCTGAAAGCAGTGTGGGCTGCTCAAAAGGAAGCTGGGGAGACACCCAGCTGCTGGGAGAGAGAGGAGGACACTGCTGGCAGGGAGAAGCACAACGCCAGTGGGAAGAAGCAGGCAGCAGACTCAGGTAGGTGTGGTGGAGCTGGGCGCAAGGCAAGAAGCCCCAGCATCCACCAGGGAAGCCTGGTGGGAAAAACCATGGGTCTGGGCTTGGGGAGCCAAAGTTGGCCGGAGGAGCACAGCGGGGAGAGGAAAGTAGTCCCCACAATCACAGGCAAAGACCAGGCTGTGCTGGAGTGTTCAGGTACCCTGGTGGGAAAGGGCGGCGAGCGATGGCAAGACCCTGCAGGCAGCCGGGTGAAGAGGGAGAAGCAGGCAGTGACTAGCCCAGAGCCTGGAGGGGAAGGGGCGACTCCCACCAGGTGGTGGGAACAGGATTGATTAACTCCTTGCCTGCTGGACCCTGGGAAAAGTAACCGGAGGGACAGACGAAGATTCCTCCTCCCATCCCAGGGAGGCAGAGGGGTCCCAAGAAAGGCAGAGTCCCTTGTACTTCATCAACAAACGCTGAACATCTTCGCCTTGAGCGAAGAATCTTCTAAGTTATCATTACCCCAGGCCGGGGCGTGTTTAGTTATCCACAGATTGGTCCGAAGATAAACGATCAATTCAGGAGCAACTGATGGCCAAAAATACCCGACCCCGCTCAGGCGGGCCTCATGGGTGAGAAGAGATCATCCCGGGGAAGATTACAGGAAGCAGAGCCCTCCCAGGCCATGGATGTGGTAAGGGTGATGTAAAGGGAAGGCTTGGAGCCCCACAAAGGAAGACCAGGGCCATGACCTCTCTGGGACCACCAACAGGGAACTGCCTTCCCATCTATCAACATCCAAGTCAGGCGAATAGGGGCAGTGCTCAGAACCATCTAGGTGTCCCCAGGGTGAAGTCTCACCCTGACATTGCTAGGGAGGAAGGCGCCAACCAGAAAGGGGCCGAAGCCTTACAACACCTACCAGCAACACATCTACCATATAAATGAGTGGGAAATTTAAGAACCATATTTACTCAAATATAAGATGAGGGATTTTTCCCCTATCAGCATGGGTGGAAAAGCCTTCATCTTATATTTGCATACAAGGAAACTTCATTATATACATTGTCTATTGTTAAACTGCTGCCAAAAACAACACGTGTTGAGTAATGGAAACCAACTATGAAGCTCATTAAATACAGCCAACACTAAACATGACTGTAAGACACTCATCCCATATGACACAAGCACACTGATGGGAACTTAACACAAAGATAGGTTATTGCAGCCCACTGGAATAAGATATATGGTAATGTCCATTGCATGCAGTCTCCCTCAGTTCCAACACAAGTCATGGTGAGCCACTACACTGAATACATTTCAACTTCTTTATTCCCACAGCAGAGCTGAACCTTTCTTTCCCATTTCCAATTATGCCAGTTTCTTCACCAGCCTTAAATGTCTGGCAAACATCACCAAATGGAATCCCCAAAATTTAATTCACAACCCCTCGTCACCTCCCCCCTTCCCCCCATAGAATATGATTAGTGTACATATACATTTTTGGAGTATTCCAGGACTTGTGACTAGAACACTCAGTTCCAGTCACGAGTGGTAGGGTGGGGGGGGCTAATTAACACATGGATCTTTTGTGGGGGTGTCTGGAGTACACATACATACTGAGCAGTGCTGAGCTATGGGGTCTGAAGCACCCTTGTGCCCCAGCCAGCCCCATCAGTGTCTACATGTGGGTTAAGGCTCACTAAATAACACTACCATAGGATTGTACTTGTGTTTACAAGTATTAACCTAGAACAGAGTGAATTAGTTTACTAAGGCTTAATAGGGCCACATGTGCAGATGCTGAGATTTTATTGCAGAGCTAGAGCTAATTAGGCAACTCCACAGTAACATCTTGTGTAGATGTGCCCAGTGCTTTCAAATTTGCTCCTCACTTACATGTCTTCAGGGAGAGCAGGGTTGGATAGTAAATGGGGAAGGGGCTGGAGAGGGAAGAAGTTGGGGCGGGGCTAAAGGTAAGGGGGCCACCTAAACCACCCCCCCCAGATTTATCTTCCCAGTAGCAGTGCGGAGGGGAGAAATTAAAGGCAAATCTCCAATAATTAAATTCTATACCCAGAAAATTGTAACAAATTTATACATTTTACACATAACAAATATAATTACTGGGGGGTTGCCTTATATTCAGGGTCATCTTATATTTTAGTAAATACAGAAATGTTAAGGTTCACAAACAAACTCATAACAGCAATTAATATTACCTAAGACAACTGCTCATGCCGCTTCTGTGCCTTGAAGCACCGAAAAAGCTCTTAGTATACTTTTTTCTTAGTAACTGCTTTCATATTTAATGAAAATAGCATCGATACTGTGGTTTTCAGTCAGTTTTAAAATAATTTAATTTGATTCTATGATTTTAAATTATGTAAGAAATATACAGTAAAATTAAAATTGAATCATTTGCTATTTTATCATTATTTAATGAAAAATCAAACCCAAATATTTTGGGCCAAAAATGGTACATTTTTTGCAAAATTACATTTTGTCAAAAATGATTTTCAAAAGGCACATCAAAAGTTGTTTTAAAGGAAAATGTTTGATTATCTAATAAGGATTTCTTTTTCAGTCTCAGCTGTGTTTTTATAAAACAAATATATATGTGCGCATACGTATGAATACAATCCTGAAATTTACAGTTTTGGGATGTTTTAATCCCCCCCAAAGCATTACAGATTTGTAAATGAAACACAATATTATATAAATGGTCTTTTCATAAATAATTATGAGATATTCCTGATTATAGACATAGATTTCATAGACATTAGGGCTGGAAGGGTCCTTAGAAGATCATCAAGTCCAGCCCCCTGCCCCAGGGGCAGGAAGTCAGCTGGGGTCATAGGATCCCAGCAAAATAGGCACCCAAATGTTTTGTAAAAGAGCCCAAAGCAGGTGCTTGCACCACCTCTGGTGGGAATCTATTTCAGGCCTTGGGAGCTTGGACAGTAAGGAAATTTTTTCTTATGTCCAGCCTAAAACGGTCTTGCAGGAGTTTGTGACTGCTTGACCTTGTCATCTCTGGGGGCACTCTGGTGAACAAGCATTCCCCCAAATCTTGATGTACACCCCTTATATACTTATAGACAGCCACTAGGTCCCCACTGAGCCTGCACTTTTCCAGGATGAAGAGTCCCATGGCTCTCAGTTTCTCATCTTAATTTACCTTTTTAAATTAAAGTGTAGGAGGGTTGAAATACTGTCATAGTCATTATGATATAGGAAATATGCAAGAAGTAAGGTTTTTTTGGTAATATGTTTTACTGAACGAACTGTATGGTTGGGAGACATGCTAGATAAGCTTTTGGGCACTATATAGTTATTTTAATAAAATACATCAAAAAACTTTGCTTCTAAAATAAAGTGAGCAGTCCTATCATAAATGCTTAAGTTTCAGATAGTTTAAATGATGACTTGACACTTAAATGGAGATTTAGGGAGAACAAATGCTGAATTTTGCCCACAGGATAATGCAAGGCACAGAGCAAGTTTGAGTAATTCAGTTACAAGTGAGTGGCAGAGCCAAGAATCAAACCTAGGTCTCTTAAGACTTATCTACACTGTCTTGTTGCCAAGATCAGAAGCATCTCCACAAGCATATCCTGCCCATTCAGTCCAGCTCCACGCATACTAGACCCTGAAAACAAGGCAAGCCATATTAGAGTAAACCTGAGTGCATGCAAATAGGCACTTCTAAGACAAAGACCCTGAGACCGGAGCTGGAGCAGGCACTCGGAGGCAGCTGTGTTTCCTCATTTTGGGGATATGGTATGTGCAGACTGGAAGTGAATTGACAGAGCATGGTTCCTGGTGGTGGTCCCAGGCTCAGCAGAGAGGTGCTGGAGAGCCCTTATTTTCCAACTTTGTTGTCTGGCTTTAGGGTCCACAATTTAACATCTTCATGTTCACCTAGAAAACATTCTGCAATTAGTATCTTTTTGCCTACATCTGGAGCATGAATAATTAATAGCAACTACATTTTTTCAGTGGAATTCAAATTAAGTTATTTTAAAGCTAACCAAGGTTCGGAACAACTAGGCCATTTTCATTAAATATTAACGCAGTGAGTGAGGGGAAAAAAGCACCGAGAGAGGTCTGCCTGGTTCTACTGCCAAGTCACAGGAGATTTACAGCATTTGCCTTAGGTCATATTAATTGCTTCTGTGAGTTTGTGTTTGACCCTCACAGTTCCTTTAACATAACCTGTGTTAAATATGTATACCTATATTAATATTCATAATGCAGTTGCATGAAATACATTTCTCAATATTCCTTGGGAAAAAAACAGTAAAAACCCCTTCCAGAATAGTCAAATCATTTTCTATGTCCAGCTAAAGTCATTTACTTCTTACAGAAAAAAAGGCTTTTCCAAAAACACAACAGAACCAGTTAATTACCAAAATACACTGCGCAATAGAAAGAGGTCATACAAAAACTATCATGTGCACTTCTTCCAGGAAGTTGGATATACATGCTGAAGAAAATATAAAACAGGTAATAATGGAATAATTCTTACTGCAAGACTGAAGGATTTTTATCCTGGCTGGTCCAATTAAAATATAAACAATCAAAGATTTCACGTGTCCTAAATGATGGTCAGAACAAGGAGCAAGGGCCTCAAGTTGCAGCAAGGAAGTTTAAATTGGATATTAGGAAAAACTTCCTCACTTGGAAGGTAAAGCACTGGAACAGGTTACCCAGAGAAGTAGTGGAATCTGAATCCTTGGAGTTTTTTAAGACCTGGCTGGGCAAGCCTTGGCTAGGATGATCTAGTTGGGGATGGTTCTGCTTTGTGCAGGAAGTTGAACTAGATGACTTCCTGAGGTCCCTTCCAATCTTAATCTTCTATGATTCTATGGTCTTTTGCTTTAGCAATACAGCAATGGGAAAAGATTGTCATTCAGCCTGATAAGGCCTGAACAGGATCTAGTTAGGTCCCCATTCTCTCAAGAGAAACTATATGGAGAAAATGAAAGACTTGTTATGACTGTTCCTTACATATGTCTTGTCATGACCATACACAATATGGGTCAAAAGTAGCTAGTAACAGGTGCCGCACACAGTCTTTATTCATATACGAGGGAAACAGTGGGTGTCTCTACAAGAGATGCTTAATGTGCAGACTAATTCTACTGCGCATTTAGGTGGCAGGCAAAGCCTGTGCTAATGCGCAATAGATTTAATTTACTGTGCAACAGCATCACAAAAAATCCTTTCATCTGTACTAATGCACAGTAGTGCAGAATACAGCACATTAAGTTAGTACCAAACACACACACACACACACACACACACACACACACACACACACTGCCCCACTCCCAGTCCTGACCCCAAGGTACTGGCATGGCCCCTTGCTCCCGTGGTCTGGTGATGCAGCCAGGAGTCACGTGGTGTTGGAGTGGTGCAAGGACAGGAAGGCAGAGAAATGGCGGGGTGGGGTGGGGCTGGGTTGCTTGGTCCTGTTGCAGGCTCCCTTTGGGTCCTACTGCCCCTGGCTCCTGTCATCTTTGACAGGCATCCAGAAGCAAATAAATATTAATTTTCAAAATTTTTTAGGGGCCCCGCAGACTAAATAGAATGGCCTGGCAAGCCAGATACAGCCTGCGGGCTGTATTTTGCCTGACTAAGACCATTTCTTCAGTCTAAGTAGCATAGCTTTCATTATACAACAAAAAATGTCTTCTTTCCTAATAGGTTAATTTGTGAAAGCCATATTTGCTAGGGCCATATAAGTCAGGAAATGAAATGTATCCAAAACCTTTATGCTGCCAAAGCTGGCACAAGGAAGGATGGATAAGGGTGAGAAAGGAAGGCATAGTGAGACAGACTTCCCGGCCCTTTAAGAACAAAACTTCCAAGACTTGTTTTTGTTTGTTTTGTTTTATTAAAGCCAATGAGAATTTTGCTCCCAAACTCAACAGGAGCTGACTTCATCATCTGTCAGCTTATCTCAGCAGGGCTGCAAGATACTGAATCCTGGGCCTATTTTTAATGCAGAACACAAAATTGACCACTCTCTACCGTGAGTCTGCATAAAGTCATTGGGAGAGGAACTAGTTCCATATCTGAGAGTCACAGTTAAAATATTTTTTGTGGTAGACTTTTTTTTTTTTTTAGACAGCTCTTTGGAGTCAGTTGGGGTTTTGAAACTTGGAAAAAATGGACATGTAGTGAATGAAGTGCAGAGGAAGCGAACAAACATGCACCATAAATGTTATTTATCAAATAGTCATTCTTTTTATGCCTAAGTCAATTTCCAAAGGCAAAAAAGACTGTGCGCCAAACTTCCATTCACTTTCAATGGGAGGTGGGTACCCGACTGCTATTTGTGCCTTCAAAATTTTTCCCAGTACTGGATTCATATAAGCAAAAATTATTACTGTGAGTGGGTTCACAGATATATAGAGTTCTAGTATCTAATACTGTTGCGGATTAAGGACCTCTTAATAAACTATAAATACCTGCCTTAGATCTGTCACAAGTTACTACCTTGACACCAAACCTAACAAAAATCCTTGCACCTAAATGTTATCTGCAGATTGGTATCTTTATAAAATGAGCTGTGCTTTCACTAGACATTTTAGAGTCAATATTAGGGAATATGAGAATAAAAATCATATTCAAATCAAATTCATATTTAACTAAGAAAGGGAACTTCCTAAGTTCACTTCTAATTATTTAATTATTTAAAATAGCTGGCGGTGGCCTTACTGCACATTGCAGAATCACAGAAAATTAGGTTTGGAAGGGGCCTCAGAAGGTCATCTAGTCCAACCGCCTACTCAAAGCAGGATCACCCCTAACTACATCATCCCAGCCAAGGCTTTGTCTAGCTGGGTCTTAAAAGCCTCCAAGGAAGGAGAGTTCACCACCTCTCTGGATAACCTGTTCCAGTGTTTTACTACCCTCCTAGTGACATTTTTTTCCTAATATCTAACCTAAAACTTTCCTTGCTGCAACTTGAGACGATTGTTCCTTGTTCTGTCATCTGCCACCACAATCTAGCTCTATCTTTTCTGGAACCACCCTTCGGGTAGTTGAAGGCTGCCATCAAATCCCCCCTCAGTCTTCTCTTCTCTAGACTAAATAAGCCCAGTTACCTCAGCCTCTCCTCAGAAGCCATGTGCCCCAGCCTCCTCACCATTTTCACTGCCACCTGCTAAACTCTCTCCAAATGGTTGATCTGCTGGCAACACTCCTATAATGCAGCCCAGTATGCCCCTAGCCTGTACTAGGGCATGAGACTGTTCCACTCTAAGTGCAGGACTTTTGTTAACCTCTGCTGGACTCTCTCCGATTTGTCCACATCCTTTCTGTAGTAGGGGGCCAAAACTGGACACACTACTCCAGATGTGGCCTCACAAATGCTGAATAGTGGGGAATAATCACTTCCCTTGATCTGCTTGCAATGTTTCTACTAATACAGCCCAGTATACTGGTAGCCTGCTTAATAACAACGGCATACTGTTGGCTCATATTCAGCTTATCGCCCAGTGTAACCCCCAGTTCTTTTCTGCAGAACTGCTGCTTAGCCAGTCAGTCCCCAGCCTGTACCATTGCATGGGATTGTTCCATCCTAAGTGTAGGACTTTGTACTTTTCTTTACTGTGCCTCATAAGACTTTTTTTGGTCCAATCCTCCAATTTATCTAGGTCTCGCTGAATCCTAGCCCTACCCTCCCATGTATCTACTACTCCCCCCCAGCTTGGTGTCACCTGCAAACTTCCTGGAAGTGCACTCCATCCCATCTTCCAGATCACTGATGAAGATATTGAACAAAACCAACCCCACGATCAACCACTGGGGTAATCCACATGATACCAGCTGCCAACCAGACACCAAGCCATTGATTACTGCCCTCTGAGCCTGATGATACAGCCAGTTTTCTATCTACTTTACAGTCCATTCTTCCAACCCAGATTTCCTGAGCTTGCCTGGGAGACTGTATCAAAAGCCTTGCTAAAATCAGGGTATACCACATATACTGGTCTCCCTACATCCACAGAGCCAGTCTTCTCATCACAGAAAGCAATCAGGTTGGCCAGGCATGACTTGCCCTTGGTGAATCCATGCTGACTGTTCCTAATCACCTTCTTTTCCTCCAAGCGCTTAGAAATGGATTCTTTGAGGATCTGCTCCATGATTTTTACAAGGACTGAGGTGAAGCTGTCCGGTCTGTAGTTTTTTAAGTATGGGCAGTATGTTTGCCCTTTTCCAATCATCCAGGACCTCTCTCAATCATCATGAGTTTAAGGATGATTACCAGCAGCTCTGCAATCACATAAGACAACTCATTCGATGTCCTCGAGTTCATCTCACCCGGCCCCATAGACTTGTATTTATCCAGCTTTTCTAAATAGTCTCCAAGCTGTTCTTTCACCACTGTTGACTGCTAGCAGGTGCAATTGTCTGGGAGCTGACCTTGCCTGTGAAGACAGGTAAAAAAGGCACTGAGTACTTCAGCTTTTTCTGCATCCTCTGTCACCAGGTTGCCTCCTCCATTCAGTAAGGGACCCACACTTTCCATGATCTTCTTGTTACTGATATACTTGTAGAAACCCTTCCTGTCACCCTTTCACATCCCTTGCTACCTTCAGCTACAACTGTGCTTTGGCCTTCTTGACTTAATCTCTGCATGCCAGAACAATACTCCTATACTCTTCCCTAGTTGTCTTTCCAAGTTCCTGCTTCTCATAAGCTTCCTTTTTGTGATTTAATTTACTGAAGAGTTCCTTGCTAAGCCCAGCTGGTCTTCTGCCATACTTGCTAGTCTTCCTGCATGCTGGGATGGTTTGTTTCTGCACTCTCAGTAAGGCTTCTTTAGAAAGTACAGCTAGATCTCTTTGACTCCTCTCCCCCTCAGACTGGCTTCCCAAGAGTAACAGTGCTGCCCTCCTCAGCGGCATTCTAGCAGCTTATGAGGGACACCCCCGAGTCCCTTAATATTTCACTTCTGTATTTTGGCTTGTATCCTGCCTTTACTCTCCTGCCACGACTTGATGTAACTATTGTTTAGATGTTTTTACAAGCGAGAGACTGCCTATTGTACTTCTATGTTGGGGTTCTCAGACATCATGGGATTTTCCCCGTCTTTCTCTAGCTAGGCATAAACCCACCAGGTAGCATGCAACTCTGAGGCTCTAGCATCGTAATACTTTCTGGGCCCGTGGCCCTCCTTTTGCACTCACTACAGCACCAGGCCTTCTGGCCCCCTTTTACACTACGCCCCTGGGTGCCAAATTGTTGGGTCTTCTGCCTCCTCAGGCTCAGCCCCTTTCTTATAGCTCAGGCTACTAGCCAAGATGCACTCACCGGGACCCAACTTCAAAGTCCTGCAGCCACTGGCCCTATACTACTGCACCTCCTAGTGCACTGGGCTGTTTGGCCTTTTACGACTGTGCCCCAAGGCGCTAACGAGGTCTCCTCCTCTCCTATAGCCTCGACCACAAACCACGGTTTACCAGTCAAACACAAAACAGTAAGTCCATTGGCTATAACCAAAAACAAAAATAAAATCAAGGAAGGCAGTATGCCAGTTCATGTTTTTCCATGGCTCTGTGCTTCTGCTTCCCACTGTCTGCTATGCTCTTTCTTGTGGGGCTGCTGCAGCTTCTTTAAGTCATCAGGAGTTCCCTCTTCTGCTGCCAAGCCTCTTTGCCAGCTCAGCCCAGTGTTTTTATAGTTCTGGCCTGCCCGCTTCCAGTCACCTGACTAGCTGGCAAGGCTCAGCTTTTAACTCCTATCCTGCCAGCAAGCTGTGCCTGGAAAGTTCTGGTCTTAAAGGAACTGGCCTGCTTTCTGGTAACAGGGCTAGGGTTCCCTATTACACCAAGGGATCCTGCTCATGAGTTTGCTCAGTGAGTCAAAGTCTGCTTTTCTAAAGTCCAGTGTCCTTACTCTGCTGCTTTCCATCCTTCCTTTCCTCAGGATCCTAAACTGAATCATCTCGTGGTCACTGCTACCCAAGTTGCCATCCACTACATTCCCCACCAATTCTTCCCAGTTTGTGAGCAAGTCAAAAAGAGCATGGCCCCTAGTTGACCACTGCAGCACTTGCACCAGGAAGTTGTCCCCACTGCTGTCCAGAAACTTCCTGGATTGCCTGTGCATTGCCATATTGCCCTTCCATCAGATGTCAGGGATATTGAAAACCCCCATGAGAACTAGGGCCTGTGATCAGGAAACATCCACTAGCTGTATAAAGAAAGCCTCATCCATCACTTCCTCCTGGCCTGGGGGTCTACAGCAGACCTCCACCACAGCATCGCCCTTGTTTCTCTCTGACCCTAACCCAGAGACTTTTGACAGACCTATCTTCAGTTTCATACTGGAGCTTTGAGCAATAGCATAAAGTGAAACTCCTCCTCCTCTTCTCTCCTGCCTGTCCTTCCTGAACAGTTTATACCCATCCAAGATAGTGCTCCAGTCATTCGAGCTATCCCACCAAGTCTCTGTTATTCTAATCATGTCACTGTACAAGGACTTCCAATTCTTCTTGTTTTGTTTCCCACACTCCATGCATGCATGTACAGGCACCTAAGGTAACTGAGTCAATTGCCCCGATTTCTCAGGAAGAATGAAAACACCTCCCTTGTTGCCCCCTCCTTCTTGCTTTTACTCCAGGTCACCCACTTCCCCACTTACCTCAGGGCTTTGGTCTCCATCCCCTGGCAAACCTAGTTTAAAGCCCTGCTTACTAGGTTAGAAAGCTCTCCTCCTCACTAGGTTAGCAGACCAGTCTGTAAAGGTGCTCTTCCCTCCCTTCATCAAGTGGATCCCATATCTTCCTAGCAGTCCTTCTTGGAACATCATCCCATGGTCAAAGAAAACAAAGCCCCACCCTACTGGTGACACCATCCGCAAAGTCATGCATTGATGTGCAGGATGCACCCACTCCTGCTCGGGTCCTTTCCCTTGACTGGAAGAATTGAAGGGAACGTAACCTGAGCCCCTGTCCCCTTCACCCTTGCACTCAGAGCCCTGCATTCACTTTTGATTTGTTCAGGGTCTCCCCTGGCAGTATCACTGGTGCCCACATGAATGAGCAGTCAGAGGGCCAAATGAGTCTTAGTAATCCTTCTGTGACATCCTGGATACAGGGTCCAGGAAAGCAGCAGACTTCCTGAGAGACAACAGATCAGGTCAGCAGATGGATCCCTCCACCCCCTGTAGAAGGGAGTCTCCGACCACCACCATCCATCACTTCTTCTTCATGGCGGTCATCTCGATCCTTCCCAGCTTTGGGAGCCCTGGCCTTTCCTCCTCCACCAACGGAACTTGCCCTCCACCAATGGAACTTTCTTCTTGCCCTCTGTTGCTAGGACTCCATATCTATTCTCCAGATGAACAACTGCATGTGGAGATGAAGATTTCTGCTTGCTGCCAGAGGTCGCAAGCATATGGCTTCCAGCTTCCACCCTCCTGGGAGTCCATGTCCTTTCTCTCTTCCCTTCTCTAGCACTGCTTCTAGCAGTTCTTCCTCCACAGTCCCAAGGGCCTCTTCTAGCACAGAACTGATTAACTCTTTAAGGCAGAGGATGCTTTGGAGCCTGGCCACCTCCTCCAGGAGCTCTTTGGCCTGTTCCCTGAGAGACATCACCAGGAGGCACCATTCACATTGCAGGCACTCCCCAACCTGGCTATCACCAAAAGGAACCTGCAAGCCCCTGTCCCCAGAGTGCCAAACTTCAACCTGAGTGGAAGCTTCAATGGTGAGCAGTCCTGCCTGGACAGAAACCTCACAGGTGCAAGCAAAGACAGTAGCAGTGGCTCTGGCATTGCAACATCCTCCAGCCATTTCCCTGGATCTCTTAATTGGCCGCTTCTCTCTTACTGCCCTTCTTCCAAGCACACCTTCCCTAGTGAACTCGCCTGAAAGCTGGCCTGTTTGCTGCTCCTTAGCCCTAAAGGGTTCCTTTTTTCCTGCTACCTCACACCAAGCTGAAAGGCTCCCCCCTCAAAGCACGGGTTAGGGGGGCAGCAAACTGACTTGTGAACTGCCTGCAAACTTCTTGCCCTAGTTGCTGCCCCTGTTTGCTGACTCCCTGGTCACTCATGGAGTCTCCTTTTGTACCCTGCTGAGCCTGAACTGGCTCCACCCCCTCATAAGAGCTTCTGTGAGGTGCAGGCAACAATTACACAGCAACTGGTGCTTGGATACCACTAATTTATTTTAAATGTAGCTTTGTTCACTTTACCATTAAAATACATTAAGTTTGGCCTTGATATTTTAACAGTGGACAGATTAAAAATAAGCAACCTAATGCAGAATGATGTGTGAAACAATAAGCATGCACTTTAATGTGTGTTATGCAAAGATGATTTCTTACTGTAATTGATAGAAAATTGACAGGAAAAAAAAATTAAGTTCCTAAGCATAAAACTGGAGAAAGTGTTGCCTTAATTTAAAAAAAGGTTCTTTGGGGTCCAAACCAGCTCAGCTCTTTATGTAGGCCACCCATGGGAGTTATTCTAGTTTGGGATTAAAGCAACTAATAATGGCTATGCTGAGCACGGAGCAGAGATGAATATCACGAGAACCAGGGATTATACAACATGAGAGATGGACAGAAGGATTTGATTTAATACCTTGTTCTATCACAGATTCTCTTTGTGATCTAAGTGCTTCAAATTTTCATCTGTAAAATGGACATAAAACTTCCTCTCTCATACCCATAGCTTTACACCCCATTTCCCAGCAAAGTCCCAGCAGCTGCACGTAACAGGGAAGGCAGCCAGCTCCATTGCGTGAGACTTCCTTCTAGTGGCACACAAGTGCCGGGAGCAACACAAGTCACGGGGAGCCCCACATGATAGAGGCAGGCTGGCCTGGCTCTTTCCTTGCTACCACATGCAGTTCCCAGAACTGGTTGGAGGCCTGCATGGACTATGAGCACCCCAAGGGCCTGCTGCCTGCTGCTGCTAGCAGCAGGGGTTGGGCGCCATGGGAGTGGGGGTCCCCTCACCCTCCCTCACTTCCCACACATTCACACCCTGCCCCCACAACCCTCCCACATATACACACACCCCGCAACATACCATATGCCCCCCACAGCCACAAACCCCACACATGCACCCACCATACCTCACCATACACGCACAGACCCCCACAACCCCACCCCCATAATCCCCCCCACACACAATACTGTATACAAGAGTAAGACTTTATTTTTGAGCTATTATGCAATCATCTCTATATACACTACACAAACTGAAATAAATCAGGAAACATATTTTTTAAATAAAATTAATATATGTTATAATAGATGTTTGACTTTTAGTATACCATTTTTTTTTCCTGGTTCCAAGATGGCAATCCCCCTCTCAAAAGGAGTACTTCCAGGGCAAGGGGAAGGACTTTCAGTGGCAAAGATCAGGGGTTACAGGTGGGATTTCTGGTCCCAAGACAGCAACCAAGGGTCAGAGCACCTGTCAAGAGGCAGCCCTTGACAGCTCACCAAAACTCATTAAGCGGCCCCTTCAGCCAAAATAATTTCCCACCCCGCCTTACGTGGAACTTTTTAGTTAATTCATGCCTTCTATTATAAGCTAGTACTAATTATCCGTAGACTGGCCATCCAGAGAGTCTTTCAGAGCCGTACAGCTCAGAAGCAAGGGATATGTTTTTACTGAATCAAACCCCTCTCTCTATTGTACTGGCAGTACCATGTACTCTGCAACAGTGACCTCTAAAGTTCAGGTAACTAGTCATTTTCCCCTTACCAAAAATAATCTTGATTACTTATAATGTTTTCTGTGTGACTGTGGTTTTGTACCTCCTAAGAAGTACCTTGTGAAGACATCATGGAGTTAAATTTCAACCCACTTTCTGTAAATCAAACTTTAAATGTCAATGATGTTAACCAATTCACTACTACTCACTTTAGCAGCAATATGTAACTAGTTAGGATTAAGGACAGAATGCATGGTTCAGGTGCTGTCTGTGTAATTCTAGCTTTGATTATAGCACTGTGTTACGACTAAAACTCAGTGCCTTAAACAAAATCTATATATCTATTATTACATAATTTAACTTGCATTTCAGTGCCTATTCAATGCTAATAGTTTTCTTGTAGGTATTAGCATGCTTAAATACCTTAACATTTGAGGAGTTAATCAGCTGGTAATTAACCTATAGAACTTTATAGTTGTTTTTAAATGTTCACTGATTAAAGTAAATTTCAAATAAAAGCTGCTTCACACTGTCAAAAATAATGCTCTGAATTATAATCTGCCTTCCAAAGGTAATTTTGTATAATCTCTGCCATCTTTTCATGCAATCTTTTATGCTACAAAGTAGATTCTATATGCCAACATGGAGTGTGAGGTCGCACAGTGCATGGAGAAACGTTCAGAACCTAGGTCACTACTATTCATAGTATTAACACAGTATTAAAATTAGTAAACATTATTTTGAAGTATTAAAGGAATTGTGCCATCAGCATTTTCATTCAGACATCTGCAACAGAGACATTTTTATTTATTTTTAAGGATTTGGATAAAGGTCTCACCATCAGCAACTCCCATGCAGAGACTTAATTTCCATGCAGTTTTCTATGTCATCCTTTGCAGGGGGATGTGCCGTCACCCATTACTGATATATGGAGAAGGGTTTTCTCTGAAACTGGTATTCTGACGATACTCTTGTGGGTCTCCGTGTTCCTCCTAGTTACTTGGCAGAAAACTTCACTACATATTTCTCCTGGAACCAACGTCAGACCAAAGGGGTGGGACAAACAGGTGAAAAATAATCCAAAATGCTGACAGGTCCCAGAGAACTCAAGAGGAAAGGAAAAAACATTCATTTCAGAGGCAGCGCTCCTGTCATGCAAGTTCAGCAGAAAGTTTCTGTGACACTTGCCCACCCACGTCCAGACATTCCTCTCCTGAAAACCCTGTGCTTTCAGTGTGTAGAACTGCAGCAACCACATTACAGACCCAATTAATGGCTTGTGCTGGGGAATTATTATACCTATCTCTTGTTCTGAAGTTTGAACTCTTACAGTTCTGACACTAGACACCAAGTTATTTTTCACTGTGAGGCTTTTACCTTAATCACTTTCTTTAAGCCTAAGGACAAATGGAAAAATAATCCTGTTAAAGCAGGATCAGAGGCTTGAAAAGATTTTGAAGTTCTGTACTTATCTACAGTGCGTTTCGGAAACCTGCTTAGCAGCTTAAATCAGGTTTTCTCAAAAAAAAATTTTTCATCTTCCACTCAGAGCCATTCTTCTCCTGTAAATATTAAACTGACATGGTTTCTCCTCAAAAAACTAAACTAGAGAACAGTGATACATTATATAAAATGTTCCAGGGTCCAGACTCTGATCTCAGGTACACATGTGCAGCTCCTAAGCCACTCTAGTGGCTTCAATGATTTTATACTGTTCTGAATGAAAACAGAATTCAACCCACAACTCTAGTGTGGGCCTTACAATTAAATAAAGAAGAAAATATCCCACAGAACCTGATATCTTTTTTCATATTTTGGTGGTCAGTTTTTTGATTTTAAAAACTGGTGATAATGACACTAAAAAAGTTGTAACAGCCACAATGAAATGTTTTCTTTCATAGTCCAGTTTTGAGAAAGAAGAAACTGGATTGTCACTAGCTGTAAATACAATTTGGATTTGGAAAGGTTAAAACAGAGTTATGAAGTGGAAATGCTTTTTTGAGAAGGAAAAATCAGAGCATTTGCTGTGGAAATCAGGTAGTTTCTTCCTGGTATTTGTCTCACCGGGCCTTTTCCTCCTCTCTCTCCTGTCACTTCCCCCATTCAGTAATCATATCCTGCTCTGGGAAGAAGTTCTATGACTTCCAAACTGATTCATCACAAAGAATGAGCAAGAGAGAGAGAGCTCTAAAGTACGAATAGATTCCTAAGTCATGACTGGTCACACCGTGTTGCACAAGTTAAAAAGGGGGGTTGAAAGATTCATTTACATTTAAATACATCCGATACATTATTGTAAGGTTCTGATGTCCCACCTTCCCAATAACTTGGAGGTAAGGAGATTTCCACTTATAACCTTGCACTTCATCACAATTGCACTTATGGGTCCAACCAGCCATTTAAATTAAGCCTGATTCTAATTGCATGAAGCTGACTGAACTCTGAGAGATTTACATGTCAGGTAACATTTTCTAGTGAAAGTTTCCCAATTCAAAGATCACTGAAATTTGAATTATAAATAAATATAGGCTGCCCAGCTAGCATAGTCAAAAAGTTATATTGGGAACTGAAGTCACTCGCCATCTAAAATGGATTCTAGAAATATAAGCTAAAACATGGCACCCAGCAGCAGGGTCACAACTTACCCTAACCAGGGGTCTTCAAGGGGACAAGTATCACCCACAAACTGGATGACACTTGCTGGAATGGAGAACAGCAGAAGTCTTAAGTTCTCCAGTGTAAATGAATACTGTGGTGGTCAGGCCCCCCACGGTGCAGTGATGCCATACGATGCATATAGAACTGCTCCCTGCATGTTTTGCAACATGGATTTTCAACCTTTTTGGGCCAGTGTACCCCTGGTGGCCAGACGCAGAGCAACGTACCCCTGGTGGCCAGACGCCAAGCATGGGAGGAGGGGGCACATGGCTGAATATAGAGTGGCAGCAGCCGCTGCATGTAACCTTCCCCCTGCGTCCAGCTGGGCAGGTAGCGTCTGCGCAGGATGATACGTGGTGCCGCTCTGTCCCCAGCCATGCATACCACCTAGGGCCTTCTTAAGTACCCCTGAGGGTATGCATACTCCTGGCTGACAAGCCCTGTTTTACAACACTGTCATTTAGAGCACTTCTTATAGCACTATAAAAGTTAATGCACTATAAAGATACAGAGCTCTTAAACATGACAAGCGCAGTGTTTGGTGTGGGGAAGGATGAAGTGGGGGGACCTCCCTACACTTCCCAAGCTAGGAGGCAGGGTGTGCTCTGCAGCTTCCTGGGCCACCTCCACTGGTCAGAAACTTAACCAGAGTACAGAAGTTATTTAAAACACTGTAGGTTGCTAAAGTGCTGTAAAAAACAGTGCTTCAAATTTAATACCTCATTTAACAAAGGTTAATTTAAAGCACTGTATCTATTTTTAAAGCGTTGTAAAGCCATGCACTTCTGTTAAGTCGTGGCAATAAAGTACTTTTAAATGGCAAAAAAAGGAACTTCTGTACACACCCATACAGCCTTGAAATGTGTTGCATTGGCCTGAGAAGCCTAAAAATATTGACTTGGTTTAAGTATAAAACTAGTATAAACACTAGGAATGTGAGAATTATGGAAGGCACTGCTGTTCCTGGGTGATTTGCAAATGAGTAGCTTCTAATTATGGATGAGAAAAATCAAGGAAAAGACCAAGAGAGGAGCAAGATGTCATTTAGAGCTAAAAAAAAAAAAAAAAGGAGCTCTAGGCACAGTGACTAACTTATCAGTGAAGTTATTCTACCATAGATGAACACAAGAGAACTTGGCTATGCACAAGGGAAACTGAATGCATCTGAGGAGCTTTAAATTACTAGCCAAGTATGAGTACAGAGTTGTGCACAGGTAGCATCTGGATGTCCTAGAAGGAACTCACAGACTTGCTCAAGAACATAAGGGAAACCTTTGCCAACTGCTTCTTTATACCAGCTTTTTTACTGCTGCTTTCATTACTGAGATTATTTACAAGAAATGTATATTGGTAAACACGAGCAAATTAGGGGGCGGAAAAACCATACTATTGCTTCTGTCTGTTCTCCACTCATTTACCTCCTGAAGAAGGAGTTTGACATACACATTAAAAAATTAATCCACAAATAAAGTCCAATTAAAATCAAAGAGTTTCAGCACTGATTCCGATGACATTAAGATGTAGCTCTAACTGCCCACCATGACGATTTAGGCCAGAGAAACAGAAATCTCCTATTAGAATTATCTGAGAGAGTAAATTATTCTATCTCCCAGAACAGAAAACTTGTGAACAGATCACTGAGAGACAGCCAAAGAGAAAGAATAGATAAAGACATCAGCATTTTACCAGCTTGAAGAGAAAATATCCAATTTAATCTTAATAAGCTTTCCCCATAAAGAAAAGTCAATCTATCTAAGCTGTCTCAACTGGTTTCAAATGTCATTGCCTTTAAATAAGGATTTCATAGCAAGCAGATGAAAAAGAGAAACACGTTTCAGGAATCCTAGGCATATTTTACCATGAAACCTGCCAATTTATCTTTTTTCTAAAGTGACAAGCCCAAATCTTTGCTATTTTCCACAAAATATCTATCATAAGGAAAAAAAACCATAGTGAATATGTGCTTTTTTGTTTACAATGTACATCACATTTAATGATGTAAACTGTAATATTATTATTAATTCAGTATTTTCACTTCAAAAGATAAAGTTAAAAGACCAGAACATAAGAACATTAAACTGCCATTTACTGAGTCAGATCACAGGTTTAATCTTTGCCCAACAACCTGTGTCACACAGTGGCAGAAAAAGGATGTGAAAGGAAGAGTGAACTGGGTATGACCAGGGGTTTTTCCACTGGCAAGTATTATCAGAGGCATAACAATTGCACAAATTAAACATAAAAAATAAAAAGCATAGTAACAAAGCTACAAGCAGGAAAACAGCAGTAGTTAAATGTGTTAGAAGACTGTTGATAATATTTAGGAAACCAATGTTAACCTATGCTGGCTTGATAAAATTGGTTTAATAATAAATAACTGTTCGACACTATCAGGAATCACAAAATCAGAAACTTCCTCTCATTGGTTTTGCTTTCACAGCCAGCCAGAAAGAAGGGGAGGAACATAAAAAAACCCAGGAATAATATTCAGGAGTATTATTGCTTCAGGTGTGTCAAACAAATGGCCCCTGGACTAAATTTGGGGGTGAAGGGGGAAACCTAACTGTGGCTACAGCCAAGTGCCTGGGCAAGACCTGCAGTGCTGGCACCACAGGAAAAAGCCTGGCACCACAGCTTGTTCCCACGGCAGCAGCCAAGTGCCTACAACATCGGGCTGCTTCCCATTGCACTGTTGGGGCTCCCCTGCCACAGGTTTCATCCAGGCATGTAACTGCTGTTGGGCAACAACAAGCTGTACTGTTGGGCTTCTTCCTGAGTTACTGCTAGGGCTCCAGTGCTGCAGGTCTTGCCCACTTGCTTGGCTGCAGCCACAGGAATTTTAGTTTCAATTTATTAAGGATTCTGGCTAAAGTCATCCTTCCAAAAACAACAGAACACACATACAATCATAATATAAATGTAAGCAAGAATAACAGAAATGCAAATATAATAATAAAATAAGGCCAACCATTGTAAAAGCATTATTTCTACTCCTAGAATTAATGTAATCAAGTAAAAATATGGTGATAAATCAGATTATAAATCTATAAAAATGCTGTGCACAGGTTCACAATTAATACAATAAAAAACAAATACAGTGATAAGTTTATTGGTCATATCCACAGTAAAGGATGTTTAGAGCTCTGATCGCTTCAGCCTTGTAAACAAAAATTGCAAGACAGTTTACTAAATATGGATCCATTTGCAGAAGGAGCCATATTAATTTCTCCCTATTTGAGAAGTACTGTATGTCAGTTTCTGCAAGAACGGTAATAAATGCTTTCTCCTTATGTCAATTATATAGAGGACATTCTAAGGCATAATGAATAGTGCCTTCCAAAAACTCCTAGACAGGCTGGGCAACATCTTTTATCCCTTGGAATGGAAAACCTATGTCCAGCCAAAACAGCTGTAGGCATGTCAGTCCTGAGCCTAGTCAAAGAGGTTCGCCATTTATTGTTGAGATCCAGCTGTAAATAACTTTCTCTCCCACAATCTAACTTCCAAAGAATATATACAGGGGTGATGCAATCAGCCCTAGCCACTGCAAAATCATTCTGTCTGGCAATATCTCAGAACCTTTGGAAAACCCAGACCTTTTCTATGGGGGAGAAGAGTCTTTTATTATCTTTGACATAGTGTCCCATCCCAGAAAATGCAGAAGTGCCAGAAAGAAAAGCTAGCCAGGGAGATTAAAGAGAAGTGGAGTTATTGATGTCTTCTATATAGCGCGATTTGAGCAAGCAAGATGGTAAAAGAGGCAGGATTTTATACCAGAATATTGCCATTCTAATAATAACATTAGTTAAAATGGAATCTAATCCCATCTCTAATCTCAAGAAGGATGCGGGAGTTGAGGGAGGAAGACCCAGAAGAGCCCTGAGAAACTTATTCTGAGATATGTCAACATCATCACTGGTGGCATAGCCCCATATTTCAGCACCAGACAGAATTTGAGATGCAATTTTGGCTTTATATCCTAATATGGGAGCTTGGCCTGATTGTCCTGCTGTGGTCTCATAAAATGTCTTTATAGCCACTGCTGATTGGGCTGCCTTAGTTTTAAGTGACTGAATGTGGTGTCTCCACGATGGAAAAGCTGTAAACATCCCACCCAAGTAACTATAAGTTTTAACAACTTCAGGTGATTCCGCCCCCCCCCATGTTCTATTGGTATTTCATCAAATGGCTTCCCCAAAACATTATTTGGGATTTATCATAATTTATCTTTAAATTGTTTTGTCCACAAAAATGCTCAAAAGTTGTAATTGCTCTCTGTAATCCAATGGCGGTCCTTGACAGTATGACGGTGTCATATACGTACATTAAAATAGGAATCAGGGTCGCTAGTAATTTTGGGGGATGAAAATGAGTCTCCTGCATGTTTCCAATAATGTCAGTCACATAAAGGTTAAATAGCAAAGGGGCAAAAATACATCCTTGTCTAATCCCTTTTTATGTCTGAAATTTCTGTGCAAGTTCACCCCTCAGGCCCCACCTAACTTGGGCCCATATATCTTTATGTTATTGTATCTAAAGATGCAAAAGAGAATGGTCAATCCCATAATTTAACAATTTCTCCCAAAGTTTACTTCTATCTATACTATCAAAAGCTCTTGACAGATCAACAAATGCAACATACAAAGCTCCAGGAAGAATCTGTACTGATGCTGACCCTCCTGTGCCCTGGCTTTCACCAGCTTGGCTGCCAAACACCCAGGAGAAAGCAGTGGCACTGGAGTCCTACCTAACAGCACTGTGGGGAGAAGCCTGGCATTGCAGTTTGTCCCCATAATAACAGATAAGCACCTGGGATGCCAGGCCTCTTTCTGCCAGGTCCCAAACCAGCTGGAGCAGGTACCATGTGCACTGGATCTGGCATCAGAGGTGAGAGAGGGCAGTCCATGGACATGATCCAGCCCACAGGGCTGACCCTGCACGATTCAGTACTCATCCAGCTGTGGGGCCGGACAAATTTAAGACCCTTGTTTTACTCCAAAATCAAAATATGGTATTCTTCTGCAAAGTATAAATTAACTTTTCTTCACTCTATATATAGTAAAAGCTGCATTATCCAGCACCTTACAAGCCAGCATGCTCTATTAACCACCATACTGACTTGTAAGGTAAAGTGAAACCAGAAGTGCCCACTGTGGCTGCTAAGCAGGCTTCCGAAATGCACTGGTTTCGCCGAGTCCCCATGGCCCGGGGCAAAGCAGCCTGCATGGGGCCCTCCTCCTTGTCCCTCGGGGCCCGCAGGAGGGGCAGCGATGTGGTGGGAGGGGCGGTGATGCCCCGGACACAGCAGGAGAGGCGGCGGCCCGAACAGGCAATGACACCTATTGAGGCCTCTCAGTTAACCGGCATATTTTGTTATCTGGCACCCCCGATTCCCTTTGGGTGCCAGATAACAAAGCTTTTGCTGTACATAGGTAAAACCCTTCCTAGACAATAAATAAGGAGGAGCATCCAAATCAAGGATGCACCATGCTCAATCAGACCAGTGCTTTGTCTAATCCACTATTTTGTCTTCAGCAGACACTACCAGATACTGAAGAGGAGGATGTAGAGAAACCCCTTAATGAATGAGTATGGCTAGAGTAGCCTTCTCATAAAGAAGTTTCCTAACTCATTCAGAGGGTAGCTTATTATCAGAGATATGAAAATACATCTTTTTATCTTCTTTAATGTAACTGCAGGCTTTCCCATTATCAATATAAATGTCTAACCTGTTCTGGAATCCTACTTTGTACATTTTGGCCTCAGTGACCTCATGTGACAACAAATTTCATAGGTTAATTATATGCTGTGTAATAAAGTGTTTTCTTGTACCAATTAAAAACTTACCGCCTTTTAGTTGCATAGAATGATCTCTTTTCAGTTGCACAAACTGACTTCATTCTTGCACAGAATGACTCTTAGTTTGCTAGAATTTGGGTAAATGTCTAAGTAAATAAAGCCAGATTGAGGCTAAATGTTTTGCGTACAGGAAATCAGTAGATAACAATCACAATCACAAACTCCCAACTTCCAGTACTACAGTATGAACTTTTAATTAGAAGACCTTCCTTCTCTTCCTTAAACCCCATTACTGAAGGAGAGGCAGAGTCAAGGATCAGTTGACCACCTCGAGCCTCCTGGACAAACTGACAGCAGCACAGGGCCCTTGAAAAAAACGGACAGCCCTTTCAGGTGCAGCCAGTGAGTGACCAGACCAGAGGAATGACTCCATGCTGCAGGGAAGCTGCATGAAGCCCCTGGGCCACCAGGCAGCCAAAAATAAGTATTTTGGGGCCTTAGATGGTAGCTTTGCCAGTGTGCTGTTAAACCAGGATGGGAAACCTTTTGCTTGAGAGCAGATGCTCATCTTTTCATTTGTATTTAAATACTGGAGGTCCAGATTGTGGCAACAGGGATGGAGGCCACCGAGAAGGGTGCCAAGGCCACTCCAGGTCCTAGACCCCTTGAATAGTCTAATGCTGCTGTTAGGGGAAGGACTGTGGTGTCAGACAGCAAAGACCAGGGCGTGAGAGCCCCAGAGTCTGTGAGGGTAAGACCAGGGGTAGAGGGACCCAGAGTTCACAAGGGCGAGACCAAGGGGTCCAGAGGACACTAGGATGAGACCATAGCATGTGAAAGGGCAGTAGGCAACACAGCAACACAGTGATTTTTGGCAATGTGAGGCTAATAGCAGAGTAGGTATGTATTGAGCAAAGCACTATACAATTCCCTAGAGAAATGTTAGGTGGTATATTCTAGACCACTATATGCATAATGATACTAGACACCTAGGACAAAGAGACAAACATGACCACACAGCAAATGACTGAGTTAATATTTCCAAACAAACCAAAATACTTGGAAGGGTAGAACTCTACTTTCCTGCCTTAAGAAACAAAGAAAATACTGCCTAGGAAAGCACATAAAATAGCAGAACAAAAATATACTTAAAAAAAAAAAAGCATAGATCAAGAAACAGTTAATTACATAAGCACAGTCTTTATTTTATATGTGCAGGATTATGAGCCTTTACAGTTCTATTATTTTACATGGATGCACTTACAGTTTGATTATGAATTACACCAAGAAAGCAGGATGAACAAACCTGTGAAGGGACAGAAGATAAGGCAAGGCTGAAGAGAGCCTTTTTTTCCCTTTTAAGAAAACTAAATTAAAGCTACAACAGCAGATTCTGAGAGAACAGAATTATAGTATTAAAATTGAGAATGCAAAGTTTTACATGCTAAAGGGATCTTTCCTATATCACACAATTCCTAACAACTTGGCCAACTATTAGAATATTTTATAATATTTTCTTTGAAATATTTCTTATATATATTTTTTTTAATTCTGCACATACACTTTAAAAAAACTGCTCCTGGATCTTTATACAGTAGAAGCTCTGTTATCCAGCATCCCCCGGGAATAGGGGATACCGTATAACAAAATGTGCCAGTTAATTAAGCGGCCTGAACAGGTGTCCTTGCCTGTTCAGGCCGCTGCTTCTCCCACCGCATCCAGGGCATCGCTACCCTTCCCGCTGCATCGCTGCCCCTTCCCGTGGGCCCTGCAGGCCCCACAGGACAGGGAGGCGGGCCCTGCACAGGCTGCTATGGCCTGGGCTGTGGGGGCTCGGCAGCGCAGGCTGCCTTGCCCCAGGCCATGGGGGCTCAGCAAAACCAGAAGTGCTACGGTGGACACTTCCAGTTTCATTTTACCTTACAAGCAGGCATGCCGGTTAATAGAGCATGCCAGCTTGTAAGGTGCCAGTTAATGGAACTTTTACCATAATAGGAATTTAACATATATTGAAAGAGAAATTAAAAGGTATTTTGGAGGGAGGAAGAGACGGCATTATACACACTGGGTGCGTCTGCACAAGTTGCTTACTGTATAGTAGCTTAATAACACTGTGCAGTAGTTTGCCAGTCAAAAACCATGTTAATAAGATACTGTGCGGTATTATTAAGCTACTGCATTCATGAAAAAATCATGCACCAGCACTAATGCACAGTACCTGTAGTTACTGCACAGTTAGTTAGTACTTCGTTAAGCAAGTAAAGTATTAAACTAAATGCACAGTAACTACTGCACATAAATGTGGAGACATGCCCACTAAGTTCCAAAAATTACTACAAGTATCATTACTACTTAGTTTTATAATGAAACGTGAGGACTGAGATACGTTCATCTTCCTGTTTCTGGCAAGCAACCACCCAGCTAAACCCACCTTGACAGTATGTCTCCTCTATTTGCACATTACACCAAGGAAAAAAGACCATGCAGGAAAAAAAGACCATGCAGGAAAGAAAAAAGCCACACTTATTTCTTGCTTCTCCCATTCACCTCCCTTTGATGCCCAGATGAACTTATCTTCTTTGCAACATTGCCACTAGCAGCAAAAGTGGCTCCACAAGACCCAGATGAGCTAACTGGAATTCATAGAACTCAGATCATGCTGCATGGTTTGAGACAACAACACACCATGTCTTGACTGGTGAATCTACTCTGGAGGCCCTGCTTAATGCTATTGTGACAGGTGTATTATCTCAAAGCTGGTCAGAATGCCAGGGAAGTATGCCCACCTGACTCACCTGCCATGTCTTTATGCAATAGAAAGAGTTATTTCTATGCAAGAGGCTGCCTTTTTTATGCCCTAATGCCCAGAGCCAACTATATGGCTCTGACCTTCCCTCTACCGTGTCCCATGTCTCACAGATGTTACTGCTATTGTCAGCTCTGTGCACCACTGTTGCTGGGCCCTCTGGCCCCTGTGTCTCTGCACCACCCAGGCACCGGGTTTTCTGGTGCCTGGCTCTCTGCACCACTGACTTCTGCCTCTGTGCCTCTCTCAGGTGCCTGGCTCTCTGCACCTCTCCTCAGTGCCTGGCTCTGCACCCATCTCTAGCCTCTCTCAAGCACCTGGCTCTGTGCTTCTCTCTCTGGAGCACCTATGGCTCTACACACTAGCATGCCCCAATGAGGCCTCCTCCTCCCCTATTAGCCTCATCCCAATCACCGGTAATAAATTATAACACAAAGAGAAGCCCCTAGGCTACAACATAACAATATAAAGGAGACTGTGTTCTGCCCCTTTAAGAAGGTAAAACCTCCACCCTTAAGAAAGCATGCTCCCCTAGTCCTGGATTCCTGGAGGAGTTCATGGAGTCTTACTGCATTTGAATCGTAAGTAGGCAGCACCAGAATTCAAGTAGCTCCCTTATGCAAGGGCTCCTTCCCCTAAGCATTGCCAGAGACAGAGAGTGCCTATGCTGGCTTCAGCCCTGAGCTTATATGTTCCTCAGGACCTTACCTCCTCCCGGTCATCTGACTGCCTGCAGGTGCTGGCCAATTATTCAATTAGGCTATTGGTCAGACTATGAAGCTCTACCCAGTCTACTTTTAGACTCACCATGTGACTGCTCCTCTATGCCGAACAACACTAAGTCAATTAATATTTGTCTGGCTTACAGGCTTCAGTTCAGTGTCTTCAGTTCCAATTACACTGTTACACATGCACAGCCCCTCTTCCCTTTGCCAGCCACCACTGAAAGATAATAACTTATTCATTGGTCTTCTACTTTATATCCAAAGTAGCTCTCTATACATGTGGATAGTTCTTGATAGACTTTGCATATCAGCCCCAACATAGCTAAGTGTCCCATAATAAAGTGACTGGTTGTGTACCCTCATCACAATCCCAGAAAAGAAATAAATCCCTTTGCACTCAGTATTTAATATAAAAATGAATGGAGAAAATGAGTCATATATAGTTTTAATAAAAAATAACGCATTTTCCATGTTCTCCATCCTTTTGTGTACTGGTATGCATCTCAAACCCATATGTTATTCTCCTATTTTTTTAAAAATAGCCTTAAGTAGTAAGAGCTATGTCCTGGCCTTAGGGAAGTCAAAATTCTATCACTTTATTTTATCTTCTACATGGGCAAGAGACCTCAAATTCCCATTCCAAGAATAGTAATTCTTGAAGGGTTTTTTTCTAAAATGTTTCTCTATGCTATGAATATGAGCATAATGGCTTTGGCATTCTTAAAAGCATATAAAAAGGTGGTTTCTAACAACACAAGGAGACAGAGAGATTTTTCTGAAAGCATACTGATAGAGACATCAGTTGTTTTACTCTGACAAGTGTAGGGACCATCTTAGATTTCTGAGGTCAGAGGAAACCAATGATGGCTGAAATAGGAAGATGCCATATCTTAGGATGTCCTAGGGCATATTGATAGTTCGGGGTTTGTTCAAGTCACAAGTTTGCCAGTTAGCCTACAGACTAATTTTTTTTTTTATAAGGGGTGGAAAAACCCACTTCCAAACCTACAACAATCTATCATTAAGTATAACAATGTCAATTTTCAAGCATTCATTTTCTTCAGGAGATGTAGTATTATGTATTTCTTTTGTTATCTTTTCAGCAGCTGTGCAGTTTAACATGCAGCTTTTCTGTCTTCATGATCAGAGAAGGATATGTTTATTCATTTTCTTAAAGAAAAGTATTTTTAGCTTGACTGGTCTCTAAATCTTCACTCCAAACCAAAAACCAACTCAAACCAAAATTACATTTTTTAAAATCTATTACCTAACTCCAGAGGTAGTGGTAAATGTGGAAAACATACATTATATAAAATTAAAACATAATCCACAAAATAGAATTCAGGTATGTTGCCGGCACAAGGTGCCCGGGGGAGGCAACAATTGGGTTCATTGCCCGGTGTGCGTCGCGCCAAATAAACACACTGGGGGAGAAGCAGACAGAGTTTATTTGAGCTCAAGTAAAAGGCACAGGGAGACTGTATTGTCTCAAATCCTGCACACCTAACCCTGCAACAGCGAGATCTTTATACCCCGGTCAGTTTCACTGTCAGTGATTTTCCACCAGCTGGCCCCCCCTCTTTCCCCCTTTCCCTCCTCCTTTCTCTCTCCAAGCGGTGCCCTTGCATTCCACAGATAACAGTTTTAGCTCGCCTGCTTTCCAGAAGGACAGGAGTTTGCAGGCGCCAGAGAAAGGGTTGCAAAGGTTGGGCAAGGGGGGGCTTTGGCTCTCTGAGCCTGGAGCAGAAGGACTTCCTCGACACTCGTGGTCTTCCATCCCTCTGAGTTACCCAGGGTTATGCCCAGTGTCACCAACAGGTATTAAAGACCATAAAACTTAGTAAGTTCAGCATCATAAATTAGGCCTATCTTCACATAAAATAATACAAAAATATTACCAAGGCTGCTGGACATTTCTTTCATTACTGGAATCTGATGCTTTATTTTGTTGTTAAAGATCACCTGACTATTAATCTGGGTCACTGTCAATTAGTCAACCTAGTTTCAAGTTCTCTCCTTCAGATAATTTCTACTTGGCTCCTGATTCAGTAGCTGAATCCCAGAACAGTGTTCAGATAGATCTTCCTTTCTACTCCTACAGATTTTACTATAAATAAGCACTGAAACACGTAAAGTTCTAAAAGTGCAGCATATGCTAAATGTCTCCCCCACCCTTATTATTTTTTCATTTTTAAGCTACCTTTGCACTTCTAAATCCTAGGTAGTTCTGGAGATGACAATACCGAGATGCACAAGAACACTGTTATTTCACTAATTTTATCTAACAAAAAAATATAAGCAATTTCACATGCCTACAAAAACAAACTTTTCTAAAGATATTGTGCCCAATTTTTCAGATTTAAGCTGACACCTGAACTTTTGTGCTCTTATTTAAAGTGGATTTCTGAAGCAGGTTTTCCCAAAACTAATTTTGTTACATCTGCAAAGAATTTCCTTCTACAAAGAAAGCAGTAAATAATTTTGTTCATTCTTATTCACCTTGTAGGCTCATTTGTTGATTTACCATATAATTAGTAAATATTTCAGAGAGCTAATTTACAGCTCCATTAGTATCCTTCTAAGTAGCCTAATGGCCCATCTCACCTTGAGGTGCAGTTTCCCAGAAATCTCTGCACCGATCTCCTTGAGACTTGGCAGGCTTCATCTCTTCAGAAGGGGATACCATCCCTGCATGTTTCATCCAAATCAGGCAAGGAATGATAAAGTTATAGGCAGTTTTGTGCTTCCCCATTATAGCCTATGGGCGAAATGTCGAAACAGCATCGAAAGAGTGAAACAGTTTCGACAAAACGAAACAGACCAGTGCTTTCAAAATGAAACGAAACTCAAAATGAAACACTGTTCCGTCAAACTGGAAGTAGAAGTGGAATGGTGCTGTTTTGCACAGCCCTATTGTGCAACACCTACATGACAACAGGAAGAGAGTTTAAATGACGTTTTATACCGATTCCGTACCATTTACTTCTAGACTTATGAAGGTGGCCTAAAACAAAGGTGACCCAGTTCAATGAAACCTAAATATTGCACACACCTTGTAGTATGCTCAGTGTTAATGGCTGAGCAGACTAATAGAATCAGAACACTGATGCCAGGGGTCACTTCATCTGCCTGTCAGTGACAAGCCACTAGATTTCTTCTATCCTATTTGTACCAACAAATTCTCCCACTGTCCTTCTCATTGTGTTTCACTCATTCTAACAAGAGCTAGTACCACAGATTCTCTTGTCAAGTCACTTCCTAACCACCAAGCCCAAATTATTTCCTTAGATCATGAATGCACAAAATGTAACTCCACCTACAACTAACAGTCCTTCCCAATTCTATCCAAATTATCAGATGCTTTAAAAGCTACCAGCCTGCCCCTCTGGGAAAGAAAAATAAAAGCAGGCAAAATTCTGTTTACACTTATGCTAGGCCCAAAGTGCTAATTAATGTACATGGAATAAGAATGGGCTAGTTTAAGTCAATATTTAAGGAAAAAAAATATTCCTCTTTTTAGTAAAAAGAATGTGAAATTCAAAATTTTTCTCAACTAGCTGTATTACATGAAAACATTATTGCTATTTTATTCCTCAGAGATAATAAACAGTATTAAACTCTTACATCTCAGATGTTTTCTCTTCTGAAAGAATGTGTGTATTTGTACACTAGAGAGAGGCACAACAAAGCTGGTTTTAAAAAGACAAAATGACCTACTCCTTCCTCTCTCGCTTTTCTATTGTAGATATCTGCATGATACAGATGAGATTTCTAAGGACAGACTTGGAACTATTTTTATACTTCCCAGCACTGCATGCCATTCATTTGAATTCTGTGTACTGCTTCTGCTTGGTGTTTATAATTCTCAAGCTGAGACTGGCCCAAACTTATACCAGTCAATGTTATCACAGTGCTCAGCAAATATCCCAAGAAATAGCACTGCCTTGTTTCTGTATTTTTTATCAGATATAGCTTTTGTTATGATTTTATACTTATACACGTTTGTTACAAATAAAAATACAATTAAATTTTTTTAAAAGGTATTTCTGCAGTAATCAATGTGCTGAGGGAAAAATTTTGTATGAAATGAATGACAAAGCAAAACAGAGTTTTCAAATGTTATAATTATTAGCATATGACTATACATAACCCTAATCTTACACACCCATTTAGGTTCCTAATAAATATATGCTTGCAAGTAAAATTCACCTTTGCAAGAACACTGTATACTACATATATTCAATTTAAGCACCAAAAAGCGTGGCTTAAGAGTATGATTCATGATGTTCTGCCACCCTACAGTGATATCTTTCTTCTCTGCATCCAGATCTACCTAAAATTTCTCCTTGCTTTTGTTAAAGCATGTAGTAATGTTTGTTTCTCAGCACCAGTGATTGCAAATGTTGATGTGAGTGAACCCACTCAGACACGTTGCTGCTCACATTAGACATCATTCTTTTGCATAACCTTTTGAAAGTTTAGACACTATCTAGGCCTAGAAAGGACTACATAGATTCTTGCTGCCTCCCCTCCAATTCTCATCTAATTTGCACAAGAAAACCTTGAAAGAATGAGCCTCTACTGCTTGCTTAGGTAGCTAACTCCGATGACCACTTTCCCAGACTGTTAAAAATGTTTCTTGACATTTCCTAGGATATCTTCCTAGATGATAACCTAATATTTCCTCTCCTTAATTCTGGAAATATCACATTTAATTTCAATGGGAGTTTACAATTACTTTATTCCAAACACTTTATCTTGGAGAGTCCTACCATAAATTGAACTTAAATGAGCAGTAATGCAATTTGCTTAAGATGTTTCTTTTATTAATAATGGTAAAATAAAGACAAGCATGCTGCAATTTCCTAACAGTTTTTGCTTAGACTTACAGAAAAAAGATTATAGTTTCTATTTTTGTTTTTATTAAATAATACGCTCATATTTTTCCTGTGTAGTGTGCACACCAGGAACAATTTCCTGACATCGATAGAATATATATTTTCAAGGGAAATGGTGAAAGTTCCCCTATTTGAATCATGTAAACTGAACAGACCAAAGACATGATACAGGGAAGAAATCCTTCACTGGCAGGATAACATAATTTGTTGGTTCCATTGCTAATTTCTATAATTCTCTGATTATATATGGGTTTCTCTCGACAATGACATTTTTATTAAATCCCTTACATAACCCTCTGGAACTCCGGTACCACAACTGGAATTCAGAATTATACAAAATTACACAGATGCATGGAAAAAATGCAATGAAAAAGTGTACTGGCAAATTATTGGACCACAATTACACATGGTAAAAAAAAATGGTAGTTCAAAAATTGTCTCTCAATTCTCTATGCACAAAAATAAATTTTAATTATTTAAATTTGTAAGACGTACTGTAAAAACCTACTCCCATTAAACAGCTCGTTGTTCATAAACAGAACAGTGTTTTTAAAGGAAATAAGGCTCAGTTTTAATAAATCTGGAGGCTAGCAGATGTTTCCTACTATCCTAACAAAACAAGTTCATGAACCATCTTTACCCAATCAAAAATGCTCAAAAGTTATTTCCATGGAAAAATACATTTGCTTCAACTAACTTTGAAAAGTTAATTAAATTCAAGACAACCCCCTTGTTTTGAAACTGCAGCTGTTACTAAAACAAATTTATTTTAAGGATGTAATTCTTTCTTAGTAGTGAATATCATGTTTGGGTTTGGAAGGACATAGCAGGAAAATACTGTTCATGCTCGAAAGAGGTAAGATGTGTTACTAATGACAAAGAAACAGTAAGCATGCATTATGTCTGCATTTGTTTTAAACTGGCATATCCTATTCAGTTAGGCATACAAGTCTTTTCTTTTCTCCCCAACTATTTCAACAAGCACAAATGAAAGCCTCAGAAAAGCTCTAACCCTTTACGCTTTCTGCATACATATACACAGCAGGAACTGTTTTTTAGGGCCATGCGAAATTTCAACAGCTGTTTTGTTTCAAAGCTGTTCTGACGCATTTGGGGCTCGAAACAGCGAAATAGAAACAAAACAAAAGGTTTCAAAACAGCTTGGAAACTAAACAAGGGCACTCAAAAAATTTCAAGTTTTGAAGCCAGGCTTGCTTGCAACTAAACAGAAACTAAGGAGAGGAAGGAAGAACTGCTCTGATATTGACATCTACTACCAGTGCATTTCCCTAGCTCTTCCCAGGGGGTGCGGGCCCCCAGTCTGCACATGGGATTTCAGCAGGCTGCCACTGCAAGCTGGGCCCAGTAGCAGCTGCTTGGCGCACCCCGGGCCTAGCACCAGGAAGATTGTGATGCTGCTGCTGGCTCCAGCCTGCAGCAGCAGCCTCCTGAAACCTGGCACACAGATCTGGGGCCTGCGCCCCCCAAGAAGAGCTGGGGGAATCGAACTGGGAGCTGGGGAATCAAGCCGGGAACCGGGGGAACGTCCAGGTTCAGTTCCCGGTTCAATTCCCCATCTCCCCAATCTTTCCCCCAGCTCTCTGATCACTTCTCCACGCTCTTCCCAGGGGGCACAGGCCCCCGGATGATGTGAGATGACAGGAGGCTGCTGCTTCCAGCTGGAGATAGCAGAAGATCTGGATAATTTCACCAGCCAGCAGCAGCAGCAGCCTGCTGAAACCCCACGCACAGATTTGGGGGTCATGCCAGGAAGGGCTCGGTGAATGATCAGAGAGCTGGGGAATCAAACCCAGAGCTCCGGCTGACAGGTGAATCTGCCCCAGCTCCAGGACAGCGCGCAGTGCCCTACCAAGCCTCACTGTACTCTGCAGGGGAAAAGAAGAGACCCCGGTGACAGAGAGTAAAACCCCAGGGTTGGAAGGGTGCTTGCAAGCAACCGACCCATCGCCGAAGCTACACAGAGCCACACAGGGATCCTTCTTCTCCCAGTGTTTCCAGAGGGGAGGAGGAAGGAACGGGCAGAGCTCCACTATAGAGAGACTCGGAGCAGACAAAGGGGAAACAACTAGAACCAGAAGTTCCTGAATCCAACACAGTGAGAAAGGGAACAGCTGACAACATCCAGGAGGCTGCAAGGACACCTCTTCCGGGAGTCAGCTCTAGTGAGAGAGCAGATGCGGAAGAAGCCAAGACAAAGCAGTTTGCAGGTAACCTGAAGCCTCAGCAAAGCAGGACTAAGAAGGAGGTACCGTAAAGACCTGAATAGAAGGACAGATATAAGTTAACTTTGTTTTCTCCACCTGGGAAAAGAGAAAGAATCCTCCTAGACACAGAGCAATATTGAAGAGTAACTATCTGTACATAAGCTGGGAGGCTGTTTAAACAAGTCAGTTCATTTTCTAAAGCCCTGGTAGAAGCCAATCAGGACTAAGGTGGTGGTGACTTATTTGAGTCAGAGGCATAGGAAGGACTCTGATAGACTCTGGCAGATCATATGGACTATAAATTAATACCTGGTGGAACAGGACAGGGTACAGGGGTTGGTGAAGCCCTCTCTATACTAAGGCAGACATAAGGACCAGTTGTGCAAGAAGCTACACTCCCAGACATTTCTTCTTTTCTCCCTTGTCAGCAAGCTGTGGCAGGTGAGAGTGTGGGTGTGTGGAATATTGCATCAAGAAAGGTCCTGGCAGTCTTCAGCCAGGCAGCTGAAAAGCAACGATTGCCTTAGTAGAAAAAAACAAAAGGAAAACCTTACCGAGAAGGTGATAACCATCCAAGATTAATTGATACTTAAATTGAAGTGAGACTGACATCAATTACACTTTAACATTTTTCAGGAACACCAGAACAATGGTGCAGCTGCCATATGGGTGCCAGGCAGGGGGGTGATCCCCACTGCTCCCTGTGCCCAGAGACCACAATCACTGCTGCGAGAGCCAGTGACTGCAGACTTTTTTGTTGTTTTTTTTTAAAGCTCTGCACACTGGCTGTGGAGCATGCAGATAACAGCATGCTGCCACTGCCAACTGGGACCAGAGCCAGCACCGGACTCTGCCCACCACAGCCAACGCCGAGCACTGGGAAGAATTCAGTACTTGAGCTGGCTCCAGCCAGCAGCGGCAGCCTGCTGCCATCCTGCACACAGATCCAGGGACCCATGCTCCCCGGGAGGGCTGCGGGGCTGTGTTAGACTCCTCCCAGGGGGAGCAGGCCCCCAGATCTGCATACGGGAATACAACATGCTGCAGGTGCCAGCAAATGATACTAGTTTTGCTTTGAACAGATCGAGGTGCAGGTTTACAAACCCCCCTGGCACCTGTCTCATTGAAACTTGGCTGGCTTCATGCCCTCAGAAGGGGTTACCATCTCTGCAATTTTCACCTGAATCAGGCAAGAAATTACAAAGCTATAGGAATTTTCGTGATTCCCCATTATAGCCTATGAGTGAAACGTCGAAATGCATAAAAACAGCGTTGAAACAGTTTCAATGAAACAAAATGGAACAGTGCTTTGAAACAGCAAAATGAAACACTGTTCCTTCAAAATGGTGAAACGGAAGTCGAAATGAAATGGTGCTGTTTTGCACAGCCCTACTGTTTATTGGCCAGCTTGCTGTATCTTAAGGAATTTGTAACATAAAGGAACAGGGATACAGGTATGTGCAGTGTCTTACAGGGACTGACCCATGGACTACAGTACACCACTCTGAGTTCCTGGCACCCCTTCCCAATTCAACCTACTTCTGGTTTGGCACTTATGTAGAGTCTTGCTAGGGAGTGATTGGAGAAAAGACTTCTGGCTATCTCTGCAATGGTAACACTGTAAGGATCTTCCACCAGCTAGATCTATAGAGCTTCTTATACCATTCTGGGCCAAAAATGTTAGAGAGGGACTGAGGATCTTGTCCTAGTTATTTTTCATAAGTTTCATTTAAGATTTTACTGTTATTAGATACCTGTGAGGTTTAATCATCTCTGCACTAGACATAAGTTTTGGATACAAATACAGATGCACAGGAGGAGGGAGGGAAGGAGAGAGACAGGGAGAAAGACAGAGAGACAGAGTATTTAGCTGTGTTACTCTGGTTCAGGTAGTTTAGAAGGTGCATTGATGTAGATATAGATGTATGCACCTTTTATATACACACACGCACAGTTGTTATTTGTAGTACCAGGTGAACTCTTTTAAGTAACTAGAGTGTATTTTATCAGCCACTTAGATTTGTTCCTTTAAGGCTAAGTATAGACAGTCAAAAAGCCCCAGACTGAATCAATTCAATCGTTGCAAGTTAGTTTAAGTGGTGTAGATTGAACCAATAAGTAAACAAACAGACATTCACTTTTGATTCCAGAAATGCAGCTATATGCCTGCAAGTGGCCTGGACCAGCTTGAGCCAAGGCGTGTCTGCCCACCCTTCGTGGGGGGATGGAGTTGCAGAGAGGAGCAAAGCATCCTGGGATGTTGGCAGACTGTGACTTAACTTGAATCTAAAGGGGATCTGGGACAGAAGTTCAAGAAACTGATTTAACTTAAATCAGCTAGGTCTGACACTACATCCATTCAGGTTTATCTCAAGCCAGTTTTGGCCATTTTGAAAGCGGTTTCTATGCAATGAACTTTTGCTGTGTTAAATTTAAACCAGTTTCTGATTACTTATACCAGTTTATATGCAATTTCTGTCCCCAGCTTCAGTGCTTCAAAGGGAATATTTACTATCTGTAACTAGTAAATATTCATCATCAACATTAGTTTTTAACAAACTCTAGAATGTTGGATGAAATGTATCCTTTGGAAGAGTCCTGTATCATGGCCTCCATGCTACGGAAACCTTGCAGGATCTCCAATGAGGCAGAGCAGCTGTAGGGAAGTGAAAGCACATCTGTACTCCTTCAGTTCTGAGAAGGAGGAGGTTTGTACAAAATGGCAAACAGGAAGCATGAGGGCTGGGCCAGAGGAAAGGTCAGTTAAAGCTACAATTACCTGGGATTATCAACATAATAGTAAAATGGCTGGCAGGTACAAAGTTAGTCCTAATCTTTTATTCACTGTTAATTTTTTTTAAGTCTCCAAATCGGTTAAACGGATAATGTTCGCCACCTTGTATTTCTGTCCTCCCCTCCTTGGTTCCAGTATGTTCTAAATCAACCTGCCATGTTTGTTCCTTTAAACAGAGACTGATACATTTTACAAACTTTTCAAAAGACACCACAATGAGGCCCTGCTCCTGACGGAGACCTCTCCATACTACTGTTAAACCCTTGGCAGACACTTATTGTACGATTAGTGTGTTAATCATGGGATAAATTGTAACATGCCACACTTTCCACCAACTTGCCATGCCATATAATGGCAAACCAGCTATATCTAATGTGGAACATCTTTGTAGCCGGTTTGTACCATGCTTTAATTTGAACATGGACACATCACTCCTCAGCCCTGAGTTCCTAAAGACCCAGCAGACATATAATGGAATCTATGAAATTTTATTCCAGATCCCAAAAATCCCACATCCTGCCATGCCAAATCTTGAACATCTGACATAGCAAGATGCACGATTTTTGGGATCCGGATAAAATTTGTCAAATCCCATCACACAATTAAATTAACATGTGCCAAGGGCTTAATGCATATGCTAACAAAAATTCTAATATAATAAAGGCCTTAGCCTGTCTGTCCATAACACTTTTGGCCAACTGTGCATGCGCCACCGAAATGAGGGGCAGTGATTGGCTGCACAGGCCCAAGTTTGAGCTGTTGTCAGGGAAGTTTGTGGCGGTGGTGAACATGCCCCAGCTGCCCAAACAGTGGGGTTTCCCCATGTCTCACTGCCTGAGGACAACAGTGGCAATGCCCCCCTGCTGGCTGCCCCTGCCGCCCTCCAGAACAGCCAGCAGGGAGAGGGAGACAGTGGGCAGGGAGAAAGCGAGGGGAGTGGGGCAGGGGGAGGTGAAGGGAGGGTCACAGTGGCAGCTGTTGTTGGGGCCAGACGATGGGGAGGGAGGGAAGTGGGGAGAGGTGGGGGGGTGTCATGGTGGCAGCATTCCCCCGTCACCAGGGCCCAATAGCTGGCAGGGTAGGAGAGGCTGTGAGGAGAGAGAGAGGAGAGCGGAGAGGGGAGGCAGGGGAAATCCCGCTGCAAGGTGGAGGCAGATGGGGGAGGGAGGCCCCCGTCCTGGAGGAGGCGGCAGCAGTGATGGGAGTCTTTACATGGCTGGCCCCGAAGGGTGAGTGGGGGATGAGAGGGGGTCATGTAAACACTCCCTGAAATCTGTCATTCTTGAGGGGCAATTAGGTAGTGATTATATAATTTGATAGCAATAATTTGATTACAAAGAGGCAATATTAGTAGTAGATATGTGAAAGAGATTGATTGCTTGGGGCATATTTTGAGTTTGTCCATCAAATTCATTTATGGCAAAATGGACCAGGCAGAGCTTGGGTGCAGTATTTTTCTTTCACCCAATAATCCTATTTGCCCTTTAAAATTAATCTTAAATGTTCTCACGCTGTCAGCATTTTTAAATGAAGTGCCAGCTCAGAACTAATTGGATTTGCCAGACAAATCACAGCTTAATAGTTTTGTGAACTGTTAACAACTGTGAACAGTTATTGAGTTAAAACATGTTAGGATGTAGACATTACTTCCAATAGAAAATTTCTAACTTAAAATACTTTGTAGAAAGACATAATTTGTTCTCCATTTCAAACCCAAACTCTTAGCGGTGCTAAGGGATAATACATAAGACACACTGCACAAATGAGCATTTTCAGTTATTTTATAATTTGAGTTCACCCATTTTCACTTCTTTTACTCAATTTGCTTTTGCCATGAAAATATATGCTCTATTCTTCATTGACCTAACAGAGACTTGGGGCTCAATGTCTGTTGTTCTCATACGCACTTAAATATCTCACCATCTGTTTTTTCTGTCCTAGTCATAACTGTTAAGATCCGATTGTAAAAATAAGATGCAGTGGAAGAGAGCCAACATAATATCACATGATGAAATACCATTTAACTAGCAAGCTAGTAATAATCATTTACATTTCCACACACAGCTTTTAGTTTACTTAAAGCTTTACAACACGTGAAGTACATAAATAGTATTATCCTCAGCAGGGATTCTTGATTTTCTCTGTTTAAAAAAAAAACCAAAAAACAAAAAAAGGCAAATTATCTGATTAAATCTCCCAAAATCCATTTTTCCATGATTAAAATGAAACACCAATATATACAGGTATCAGTTGAACACAATGCTTTATTGATATATTTACCATTTTAAAGCAGTTTGGAAGCTTACCAGTGTCTCAACTGCTATAATAAAACACATTCTAAATGCTTATAAATTTTGGCGTTTGATTTTGACTTTTTTTATCACGGAAAATCAGAGTTCCCCCCTGCCCCCTTCACTCATCAGGATGCAGGTCCTGCTGCAGCTGTTCCCCTCCACCACTGCTTTGTGGCACTGAAAAGCCCTGATATGCCAGTGCCCTGCCCATGCCATTGCCTCTTACTCCTGACCCCCTGACCCCCAGCCCTGCTTGTGTCCCTTACTCCCCACCCACAGCCCTGCTGGAGGGGGCCCCCAGCTAACAGGACTTTGGAGCCAGGGACTCAGGTCTGCAGGCCCCTGCCCCCCACAGCCGCAACTAAACTCCGGTTGCCACCCAAGGGAGGCAGCAGCTGCTACAGCAGAGCAGAGCACAGAGCTCGGCTCCCCCTCCAACATGGACAGCACAGCTGGAGGAGAACTTGTGGGGGTGGGGGGTGGATGCAGGCTACCTGCTTTGGGTTCAGGACTCCCTGTCCTGCTGCCCTCCCCCAGGGCCTCTGCAGCTGAGCAGGCAGGACGCAGCATGGCAGGGCAAAGCAGTACCGGGCAAAAAAGCTTGTTACCGCTGCTGCGAGCTCTGCACCACCATGGCAAGGTGCCCCCTACCTGGCCAGCAGCAGTGAGTGACACAACTCCTTGCCACCACACTCCCTGCTGCAGGGGCTGCTTTAGCTTGGCAGTACGGGGCTTGCAGCAGTGGCACCAAGCTTCCCTGCCCCACTCTGTCCTGCCATGCCAGTTCCCACCTGCCGGGCCATGGAGGCCCCAGGGGGAGGGCAGTAGGTTAGGGAACCCATGTCTGCAGCAGGCAGCCTGCACCCACTTCCATGCCGAGCACAAATCTGAGGAGCACGTGACTCCTATTACCACCCTCAGGCTTGCACACATCAGTGAGGAGCCAGCCCCCACCCCAGACAAGCCACCTGCAGCTCCGTCCTGCTCACTTCTCAGGCCCAGCAGCTGCATATTCCAGCCCCAGGCCCCAAGCCCCTAGCCCCACTCACCATCCCAGCTGGGCAGCAGCCCCAGCTCTGCCCAAGTTCCTCCCTCTTTCACTACAGGGGTCTCAATTCCCCCTCCCTCCCAAGACCTGCAGGAGCTGCTTTCCAGGCTGTCTGGTAGCCATACGCATGTGTACATGCACATGGCACCCCCTACTTGGTCGCCCTTTTCCCACTCTCCCCAGCCCCTTGCAGGCTGGAACTCTGCCAGCCTGCAAGGGGAAACCTACCATTTCCTATGTTTTTCTCCTTAAAATGAGAAAATCTGGGTTTTTCTCCTTAAAATGAAAAGATCCAGGTTTTATCACATTTTTGTGGCAAACAGAAAACCCAGATCCCTGATCCTCAGACTACCAAGGAAAATTTGCATACAAAAAGTTTTCCAAGCACATACAGGAAAAGAATAGAAAAGACAGAGACAGAACTCAGATCTTGCATCTCCCTTTGGTTTATTACTTGAGTCACCTACCTTGGCTACCTTACTAGATTTTTTTAAGAGGAGGGGCCAGATTCTTTAGTCTCTGCACTGCTGTGATGTCATAAAGGTAATACAAACTGCCATGGCACTGATGTGGGCAAATACAAATCTGGCAGTCACAAGCCAATCTAGCTGTCCTAGGTCACCAGACTGACAACAGCCAGCGCAGTGGGATCAGTGGGCTGGGAGTGGTCTGTGTCAGAGTTCCCATACACTCAACTGTCTTAGCAGAGGATCCTTCTGGGAGTTACCACCATCTGAAAGCTGCACCTAATGACTTCACATGGAGTGCCAAACAAATAATCATGTACACAACACATACATGCAAATGTGCCATGCATGTACATTACACCAATCACCTAACCCCTCCCCCCCCCACATACACACCCTTAAAATGGTCAAAGTAAAAAAACTGTAAAGGAATAACTTAAAAAATTCTAACATATATATTTTCTTTTTAAGTAACTTTAAAAAAATATAACCACCCAATTTTGCAACTAAATGGAATCAAGCATTCTCTATTTTTATGAGTTATATAAAGCCTTATTATTTTTTGCTTTTATTTTACATTGTGTCCATATCGCCGAGTTTTTTCTAAATCAGGTGCCTATTTCATTTTGACTTCTAGGAGTCAAAAGCTTCAAAAGAACACATTTTAAATTGTTCAGAATTCTGGTCAAGAGAAACTCCCATCTTTTCTTCTAAATGGGGAAAGCAAAGTAAATCCTGTTCAGGTCACATAAAGGATACACAGAGTTAGGTATGCAATCTTGTACAATTTTGAACTACCTCAAATTGCAGTTACTTTAATGAAGATTGAATACCGTGCATTTCAGAATCAGAATCAATATTAATGAAGGATAGATTCTGACGCTGAATGTTTCTGTGGAAAAATTATACATGGGATTTACTCTCAAGTACCTGCATGTTTCATCCTTGTACAAAAAAGTAAAAAGAAATTAAATAGAAATGACTTCCTGTGGGTGCTTTAAAAAACAGAAAAATATCATGTTGGTATTACTGCCTGCACACAGAAATCAAACTTGTAAATACAGTAAAGAAAAACAATACGTGAATTGAGTATGAAAAACAAATGTACACTGATTTCATTGATGGCCAAACAGAAACAACCCAATATTTTAATTCTTTTTCCATTTTAAGATTGTCAGCTTGTATAATTAGCAACCTGTCAATCTGTGCTAGCCATTATGTAACCAGAACGTGACCTCAGCTACAGAATGACCAAAACTCAATTTTGTGTAATTTAAGTATAAATGTTGTTAACAAGCATGTCATTTGAATAACACTAAAAGCTTGCTTATTGAGAAGTGATAAAAGGGTAATTTACTAAGCTTTTGTTTCATTTTACCTTGTAAATACATGAGGAAAAGCTGTTTGTTGCCTACAAAGTTTACCCTTTGCAAATGAGAATACTCTAAGCACCAAAATCTGTATTTAGGTAACTAAAAAGAAAAGACAAAAATTCTGAAGATACTTAGCAGTCTCATTCACTAATGAATTCAGTAGCAGAGTGGCAATTGACTTCAGCCAAATGTAAAGGTCTAAATATGAAATTTAATGATTTGCTCTAGCCAGCCACGTGACATTTTGGCTTCAAGTTTTATATCTAAGGAAATGTTTATTACCTAGTACCAGCTGCTCATTCAGCATGTCCAGCAAAATGCATTTAAAAACAGATTTCTGGTTCTTGCAATTACCATTTCCAGTATCAGTATCTACTGTTGTTACTATGTTAAAGTCTACTACTACTACTATTATTATTATATATCAGTAGAATCAGTATCCCCTATAATAAATAAATTAATTGCAAGTGTTTACACTGGACATTTCAAAACTCTAATGACCCAGGAATAAAAACCTGGTATCTCTGTATCAGGCAAAAGTAAATGCCTCAATTGGGAAAAGTGAGCAAAAGCACAGGACAGAGATATACACTATTCAGTTCTAAGTCTGAACTTCCCAAAATTGAACAAGTTCAGATTCAGTTTAAGCAAATAAAGAGCTCCTTCCTGACTTGGGAGCCCGGATCCCATTTTAAAACACGAAAGTGACTAAGACTTAGACTTCCAATTCCCCTAAATCCCTTTGCAAAACGGAATACAGGCACTTTAGCAAATTTTACCTTAAAGTGCAGATTTGAACCCAAGGTTTACATCCAGTTTTCGGTTTAGGACAATATATGTAACAATTATCTTGAAGTTGAATTATTTTCAAGTTGTGTATTCCCCTACCTGTTGGCTTGGTCACTCCAAGGAATCCAGCTTTTCCAAGGATTTTAAATACTTTGTGTGCTGGAAACTGTTCCTCTTCTTCCCATTTGTCCACATATGGGTTAATCTCTTTGTCAATAATCTGCATTTGGAAAACATGAATAAGTTTTTTAAAATCAAAGAGGTACCTATACAAATACCTTTGGCAGAATAATTTTTAAAATTGAGACTATTCTATTGTAAAATTGTGATACCCCACAAATTTGCCTGTTAGATACTTAAAACTCACAGTTTCATAGTGCTTAGGGTTGGAAGGGACCTAAACAGAACATAGGTCCGAACCCTTGCCCTGAGCAGGACCAAGTACCAGGATCATAACACCCCAGCCAAACATCTGTCCAGCCTCCTTCTGAAGACCCCCAAGATAGGAGACAGCACCACCTCCCTTGGCAGTCTATTCCAGAGCCTAGCATCCCTAACTGTGAAGTAGTGTCTCCTGATGTCCAACCTGAACCTTCTAACAAATTGTGGCCATTATTCCAGGTAACCCCCAGTGGTGCCCGGGGGGAACAGAGCCTCCCTGGTGAGTTTGTAAATGGCCACCAGATCCCCTCTCAGCCTTCTCTTGTGGAGGTCGAATATATTCAGACCCTTTAGCCTCTCTTCGTAGGGCCTGACCCGCTGCCTCTTGACCATGCAGGTGGCCTACTTCTGGACCCTCTCAATGCTAGCCACATCCCTCTTGAAGTGCGGCACCCAGAACTGGAGGCAGTACTCCAACTGTGACCTGACCAACGCCACACAGAAGGGAAGAATCACCTCCCTGGACCTGCTTGTGGTGCATCTGTAGATGCATGACAAGATGCAGTTAGTTTTACTAACCGCTTCCTCACATTGGTGGCTCTTGTTCATCCTGGAGTTAACAGTGACTCCAAGATCCTTTTCTGCCACTGTGGTGGCAAAAAGGGTGTTTCCCAGCCTATAGGTGTGTTGCTGGTTCCTTCTCCCTAGATGCAGCACCCTGCACTTCTCTGCATTGAATTCCATCCTATTCTCATCCGCCCACTTCTGTAACTTGTCTAGATCTAGCTGGATTCTGTCCCTCCCCTCCAGTGTGCCCACCTCACCCCATATCTTGGTGTCATCAGCGAATCTGGACAGCATGCTTTCCACACCCACATCCAGATCACTGATAAAGATGTTGAACAGTAAAGGTCCCAGCACCAAGCCCTGTGGGACTCCACTGCCCAGATCCCTCCAAGTCGAAAACAACCCGTCCATCGACACTCTCTGGGTGTGACCATCTAGCCAATTAGCTACCCATCTGACTGTAGGCATCAATGCCAGAGTCACCTAGTTTTTTTAAGAGACTGTGGTGGGAAACAGTGTCAAAGGCCTCCTTAAAGTCCAGGAAGATGGCATCCACCTCGACGCCCTCATCCAGGGACCTGATCATAAAAGGAAACCATGTTAGCCAGGCAGGATCTGCCTTCCATGAACCTCACGCTGGTTGCCCCTGAGCATTACCTCTCCTGCTGGGCCCTTGTAGATGTGCTCCTTGATAATGTTCTCAAAGGTCTTCCCAAGGACCAAGGTGAAACTAACTGGCCTATAGTTACCCGGATCCTCCTTTCTCCTCTTCTTGTAAATAGGAATCACATTGACCCTTTTCCAATCCTCTTGTACCTGGCTAGAGCCCCACAAGTGCTCATAAAGCCGTGCCAGGGGCCCCGTTATGACCCCTGCCAATTCCCTCAGCACCCTCGAGTGGAGAGCATCTGGACCTACTGATTTAAATACATCCAGCCCCTCCAAAAGTTCCCTAACTAGGTCGCCCCTGACCCTAACCATGGTGGTGCCTCCCCTGGGTCCGTCTGTAATCCTAGCAGGGGAAATGGCCCCTGTTGGCCAGTCCCTGTTCAGGAATATGGAGGCAAAGAATTCATTAAAGAGATCAGCTTTTTTGTTTGCCGCAATCACCAGACTGCCAAGACTGTCCTGTAGTGGCCCCATGTTACCCGGTGCCTTCTTCTTACTCCCTACGTATTTGAAAAAGGACTTTTAAAATTTAAATCTTAATCTCTAAATCCATCATAATGGCAAAAAATAGTATGATGCAGTGTTTGTTTTAGAAAGAATAAATGTTTTGATTTTACAAGATTATGATTTAGGGAGCTTTGTTGCTTCCAGGGACTTAAAGAATTGGAACCACCCCTATTTTCCAACATGTTTATAATAAGTGGTGGTACAATGGAAACTTGGAATGTCCTCAAATGATTAATTTGTGGGATGCACATAATTTTGGCCACCTGTACAAAACAATTACTTTTAGTACACATAATAACCAGTGACAAAGGCCAAGAGTGAGAGTGTGGTTAACAGATTATAAAAGGCACCACCTCCCTTTACAACATCTGCCTGTTGGTCCTCTAGCCCCCCACAGTATGCTCTTTAATCTTCCCAAGAGGCTGACAAAATACAATTTGGAAATACTGGTCTTCTTCCCAACTTGTGGAGTTTTTGGATCTCTTCCCTGGACAGCTTCTTGGTGACTTGTTAAGAAGCCTCAGTGAGGTGATAGCCCAATCTTTCATCCCAGCTGTTGCTAATTAATCCTACTGAATCACAGCTGGGGAAGTAACTGGTCTGTCTCTTAACACTTTGGGAGCTACTGAATCAGGGATTATGAGCACCATCACACCAAGCTACACCTTAAAAGAACCACAGAAAGGGTCAAAATGAAAGAATTAACTAACCAATTGAAAGGAACTCCTAGGGGCAAAAAAACAAACAACCATCACTCCCAAAGAGCCTGGACCCAGATTTATGGGCCTTCTTAATCTACAATGCTCTGGGTTTCAGGGCACCTATACATGAGCAGTGAGGCTGCTCTGATGTGCTGTAATTAGTGTGGAGAATTCTTGATTAATCAAGTCTGCTGGGATGTGGTAATTACTGTGCTCCAGAAGACTCCACCATTTTGTATATCAGCTTAAAAATGGCAGTGGGGGTGCTTTAACTAAAGCTCATTCAACAAGCTTTAGTTAAAGTGCCCCCACTGCCATTTTTATGTGTGGGGACATTCATACACGAGACGCTCTGGGAGCTTTAATCAGAGCGGCTCATGAAGCCATCTGAATTAAAGCACACAGCCACACCCCCTTGAGCACGTGTACAAACAGGGTTTAGGGACATTTCACATGGGGAACGACCCTGAGAATAGCATTCCCTGAGAAAATCCCACCGTGGGATGCTCACCACCTGCACCATCTCATATGCTGGTTTAGTGGTATTAGTATCATCTAGCTCTGTAAACTAAGAGGATATAAAATTTGGGTTAGAAAGAGATATGGAAATATTGGCCACCTCTTGGTTCATTCTCAAGCTTGTGTTCCATGAAATTATATAGAGAGGCCTCAATGCTGTTCTAAATGGGGATTCTTCCAGCACAAAAAAACCTTGGCAGCATATAGCCAATGTATCTAACACCAATTCACAACTCTCCCTACACTTCAGCAATATGATTTGTGGCAAGAATTTCAGACATTTTGGCAATCCCTGCCCCATGTAATGGACTCTCTGGATCTGTTGCTCTCTAGAACAAGTGTAAACCTACCTTAAAAACACCCCAAATTTGGAAGAGACCCACATACAATAAGGATGAAGCATAAGCTGCCCTTGCTCCAGCTGTTCTTTTTCAACTCATGTAAATAGTGAACCCATTGTATACAGGGCCAATAGATACCAAAATGAAAATGCACAAATACAAGTTTTGCAGTAAAAAAGTTTAAAATGTTTTCTTAATTTAAAAAAAAATCTTTAATCTCTGGATGAGATTTTACTCAAGATAATGCTCTGATTTACTATTCCCAGGGTTTAGCTCTCTTTGCTGTGGCATTTCTTCACAGCAAATAAACAAATCCTGCAGTGCTAACTACTTGCTAATCTGGAAATAAATTTGGTGCCTTCCTAAATCACTAGGCTGAAGAGGAAGAGACCCTGTGGAGTTTAATTTTGAAGTATCTAGTTACTGTACTTTCTTAGGAACATTTCAGTCAGCCTGCTTGCTGCTTCCTTGCTGGCCAAGTAACACTTGGATGGCTCACATTATGCAGCACAAATTATTTTACATTTTATCTCTAATACCATATTCTGAGAAGTAATTATACCGGATGCTTAATTTGTTCAATTATTTATAATATTTCTCATATACAGAACACTGTGACCACATGGTGAGCCATAACAAAGGGAAACTCTACTTCCTGCCTCCCTCTCCCCATGTTGTATATAGGACAGACTTCCACCAAGTTTACAAATTTTCAGTGTCTAGACACTCAAAATACCCAAGATATATTATCTTTGATGCTGAGTTTACCTATAGTGAAGTATGTTTTTATTTAATAGTTTCTTTGTTTGTGAAACTTCAACCAATGGTATGGAGGAAAATGACAGGAAATGACCATTAAGTGCAAACAGAAATCTACTCTAATATTTTCATGGAACTAAGCAAAAGTAAGAAGTAAATGGATTTAGACTGCTTGTGTGCTCTATAGCTATTGTGCTGAGCCCAGTACTGCAGCCATCTGTTTGTAAAGCTCCCTTTGAAGTTGATGGACTCAAACAGAATATAATGTTAGATTTGCTTAAGATGTAAACAACATAACCATAAAATTCAAAAGTGATATATTACAGGAGCATTCTACTAATATCTTGGATAAGTAAGTCTCATATTCCAGATGCCAGTAGGTTCTTTTAACTATCATTGGCCAGTCACTGTGATATCCCAAATTTTGGCTTGTCATAATCTATATTATTGTTGTCAGACTGCTCTTCAAAGCAGAAAGTGCATCTTATTCTACATTTTGTGAAGAGCAAAGCACATGTGAGATACCTAAGGTTATTTTTAAGACTAATACAAGGTAAATATTCTAAATAACCCAAAATACAAGATAAATATTCTAAATAACCCAAAACAAGAGACAACCGGAATATATGAATGCATTTTCAAAGGACTAAAGTCCAGTAAATTTATTTGATAGAATATGGAACAAATTATACATTTTTATTTTTGCGAGGACAAAAATACCTTTTTCTTACAAGTCAAAAAATGAACTGTTTAAGTACCTGATTTGCACCACCAACTAAATATTTTGGTACAAGGACACAAATTTATGCCTCACAGTTGAACAATTTTCAGTTTCTAGTTTCCAGTTTGTGCTAAAATTGAATGGTAAACACTAAAAGTTTTCAAATAACACAGGAACAAATTGCACATGAAGATGACTATTGTATAAGCTAAGCCAGGGGTCTGGCAACCTGTGGGCAGCAGTGAACCTAGTTAATGGAGCTTGGCCTAAGGCAGGCTGCTGCCTGTGACCTATCCGCTGTTGATTCACACCACTGTAATGTGTCATCAATTTCTGCTACAGCTGAATGTCACCGTGTCACTGGTAGATGCTGTAAGGCTTCGGCCCTTTTCTGGTCGGTGCCTTCCACCCTAGCAACATCAAGGTGAGACCGTACTTTGGGGCCACACAGATGTTTCCAAGCACTGCCACAACTTTGATGTTGACAGATGGGGAGGCAGTACCCTGTCAGTGGTCCCAGAGGGGTCGTGACTCAGGTCTTTCTTCGTGGGACTCCAAACCTCCCTTGCCATTTCCACGGCCTGGGATGTTTCAGCTCCCGTAATCTTCCCCAAGATGATATCTTCTCACCCGAGAAGACCGCCACGATTGGGGTCGGGTCTGTTCACCATCAATCTCCCCTGAATCGATCCCTTGTCTTCGGACCAACCTTCAGGTAACTAAACATGCCCCAGCCTGGGATTAACTATGGCTTAGGAAAAAGCCTCAATTCAAAGAGATGTTCAGCGTCTGCCAATGGAGTGCCTGGGACTCTGGCCCCCAGGACCCTTCTGCCTCCCTAGGATGAGAGAAGGAGTTTCGCCTGTCTCTCTGGGTACTCTTCCCAGGTACCAGCAGGCTAGGAGTTAATCACTCCCACCACCTGGCGGAACTTGCCCCTTCCCTGCTGGGCTCTGGGCCAGCTGCTGCCTGCTCTTCCTTCTTCACCAGGCTACCTGCACGGTTTTGCCATCGCTCACCACCCTTCCCCATCACAGTACCTGGACACTCTGGAGCAGCCTGGTCTTGGCCCATGATGGTGAGGACGCTCTTCTCCTCCCCAACGTGACCCTCTGCAGACTTCAGCTTCCTGATCCCGGACCTAGGGTTTTCTCTACTGGGTTTCCTCAGCCGCTGCTGGGGCTTCTTGCCACCCCCTCACTCCACCACTTTTAACAGGCTCTGCCACCTGCGTCTCCCTGCCAGTGTTCCCTCTCCCCCCACCAGCAGCCGGTTTTCCCCTGCTGGCCTTCTCTTCTCCGCAGGCGTTCCACTCTTCTTCACCTGGATCCGCCATCTGTCTCTCCCCACCGGCAGCTGTTCTTCCCCAGCCGGCGTTCTCCCTCTCTTGGTCTGAGCAGCTGGGTTTCTCCCCAGCGGCCTTTTGATGGTCCCGTGCTGCCTTTAGGACCTGCCCCTGGGGCTCGCCGATCCACAGGCTCAGGCAGCTATGGAACTGCCGAGCCTGCGCCTTTTCCCCACAGCTGCCGCTCGTCCCAGACCCTGCCGTGAGAATTAGCGTTTGTCAAGCGGGGTCCCGGGACATGTTGGGAGGGGGGCTTCTGTCTCCCCTCTCACACACACCACATGGCACCCCAAGCTGTAGATTCCCTCTGTTGTCAAATACCTTCACCACCCCAGGTCCACAGGACATATACAATTCCTTTGCAACAGGCTGTACGTTGCCTGCCCTCAACCTAAGCTACAAAGTACGTACAAAGTATTTGACAGCAATTGTTGAGCAGCAGTATTTTTACTGTTAATTATATACCTCACAATAAGAAATGTAGAAGATGAGAGGTGGTAATTTTTAGATCAGTGATTCTCAATCGGGGTGCCCTGGCATCCTGGGATGCCATGAGATCCTATTGAGGGTGTATGGATGACACAGGTAGCTGCAACTCAGGAGAGACACTTCTGGGCATATTCAGTAAGGTGTACTGCCACACCCCACCCCCTTTTACTCAAGCTGCAGGAGGCCAAGGATCCATCACCCAGGACCCTGGCTTCCCCAAGCAGCCAGCCTGAGGCTTGCCCCCAAACTATGGGCTACTCCCCAGGTCCTGGGCTCCCTTCCCCAGGTCTACAGCTGAAGACACAAGCTAATAACAATAAATTTAAAGCTTGCAAAAGAAGGAATAACATGATTTCTCTATAATCAAAAAATGAGGGAAAAGAGCTGGCATTTCCACAAGTATTCTGAATCTAACAAGGAATGCCTTGATTATAAGGCTGAGAACCACTGCTGGCCTCACCTCCCCCCAACCTGTTCCATCCACTCTGCTCCAGGAGCAGGGGAGTGGGAGTGAGGCCAGAGGCACTGGCCTCGCCCCCCCACCCCCCGCTCCATCCCATGTCCCTGCCATTATGTCAGCGCTCCGCCGTGCTGCCACCTCCTGTCCCAATGCTGTATTCGCACTCTGATTGGCTGTTTCAGTCAGCCAATCAAAGTGCATATAAAGCATTATGGACAGACAGACAGACAGAGGCTTTTATAATATTAGAATATAGAAACATGATCTACTGACTCTAGAAAGAACACAGAATAATGACAGCTCAGTGTTTCTACCCAGGTGCAAAGTTAGTCAGGGTGCCTTGGTACTCCCCCAACATCTAAACATGAACAGAAAGGTGTGCAAGCTTCTCAAAATACCAACATTTAAAAAAATACAAATACCAAAAAAACTGGTTTGGGAACCACCACCCCACAAAATATATGTGGTGGAGCACCAGTGGGATGCTCACCAATTAGGGATGTTGCAAGCTCTACGGGAGCTTATTGGCTAAGCAGCAGGGAAAGCCCTTCCCCAGGAACCATTTTAAAGGGGAAGGAGGGTGTCAGAGCACTCATGGTGCTCTGCCACTTTAAGAACTGGGCCAGGCAGCAAGCAGGTGCAGCCCAGTCCTGACGAGCGGCCATTTTAAGATTCAGGCCAGCTGCTACCTGGCACTGAGGAAGGAACATCTCCCGGCAGAGTTGCTGCTCTGGAGACAACATGGAAGTAAAGGCAGGAGCTATGGGGTGGCTTGGAGGCTCCTGGTCCTGGGTATGATTTGAAACTGCACCCTGCTGGGGGATGGGTGGTCTGGTGGGGCTCCTAGTGGCATAAGAACCCTCAAGAAATGCCACACCAGTTACCACCCAGGCGAAAGGTGAGGAGGGGCACCTTAATAACCCCAATCCCCGCTTTAGAGTGGGTAAATGCAACATCAGAGGGAATTAGTGCCAGGCATACCATGTGGGGCATCTGAGCCCAGTGGGGCCAAGGCTCTGCAGAGTGGGTAGTGGAGCCAGTCATGACTGCAGCCACCTAAGCCCAGTGGGGTGTAAGACCCTGCGAAGAGAAGGCGAAGTGTGGGCCAAGCACGCTGAAAAGGGGCACCTGAGCCTGCAGGGGTGTGCAGAAGGGGGCAGAGTATGCATCTCAGGGGAGGTGAAGATGCAGAACTGAGTGCAGAGAGGCACCCGAAGGGCTGCATCAGAGTAACAGAACCAGAGGAGGCCCTGAGAGCAGGAGCGAATGAGTTGAGGCCCTGCAAGTAAGGAGAATGAGTTGAGGTCACGTTAACTTGGGGGACCAAACTAGGTCCAGGTAAGCCTTCAGGTGCCTGAGGCCACAGGTTGGCCTGACGCCGACTGGAGGGTGGCACAGGAGAAGCGGTGGAGAAATAAGTGGGCAAGTCAGCATCCCTGTATGGAGAGCAACTGTGGGGGAGTTACCCGGATACAAGACAGGCAGTCTGCTCAGTATTTTGCGACCCACCCAGCGCTCATTCGGATGAGGGCAGCGGGAAATGCCAAAAAGGCCACATGCTTGCTGGCCACGGAGTGAAGACAATCAAGCCAGAGGACGCTTTGGGATAGGGCAGGGCGAGTGTGGCCCTGGGGAAAAGGAGGGACAGTAAGAATGAAGCCCAGCAAGGGCAGTATAAAAGAGACCGTGTGAGAGATGGTGGAGTGTGAGAGGCCTCAGCAAGAGGGAGACAGTATGTGTGTGGCCCATAACAGGGCAGGTCGTGAGAGGCCTAATACTGTAATGAGTTGGGCCCGGCCTCAGGCCGGAGCTTTACACAGTTGTTAGAAACATCTGCAAGGCGTGGGACACATAAGGGGCGGTAAGAGTGTGTACTCAAGGCCCTAGACACCACAGCCCAGAAAGGGCAGCCTCCCACCTTATTAAGACCTTAATTTCTTAACAGCAAGGCATGACAGGAGAGACAAACGGGCAGCGTGCCTAGAGGCATTGGGAGACTATCACTGTGGAAGGAAATGCACATTTTGCCTGTAAAGATGGAGACACACAGGGTGTTAAGAGAATCTCAGAGATCCTGCCTGTCATACTTAGAAAGAAAACAATCTCTTTCAGAGGAAACCTCAAGGCTCAGAAAAAAGTTGCCACATCTGACCAAAGCGTAAAAAGCCACTACTCCGCTTTACCTTGGTACCATGCTTCCTTATTCAACTGCATTCTTCTTATAGCAATTACAAGAGAGAACCACTGAAGAGCTTTTCACAAACAAACCTCCCTTATCTCGAAAAGAAGATTCATTCTTAAACCACAAAGTGCAGCTTCTTCAAAACATCTGTTTTTCAAATCTATAGGAGGAACTGGATACGAGGGACAGGAGGATCATGAGACAAGGAGAGACTTACAGAAACCAGCAAAGAATGAGGACCAGTAGGCATCAGTGGTGAAGGAAACTGTAGGAAACTCCATACCTCTAGCATAGGGGTGGACAGAATAAAGCCCACGAGCTGGATCCGGCCCACCAAGGGATTTTGTACAGTCCATGGCAGGTCCCTTGGTCCTGCCTGGCCCAGGCATGGGGGACAACCCGGGCCATGGTATGTGCAGTGAGTACCACTGCCCACGAGTGCACAGAGGGGCTAGGGCAGCACGGTGGCTGGAACTGTTTCCCAGCAGCCCCAGTGGTGACTCCTTCTGGCTGCTACTACCACCAGACTTGGCCTTACTGCTCAAATACACCAACCCCTCTGCCCGGCACCCACAGGGTGGCAGAACCTGCGCAGGCAGGGCATACAGCCGGGTGGATAGGATAGGCCTGTGGGCCAGCAGGGAGCAGCATCCAGGAGCAGAACAGGCCAAGGCCAGCATCATGGGGAGTGACAACACAGGGCCCTGGGGCACAGCTGCAATCTGCTGCCTGCACGTCCCTATGACAGGTGCTGTTTCACAGGCAGGGGCTTGAGGGGAGCAAATCACAGCTCTGCCCTGGGCTTTGGGCCCATGCTGTTACTGCCCCGTGATCCTGATTCAGACCAAGCCATCCATCCTGCTCCTGGATGCTGCTCCCTGCCTGCCCATCTGCAGCCTCATTATGTCTGCCTGGCTGAGTGTGAAGCAGAGCCACTTAGGGAGTTTTGGTGAGATGTTGCAGGGGCCAGTAGTTTCTGACCTAGCACAGTGGGGGAGGGGAGGAGTGCTGACCTGGACTGTGACCGCTCACCACAACTCCCTAAGTGGCCTTCAGGCCCAAATAACTGCCCACCCCTACTCTGTGTCTCTTTCCTTTCTCTTACAGTTGTTAGCTCTGTAGACCCTTATAGGCCCTGAGCTGTTTTATAATTACCATAAATTAAGTCAATTTAAGACACAAAGCTAAGGGAAAGGAGCAAAGGTATTGAACAGACAAAAAATGTCACAGGGACAGGATTTCAAAAGGCAAGAAAAAGACATGTTAAGAGGTCAGCGTGGGGTTACCTAGACCTCTCTTCAGTGGTTTATGCCAGTGGCTTAGAACAGATGTCCCTTACTTAGAGGATTTAAAACAAGCAAGAAAAATCTGATAGCCCCAACAGATAGAATGCCCATTGATATTAATGATGAAATAACTGTATTAAGCACATTTCTATATTTGCTAGACTTCTTTAGAAAGTGTTTGAATTTGGGCCAAGTAATCAAGTAGAAAAATCTAGGTTCACCCAGGAATCTCTGTGTCCCAGGGGCCATGGTAACACAGGACACTTACCCACAGCCCGGGATGAAAGTCATGCAGAGCAGGAAGAAGAACCCACGCAGCTTGTTACCCGCCTCTTTGTAGAGCTGCAGCCAGCTGGGGACGTTGGCGTCAGACACTGGCTGGCAAAGTTAAAAATGGCGGCCGCTGCTCCAGAGGGGGGGATAGCCCAGAGACCAGGCTGCAGCTAGTGCCAACAGCAGAGTGGGCTCTGCTGGCAAGCCGCCGAAGAACCAGCGGGGCTGTGGCCGAGGAGGGAGGCACTGCAACCAGGACATTGGCCAATCTCCAAAGAAGCAACAGGCCGAGCGAGAGAGGGAAGAAAGGAGCAATCCTGGGAGCACCGTGGGATTCTGAAGTGAGCGTTGGGATGGCGGGTGGGGAGGACGCTGAAGGTGCGCAGAGCCGAGGACAACCTGGCTGGAGGGTAATCGGGGCGGGACCGCCACTGGGACCTTCGGACGTTGATGGAGGGGTCTGAGACGGGCAATAAGTAGCCACTAGAGGGGAGTGCCCTCCCCACCCGTAAGGGTCCAGGGACAGGGAGCTGGTGGTGGGTCGATTAGGAGTAGTAGGGACTCCAGCATCCCCGAGTTAGGGGAACAGAGCACAGAGGTGTGCACAGTGGTGGGGCTTGTGGTGAGACTTCAATAGAGGCTACGGCAAAAATTCCCTCATAGGATAGGGTTAGGGCATACAACACTACAGGGTTAGTAGTACCCCCCCATATTTGGCTCTGAGACCTAGAACGGCAGCCGAGGCCTGCAGGGACAACCCCAGGGAACGAGACGGCGACACATCAGACCGGGGTGTAGGGGTGGTGGAGCCCCGTGAGCAACCCTTGGGCCTAGCCCGGGCCACCGAGGGACCTGCGAACTAGTCCCACCCACTGGGGAACACCAAGTCATGGCAGGCAAGAACAGGGTTGGCGGCGCAGGAGGAATAACTACCCCGGCGATGAACAGGCCCGGAAGGGGCAGAGACAATCGCAAGGAGATCAGAGCTGCCCTAGGGCAGCTGGGGAAGACCCTGCAGTTGCACTTTGCTCGTCAACCAGTTTCAGTCCCTGTTGAGTTGCCCATCTTCAGGTGAACCAAGATTAGCTTATGTTTGAAATTTAGTCTTTAAAATCTAGATAAGAAGTCCAGTTCCTTGACAGGCTGTCCACCTTTAGGCTTTAGTAATTATTGGATTTTATGAATTAGTAAATTAATCTTACTCCATAGATTTCAAATAGTAAAAATATGGCAGGTCTTTAAATTAATGAACATTTGATTACTTTTAATCAGTGCTTTGATATGCTTCTCCTATATAATCTTATAACTCATATACTATTTGTATTTTGATTTTAAAATTGTGATTAAAATGTATTTACTAGAGTGCATCGATACATTGGTCCATATCATATTGGCACCAATAAGAAGAAAATTGACATTATCAGCAATCGAGTTTTTTGGCTGATGTGGCCAATAACGTCACCAATGCCATGTGCAGACTACAGCATACACACAGTCTGGAGCGCAGCCCGGGAGCGTGGAAAGCAGCATCCGGCCAGTAAGTCTGTGGGGGGAGGTGGGGGAGGAGAGTGGGGGAGGGAAAGGGCCTGGTAAGAGGGACAAATTAAGGCCCCCACTGTGATGGAGTGGGGGTGGGGCTGGGGCACGCACTGCCTAGCCAGGGCGGGCCGGGATGCAGTACAGAGCTGCTGGCAGCTCATCTGAGGACCACGGGTGGGCAGGAAGGAGGGTCAGGTTGCACCACTGCACACACCCCTGGGGACACATGAAAGGCTTGTACTCCCGGGATCTGTGCATGAGGTGAGGACGGGCTGCCCACTGCATGCTCAGGGCCAGGACTGCACCAGCTTCTCTCCAGTGGGGGGCAGAAGTGGGGGCGGGCTGGGCCGGGACTGCACTCAGGGTGGACAGGGGTGAGGCAGGTGGCAGTGGCACTGGAAGGGCCCCCTCCCCAGAATCCCCCTTCCCAGTTCTGCCGCCACGCGCCCCACCCAGCCTGACCCGAGTGCAGCCCCAGATCAGGGCCCCTGCTGGGAAGAGGCTGGCACAAACCCTGGCTCCCAACGGCATCCCACCCTTGTCCCATACACAGATCCAGGGGGAAAGTGCCCCTCCATACCTCCCCCAGAGGTATACACAGCAGTGGGAGCAACCGCCTTGCCCCTCACCGCACCCTCCAGACAAGCTGCCTGCAGCTGTCCTGTGCCCCACCCTGGCTGGGCAGCACCTGTCCCTGCTCCAGCCCCAACCCCACTCCCTCCCTCACTGTGGGGGACTCAATCTGCCTCCCCCACACCCTTTCCCTTCCCCCATGTCCCTTCCCCCAGCAGACTTACCAGCCAGACAGTGCTCTCCAAGCTGCCAGGCTGCATATTGGCCATCAGATTGGCACCAGCCAATATGGCTGGTCAATGATTGGCCTTCAGTATCAGCCCAAAAAAATCTTTATTGGTGCACCCCTACTACTTATATTTATTTTTTAGACTAGAATATTTGATTTTGATGGAACAGGTTTCTTGAAAATTCCTTAGTCTCCAGAACACTTCAGAGGGCCAAAGGCCCTTAGGAGACAAATTACAGTTTTATAAGCCCCAAAGGTAAATTAGACTTTGGCTCCATCATAATACAGTGAGCTAACAGAACAAAGCAACCTCAGAAGTGCAGCTGTTAAATCCACTTGCATAGCAAGACTGGCTTTAAGCCCACTTTCCTCTTTAAAGGAGCACAGTCACTAACTTCATTTCACTTCCAGGATTTCAATGTGGAAGTCCTTTTGCACTCATTTCTGACACTTCTAGTAATACACCATGATTAATCCATTTCTTTTACAATTTTAGGTCCTGACACACCCAGCTTGTATTCACTGGGTATTTTTAATTTTACCTGTAATTTACCGCCTCATCGTATAATGGCATTTCCAGAAATCTTTCCAATTAAATCATTGTTGCTCATCCATACATTTTTCTTGTCCACTCTCACTCTGTAGCTTCTCTGTAAGATTTCAGTTAGTCAAATGATGGAATGTTAAGACGGAAACATAAGTTTCCCTATGCTTGTCTTTAGATTGAAATAGGTAAGGGAGAAAATAAGAAAAAAAGCCATGAAAATGCTGTTTTGTAATTTTTTTTTTCTTTGGCCTCCAAAAATGATATAAGTATTGAATAGTTTGTATTGAAACTAATGCAAATTTTCTATTAGGTGCAACAGAATCAGGACTTCATTTTTTCTAGCCTCGGTCTTCAAGCAAAAACATTCACCACCCCAAACATAGCTCCTTAAATGGAACAGGAACACAATTAGCCTTAACAGACTTGTTCTTCTTATCACTTACACAGCAGCAAAAATCCCCAGGCATGGACAAGGACCCATGCTACTTTGCTGTCTGTAGTTGCACCCGTAGGGAGTGTCCAGACAAGCATGGTCATGCAGTATGTGGCACTGCAAACACATCTGAGGTTAAAAAAAAAAAAAAAAAACACATGGAAAAAAACTGGAGCAACACACATTCAGCTAGCACGCACTGCTGAAAAGCAGAGACTGGCCACCCAGAGCTACGTACTGCTACTAGCCAGGCTCTATGCAGCAGAATCATTATGGCTACAGTTCCAGGAAGCACCCAGGACCCTGGGTAAGGCTGCTCCAGCCAGCCCAGTGCTGGCCCCAACCTCCCCTACCCCAAAGCACACATGGCATGGGCACTCCCTGAGGACAAGTAGGGGTGGTGCATGGTGTGCTGCCACTACTTGTCCCTGGGGAACCAAATGTCCACACACATCTGGACACAGCCATAATGTATGTATTCTTCTTTGCATAAGAGGAGAAACTACTATTAAAAAAACAATCTTAATAAAACCTCACATTTAAATAGAAAAGGACAAACACTACATGTTGATGGAATGCACATACAAAGGAAACAAGCCTTAGAACATCAGACACTTCAATTAAAATTGGGCAAGATATGCCTCTCTCTCACGTGAAAATTTTCTGTACCCACTATTCAATACCCAATCCAACTGAGGGTTGAAAGGCCTCAATATGTAGTTGGCTTATTCCATTATATCACTCCATATATCTAAAACTCCTCTTTTACAGAAAGCATGCACATCAACACAGGAAGAAACAGGCCATTTACTGCTAAAATAGGAAACGGTGATGAAATTCAGCTAGAGGTGGATTACTAAGGAACTGACTACTAACCTTTGACTTCTTAAGGTCACCCCTTCATTCCACTGGTAGCTCAACGAACCTATCCTCTGAATCAGTTCTAATGAAAATTACACAGTACAGTATGGGCCATCAAGCTGAAAACATAACACATCACAATATTTATTTTTATTGGGCCCAGAATTCCAAACATAAAGACTTTAAATGTAGATCCTTTTAAAGGAATACATATATTTATCTTTTCACATACACATAGACCTGTCTTGACTTACTTTTTCAATATCCACAAAAGAAACAATGTATTGATTTTTTTCAAAGGAAGTAAGCTCTGTCATTAAAGGACAGACTTGATAATGACACCTGAGCTCATCAATTCTAGTAACTAAGACCCATTCCACATAATTTTTAACAAGGCCAACCTCTGGAACAGAATGCCCAGGAGAGTAAGAAAGATGAAAATAAGAGAGAAGGGGGAAAAAAAGCATACACTAATAAAAGAAAAAAAATCAGCACATATTCCCAAGCAAAATAATGTTCAAATTTGCTGACATACGCAGGAAAAAAATCAATTTTTTTTAAATCAGAATTTTTAGTTGTCAGAAGTACACATATATAGTCTTGTCAAGGGTATGACTGATGCCATGCAATATAATAGTTACAACTGAATCACAATGTAAGCTTTTTAGAGTTCGATAGTTTCTATAGCCATGATGGTTCAGGAAATGTATCAGAGGTCAGGCTTTTTTATGATGCATTTTACTGGACCAACTATAGTTGGGAGAGATGCTAGACAAGCTTTCAGGCATAAAGTTCTGACACCCTCTAAGAGCAGACACCATCTAAGTGCTTAAGCTCAGTTCTCCCATCAGTTACTTTTGGAAGATTCTTACTGAAATCAGTGGAAACTTGGTCCACTGAGAATAACAGACAAAATAATCTAATGCTTGGAATAAATAGCAATAATTATCCTGATTGTGTACAACAGACTTTGAAACTGAGCAAAACACAAAGTGATCCTGTTTGTAAAGTTGCCATTATTGAATTTGGTACATGTGGTTCTAAATCTGCTCTCCTTCAGTTTGTGGCTATTGTTTCTAGTTTCCCCAATGGGCACCCTGGTAAACACTGTATCCCCTATTTCCTGCTGGCCCCCCCGCTGAGTTTGTAGACGGTCACAAGATCACCTCTCAGCCTTCTCTTGCGGAAGCTAAAGAGATGCAGGTCACTCAATCGGTCCTTGTAGGGTTTTTAGTGTAGTCCTTTAACCAGATGAGTGGCCCTCCTCTGAACATCTGCATCCCTCCTGAAGTGCGGCACCCAAAACTGGATGCAATACTCCAGCTGCAGCCTGACCAATGCCGCATAGAGGGGAAGTACCACCTCCCTGGACCTGTTTGTGAAGCACCTACTTATGCAAGAAAGGGTGCAATTAGCTTTACTTATTACCTCATCACACTGGTGACTCATGTTCATTTTGGAGTCAACTACAACTCCGAGATCCCTTTCTGCAGTTGTGCTAGAGTGGTACCTCCCAGGCTACAAGAGTGTTGATGATTCTTCCTTCCTAGGTGCAACACTTGGCACTTACCTTTGTTAAACTGCATCCTGTTTTGTGCTGCCCACTTTCCCAGCTGTCCAAATCCACCTGGATTTGCTCCCTGCCCTGTAGCTTGTTTACCTCCCCCCATAGTTTGGTGTTGTCTGCAAACTTGGACAGGGTGCTTTCTACTCCCTCATCCAAGTTACTAATGAAGATACTGAACAGTATTGGTCCCAGGACAGAGCCTTGGGGGACTCCGCTGCCCACATTCCTCCAGGTAGAAACCGACACACCCACCACCACTCTCTGGGTGCATCCCATAAGCCAATTTTCTACCCACTGTACTGTGTAATAATCTACATTGCAACTATTTAGTTTATTTATAAGAACTGGGTGCAACACTGTGTCAAGGGCCTTTTTAAAACCTAAGTAAATAACATCTACCTCTATTCCTTCGTCCAAGCATTCTGTGACCTGGTTGTAAAAAGAAACCAGGTTAGTCAGGCAGGATCTGCCTGCTATGAACCCATGCTGGTTGCCCCTTAGCATTATTTTACCTGCTGGTCCCCACAAATGTGATCCTTAACAATTTTCTCAAAGGTCTTGCCAAGGATCAAGGTGAGGCTAACCGGCCTATATTTACCTAGTTCCTGCTTCCTCCCCTTCTTGAAAATAGGAACCACAATGGCTCTTTTCCAGTCCTCCAGGACCTGTCCTGAGCACCACAAGTGCTCAAACAGTCGTGCCAGCAGATCCGCTATGACTCCAGCTAATTCCGTAAGTATCATAAGATGAATATCATCAAGGCCTGTTGACTTAAATACACCCAACCCCTCCAGGTGCCCCTTTACTAGGTCACAGCTAACAGTTGGTGAGTTTGTATCCATCTCACGCTTACCTAAAGTCACTTGGGATGCATGCTTGTATTCGTGTCCAGTAACACAGATGCAAAGAAATCATTTAGGAGCTCCACTTTGGCCATCCTATCTGTTACCAGTAGTCCTAGTCCATCTTAAAGGGGACCTATGTTATCCTGTGTTTTCTTTTTGCTTCCTATGTATTTAAAGAATTACTTTTTGTTATCCTTAACTTTTGCTGCCAGCCTAAGGTCCATTTTCGCTTTGGCTCTCCTCACTGCTTTCCTGCAAGCTCAAGCCAAGCAGGTATACTTCTCCTTGGCGGCTGCCCCCTGCCTCCACAGCCTGTAGGCTTCTTTTCCCCCTCCAGGCTCCCCTGGATTTCCCTGCTCAACCAAAAGGGTTTCTTTGCTTTTTTGTCCCCCTTTATGTGTACTGGGATGGTCCCTTTCTGTGCCTGCAGGATCAATCCCTTGAGAAACGCTTGACCTTTCTGGACTTCCATCTCTGATGCTTTTGCCCATCAGTCCCTCCCTAACTAATCTCCTGAGTTTGTTGAAGTTGGCCTTCCTGAAGTCTAGCACTTCAGCTCTACTAGTTATCTTCCCCACCTTTCGCCAGACAGTGAACTCTATCAATAGGTGGTCACCATCCCCTAGGCTACCTTGTACCTGCAGATACCCCACCAAGCCATCTCCTGTGGCCAGCACCAACTCTAGTAAGGCATTTCCCCTAGTGGGAACATTTACCTCCTGCTATAGGTGATGGTCCTGTAAGTAGTTTAGAAACTTAAGTTAATGGGCAGACCTGGCTACCTGCTCCTCCCAGCCGATGTCTGGGAAGTTTAAGTTACACATGACAACCAGGTCCTTTGAACGCACCACCTCTGAGAGCTGTCTCGAGAATTCTAGGTCTAACTCATCCCCCTGGTGTTGGGGTCTGTTGTCGTCCTAGGTGTTGTAACAAACTTAAAAATCATCAATTCTAAACAAACTTGTTTCATTGGAATAGTAGTCTCATTTCTATATTTACAGAAGAGTCTCAAACTCAAAAGACTGTATCCTTTCATTTTTACTTCACTGAGAACCTCATTAAATCCCCCATATTTTACACTGGAGAAATGTCATTTGATATAGAATGCAATTGGTAGGCTAACTGTACTAAATAAAGAATCACAAATAAAAAGTGGTCATCAATGATTGATAGGTTAGCTCTAGGAATATAAACCAAAAATGTCTAATCTTAAGTCTCTTTTACTCCAGAATCCCCATTATTGTGTAACAGCAAAGGTGTGGGATTAAATCCAGCAAAGTAAATGGATTAAATCCTCAAGTGGTATAAACTGAAAGCTCCTGAAGTTTTACACTACAGGAGAATCTGGCCCAACAAGTATGGAGAATCTCAGAAACTCACAGGCTCATGTGCAAGATCCTTTCCCTCCCCACCCTTCCATAAAATAAAGAAAGAAAAAAAGGGAAAAATGTGAATTTACATGAAGCAGATCAAATTTGTGCATATTACATATTAATTTAATCAATCTCTACTGCAACAAGCTGCAGGATACTACTGCATCATAAAAATTATTCAACTGGGAGGAAAAAAAGTTTCAGATTTCGAAGAGGAAGGGTGGTGACCAAAAAAGTTATAAAGGAAACTACTCTCATGACAATTTCAATACCCCTGCTAAAAACAGCTCCCTGGAATTATAGGACTCTCTTCCTCATCCTGTTCAAAACAATTGGAAATTATAGTCCATTTAAAATATAAAGCTAAACAGGTTACAAAAATAAAGTGAATGGAAACAAAACATGAAGGTTTCTCACTAAGGGAGTCCAATTCATTATTTCTCCAACTTCTCCTCTTGCTGCATTAGGGCTTATCTAGAGCAACAAATTACCCAAATTTAACTTAAAAGTTATGATTTTGAACTGGTTAAAAGTTATGTGTGGACACGCATACTTCAGTTTAAACAAGGCTCATTCAGTTAAGCTTAAACTAATCGAGAACAGATTTAAGCTAAACCAAAATAAGCAACTTTTACAATATAAAAAGTATGATCCCATACAAGTTTGTACTACTTTAATTTTACATCGTGTAAAAACAGATCTAAGGTAAAACTTTGTGAAACATTTCCACATCCTCAAGATGCACATGCTGTAGAAATGATCTAAAACACATATGAGTTGTTTAATATCTTTAATGGAACCTTGTGTGCAATATATTAATCCTAAGTATTTATCTGGACCCTTACAACCTCTAATGCAGGTATCTTCATAATGCCCTAAGAAGCAGGAAAGCATTATTAGCTCCATTTTACAAATAAGGTGCTGTGGCTCAAAGATGCTGATTTACATAAAAAGTCCATAGCAGAATGTTGCTGGTAGGTGTTGTAGGGCTTAGGCCCCTTCTTCACCGGTGCCTTGCCCACCACCCAGTGATCTCAGGGTGGGATCCTAATATGGCACCACCTATGTGATCTGATTGCTGCTCCTGCTCGCCTGCCACACCTTCGATGTTTCTCTTGGGAGACAGTTCCCAGCAGGTAGTTTGTGAGATCTCATACCTTGGTTCCATCATGGGGCTCCAACCTCCCCTTTACCCCACCCTTACCATATCCACAGCCAAGAAGATTCTTGATCTCTGGAGGTCTCATTTATAGATGATGTCTTCTCACCTGCAGCGTCCCACTTCTTGAGGGTGCCAACCTCGTGGCCATAAATTCCTCACAGGCCGTCCTTTGACCATGGACTCAGGCCTTTGCAACAATACTCACCTCACTCTTTAGGTAACCAGAACTCAGGGATAATGCCGACGGTGACAGAAAATGAAGTTAAGGATAATGACAATGGAATACAAAATAATCAGCATCCACTGACTGGGCCTTAGGTCTCATCTCCCAGGTCCCACAGGTTCCAGCTAGGACTTTTTGCTCTCTCGTCCAAGGTTTGCCTGCTGGCCTCAGTGGCTCCCTGTTGCACCCCTGGCAGTTGTCTTGTGGGGCCCTCCTCTAGGTACCCACCCATTCCCACCTCAGTCCCATCTGACCCGAGGCTGGGTTATCCGGTCCACCCTTGGCACTGCCCTCATCATTGGCTTTGGCTACTCCACACAGCTCCTCCTCCTAGATCAGCCTCAGGCTGACATAGCCCTGCAGCCCTGCACTATTGCCTCTCTCGCCGTCCGGTGCGAACCCCGGCATCTGCCCCTCTTCGTGGGTCCCCAGTGGATTCTGTGCTGCTGTAGCACTTGGCCCCCATGCCATGCACCTCTCTCTCTTACCACATTCCACAGTGGGGATTCTGCCTCCTCCCAAGGCTCCGTGGCATGTTACTAGAGTTTCTTCACCGCGCCCAGTGGCCTAGCCAGACCCTCCTCCCAGAGCACCTCCTGGACATGCCACTGCCTCCCCAGTGCCATGCACCGTGGCACTCCCAGGGCTTCTTCCGGTGGTATCTCCCAGCATTTCCCCATCAGTGTGCTGTCTCCTTCCCGGGCATGCCCCAGCTATGTTCCCAGCTGCCTTCTGAATGGCCCATGCCTCCATCCAGCCACATCCCCTTTCACTGCTGATTTGAAGCCTCAGACAGCTCTGAAACTGCCATGCCTGAGCCTGCCATCTCAGCCCCTTGCCACAGCTGTTGCCCATCACTTCCCCTGCGGTGAATAATGGGGTGAGTCAGTGGGGCATGAATCAAGTTGTGGGGGTTCTCTCTTCCCATCTCACATATCCCCCTTCCCCTCCCCCCCGCAAGACAACGAGACAAAGTCAGCTACTACATTGCTTTTCCATGTTTTTTAGTCTATTGTGAACTGAAATGGCTTCAAAGGGGCAAGGTTTGTTATAAGCATGAACTCTAGGCTGAGCAAATAATAACAAAAATACTTTACCACCCATTTCAAAGCCAAACATTCTCTCTCAATTGTGGCATATCTCTTTTCCTGCTCATTGAGCTGGAGTAAGCCACTGGTCTTTCTGCTCCCTCGATTTTCTGGGACAGAACTGCCCCAAGTGCTTGACCCAACGCATCAATCTGTAGGACAAATGGCATTGCAAAATCCAGAGTCCTTAACACCACCTCTTGGCACAGGGCTCATTTGAATTCTTCAAAGGCTTTTTTCTGCTCCTCCCCCAGTTTAATCACTTCCTTTGCCTCTGATCGCGTTTGTGAGGGGAACCATGAGTCCTGTGAAGTGGGGAATGAATCACCTCTAGTAATTTGCTAAGCCCAGAAATGCCAGCATCTGCTTTTTAGTCTGCAGGATCTCAAACTTCTTTATAATGGCCACTTTATGAGGCAAGGGTTTAATCTGGCCTTGCCCTACCAGAAACCCCAGATACTTGGTTTCTAATTGTCCCAGCGTGCACTTCTTGCAATGGGCCATCAGGCCCACCTGCCTCAAATCTTGCAACAACACCACCTGGACTGCTCACAGGTGTTAGTCCCATGTTTCAGTGTATACCACGATATCATTGATATAGGCAGTGGTGTACTGGTGGTGCGTGGCCAATAACCAATCCATCAACCTCTGGAAGGTTGTTGCTGCCCCATGGAGCCCGAGTGGCATCCTACAGAATTTATACAGCCTCCAAGGGGTTCCAAATGCTGTTTAGGCTCTGTCTTCCAGGTGCAAAGGTATTTGCCAATACCCCTAGGCTAGGTCAAAAGTTGAGATGAATCGGGCTTGCCCTATCTTCTCCAGTAATTCTTCTACTTGTGGCATATGGAATGCGTCAAATTGCACAATGGTGTTAAGTTTGTGAAAGTTAATACATAGCCGCAAAGTTCCATCAGCCTTTGGGACCATCACTATTGGGCTATGCCAGGGGCTCCAAGACTCCCTGATAATCCCCTGTAACAGCATTTTATCTCTTCCTTTACCATTGGATACTGATGGTATGGTATCCGCCACCATCTCTCTCTTACTATAGCCCCTTCAGGCATCACAATCTTATGTACTGCGCCTTGGGCTTACCGTGTGTCTCACTGAACACACTGGCAAAGTCCTAAACTAGCCTTACCAATTGCCTCCAGTGCTCAGTAAGGTCTTGGCGTATGGGGACTTCCCCCCTCATTTCCAAGCTCCCTGTTGGCTCCTCCAACACCCTCCCCAACTCTTCCTTCTCCAGTGGTGGCATAGCTAGGAGTCCCTTTGATTCTCATCATAACTTTAACAGATTGGCATGGTATATCTGTTTTTCTTGCAGTACCTTGTAGTCAACTGGTAGCAGACAATCTGGAAAGGCCCCTGCCAGCAGGTCAGGAACTTAATCATGGAGCTGGGCAGCTCTGTCCCACCTGGCACTATCATTCTCCTATGTTCTTATCATACTGCTGTTTTTGCCTCTTCTGTGTCTCTGTCTAATTATTTCCATCCACCCGGTTAGCTTTCTGCAACCTTTCTCTCAGCGTTCACACATACTGGGATGTAGTGGCCCCCTCACTCTCTGGTCTGTCCCATCCTTCCTGCACAACATCCAACAAGCCTTGCAGGGTATGCCCATAAATTAGTTCAAATGGGGCATAGCCCAATGAGGCTTGGGATGCTTCCCTTACTGCAAAGAACAAGGGGAGTGGGAATCAATAAATCCCACCACTGCAGGTCTTCCTGCATGCACCATTGAAGTATGGCTTTAAGGGTCCTGTTGAAACGCTCCATCAGTCCGTTAGTTTGGGGATGATATATTGATGGACGTAGGTGTTTTACGCGTAGCATCTGGCACAACCCCTTCATAATGTGCAACATAAAGTTCTTGCCCTGGTCTGTGACAATTTCCCAGAGCAATCCAACCCAGGAGACCCACCTCAAGAGCTCGTCCACTACTTGCCTGCCTGTCACTGATCTTAATGTGATGGCCTTGGGGTACCTGGTCGCATAATCTTTCAGAACCAGTACGAATTGGTGCCCACCAAAGATCTTGAGGGAAGGGCCCATGATATCTAACATGACCCTTGTGAAGGGACCTGCGATGACCAGCATGGTCTGCAGTGGCACCTTAGCGGGTTTCCTAAGGCTGACCCATTGGCATTTGAGGCACATGGCACAAAACTATTCCAAATCCTAGAAGCGTGGCCAAAAAGCCTGACACATCAGCAGGGCTATTGTCTTCTCCTGGCCCAGGTGCCCCCCGCCACAATCAGTTGGTGTGGGCCACCTGGTGCATCTGAGGCACCATAATCTGTGCCACCTTCTCCATCCCCCCCCCACCCCTGTCCTTTTGCGATCCAGTACAGAAGCCCCTTTCTCACCTCACAACAGGGCAGCTGGTCACAGAGTTCCGGCCGCACCACCTGCTGGTTGCATCTGGCGAGCTCTGTCTCCCAGATGGCCCGGAATGTAGGTTCCGGGCTGGTCACTCCTTGAACTGTCACCCAGACTTTCTGCCTGGGGTAGACTGAAACCTGCCCACGCAAGCAACAAATCTTGATTGGCAAGATTTTTGCCCCTTCCTCTTGGCCTCTTGAGGAGACCAGGCCAGCCTTTATCAGCATATGGTTGCATCCGGTATCCAAGATGGGCATACCACTTGCCCAGCTACATCAACCATCATGGTGGGTTTGTCCTGCTGTAGAGCTTCAGATATGCTACCCAGGCAGCAGTCCATCATTTCAACAAGCAACAACTCCTACAGCATGGGACAGTTACCTTTAATATCCCTTCACCCATCTGCCTCTGAGGCAAAGAGCCATGGATTCATCATGCACTCCCTGCACAAAGTGGCCTCTCTTCCCGCACCGGAAGCAGGTTGCCCCTGAAGGTGGTGTCTGATTAAGGGTACCTTATTCTAGACACAATCAAAGTCTTCTGCTAACTGCAGGGCTTCCCTTGAAGTCTTGAAGCGATGGCGGCACACCCATCTTTGAGTGTTCTCTTCCAAGAATGCCAGGAACTGCTCCAACAGGAAGGCATCCATAATCTCCTCCTAGGATGCTAGAGCCAGCTGGATCCATCTATCCAGGAGATCCACTAATTTCTGTAGGAATACCCGGGGGGACTTCTCCTCCTCCTTCTTCCACTTTCAGAACATCTGCTTGGGGGTTATGTCCAGGCAACTATAAAAATTGCTCTTTTACAGTCATAATCCTGGGCCTCATGGTGCAACAAGGCTCAGTAGGCTACTTTGGCTGGTTCTACCAACAACACCCCGTCTTCGCAGCTCATCTGGACTTGTCCAAGCCAGCTGCCACTGTGGCCCTCTCAAAGCTTTCTAGGAATGCCTCTGGGTCATCCTCAACCATCATTTTTGGAATTCTTAAATCCACCAGGTTCCAGGTCACCATTTCTTGCTCTTTCTTCCCAGGTCTTTACTCCACCGGAATCCGCCGGCGTCTCCCCATCAGTGTTCTCTCTCCTTCCTGAGCATGCCCCAGCTGTGTTCCCAGCTGCCTTTTGAACAGCCCATGCCTCCATCTGGCCATGCCCCCTTTCGCTGCTGATTTGCAGGCTCAGACAGCTCCAGAACTGCCGTGCCTGAGCCTGCTGTCTCAGTGCCTCGCCACAGCTATTGTCCATCACTTCCCCTGCGGTAATGGGGTGAGTCGGGGGAGGTAGGGTATGGGGTGAGTCAGAGGGGGCTCTCTCTTCCCCTCTCACACAAAACAAGAACTGGAACCAGAACTTCCCGGTCAAGGCTACTGCCTTAGCCACTGGACAACCCTTCACCTCACTAGTTAAATATTTAATTTGTTTAAATCTAAATTATAGAGTTGCAAAGAATAAATTGCTGGCAATATCTTCTATTTACTAAAAGACAAATGCTGTTCCCCATGCACATTCCTATTGCTACAGAAAAAAATGGACGTAGTAAAAATGGCATAGGTTCATGGCACATGAAAAGAAAATGCAAGAGTTCTGCAGACTCCATGAACCAGTGTGAGAGGAAGAAGAATATTCTGGGAAAGGGTTTTGTATCTTTATAGATACACTAAGCAAAATCTTTATAGATACACTACTCTGCTATTCTGCTTTCCATGTAGAGAAAGAGAATTCCTTACCTGCTGTTTCTATTAGCTACTAGATGTGAAAGGTTAAATGATTAACTGTTTAAATGATAAGTGCAATAATAACTAGTTAGCTTACTGGTTATCCTTTGGCTGCAGGCAGACAGTCTGGCAGGGAAGAGGGGAAGGGAAGCCCCACAGTGCCCCAGCAGCAATCAAAAGGCAGAGGACAGGCAGGAAGGAGGACCATGGGAGTGAGAGGGGGACTAACATCTACAGCCTATGACTCATTGATTAAGCAATTAAGCTCCTTCACAGGTGCTCCCTCCCTCCCAGGCCAGAGTTACACATAGCCTGTGTTGCCCTGCTGGGCTTGTTCCTCCCCTCCTCCCCTCAGTTAAATGGTTCCAAGAGCCAGAGCAGCTCTCAACAGCAGCTGCTGTGTTCTGGTTAATCTTTTAACCAATATAATTAGAGGTAATTTTTGGGCCAATACTGATGGAAGATCTTTAACAAGCCATATTGGCCAATACCGATCCAATTCCAATATACAGCCAGGCAGCATGGAAAAGTGGCATCTGACTGGTAAGTCTGTTGTGGGGGAAGGGGTGAAGAGGAAGGGAAGGGCATGGGGAGGGCAAATCAAGGCCCCTATGGTGAGGAAGGAAGCGGAGCTGGGGTAGGGGCAGGTGCTGCACATCTGGGGCAGGGCACAGGACAGAGCCACAACCGGCTAGTCTGGGGGGCGCAGAGGGGGGCAACTCCTGCCACTACACGCATGCCAGGAGGGCATGAGGGGGCGTGTGCCCCCAGATCTGTGCACGGAGCGATAGCAGGCTGCCACTGTGGGTTGCAACCGGCGCAGCACTGGGAAGGGACTATGGGGGGGACTGCAGCCAACCCAAAATTTGCCATAGCCCTCTCCCAGTACCACCACCACCCGCCCCAAGTGCAGCCCTGGCCCAGCTGCCCACCCGGAGGAGCCTAGCACCACTCTGGCCTCACCCTGCACTAAAATCTGGAGACACATGCCCCCCATGCCCTTCCGGGGTGCACACAGTGGCAGGAGCCACCCCCTTCATACAAGCCACTCGTGGCTTTGTCCCCCCACTCCGCCCTGGTTGTGTAGCACCTGCGCTTGCCGCCGCCCCAGCCCCTCCCTCACCACTGGGGTCTCAATCTGCTCCCCACCCTAAGTCCCTTCCCTCACAACAGACTTACCAGCCAGACCTGGCTACTCTCCATGCTGCCAGGATGCACTGCTGTCTGTCTGTGTGCTGCACCATGGCTGTGCATGCATGGGGCATTTATTGGCCACATAATTGGCCACGCCAGCCAAAAAAAGCCGATTACTGAAACAGTCAATTTTCTTTATATTGGTGCCAGTCGGATATGGGACCCATGCACCAGTGCAACTCTAGGTTAAACAAATATTTTTTAAACAATATTTATACCCTAGTTTCTAGTAACCTCTTCTATACCCAGTCAAGAATTCTGGCTTTAGCAGAGTCTCAGAGTTCAATCTAAGTAAACGGTAGTTTTCTTGAGAATGAAAACATTAACCAAAGCGTGGAAATAACTTTCTTATGTGAAAAGAAATCAAGGCACAGCAGAAAATAGACAAAGACAACATATCTATGTAAAGTCCAGAAGCAAGAGGCCTAACATTTCTTGTGAATACCGCCATTCATTAAGCAGCCTTTCATAGTTTCATAGTTTGTAGGGTCGGAAGGGACCTGAGCAGATCATCTAGTCCGACCCCCTGCCATGGCAGGAAAGAATACTGGGGTCAAATGACCCCAGCAAGATGTTCATCTAACCTCCTCTTAAACACCCCCTGACTAGTTTATAACAGGCCACAAGATCTCCCCTCAGCCTTCTCTTTTTGAGGCTGAACAGGTTCAGGTCCCGTAGCCTGTCCTCATAGGGCCTGCCCTGCTGTCCCCTGATCATACGAGTGGCCCTCCTCTGGACCCTCTCCATGCTGTCGACATCCCTCTTGAAGTGTGGCGCCCAGAATTGGACGCAGTACTCCAGCTGCGGCCTGACCAGTGCCGCATAGAGAGGGAGGATCACCTCCTTGGACCTGCTCGAGATGCATCTGTGGATGCATGCCAAGGTGCGGCTGGCCTTCCTAACTGCCTCTCCACACTGCCGGCCCATGTTCATCTTGGAGTCAATGATGACCCCCAGATCCCTTTCCACCTCCGTGCTGATAAGAAGGGAGTTCCCCAACCTGTAGGTATGGTGCCGGTTGTTCCTCCCCAGGTGCATCACCTTGCACTTGTCTGTGTTGAAACCCATCCTATTCTCGTCCGCCCACCCTTGTAACCTGTCGAGGTCTGATTGTAGCCTGTTGCATCCTTCCAATGTACCCACGTCCCCCCACATTTTAGTTTCATCAGCAAATTTGAACAGGGTGCTTTTTACCCCCTCATCCAAATCGTTGATGAAGATGTTGAACAGTGCGGGCCCGAGGACAGAGCCCTGCAGAACCCCACTGCCCACGTCCTTCCAGGTTGAGAAGGACCCATCTAATACCACCCTCTGGGTGCGGCCCTCCAGCCAGTTGGCGACCCATTTGACTGTGTGGGTGTCTACACCACAGCCCCCCAGTTTCTTAATGAGAACAGGGTGAGAGACAGTGTCAAAAGCCTTCCGGAAATCCAGAAAGATTATATCCACTGCTACCCCTGCGTCTAACGATCTGGTGATCTGATCGTAAAAGGCCACCAGGTTGGTCTGACAGGACCTGCCACTGATGAACCCATGTTGGTTGCCCCTAAGCATGCAGTCCCCTGCTGGCCCCTCCTGGATGTGTGCCAGCATAATTTTCTCGAAGAGCTTGCCTAGGATCGAGGTAAGACTAACCGGCCTATAGTTTCCCAGGTCCTCCTTCCTCCCTTTTTTGAAGATGGGGACCACGTTGGCCCTCTTCCAGTCCTCCGGTACCTCACCAGAGCACCACGAGTGCTCATAAAGTTGTGCCAGGGGACTTGCAATGACCCCGGCCAGTTCCTTTAAAACTCTAGGGTGGAGATCATCCGGGCCAGCTGACTTGAATACGTCCAACCCCTCCAGAAGCTCCCTAACTAAATCCTCGCTAACCCGTGGCCCATGTGTGCCTCCCCCGGGGCCTGAGGGGGGCCCAGCAGGGAGGTGGCTGTCCTGGTCCCTACTTAGGAAAACGGAGGCAAAGAAATCGTTAAACATGTTAGCTTTGCCGTCTGGTGTAACGACCAAGTTACCCATGTCGTCCTGCAAATAATGAGACAATTGTACATCCTGTTTAGGAGGAACAAGTAGGAAAACTAACATTAAAATGAAAGGAACACAAACTACATGAACCATACACAGTTCCAAGGAAACCTACTGGTCTTTTTCACAGTGAACTAATTATTAAAAGGAATTTGGGTGATTTAACTCATCCACTAATGTACAAAATCCCAAGTGGCATGAAACATTCTCCAGTCACGGAAATCAGAGTATGGATTTTTTTTACATACACTCTTTGTAAAGTAAGCGTGCCTTAGTACCATCACCAGCATTGTGTTCCCACCCATCATCTCTTAATTTAGGCCTTGTCTACACTAGGAAGCATCTGGCAAATGAAAGCAGCCAGTGCTAGAACATCAGTGCATCCACACAGCTTCTGGCAAATCCACACAGCTCTGAGCAACACTTGTGCCAAAAGGGTACAAAGTGCACCCTGGAAATACAGACGCTAGAGGGACAGAAGTACCTGACAGAAGGCACAAGCATGTTGAATTTTTCCATTTGTGTGCTGCTGGGTGGTAATCAGAGAGGTGATTTTACTCTGCTGGCAGAGAGAAAGGGTTCTATCATAGTAAATCAGTGTAATCACCTTCATAATTTTACCAGCAGCACTTCACTTTTGATAGCAAAACTATGTTATATAACACAGGTGTATATATAACAGATATATTGGTCACGTATTGGGATTGGCATGGACAAAAGGAAAATTAACATTATTGCCTATCAGGGGGTTTTGTTGGCTGCTGTAGCCAATAATGTCACCAATAAATGTAGCATGCATGCATGCAGCCACCATGCAAGTCACCAGGAATGCAGCCCAGAGGCTTGGAGAACAGCATCCTGCCAGTAAGTCTGTAGGGGTGAAGGGGCATGGGGGAGTGAATGGGCAGAGGAGGGCAGATCAAGGCATCCATGGTGATGGAGGTTGCGAGGGGCAGACGCTGAGCAGCCAAGGCAGTGAATGGGACCCCATGGTCAGGAGTGGGACGGAGCCACAGGCAACTCATCCAGGGGGCGTGGGAAGGGGTGGGCAGCTCCCCGCCTCTGCGCAAAACCCCAGGAGAGGCATGGGGGGCATGTGTCCCCCAGATTTGTGCACAGTGCAGAGGCAGGTTGTCCACTGTTGGCTCAGGGCTGGGGCAAAGCTAGCCTCTTCCTGGGGGGAGGTTCTGGGCTCAGGGCAGGCTCAGCTGTGTAGGGCAGGCAACAGCAGTGGTGCTGGAAAGCATGGCTATGGGGGAGATAAGGTAAATTCTGGGGTGACTACAGACCCCCAAATCCCCCCTAGTACTGCCCCTGCTTGGGGGCTCCCTGGTCTGCTGCCTTTCCCTCAGGAGCCCTGCACCACACAGCGGGCAGGGGATGCATGGCCAGTGCGGAGCTCCCAAGGGAAAGGCAGCACAGTGGAGTGCCTGAGCAGAGGCGACGCTGGGGGTGGGCTTTGGGGGCTATAGCCACCCCTAAATTCACCTTAGCTCACCCTTCCAAGCACTGCCACTGCCACCCACCCCACACAGCTGAGCCCGCTCCAAACCTAGCCCCACACTAAGAAGTGGCTGGCATTGCCCCTGGCCCTGAACCCAGTGGAAAGCCCATCTCTGCCCTATGCACAAATCCAGAGGAGCACATGCCTCCCCCAAGGGTGAGCAAAGTGGCAAGAAGATGCCTTTCCTCCCCACTCCCACACTTTCTGGGGGGGCACACCTCCAACCTGCTCCCAGCCCTGGGGTCCCATTCACTGCCCTGGATGAGCAGCACCTGCCCCTGCCCCACTTCCTCCCTCGCTATGGGGGCCTCAATCTTCCCCCCCATTCCCCCTCCCCCCTCACAGATTTACCAGCAAGATGTTGTTCTCCAAGCTGCCTGGCTTCATTCCTATAAATTGGCTATAGCATCGATAGCAGCTTATATGGCTGATTAATAATCAGCTATTGGTATCAGCCAAGAAAATCTTTATTAGCGCACCCCTATAATATGAGGCTTTTGACAGCTGTGCTGTGTAGAAAAGGTGGTTAAACTATTATGAGGCTGTGATGAACCTCATAGTTGGTAATGTGCGGAACTCACAGGTACCACGATTATATCATGTTCTCAATCTGTATTTATATATAAAATTTTATTCTAACAGAGATTTCTCCTTTTACTCATCTTGATGGACCTCATAATATACAAGCATACCTCAGAGATATTGCGGGTTCCAGACCACCGCAATAAAGCGAATATCACAATAAAGTGAGTCACACAAATTTTTTGGTTTCCCAGTGCATATAAAAGTTATGTTTACACTATACTGTAGTCTATTAAGTGTGCGATAGCATTATGTCTAAAAAAAATGTACATACCTTAATTAAAAAATACTTTATTGCTAAAAAAATGCGAAGTGAGCAAATGCTGTTGGAAAAATGGCGCCGATAGACTTGCTCGAGGCAGGGTCCCCACAAACCTTCAATTTGTAAAAAACCGCAATATCTGCAAAGCGCAATAAAGCGAAGCGCAATAAAACAAGGTATGCCAGTACAATCCGCCTAAGACTACCATAATCTAAGCAGCTGTATTCTATATTTCTTATACATTAATTATTTGCATTGAACTCTGTAAGAATATCTTCTTTATCAAGAATTCAGAGTAAGGTTCTATTCCCCTGAATCAAACCAAAATACTATTGCTTTGTCTTTTCCCCAATGATTCTAGAAGCATCATATATATTTCAAAAAGATCAAAAACAATCATTCTACCTGCTTAGTGTGAAATGTACTTTTGTTTTCTAAACATACATACAAAAAATATACATACTGATTGTGGGAAAAATAGATACTAATAGAACCTGACCATAATCAATTTATAAAAATGCATTAAAATCTTCTGGATCATCATGATTATTTTCTATATTCCTCATTATTTTTGTACTTCACAAGTGAAACAAACTGCAAATTCTAGCTAGGATTGACAGTGCTCCAGGATGAAAAAGGGACTACTCTAATCTATGGTTTCCAAAGTAATGTCACACAAAAAATATTATTGAATTAATTAATTGGGAAAATGATAGGCATCTGTTCTTATTACATCAGTTGTGAATTAGCACGTATTACCTATGACAGCAAAGAAATAGAATTTGATCAGAATTTGAGCTACCTAAAATTAACTTTGGGGAGAATCATCTTTTTTTTTAACCTGTAGCATGCTCTCCATGAAAAGCAGTTCCTGCCAACGCACACTATACAAGCACAAAGATCCGCAACCATGCTACATTAGTGATATTCTAAACAACATTATTTTAATGTATATACACTAGTATGGCCATGTTATAATTTTATTACTTTTAAATCCAAGATCTTTTCACAAAAATCATAAGTTGGTTTTGGCAGGTCCTCAAATAACCCTTCTAGCAATAGCAGCTCCCTTTTATCATAGCAATTTTCTCAGACTGAAGAAAGAGTTTTGTCCTTCCGTTTCTAATTAATCGCACTATCAAGTACTCTTAATTTAGGCTGATTTACTAAGAGCAGAGATTAGCCCAAATTTGTAACGCAGTTGTTGGACAGATTGGAGGCAATGAATGCAATACACTTGGTTATAGTAGATGGATATTTAGTTCTAAATAGAAACGTCAAATGACGGCATTTACAACAGAGTAATAATTTCTGGGAGAGCAATTTAAATAAAAAATTCAGTCTTAATGAAACATTACAACTAAGAGTTCCAAGTACATGGTGAAAAGAAAACAGACCTTTGCCTTGTTACAAAGATCTAGAAACAAACTCTTTTGTAACTCTATTGACTTTCTTGGAGCTACACCAAGGGCAAATCAGAACCAAAACTATAGAACTAGTTTTTGAGGAGATAAAGCAATGTGAAAAAAATCATGCATTTACATGATTATAATAATACAAAAATGCCCATGTTATAATATAAAAACGTGAAGATAAAAGGGTTTTTAAAAACATTTTTGTTCCTTTCCCACTACGTTTGATTTGAACATTTCATTCAACTTGGCCAGTGAAAACTCCCACAAATTATTACTCTCTCCCAAATGCCACCATTTGACATTTGTTTAGAACTAAATATCCAGCTACTATAACCAAGTTCACTGCATTTACTGTTTCCAGTCTGGCCCACAGCTGCATTACAAATGTGGGCTAATCTCTGCTCTTAGTAAAATCATAAAATCAGCATAAATTAAGAGTTTTTGACAGTGCAGCTGAAGTAAGATTTTTCCCCTCCATTTTCAAATGAAGGCGAGAGAATCGCTATGCTAAGAGGGAACGGCTATGATAAAACAGTTTCACACAGGTAGAAAGAAGGGTGTTTTCACCATTTTGATCTGTTTTGCTTGTTTGTTTCTTCTGCTCCATCTCCCCTTCACATAACTGAAGCTGCAGGCATGACTTGGGGATCATCTGTGCAGGAATCAAAGTATGTTCCCGGTGGGTTCGGGTGTAAATACTAACCTACATTTATTAAGATTTTACTACATGGCTATTACTACCATTGACTATTGATGATTAAACTACGATAACTCCTGAGGCCAAACCTCCTCTTTAGCTGACATCCCACCAACTCTTAGGCCAAATAGGTTGGCTGCAATGAGCAGGGCGCTCCGGGGCTGGTGCCTGCAGGCTGGGCCAGCTCCAGCCCCTGTCCCCGGGCCTCTGGCCTCTGCTCAGGCTGTTTCCAACCGCCCCCGCGCAGGCGAGGAGGCTGCGTGTTGTGACCAGGCTGCCAGGCGCCCGCAAGGCAGAGCCCGCCCCGGCGTCCCGCACTGGCCGGTACCTTTCTGAGCGAGGCCCTCAGGGCGCGGTGCTCCTGCGTGTACACGGGGTGGTCCGCGGCCCCCTCCCCCGCCGCCGAGGAGCCGCTGCCCCCGCCCAGGGCCCGGGCCGAGCCGCGCAGCGCCCACCGCCGCCGCCGCCATGCCCCGCGCGCCAGCAGCCCGGGGCGCCACATGGCCACGGCTGCTGTGGGCTCAACCCGGCGGCTGCCCCGTGCGGGAGCGGGAAAGCGGCGCCCGACCTCCCCCAGCGCGCGGCTGCGGCCTTGGGCGGGCGCTGACCTGAGCACGTGTCGCGCGCGCGCGTGTGCCCGTCGGTGTGTGTGTGTGTGCCCTGAGCACACATGGGGGGGGTGACCTGAGCATGCGTCGTGTGTCTGTGTGTGTGTATAACACGCATTGTGTGTGAGTGCACCACGCATTGTGTGTGTGTGTGTCTGTGTATAATCTGATCTCTCATGGTGTGTTTGTGTGTGTAACGTGATCACACACCGTGAGTATAGTAACATGCATTGTGTGTGCGTGTGTGCGTGTGGAATCTGATCACATGTGTGTGCATGTGTGGAATCTGATCATGCATAGTGTGTTTGTGTGTGTAACCTGATCACACATAGTGCATGTATGGTGTGTGTAACATCACACATTGTGTGTGTGCACAACCTGATCACACGTGTGTGTGTAATCTGATCATGCATCGTGTGTGTGTGACCTGATCACTCATGGTGTGTGTGCCTGGCATATGCAGTATCACATGTGCGTGCACGTGTATCCCTGGTCATGTGTGTAACCTGATAACGCATTGCATGTGCATGTTCTTGTAACTTGATAACACAGTGTGTGTGTCTGTGTGTGCGTGGAATAAGTCAAAGCTTGGCTTTCCAGGCAGAAGTTGTTTTTTATTGAAACTACTCAGTAAACACAACGGCCGAGACATGTCATGCTAAGCAGACACTAGAAGCGAATGTCCTTTAGAACAACGTTCAGGATCCGGCCCCTCCAAGGGAAGATCTTCAGCAGACAAAGCCGTATCAAGTAGTGAGATACAGCTGTGTCCTACAGAATGAGTAACGAGAGCCTCGTTCTATACGTGTTTTTTCTTTTTTTTTTCTTAGAAAAATCCAAGGACCGATGGAACCGAGGACAGCTAGTCATTCAACTAAGGGATAATACTACATGTTCCAGTTGCAGGAGAGATTTTATGCAATGACACAGCCTCCTTTCTCCTTAAAGGGATTCTTATCTTCAGGAATACCCTTAACCAGAGGATCTTCGCCAGATCTTTCTTCAATGTAATTCTTGATCTCTTCAGAACATTTAGACACCTTAAAGAAAAGAACAGAGATGATTCTGCTTTATAAATGGCAGTTGTATTCCCCATTAAAATAAGAAGACAACCATTTACTTAATAGTATTCTGTATCTCTTATAGATAAAGCATCTGATCATGAAAATGCTCCATGGCAGGCACAAAATGGCTGGAGAATTAGTCCTTAAGTTTAAAAAAAATGGCTGGAATAACCTCCAAACATATTCAAACTGAAAGTATTTTTAAAATCAAGTTTGTTTTATCTAACTCTGTTCTGTAAGATGGGTTGTTTTGCTTCCAACCCAGCCAAAAATGTAGGATGTGTCTTCCTCAAGTCTGTGTTCCTCATGAAGACAGAAGACTATCATTTTAAAAAATGGCTAATAAGGTCTCACTCTTTGGGTACCAAACTTGAGACACTTTTTAGAAGTTAGATATTTAGAAAGAACACCCAGTGTCACATTCTCCCAGCTCTAGAGCCTTCCTGCTGATGTGGCATAACTGGGACTCTTCAAGGAGTTGGAGGTATAGTGGGAGGGAGAGTGCTCAGACAATTCCCCACCCCCATCAGACTTCTTTAAAGTGCCTGAAGTTATGCCCCTCCAATCAGGTATCACTGACATTTTAGCTAAATTGTACTTGTTTAAAAAAAAAGTGCATCTCAAAGATGTATCTAAGGCTTTTATTACTCAGTAGCAATTACACTCCTGTATGACTACCTCGGTCTTTAATAAAATTATATAAGGCTTAGAATTGCAGTTGCTGCAGAGAAATTCTCCACTAATTTCAAAATCAAAATAAAAACATGCTAATTTAATTAAATTAGGATCACAAAAAACTCCCCTTGAGCTCAATGGAACTTGTGGACATGTTTTGCAGGATCAGTGAAATTTGAACCCATTTTTTATGTTTCCAAAGTCAGTCTCATTTCACGTTTTTCCCCAAAAATGTAGTTCAATAATCTCTTTGTCATAACAAAAATCATCATACTATAGTGCTACAATAACAAGCAGGCATGTTGAATGAAAGAAAAATGTGAAAACACATTTCCCCTACAGGTTACCAGAGGTTAGAACAATCAGCAGTTAGTAAAACATCTGATAAATTATGAAAAACACGTTGACCTTGTCCTTAGTGGTATTCCAGTTGTGTTATGAACGAATATTTTGCATGAAACATTCATAGCAAAGTAATCTGTTATCTGCTAACATGGGGCTATTAACTCCCTTCCCATTGAGAAAGCCACAATAAAGGAAAAAACCTGGAGAAATGTTTGGTCTGTATTATCTAACATGGAGGGGGCAGGGGGAGGGTGATGGTTTGAGGCCATGGGTGCCATTTGCAAGCTAATGTAACTTGAACATCCATGGACAACTCAGATTTTGTGGAGCCCTCCTGCTTCAGTCTCCATAGTTCTCTTTCCCTTGGCCACATAATACTACATACAATTGCAGTGCGGTACCTAGACTCCTGGCAGCCCCAGGTGAACTTTTAGTATCAAGCCCCTCTTCACCAGAGACAATGATTCTTTTGTTGCAAGGGTCTTTATCACATCTGTGGCACTGATGTCCTTAAATAATTTGTTCTCAATTGATAACATTGCCAGTCCTGTACATGCACAATACTAAGACTTTTTTTTCCCACAATTCCCCCCCACCCTTCCATTTCTGAGCCCCCTTTCTGTCTGGGCCCCGGCCGGCCACTCAGTTCACCCATGCCATTGTCTGTGTCTGTACGAGTGGCAATTTTTCACTGTGCTACATAGAACAGATGTTTCCTGTCTCCTCCCCCTCAGTCCCAACATACCCCTGAATGCCTGCAGAGTGATAGTTACCCAGTCAGCAGAAAGAAGCTCTGACAGACTGACAGACTCTGGAAAGGGGAGAACTTGACATACTGGGTGTTCTTTGTCTTGTACTAGATATGGGGATTTACCTTTCCATTCTTTACTCAGCTCCTCAGGATACCAGCATGACAACAGAACCAAAGGATCTGAAACACTCAGGAGAGGCTCTAATGGACTATAGACTATGAACAGTTAAACCTTAGGCCATAAGAAAGAACCTCTAATTAGAATAAGGTCTAATTTCTCATAAGTTATGACTGTCTGTAAGTTGTTGTACAGAGCAACTTGGGCTACAAGTCTTAACACACATGCCTATCTTTCCCATCATTATCAGACCCATTGATTTCAAGTGGGACAAACAGAAATCAAAATCAAGTGTCTGAGTAAGTTTTTGCTTTGAATAAGGACCCTATTTTATTTCAGTCCAAAAGATGAAGATTCTGTTATGCTTTGGTCAGAATCTCTGGATTTTTTCCCCCAATGAGGATTACTTAATAGGAAATTTCATCACTAGGTTATGTCACAATACTATAAGAGGAGGGAATTTTATATTCTATTTAAGTCAAGTAGACTTAAATAAGCACTTTTGCTTTTGAAAGGTGCGTGGGATATAAATTATATGCATGCATAAAACTTGTATGAAAAAATGTGTGATATTGTTAAGGATAAATTTCACTAACAAAAGTAATAAAATGAAAGAGTGAGAAAAGAAAAATTAAGCACAACAGTTTTTACATCATGCAGGACCCCCAAATATGCATTCCCCTAAAAGCCTTGGACTTCAAACCATGCTTAAAACCATGGACTTAAATTCTAATAAAAATGTATTTTAATTTAATTTCTTTTCTTGCTAAATTAATCATTCCTGTGCATCCTAAGAAATATATTTTAGATGCTTCAGTATTTTTGAAGTGGGGATGAGATGTTTTGGTGCTTAGATAGAGCCTAAACCCTATTGGGTCCATTGCGTGTAGCTGTAATAATACCAACAGTAATCGAGCTAATGACATCACAAGATCTTTTGTACAAGCTAACATGCATCCCTGGCCTCAATATTTCCTGAGCTAAATTCCTGGACCTGCAGACTAAGCACCTATGTAACTTTAGTCACATGATTAATCCCATTTACATCTCATGGGTGCTTAAGTGAATACAGGGTCAGGACCTAAATACAACTCAGCATTTTAAATGTAAGGCCCTGTCCTCTTTTCACTCAAATTGATGGGATTCGTATCCATAATGAGAGAAGAAGGTCCAAAGCCTCTGTGTTAAGAGTGTCCTTCAGAGAGAAGTGGTTAGCCTTGTTAGCCCAGGAAGGCAAGGTAGATTTGCACCTTGCACCTGATGAAGTGAGGTCCAGCTCACAAGAGCTCAGTCGTTCACAAAGGACTTGCATGGAGGGGGAAACTGAGGCAGGGAAGGAGAAATGGCATGCCTAAAGTCACCCAGCCGTAGTCGGCAATAGCAGAGGCAAGGAGCAGAATCAAGATCTCTTGTTTTAGGCAGGACAAATCCTGCGTCTGTGCTGGACTGGGTGACCCCCGGATGTGGGATCCTGGGAAGCCCAGTGCAGTGCTGTAGCCAGGAGGCCGGTTCTGGGAGGCTGTGAGTAACCAGGCTCGACAGCTGCTGAGACCAATGGCAGGAGCTGGCGTCTAGGAGCCAACTCAGCCTCCTAGCGGGCGACAAGGGCCTCCCTCCACCGCGCGGTCTCTCTTCCCGCGCAGTGCGGAGCCCCCGGGTGCCCGAGGGCGGGCTGGCCGCGCGCTCCGCGCCGAGGGCTCGGCCCTCTGCAGCTCCCGCTGCGCGCACCGCCGGCGCGGCGCGGCTCGGCCCCGCGCCCGCTGCGCAGCCCCGGCGAGCGCTTGGGCCCCTTTCCTGGCCGCGGGACAGGCGTCTCCCCGCCGCCCGGCCCGGCCCGGCCCCGCTCTCCGGCCCCAGGGTGCTTGCCCCGCTGCCGCCGGGGCTCCTTCCGCCCCCCGTCGGCGGAGCCCGGCGGGCGCTGCCTGCCCCGCGCTCGCTCACCGCTTCTCTCTGCAACGTCACTTCTTTCTTGAGCTGCTCCACTTCCATCTTCAGCTTGTCCTTCTCGGTCAGATCCTCGATGTTGATCACGGGCATCTTCCCCCTGCGCGCGGGCGGGGGACAGCGTTACCCGAGGGCGGCCGGCGGGTCCCGGTGCCCCCTCCCCGCCCCGCGCCCCGGGGGCCGGACTTACGGTGCTCCGCCGAGATGTCCCGGGCCCCTCAAGTGGCAACTCCCTCTGCGGCCAGCTGCCTCCGGCACCTTCCCCCGGCCGCTCCCGCTCTTGGCCCCGGCGCCCGCGGGGTTTTAAATCAGCAGCATAATCGCTCCTAAGCTGCTTAGACCAAGCGGTTTGACCCCCACCCTGCTGCCTCCCAGGGCATTTACCCTGCCCGCGTGTGTGCGCTCGGCCAGCTCGACATTGCCCTCCCTTCACACCATCCCCGGCTTCAGCCCCTCCACGCCCGGCTGGTGTGGTGCAGCCGGGTAGCCACTCTTCTGTTGTGTGGTCCTGGCAGCAATGGGGGGAGCAACGGGTTAATCCACTGAGACCCCCGTGTCTCTAAACTAGTCGGAGCAGTGCGTTAGACCACCGCTCTGAGCCATGTCCGCAGGGCGAGGCACGGTCAACCGGCACGAGGAAGCCGCCTGGAGGAAGCTGCCTGGGAAAGGATGTGTGTCCAGTCATGTTATCACTCCAGTTCATCTCTTGAAAGGAAACAGGCCTGCTAAGGAAATGGCTGGCCTTTTCCTGCACGGCCACACACCACAACCAAAGCCGCAGAGGAAGTCTGCAGAGAAAAAGGAAGAGGAAGGTATACCCTTGTAGCCCCAGCTGTGAACCAGAAGGCTCTTCTGGTTCTGAAAGCTCTCTGTCTTTTCTATTCCAAGAACAAATCCCTTCTTTCCCTTCTCTCTCTCTTTCGTATGACATTTTAGGATTACAACATTCATGCAGTGTCATAGATTGATACCTAAATTTGATAGCCATTCAACTGCTTCAGGGTTAGCTGCATGGATTGATTTTAAATCACCATTAAATGATCTAATTGGACAACCGTCCACAGTCACAACCCAGACTCTCTTTGATTCTCCATTTATGGAGCAGGTGTCCATGTTTTCCATGAAGTGTGTCTTCTTTCCATTTAATTAAGAATATCTGTAAAAGCCCAGAACACCTGATTCATCTCACAGCACTTTCCCCGGAGTCACTGACTTGGTAATGGCAGAGCCCTCAGTCATGTCAGGTGGTATAGCAAGCTCCATGGAAGAGCCCCATGGTTTATCCTGATAATGAAGTCTAGTGAAGGGTTGTAAATCCAGCCTTCCTATTCTGCTGTTTTCTTCTGTCCTTTGTTTTCCCCCTAAATAGCTTCTTTCCTATTTTTATCACATGAGGACCTAGAAGTCCTAAGCATAGACCAGGAGTTAACTGTGCTAGGCACTGTACTCAAATAGTTCATAATACCTTGCATTAAAATGTACTGTAAATGCATAACATACTCAAGATCAGAAGCATCCTGCATTAATAACTGATTTCCAGGGCCAATTTTGTATTAAGTTGCCTTATCATTTGTGCCAGACATTGGGAGCACCAGAGGGAGAGGCCTGCTGAGGGTGGATATGGCCAATTTTTCCTGCATCAGAGTGGCAGTTTTGAGTGTGGTGGCCAGCTAACCTAGCCTTGTCCAAATCAGGATAGATTGGACCAGAACAGATAACTAGGTAACTACGAACGCTTGAGGCATAATTGGTTCATGTATAATAGGAATATGGTGCACACTGCTTGAGGAGTGCTCATTCATATACAATAGGGTCTGCCAGAAAAACTCGGTGCATCCGTATCCAAAGTTTCCCTTTGATAGCAGAGCCCTCCTTTCTGCTAATAAGCAAAGTGAGGCTTCTGCCATCATCTGACAGGATGTATCTTTGCTGCTAGAGGTCCCTTCAGCAGCTGGCACCTTCCCCAGGGACACTTCCCACTCTGGTGGCACTGCTGCTAAGTGTAGCCCCACAGTGCACATGTTCTGGCAGCTTAGCATTAGCGGCTGTACTTCCACAGCCTTCTGTTAGCATCTTTGTGCCACCTTTCATGCAGCCCTTTATGCCTGGCATATTATATGAGATTATCCAAGATTATATATAATATTCTTGATTTATTTTGTGGATGACAGCATGTTTGCGAGACCTTGGTTCTGGCTTTTACCTGTTAGAATCACAGGATTTCACGTAGGAATCCATGGCCACATCCACATGAGATGAGCCATGCGTTTGCAGCAGTACAAATAATAGCAGCACAATTTTTTGCCACTGTTTTGTGCTGCAGTGCATGACCCTGCTCATGGGCTTTGCAGCAGGGCACATTGTCCTGCTGGGGCACATGGTGTGGAGCTCTGCAGAATGTGGAGACAGCCCTCCATGTTTGCTACCAGGAAAATTTGCTACCAATCCTGGTAGCAAATTTTGCCACAGCTCTGCAAATTAGCAGTACCGCACACTGTTTAACATGCCAGGCATGAGGTTTGTGGCACTGCAAAGAAGTCTGTGGTGCCAAAAACCTCACATGCCTGCACATCCAGATCTGGGTTTTATAGGGTTAAAAACACTCTAAACCAGGGGTCAGCAACCCCCGGCACACGTGCCGAACATGGCACGCAAGGCCATTTTGTTTGACACACCACTGCCAGCCCGGGCTCTAAGCAGCTGCTGCCAGCCACGGAGCCCAGGCTGCTCCCAACTATTTTTATGAGTTCTTTTCAACAGAAGAATTGCTCTAGTAGTTTTCTGTAATGAAAAAGCAAGTGAAATCTAAGAGCTGGCACTTTCCGAGGAGCGCCTTGAGTCTAAAAAGGTTCAGAACCAGAGATTTATTGAATAACTCCTTAGCTATCTCCTCTTCATGTATATGCCAAGCATAAGCCCTACTCAGAGAATCTAGTTTTTGCTACTTGCTGGGTCAAAATGACTCCAGCAAAAACAAATCATGTTCAACTTAATCACAAGAAAGCTCTGTTGGCTTCAGTGCAATAACATTCAAGTAAACCAGATTCCACCTCAGAACCCTATAGTGTTTGCTGTAGTGATTCTATTATTTTCTTTCCTTTTTTTTTTTTGCAAACACTTCCACATATTGACTAACATCTTGCTGCCTCGCTGAAGTTAAGGAAGAAGCAACTGAGTTAATACTTCATTGTATTGAAAGATGACAGACAAGTTTAATTTAAACATTGGTTTGTACATGCATGCTGGTGAAAATAAAAGCTGATACTTGTATGATGACCTTTGTTTTACTGTTTTTGCTTGAAATGGCATTTGAATGGTTTATTTTCCATTGCAACAAAATCAGATGGATTCTAAAGAACATGAGTCTAGCTACATTTACATCACTTGAGAGTTTGTTAATATTGGAAAGATGACATTTTGACTTTGCAAGAAATACAAAATACAGTTTTGCATTTGATAGATCCAGGCTTTATTACATTTGATATTGCTAATAGGCCTAACTTAAAAAAAACAAAAACAAAAACCCAGGACATCTGTTATTAACAGTCACAATAATAAGATTACAAACATGACAGATGTGTCCTTGTGGTAATAGCATGGATTGTAGTTCAGTACTTTGATCAACTCACTGAACAGTTCCTTTTTTCTATAGCCATTTGAGATATATCTTTAAAAAAAAAAGAAAGAAAGCATGGAACAGGAAGAAAGTCTCCAGTGAAATGTTACTGATATTCTCCCAGAAGCCCGGTGCTTTGTGGAGCTCTAAGTTGGCTTCTTCTGCTTTGTTAACTCTTTCCTTCTTTTTTTTTTGGAAAGTGTCTTGTAAGAACTGTACCACTGCAGAGAAGTCAATTCCTGAATTCTAGCGATTTGTGTTAATTACATCTTCTTCTAAAGGATACAGGTGTACACCCCACTTCACATCTCAGCGTGCCCTAAGGGCAATGCTGAGATGCCACTGATGGAGGGGCTTCTCCATGTTCCCTTTTTTACTAAGAAATGCAAAACTCGAGAACTCTTGGTTCAGAGATGACACCTTTTATTAGACCCGCTAAGAAACTGCAAAAAATAATAATCTTTTTTCTGCAAGCTTTTGGACCCACAGGCCCTTTATCAGGCGCAGGGAAAATTAAAGACAGTAAAAAAAGTCCCCACAGTTGGAAATAAACGTCATGACTTTTTTTTTAACTAACAAACTCTTTGCCGTGCTAGACTGGGCTCTACGTGGCCTTACAGCAGTGCTTCCCAACTTTTTCCAGCCCAAGGCACACCCTGATGAATACAAAATTTCAGCGGGGCAGCTGTTAAAGGTATTCCTTATCCTCATACCTATTGCAGCTCATTGCCATGACACAATTCCCGGGCGCACCTGTTCACTGCCGACGGCACTGGTTGGGAAACACTGTCGTACATGGCCTCAGTGACCGGGAAGTCCGCCCCCCCCCGGCGTAGGTGACCCTCGCAACCCAGCCTAAAACGACCCGGCCCCGCTCTCTGTCCTCCTCTCCCGCCGCCACAACTAACTGCGAGCAAGGGGGGAAGTGCCAGCGCCGCGGCAGAGGGGAGCTAGGACACGGAGGGGCCCAGTGCCGAAGCCGCCCCCCGGAGCCCAGCGCCGCCCCGCCCCTGGGCGGGATCCGGGACCGACCCGCCTCTCCGCCCGAGGGCACCGCGGGGGCGCCGCCTCTCTCGCCCCGCACCCGCGGGGGCCGAGCAGGCCTGGCCGGGGGCCCGCGTGAATCACAGCCTGCCGCTTTCCCGGCCGACCACGCCCGCGGGCAGGGTCCGGCTGGATATAAGGGGCGGCAGCGGGAGCCCGGCTCAGCCTCCGCGGGTCCTTTGCCCATGGCCGCCTCCTCCCGCCCCGTGCGCTGCCCGCTGATGCTGCTCCCGCTGCTCCTGCTGCTGCCTCGGCCGGCGGCTGCCCAGGCTCCGCAGGCGCTGACAGGTAAGGCCGGGGGAGGAGGTGAGGGCTGCCCCCGCCCCCGCCCCTGCCCCTCGCTGCGCCGGGCCTCACGGCGCCGCCTCTCCTTGCAGCCGCGCAGCGGAGCTGCCTGCTGCCCCCGGACGACGGCCCGTGCCGGGCGCTGCTGCCGCGCTGGTACTACGACCGCTACACGCAGACCTGCGAGCCCTTCTCCTACGGGGGCTGCCAGGGCAACGCCAACAACTTCGAGAGCTTGGAGGACTGCGAGAAGAGCTGCTGGCTCATCCGGAGTGAGTCCCCGCGGGCCGGGCGCTGGGCGGGCCGGGGCGGCGGGCTTCATCTTCCCAATGCATGACCTGCTGCCATGTGCTGGCGTGCCAGTACATCAGGCCCGCCCGCTTTCTGCAGCCCCGTGTCCCAGCCGCCTGATTTCCATAGCTCCTTCTGCCTCCTAAAACTCCTCACCCTGCCTCCAGTCAGCCCTGCCTGGGGTAACCTCACCCACCAGCTTCTGGCAGTGCTTGAAGGCCCTTTCTGTTGCCAAGAGTGCCCCACAGTGCTGCACCTAGACTCCTGGTAGCTCTGGGTTAACTTCTAGTATCTGGCCCTCTTTGCCAGAGAGACTGATTTTTGTTGTTGTTGTTGTTTGTTTTTTTTTTGCAAAAATCTTTATCATATCTGTGGTATTGATGTCTAAATAGTCCATTCTCAATTGATAACATTGCCAGTGCACATATTCATAGATTGTAAGGCTGGAAGGGACCTTGGGGTCCAGCCCCCTGCACCAAGCATGTGCAATATTAAAACTTTTTTTGCAATTGTAATTTTTTTTTTTCATTTTTGGCCCCCCCTTTCCCTGGGCAGCTGTCCAGTTTGCCCATGCCTGTGTCTGGGTCTGGCACCACATGGCATGTAAAGAGTCATTTCTGACCAGCTGGTTCTAGGCAAGGCAGGAGAAACTCTTTTGGGGCAGGCAAGGTTCTTTGAGTGGAGGTGACAGCTTTTATTAGACCAACTAAATAGTTGGGAAATAGTTCTTTGCAAGCTTTTGGGCACAAACACCCTTCTTCGCGCATTGGGACACTGCTGCTGTTAGGCGTTCTCCAAGGTAGAAAAGAAGCTAAAGTAAAGGAGAAGTTGGTGAAGATGGAAATATGTGGAAGTTTGGGGGGGGGAAAGGGTGGGGAGGGTGGGAAAATGCATCTAGCACTTGCATATAAATAATGTACTAACCAGTACCTTATTTGTGTCCTCAGTTCCCACAAGTTGACCCTCTGAGGGCAGGTGGATGAAGTTTTCCTTCTTCATTGGATTTTGCCAGCTGGTTTTCTCCTTGCTTTTTTTTTTTCAGTAGCAAGGGATGTGCATCACATGCTGCTAGCCATTGGGCTTATGTTGTAGTTCTTGCTAGTGGACATTCCCACTGAAACTATTTATTTGGGTCAAAAGAATGGGGCTTTCTTGGGACTTTGCTGGCTAAATCAGCACAGAATCACTCCACTGGAAAAATGTGGAAGGAGTGATATGTTTGGCTTCTCATTGTCCTCTACTCCAAATGTTTTTAAGGTATCAAAGCCCCTATTAAAGTTATTAGCTTCCTAATCTAAGGCTTGGTATGTTGTAATAAAGAGTACTCTTAACAGATGTGAATTAGCTATATAGGCACAAGTTGACTATATGCCGAAGATAGATAAATATGTATCACCCGAATTGTATTGTTCTTTCTAAAGTATCAAGTTACTGAGAATGTATCTTAGACACTGGAAATCGTAATTGCTTTATTTTCACTTATATTTAAATACTTTTCTTTTTTTTTTTTTTAATTTTAGAAGTACCGAAAATATGCCGGATGGAGGCTGACCCAGGACCATGTCGAAGTTATCTAACAAGATATGCCTTCAATCTAAGTTCAATGATGTGCGAGTCATTTATCTATGGTGGATGCTATGGAAATGACAACAACTTCAGAAACCATGATTCTTGTATGGAGACATGTGCACCTCAAAAAAGTAATGATTACTTAAATATTTTAATAAAATAAGTTATTTTAATCTGAGGCAGAAGGGAGAAGTTATTTTTCTAATCCTTAACTCTGGACATATTTAAAAGTAGATTTTCGCTCTAAAATCAGACATTTGTCTCTCTAAATCAGATATTTGCCTGCTGTTAAGAAGTGATTTCTGAGCCAGCTTGGGCATATTATTTTTTGTTTATAGATTTTCAGGTATCATCATCAGGCTGTGTTACCTTTCTTAATGTTCATGATCCAAACCCCACACTCAGTTATAATTTATAACATCTATGGATTCCAAGGGGTTGTATGGGTGTAATTGGGAGGTGTTGTGGGCGGGGGGCACAATTTCTGCGTAGAAGCAGTTTAGAATAATAGTGTGATTATTGTGCCTAAGGAGCTAATGTCCAAATATTGAGCTCAAGGAAAGGGTGCCTTTCTAAAATTAGAGACCAGAGTGGTATAGTCATAGGCTGCTTGCTTTTAGCACTTTTGTATGCCAATACATGTTGATTGCCTGCATGTCTCTGAATGACTTACTTTAAGAGACAAAAAGATAGAGTTATCTGCTCAGAGAAACTATCTAAACTCAGCCCACATATTATATCAGATGCCTAAAACTGCCTGTGGATGAATAAAGAGTCATCACAACATACATCACAACTGCTTCATTGGTTCAGAGAAAAGCTAGCAACATTTTTCTTAGTGAAAAGTGAATTGTGTTTAGTTTGTTTTTTGCATACGTACCTAACAAATTTGTAAATAGGATGGGTAGCAGAAACACAGTCCGGATGAGGCAAAAATATAAGTTGATTCTTGTGGATAGAATCAGTTCTGATACAGCGTATTTAGTTATATGCATTACTTATTGGAAAATAAAATCATAGAAAGGGTAGAGGGTAAAATAATGCCTTTTTAGCCTATTTATCAATTGGGTAAGCAAGCAGGTTTCAGTCCTAAATTATTCCAACTCTTCAAATACCCAGTGCAAAGTACTGCATGTAGAGAGAGAGTCAGAACCTCACTTGTGGTGGTAGTGTATTTGTATTCATTAGAATCTGGCAATTCTGGAATGAGGAATGGAAGGAGAGAGCCCTAATTGAAGCCACTGCAACACTCAACCACTTCAAAGGGAACAGGATTGCTTCTTCCATATTTGTTGTGGTTTATGCATTATAAGTCAACTGTACTGAGACCACAGTATTTTTTTTTAAGCTGCCCCCTCACTGTGCTACAGCCCAAAGGATGAAGGACTGTGTTCATCTTCTATACCTCGCTACTATTACAACTCAAAGAGTAAACTGTGTGAGGAGTTAAGCTACACTGGCTGTGGTGGAAATTCCAATAACTTTGTTAGCAAGGCAGATTGTTATAAAGTCTGTAGGAAAGGTAAGATTTGTTACACTTTTATTATCAAAACACTATATAGTAATTAGTATTTATTAGTATTAGTATTTATGTCGGTTGCCAAAACACATTACAGATATTACACTTGCAACTTCTTGGAGTCAGTATTTTGGTAATTAAGAAGAAAGTGAAGCCTATCCTGAGCATGAGAATAGCTTAAAGTAGAGCCGTGTGTGGACAAAATGAGGGGCATGTGGCCCGACACTTTGAAGTGGGCTAAATGCTTTTGCACTGCTTTAATGGTGTCGGTGTTTGCATGCCTCGGCGGTGTATCGTGCATTAATTCCAGCCGCTGTAGGAAATTCAGCTACGTAAAGCACCTTAAATGACTTGGGGTGCAGCAAACTAAAAATTTCCAGTATAAAAACTGGAAGTAAAGGGCTGACACTTTGAATGTTGGAATGAATCCTTGCCTCATGGAACTCTTGCGACTGAGGCTAGGATTTCACTCCTCATGATAGTAAACACTCTTTCCTGGTGGCACTTTCAGGATTGGACTCTGGGCTGAACAGGCAATATTGCTTCTGGCCTGCTGTGCATTACCTGATTTATTTATTTATTTTTCATTGCACGGTAACATTATCTGTGGTACAGATTTAGCTAAATTTATATTACTATTATTTGAAATATAGTATAACCACAAATAAATACAAAGAGGGAGAGAGGGAAGGCTGAATAATCAGTTCTACTAGTATCTGACTGCTTACCAGGATTAATTCTATAGGCTTTATTTATTTTTTTCAAGAAGAGGGGGTAAGGGAAAGGAATTTAAAAAATATCATCTATATACTATAACTAAGGCACTAGATAGCAAAGTCCAAGTGCAATACATCAGATTCTGCACTAATCTGTGGACTTTGAGTTTCAGTAAGCACTGGTACACCAAAAGGCATTGGTGTCGGTTCTACTGTGTCCATATTCATTTGCATACCTTTTGGAATGTGCGGCTTGGGATAGTGCCTGTAAAAAAATATTTCAGGCAACTTAAACACCACCTTGCTCCCTCCCTTTCTCTTTCCCCACGCCCCAAGGAATTTCTCATGATGCTCTCTTGTTTTCAGAGCTGATTTGAACCAATTTTTCATGGAATCAATATATATTTGCATGAAATAAAAGAATATTTTTTTACCTTTGCAAAAGAATCTGTTAACTTGTGCATTTTAGCTTTGTTTGCTTAATTCTGTTCAAAGAAATATGGCTATGACTTTTTCTAGTGAGGAAAATATGTTTTATTTTCATTCTCATATAACTTAAAGTGAAGTCATTTTGTCTACTTTTCCCAAACTGCTTCTTGTTCAGAAAAAGAATGATGAAGGCAAATTGCAGTACCAAAGAAGAATGTTTTGGAAAATGTTATAGTATGTGAAACAGGGGGTGCTATTACAGAAAATGTTTTGCAACATTAGTTATAGCTGTTGCTATCAGCATGGTTGCTACAGCAAATACGATGAGAAAAGTAATTGAGGAATGCTGAAACTTTGTCATACTAACTCCACTTCTTTTATTTTCTTAGCAGAGAATAAAAAAACAAGAATCAAGCCTAGAAGTAAAGTCATGAGGAAAATGATGAGAAAACTACAGAAAAAACCCTCGTGAATCTAACCTAAATCTGAAAAATCCCAAATGTACTATTTTGATATAATTTTCCTCTTTTGTAATACAACTTGTACACAGTTTTATATACCAAAAACTAGTTCCATCTTTCAGATTTTTTTTTTTTATATCAGATACAGGTTTGTTTGGGTTTTTTTTTTTTAGACAACTAGTAATGTGAACTGGTTTGAGTTTGTTTGTTTTTCTGTTGTATTGTATCTGCAGTACTACTTTGCTAAAGACCGATATTTAAATTTCCATAATTCTATGGGAAAATGTTACTACTGTGTTGGGAGAATAGTCCAGCTGTTACAAACCTATAAGCTTTGAAATACCCATGATCTCTGTTTTGACTAAGCGGAGCACAAAGCAAGATCTCTCCCCTTAATTTGAAACATCTTTTTACTGAACTGAAAAATAACTGAATCATCAAGATTGTCTTCAAAGGGTTATAGTACTACTGTTGCACATATTTTTGTTATTCTCATGTAAACTAGTCCTCCCTTATAGGGAGCAGTACTGTTGATGTTCCAGGCTTTCATGCACTTTGGTAATACTGAAATTAAAATAAAATAAACTGTTATATGGCTCATCCTGCAAAAATTGGGAGTAGGATCACTTTGACATTATCTTTTTTTAAGAAAGCAATTAATAAGCTATTTAAATGTTTCAAATGAAAATGTAGCGATTTGCATTTTTTCCTAATAGCTGATACTGCTGCAAAATTATGGTCCAGATCTTCAGGAAATATCTTCATAACTTAGAATATTTCCATAGTAATTGAAAGAGCTATATTAATTTACACTGATGATCTAGATTTTCATGTTTACAAAGGAGACTATTAAAGCCTCTAAATGTGATAGTTTCAGCAATGTTCTGTAATCCCTGTCCTTAATCATTACTATAATCTTTTCATAAAATTGTGCCTTGGGCCATGTAATTGTTTGGGGTTTTTTTGGTTTTTTAAGATTCATGCACTTAGCTCATGTAAATTCATATGAACACTAATAAAATGTTTTTGAAAATGAGAGCTGTTTTTGTCTCATAATGGTAGTAAGTATCCCTGAAATAGATGTATAAATGTATTTGTGTAAGCAAAATTAAATATTTTAGGATCATATCTGAGTCTAGACATCTGCTGCCAGGTGATTTACTTGTCTTCATCTGAACAAGGCCCCAAGACTGCATTGATGTTAACTTCTCCAGTTTCTATATCTCAGCCAGTAGCATACAGAGCTGCCTCAAAGAAAGGTTAGATAAGCTGGCTGTCTGCTTTTAGGTCTGGAACATGCTAATTAGCACTCTCTAGTAGACTCAGTTTAATCGAAAGTGTTCCGATACGCTGTAGATATCCCACATGTCTTCGGGCACCTTTGGTATTGAAGAGTAGCCGAGCAGTTTTAATCCTTTTTCTGGTAGTTTGCTTTTTGCTCTAAGCACAACATGCCTTCACATTTTGAAGCCTCCATTCTGTCCTAGCAATATCACTTCTGCTGTCGGAATCCTTATTCCTATTGACATAGGTTCTTCTTAGCAAGTGAATTATTACCAACTCATTGTTTCAGATGCACAGAAACATCATCAGGTGTTTCTCTGCATTGGTCCCTGGTTCTTGATCTAAAAATATTTCACTTACAGTGGTTACACTCCCTGTCCCTGTGGAATACGATCATCAACTTCAATACAGATAACACTGCAATACAGATAAATATTTACAACTTTTCTAATATTGGGTTAATATTAGAATATAAGAAATGTCCCATCTAATCCAGTTTCCTGTCCGACACAGTGGCAGTGTTGGTTCAGGGAGGGTAGGGGGTGGTGAATGAGGCCTGTCTAGTTTCACCTGGGGTGATTAATGTCCTCATTGCTGTTGTCCTCGGGTGATATTGAAGTGTTGTCAGTGTTGAAGTAGGAACTGCAGTGCTAGCAAAGTCCCTGCCAAGAGATCCCAACACTAATATTGTCTTAAAAAACAGCCACAGGCTCAGTTCAGTGGCAAAGATTCAGCAAGGTTTATGGCTTACAAGCACAGCCCAAACACACTTTGGCCTAACAGGTACATCAGATGAGGAGTTAAGGCATTTGTACCTGTGACAAGGTAGTTGGCACAATACCATGAAGCTTCTCCAGGCTGCTACAAAAATTTCCCTGCTTTCTAATTCTCTTTTTATACAATGAAAAAAATTACATATTGCATTCCATCTGTATCTTGCACTTCTCAAACTCCTGTACCATGGGCTTGTTTCACATTCTGACCTGGGTGTGTTCCTGTTCCAGGCTTATCCTGGTACTGAACTATCCTACCTTGTACTATCATTTCTCCCTCTCACCTCTTGGCATGTGAGCCTGCCAGGTTTTGTGTATGTGAGGAGCAGATGCATCTGTCAGGTTTGCTGGTGAGGGTTACTCTGGTCAAGGCTTTAGCAAAGCCTTTGTTTGTGTGAGCAGCATATATTGATTAATGCTCCAGTGAGGCTTACATCTACAATCTTCCACCACCCACTCCTCTCCCATTGCAGCATTCAGAGAGGTGGATCAAGCGCATGTACTTGTTCTTTGAGAAGACAGAATGAACAAAAGTATTTTTCAGAATTATGGCTGCATAGAGCAGGAACAGAGCCTAATCTTCAGTTTACTTGCATCTTTTTCTATTTGGGCAAAAGCTACTATTTTAACCATTAACTATTTTATAGCTGAACTATTGGTGGCTCTGAGCTGCTCAGCCAAAAACTGACACTGCTGAAAACTGGACTCCATGGGCAGCTCAAATATTTTGAAAAAAGAGCTAAAACTCTTTAAGGTTGTAAAATAAGAAGAGACATACCAAGAATAGCTAACAGACACCAAATTGCCCAGTAAAGCATAGCTTGATTTGGAGAATATTAAGAGCATTAGAAAAGAGAGACTGAAGAGGAACCAGGTAGATTATAATGAGCCATGAACTCAATTGATTCCCTCAGCACTGCCTGAATAGAAATGTCACTGCCGCTGCCATGCCACTGGTTTTAAACTTTGGGTGGAGCTGAAATCAAAACGAGGTGCAACTTCTCCACTCTACCCCTCCTTGGATCTAATCCTACTAGTCTGAACCACTTCCTCATGCAGCTGAGGGAGGCAAGAGAAGGAAAAGACGCATCAGACATCTTATAGCATCCCTGTGTTGTGGGCAGAAAAATTAGCTTCCCTAATAGACACACCCCAGTTTTGGAAGGCAAATTTTTCAAGAAATGGTGTGTGTGTGTGGTATGTGGGCATATACGGTAGTTTTATATTAAAACAGAGATTCTCTTAATAAAGACACCAGTTATCTTATCACAGAGCTTGGATGTGATTCTATTCTTACATATGCTGGTCTGAGTCAGAAGTTACTGTCCAAAGTCACTAGAGCTACATCAGTACAAAAGGAAAATAGGGCCTTCTGGTTCTTGAAAAATCTCACCTTCTGTTCTTGACTGCATGGAACACAGGACTTCACTGGAAATTAGATAATATCCAAAAGGCGTCTAGAGTACTAGTGTAGATAGAAAAGTAAAACTTAGAGGGGAATCATGAAGGACTCTTCAGTCAGTTACTGCTTCCTTGCTTCCACTAAGAGTGGATTTTATAGGAAGAGCTGATAAGGATCAGTGCAAATAAACATTCCAGGACATGAAGAATATCGAACCATATGGGTTTTTTTCTGTATGCAGATAGAGATTATTTCAGTACATGTGCTTGATCTACCTCTCACTGGAATCCAGGGAAGACTTCCACTGGCTTTCACAGCTCCTGGTATTCTGGCGTGCTATCCTATGCCCATAGCAGACTGACAAATAATAACTATTAGTGCTGCTGCATTATCATACTTCCACTCCAGCTTTAAAAATAGTGAAGTAGCTCTTTCTTGGAGCCCTTTTCTAATAGGTCATTTTGTTATAAGTAAAACTTCAAATTTTTCTTTGTTGAAAACAAGAGTGACAAAGGGAAGCTTGGTTCTGGTTCAATAATGAGGCATATTTTCATACTTTAATCTCTCTTTTTTTACAGTTTTTTTCTGGCTATTAGTAATATATAGTCTCTTTTTTTATAACACCTACACAAAGAAATATATCCCAGTGAGAAAGGAGTTCATATACTTCTATGTCTTATGTATGTGTTATTAAGGCATTTCATACTTTAGGCCTTTAAAGTTTTAATGGTGCATGACACTAATGGAAAAGATTTTGCAACCGTACTCACTATGATTAATATCTTACTTCCTAACAAGTTTCACTGAGCTCAGTATATGTTATTCAATCTGACTCATGACCTTTATTGGGATTACTAGTATCGGAAGACTTTACCTGTTTTTTAATATGTTCATTTCCTTCATCAATTTATATATGGGACCCATTTAAAATAGTCCATTTTACTGTGTTCACCTGAAATAGACCCTACTTCCTAATTTATAGTTTAAAGCCCTTAACACAAAAAAAAGCTCAGCCTAATAAAGTACATCTGGGGGGACGTTTTTGTCTGTGCTCATTTTAAAACTAGCGTCAATCCTGCTGATAAATTTTCTAAAAAAGGCTCAAAGGGGCTCATTTTATTCATTCACTTTAAAGACAATGTTTTATTACACATAAAATGATCTTTAACTTGTCTGACTGATTTCTCATTTAATGACTAGTGTAAACATGCAATCACGAATGTTCAGTACTTTTTCATTAAGTCACTACTTACGATTGCAACCTAATATCTAAAACAGCAGAATTAAACACTGCTGGTTTACATACAGTTTTTAAAATGTCATTCCTATTCATTAGGTTTTGAATCCTGTGACTAAAAAAATCCAGTAATTCATTTAATTAGCAGATGCCAGATATTACTTTAAAAGACCAACATACATTGAAAATGAAGGATCATTTCAGCACAGAAAGTATTCCTGTGCTAATTGCCACCAGTGAAGATAAAGTAAAGGTTTATGGAAAGATAATTGGCCAAATTTGTTTTTAATGTCACTAATTTACATCTGTAAAAACTCCATTGATAGCTCCACAACAGAACCATTCCATATTTATTTTAGCATAACTGTGTTGAATTCCTCTCGCTATACAGAACAGGTTCTTATCAATATCTAAAACATACACATCTTCCACCACTGCCCCTGATTTTAAAACATAGGGCCAAATGTTCCATTGCTATTAATGGACATAGCCTTTATCCATTTAAATCAACAGAATATTTGGTCCATCATGTTAAATGAATGCTTTGTGATCTGTATGTAAATTGTTGAGCATTTCTCCCCAATCCTCAGCTGGTGCAAATGAATGGAGTGATGTGATTTACGCCTTTGGAAAGGTGCACTATACAAGTAGACTAAAAGGATGATAATTTCACTCAAATTACTGAATTCTGAGAAACTCCTCAATTTAGGGCACCATATTGCACTCCTCAGGGAAATTACACTAAAAACAAAGTAGAGTAGAAGTTTTGTTTATATATCAGTGTAACATTAGTCCCATTAGTGGAGAAAATGTATGCACAGCCATATGGGTTTTCATCTTTGCCACATGAACTATTACAAAAGTATGGGGAAAAATCACTAGTACTACAATATATTCCATTTCAGTATGAAATCCTGCTATAATTTTTTTGAGCAATCCAACAGAATAGTGGATAAAAAACAATGGGCTGATAGATTGTATTTCAATTTTAACAGCTTTTGCAAAGTCAGTCACAAAATACTAGTAAGGAAAGGACATTGTACCTTAGACAATAAATGAGAGAAAACAAAATCCTTCTCTGTACTAGTGATTAGCCAAATCAGCTGATTTGAACAGTTGATGTCCAGACATTAGGGTAGTTGCATAGTATAGGCCACTAATGTTGACTAGAAAGCACTGATTCCCAGTGGAAGATTTTATCACTCCCTGAAAGTATGACAAGCTACTGATGCAAATCACTGCTTTCCTCCTCTATCCTAGACAAGTTAGTAAGATAAGAATTTATCTCCAGCATTTACCAAGACATGGTGTAGAAATAAATAATTTCTAACATGGCAAAAGGTTAAATCATCCTAGGATGACTGTTGTTTCATTGTATATCCAAAAGAATAAGTAAATTGTGAAGTACTCAAACCTATAGAATTATTGTGGATAATAAAAACTACAGAAAATTAGAAAAAAAATTAAAGGAGCATTACAAAATTAATCAAACACACAGCATAATGGCAAAGGAAATTAATCGTATAAAATATAGGTACTGCACACAGAGGGTCTGACTGTATAGGTTAGGTTATTTGGCTGGAAAAGAAGGATAGCTGGTTTCCAGTCCTCTGCCCAATAAATATTTGTGTTCTATAAAATGAAATGGACAACTTCAGGACAGACTACAAAAGCACACCAATCAACTTTTGATGCTATATAGCCTGGTATTTAAGACACTAGCCTGAAGTGGAGGACACTTTGGTTTGAATCCTTTTTTGGAAAAAGGCAGACAGCAGATTTGCATACAACAATTAATCAAAGCAATTATACAGTGATAATGAGGACTTGCTCTGAAGGTTCTGGGGTTAGGACACAGGAAATCTGTGTTCATTTCCTGTCATTGCCATATGCTTCCTCTGTGCCCTTAAGCCAACTGATGTAAGTCTACATTTTTAAATGGATGAAGGTGTCTTGTCAAACTTTAGTGGAGATGGAGAGCTAGATCCATACAAAGGACTAAAGTGCCTAAAAATGTAAATGTCTGCCTTTTAGATTCCTGGCCTTTGGGTTGGAATCTGGAAGCCAGTGCCTCCCTACCCTGTACATGGAACCCATGGGCTACCTGAGTCCAAAACAACCACACTCAAAGCAGGATGCTCCCTAAAATCACAGTGGAGGTGCTCACAGATAGCTCATAAGAAATAGTGAAAGGAACGCTATGTCTTAAATTTGGCCATATATGGTATTTCTATCCACTGCTGAAGCATTCCTATGAACGCTGCCAACAGGTCAATGCCCACTTCTCTACTCCCACTTTGTATGTGCCAAACCCAAAGATGAAACTGCTTTAAAGGGACCACCTGGTGCCCTTCTCAAGCCCATTGGAGACAAGGAGCTCCTGAGTGGCAGTAAGGGGCATTTCTAGCTGTTTCACTGACTCATTTCTGGGTTTGGCACTTCTGGAATGGGAATGAGTTTTCCTTAAAAAAACAAGCAGAGGTCACTTTTATCTTATAGGAAGTGATAGAGGAATGTGTGGTGAGGTCCCTTTCATATAATTGTTCTGTGGTTAGAGTACTTATCCAGGAGGTGAGAGACCTGATTCATTTATTTTCCCTAAGATCTCACACCTCTCTCACCACCACCCTATAGGTAGCATGGAAGGAAGATGTGTCAGGAGAGGGACTGAACCACAGACATCAAAATAAAGGGGCAGTGAAAAGTATCTACACAGATAAACAGCAACATTTCATTTCTCAAATACTTTGTTAGAGATAATATTACAAGCTGTTTAAAAAGATGGCTACAACATGCAAAACAATTAAAAACAAATATAAATTTTACTAGGAATTGTGAAGTAGTATCTATATTGTAGTTTCAGTTAACAAGCTGCAGCGAATATAGGTGTGTGTTACTAACGGATAACTTTAAGGAAAGGTTGAGTATTGAAAAACATTGAGGGGGTAATTCTATGCTGTGGCTTTAAGCAACACAACTTAAAACTCACAGTCAGTGATGAAGAGGTTGATATTAGGGCTGTACGAGACTTCAGACCATGCTTTGGATCCAGAGAAGATTCAGACGTTTCCAATGCCAAACCAGCATGTCCAGATCAAAGCACCGGCTTCTTTAGGCTTTATGAAGTGGTTTGGAGCGTCTGGCCATAGGATATAATGGGGAATCAATGAAATATCTATAACTTTGTTGTTTTTTGTCTGATTTGGATGAAACTTGCAGGGGTGGTAGCCTCTGCTGAGAGCATGAAGCCTGCCAAGGTTCAAGAAGTTAGGTGCAGGGCTTGGGGGGAACTGCACCCCAAATTCTTGAAATCAAGACTCATGTCATGTGTACATGTTACAACACAGGGGGGTGAAAACTGCAGGGGTGGTGGCCCCTGCTGAGACATGGGTTTCGGGGGGAACTGCACCTCAAGCTGCTGACAGGCAAAACTTGTGACATGGGTGCTTGTGAACTATCTCTGTCTTGGGGCAGTCGATTGTCTGTACCGATTATTTCCTCTCCTTAGTCTGTGGTTTTGTAGGTGTTAATCCTTGCTAATTAACTCATTATCTACTTATCTAATTAACTCATTATATATCTGTCTGTCATTTGACCTCAGTACTCTTTCCTGCCCATGGCAGGGAGTCGGACTTGATGATCTGCTCAGGTCCCTTCCGACCCTACCAACGATGAAACTATCTACTGTCAGCAGCTTGAGGTGCAGTTCCCCCCAAACCCCTGCACCTATCTCCTTGAAATTTGGCAGGCTTCATTCTCTTAGCAAAGGCTACCACCCCTGAAAGTGTTATCCAAATTAGACAAAATACAACGAAGTTATAGATATGTAATTCATTCCCCATTATACCCTATGGCTGGATCTCCAAAGCAGCGCTGAAGCTTTGGAGCCGCTTTGGCCAAATCAAAGCGGGAAACCGATTCAGAGCTCTGGATTGGATCTCTGGAATCCGAAGCGGCCAGATCTGAAGCCATATTGAACAGCTGCCTATTCACACAGGCCTAGTTGATATTTACCCTAGTCTTGAGATGCTCCAGTAGCTAGTCACTGCCCTCAGTGTAATTTAGACAACTTTGGGGTCCCGTTTAAGATACAGTAGCCTCCTTAGGGTTACTGATAGCATTTTCTGGAACCATTACAGTTCAGTATTCTTTAGTCCTCCCCTGACATGTCCATCCTGTTTCCACACCTACCCCACAGTTTGACTTAAAACCATATTCCCCTGTACCAGGGAAATTCTTCTTCAGTTTTTGGAGATCCTTTATCATGCTCCAGCCTTCACCTTATATAAAGAGGTCATAGTGAGGGTAAAGATTTCATCCTCATTAATGCAGTGATGCAATACATGGTTATCACCCTTATGAATGAACGTAATAGATTTACAGTATGTGCTCATAAGAACCTTGCGAAATTGACTTCACTAAGTGTAAGACTGTCCTCAGCTGTGTTGGAAATCAATTTTAATCACAGAAAAATTTGGTAAAAGCAACTCCTTCACCAGAACCATTCTTCCTTGTGGACAAATCACTAGAACTGAAACAAACTGAAGTATCAATATATGAAGTTTTAGAGGACATGGATAAACTCAACCATAAGAAATCACCTGGACATAATGGCATTACTTGAGAGTCTTGAGGGAGGTCAAATCTAAAATTGCTGAACTACTTAGTATAGTATGCAACTTAGTGCTAAAAACAGTTTTGGTACCAGAGGACTGGAGGATTGCCAGTAGGGCTGTGAGAAGTTTTGGTCCCTGATTTGATTCAGTGGAGATTTGGCCTGATTTGGCAGCTGAATCTCAGAATCTGAATTGAATCAGGAGACCCTTTAATCTCTCTGAATCAGAATGGAACCCTATGAATTGATTTGGTTCCAAGAGGTTCAGAAAGATTCGGTGATTCGGACACAGACAAAACTTTAAATGTTTTATCTATATACATCTGGGTACCAGGTGGCTTGTGAATGCTGAGATGCTGCAGTGGATGGAGTGTCCCACAGCAGCATGGTGAGGTCCCCAGTGCACTCAGCAGCAGATCCAGAAGTGGACCAGAAGCACTTCCAGTCCACTTCTAGGTCCACTGGGGAGCGTACTGGGGGCCCCGGTTGCACACCCTGGCTTGGTGACTCCTGGGTCTGGGGGGGCATCTGGAGTCCCCCCATGACCAATCACTGAGATGGGAGGGCATGGAGGGCCCCCTAGCACACTTCCCGGTGGACCTGGAAGTGGGCCGAAAGTACTTCCAGTCCATTTCTGGGTTCACTGCCCAGCACATGAGGGGGCCCCACAAGCTCCTGTGGAACACTCCATCTGCCCCAGCATTGCAGTGTTCACGAGCTGTGTCTGGTACTAAATCAACAAATCAAATCACTGTCTCTGATTTGGGCCGAATCTGAATCGAATACAGCCCACTTTGCACACCCCTAGTTGCCAATATAATTCCAATCTTCAAAAAGGCCTCCAGAGAGAACTTAGGGAACTGCAAGCCAGTGAATCTAACCTCTGTTCCTGGTACATTGGTAGAAGCAATAGTTAAAAAAGTATTGTTCAACACTTGAGTGAACAGCACTTGCTGGGAAGAAATAATCATGGTTTTTCTGAAGGGAAGTCATGTTTCACTAACCTATTAGAGTTCTTTGAGGATGTTAACAAGCATGTGGAGCAAGGTGATTCAACTGATATAATGTATCTGAACTTCCAGCAAGTCTCCCACATCAAAGGCTTGTAATGCATTCAGATTGCCATAGGATTAGCGGGATGGTCCACTTGTGGATCAGAAATTGCCTTAACAGAGAAATAAAAATGAGATATTCATGGTCAGTTTTCATAATAGAAAAAAGCAAGCAATAGGGTACCCCTGGATTTGTGTTGTCAGTGCTGTTTAATATAGTTATGAGTGATCCTTCTGAATCCAAGAGATCTAGAAAAGGGGGTGAGTAGTGAGGTGACTGAATTTGTAGATGACAAAATTATTCATAGTGAAGACAAAGGCAGACTATGCAGAACTACTGAAGAATCTTGCAAAATTCAGTGAATAGTTAGCAAAAGAGCAGATGAAATTATGTGCTAATGGGTGCCAAGTGACGCACATGGGATAAAATAGCCCAAAATAAACATACACAATAGTTCTAGATAAACTATTACCACACAGGAAAGGGATCTTGGAGTCATTGTGGACAGTTTACTAAAGACATCAGCTCAATTTGCAAGAGTAGTCAAAAGGACAAATAAAATATTAGGAATTATTAATAAAACAAAGTATCATTATGCTCCTTTATATGTAAATTGTATCCATGCCTTGAATGCTATGTGCAGGTTTGGTCTCCACACCTTTAAAAAAGGAGGGTGCATGTGAGGAAGGGTGTGTGTGGGGCTGTGCCGTGTTTGTGGGGTGTGTGATTTTGTGTGGGTGAGATTGTGGTTGAGGAGTTTGTGGGGGAGGGTTAGTGGATATGGTGGGATGTGCATGGTAGCCCCCCGCACATGCCTCACTGAGCTGGTCATTACCTGTCCCTGCCCTGCAATAGTCCAGAGCCCACATGCCCTGAGGCATCTCTGAATCACTGCCAGCGTGACCCGTGCCCACTCTGGACTGATGCTGGCAGGAGCAGGTCAGCCAGACACATGCACAGCTCTGACTTGGCCTCTGCTCCTGCTCTTCACAGCCTGGTCAAGGTACGTCCTGCTGCCCCCTGGACATGTAGCAGGGCTGGGGCGGCTCCGTGCTGGACTGCCTTTCTAGGCATCTGCTGGCCCCAGCCCTGTGGTACTGGTGGGGACCCATGCACAGCCCTGAACTGCTCAATACCTGCTGCAGACTTGCTTGCTCATGCTGAACAGCTGCAGCAACAGCAGCGCCAGTGGGACAGAAGTGTGCATGGCCCCCTCCCCTCAGTGCTGCCCAGTACCACAGGGCTGGGGTCAGAAGCTGCCACCACCTGAGCTGCCTAGAAAGGCAGTCCAGCATGGAGCTGCCCCAGCCCTGCTGTGTGCCCATGGGACAGCAGGACAATCCGCTGTGGGATGATGCCTGGGCCAGGCCAGACTGAGGGACCTGCTGCAGGCCAGAGAAAGCCCCTCCATGGGCCAGATCACCTGTGGGCCATATTTTGCCCAATCCTGCTCTAACTCCAGCACAGTGGCCAGGCCCCTCCTTAGTAACAAGTTTGTTCTGCTCATAGCTTTCATCTTGCTTGTAAACTCTGTCCTAACCATTTGCTACTTTTCTGCTTTCTCTCCCCTGGGGTTTTAGTTGCCCAGTGGGACACTTCTTCATTATCCAAATGCCTGACAACTGGTCTCTCTAAACAAGGTTGGCAGGTCCCTCTTAAAGGAACAGACTTCCTTGTTACAGTTAGGATTCAGAATGATGTGGATCAACTGGAGAAATGATTGAAGTCAAATCCGATGGAATTCAACAAGAACAAGTGCAAGGTCCTGCATTTGAATAGAGGAATTAAAGGCACAAATACACCTTGGGGAATGATCAGCTAGGTTACAGTACTGTAAAGAAGGACCTGGGGATTACAGTGGACCTTAAGCTGAATATAAACCAACAATTTGTTCTTGTGGGGAAAAAAAGCCAACAACATACTGGGTTGTAGTAACAAGAATGTCTCTTGCAAATCAAAGGAAGTGTTTCTTTCATTCTATTCAGCACTGATGACACCTCACCTGGACAACTGTGTTCAGTTTTGGGCCTCATACTTCAAGAAAGATGTGGATAGATTGGAAAGAGTCTGGTGGAGAGCAACAAAAATGATTGGAGGCGTAGAAAACATGACTTATGAGGAAAGGCTGAGAGAAGTAAGTTGACTTAGTCTGGAGTAGGCTGAGGGGGGATTTGAGGATAGTCTTCAAATACCTGAAGGGTTATTATAGAAAGGATGGAGATAGCCTTTTCTCTGTGGCTGTAGGAAACAGCATTAGGAGCAATAGCCTCAAACTGCACGAGAGGAAATTTAGGTTGGAGATTAGGAAACACATTCAGACTATGAAGATGGTTAAGCACTGAAACAGGCTAGGGAAGTTTCCATTCTTGGAAATGTTCAAGAGTAGGTTGGACAGAAGTTTGGCTGGCATGGTTTAGTCAGGGATGATCTGTCCTTGAGCAGAGGGCTGGACTAGATGATGTCATGGGGTTCCTTTCAGGCAGAGGCATAAGAGGGCAGATCTGTGCTCTGGGCAGCAGCAGCGTGTGGAGAGGCACTGGCTGCCACTGTGCCTGTGGTGTGGCCACTGCTGTGGCAGCAGCTGTTTTTGCACAACACAGGCAGAAGCTAGGACTGCTGACTTAGACACTCCCTCAGTTCAAAAGGATTAATTCTTAGAGGAAAGGTCCATCAGTAGGTATTAAATATGGTCGATAGAAGTGCAGCCTCTGAATGAGAACTTCCTAAATCTTTGGATGTGGCAATGGGACAGGAGCAGGGGGTGGAAGATTATAGATGTAGGCCTCACTGGAACATTGATCAATATATGCTGCCCACACAAAGGCTTTGCTAAAGCACTGGCCAGAGTAGACCTCACTTGCAAACCTGACCAATGCATGTGTCTCATTTGGGGTGCATGGAATGTGAGAAAATACCTGTATTTACTTGATTTACTTGACTAAGTGTTTATTAAGAAGAATTCTTTCCAGTACAGAAAAATTGTGGAGTCTACTGTAATTTCCAAAATTTTGCAAGATAAACACAAAAGTTTCCTGACACATACTGGGAGCAAGAAATGTTTTATTCCTAAATTAATTAAATAATTCATATTTTCCCTTGCAGATATAACAGATAATAGGATACCTAAGATTCAACTTCTGCGATAGCAACCAAATTAAGTTCATTTACTGACCCTATAATTTTTTTTAATGTTCTTTGATCTGAGATTAGTGAAACTGTGATTAAAGAGGGTTATTTATATAAACTTCAAGTAATATGTTCACAGAACTCTCTAAAGCTAGACAAACCTAAAAATGTAAATTCCTATCCCTTTGGACAAAATTCACCACTGTTGCTTTTTCAGCTTTCATACTTTTTCTGCAAAGCTGCAATTGGAGAAAGGTAACAAACCTTTTTTATTTCAGAATTATGATGATGGAGGAGTGTTCTTGATAGCTAATCATTTCAAAAAGCTCTTTCCAAAAAAAAAAAAAAATAGCAGAAGTAGAGCTCATAGAGAATGATCAAACTCTCAATTACTTTATTTTTGACTGGATACCCATAGTTAATATTTCTATCTGACATAGAGAGAATTATGCCTTTGAATTTGCTACTGAAGACCCCACACATTTTAGGATTAAGTTTTATCCTAAAGAAGCTCAGTTTATTTTTTGTAACTGCTCCTTAAAATATCTTAAGATCTTTATCCCAGATCAAATAGGATTCAATGGGTCAGCAGTGCTGGAATCCTTCCCCACTCAAATGAGCATAGATCTGGTTCTTAATAAAATAAAAAAGCATCAACTTCATAATATACAGCTATTCCATATGCAACTATGTAAATTAAATATCTGTCTCTAAAACACCTTGTAGAGGTGTTAGACAGATAGGAACCACTGAGAACTAGTTGAAGTAAAACTAGCGTACTATGCACAAGAGTTTCTTGACTCCGACACCACTCTGGAGCTAACACACCTGACTCAGGGTTGTTATCTGTTATGTTGAGATCTAGAGCACTAAGTGTTCTTGAGACAGCAGGCACATATTGACATAAGATGATGGTGCCACAACCTTTTATCTAATAACATATTAAATAGAGCACTCACCCCAGCAGGTGGGAATCTTGGGTTTTAGGCCTTCCTTCACCTGAGGGAATTCAAAGCCATAGCTCCCATCTTGAACATAAGGCTACAGAACAATTGGGGTAAAGGAGGCACCTCCACCTTCTCAGTGAAGCTGAGCCACTTTTCAGCCAAGAGCACATGCATCATTGGGCCAGAAAGAGAGCAAGCATGAAAGTGTCTGACTGTGACCTGATGGTCAGCTCTGAGTAGAGAGACCTGTGTTCTAGGCCCTGCTCTCAAGAATGCGTATGCATTATACGTTAAACAACCACTGGATAAACATAATAAATAATCCTGAGGTCAGAGACCAGCTGTCCCATGGCCAAACTGTGTACCCTAGCCAGTAGCTTCCAAAGACATTCTCCTTCTTCTGGCCCCATCTGTGTTGCATTGTTAGCTGCATAATGCCATTTGTGCATTGCTGGGACACAATTCTGCAAAGATATCCCATTAAGTTTATGCCTATGGTGAGGAAAGTGGAGTCTAGGATACACTGGGTGCAGTGCTACAGAATTGCTTTATTCTTATATAATGTTTTATGTGCATGACAGTATAACATTACAGATAGATTTTTAGCTGGTGTGAATTGTAGTTATGCTGAAGTTCATGGAAGTATTCTGATTGCTATCACCTGAGGATATAGCCTGGGGTTTTGGGTTTTTTTTGGGGGGGGAGGGGGGGAGTTGCAATGCTTATCTATACTGCACAGTCTGAAGTGCAAAGAACATGTTCTACCCAGCAGAAATAAGAATTTCTAATAATTACCTAACCTTCAAAGACTGGACCACATAATATTAACCCTCTGAAATGTCTTCTTGTACCAAGCAGCAAGCTAATGGTCAATTTATTTTCATCAAACAGACAGCAAAGTAGAATAATGATCATTTTGAATTCAAGATAGGGCAATAAATCCCAACAGAATCAGACCAATTGCCACATTAAGCACACCAAAGATGATTTAAAGGTTTTCACAACTGCTGAATGATTCTAGCGAGTCTTACTCTCTTTTATTGCACTGAAACTAAGCAGATATAAGGGGAAATTATAAACACTGTGACACAATTAAAAGAGATACTTAAGAAAACTATGCACTATTTATTGACAAGGTATATACATGATGTTAAATCTTCCCTCTGTTCTCTATTTTAGAATTGCATGGTTTAGTTACAGTACACAAAATTGTTGGGATTCAGCAATTCCCTGATGTCTCACAAGTTTCCATTTAATAGTCATGCAGCATTCAAGAAAAAATATTATTTTCCTAATTCCAGTTTTGCAAACACAGCCAGTTATTAGAGAGGCCAACCAAGTACTCTTGGACTTGTGCCTTGTCATATTTACCAGCAATAAAGATTCTGCAGTTGGAACCTAGGTCCATGTGTTTTCCTCTAACTCATGAGCAGAGGGAAGCCAAAGGTGCTATTTATAAGTTAGTTAATGTAAGAACCGTGCCTTCCTTTCTGTGTTGGTGATACAGAAAACAATGTTAAAAAACCCCCAAATGACTTGGAAATGGAACAGCTAGATTTCTATAGGTATTTGGGAAAGTAAAGATGCAGAGATGCCCAGTGAGGATTAGGGTGACCACCTTTTTGAAATGCAGAAGTGGGACAGATGAAGCTTGCAGCAGAGTGGAGGGGGTCATATGGTGCAGCCCTGCCACCACCAGCAAACCCACGGGGGTGGGCACATCTCCACCCCATGCCATCACCACTTCCACCAGCCCCAGGGAACAGGTTGCCTGCAGCCACCACAACATCCACCTGAGTGCACACAGAAAAAAAGGGGTGGATGGGTGGAGGGAATCTCACCTGGTACTGCAGGGGCAGAGGTCAATGTCCTGCCTGCTGGGGACAGGTTTCATAGTTTCATAGTTGCTAGGGTTGGAAGGGACCTGAACAGATCATCAAGTCTGACCCCCTGCCTGGGGCAGGAATGGCTGCTGGGATCATAATATCCCAGCCAGATATCTATCCAACCTCCTCTTGAAGACCCCCAAGGTAGGGGAGAGCACCACCTCCCTTAGGAGTCCATTCCAGAGCCAGGCAGCTGTAACCATAAAGTAATGCCTTCTGATATCAAGCCTGAACCTGCTCTCAATCAATTTGTAGCTGTTATTCGTTGTTATCCCAGGTGGCACCTGGGGGAACAGAGCCTCGCCTATTTTCCGCTGGCCCTCCTTGGTGAGTTTATAGACGGCCACCAGATCCCCTCTCAGTCTTCTCTTGTGGAGGCTGAATAGATCCAGGCCCTTTATCTTCATAGGGTCTGCCCTGCTGCCCTCTGACCATGCGAGTGGCCTTCCTGTGGACCCTCTCAAGGTTAGCCACATCCCTCTTGAAGTGCAGAGTCCAGAACTGGATGCAGTACTCCAACTACGGCCTGACCAGTGCCACAGAGGGGAAGGATCACTTCGCTGTACCTGCTTATGATGCATCTGTAGATGCATGACAAGGTGCAGTTAGCCTTACTGATGGCTTCTTTGCATTGGCGACTCATGTCCGTCCTGGAGTCAACAATGACTCCAAGATCCCTTTCAGCCACTGTGTTGTTGAGAAGGCTGTTCCCTAGCCTACAGGTATGTTGCTGGTTCCTTCTCCCTAGATGCAGCACCTTGCATTTATCTGCATTGAATTCCATCCTATTCTCATCCACCCACCTCTGTAACCTGTCTAGATCTAGTTGGATTCTGTCCCTCCCTTCCAGTGTGCCCACTTCTCCCCACATCTTTGTGTCATCAGCAAATTTGGACAGCATGCTTTCCATGCCCAACTCCAAACATCTGTGCTAAAGATGTTGAATAGCACAGGCCTGAGGACCGAGCTCTGGGGAACTCCACTGCCCACATCCATCCAGGCTGAAAACGACCCATCCACAACCACACTCTGGGTGCAACCATCAAGCCAATTTGCCACTCATCTGACCGTGTAGGCATCAATGCCGCAGTCACCTAGTTTTTTTATGAGAATGGGGTGAGAAACAGTGTCAAAGAGGCCTTCTTGAAATCCAGGTAGATGACATCCACCTCAACGCCTGCATCCAGGGACTTGGTGACCTGGTCATAAAAGGAAACAAGGTTAGTCAGATAGGATCTGCCTGCAGTGAACCCATGTTGGTTGCCCCTGAGCATTAACTCCCTTGCTGGGCCCCCGCAGATGTGCTCCTTGATCATTTTCTCAATGGTCTTCCCAATGATCAAGGTAAGACTAACCAGCCTATACTTACCTGGGTCCTCCTTTCTCCCCTTCTTGTATGTGGGGACCTCACTGGCCCTTTTCCAGTCTTCTGGGACCTGGCCAGAGCACCACGAAAGCTCGTACAGCCATGCCAGGGGCCCTACTATGACCTCCGCCAATTGCCTCAGTACCCTCAGATGAAGAGCATCCAGACCTGCTGATTTAAACATGTCTAGCCTCCCCAAAAGTTCCCTAACTAGATCATCCCTGACCCTAGGCATGGCATCATGTTCCCTGAGCATGTCCATAATTCTAGTGGGGGAGTTGTCCTGGTCCCTGCTCAGCAATATGGAGACAAAGAACTTGTTGAAGAGATCACCTTTTTCTTTTGCTGCAATTGCCAGTTTGCCAAGGCTGTCCTGTAGGGGCCCCACGTTACCTGGTCCTTCTTCTTACTCTCTGTGTGGGAGGTTGTGCCACAGTCCCCACCCCAGGGGGTGCCCTCCACACCTGGCCAACCCTGGCTCCAGTTACTACTGCTATTTGGCACATGCCCAGGGCATGCCTGTTGTTATTCCCATTTGGGGTATGTTTACTGGCACATACCCAATGCTGCCCACCAGTTATACTGTGGGGGGTTTTTGCATGTGACAGCTGCAGAACAGGACTGAGGATGCAGGCTGTGCTTTCATGGCAGCATAGTCAGAGATGACAGAAAAATGCTTGTAGATACTCAGGAGGTTTGATGGCAGTTGACAGGCATATTTGAAAATGCCAGCTGCACTTCAGGGGTGGATTAGGTGTTTAAAGAAGCTGGTATGTGCCTAAATATCTTTGAGGATCTAGGCCAGGGGTTTTCAACCTTTTTGGATCATTGTGCCCCCTGGCAGCTGAACATGCAGCAGTGTACTCCCGGCTGCCGAGTGGGGAGGGAGGAGGTATGGCACACAGTTGGATGTAGAGTGGGGTCAGCTGGCATGTGCAAGCTTACCCCATGTCCGGCTGGGTGGACAGCGTCTGCGCAGCAGCACAGGATGGTGCATGGGGGTGCTCCATCCCCACCTACCTATGCTTGCCCCTATGGCCTTCTCAAGTACCCACTTGACAATCCCTGATCTAGGCCTTAGTCCCTGTTAATTTTACTACAACTCACTGTGCCTACTAAGATTTCCCTTTAAAAGAGAACTTTTTATTTTATGTTGCACTGAATATTTATACTTGAAAATAAAAGCAAAATTTGGAAATATTTATAGGAGGGTGATTAGTTTAGCAAAATTAAAACCTCTTGCTACTAAAGGCATTTGAGCTAATTAAAACATAATGTCACTAATTTAAGTCCAGTGAAATCAGTTTTCATCAGAATGCAACCTGTTGTTGTGCCATCTCAGAAATACTTGAACTCCATGGCCCTTTTTTGGAATGTGGGCTCTAGGAAAAAGAGGAAAACAAGGAAATGCTTGTCTTCCCCACCATACCTTCTTCTCATCCTCTGCCATTTGACCTAGGAGGTAAAACTACCACAGCAGACTACTTTTTGACCAATAACTGTGGATGTGACTGGTTGTGTCCTGCTCTCTATCCTTCAGCAAAGGCTCTGTTATGGCATAGAGATTCCAGGGATTTATTAGCTTCTGTGGGTCCATCTTGTGGACCACCTCTGACTTTGATTTTGCAAACCAATGTCTTTTTGCTGACAGTTTACAAAAATCAAAACCACACCCATTTTCAGTTACCTTTGACATATTATGCTATGCCACTGTGATGCATAATTTTAGTTTATATGAAAGTGTTCTGCCCAGTCAGCTATGATTATTTCATCCTTTCCATTTCCTCTTTCTGTACTTTCTAGTTGTGCAATGAAAAGAAATATGGAATATTCAAAATAGATTTAGGAACAGTAAGAAATGACATCAACAACCCCTCTGATCAATGCAAGAGTTCTGAGTAGTGTGCATATGCACACACATTAACCTTCTGTAGACTTAAAAAATAATTGATGTTGGGAAATTGTGGAGCTCAGATTCTTAACTGCATTTCCAACCTTTTAGTCCAAGACCTCCACTTATAGTAGGATTTAGGACAGCGGTGAGCTAACATTCTTACTACCCAAAGTATGTTTGATAGCCTGTGTGGGATACGTTTGTGGTTTCACTTCAGAACCTATAGAAATTGCAGGCGAACCTAAAGAAATTGTTTTGGCTGAAAAAATCACACTGGCAAATAGGTCCAATTGCCTTAATGACTGCTTGACAAAACCAAATGATCATGAAGATAAAGACTTCCTAAGCAGCTATCAGGTTGGCCCTTTCACAAGCTCTATAATTCACTTAAGGATAGATTACTCTGTGCGCACGTGTGAAAGAAAAGAGGCTGAGAAAAGGAAACTGCTTGAGGCAGGCTGTCAAGTTTGATGAGACTGTTAAATTAATTTAAAAAGCTATAAAATTCTAAGTCTACACACAACAAATTTGAAGCAATAGTACTGATTTGTGGTGGGTTCTGATTCGCAATTTCAGATGCCTCTGCCATCCAGCTAAAAGAAAAACCCTGAAAAATATATTGCCGTTCCACTCACAACAATACAACAAATGCTTTGAAAGGATCAACCACAATATAAAGGCTGCTTTTAATCCCCCATTTAAAATTGTTTTTGCTCTTGATTTAAATTCTTGTTTCTTCCCTTCATGTCAGAAACTGTTCTGTTATGTAACTGTCTCTCAGAGTTGGATCCAAGATGAACGTATAGTATCTGTCAAGTTCTTTGTTGGTGTGCCCACATTATAAATTCTTTTAGTTAAATGGAAGGAGTACAGTTATGACTTTACCTCTGCTGTCAACTAGCAAGCAAGGTTTTTTTTCCTGCATCAGGAGTATTTTCTGATTTTTTGCCAACATGATTTGACTCAGTCTGTTACCAATGGGGATTATTTCACAGTTCACTTGAAATACGCTATCTGAACAAAGATGAAGATGATAGAATAATGTGCTCTGTCCCGATTCCAGGTGAGGACAAACTAGATAAGCCACCCAGTTATTGAGGGTTGTGTCCTCCCCATGTCTGGAGGACAGACAAATGTGTAAACAGCTGTACCTTACCCAAAGAATGCTCATCATTAGTGAAATTCATTTGTGGTACATACATGTCATAGAAAGGGTGCCTCCCTTGGCTCTGTGTACCAGTTGGTACAGAAAGCTCTAACAGGGGTGGATGTGTGACAGATCAAGAAAATGCCATGGAGATGCGGGTACAATAGGCCCAAGATAGCAGCAATAATTTGGATCATGGTAGAATTGCATAATAGTCTCCCCCTTGTGCTGGAGAGCTTCTCCACACTTTACCCACAGAAGACATGAGAACCTTTAGAAAAGAAATGGTAACAGCTCATTTTAGTTATAAGCAGTTCTGTGAATGAACTTATGGCTGAACATGTTCTAGGTAGAAACACATCATAGACCAGTAGAAGTCACACTACAGAAGCCACCATGCAAAGGACTTCCTAGAGTTTAAGGAAAATATTCTGGAAATAACAGAAATACACTTTAAATGTAGCCTAAAAAGAAAAGAGTTGATTAAAAAAAACAGAATTCCAGTCCCACTGATAATTCTAAGATTTCAATATTTAGTTTAATCTGAATCAGGATGAAAAGGAAAAATCTTGGAATTTTTTATGATATAAAGTATTCCAAAATTATTTTTTATAACGTTAAAAATCTTTCCACTTTTTCATCTGACCCCTAGATATAAATAGGTAAAATCAAAACCAAATGATTTGAACTTAATGAAACCTTCATAATTTCCCTACTGAAACTATTGAAAAACTAAAATAGCTGAAATATAAACATTTAGGATTCACTGAATCAACATTTTACAGTAGACAAAATGTACATTTAGATTTTTTTCAGGTCTACTAAGCAGGTTCTTGCATACAGGCCCCAAGTAAAGTTTCATAGCAGTGAGAGGGAGGACTATAAAGGGAGGCATATACCCAGTGGAAGGGAGGGGCCATCACCAGGGAGGACTGTACTGCAGTTGCTCGGGGATGCAGGGGGACAGTCAGGAAGGCCAAGGCGGAGATGGAACTGGGACTAGCTTCCCAGGTCAAGGACAACAAGAAGTCCTTTTTAAATACATAGGGGGCAAAAAGAAGGTTCCGGGTAACATGGGGACCCTGCAGGACATGCTAGGAAATTTGGTCGTCACACCAGACGACAAAGCCAATATATTTAATGATTTCTTTGCCTCCATTTTCCTGAGCAGGGACCGGAACAGTAGCTCCCCCATCTCGGCCCCCCTTAGATCCCAGGGGAGGCGCACCTAGGCCAAGGGTTAGTGAGGAACTAGTTAGGGAACTTCTGGAGGGACTGGATGTATTCAAATCAGCTGGTCTGGATGATCTCCACCCTAGAGTACTGAGGGAATTAGCTGCAGTCATTGCGCAACCACTGGCACGGCTTTATGAGCACTCGTGGTGCTCTGGTGTGGTGCCAGAGGACTGGAAGAGGGCCAGTGTGGCTCCCATCTTCAAAAAGGGGAGGAAGGAGGACCCAGAAAACTATAGGCCAGTTAGTCTTACCTTGATCCTGGGCAAGCTTTTTGAGAAAATTATTCTGGCGCATATCCATGAGGGGCCAGCAGGGGAGATTATGCTTAGGGATAATCAACACGGGTTCATTAGCAGCAGGTCCTGTCAGACCAACCTGGTGGCCTTCTATGACCAGGTCACTAAATCCTTAGATGCAGGGGTAGCAGTGGACATAGTCTTCCTAGACTTTCGGAAGGCCTTCGACACTGTCTCTCACCCAGTTCTCATTAAGAAACTGGGGGACTGTGGTGTTGACACCCACACAGTCAACTGGCTGGAGGGCCGCACCTGGAGAGGAGTGGTGGATGGGTCATTTTCAACTTGGAGGGATGTGGGTAGTGGGGTCCCCCAGGGCTTGATCCTCGGGCCCGCACTGTTCAACATCTTCATCAGTGACTCGGACGAGGGGGTAAATAGCACCCTGTTCAAATTTGCTGATGACACTAAGATGTGGGGGGATGTGGGCACACTAGAAGGGAGGAATAAGCTGCAATCAGACCTAGACAGGTTACAGGGGTGGGCGGATAAGAATAGGATGGGATTCAACACCGATAAGTGCAAAGTGAGGCACCTGGGGAGGAACAACTGGCACCATATCTACAGGTTGGGGAACTCCCTTCTTGTCAGTACAGAGGCAGAAAAGGATCTTGGAGTCATCATTGATGCCAAGATGAACATGGGCCAGCAGTGTGGGGATGCAGTCAGGAAGGCCAACTGTACTTTGTCATGCATCCACAGATGCATCTCAAGCAGGTCCAAGGAGGTGATCCTCCCCCTCTAGGCAGCACTGGTCAGGCCGCAGCTGGAGTACTGCGTCCAGTTCTGGGCGCTGCACTTCAGGAGGGATGTGGACAACATGGAGAGGGTCCAGAGGAGGGCCACTCGCATGATCGGGGGCAGCAGGGCAGGCCCTATGAGGAGAGGCTATGGGACCTGAACCTGTTCAGCCTTCACAAGAGAAGGCTGAGGGGGGATCTAGTGGCCTGTTACAAACTAGTTAGAGGGGACTAGCAGGCACTGGGGAAGTCCCTGTTCTACTAGGAGTGACCAGGAATAACGGTCACAAGCTGGCAGAGGGTAGATTTAGGTAAGATATCAGGAAGCGCTACTTCATAGTCAGGGCGGCTAGGATCTGGAACCAAATTCCAAGAGAAGTGGTGCTGGCTCCTACCCTGGGGGTCTTTAAGAGGAGTCTAGATATATACCTTGCTGGGGTTGTTTGACCCCAGTACTCTTCCTGCCATGGCAGGGGGCTGGATTTGATGATCTGCTCAGGTCTCTTCTGCCCCTAGAAACTATGAAACTATGAGAAATAAAGGAAAAGCAGAATTTGAGTAGATGATAAAATTATATTATTGAACTTTTCCAGCCCAACAGACTCAGTAATTTCAGGATCACCTGTCATGTGCCTTTAAGTGAAGCAAATACCAAAATATGCTGAAGGAGTTCAATGAGACTGATGTCAGAATAATTACTCAGTTTAAGACTCTAAAACAAGAAGGCTTTAACATTTGCTGTTTAGATGAATGAGAATTTAAGTTATATAACCTTATATACTTTTTCTGTTACAAATCTTTAATATTAAGTTAGGTGGGGATTGATAGAGGCTCATCTCAGAATGAAATGTTCTTGAGTTTTATTTCAAAAATCCATTTGAATTCTGACCTATATAGCATGTACTTTTAAAGGTTATAACATAAATTCAGTATTCATTGTTAGAAATCTTATATTCCAGTTCACATAAAAAATTGAAGTGTAGCATCAAAAGGACTTATTATCTGCAGCTTTATCTTATTGTTAATGTAGCTATGACAGCATGCCTTGGAATAAATGGACCTGGGGCTAGGAGCCCAGCACCCAAGAGGGCATGAAGCAGGCCTTGGAACAGATAGGTGTGGGGCAGAGACAATGGCCTGAGAGGGCTGGTAATGAATAACTAGTGGCTGTGGAAAGGACTAAAGGGGAGGTATGGAGGTCCCAACTGGCCCAGCAAGAGAGTGAGAGAGGGGCCAAAAGAGTAAAGAGCTTGAGGGCCACAGAGAGAGAGAGAACTTGAGCTCCGGAATGACTAGGTACTTGGGACAGGTTCTGGTGTCTGAGAAGGACCAGGAGGATTTGGTGGATCTAGGTGGGACTAGGGTGCATTGAGGCCTGTCAGAGGGCAGATAGTTGTGTTAGTGGACTATCTGCAAGGCACAGGAGTGGGTATTGGAGTCCATGAAACTAAAACTTAAGGCAATGACCATGAGCAGCTGTGGTCCTAAAAGTAAGACCAGGCCTGGGGAGCCCTGGGGCAACTTCCCTTTTATCAGAAATTAATAATATCAGGGCATGGAGTGTGAGTCAAGGGGAGAGGGCCCCAAGGAAAGCCAGGTTGGCAAGCACTGAGCGGTCACCAGGGGGCATCACGACCAGCCCTGGGATAGGCACTTGCTACATTTTAGTGCATTGGCTGGGAAGGTCATGGTTGGTCTGGGAGGGATGCACAGGAGAGGACAGTACCTCCCAGATAGGATAGTACAGCAAACCCATGTGCAAGTGACAGATGGGGCTGAAAACCTGACCTAGTGACCTCTCAGTGGGCCCAAGAGCGGGGCCCAGACCTTGGCATAGATAGGCCCAAAGGCCAGAGAGGGCCAGTGCTGGAGATAAGCATGGGTCAGGGAGCTTTGCAGCCAGGGACGGGCATGGCTAAGGCAGTGCCATCACAGTCACGGAGGGTTTGTTAAAGGAAGGAAAGACTGGGAATTAAGAAATACCCATAGGGTGAGTGGTGAGTCCCAGGCCTTTCTCAGGTTTTTTTTCTCAAAGGGCCAGAGTTGGCCTGGTCAGAGTAGCCTGTGGGAGGGCTAGTGGAGTGAGAAGGGGTCAGGGGGCTCATGCAGAGACCTCCATGCAGTGTGATGCAGTGGGGAGAAGCAGGGGTCACCCCCCTGCCTGACAGCACCTGGTGAGTGGGGGCTTTTTTTTTAAAGCCCTGGGAGCTGGGGCAGCCAGCCACAGTGGAGGTGGGGAGCAGGCAGGGGTCCATGGTCCATTCCCCCATGGTCCATTCCCTCAGCCCCGCCTCCCTCATCCCTAGTGCTTACCAGCTCCAAGTCCAGCTCCCTGCTGCAGCCACTGGGGACTGTCCAAATCATCAATGCTTTCTGAATCTTTTCCAAAGATTTGGAGAGCTTTGAATTGATTTGGACCTTTTAATTGGTCCTGATTTAATTTGGATTCAAAGATTTGGCCACTGAATCGAGCTGAATCTCCTCTGAATTGAATCACCATCCAAAGCTTCACACAGCCCTAGCAGGGGCCAAGAGATGGCTTGTGCAATGCAGGAGATACCTAGAATGAACAACCTCAGAGGGCTGCATGGAGGACAACTCCAAGAGTGGGAATCTTCTGGTTCTGGGTAAGACCTGAAACTGCACCCTTCTTGTGCTGGTTAATATGGACCCTTCTTGTGCTGGTTAATATGGTAGGGCTACTTGTGGCAGGGTAGCCTCTACAAAATGCCACACACTGCCACCCCAAGGAAAGGCAAGTATGCAGCACCTGAAAATCCTAACTCCCACTGCCTGGTGGGTTATTCCTTGGCAGGAGAAAGCTAGGGGAGGACACCATGATAGAAAAGTCCTTGGTGGAGGCCAAGGAGGGAAAACTGACCCCAAGCATGGAGGAACATGGTTGGATGGGTACAAGTCAGCCGGCCCAGATGACCTCCATCCACAGGTGCTGAAGGTATTGGCCACTGTCATAGCTGAGCCTCTGGCATGGCTGTTTGGGCACTCATGGTGCTCTGGCCAGGTCCCTGAGTACTGGAAAAGGACCCGTGTGGTGCCTATTTTTAAGAAGGGGAGAAGGAATGAGCTGGGTAACTTTAGGCCAGTCAGTCTTACCTCTATCTTTGGGAAAATATTAGGAAAAAATCATCAAAGAGCACATTTGTGAAGGCCCAGCAGGGGAACAATACTGAAAGGAAACCAGCACAGGTTCATTGCAGGAATATCCTGCCTGACAAACCTTAAAGCCTTTTATGACCAGGTCACATACTGCCTTCACACAGGAGCTGAGGCTGATGTAATCTACCTGGACTTTAAATGGCCTTGACACAGTTTTACTTCCTATTCTCATACGAAAGTTAGCAGGCTGTGGGTTGGACACCTACACAGTCAGGTGGGTGGCCAACTAGCTTAGGGACCTCACCCAGAGAGTGCTGGTTGACAGGTCATTCTCAGCCTGTAAGGAGGTGGGCAGTGGGGTTCCACAGGGTTTGGTCCTTGGACCGGTGTTATTTAATATCTTCATCAGCAATTTGGATGAGGGTGTGGAGAGCACGCTGTCTAAGTTTGCAGATGATACCAAGTTATGGGGGAAAGTTAACACAGCGGAGGGCAGGGAGCAGATACAGGCTGATCTGGACAGGTTGGATCAATGGGCAGAACAAAATAGGATGCAGTTTAACAAAGATACATGCAAGGTACTCCACCTACGGAGGAGGAATCCCCAGCACACCTATGGGTTGGGGGTTGACCTCCTTAGCAGCTCAGCAGCTGAGAGGGATCTTGGAGTCACAGTTGACTCCAAGATGAACATAAGCCGGCAGTATAATGATGCCATCAACAAGGCCAATCACACCTTGTCATGTATTAGCAGATGCATGACCAACAGATCGTGGCAGGTGATGCTCCCCCTCTATGTGGCATTGGTCAGGCCATAGTTGGTCAGGCTCAGACGTCTGAGGGGAGACCTTGTAGCTGCCTATAAGTTCACAGATTCCATAGACATTAGGGCTGGAAGGGACCTCAGAAGATCATCGAGTCCAGCCCCCCGCCCAAAGGGCAGGAAGTCAGTTGGGGTCATAGGATCCCAGCAAGATAAGCATCGAATTTACTCTTGAAGTTGTTCAATGTAGGTGCTTGAACCACCTCCGATGGCAGGCTGTTCCAGACCTTGGGGGCTTGAACAGTAAAGAATTTCTTCCTTATGTCCAGCCTGAAACAGTTTTGCAGGATTTTACAACTGTTTGACCTTGTCATCCCTTGGGGCACTCTGGTGAACAAACGTTCCCCCAGAAACCGGTGGTCATACCGAAAAACTTATAGGTCGCTATCAGATCACCCCTGAGCCTGCACTTTTCCAGGCTAAAGAGACTCATGGCTCTCAGCCTGTCGTCGTAAGGTCTGTTTTCCTGACCTCTGATCATGCGTGTGGCTCTTCTCCGGACTCTCTCAAGCTTCTCCTCATCCTTCTTGAATTGTGGAGCCCAAAACTGGACACAGTACTCCAGCTGCGGCCTCACCAAGGCCAAGGACAAGGGTAGAATGATGTCCTGGGATTTACTTGAGAAGCATCTATGGATGCAAGCCAGAGTTTTGGTCGCTTTACTAGCTGCAGCATCGCATTGCAGGCTCATGTTCATCTTGTGGTCAATGATGACCCCCAAGTCTCTTTCTTCCGTAGTGCTAGCCAGTGTAGGACTGCCGAGCCTATAAGGATGCTGCAGGTTTTTCTTCCCAAGCTGGAGAATCTTGCATTTTTTGGTGTTAAACACCATCAGGTTCTCATCCACCCATTTGCTGAGCCTGTCCAAGTCAGCCTGGATTGCCCTCCTGTCTTCTGGTATGGATGCTTTGCCCCAAAGTTTGGTGTCATCAGCGAACTTGGCCAGTCTGCCTCTGATTCCAATGCCCACATCATTAACGAAGATGTTGAACAATATGGGTCCAATGACAGAGCCTTGGGGGACCCCACTGGTCACAGGGCACCATGATGATTGACTTTGGTCAATTACTACCCTCTGGGTCTGACCACAGAGCCAGTTTCCCAGCCAGTGGATCATGGTGGACCCAAGGCCACAACTGGCCAGTTTCACCAAGAGGTGATCATGGGATACCAGACTGAATGCTTTTTTGAAGTCAAGATATATGACATCAACCTCTTCTCCCTTGTCCAGGTGATAGATCACCTGATTGTAGAAGGAAATGAGATTGGTTAAGCAAGACCTACCCGCAAGAAACCCATGCTGGCTATCCCTCAGGATGTTGGCATCTGCTAGTCTATTAAGTATGGCCTCTTTAATAAACTTTTCTAAGATCTTCCCCAGGATAGAAGTCAGGCTGATGGGCCTATAGTTTGCCAGATCCACTTTCCTCCCTTTCTTGAAGATAGGCACCACACTGGCCTTCTTCCAGTTTTCGGGCACTACACCAGAGCGCCAGGAGTTTTCAAAGATCCGTGCCAGAGGCTGGGCTACGATGCTCGCCAGATCCTTGAGTACCCTGGGGTGTAGATTGTCAGGGCCAGCTAACTTGAAGGTATCCAGCTTCTCAAAGTGTTCCTTCATGAGGTCAGCATTGATGGAGGGCAGGGGATTTTCCTCACCTGGACCTCCCTGTCCCGTAGCGGGCATGGGCGTTCCATGGAACTGATGAAAGACCGATGCAAAGTACCCATTTCATAGGTTGGCTTTTTCCTGGGCATCAGCTGTCAGTTGACCCATCTGGTTTAGCAGGGGTCCAATGTTACCCTTGCTTTTCCTCTGGCTCCCCACATATCTGAAAAAGGACTTTTTATTGTCCTTGATGCTCAAAGCTAGTCAGAGTTCAGCTGCAGCCTTGGCTTCCCTGGTTTGCTCCCTGCAGGACCGGACCAATGCAGAATAATCCTCCTTGGAGCTGAATCCCACCCTCCATCCTTTGTAGGCCTTTCTTTTTAGCTTCAGGAGGTCTGCTAGGTCCCTGGAGAGCCAGGGGGGCTGCTGTGCCCTCTTTCTGCCTTTCCTCTGAGATGGAATAGAATTAACTTGTGCATTGAGGATCGCTCCCTTAAGAAGCAACCACTCTTCCTGAACTCCCCTCTCCCTGTGGTCATGGTCCCTTAGGGCCTCACTGACAAGCCTTCTGAGCTTATCAAGGTCAGCTTTCCTAAAGTTGAGGACTTCAGTGTTGCTGACTGACTTGCCAGCTTTACAGCACATGGTGAAGGTGATCAGCTCGTGGTTGCCGTCATCCAGCTTCCGATTGATCACTAGGTCACTGATTAGGTCATCCATGCACGATAGGAAGCTTTGCGACTGCTTGGATTTTGCTGAGTGATCCTCCTACAAGATGTCCGGGTAATTGAAGCCACCCCTGACAACCATGGTCCTGGAGCATGAGGCCTCAGCCCGTTCCCAGAAGAACTCCTGGCCAAGCTCTTGACTTTGGGTGGGAGGTCTGTAGTAGACTTCCACCGTTGTGTCCCCTGTGCCATGTTCCCCACAGATTTTAACCCAGAGGGTCTTCAGTCGTCCACCCTAGTCACCAACATCAGCTTGCAGGGATGCATAGCTTTCCTTAACATAGAGAGCTATACCCCTGCCCCTTTTATCTACTCGATCCCTTTTATCAAGGGAGGACAACAGGGAATTGGAGATGCGCTATTTCATAGATTCATAGATGTAGGGTTGGAAGGGACCTTGTAGAGCTTCTAGTCTGACCTCCTGCTGTGGGCAGGAGAGAAAACTGGGCTCAAGTGACCCCAGCCAGGTAGATTTCAAGCCTCCTCTTAAAGACCCCCAGGGTAGGAGCCATCACCATTTCCCTTGGAAGTTGGTTCCAGATCCTACCTGCCCTGTGAAGTAGTTCCTCCTGATGTCTAGTCTAAACCTACTCTCTAGCAACTTATGGCCGTTATTCCTTGTGACTCTGGGAGGTGCTCAGGGGAACAAGGTCTCTCCCAAACCCTGCTGGTCCCCCCTAGTAAGTTATAGATGGCCACCAGGTCCCCCCTCAGCCTTCTCTTGCGAAGGCTGAACAGGTTAAGGTCCTGTAGCCTCTCCTCATAGGGTCTGCCCTGCTGTTCCTGGATCATGTGAGTGGCCCTCCTCTGGACCCTCTCGATGCTGTCCACATCCCTCCTGAAGTGCGGTGCCCAGAACTGGATGTAGTACTCCAGCTACAGCCTGACCAGTGTTGCATGGAGGGGGAAGATCACCTCCTTGGCCCTGCTTGTGATGCATCTGTGGATGCATGACAAGATATGGTTAGCCCTACTGACCGTGTTCTCGCATTTACCAGAGCACCCCTAGGTGTAACTAGGAATAATGGGTGCAAACTAGTGGAGAGTAGATTCAGGTTAGACATCAGGAAGAGATTTTTTACAGTTAGGGTGGCTAGAATCTGGAATGGGCTTCTAAGAGAGGTGGTGCTATCACCTAATCTGATGGTCTTCAAGAGGAGGCTTGGTAGTCACCTGGCTGGGGTCATCTTACCTCAGTCCTCTTTCCTGCTAGGAGTAGGGGGTTGGACACAATGATCCTTTGTGGTCCCTTTTGACTCTACAATCTATGAATCTATGAACAAAGAGGGGAGAGGTATGTGATAGGGTGCTCAGTGCCCCCATCACTTTAAGAAGTGTGGCAGCTTGAGGAGCAGCCTGAAAGCATGTCAGGGGCTAATGAAGGAGTTACCTGAACAGGAGGGGGCTGGGCTTGAGGCACATCAGTCCAGGGCCTGAGCTGGTCCAGCAGTTAACCTCTGAGTACCACTGGGAGAGGAGTTCCTGTGATTGCTGAGCTGGGGTAAGCAGCACAGAGCATATTTAATTCACAGTGGATTCATTGGAAGTTAGGTGCCTAATTACCTTCAAATATCTCTGGATAACTCACTCAAGCTAGAACAGGAAGTCTGTAGTAGAACAACTTGAACTTGGACAATAGTACTCCAGCTGAGGCATTCACCAGTGCTGAGCAAAGTGGAAAGAAATGTTTATAAATAACACTCCTGTTATTATATCCACATATTATAATAAATACTGCTGTTACTATATATTCCAGTGTATATTACTGTCTGCATATTGACAGTTATTTCATTACATGTCTGATCACAGTAAACCTTTATTTTTGGAGAGATTGAAGAACGGAAGGCATCAAATATTTAAACTTTTTCTATGTCACCCATTGTTTGTTCATCTTCTTTGCTACAAAATGCTTCTATAATTCTTGTGTTTTCATCTTTCTTCCATCGTGTTTACAACTTTTTTTCTTGTTGACTTCTATGTTCCTGCTCATTTGAACTTATTTTGAATTTTTACCTTTCTGATTTTATCTGACCACAGTATTCCTTTATCCTAATCCTTAGTTGTGTACCTTTGTTCCATTTGTATGACTGCTTTTTGTTTTGCAGGCCTTTAAAGATCTTATGATGTCACCACTTCCTTCTTATGCTGTCTGTCATTCTTCCTATCTTTTCTGTGCAGAAGGAAATGTTGCTATTTTATTGCAGTCTCTTCCAGGTCTTTGAAATTCCATTTATTCCTTAGATTATCTCCCCAAGAGATATTACTACCTACTTACCCAAGTTTGTTGAAGTCTGAAATCTATTATTTTTATTCTGTTGCTTTCACTCTTCCCTTTCCATGGGATAATATACTGTATCATTTTGTGATCACTTTTCCCCAAATTTCATCCGTGTTTAGATTTTCAACTAGTTCCAGCCTCTTGGAATCATTGTAACATATGTGCTCCTTTAGTAGCTTCATCCACCTTCTGAAACACAACACACTGCAGAATCTGAAGGATTGTCTGTGTCAGGTTTTCAACAGATATCTGTGTAACAATCCCTCATTACCACCAGATTATGCCCTTTTGGTGCTTCTGTTAGATGCTTTAAAAACTTCATCCACCCCTTTCTTCTGATTAGGTAGTATAAAGTAGAACTCTGCCATGATATGCTTTCCTCCTTTTATATTCACCCAGAAATATTCAACAAGTCTCTTTCAACTCTTCCTGAACTTCAGAGAAAATATACATGTTCTTCATACACAGTACAACATTTCTCTTTTTAACCTGTCTTTCTCTTTTGAAAAAGCAATATCCTTTTATACAAGTAATCCAGTTCTGCAGTTTGTCTTATGAAGTGTGTGCAGTTCTGTTTGTCATAGTTTTGGCTGGGTACTAAGACTTTGAGGTTGAGTTCTTTTCTTTCTATGCTTCCTGCATTTGTGTACAGACATTTCATAAGCTCATCAGGTTACTATATTATTCTTCACCTTGTGTCTCCTATGATTCTATTGCAATTTCTCATCTCCCTTCCACCCCCACACTGCTCCAGATTCCATCCCTTTCATTTGTCCCTATGACACCATCTCAGGATACCACTGACATAATTTTTGTTGCACAGGTCCAGGAGTCTAATGGAAGGTACTGGCTAGGTTTGGCTGTCCACTGAAGTTCATCAGTGTCCTCAGGCTACTCCAGGAGGGGATGACTGCCACTCCTCTGCAGTAGTTCAGAGACAGACTCATTTACCATGCATATCGGTGTCAAGCAGGGCTGTGTCATTGCCCCAGCCCTTTTTTCCATCCATCTTGCTGTGATTTTGATCCTCATCCATGACCACCTTCCTCCCAGAATTGGGGTTGAGTATTGAATGGACGATCAGCTTTTCAACCTGTGGTGCCTTCACAGGAAAAAGGAAGTCACTAAGATTGGCATCGCCAACCTTCAGTACACTGCCGACTGTGTTATCCTTGTGCACACAAAGACTGGTTTGCAGTCCACCTCTGACCTTTTATCAGGTGCCTGTCACAGCCTGGGACTCTCCCTTAATATTGGAAGGAATAAGGTGTTCCATCAGTCTACCCCAGCACAAGCTGCCCTCCTCCCCCTACAAATTACTATTGGTGGAGAACCCCTGGGGAAACCAAGCATTTCCCATACCTTGGCAATCTCCTCTCCTAGTTCATCAGTCTTGATGTAGAAATTGAACACAGGATTCACTGGGCCAGAGTATCCTTCAGAAACCTGCTTTGCCATATCTTTGCTGACTGAGATCTGTAGTTGGAAACCAAGAATCTGGTCTTCAATGCAGTGGTTATCCCCAGGTTCCCCTTTGGGTGTGAGGCATGGATGACATATCAAAGCCATCTTAAGTGCCTGGAATGGTTCCATTGGCACTGCCTCAGGAAGATCCTTTGCATTAGATGGGAAGACCACTGCACCAATGCCAGCAATCTCTCTGCAGCTACCATAATCAGCAGTGAGACAAAGATCATAAAACATCATTTCCCCTGGGCTGGCACTGTCTGTGAATGGCTGGCACATCTCTCCTGAAGCAAGTCCTCTCTTCTCAACTTAGTCATGGTAAGAGGACCTGCAAAGGACAGAGGAATTGCTACAAGGTCATGCTGAAAGCATACCTTAAGAAGGGTGGCATCAACTGTACAAACTGGGAAGTGCTGACTGGTAACAGGCCCCAATTGCTCTGCACCATACGTCAAGCTACATCCCACTTTGAAGAGAACCATGTTGCAGGAAGCTGAGAAACAGCAGAGAATGAAGGAAAGCACACAACATCCTGGTCAACAGTTGTGCCCGCTCCCCACCTCAAGGCCCCACTTGTCATATCTGTGGAAAAACTTGCAGAGCACAGATTGGACTCATAGTTTCATAGTCTCTAGGGTCGGAAGAGACCTGAGTAGATCATCTAGTCTGACCCCCTGCCATGGCAGGAAATAATACTGGTGTCAAATGACCCCAGGAAGATGTTCATCTAGCCTCCTCTTAAAAACCCCCAGGGTAGAAGCCTGCACCACTTCTCTTGGAAGTTGGTTCCAGATCCTAGCCGCCCTGACCGTGAAGTAGCGCATCCTGATATCTAACCTAAACCTACCCTCTGCCAGCTTGTGACCGTTATTCCTGGTCACTCCTGGCAGTGCACGGGGGAACAGTGACTCCCCCAATGCCCGCTGATCCCCCCTGACTAATTTATAACAGGCCACTAGATCCCCCCTCAGCCTTCCCTTTTGGAGGCTGAACAGGTTCAGGTCCCGTAGTCTCTCCTCATAGGGCCTGCCCTGCTATCCCATGATCATGTGAATGGCCCTTCTCTGGACCCTCTCCATGCTGTCCACATCCCTCTTGAAGTGCGGCGCCCAGAACTGGACGCAGTACTCCAGTTGCGGCCTGACTAGTGCTGCCTAGAGGGGGAGGATCACCTCTTTGGACCTGCTCGAGATGCATCTGTGGATGCATGACAAGGTACGGTTGGCCTTCCTGACTGCCTCCCCACACTGCCGGCCCATGTTCATCTTGGAGTCAATTATGACTCCAAGATCCTTTTCCACCTCTGTGCTGAGAAGAGGGGAGTTCCCCAACCTGTAGGTATGGTGCCGGTTGTTCCTCCCCAGGTGCATCACCTCGCACTTGTCTGTGTTGAATCCCATCCTATTCACATCCTCCCACCCTTGTAGCCTGTCTAGGTCTGATTGAAGCCTGATGCTTCCTTCTAGTGTGCCAACATCCCCCCACATCTTAGTGTCATCAGCAAATTTGAACAGGGTGCTTTTTACCCCCTCATCCAAGTCACTGATGAAGATGTTGAACAGTGTGGGCCCAAGGACAGAGCTCTGCGGAACCCCACTGCCCACGTCCTTCCAGGTTGAGAAGGACCCATCCACTACCACTCTCTGGGTGCGGCCCTCCAGCCAGTTGGCGACTCAATTAACTGTGTGGGCGTTGACACCACAGTCCCCAGTTTCTTAATGAGAACAGGGTGAGAGACAGTGTCGAATGCCTTCCAGAAGTCCAGGAAGACTATGTCGGCCCATGTTCATCTTGGAGTCAATTATGACTCCAAGATCCTTTTAAGACTCCGTGCTGACAAGAGGGGAGTTCCCCAACCTGTAGGTATGGTGCCGGTTGTTCCTCCCCAGGTGCATCACCTTGCACTTGTCTGTGTTGAATCCCATCCTATTCACATCCTCCCACCCTTGTAGCCTGTCTAGGTCTGATTGAAGCCTGATGCTTCCTTCTAGTGTGCCAACATCCCCCCACATCTTAGTGTCATCAGCAAATTTGAACAGCAAATGTGTGCCAGCATAATTTTCTCAAACAGCTTGCCTAGGATCGAGGTAAGACTGACTGGCCTATAGTTTCCTGGGTCCTCCTTCCTTTTCAGCCACCTTAAAATTAAATCATAATCCTTGCCTCCCCTTTCCCCCAAAACATCATCCTTGTATTGAGGGATAGTCAATGAATGTTATTTTTACTCACCAGTTGACCTTTGCCCCCATCCTTATTATTCCTATCTCCCTTCTCAGAAGGACTTATTGCCTGGGGTGGGATTTTTCACTAATGTGTCTATAGTACCTCAAGTTCCTTAGCATATAACTCTGTCTTGCACTATGTAATTTCTGATACATGAGCTAGCGTGTTCAAATATCTCTTCATGGCCCTGCATTGTATTGTATAGAAATATTCTTAGGATCCTTGGATCTTCTTTCTTCCTCTTCATTATGTGGACCTGCATCTCTTTACTGTAGTCCTTCTCCATGAAAACCATTCCAAAATTGAAAGATCCAAAGCCCTACTGTTAATACCACCTATGCAGCTATGTATCAGTCTCTATATTTGACTCTCCCTGCCTGGATCTTTACTTTCAACTCTCACAGCTAGTTATATTACTCTCCATGGCACTTCATGGTGCCAGACAGGCACATCTTTGGTCCCCAACTACCATTATTCTTTGCAGTCAGTAGCAACATACGTGCTTATAAAGATGAGCCCCTTCACTCATTTTATAGGATATGGCCTGAGACGGTAACTCAACTATGCCTCAGCCTTCTTTAATCTGCACAGTGCTGTCATAAAGTCCATATGTTAACAACTAATCTGAACCTCATTTTAGCCCAGCCAGCAAACCAGCCCAGATCAGATTCCAAATACTAGCTCAGAGGCTAACCATTTCTACAGTACTCGATTTGCCTTTTAACTTACATAGTAGAACAAGGAAGAATTACTTCACATACACTCACCAGCTGGTTAATCCCTTTGGTCTCCCTGGGCATGCCTACCTGGCACAATGCAGTACCCTGGAGGGATACTCCCAGCTAACTGTGAATGCACTACTTCTCACAGTGGAGTCCACAGGCAGCAGGATGAGACTAATTAGACAGGAAACAGCACCATACCACTGCATCTATTTTTTCCAGTTCTGGGCCAGCATACACAGGCTTAGTTCAGTATATCTTCCTTAGGTCTCCTCCATTTCAGGACTCATTGGTAACTGGATGCTATTTTATACGTGCTATGGCAGGCACATTTCAGTTTATGCTGAATCTTTAGCATATTGTTTGCTAGGCAAAAAGTGAAGTACAGATTCAATAGGTTAGCTGAGAAAAACAGATATTCTGATAAACCATGGCATAGACTATGCTTGGCAGGACACTCCTTAAGTAATTTCTTCCCTGTTACGCTATCGTATGCATCTCTTCCAGTCCAATCCTTGGCAAGATGAATTTTTTCCTATTTTTTATAGAATCTCCGTAGTTCTGTTGAGCACCAGCAGCTGGAATTTGCTGTGGCTTGGGGGTAGATGGCACCCCATTTCTGAGCACCTGAAAACATGTTTTTTGGCTGTTACACATAGGCATCTGTCACAAAAAAAAATGAGGTGCAGCAAAGCAAACACTAGCTACTGCTCCTGCATTGTTGCCTGTTGCCAGAGCATCTGGTGCCAGAGCCTTTTAAAAAATGTATAGGGGGACTGGGCAGAGGGGAGTAACTGCCCCAGGTGCAGTCCTGGCCAGTTAAAGATGTGGATGCTGTGAATACAAGTTACATTGCAAATAGCTTGGATAAATTGATGTGGATTCCTTTTCCTAATGATATAAAATGACCTGGCAAAAAGATATGGGGAAGAAAAACAGTCATATTCTTGGGACCAGTTGTTTTATTCCACAAGAAAGCTTTGTTAACATAATCCAGTCTCCTCTCCCACTTGTCCTTTACACTCAGAATACTAACCAGTTTTAACCATCTGTAGAAAATGTAGCATGTTCCTTTGCCTCCTGGGTCCCATTTGTCTTAGAAGCTAAAACACAGAAAGGACTTTACACAGGTTTCATATTTTACATCTGTTACATGCTTGTGGCACTGTAGTTCATTATTTTTTTGACTGTCATAAATCAAGAAGCCTAATCCTGGAGCCTGTTTTCCAGGCAAAACTGCTTGTGAAATCCCTGGAATTAATTAACAATATAGTACTTGTCCAAAAGTCCTTTCTTAGCTAACCTGACATTTCCATCTGCTTCAGCAGTTTAGATTTCAGACAAGTCCTACCACAACCAAATATGATGACAACATCATTCAGAAAAACATACCATCTTAGTTTCATTAGTCTAAAATTTTGGTTTGTGCTGTTGTAACATAGTTTACTCATATTGTATTGCCTGTCACTGTCAAAGTACATTAATCTACTGCATTACTTAGCTATTCCCCTCACATTTTCTGTAAAAATCAGACACTAGTTATCAACCTTAATTAAAACAAGAATTCAAACCACACCAAATGCAAGTTCACTGCTAGTATTGTCCCTGTTTTTCTTAACTTAACCATCCTTTGGATTAACTTCATAAATACTTTTTTACTCAAAATGTTTAAATATACTGATTCCTAAATGTTACTTTACCATATATAAAATACTGTTTTAGAAGAAAAAAAATGTCTTGGAAGCAGGACATAAGTACTTTCAGAAATTAATTCAATTCAAATTTCCCAGCTTCCTTTCTCCTACATATTTTAGAAGTTTGTCATCTTCATAGTAAGATGACAATGGTTTTCATAGAGAAAACCATCATACTATGGTTTTCGTAGTGGGGAGAAAAACAAGGGTGATGTCATGGTGGGGTTTGCTACAGACCATCAGACCAGGAGGAAGAGGCAGATAAGGCTTTCTTCAAACAGCTGGTGGAAGCTTCCTGATCACAAGCCCTGGTTATCATGAGGGACTTTGATCACCCTGACATCTTCTGGGAGGCCAATACAGCAGTGCGCAGCAATCCAGAAAGTTTTTGGAGGGTGTTGGGGACAACTTCTTGATGTAAGTACTATGCTCTTCTTGACCTGCTGCTCACAAATAAGGACGAATTGGTGAAAAATGTAGTAGTGAAGAGGTTCCCAACCACTGGGTCACGGCCCGGTATCAGGATGTGAAGAGTTGGCTGCCGGGTTGTGGCATGAGTTCCCTGCTCAGATCCCCGTCTGCCTGCCTGGGTGAGCAGCTTCAGGCACTGGCAGGCACGTGCAGGGCTAAAGCTGAGAGGCAGAGGAGCCCGGAGAGGAAGGCAGCTGGCTCTGTGCACCCCGTCCTGCTTCTGTGCCAGTCCGCAGGAAAATCAAGGTTGGGAACCACTGTAGTAATGAATGGCAACTTGGGAAGCAGTGACCATGAGATGACTGAGTTCAGGATCCTGATGAAAGGAAGGAAGGAGAACAGCAGAGTAAGGACCCTGGACTACAGAAAAGCAGACTTTGACTCATTCAGGGAACTCATGGGCAGGATCCCCTGGAAAGCTAGTCTGAGGAGGAGAGGAGTCCAGGAGAGCTGGTTGTACGTCAAAGAAGTCTTACTGAGAGTGCAGGAACAAGACATCCCAATGCACAAGAAGACTAGTAAGTATAGCAGAAGAAATTGGAGTTACAGCTAGCAAGAGATGTAACAAGTAACAAGAAGTTTTTGTACAAGTATGTTGGTAGCAAGAGAATGATCAGGAAAAGTGTGGGTCCCTTACTGAATGGGGGAGGAAACCTAGCGGCAGAGGATGCAGAAAAGGCTGAAGCACTCAATGCTTATTTCACCTCAGTCTTCATGGTCAAGGTTAGCTCCCACACTGCTGCACCAGGTAGCACAATTTCAGGAGGTAAGCAGCCAACAGTGACAAAACAACAGGTTAGGGATGATTTAGAAAAGCTGGATATATACAAGCCCATAGGGCTGGATGGGATGCACTAAAGGGTGCTGAGAGAGTTGGCTGATGTGACTGCTACACCACTGGCCATCATCTTTGAAAACTCATGGCAAACAAGAGAGGTCCTGGTTGATTGGAAAGGGGCAAACATAGTGCCCATATTTAAGAAAGTGAAAAAGGGGGATCCAGGGAACTCCAGACTAGTCAGCCTCACCTCAGTCCCTGGAATATTATGGAGCCCACCTTAAGGAACCCACCTCAAACCACTTGGAGGAAAAGAAGATAATTAGGAACAGTCAGTATGAATTAACCAAGGACCAGTCATGCCTGACCAACTTGATTGTTTTCTATGATGAGATGACTGGCTCCATTGATGCAAGGAGACCAGTGGATGTGGTATATTTGATTTTAGTAAAGCTTTTGACATGGTCTCCCACAACATTCTCACAGGCAAGCTAAGGAGGTATGAATGGTCTGTCAGGCAGATAGAAAACTGGCTGGAGCATTGAGCTCAGGGGGTAGTAATCAATGGCTTGATGCTTAGTTGGCAGCCAATATCAAGTGGAGTGTCCCAGGGGTCTGTCCTGGGGCCGGTTTTGTTCAATGTCTTCATTAACCACCTGGAAGATGTCATAGAGTTCACTTCCAGCAAGTTTGCAGATGATACCAAGCTGGGTGTAGTAGATACACTGGAGGATAGGGCTAGGATTCAGAGTGTCCTAGACCTGCAGCAAGGCAACAGCCCTAGAATTCAGGAGGCCAGATTTCAATGAGGTAAGGAGACTAGTCAGGGGGGCACTGAGGTCCCGAAGGGGAGGGGAGTTGGGAGCCCAGGAAGGAGACGATCCTCCAAGCCTAAAGGCTGACAATCCCCACGCAGATCAAAGTGGACAGGAGTACAAAAAAGCCCCCATGGCTCACCAGAACCATCCATGAACATCTCAAAGCTAAAAAGCAGGCATACACCCAGTGGAAGGGAGGGGTCATCACCAAGGAGGATTATACCTCCATTGCTCAAGATTGTAGGGGGGCTTTTAGGAAGGCTCAGGTGGAGACGGACTGGGACTAGCGACTTGGATTAAGGATAACGAGAAGTCCTTTTTTAAATACATAGGGGGTAAAAAGAAGGTACCAGGTAACATAGGGCCTCTGCAGGATATGCTAGGAAAACTGGTGGTCATACCAGATGACAAAGCTAACCTCTTTAACAATTTCTTTGCCTCCATCTTTTTGAGCAGAGACTGGGGCATCCCCCACACTGGGATTCCTGACAGACCCAGGGGAGGTGCTGCCAGGCCTAGGGTCAGTGAGGACCTAGTCAGGGAACTTCTGGTGGGTCTAGCCATGTTCAAATCAGCAGGTTCTGACAATCTCCACCCCAGAGTGCTGAGATCCTGCAATGACCTCTGAGGGAATAGGCAGAGGTCATTGCAAGACCCCTGGCATGGCTTTATGAGCACTCAAGGTGCTCTGGAGAGGTGCCAGAGAACTGGAAAAGGGCAATTGTGGTCCCCATTTTCAAGAAAGGGAGGAAGGAGGACCCAGGAACTACAGGTCCATTAGTCTTACCTTGGTCCTGGGAAAGCTGTTTGAGAAAATTATCCAGGAGTACATCTGCAAGGGACCAGCAGGGGAGATTATGCTTAGGGGCAACCAACATGGGCTCATTAGAGGCAGGTCCTGTCAGACCAACCTGGTTGCCTTCTACGACCAGGTCACAAAATCCTTGGACACAGGTGTTGCAGTGGATGTAGCTTTTCTGGAATTTAGGAAGCCCTTTGACAGTGTCTCTCACCCCATTCTCATTCAGAAATTACGCGACTATGGTGTCGATGCCTACACGGTCAGAAGGGTCGCAAATTGGCTGGAGGGCCACATCCAGAGCGTGGTGGTGGATGGGTCTTTTTTGACCTGGAGGGATGTGGGCAGTGGGGTCGCCCAGGGCTTGGTCCTCAGGCCCGTACTGTTCAACATCTTCATCAGCGACTTGGAGGAGGGGGTGAAAAGCACCTTGTTCAAATTCACGGATGACACTAAGATGTGGGGAGAAGTGGGCACACTGGAGGAGAGGGACAGGCTACAACTAGATCTAGACAGGTTACAGGGGAGGGCAGATGAGAACAAGATGGGATTCAATACTGACAAGTGCAAGGTACTTCACCTAGGGAGGAAGAACCAGCAGCATACCTACAGGTTAGGAAACTCCCTTCTAGTCGGCACAGAGATAGAAAAGGATCTTGGTTTTACTATTGATTCCAAAATGAACATGGGCCACCAATGTGGGGATGCAGTCAGGAAGGCTAACCGCACCTTGTCATGAATCCACAGATGCATCACAAGCAGGTTTAAGGAGGTGATCCTCCCCTTCTTTGCGACACTGTGACCAGTTGGAGTACTGCGTCCAGTTCTGGGCACCGCACTTCAGGAGGGATGTGGACAGCATCAAGAGGGTCTAGAGGAGGGACACTCACATGATCAGGGCAAGGCAGGCCCTACAAGCGGAGGCTACGGGACCTGAACCTGTACAATCATCCTCAACAGAAGGCCAAGAGGGCGACCATCTACAAACTGGCCAAGGGGGACCAGCAGGCTATGGGGGAGTCCCTGTTCCCCTGAGTACTACTGGGAGTAATGAGGAACAACGGCCATAAGTTGACCGAGAGTAGATTCAGGCTAGATATAAAGAGGCACTACTTCACAGTCAGGGTGGCTAGGATCTGGAACCAACTTCCAAGGGAAGTGGTGCTTGCTCCTACCCTGGGGGTCTTCAAAAAGAGACTAGAAATCACTTAGCCGGGGTCGTTTGACCCAGTACTCTTTTCTGCCCAGGGCAGGGGGTTGGACTTGATGATCTGCTCAGGTCCCTTCCGATCCTACCAACTACGAAACTATGAAACTAAGACAAATTGGAGGATTGGGCCAAAAGAAATCTCATGAGGTTGAACAAGGACATGTGCAAAGTCTTGAACTTAGGGTGGAACAATCCCATGTACCAGTACAGGCTGGGTGCTGACTGGATGGGCAGCAGCTCTGCAGAAAAGGACCTCAAGGGTACAGGGAATATCAGTGAAGCTGAGTATGAAACAACAGTGTGCCCTTGTTGCCAAGAAGGGTAACAGCATACTGGGTTGAACTGGTAGGTGTGTTGCCAGTAGGTCAAGGGAAGTGATTATTCCCCTCTATTCAGCACTGGTGAGGCCACATCTCATAGATTTCATAGACATTAGGGCTGGAAGGGACCTCAGAAGATCATTGAGTCCAACGCCCTGCCTGAGGGACAGGAAGGCAGCTGGGGTCATAGGATCCCAGCAAGATAAGCATCAAAATTTTTCTTGAAGGCGTTCAAAGTAGGCGCCACCTCCAGTGGCAGGCTATTTCAGACCTTGGGGGCTCGGACAGTGAAGAAATTCTTCCTTACGTCCAGCCTGAAATGGTCTTGCAGGACTTTATAACCATTTGACCTTGTCATCCCTTGGGGCGCTCTGGTAAACAGTCATTCCCCCAGATCTTGGTGAACACCTCTGATAAACTTATAGGTGGCCATCAAATCGCCCCTGAGCCTGCGCTTTTCCAGGCTGAAGAGTCCTATAGCTCTCAGCCTGTCGTCGTAAGGTCTGTTTTCCTGACCTCTGATCATGCGCGTGGCTCTTCTCTGGACTCTTTCAAGCTTCTCCACCTCCCTTTTGAATTGTGGAGCCCAAAACACAGTACTCCAGCTGCAGCCTCACCAAGGCCAAGTACAACAGGAGAATGACATCCTGGGATTTGCTTGAGAAGCATCTATGGATGCAAGCCAGCGTTTTGGTCACTTTACTGGCTGCAGCATCACATTGAAGTGCAATCTGGAGTAGTGTCCAGTTTTGAGCCCTCCACTACAGAAAGAATGTGGACAAATTGGAGACAGTCCAGTAGAGGGCAACAAAAATGGTGAGGGAGCTGGGGAACATGACTTATGAGAAGAGGCTTATGGAACTGGGTGTATTTAGTCTAGAGAAGAGAAGACAGAGGGACTTAATAGCAGCCTTCATCTACCTCAAGTGGGGTTCACAACAGGATGGAGCTAGACTGTTCTTAGTGGTTGCAGATGACAGAATACAGGCCAACAGTCTCAAGTTTTGGCAAGGGAAGTTTAGGTTAGATATTAGGAAGATTTTTCTCACTAGGAGGGTAATAAAACTCTGAAACGGGTTACCCACAGAAGTGGTAGAATCTCTGTCCTTGGTGGTTTTTAAGACCCAGCTGGGCAAAGCTTTGGCTTTGATAATATAGTTGGGGATGGTCCTGTTTTGAGCAGTGGGTTGGACTAGATGACCTTCTGAGGTCTCTTCAAACCCTAATTTTCTATGATTCATTCCATTGGCTTCTATCTGCCAACTCCACAAATGATGTGATCACCTTATTCAGCATTACAAATGGGTTTGGATAATGCTGGATTGTGTTTGGCTAAACCAGTCATGCTACCCTGGGGGTAAATAGAACTTCCATACAATTTGGACTTCTGTTATGGAGCAGACCTTACACCATCCCTAATTCAGTTCCTCTTATTTTGCCCTTTTTCCAGCATGGAACAGTCCAATTTAACAGGAGTTAGGTGCCTAAGACCATATTTGCAGGATAAACTTATGTCTGGCAATGGAAGACATGGTCTGCTGCTCCAGGTGGGCTACCACCTAAATTGGAAGCATGATAGCTATGGTCACACAGCACTTCAGGTGGGTTGATTATCTGGAGTGACAGCACCAATTTGTTCATTGTGTTAATTGTCCTGCTTACAACACTGCTTGGATGAGGCTACATTATTTCCTGTTTAGGAGACAGCAAAAATTTTCCTCACATTCTGAAAACAATTGGACTAATTGACCAAGCAAGTTTGGAGGTTACAGGGAATCAAGATCTCTATGAAGTTAAAGTTTATAAGGCTGTTGCTGTCACTATTTTGCTTTATGAGTGAAACCTGCACATGAGAACATACCTAAGCAGCCACTTTATGGAGAAGTGGAATGGCATCAGTGAAAGCTAGGCAACCCAAAGGACAGAAAAGCCTAGTGGACTTACTGAAGTTCCACCTTACTCATAGCAGGACACCAAGTGCTGGCTGAAAACTGATGGCTACAGGTTCAAGAATCCAAGTGCTGGTGTCTAAGAATCCAAGCTGGTCTTGGTTGCTTTTGGAGCCATAAGGGAGCACCAGTCTGCAAGGAAAGCATAGTAGGTTTAAATAGCAGCAATGGCAGAAGTGACAGACTGCATGTCACAGGACACAGGGGGAGGGTGGGGCGGTTTCGCAGGGAATGTGGCCCAAACTTCTGTGCACTTACTCACTGCAATCTTAGGAATCCTTCAACTGATGTCAGGCTGAGGCTAGATTGATTAGCCTTCAGTGCTTTGGCTGGGCCATACATGCCTCTTGGGGACTGACAACAAGAGCACCACCCTCAATGTCTAATTGCTTAACAATTATGTTTGATGTAATAGTTGTTCACCACTTTGCATTGATTATTACTTTACTACTGTTGAAAAGGAGCCAGATCTCCAGTTGCTGTAGACTTGCCAATGGTAGACTTGGTTCAATTGAAATAATAGCACTGCCATTGATTTGCACCAGTTGAAAGTCTGGCCTTTAGCAATATAATAAATTAGTTTATTAAGCTTAATTATTAAGCTTAACAATACTACTGAGTCCTTCTCCTTCATATATGAATTCCTCTTTTCAAGCTAAAAGGTAAATTAACAACACAGTGGTTTAATAAAACATTAAGGCAAGGAACTTGGTAATTTGTTAGAAACCAAACCTACTTCAGTGAGTTTAAACATTTGGAATTGTTTTTGAGCTGCTGTCTTGTAGGTTCTGGGTGTCTTTTGCTCCATAATAGAATCTGAATTTGTTTCTTGCATGAAATAGAAATATTCAGAGCACCTTCATGTGAATCTGAAACCACAAGGATGAGAAGAAAATGAGATCTCTCTCATCTCTGTCTTTCCTTTTCTCCCTCCCCCATGCTAGGCTCATGTAAAGTACAAATAAAGGGAGATTCCTGCATTGGCAAGATAAAAGCTTTTCTTAATCCAATAATAAATCGTATAATGGTCCTCCTGTCTGTTCTGATTGTATCCCTAAACAATCCTTGAGAGAACATTTCTCTGCAATTAAAACTCTGCCAGGCTACAAAATCAGCAGTAATGAAAATATCTAGGTTAAACAAGAAAAGTGACTAATCCAAGAGAATGTACAGAATAATATTCCTTTGGTTAATGCCTTTTTAAATAAGAGGCAGCAGTCTGAGCATTGCATATACAATGTGTAACAACTATGTTTCTTAATTCAGTCTCCTTTTTACCTCCAGCATTTTACTTGACTTCTCATTCTTATACTGAACATAAAAACGTGTCCAAAAAACCCAAAATCAAGCCAAACCAGCTAGTTGAAAAAGGATTAATCTGAGTGATCAAAAAGTTGAAAAAATGCAACTGAGTGGGAGACATGATAGCATCCTGTGGGAGGTCTGTTTCAGAGCAGTCTCCAGATTTTTGCTCCCCAAGCTAATGAAGTTCAGGAACATTAAGAAGGTGATTCACATACTCCCTGGAGAGAGAGGATACTAAGTGCATTACCATCACCAACCAGGCAATTAATGGAGCAACATGAATATCACACTTTGAAAACAATCCTGTGTGCGCTGACCTCCTGGATATATAGCAAGTATCACAAGGGGAGTTTGGCTGTAAAAGACAAAGACTTGGGAAGGAAGGGGTGTTAGCTAGGTTCAAGTACTTAAAAGCCATCTTATTTGTCTGCGGGGGGGGGGGGTAGGTATATTTACCAAAGGAGGAAGAATTCAGGACTTGATTCACAAAGAAGTCATGGGATCCTTGTAAAAATTATCGTTTAGGCTGTTACATATAGTTATATTCCTAGGATACCTATGTAGTGCTTAGGGAGGGGTAGCCATCTATAAATGGGATAAAAAAGTCTGCATGCTAAAATGGAAGCCATCTAAATTAGGTAGCAGGAAAGCTTAAGGACAGGGTTGGGCTATGTCCGCAACCTCATTCTTCTTCAGACTTTAGCATCTCTCTCTGACTGGTATTCACATTCCCAATCCTTCTAATGGAATTACGGTACCCACACTGCCTCTCACATAACATGGTGATGCCAGCACAACCCTTAATAGTTCAGTGTTTAAAGCGCTCATCCAAGAAATGGGAGACACATTCAATTCTCTCCTCTGCCTGAGGGAATTTAAATGTGCATTTCTTGCCTTTCTGGTGACTGTTCTAACCATCAGGACATATACAGCTCTAGCCTAGGTCTTAATTCTTCTTGCTGAAGCTGTTCCATAATTAGATGCTAACTGAGACAATGAGTGATGAACACATCATAGTCTAGTGCAGGGGTTGGCAACCCCTGGCACGCGTGCCGAGCGTGGCATGCTGCGGCCAAGCCCTGGCTCCAGCAAGCTGTTGCCAGCAATGGAGCCTAGGCTGCTCCCAGCAGGGCAGCCCAGGATCCTGGCTGGCAGCAGGTCTCCAGAGCCAGGGCTGGCAGCAGGTCTCCAGAGCCGGGGCTGGCTGCAACTGGGAGGCTCCAAACAGCTGTGCTGGGTTCTGGCATCAGCTCCACACCAGCACGTGCAGGCGCGCCTTGGAGTGGGAGGTGGGGCAGACCTGAGGCCCCGGTCTCTCCTCCACTCCTGGCATGGAGGTGATGAGCCTGGCGCAGCTGTTTGGAGCCTGCGTGGGCTCTGGGAGCTGCAGCAAGCAGCAGGCAGAGTGCAAACAGCTCCACTGGGCTGCACAGCTCCAGCATCAGCTCCATGCTGGCAGCCACTGCATGTGTACCTTGGGGCAGACAGTGGGGCAGTGCAGCCTGCCCCAAGTTGCACACTCAGTCACCGCCAGCATGGAACTGATGCCAGAACTGTACAGCCTGGCAGAGCTGTTTACACTCTGCCTGCTGCTTTCTGCAGCTGCCCAGAGCCCGGGTGGCTCCAAACAGCCGTGCCGGGCTCATCACCTCCATGCTGGGAGCAGGGGAGAGACTGGGGCTGCGTTGCCTCAGGCCCCGCCCCCACCTGCCACTCCAAGACACGTGTGCTTGCACCGGTGTGGAACTGGTGCTGGAGCCCAGCACAGCTGTTTGGAGCCAGGATCCTGGGCTGCTCCCAGCAGGCAGCTGGGACGCTGCAAGCCCTGCTGGGAGCAGCCTGAGCTCTGTCACTGGCAGCAGCTTCCTGGAGCCAGGGCAGGCCATGGTGTGCCAACCAAAATGGACTTGCGTGCCACGCTTGGTGTGCGTGCCGGGGGTGCCGACCCCTGTATTAGGGTGTTCATACACTTGCTCTGAAAGTGTGTGTGTGGGGGTGCACTCTAATTAAAGTACCTGGAATGTCATATGTATCAGCGTCCCTGTATTGAAAAAATGGCAGTGGGGGTATGTCACAGAAGTATCGCCACCAGAGCCTTTCTAGTGGTGACTCTGCCCTCCTGTTATGGGCCAACCGCCTGCTTACTCACCCGCTATGCCTTGATCTTAATTGATCAAGTTGGTTGATATAATTAGCAGGAGGCTGCCTGACTTTATGCACCCTGGTGGTGGGGGGCGCTATCTGCGGCTCCTTTTCCTCCCCTCCACTGCAGCCCAAGCCTTGCAAATGGTACTGACGTAGTTTTTGACCTGGGCCTTGTTGTGACTTGGCCCTCTCCTTTACCCCCTTGGGGCTTCTCGCAGCCCCCCCTCGCTCTGGGGCCTCTCCCTGCCCCCTCGATCTAGGGCCTCTCCTTGCGGCCCTCTTTCCAGGCTCCTCACTGCCCACCTTGCTCTAGGACTTCTTACTGCCCCCTCGCTCTGGGGCTGGGGTCAATGCACCCCAAAATACTACACCCTCTCTGGCGCCAAGGTCCCCACACATCTGTGGAGCCCCTATGAGGCCTCCTCCAACCCCTAATATCCTCATCTGGTCCTCTGGTTAAAACAGGAAATGCAAAAACACAGAGCCCCTGGGCTATAACATAAAAAGCTAAGCCATCCGGCCAAACAACATTTAATCCCTACCAGAAAAAACACTCCAACCACAGCAGTGACCAGAGGATGCTCACACTGTCAAAGTGCTCTCCTCCATCTGTACTAACCAAGCTCCTCCTCCCTTGGTCACCACAGAGGAACTGGCCTCCTGCCTCGGCTTATATGGGCCAGGCCCTGCCCCTTCCTGTCAGCTGGCTCCCCAGCGGTTGTCCCGGCAACCAGCACCTGTTACTCTGGCTGCCCTGATAACTGGCAGCTAGGCCTCCCTCTTCTTGCCATAGGGGTCTTTCCTGAGCTGTTTTTCTGCTCTCAGGCACAGGACTCCTGAGTGCTCTGCAACAGGGTGCTTTGACTAAAGCTTGTTGAACAAGCTTCAGTTAAAGTGCCTCCCCTGCCACTCTTCAGCACAGGGATGCTGATACACCTGACTGGAGTCTGCTGGAGTGCAGTAGTTACCACACGCTGCAATTATAGCATATTAGAGCAGCCTTGCTGAATGTATATAGGTGTCCGATGGCTCCTAAAGATTTTGGATGCCTCCACAGTTATGTGGCAGTTTTTAAGGATGACTTAAGTGCCTAAAGTGGCAATTAGGCATCTAAGTTTATCAAAGTCTTTGTGAATGTAGCCCTCATTCTTTACTGAATAGTATTAAACTATAGATACTGATAAAGACACAAAGTCTGTTGGCATGTGTATAGGTATGCCTATGCATGGGCACGGATACAAAGGCTTTGCTCTAAGACAGTCGTGTTTGACTCATCTGGGACTGGTGCATGAGCTGGATCTGGAGTGTAGCGCTTTGTCATTTGACCCATAAGGCTGGGATTTGGTGGTGTAAGCATTAAATGCCATGGTTCCTAGACCTACAGCAGCTGCTGCCACAAAATTTCCAGGCCAATGTGAAAGGATGCAGCTCCACACTCTTGATCCAACCCAGTGGGTTCCCCAAGGGTTAAAAAAATTGACAGCAGGACTAGTGGAAGCACCATTAATTACTGTGGCTCTGGGAGCTGTGGCAATTAACTCTGCCACTGCTCACCAGGCTGCCAAACTTTTGCACCTGTGGAGAGCCCTACAGTCCAGACAACATGGCTTTGAAGGCCATATCTTGGTCACCCCTGGTCTAAGATGAATGGTTGGGCCTAAATATCAACTACATTGTTCTCATGGAATCAGTGGATTTACACCTGTGCAAAATCATTACCAATAATAAGTTTTGTTCACAGGTGACTGTTGCCTCCCGAGTCTGGGGATCCCCCAGCAGCTGATCACTGAGCCAGAAACTTCTGGTTTCATGGCTGGCACTTCTATGAGGCAATAATGTAAAGGGTGCTCAACCTGGCCCCCTTTACATTAATCTGTAATCTGATTACATTACATGTAATCTGGCCTGCAGGGCTTCCCACAGGTCTTAAAATGTAGCTGTGGGGGAATGGTGGCACTGCTCCCCTGCTGCCAAATTTCCAGACCCAGGTGGAGCCACAGGAGCTCTGGGCCCTACATGCAAGATTGGGTGCCCAGCTGTGGTGTGCAGTGCCAGGTGGGGAAACATGGGGCCAAATTTTGGTGTGCAGGGACAAGAGCAGGTCTTGCAAGGCCTGATCCTGGCTCACAGGGCCAGGGAGGTAGCAGCACCAGGTCCCAGGATCCAATTCTGCCCTGTGGGGATGGGGAGGGCTGTTGTGAGCCATCAGAGCCTGATCCCAGTGCACGGGGCTGCTCCAGGGTGGTGTTGGGTCCCAGGGTTCACTTTTGGTACATGGAGTCTGACCTGGGTGCAAACGACTGGGCGGAGGTGGTTTGAGGTGTCAGGGCCTGGTATGTGGGGAGCAGCCAAGACTGTGTGGGGCCCAGGCTGGGTTCACAGGGCTAGGTGGAAGCAGTACAAGACCCCACATTTTGAGTTAGCTGCCTGTAGAAGTGATTTAATATTCATTTTAAAACAGTCACTGAATTTAAAATCTTTAATTAGCTGAATATTCCCAATAGAGGGCATCTGATAGACATCAATTTTCAGATGTAATAAACACAGTTACTTAAATAATTGCAGACACTGAATAATCCTATTATATCTACCCTAACTAAACATTTTAAGAATTGAGAATTTCCCTAATGAGAAAAATACCTATATTAAATTATGGACCTGTCTTATTATAAAAGGATATAAAAGGAGACTCCCTAGGCAGCCAGGGAGCCTGTGACCAGGGCCTGCCAACAGGGGAAGCAGTTTGCTGGCAGTTCGCTGACCAGTCTGCAGGTAGTAGCATAGCCTATTACCACAAAATCACTCTTGGGCATGGCAGCAACTTGTTGTACTTGCAGGCATCCCAGCATCACTGAGATCTCCACCCAGAGCCCATGGCCCTGGACCGTGGGGGCTGCCTGGCATGGCTGCATGGCAGGTTGAGCATGGGGGTACCCCCAGTTGTAGGGTATGCTCCCTGGTGGAGCCTCTGAAGGGCTGAGTGTAGGAGCTTGAGGAGGAGGTACGTCAGCTACACACCATCAGGGCCCACAAAGACTACATCAACAGCTACTGCCAGGCCCTACTCCAGGAAAAAGAAGAAATAGAGAAGAAGAAAGTGGAGGAGAAGGTGACCACAAAGATGACTGGCCACCAAGACCCTCCCAGAACTACCTGGAAGATAGTAGTCTTCAGTTCCAGAGCATGCAGAGCTAGGGCTACTCCTCCCCTGATGCTGCATAACAGGTATGCTCCCCTCATCAGGCATGAGGAGACTCCAAGAGACACCAGAGGATGAGGTAAGTACTCAGGAGGTAAGTACTCCCACCCCTAGGAGGGGATGCCAGGTGGTGGTGGTGGGGGACTCACTCTTGAGGGGCACAGAGTGACCTATCTGTCATCTGGGCACAGAGGGGCCTATCTGCTATCTGTAGCCCTCTACAGCTACACTCCAGTCATACAATGAGTCCTACCAGGTCTCCATGACCCCCACCAGCTCATATTGCCCACTAGAGAGCAGGAGGGCTAGCTCTTCCTGCTTGCTCCCCATGCTCCTGGCATCGATGTACAGGCAGCTGAGGCCCACAACTGACACCTTCAATTTCCTGAGATGCTGTGGGAGAACTGTTCCATTAACATTTAGGAAGAGGTACATCCTAATTTAGAGAGGTCTGCTGCCTTCCTGGGGCCTGTATCTGGAATGTTGTGTAGAGGATCCCCAGGCTCGTCCATCCCTCTGACTACTACCCCATGCTCCTCATCCATCTGGGCCTGAATGACACAGCCAGGAGTAATCAGGACTGAGTTATGAGTGATTACAGGACTCTGGGGGCTGGGCTTAAGGGACTGGGGACTCCAGTAGTTTTTCTTCTGTGCTGCCTGTTGCAGGCCACAAACCCAAGAGGGAAGGCTGTGTGGAAGAAGTAAACAGACTCCTCTAACAGTGGTGCTACCATGAGGGTTTCAGTTTCTTCAACCACAGCATGCGCTTCAGGGAGAGAGGACTCCTGGGACAAGATGGCATCCACCTCATGTTGAGAGGTAAGTCCCTGTTCTTGGCCAGGATGACTGATCTACTGGACAGGGCTTGAAACTGACTTTTCTGGGGGGTGGGGAAACTCCAAGTGGACCATGCCTGGGGACAGGCACACAGGAAAGTTCCCAGGTGGAGGACACTAAAATACCTGTTTTTGAAAAAGTGAATGAAACGGTACTCCCACAGTGTCTCAGGAAATTGACGGTGTCAGTTGGGGGCCTCACTGCCTGTACACCAATGCCAGGAGCATGGGGAACAAGCAGGAGAAGCTAGCCCTCCTGCTCTCTAGTGCGGAATATGAGCTGGTAGGGATCATGGAGACCTGGTGGGACTCATTGCATGATTGGAGTATAGATGTAGAGGGCTACACCCTGCACAGAAGGGACCAAGCAGGGAGAAAAGATGTAGGGGTAGCTCTCTATGTGAGGGAACAGTACACCTCTTTGGAGGCTGACATTGACTCGGGGATTATGTCCAAAGATATACCTCTCCAAGGCTTGAAACCCTTTGGGTCAAGCTTCGGGGTGGGGAGGGAGGGGGCGATATGAGAGAGATCTAACTGTGGGTGTTTACTACAGGCTACTGAACAAAGGGGAGGAGCTTGATCTGGAGTTCTCTCAAGAACTGACAAAGGCCGTGCATGCAAGGATTTTGTTGTCATGGGTGATGTCAATTACCTGGACACAGAGTGGGAAGAACACTCAGCTAGGTCGGATCTGTCATGTAGCTTCTTAACTGTAATCAAGGAGCTCTTTCTAACCCAGGAAGTGCAAGTGCCAACCAGAGGTACTATTCTCCTAGACTTGGTCTTGGCCAAAGGAAATGATCTGGTGTGTGGCTTGAACATTGAGGGTAGCTTGGGCGGCAGCAACCATGAGCTCATCAGGTTCACTGTCTGCCGCAAGGATGACAAATCAACTAGAAGGACTGAAGTCCTGAACTTCAAAAATTCTGACTTCAGCAGGCTCAGGGTAAGAGCAAAGGAGGTGATGCAGGACCAGTGATGAAAGGTGAATGAGGTGCATGAAGAGTGGTCATTCCTCAAGGACACAATCCTCAAAGCACAAAAGAAAACTGTTCCCATGAAGAGGAAAGGTAGCAGAAGCATGGCAAGCCCTCCTGGCTCAATAGGGACATTGTGGTTCTCTTGAAAAAGAAAAAAGAGGTGCACACACAGTGGAAGTTAGAGACAGTCCTCAAGAAGGACTATACAATGGTGGTCTGAACTTGTAGGGAAATGATTAGTAAAGCTAAGGTGGTGACTGAGTTTAAGTTAGCCAGGGGAATCAAGGACAATAAGAAGTCCTTCTTTAGGTATGTAGGGAGCAGAAGGAAAACAAATGGAAGCATGGGACCCCTGCTTAACACCTCGAGACAGCTGGTAATGGACGCTCAGGAAAAACTAAACTCCTGAATGCCCACTTTGCTTTGGCATTTCACTGGACCAAGGGTAAAGATAAGTGAGATAAGGATCACAGGGGGCATGGTGGGAATGATAGCCTTCCCACTGTCGATGCTGAGCGGGTGCAAAACAAACTAGAAAAGCTAGATGTTTGTAAGTCAGCAGGACCAGATGGACTTCATCCGAGAGTGCTAATGGAGCTGGCTGAGGTCATTGCGGAATCCTTGGCAAAACTCTTCCAGAAATTGTGGCACACAGGGAAGATCCCTCAGGATTGGAAGAGGGCCAACATTGTGCCCATCTTCAAGAAGGGGAAGAGGGAGGACCCAGGCAACTATAGTGTGGCAAGGTGGGAACTCCCTGACTAGCCACACTGCTAGTCTCCTCACCTGCCTCTGGGCACCCCGCCCATCTTTACCTACCACACCTTGATGACACATAATTAAGGTGTTAATTAGGTGGGAGGCTGCCCTTCAAATGCCCTGGTTTCCTGGGTGTATGTGTGCAGCTCCAACCACCCCTACTATACCCCAAGCCTCCCAGATGTTCCTAACAGCTGAGCTCTGCTCCAGCCTAAGGCTGGGCTCAACTCATCCTAGTATTAGGCCTTTCTCTCTCTGCCCTATTACAGGCCAGACTCATACTGCCTCCCTCTCACTGAGGCCTCTCCCACGTTTTCTCTCATACTGTCCCTTTGTGGGACCCCTCCTTTTCCCGGGTCCTGGGGTTTGTTTTCCTGCACTCTCCAGCCAGCAAGCGCATGGCATCTTGGGCCTCTCCTGCAACCCTCATCTGAGTGAGCATTGGGCGGTTTGCAGAACACTGGAGTGACTCTGCCTCTAGTCCCTCACCAGGTCAGTCACCCAGCTGCTCTGAATTAGGAGCTTCTGACTTGCCCCAATGTTTGCTTGCAGTACTTCCTCAGCCACCCCACCCAATTGGCCTCTGGCCCACCTGTGGCCTCAGGCGCCCAAAGGCTTACCTGGACCTAACCTAGCCCCGCTATGTTAGCAAGGCCTACCTTCAAGCCCCAAGGCCACTAGGTCCCATTTCATGTCCCTTCCTCACAGGGCTTCATCTCAGGCCCTGTTCATAGGGCCTCACAACTCGCCCCTCTCAGCATGAACTACACCCAGCCCCTAAGTCTGGACTCTCTCCTTGAGCCCCTCACTCTCACTGGGCATCTTCCTGCACACACACACAATCAGGGTTCCTAGCCTCTGGGTGCCCTGCCTCTTCACTAGGCTCCATTCCCCTTGCTAGGCTCTCCAGGCCTTCCAGCTGCCACTTTGGTGCAGGCTGTCAGGTGCTCACTGCACCCCACTCTATACCTCTGCCTCCAAAGAGATCTATACTCTGCCCCCCCTATAATGGGGCCTAGGGTCACACACACACACCCCAGAGGCTCAGGTGACTGAAGCTGTGCCTAGCCCACTCTCCAGGGTCTCACACCCCACATAGGCTCAGGTGGCCTCATCCGTGCCAGGCCCCAAACTACCTCTGATGTTAATTGACCCACCTGAAGGTGGGGGATGGGGTTTAGGTGCCCCTACTCACCATCCACTGGGGTAGTAACAGGCCTGGCATTTCTGGGGGGCTGTTCCGCCACAAACAGCCCCACCAGGCCACCCGTTTCCAGCAGGGTGCAGCTTTAGGTCTTGCCTAGGACCAAGAGCCTCCAAACCACCCCCGTCAGCTCTTGCCCTTACCTCCTGGTGTTACCAGAGCAGCAGCTCCACTGGGAGATGTTATTTCCTCGGTGGCAGGGAGCAGAATGCTGCCTCCAGCTCTGCTGGCCTGAATCTTAAAATGGTCATTCACCAGAGCTGGGCCACACCTGCTGGTTTCCTCTTCAGGCTCTGCCACATATAGGCCAATCAGCCTAACCTTCATCCCAGGGAAAATCCTGGAAAAACTCATTAAAGAATCTATGTGAGATACACTCACTGAGAGTAAGATTCTGAATGACAGTGAGCATGGCTTTGTCGTGGGTAGGTCTTGTCTTATCAATGTCATTTCCTTCTACGAACAGCTCTCTCGCCACCTGGACATGAGAGAGAAGGTTGATGTTATATACCTAGACTTCCAAAAGGCTTTTGAACTAGTATCCCACAATATCCTTGTGGAAAAATGGGAAGATTGTGGGCTTAACTGCTCAACAGTTCAGTAGGTGGTAAACTGGCTGCATAGTTGGACCCAGAGAGTTCTTATAAATGGATCTGTGTCGTCCTGGCCAGAAGTGGCCATTGGTGTTCCTTGGGGGTTTGTGCTTGGACTGATGCTTTTCAACATCTTTATCAATGATTTGGATGTGGGGGTGAAAAGCTGACTGGCCAAGTTTGCAGATGACACCAAGTTATTGGGGAGTGTGGCTATGCCAGAAGGTAGGTTGCAGATACAAGCAGACCTGGGCAGGCTGGGGAGTTGGGCAGACCGGAACCAGACGAAGTTCAACACTCAGAAGTGTAAAGTGCTCCATCTGGGGGCAAACAGTTTCCAACATACCTACAGGGTTGGTGGCAACAATTGACTTGCACCATGACTGAAAGGGACTTCGGGGTAGTGATCGACCATTGCATGAACGTGAGCTGACAGTGCGATGCTGTGGCCAGCAGGGCAAACAACATACTGGCACGCATTAACCATTGCATCTCATGCAAAACTAAGGAAGTGATACTCCCATTGCACTCTGCACTGGTGAGACTGCAGCTGGAGTACTGCATCCAGTTCTGTGGCCGCCCTTCAATAAGGATGTGGAAAAACTTGAGAGGGTCCAAAGAAGAGCCACCCGTATGATCAAGGACTTGCAAGGCAAGCCATATGAGGAGGGGAAGAGGGACTTGTGTCTCATCAGCCTACAGAAGAGAAGGCTGAGAGGGGACTTGGTAGTGGCTTACCACTACATCAGGGGAGTACATCAAGAACTTCGTGAACAGCTGTTCACCCCTGGGGAAGACCAGAAGCAATGGATACAAATTCCTGGAAGGCTACTTCAGGCTCAATTCCAGGAAAAACTCTTTCACAGTCAGGGTGTCCAGACTGTGCAATAAACTCTCTCCAGTGGTGGTACAGTCACCTACCCCGGAAATCTTCAAGAGGAGACTGGACAGTCACCTCGCTGGGGTCACTTGACCCCAGTTGTCTTTTCCTGCCTAGTGCAGGGGAACTGGACCTGATGATCTACAAGGTCCCTTCCAGTCCCATACAATCTATGAATCTATTATTTTTCTAGCTTTTCTTAGAGAAATATTTCCAAACCAATCCTCTTTCACTGAAGTTAAGATGTCATTTTACTATAAACTGAATTGCTTTGGGCATCAGTCTGTCAAGTCATGCTGTCTTTTAGAACTCATCCCTGGCTTCAGGAGAAAGTTGCACCAATTTAAATAAGTCAATTTTGAAATGACTGGAGTCAGATCAGGCAAAACCTCTGAGATTATTCCTGCACAGCTGTAGGATTTACTCTTCATAAATCATTTAAGAGAGATGTTTTGCCCACATCTTCTGGTATACTTCCAGTGAAGAAGATTCCACAGTTTTCCTGGACAGTTTGTTCCAATTTTCTGCTATTCCTGTAGTTAGGAGGTTTTTCCTGAGATTGAGTCCTCAAATGGATTTTACCATTACAACTGTAACCATGTGTAGCACCAGCTAAGTCCACAGTGAATACTACAGTACTAACTCATTTATTCAGTAAGTCCCAAAAGTAGATTGTCATTTATCCCAAATTCCAATTAATGTGATTCATAAAAGGCAGGCAGTGCCTGGCAAGGGATAGAAAACTTGCACTATACAAAGATGCAAATTGAGAACCTTTAGAAATATCCTATTGCCACTCATGTGCAGGCAAAGCACTTTTTCTGCTCCTCCAAACCTTGCCTTATTTCACTTGATTCTTTTAGAACTGCAAGGTCCTGGTATTTGAAATAAGAACTCTAGACTGTGACCTACCCACTATCCCTGTGTAAGGGATTGTACCACCATATGAAAAAAGGCAGTTGTTTTGCCTTCCCTCATACCCATATGCTTCAAGGGGAAGTACAATATTGCAACCATTTGTGGCACGTATTTTCCATATAAGCTCATAATGGTTTAAATGTTTTGGCTGGTGTTGGGAAAGCCCAATCCTGGGCTCCCCTTGCACTGGCAATAAGCATGAGGGCTGCATGAGTTTTCGGATCCTGCTTCAGATCTGGAGCCACTTCAGATGCTGTGGCAACTGAAGTGGCATGTCTGGATCAAAGCCAGGTCTCAGCAGTGATATCTGAAGAGGGTCAGAACATCCAAAGTGCTTCAGATCCACTTCAGATGCTTTGGATCCACTTCAGCCATCTTGAGTCACAATTAGGAGAGGGAGGGAGAGGTGGGAAGGGATGGAGAGTGGGAAGCGGGGGGAGGGAGGCGGAGCGGGGAGGGAGGGAAGACTGATGTCTGTAGGTAGCCAGCGAGAAGAATTTCTCTCTGGCTACCTTTCCAATGGCAGCGTCTGTGGGGTGGGACTAGAAACAGCATAAAAGCCTCTGTTTGCAGCCCTTCTGTGCCTTTTGCTGCTTGTTCCCTGTCAGCAACCGTGTGAGAGAGGAATGCTCAGACTGTGACTTGCCTACTCCTTTTTCTTATTACGAAAGTGTGGGTAGGATTTAGCTTAGCTTAGCTTAGCTATTCTATTAAATTATTACTAGTATTACAATTCAATTTATTTCTTTGAATTTATATTTGCTCTTTTTTGGGGAAACTTTGCAAAAAGAAAGGTGTGTTTTCCCAGCCGGTGTGATCTATCACTGTGCAGGGAGGCACAGATTGCTTGCATGCATACACACACACACACACACACACACACAAACAATATAGAAAAAAATCACAGCAGAAGAAGACAGACAGATATTCACAGAACAAGACAGACAGACAGCACACAATTTTTACATAACCCTTAACACCAAAGCAAACATTCAGAGAAGAGGCCAGTGCATGCATGCAGTAGAGGGAATAAAACACACAATACAAAAGGATTCATACACACACAGAGACCTTTTGTAGCACAGGAAAGATCAATATGAAGTGTGCTGGAAAGCATGCAGGGAGTACTTGAGGGAGGAGCTGCGCAAGGCAGGGCCGCAGGTAGCCTTGCACTTCACCTCCGACATCTGAAGCAGCTGGGGTGGCAATCATGCCTATTTCATGGGGCACTGGTGCGATCAGTCAGGCTGTCAGTGGGCTCTACTGCAAGCTGATGTGCTGGATGAGTCCCACAGGGCAAGGGAAATCATGGGGGCTATGGTGCAGGGGTGGCTCATTGGGCAGGCTGAGCTCACCCGTGTGTTCATGGTCCCTGAGAACGGGGCCAATATGGTGAAGGTTGTCCGTGATGCCAACTTTGTTGGCATCCGTTGTGTGGCACACAGGCTGCACCTAACAGTGAGGGATGCCTTGGAAGGGGACAGGGCTGTCGGTGACAGCACCGCCACCAGTACTGCTACAAGCCAGCTGACTTCAAAATGCAGGAAGGTGGCAGGCTATTTCCACCGCAGCATCAAGGGGGGCAAGATGCTGCGGGAGAAACAGACAGAGCTGAGCATCCCGCAGCACAGAATCATCCAGGATGTGGAGACTCAGTGGAACTCCACATCCCTGATGCTCGAAAGGCTGGTGGAACAACAGAAGGCCATCCATGAGATGGCCTTGCTTGTGAGATTGGGATCAGCACCCTGCTGAACAGAGCTGAGTGGGGTACCATCTCCCAGATCCTGATGGTCCTCAAGCCCTTCCTCAAGGCCACCGAGACCCTTAGCACTGGTGATGCCCTCCTCAGCCAGGTGATCTCTCTAGTGAAGGAACTAGAGAACTAAATGGAGAAGTTCCAGGGGATCAATGTTCCTGGATGGGGCAGGCCGCTGTCACCAGACATGCAGGCACTGGTGAGGCGGCTGAAGGAGGCCATCAGGAGAGGGCTGGATCCCTTGCAGTCCAGTACAGTCCACATGATGGCAGGCATGTGTGACCCGAGGGTGAAGAGGACCATGTGCACTGGCAGTCCCAAAACCCTTGGTCACAGGATACAGGTGCTGGTGAACATCAGGGAGGCTGAAGTGCTGAGGCGACGGGATGTGGAAGAGGGGGATCCACTTTGCTGTGCCAGCACTTCCAGCACTGGCACTGGCACCAGCACTGGCACCAGTCTCTTCCATGCCAGCCATTGCCAATGTGGGTCATGGGCATGGCTTCAATGTTGTGGTCCAAACGCACCAGACCCCAGCCTCAGGCAGGTAGCGCTGAGGCTTCGGTGGCTACCTATCTTGCTGAGGATGTGGAGCCACTGGATTGTAACCCCTTGGCCTACTAGGTATACCACAGGCAGATGTGGCAGGTTCTGGCCACAGTCGCCCGGCAACACATGTCCTGTCCACCGACCAATGTTCCAAGTGAGAGGGTGTTTAGCATTGCTGGGGATGTTGTCATACCCCACCACACCCGCTTGGATCCTACGTTGCTGGTGTTCCCAAAGGTGAATCTCCTGCTGCTGGGGTTCCCCAAGCTCCACCTGCAGATGGACTGAGTGCCACCCTCCTCACTCTGTCTGCACCAATTTCCTTTTCTGAGTTTTTGAAAAGCCGAGTAATGCCCTGCTCTCAGCTGGAGGAGGCACTAACTGCATCACCAGCCAGATGGGGAAAAACATGCTGAGCTCATTCCCCTGCCAGGATGAACTTGGAGGTATGGGATTGGGGCTATGGGGAAAGAGGAGGCCCCAGGTCCTGGGCATGACCACTAAAACTGCACCCTACCAGGGTAGGGAGGCCTGGTGGGACTGCTGGTGGCACGGCAGCCCTGTAAATGCCAGTACCAATGATCCCCTGGTGAAAGGCAGGTAGGAGATGCCATAACTTCCAGCTAATGCATGCATGCACAAAGTCCTGGATGGGGAATGCCCAGACCTGTCACATCTTTGACAGGTCTGATGCTTGCTGATTGCAATGCAGTTGTAAGGCTCCCAGTGAGCTCAGCTTAGCTGCTTGGGATGCCAGCTTTAGGGTTGAAACCCCCTTTGTCAGGCTGAGGAAGTACCTGCAGGTGGTCCTGGATGGAAGGAATAGTAAAGAAGCCAGAGGCTGCCCTGGCCCACAATGCAGGCAAGAAAGCCAATCAGTGAAAATGGAAATGGAGGCATAAGGTGGGGAGGGACAGGTTAAGTGGGGAGTAGGGGAGAAAGGGGGATGTAGCAATGCAGGTAGAAGTGCAGAGGTGCCTGGGGTGTCAGATGTCTGGCAGGTTGCAGTGCGCCAGAATTCCATTGTGCATACGGAGTCCATGAGTTTCTGTACCTACTACCTAGGAGGAGGATGAAGTGCAGTTCATAGGCCCAGCTCTGAAAAGTGTTTTGCACTGTAATTTATTCCCTCTCAGGATCAGGCCGGAGAGAGTGGAGGCAGAGTGGTTTTTTGGTGAGGAATGTGCCTCCACAGGTAGTTGGGTTTTGTTGTCTTTGATAGATTCTGGTGTGCAGTTTGTGCAGGTACTGGAGACAGTTGGCAGGTTTTGTGTTTTGAGCTGTAGGAAGTTGGCTTCAGTTCTGGTGATGAGGTTAGGTGCTTGTTTGAATGTACAAATCATTTTTCAGAGCTGGGCCTATGAACTGCACTTCATCATCCTCCTAGGTAGTTTCATAGTTTCATAGTTTCTAGGGTCGGAAGGGACCTGAGCAGATCATTTAGTCCGACCCCCTGCCATGGCAGGAAAGAATACTGGGGTCAAAGGTAGTAGGTACAGAAACTCATGGACTCAATAGACACCGACAGTGGAATTCTGGCACACTGCGACCTGCCAGACATCTGACACCCCAGGCACCTCTGCACTTTTACCTGAGCTGCTACATTCCCCTTCCCCCCCCACCCCAGCCTGTCCCTCACCCCCTGACGCCTCCATTTCCATTGTCACTGACTGGCTTTCTTGCTTGCATTGTGGGCTCTGGCTTCTTTACTATTCCTTCCATCCAGGACCAACTGCAGGTACTTCCTCAGCCTGACAAAGGGGTTTTCAACCCCAAAGCTTCCAAAGATATATTTTTTTTAAGTACTCCTTTTTTTTCATACTACACATATAGACATAAAAACACAAAATAAGCCATCACACACCATGAATAACATCATATGTCCAGCACAACACAACATCTTTACTTCTTGCTGTCAATTCCTTTATAAAAAGAAAGGCTCTGTGAGAGTTCTGTTTTGGGGTATCTTTGATGCTGCTGCTGATGCTGCTGGTGTTGAGCCAAATAAGTTATTTTACCTGTTGTCACATAAAGCAGAGGACTGGGCGTCAGGCTTTAGGGGAGGAGGAGTCCTCACTGGGGCACACTGCCATGTTGTGCAGAGGCCTCAGTGCCAGGAAGGGCATACCTTAACACACACACAATGTCACCCACCCACATCATGAGTTTTGCCTGTCAGCGGGCCCTGGACAACAGACTCTCCCAGTGAGACACGCCCCCACCCTCCCACACAGCTGGCATGCCTTGTGGCCCGGCAGAGCTCAGCACTCAGGCCTGCGCTAGATTTAACCCCCCTGTGCCCCAAGACAGATGCAGCAGTCACCCAAGCACCCACCCACATGATGAGTTTTGCCTATCAGCAGCTTAGGGTACAGTTGCCCCCAAATCCCTGCACTGATCTTCTTGAAGCTTGGCAGGCTTTGTGGCCTTATCAGAGGCTAGCACCCACACAGTTTTCAGCCCCCTGTGGTGTAACACATAGACGTGACAGAGTTTTACTTTCAAGAATTTGGGGTGCAGTTCCTCCCAAACCCCTGCACCGATCTTCTTGAAACTTGGCAGGCTTTGTGGCCTCACCAGGGGCTAGCTTCCCTCTGCAAGTTGCACCCAAATCAAAGCTAAAATAACAAAGTTATAGATATTTCATTCATCCCCCATTATAACCTATGGCCGGATTTCCGAAGCAGCTCAGCTGTGGACCCAGGCAGGAGCTGCTGCCGTGCCAGGCAGGTGTCAGCATCAGCTGTAGACACCACCAGCAGATTCTCCATTAGGCCTCCAGAACTGCTAGCTGCACCCACAGCTGATGCCACTGCCCGTCCAACGTAGCAGGAATTCCTGCCTGGATCCACTGCTGATGCCACTGGCAAGTTCTGGGTCAGGGCTCTGGTTGGGAGCTTCCACCATGCCAGGAGGGTGGTGCCATCAGCTGAGGACACCACTGGTAGGTTCTGCATCCAGGCCGTTGAACCTACTGGCGCTGTCCACAGCTGAGGCCACCACCTGCTTGCTGTGGCAGAAGCCCTGCCCAGGTCTACTGTCGACAGCTGATGCCTGATACTGCTAGAAGCAGTACTGCCTGCCCAGCACCAGAGCTGCCAATCCAACTAGTTGGTGGCCATCCACCTGCAGGCCAAATCGAATCTGTTGGTGGACCGTATTTTGCCCCTCCCTGTGCTATAGCCACGTGTGAAGAATTAAAACAAGATTCTGACTTGCCAAACTGATGATACATGTGCCTGTAAGTGCCTTTGTTATGTGCCATAAATTTCAGGCCTGGGAGGAAATGAGCGATTATCATTTGTATTAGGATATTTCATGCTTCTTTCAGCATGACTGTTCTCTACACACTCTGGCTCTTCAGTTATCGCTTAGAATATGGGAAAGCAATAAATAAAACATGACCCACCCTTACATCGCAGTCTTAAAAGTAACTTTTCATTCTGGGCACAATGCTATCCAAACCCAACAGATCTACAGGTTTTGCTCCATGTAACAGATGATTGGCAGCATGTGTTTTTATCTCTATGTACATATTCTTATTATACACTAGTCATAGAAAATTCACCTTCTGTAGCAAATGTAGCGGATTATGCTGGTAATTTTCTTGAAGATGCTTTTTCATCTGTAAAGGAGTGGGGAAAAGTATGCCCAAGAATCAAAATTATACAAAGGCAGAAAACCAGTTCCTGATGATATCACATTAGAGATTAATTGCTTTATTTTATTTCTGGTAGCAAGTGGGGAGTGATGGAAAATAGAGAACTGCTCAGAGAGTTATAAGTTTTTACCTGTATCAGTAACTTCAGATGAAGACTGGAATGGTCAGTAAATGAATGTGCATTTTCTAACTGAAGAAAAACAAGAAGGGAATAATTTTCCTGAAGCAAGTGTACTGGATGCTGTTCAGAAATCACTTAAAGCCATTGTATATCATGATTCATGACCAGGATCCTGATTTTCTCTGATAAAAAAAAAAAGAAGAAGAAATTCTGATTTAAAACTCCCACAAAACTCCACATTTTTCAATGATTAAAATAAACTTCCATATGAATCCAAATAATATATAGTGGTGTTTTGTTTCAATCATGGAAAAATGTAAATTTTGGGGGTTTGTTTTTTATAAAACAGAGATTTTTTTTATCAGAAAAAACCAGGATCTTTGTTCATGACCCTCTTCACAGCATCCCATCTGGTTCCTAATGGATCTGCTTCAGAATAGCACCTGACAGGCTCTTACACCTTCCTTTCCAGGCATAACAGCCACAATACGTAATAATTGATAATATTATAATAACATATGTCTGTGGTGAGGTGGGCAGCTCTTGCTAGCCACAGCTGGCTCTTCTAAGAGCTTCTGAAAAGTATAGGTCCCCATAAGCAGCAAAAAACACAGTAAAGGTCCAGACTGGGACACTTTTGTTTTGAACAGTGTTGGGAACAGTATAAAATGGCAGTTGCTCATGCCTTCCTCGCCAAAGCATAGCTTGAAGATTATAACTCCCAATCTGCTCTGGCTCATACAGAGTTGTGTCAAGTCATACTTTCTCTATTTTCTCCTCTGTGTTCTTTTTCTGCTACATGAATTCAGAATAAAATAAGCCTTTCTGAATTGACCAGTGACTTCTACTAGCTTGGCTTTTCCATCAAGTGTACAGAAATGGGAACATTTCTTGTGGCACCCCCTGCCACTCACCTTAACAAGGACCAGTGAAACGACTTTCAATTTGAAGTTACTGGGGAATAAACCTGGAACCTCTAGAGCTATAGCACAAGTCTCTACAGTTTGAACTAAAATATTAAATCTTTGCAGTGCTGTAGCAGATATCTGTCTTCCATAAATCATGCAGAGGCAGAAACCACTGTTCAGTGTGTACAACATACACAATCTCCCCACCTCCCCATATATAGTCTGTGATCATCTTCCTAGAATAGTTCTTATCCCACTTGTTCAAACAGTTTTGCTTTTCTTTTGTGATGGAGACAGGCTGGCCCCTCTGTTCCCACCTAACATGAATCTAAAATGATTACTTGGATATTCATTTTAGCAGTATTCCATCACTAGCATCTGCATGCGCTCAGTGATACTGAACAGCTGTGGGAGTAGAAAGCCTGAGACCATTGCTTGTTCCTGGACTAGAATCTGGAATTATTTTGAATGCCATCTCCAAATATTTAACTAGTGATAAAAATTTTAATCTAATGTGTGTTTATGTTACATAGTGCTATGGCCTTAAATAAACAATATCTGAAAATACTTAGTAATCACCCAGACTTTATGCCAGGGCCCCCTATTTCTCTGGCCTTTTGCAAAACTCCTCCAGAAATAAGTATATAAATTAAATATGAAAAAGCATCCCTCATCAAACACTGAAGTTCAGGTTGCACGCTCTAATCTCAGTCCCACCATCTGCCAGTGCAGGGAATGAAACTGTGGATGAAGTAATTTGGTTGGACGTGAAATTATCTTGGAGTCACTGTTAGTCATATCACGTATGCTAGAAATTAGAATGTTCTCCCCTTTGCTCATTTAAACCTCTACATATATATATTGTTTAAAAAAAATCAAAAAAACCCCACAACCACATGCATACACATAAGGAAAAAGAAGTGGTTAGCCATGTTAGTTTGCTTTATATTCTACCTTAAATAGAGCAAAGTATATTGACAGTGAAATAAAAATCATAGAAAAGTAAAAATTTAAGCTCAGAGGAAATAAAACATAACTAAAATATTTTCCAGATGTTTGTAGCACTTTCCATCTAAGGATCCTGTTTACACACTTGAATACATTTAACTCCTACTTTACATAAGTACTATATAATTGCCATTTTTCAGATGAGGAAACTGAGAGACAGAACAGGCAAAGAAATAGAACACAAGTCTTTTGATCTCCCATCATGCATCTGAATCACTTCGAGAGGCAACTAGAGATACTGCCTCTCCCTGCAGCCCCTGTAATATGGTGGTTATGATATAATTTTAAGCAATAATGCAAGAAACTTGCCCAAAGTTTGTTAAATAAAAGTTTCAGTATTTCCAAAAGGCAGCTGCCAGTCTCCTCATTGTTCTCCCCATCCCATCATGTTTTCTGCCATTTCAATTAAGGCATCACAACTAAATAATCAATTCCACAGAAAAGAATTGCTGTGACAGGTTTGCAAAGGTTGTCATATTTCCTTATTTCTCTATTTTTTTCAAAGTTGTCACAAACAAGTCTACTCTACATTTTAAAGCTTAGCAAAAAAATTATGATGAAATGTCAATATCTGGTTTTGTCTGGTTTTGTTCAATATCTTCATCAATGATCTGGAAGATGGTATGGAGTGCACCCTCAGCAAGTTTGCAGATAATGACAGGTTGAGGGGAGTGGTAGATGCACTGGAGGGTAGGGTTAGCATTCAGAGTGACCTAGACAAATTGGAGGATTGGACTAAAAGAAATCTCATGAGGTTTGTCCTGGGATGTGAGGCATGGAAAAATACTCACCAGCAACTTGGGAGACAGCATACGAGGGGCGGAAAGCAGAACCGGCGTGACTTGTCAGCTGTCTGTTTATCCAGCTGCGGCTGGCCGGTGACGTCAGCGCTGAATGCTGGCCGGCACGGATAAAAATGGCGGCGCACTTGGCGGAGCCGGCAGGGAGTGAGAGAACGCAGCAGCAGACATCCCCGCAGCAAAGACAAGCTGATATACAGGACCAGAGGAGCAGGAACGGCTGGGAGAGAAGCAAGAAGGAAGACAAAGATCATCTTGGTGACGCTGCAGATAAGGCGATGGAGGGATGCCAAGATTGCCTTGTAAGGATGACGGGGGGAACACCTGAAGAAATCTGCCCTGGGAGAGAGGGACTGTGGGGAACCCAGGAAGGGTTGCAGCTGGAGCGAGCATCGCCGCTGGACTAGGAGGTGACTTAGAGTAGGCAGGGAAACTGATTGCCTAAAGGGATGAGGCAGCCAGTGTCCCATTGAAGCGCAGGGACAGGGGTAGTTAAAGGGGCAGTGTGCTTGGTTTTGTGTTGGAGCTTCTTTCTTTCCTTTTTTTTTATTTTGTTCTTCCCCGAGCTCCAGGGGTATCTGAGGGCAGCGGACCTGTATGTAGGCTAGATAGTGTTGGGGCCTGAGTAGGACCTGGTCAAGGGTCCCAGGAGCGAGGCGCCGACCAGCCTGACACCGCTCCACAGGAGGTGTGAGGCCGGGGTGTAGGGATGGTGGAGCCCCGTGAGTAACTGCCAGGAGGAACCTCGGGTCTACAAGCACGCCTGATGAACGGCCCTGGACACTGAGGTCCAACAAGTCGTGGCAGGCAAGCATGGGGTTAAGGATTCGGGTGGAAGTCACCAGCTCAGACAGAGGCGTGAGCCCGTGAAACGCGTAACATCAGTCACCCGAGCGAGAGCGGCACGAGAGCGACTGGTCGAGGCCCAGCAGCTACAAGGTTCAACAAGGACAAGTGCAAAGTGCAAAGTGCAATCCTGCACTTACGATGGAACAACCCCATGCATCTTTCTGCAGTTATACTACAAGCTGGGGACTGACTGGCTGGGCAGCAGCTCTGCAGAAAATGACCTGGGGGTTACAGTGGACAATAAGCTGAATACAAGCCACCATTGTGCCCTTGCTGCCAAGAAGGCTAACAGCATACTGGGCTGCATTGGTAGACGCATTCCCAGCAGATTAAGGGAAGTGATTCTTCCTCTCTATTCAGCACTAGTGATGCCACATCTGCAATACTGTGTCCAGTTTTGCCCTCCACCAAAAGGATGTGGCCAAACTGGAGAAAGTCCAGTGGAGGGCAATGAAAATGGTTAGGGGGGTGGGGCGCATGACTTCTGAGGACAGGCTGAGGGAACTGGACTTATTTAGTCTGAAGAAGAGAAGACTGAGGGGATTTAATAGCAACCTTCAACTACCTGAAGGGTGGTTTGAAAGGGGATGGAAGTAGTTCTCAGTGGTGGCAGATGGCAGAAAAAGGAACAATGGTCTCAAGTTGAAACAAGGGACGTTTAAGTTAGATATTAGGAAGAATTCTCTCTCAACTTCACTAGGAGGGTAGTAAAACACTGGAACTGGTTACTCAGAAAGGTTGTGGAAACTCCATCCTTGGATGTTTTTAAGACTTGGCTAGACAAAGCCCTGCCTGGGATGATGTAGTTGGGGACGGTCCTGCTCTAAGCAACTTAAATAATTGGGAAAAAAAATGTAACAAGCTTTCGGGTTTAAAAATCATCCAGGAAGAGCACACACCAACTACAGAGACTTCCTCAGTCTGAAGAAGGGTTTTTAAACCTGAAAGCTTGCTAATAGTTTTTCCCCCAACTATTTAAGTTGGTCTAATAAAAGATATCATATTCACCCAAAGAACCTTGTCTGTCTATGCCCTGAGACCAACACAGCTACAACCTACATGCCTCTAAAATGTGAGTTCATTTGAAATCCAAACTCAAGTTTTGATGAATAGTAAAATTTATGACACATCCTGACATTATAATAGATTAAATCACCATCTCAGATTGGCACACCTTGACCTTTGGCATGCTCAGACTTCAAATGTGGATACATTTAGCAGCTTCTATTTATTTTTGATACTTTCAGGAGCTGGCATTGTTTAAGTTAAGACCCCTGAGAATTTGGCCTTAAATCTTTGACTGACTGACAGACTTGGAGAAGTCTTAATTTTAGTTTCATATCCCTTTGCATTTTTTATGCTAATGTTAAGAGGTATCATGTGTGATTGAAGACCTCTTATACTTGGAAATAAATATACAGACAAGTAGCAGCAGATACTTCCTAGCCTGTATATATACCACAGATAAAGGGAAAAGAGGCAACAGGAGATGGTAGGATGATTTCAGTCACAGGAGACCCGAATGCTAGTCTAATGTGCTGCTGTCTCCCCTTTTGCTTCAGCCTGTAAGAGCAACAGCTGCAGAGGAAGTCACCTGGCTCTGCATCCTTTGCAAAAGAAGACCCCACCTTTGGTGCTTGGGGCAGAGATTTATCAGTACTGGCTGGGGTTCAAGGGTTCTCTGGGATGCTCCCACGGCTGGTCTGGTACCATCTGAGTTCAACATTCACAAGAAGTAAGGGCCTGATAAATCTTGGCAGAATTAGCCATGTCCTTACAATAAGCTTGGAAGGGAATATCAGAGGCTTGGGGTTCCAAATTTTATTCTGTGTGGGCTAGTTTGAGAGCAGCATGGGAGGAGATAAAGTAGAGAAATGGTGCACATGTGGGATATACTCTCCTCCATTTCCCTTATTGAATTAGACCAGCAAAGGCACAGGCAATGTTTTATTATAAATTTCTGCTGTGTCTGATTCACCTCCTGTGTCTGGGTCATAATAAACCAGCAGGCCCTGATGTCAGTATATTCCACAGACCTGTTTACTTAATGGAAACATGTAACACTTTCATGTTTTTAAAATGATATATTGATTCCCCTGAAATTGGGGTCAGCTCATGTTGCTACCAGCATAGTTTACAGCAAGAGCACCTCAGTATGTGCTGAAAGGAAGGCCTCAGGACTTAGATAAAGAAACCATTCTTGTGCAAGTATTGTTCTCTGAGCTTTTCATGTATTCGAGATATGAATAAATATGTTGCTCAGAGGCTGCATTATAATATTTTCTCTAAAGTGAAATGGGTAACTATTATTTTAGTGAGCAGATCCTGGAAAATTCCAGATCCTGAAGCAGGATCCAGTATGCCTAGGCCTTCCTGACAGATGTTTGTCTTAAAAACCTCCAAGAATGAGGATTCCACAACTTCCAAAGGTAGCAAGTTCCAGGGCTTAGCTAGCTACCCTTATATTTAATTTTTCTTCCTAATATCAAACCTAAAACTTCATGGTTGCAGATTTAACTGTATCCTACTATCAGACATGGAGTATACCAGTAATAGATCCCATTTCCTTTATAAGTGTTTTATATATTTGCAGACAGTTTTATCTGCCCTTAGACTTTTGGTTGTTAGCCTAAACAAACCCAATCCTTCACTCTTTCCACAGAGATTATATCATCTAAGCTTCTTATTATTGTTACTTTCCTCTGGACTCTCTTCAGTTTGTCCACATCCTTTTTTAAACTGTGCTACCCAAAGCTAGACAACCCGATGCTTCACCAACACCCAGAAGAGTGGAGTGATTGTCTCCCAAGTATTATGTATAACACTGCAATTGACAGATCCCAAAATGATGTGCGCCTTTTTTTTTTTTTTTTTTTTTTGCAGCAGCACATTGCTGATTCTTATTTGGTTTGTGCCTCAGTATAACTACCAAGTTCCTTTTCTGCAATATTGCTAACTAGCAAATGATTCTCTATTTGTATTTCATACATTTGATTTTTCCTTCCTAAAGATAGTATTATGACTTGTTTTTTTTTTAATTATATTTCATCTTGCTGATTTGCAGACCACTTCTCTAATTCATCCAGGTCATTTTACATTCTAATCCTATCCTCCAAAGTGCTTGTAATCTCTCCTAGACTGATGTTACCTGCAAATTGTTTAAATGTATTCCTTGCTCATTTTTTTGATAATGAAAATGTTGAATTGACCAAATCAAGGACAGACTATTACAGGAGCCATTCAGTGTGTTACCCCAGTGTGAGAGCCAATTAGCAGTAACTGCTCTTTAAAGTACTGTTTTTCAATCAGTTGTACACCCCCACCCTTAAAATAATTTTATTTAAATCACATTTCCACAGCTTGCTTGTGAAAATGCTATGTGTGATTCTGTTAAAAGATTCCCTAAAGGCATGGTACACCACACCTACACTTTCTCCTTACCCCTAGGCTAGTTACTTGTTAAATAAGGAGAACAGATTTGTCTGACATGATTTGTTCTTGATATAGCCACACTAGCTGTTTTCTGTCACCCTATTATTATACTCTGTGCTTACAAATGGATTGTTTAATAGTTTGTTCCAGTATCTCTGTCACTGTGTCCTTTTTAAAGGATAAATTCCAAATATACCCTTTTCTGCTCATGGGAAAATTTTAAATTTTGGCTTTTGTTCAAATCCAAAAAAGTGCAATTCTTTTGAGCTGGAAACCTTATATTTTGACCGGCATTAGGTCACACTCAAGAGTAGTGACTTTTTTAGGTCCCTCATTCTCCCCCTCTAATCAAGGTTTTCAGCCTGCTATGAAGATTATCTTTACTGATGTGTTTTGAAGCAGTAGGTATCAGACAATTTTCATTCCCAAAACAATTCCAGAGATCTAAGGATCAGCTACTTAGGTCCATGCTGAAAAGATGCCTTAAGAAGTCAAAAATACAGATGCAAACTAATCATGACAGGAGGTATTAACTCACATAAAGCACTGACAGCTTTAATTCTAGTAGCTATACAGAAAAGCAGGCTCAGATTGGCTTATTGCAACCATAAAGTTTCAGCATTGGCAGCGCATACATTTTTGGTTTTGGAGGATATATACAGTAAGCCTGTTTCTTTGCAAATTGTGCTCGTTTAACCATATGCTGTGTTATATTCTTCCTGGAGATAGGGTACAAATGCTTTCTTATGCCAATTCCTATTACAATCTACTGCTACAAGAATAGGTATACTGGCATGTAAATAACAAATTTACATATCTGTTTATATAGTGTTTTGATTTACACCTTTGACAAAGTTAAATTGAAATTTTGATTTAAAAAAAAAATCACATATTTTCACCTTAAACTAAATTCAGTTCTTCCTTTTTTTCTTCTTTACATTTAAAGCCCTGGCTCATTTTGTGCATCTATTGTCTTTCTGCATTTATGCGAGTGGATCGAAGCAGCAAATACTTTTAAAGTACTTGTAGGCAGAAAGATGGGTAACATTGCATAGAATTCTCCTGTTGTATATCATTGCAGTGTATCAAGACCAAAAGCCATCACCATATTTTTGACAAATCTATATTCTTATCAGTTTTGGTCTGAACATAGTATTTTATGCTACCTGAAGATATATTCCAAAATTATATAATTAGGAGTAAATGGTTCTGATAATATGGTATAACCACTTTCAATATTATTGTCTAAAACTTGAAATTAGCATTTTTAAGTTAATAAAGTTCTTTAAAATTTGCTCTCTCAATCTTTTCCTGTCTGCAGTAGTTTTTATACCTTTGCAAATCTAGATGGATAGAATCAGAACAGAAGTGCCAAAATATTGTTTGAAAGGATCATTGATACATTTCTGGCTCAGACAGCTGATGGAAGTAACAGATAACTTGTGGGAAACTCTACAGTCACACAGTTTCTGACTCAGTATTGTAGACCTATACACTCTGGATATTTCAAATAAACTTGTAAAGTTAAGCTGTACATGAGGTGAGCCATCCACCATAAGAAACCAGGACACAGATGCATGCAGCTATGGCTATTTACATTAGATATGTTCTGCCCGCTTCCCTTCCTCCTCCATCTTTGATTTTGTCTTTATATGCAATTAGGATAAGCTGTTCAATAAACTTATACATTCTTTACACATACATTATCCCTGATCTGTGTAGGATAAAACTGGTGCTTGAATTATTGCTTTAATATCCTTGTGAATTAGTGTTCTCTGTAAAGTTCTTCAGCAATTAAGTGGCTACACAGCTTTGAAGAGTGCATACAAATGAGCAGTGACTGTGAATTGCTCTAGCAAAGTATAAACATTCACTTGCGCTATGAGGGGGAAAAATTATAAGAACACTTTCAGTTGGTATTAGGGGAAAAGGAGATGATGCCTCATGTTGTTATATAGTGACTTCTATGTAAATGAAGAAATACTTCTAACATACTATGACAGGCATCTCAGCAGGGCCTGTCTTTTACTGCATGTAGGACAATTAGGCCTTGTCAAGGCTAGTCTTTATGGAATACTTCAATTTAAATATTAAATAATTAGAAAATAATTAGGGGTGTGCCGATAGAGATTTTTTGGACGAATACTGATAGCTGATTTTTAAGGAGGCATATCAGCCTATAGCTATTCAATTTCTGATACAGCTGCCTGCAGTTGGTAAGTCTGTTGTGGTGGAAGTGGGGGGGAGTGGGGCTGGGGATGCGGCAGCTCCTGCCCCAGCTGGGGCAGGGCAGAGCATGGGACGGAGCCAAGGCTCATCCAGGGGGCATGGGGAGGGAGGGAGTGGCTCCTGCTGCTGTACACACTTTGGGAGGGCATGGGGGTGGGGGGGGGGTGTCCCCCAGATCTGCGTGCGTAGGTGGGGCTGCAGCTGTGGGCTAGGACTGGGGCAGTGCCACGCAGGTGGAGGTGGTGGCTGTAACCACCCCCAAAAAAATCGCCATAGCCCCCTTCCCAGTGCCGCCACCGCCTGCCCCATGCAGATCTAGGGGCACACCATGGCCTCCCAGAGAAGCAGTGGGCGCTGCTAGACGAGCAGTGTCCAGCAGCGGGAACTGTCCACTTCCTCCTCTCCCCCCAAGATAAGCCATGACTCTGTCCTGCACCTTGCCGCCTGCCCCAGCAGGGCAGTGCCTGCTCCAGCCCCTGCCCCACTCCCTCCTCACTGCGAGGGCCTTGATCTGCCCCCCCTGCACCCCTCCCCTCCCCTTCTCCCTTCCATCACATCAGACTTACCAGCTGCACATAGCTCTCCATGCTGCCGGCTGTGCTCCTCACTGCCTACATGCTATACTGTGGCTGTGTGCATGGACGGGCCATTTATCAGCCAAATTGTAGGCCACATCAGGCTGATTTCCAATATAGACAATTTTCTTTATATTGGTACCAATCTGATATCAGACTAATGTATTGGTGCACCTCTAAAAATAATTCCATCTAGTCAGCAAGGTTTCTACTGATGCAATAATATTGGCTGTGATACAATACAAGAGAGGAGTATCCTGCTAAGAAAACAAGTGAATGCTTCACTAATCTCATAGGATCACAGATGATTCCCGTTTTCCCAGTATGGAAAAAATACATGGAAATATATATTTAAAATATCATTGTTCTGTTTTGTTTTTAAAAGAAGGTGGATTTTGTCATTTTAAAAATGCAATGCAATCTTAATAGTAAGATAAAAACTTCCCAGCCATTCATGTTCAATATTTAACTTTAAGCAGTTCAAGGGTTCAGAAGATGCTTCCTCACTCAAAGCACAGAAAGTGTCATGTCGCTTATAATTGACATGCTTATCTCTAAAACCAAATTTTATTGTCTGTTTAGGTGGTTTTGTATCACACTAGGTACCTAAATATCCTTTAAAATATGAATCTTAGGAGCATAAGTCTGAAAGATAGTGGTATTTTCAGAAACAACTTAACAGGCTAAGGACTTAATTCCCACTGATACCAATACCAGTTGCCTCTCCAGTAGGATTTTCCAAACTGCCTAAGTACCAATACAGGTCTTAGGAATATAAATTCTGCCTAAATCCAAAATATTAATTCTGAAAACCCCTAACTCCAAAGACACCTACACCCTGCAGGCACAGCAGTTTTCAGCATTAAAGTTCCATGGGAGCCTAATGGTCAAATGTTTCTACATTTATGGCTGATATCTAGGTCATACCCAAGCTCATTCCACAACTAGAAACTAGGCGCTCCTCCTAAATCCTCTGTGGGGCTTGACCTAGTAGATATTTTCAGGGCAACTGTAAAACACGCTGACAAAATACTAATTCCCTTAAACAATGGCTGACAGAGGAAAGATCCCCTTTGTATAACAAGTTACTGGCTACAGCACTTACCCAGAATGTGGAGGCTTGGGCTCAATTCCCTTCTCCATGGAGGGGTGTAGATCCATATCTCACATCTCAGGAGAGTATCTTAACCTTCAGGCTTCCAGCTATTCTGAGGGAGCTCTCTACACCCTTGCTGTTGAGGCTGAGCTATTATGTAGAAACAAATTCAAGATTTATTAGGCCAAAGACTCATTTCTGTAACCTGGTGGAAATGACTCCATTACAAGGGGGAGAGGCTTCCACTCCTACCTGTTCCCCAAGAGGATATGTTTTATCCTATGACTTTTTCATATAAAACACAGAGACAGTCCTGGGAATAGGAATCAAGAGTGAGGATAGGAATCAAGGTCCACGTCCCCTACATGAATGTCCCTAAGCAATAAGGTGAAGAGTCAGGTTTACTCTTCCGTAATTTTTCTGGTGATGCGTGTTTGAATTCTCCTCTTTGGAAAAGAAAGGAATTGAAACTGGCCACAGTTGGTGCTATTTTTGCATCACTTTCCTGTTGTTACACTTCTGGATCTAAAGGCTTCTATTTTAGTGGGAAGCTGCCAAGTGCTCCAGTCACACAGTTATTGTCAAAGGGGAAGAGAGGGGGGCTCCTTCTCTGACTGAAGTTAAAAAAAAAATAAAGAAGAAAAGAATGAGAGTCCTGCTCAGTTCTTTGAAAGAATGGTACAGGCACTTACCTTTCAAAGTTTGTGAGCAGCAGATCCATGCTTGGGTGAAGGCCCTACAACCCTGAGCAGGGGAATATGATTAGAAACTCATCCCTGTTCTTAGGATTTCCCTGTTGAACTGGCTATCTCCAGGCTGTTGCAAACGGAGCATGCTGACTTCTGGTAGTTCATCTGCTCAGCATCTTGAATCCCACTAAGAAGCTTTGTTCAGGGTTGAAGCTAGGATGATTTAGCTTGTTTGTCTTACTACTGGATCATGCACACATAATTAGACTAGCCCATCAATTGCCCATCAAGAATGATGGGAGGGGGAGCAGGCAGGGATGGAGCCCTGCACACCCCACCCCTGTCCAGGCCCACTCTCCCTTTCCCTCTTGCTGCTTGGGGTCTGGGCCCACACCCTGCTTCCCACCGCAGTGGTGGGGGGAAGGGAGTAGCAGGTCCAAGCCCAGTGCTGGGGAGGACCAGGCCCAAGGGTGGGGAGAAGCCAGGGTGCAGTGGCAGGGGGGGAGCAGCATGCTCAGTGCCCACTCAGGAGAGGCTGGGTGGGGGAGGAGTGGGCCTGGGCTCGATGGCGGGGAGGAGGCTTGCTCTTCTCCTTCCCCCACCACTGCTGCATTGGGCCTGGCCCACTGCTCCCCACCACTGCTGTGGCAGACCTGCTTCTCTCCTGCTCAGGCTCGCTTCTACTCCCTTCTCCCCTCATCAGGCCCCAGCCCACTCCTTCCATCTCCCTACCACCACTGCCACTGCCACCATCGCCATGGCGTGCCTGCTCCTCCCCCCACCCACGTCTGGCCCGTTCTTCCCCCTACTGCTGCCACTGCGTCGGCCCCACTGCGGTGGCCATGACTGAAGGGGGCTGGGATGGGCCGAGGCCAGTGCCAGTGGCCTTGCCCCGCCGGCGTCCAGACCCCGCTCCCTACTGCCATCACCTCCAAGGAGCAAGTGGGGGGGGGGTGAGGCCAGCTCCAGTGGCCTCGCCCCACCCCACTCTGCTTCATCATCACCACCTGCAGGGAGCAGGGCAGGGGGCAAGGCCAGCACTGCAAGCCTCGATGCCCCCCATTCTGTCTGCTCCATTGCCACTGCCTCCCAGGAGCAGGGTGGGGATCCAGACCCCAAGCTGCACTGGCCTTGCCCCCCCACTCCATCCCCTAGATCCCTGCCATCATGGCAGCCTGCCACCTCCTGTCCAAGTGCTTCTTCACACTCTGATTGGCTGTTTGTCAGAGCACAAATAAAGCATTATAGACAGACAGACAAAACTTTTATAATATTAGAATTATTAGCAGGTTCTGTGTGCTCCCATATCTATAGGATCTGGCACCAAAAGCTTGGAAACAGTCTTGAAAATGGAACTTAGATGCTTTGAAAATTTTTCTCAATGTGAGTATCCCCAGATTTGCCTATTACTCTGTTCTAGCAGTCTGAAAGAACCTTCTTTCAGCAAGAATTCAGTGATCATATCTTTCAAAGCCTATACCTTCTAATGATATCATTGGACAAATGGCGTTTCTCTTTTTTTCTTTGTATTTTAGGGGTTTTCTGGTCCCATAGTACTAACATGTAAGTGTTTCCCAGTTAAGATAATAGCTACACAGTTCCCAGGGGACTTCATCAAGTCTTCGGCTCTTGTTCTTTTTCCAGTCATTGTAACCTCTGCAACTACATTTTTTCCCTTTTTATCTTTTAGACAAGATACCTTTATTTCAGTCTGTTTTAGAAATCCAATTTCTTGGCAATTCTAGTTTGCTCTTAGTTCCATGTTTTGTTTTGTTTTTTATATATATATATATATATATATATATACTTTGACTGCTGCTGGGGAAGAGAAAGAAACTAATTTCTATCTTTATTCTTTACAATTTTGTGCAGAATAAACAAAAAGGTAATTTATAGGTAGATATGGCAAGGAAAAGCATCTGTATTTATGAAGTGGGAAGAGATGGGAACACGTCATCTCACCCATTCTTCAAACTTGGAAAGATGCTAGCAACATGTTGCCTATCGCTTTTTCCTGAGTTCCATATAATTAGCCCAAACCGAATAAAGGACTCAAGATGCCTCAGACTCAGAAGCCAAATTTGACTTTTTTGGTCACAGCAGATTGTCAGATCTTGTTACATGGGAGTAACAAACTGTAAATCAACCTTTATTACACCCTGTCACAAGGGGAATCCCTTGTAATGTGAATGTAATGTGTGTAACAGCAGGAGGAACCAAGGGGCAGTCTGGAGAGCTGTGCTGTTAATTTGGACTGCAACTCCCAGAAGGGGGAAGAGAAAAAGATAGAGGAAGACTGAGGCTGGAGTTAGGGGATGAGAGAGAAGCGTGCATCTGGAACCTGGTCAGCCCTACACAGAAGAGTGCACAGTAGAGCTGGAGCTCAGTCAGCCAGGCTCGTGGACTGAAGGAGCTGGACTCAGACTTCGGGGTAGCTGCAGACTATTGTTTGAGCATGTTAGGCACTAAAGGCTTGTTTGAGGATGCCTCAGGAGGTGTGGGGAGGAAATTAAGGTGATGAATATATGTTACCACAGTGCTGATGTTTCTTTACTTTTTACCTATTCTCTCCCTTTGGCCTGTTGGCTTGTGACCCTAACCGCTATGATTTTCTATATAAAAGTGGGTACTTACCCTTGATTAGAAACTCATCTCTGTTCATCCTTGCCAGTTTCTAGGGCTCGAGGGTTGGCACACCCTGAAGAAGTACTGTCTCGAATGCAAATATGAATTAGACATTCTAATCATTGACAAAAGTGTTTCACCAACTTTGGTGACAAGCCATAACAGAAGAGGCTGATATTAACATCAATATTTGATCTCATTAAAATGGAAGCCTTTAGATCCAGAAGCATAACAAAAGGAAAGTAATGAAAAAATAGTGGCAATTGTTCTTCAACCTTGACCACCACTGTGGGCGAAGCAGTCACTGACACTTCTCTCTTAGATCCAGTAGTACTGTATAACGAGGTAAAGGTGATGCAAAAATAGCAGCAATTATGCCAATCTGACTACCACTGTGGGCAGGGCTGTCACTGACACTGCTCTCTGCCTCTGCCATCTAGGCTGCTTAAGTATCCAGACCAAGTATTGAACAAGCATTTATGCTAGTTATACTGATGGAGAAATTCTGTATTCTGTTTTTAAAACAATGGATTAACTGTTGCTGTGTACAATGGATAACTGACAGGTAGAATACTGACTCCCGTAACTTATAAAATTTTACATAACTCTTCTTCATGGTTTATTAGTTTTTCTAAGATTTTTCAGTTGGGAAATAAGTGGCACACATTTCTATAACACAATCATATAGGAAAGGAAGGAGGCTTTCTGTGAATTTTCCTGCTAAAAATCTGTCACTGTTATAACTGTACAAACTTTATAAAACTGAAGCAATGGGAAACTTGCCTCTTAGATGTTTCATACTGCTAGAGACTGGGGTATGGGCAGTCAGGGAAGGTCACCTAGTTGAGCCAGAAGTTAAGATCGGAGTTCCAGATAAACACAAGTAGAAAAACAGCAGAGGAATCAGAAGCAAGCGCCAGTGTCTTTTCCCAAATACCTTACTTTTCTCTGGGGCTGCTTTTAAAGGGTTTAGTGGGTAAGGTCTCTTTCCTGCCCTGTCAGAGGATTCCTTGACCTGATATCATACAGAGTAAGGGCATTTTCTGGGATCTCTTTCATATATCACTGTGACAGGGGGAAACTCCCAGGCCTGATCTCAGTATCGGCCTGCCTCCTGTCTATGAGAAAACTGTCCGCCTTGGCTTGTTGTTAATCAATCCAGACGTTACTTAGGCAGGAGGCTGCCCTCCAAGCGCCCCTGATGTGCAAGGGTGATAACTACATGCTCCAACCTACCCTTAACATGTCTCATGTCTCGCAGATGTCATCCAGTATGTCAATACTGCTCTGGCTTGCAGCTGGGTTAAATTCAAATCTTCATAAGGCCTCTCACATACTGCTCTGTTTGGGCCTCACTCACTCCACCCCTCTCTCACAGGGGCCTCTAGCATACTGGCTATATACACTCTGCCCTGCTCCCTTGAGTGGCTCCCGTAGGCCTTCAGGCTTGTCCTTACACTCCAAGTAGTACTGGCTCATCTTGCTGGGTCTCTTCCTTGGCCCTCATCTGAGGGGTGACTGCTCAATTACCCAAACTCCAGGCTGACTCTGCCCCTAAAGCCTCACTGGGCCACATTTCCCCTTCCTTGGGCCAACACTTTGCCCCTACTTTGGGGGCCCAGGGGTCAAACACCCCCCTCAGGCTCAGGTGCTTCCCTCTGAGTGTGCCTTGCCCTAACTCCTCCCTCTCACTAGGGCCTGGGGTCTCACACCCCTGCAGGCTCAGGTGTTCCTCTCGGAGCATGGCTGGCCCCCACTCCTGGGTCTTACACACATTTGGACTCAGGCGCCTCTTGGTAGGTGTAGCTGGCCCCACTGCTCTCACCAGTAACCCACCAGACGATGGGGCCTAGGGTTATTGAGGCACGCTTCCCGCCTTTCACTGGGGAGGTTAGCAGTCCTGGCATTTGAACAGCACTGCCCCACCACAGGCAGTCCCACTAGGCCTCTCTGCCCCAGCAGGGTACAGTTTTAGGTCATGCCCAGGACCATGGGGCCTCCTCCTTCCCCATAATCCCAACCTTTACCTCCAAGTTGTTGCAGGAGCAGTAGCTCAGCAGGGTGACATTACTCCCTTAATGGCTGGCAGCAAACTTGTTAGAAATATTATTAAAAATGCATTATCAATAGCAGATTTAGAAAAAACACAGCTGCTAGCCCTCCTTGTCTCCTTAATGGGAGAGGGAAGGGGGGTTGGAAATTGAAGGGAAAACTACCAAAGGCTCTTTGTACTAAGGTATCACTCTCTCTTTGTTCTGCAAATTTACTATCTCTTTGTTACACTAAATCACACTTTCTTTCATGGCTCCCACATTTCTTAGGCTAAGATAAGAGTAATTGCAATCTTAGCCTTGGGGTTGAACCCTTCATAACCTCGGGTCCCTTCTAAGCACGCGCAATAACCTAATACATATTAAGCCTATCCGCCCCGCATACTTAAGTAGTTAATTATAATATACATGCGATGTATGATCTGACGTATTCACATGCATGTTTGTATGAACCGGAAATGAGTTGTAAGAGTTCCTGCTTCTGTACACGTGCCAGAAGAGAGGGGATAAAAGCCTGCTAATGATTGTTCCCGGGGGCAGAGGGTTTTGATCTTTTGTCTTCTCCCTCTGACCCTATTTGCAAATATATACCTTTTGTATCACCAACAATGTGTGCCTAAGGACTATTATTCATTGAGCCTCCAAAGAAACGAACCGTGATTTTTACATCAGAATTTGGCGCCCAACGTGGGGCTTTCTTTGGCTGACTCCGGAGTTCGTCGGCACATCATCTCTGCCCCCCCGGGGGGGTTGCGCGCCGAGCCTTTCTTTTTGGCTCGCCCTGAGGGGGGGCTTGAGGCGTGAGCCGGGACATCCGGAACACTAAGGGCTCCTATGCAAATTTTGTTTTTTTTTTGGAGTCTCCAGGTACACATTTTTGGATTTGGATCGAGATCTCTGGGGTATCTGAGTGAGTATACGAATTTCCTTTGCCCAATTTGGTTCTGGGTCCAGAGCAGGAGGTGTGCATGTTCGCTGAGGAACTCTAGGCTCAGCTCTCATGGTAAATCATCTGCTGTAAGGGACTTTTTGGTATTTGGTGTGCCTTGGGTGCACTTTTGTGGGCAAAATGGGTACGGTTAGCTCCCGTGTAGAAAACACGGATACCCCTCTAAACTGCTTATTACGTCATTTTAATAAATTTGCAAGGCCGGCCGATTACGGAGTAAAAATGAAAAAAGGTGATTTAACTAAGTTTTGTCAACTCGAGTGGCCAACATTTGGGGTCCACTGGACCCCGAAAGGATCCTTTGTGCTAAAAGAAGTGATAGCTATCCATGAAATTGTTATGCAAAATGGGTATTGGAATCAGTTTCCTTATATTGATTGTTGGTTGTGGGTGGTTCAAAATCAGCCACCTTGGATTAAGAATTACTTAGTAAAGTCTCATGTGATGCTTGTTAAGAAAAAGACTCGGGGGGGGGGGCGCCTGTACTTCCTGAGTCTAATGAGGGGGGGAATTCTGAATTGGCTGAGTACCGGACCCGTGCTCCGGTTGCCCTGTCGGGTAGCGAAGATGGGTCAGACGCCTCCTCGGCATCCAGTCCTTCTGCACCACCGCCCCCTCCCTTAAAGAGACCACCACCGACGTACCAAGGCATACCTAATGAGTTAGAGCGTGAGCCTCAGCCAAGTGCCTCATCTGAATCAGGAAATAAGGGTTATTATTTGCGCAAGCCTGTAGAGTCACAGCCGGTGTTGAACTGTCCGATGCGAGAGGTTATTGGGGAAGGAGGCACTGCAACTTTTGTCTACACCCCATTTAGCACTTCAGATTTATTTAACTGGAAGAATCAGAGCCCCTCTTTTCGTGAAGACCCTGAAAAGATGAGGGACTTGTTTTGATCTATTGGGCAGACTCATCGACCCACTTGGGCTGATGTCCAGATGATGCTCCAGACTCTCCTAACCCCGGAGGAGAGGAGATTAGTGTTGGGTACAGCGGAGCGTATTGCAGCAGCCAGATTTGAGTCAGAGGGTGCTGCTGGTCGTACTCTGCGTGATACCTGCCCTGTAGAAGAGCCGAGGTGGGACAATCATACTGCCGAAGGCAGAGAGCTGAGTGCACGGTATCTAGGAATTATAGTGGAAGCAATGGGAAAGGCAGTGCCTCGGGTTACCAATCTGTCTAAGTTGTATGAAGTAAGACAGGGAAAAGAGGAGGATCCCTCAGCTTTCCTTGGAGGCTGTATGAGGCGTTTCGCAGGTTTTCGGATCTGGATCCAGAAGCCCCAGATAACCATCGTATGGTAAATCTTATGTTTATTGGTCAATCTGCTGCTGATATCCGTAAAAAGTTACAGAAAACTCAGGGAGGTGCGGGGAAACCGATTTCAGAGCTGGTGGAAATTGCATATAAGGTGTATGGGAATCGTGAGCAAGTGCAGGAGCGCAAGGAGGATAAAAAGGCTCAGCGACAGATGGCAGCACTAGCAGCTGCTATAACTGGAGGGAACTCTGGAAAGGCTGGGATACAGAAGGGGAAAGGAGAAAGAGTGGGAGCAGACGTTTGTGCTTATTGCAAAGAGAAAGGACACTGGAAAAGGGAATGCCCGAAGTTGAAGGAGAAGAGAGAGAGGGAACCGAGAGGTCACCTCATGCAGGCAGAAGACAAGGGTGAGGATTCAAAATGAAGGGGACAGGGATCTAAGACCACTACCCTTCGGGTTGGAGCCCGAGAAGATCCCATGGTAACCATTAGGGTTGGTGGCAAAAACTTTGAAGCCTTGGTGGATACTGGGGCTACATTTTCAATGATTCCAGAAAAACCCCCCTGTGCAGGAACTAGTGAACAGCATGTACTTGTGGAAGGGATTGAGGGAACACAGACCCGACTCCCTGTTTGTAAACCACTCCTCACCAAAGTGGGGGACCATTTGCTTCAGCACTCCTTTGTGTATTCTCCAAGTTGCCCGGTTGCACTCCTTGGGCGGGACTTACTCACAAAATTGCAAGCTGAGATCTTTTTCAGAGACGATCAGATGGTGGTCCAGCTACCTGTCAAGCAGAGCTCGAACTATCAGATGGCTCTCCTGGAGGACCGACGCCCTGCAGTAAGTCCAGAAGATCACATGACTGGAGTAGACCCCTCAGTATGGGCTGATGGAACCCCTGCACGAGCTAAGTTCATCTCCCCGGTAAGGATTGTACTCAAGGATGGGGAGGGGCCCATTCGGGTAAAGCAGTACCCACTCAGCCGAGCGGCCAGAGCTGGACTCAAGCCGTTAATAGAGAAATACAAGAGGTACGGATAGCTAGTGGAAGGGTCCTCACCCTATAACACCCCCATTCTTGGAGTGCCGAAGGCAGATGGGGTCTCATACAGACTGGTCCAAGACCTACGGGCAGTAAATAAGAAGGTCCTTTCAGACCATCCTGTAGTCCCGAACCCTCACACGATTTTAACACAAGTACCGGGGGAAGCTGAAATATTTTCAGTGCTAGATTTGAAAGATGCTTTCTTCTCTATTCCCCTTCACCGAGAGAGTCAAAAATTGTTTGCTTTTGAATGGGAGGATCCAGACACCTTCCATAAAGCCCAGCTCATGTGGACAGTTCTCCCACAAGGATTCGTAGCAGCCCCCCATATTTTCGGACTTGCCCTTCAGAAGGACTTGGAGGAGTGGAAGGGATCACACCCCGCAGTGACTCTCCTCCAGTATGTGGATGACCTGCTAGTTGCAAGCCCAAACTTGCAGCTCTGCGAGGAAGCCACCAGGTCACTCCTAAACTCTCTGGGGGAAAAAGGATATAAAGTCTCTAGAGAGAAAGCCCAGATATGTCAGTCTGAAGTCACATTTTTGGGATATAAGCTCTCAAAAGGAGTCAGAGCCCTGAGTGCAGATCGCATACAGGCAATCCAAGGTCTAACCTCACCTAAGTCACCCAAGGAGGTGCGGGCATTCCTAGGGCTAACTGGGTTCTGTCGACTATGGATACCAGATTATGGTGGGAAGGCTAGACCACTGTATGAATCCCTGACTAAGGAGAGTCTCACTAAATGGAAATGGAATAAAGAAATGCAGCATGCCTTTGATCTGCTTAAAGCAGCATTAACCCAGCCCCCTGCCCTGGCCATCCCAAACAGTAAAAAGCCATATCGACTGTATGTTCATGAGAATCGAGGGGTTGCATCAGGGGTGCTGACACAGCCATCGGGCCCGACCTGGAGACCCGTGGGATATTACTCAAAGGTTCTAGATCCAGTTGCACTCGGGTGGCCAGCCTGTCTTCGGGCTGTGGCAGCCACAGCAGTGGTTGTTGAAGAAGCCCAGAAGATAGTCATGGGTGCGGATATGGAAATACTCACTCCTCATGGAGTTTCCCAGATCCTAGGGACTGAGGGAGGGAAATTTCTTAACCCCTCCAGACAATCACGGTATGAGATATTTTTGCTCTCTAATCCAGGACTTACTTTCAAACATACTACAGCCTTAAACCCTGCAACCTTGCTGCCGGAGCCAGGGAAACCGACGCATGACTGCCTTGGGGTCCTGAATCAAACTACGCAGGTGCCACCTGATCTTGCTGAGGACCCAATTGAGGACCCAGATGTTGAATACTTCGTAGACGGCTCCAGCTCTGTCATCAATGGAAAAAGACGAACAGGATGTGCAGTGGTAACCTTGGATAAGGTAGTATGGAGGGAGTCATTGCCGAGCTCATGGTCGGCACAGGCCGCAGAACTCACTGCGCTCACCCGAGCATTACAGCTGGGGACAGACCAGCGGGTTAATATATACACTGACTCTCGCTATGCTTTTTCTACAGTCCATGCACACGGACTATTGTGGAAAGAAAGGGGTTTCATTACGGCCTCTGGGAATAAAATTGCTAATGGCCCCCAGATTATCAAGCTACTAGAGGCACTCCACCAGCCTAAGGAGGTAGCAGTCATTCATGTGCGGGCCCATGGGAAGGCTGCTGAGGAAAAGCATAAGCTTGGAGATGCAAAGGCTGATGCAGCAGCAAAGGAAGCTGCATTTATTGGGGGAGAAGCGGAGGAGGTATCCAAGCAGGCCATGTCCCATGCCATATGGCCAGACATCCAGGATTTAGTCCCACAGTATTCCCCTGAAGAAGATAAATTTGCACAGAGAGCTTGTGCAGAAAAGAACTCCCAGGGGTGGTGGATAGTACCAGGAGGGAAAGTCATGATACCCAGGCCATTACTTCGGGAGGTGCTGCAACAGCTCCATGCAAGAACCCATATGGGAGGTTTGGCCATGGGTGATCTAGTGATCCGCCAAGCAGTAGCTCCAGGGCTATATGTAGAAGCTCAGCGCATTGCTACCAAGTGCATCACATGCCAGAAAGTAAACCCCCGAAGGAAACCCCCTGTGCCAATGGGAGGTAGACCCTGGGCAGCGTACCCTGGACAGGCATGGCAGATTGATTTTGCCGAGCTCCCACGGTCCGGACATCACGGGTTTTTACTTGTCATGGTAGACCAGCTCTCTGGTTGGGTCGAGGCTTGGCCCACCAGGACTGCCACTGCGGCTACAGTAGTGAAGTATTTGTTGCAGGAGATCATTCCACGGTATTCCCTGCCTGAGTCCATTGAGTCGGATCAAGGACAACACTTCGTGGGAAAGGTGGTTCAAGAAGTTGCGCAAACTCTCAAGGTTACTTGGAAATTACACACACCATGGAGACCACAGAGTTCAGGACAAGTGGAACGCATGAATAGGACTTTAAAGACTTTGCTCACCAAAATCTGTATTGAAACACGTCTTAAGTGGCCTCAAGCATTGCCGCTCGCTCTTACTTGCATTCGAAACACTCCCCGATGGGGCCTTAAATTGACCCCATATGAAATTATGTTTGGCAAGCCCCCTTGAGTCTTACCTCCTGGGATGCGAGAGAATGTAACTTTTGAATTAGGTAATAGTGAGCTTCATATGTATGTTATTGCTTTGCAGTCTGTCTTGTTTTCTCTTCACAGGTATGCAGCCTCCTTTCAGCGCCTGCCTTTAGACGTACCGGTACATGACTTCTCCCCGGGAGACTGGGTCTTGGTGCAGCGGTGGAAAAAGGAACCTCTGACTGAGAGGTGGAGTGGCCCTTTCCAGGTACTTCTAACAACCCACACCGCTGTAAAGATTGCTGGCCATGACCGTTGGATACACCATACCCGTGTGAAATGACATCCACAAGCGTCAGAGGACAACAACTCCCAAGACGAACTCACTCCAGAAGCTGAGTCGTCTTCGGAACAAGAAGCCAGCAAGTGGAGCTGTGAACCTATTGGTGATCTCCAAGTGCGCCTGAGACGGCTTAATCAAAGTTCAGAAAATTAGACAAGAAAGTAAAAGGAAAACATTTAGGCTGTGTTTGATCTCATAAAAGGGAAAATATGGTGGGAATCCTAATGTGCCTTGTTGTTATCTGTATAATGAAAGAAGCAGGATTGCGTAGCCTTAGCCGCTGGCCTATGCCCCCGCTTTCCCCAATTGTTTCCCCAGGGACAAATTTGTATGTTGACATGATGGAAAGAATTGCAGGTACTTTTAATCTTACCAACTGCTGGGCCTGTGGGGGGCTTCGGGAGGCCGGAGGCCAGTGGCCTTGGAGGGCTTTTCCTTTAGCCCCGAAATGGCTAGTAAGTAGTAAGGCAGATGTTAAAAGTACTAGTCAAAAATGGGATGAGAACCACAGTTGGGAACTTTCCCAAGTGGCGTTAGGAGAGTATTGCATCAGTAATAATGGTACAGGAAAAAGGTTGGGACACAGCCGTTGCATATGGACTTTAAAAGTAAGGTGGATGAACCTTACAAGATTAGAACGGCTTTATTATCCTAATAGCCTAGGGTATAATCGGCTAGTGTGGCAGCATCCCAATGGAACAATTGTGTGGTTTAATAAGTATTGGAGTGCCACAAATCGAAGTGATGATCGGACAGATTGTACAGACAAGAACCAGGATGGGCTATGGGAATGTTCCATGAAAGGAGGCCACGCAGTTGCTGGTCCTTTGGGTCCAGAAGGAGGCTTGGGGTTTCCCGAGATGCCCTATGGTTGGGCCCCTCCAAATGCCACCAATAGAGAAAATAGGGCCTTAAGAGGATACTATTGGATTTGTGGACGACGGGCCTATACAATACTACCACAGGGGTGGACAGGAACTTGCTATATGGGAGTAATTGTACCAGCTTTCTTTTTGTTACCGTCTGAGGTTGGAAATAAGCTGGGAGTCTCTTTGTATGATGATTGGAAAAGGGCCAAGAGAAGTATTGATGTAAGTTTGACACAGGGTAGCTCCCAAAAGTGGAAGGAGGATGAGTGGCCTCCTCAGAGAATTATTGAGTATTATGGACCAGCTACATGGGCTAATGATGGGAGTTGGGGATACCGGACACCAATATATATGCTGAATAGAATCATCCGGTTGCAGGCAGTCTTGGAAGTAATTACTAACCAGACCGCCACTGCTCTCGAGTTATTGGCCCGACAGAGTTCTCAGATGAGAGCAGCCATATACCAAAATCGGATGGCCTTAGACTATTTACTTGCAGAGGATGGCGGAGTCTGCAGAAAGCTCAACCTTTCTAATTGTTGCCTCCAAATAGATGACAACGGAAAAGCGGTCTTAGAGATTGCCAAAGAGATTAGAAAAATAGCCCATGTACCAATACAAACATGGGAAACCACATGGAATAAGGACTGGTGGTTTCAATTATTTGGAGGACCCTGGTGGAAAAAAGTAGGGTTTGTGCTTTTGTGTGCTCTAACTGGTTTGATTTTTATCCCTTGCCTTATTCCTTGTCTCACTAGATTGATAACCACCACAGTAGAAGGGATGCAGGTCGCAGCAGTACCTTTAAAAGCACAGACTGCTGCAAAGGTCATGGTCCTCAGAAAAATTCCTCGTAATTATTTTGATATGCCCAAATGAAGTAAAGATCAGAAAGCATCTTGAGGGGGGATATTGTTAGAAATATTATTAAAAATGCATTATCAATAGCAGATTTAGAAAAAACACAGCTGCTAGCCCTCCTTGTCTCCTTAATGGGAGAGGGAAGGGGGGTTGGAAATTGAAGGGAAAACTACCAAAGGCTCTTTGTACTAAGGTATCACTCTCTCTTTGTTCTGCAAATTTACTATCTCTTTGTTACACTAAATCACACTTTCTTTCATGGCTCCCACATTTCTTAGGCTAAGATAAGAGTAATTGCAATCTTAGCCTTGGGGTTGAACCCTTCATAACCTCGGGTCCCTTCTAAGCACGCGCAATAACCTAATACATATTAAGCCTATCCGCCCCGCATACTTAAGTAGTTAATTATAATATACATGCGATGTATGATCTGACGTATTCACATGCATGTTTGTATGAACCGGAAATGAGTTGTAAGAGTTCCTGCTTCTGTACACGTGCCAGAAGAGAGGGGATAAAAGCCTGCTAATGATTGTTCCCGGGGGCAGAGGGTTTTGATCTTTTGTCTTCTCCCTCTGACCCTATTTGCAAATATATACCTTTTGTATCACCAACAATGTGTGCCTAAGGATTATTGTTCATTGAGCCTCCAAAGAAACGAACCGTGATTTTTACATCAAACTGGTGCCCTAGCCCTGAGGGCCGGGCTCTAAAATGGCTGCTTGCTCCAGTCGTTAAGTGATGGGGCACTGAAGCGGCTCCATCACAATCATGTATTTTAAAAACAGGAGCGGTTCTCAAAGTCAGCTCAGGCTATTTCTTAAGTAAAAATCCATTCCCAGCTTGAAAAGTTTATTACACTTTGATCTGACTCAAGTCAATTTCTAAAAAGCTCCTTAATTTATTTCTCAGCCCATGGATCCTTAGACATCCGTCTTTGATGTGGAACTTTGCTGAATGCTTTCTGAAAAGCCACTGAATTCGCCTTATCTGTGAAGGCTGTGATCTCTTCCAACTCTGGGTTCTGCCTGACCTCCCTTGCTTGACTCTAGGATGACGATGTTTACTCCATTACGAGAAAACATGGTAGCTGAGGAAAATTCTTCAAAAGAAGCTTGAAAGTAAGATATGTTGATTTGAAAGGTTCGGTAGCAGGCCACCCATATAGGGACTGTCAAATTGAAGCAATTGTTCTTACATCAGTACATATCAGATTGATGCAGTTACATGGGTATAAGAAAGAAGAGGGTCAGACCCCAAATAAACAGGGTTTGAATGTCACTAGTGTCTAATCTCATCTAATAGTACATGTCAGAACAAACAAAGGGCACAAGCAGTCTTAAGGATATTATAATTGCTAAATGTTTCCCGAGGAAAACACAACGGCTCTCTCAAAAGCTGTCCTGAAGCATTTTTTACAATTAGCTCCATGCATGTGCTGTACATTTACTGTAATGCCCACTAGTCTTAATTCTTTGCTGCCTTTAGAAGAACTTTTTTTTACCCCTGTAAAGTGAAAAGAAATAGTCAGAACAGTGATTGCATAAGGAGCCTACTCTGCAAAACAGATACATTTGGGGCCCACTAGTGCACAGTCATTTTGCATAATGAAGCTATTATAAAATCTCAATAAAAGCATTAAACTGATTAAACAATGGAGGATTCTGGGGGAGTGGGAGTGAGTGGGGAGAATGCTAATATTTTGCTTTTTACCTTCAGGCTTCCAGCTGTTGGCTGTTCCCTTTATTCTCTCTCTGAATAAAGGGAAAATGCTGATATACCTCTAACCACTGAAGTGCAAATGGTGCTGCTATATTATCTGAAAGATGCTGCACAATTCTGTTCCATGCGTATGTTCTTTTGACATGCCAGATGTCAACTTGTCAAAAGTAATTACAACAGTTAATTATAACATAACCTAATAGAAGATGCATGTGTTACTTTACAAAATTTATGAATCAGATAGGGTTTTGAAAACTGATTTAAAATAATTATTACATCATTCTTTTTTCCCAAAGGGCACTCGAATAATTAGTAAGGTCAACAAGGGAAAATGTGTTTTTGACTAGTGTGATAACTGAGCAGAATTAGCTTCTGTTTTCAAGAAATCAGTAACAGAGAAAGGTCTTCATAATGAATGAATTGCTCTTTTCTATGAGGTACATTTGATCCACAATCAAGTGTTTGTAACATGGGAGAAAAATTATGGACAAAATATCAACAAAATATCTGTCTTCTTGCATTGGTAGTAACTAGCCTTCTTCAGGGAGTAGAGGGCCGATGTGTTTTTTGTTTTGGGAAGCTTTCCCAAATCACTGTCCAGGAAAGCAGGACATGGTTTGTTTGTTTTTTTTCCAGGAAAAATATAGAGTTACATTTAGAGTTTCCTTGGAAAAACTTATTACTTTTTCACAGAAACAATGGTCCCAGACTCCCAGAAGTTAGACTATATTCCAATGAAAAGTTGAATTAACTTTCCTCAAAACAAGATTGATTTACTACCTTATTCTGGCTTTCTAAGCAATGTGGATGAATTGTGCATCTAAGACACTTGAAACTACAGTGCAAACAAGCTTGTCAGTCTATAAATATCACAGTATCATTTATGTCAAGTCTGAGAAATAACTTCTGCTTTTATTATGACAATCAAAATAAATTCAGACACAGATCACATTATTTTCAACAGTGAAATAAAAATCTCAGAAGCTGGCAGAAAATAATGTGATCTGTGACACCTATGTCCTTTCATGGACCTTTAGACATGCAAATGTACAGTAAAGTTCAGAAACAAAGATGAATTGTTTCCACAAGAGAATCAACACCAGAATGCTGGCTGAATTCCAACATGGAGTAGGCTCATTCCATCAGCATTCTTCCTATTGTTTTAAATAGAAGGGCTATTCTTTATCACTTCCTGTGCTGCTAAAATGTCATGCATTATTGGTCTGCACTCCTTGTAACAAACATCAGTGGACACTGACATCTGGCTTTTCACAGGAATATTAACCTTTTGTAACATGACATGACTGGGAAAAGGAAATAAATATCAGCACTCTAATGTCATATCCTGGTCCCCTGTCAGGGGTGATTTAATTTTCTCTCAATGCCATTACTGTAGGCATCTTTCAGATAAGTAAAGTGATGATTATACCTCAACATCACCTAGGACTCATATAAGCAATTCCAATCATGATGTCAGATCGATATTTCACTAAATTATTTGTGAATAATGAAATTTTTTCTATATTATTGATCATTCTTTCATTTCTATGGCCACTCTGAAAAAATGATGTGACTAAGGGCCCTATTTAGGGTCACCATCCTGCAGTCCCAAGGACACTTTCAATTATTTTAGTTCAGACTTCCTAGCAAATTTACCTAGACAATAATCTTACACTGTCTAAATTTTCAGTGGGAAGCCATAATATACATTACAATGTATCCAAATTACATAAAAAGTGGTATATTAACTTTTCAGAGACTATAGGGAGACCCTGAGTCCCTGCATTTCCTTGCATATGTACCTTCTTCAAGAGGCAGGTATGGTCATCAGAGACAATATGAGGAGGGAAAGTCATCAAGGTAAGTGACCTGCTTGACTCAAGTCTGATTATTTCACAATACTCAAATGGTGAAATAATCAGATTATGTCCTGCCTTTCAAAGTCTAGATGTGAAATGTTACCCCACAGGCCTGGTTTCATTGAAACTAATGATTTTCAAACTGGAAACCCAGTCAGTTAAAATCTTGGGGATAAATTCTGGGATTCTGAGTTTGCTCACTCTTTTCATTGGCCTTATTCTTTAACCATGGTTACTGCAGCATCAGATGAACTGTGCATAACTCTTCAATTACTTGCATTAGCATACAAGCATAAAATAAACTCATATAATCCCATATTCTCCTCCTCCTTTTTAGGGAGCACACTGTTACTTGAAAGGAAACTGCAGCAGGGTGAGTTGGCTCAGGGAAAGCTAGTAGCCAAGGCACTAGCTACATGCTTGCTGACTTGCAGCCAAAAGCCAGTAGTAACAGGCACAAGGGACAGACAGGTTGCTTGGGGGCTAAGAGCTGAAAGCAGTAGCTAAGCAGCCACAAGGGCAGGCAGGCAGGGCCCTAGGGTCAAAATGAACACACCTGTGAAGGCTGAGTCACCTGACCAGAAGGGGCAGGGCTTAGCTTTTTTTAACCTGCTTTCACTTAGTTTTCTCCGACAGAAGCTTAACTATATTTACATGCTCTCCTTTCCAAATGTTTGCTTTTGAGGGCCTTGACAAAGGGACACAGTGGCAAAGCAGTTAAGATGCATGTCCACAGACATACTGCTCTGGGCTCATGCAAAAGGCTGACGCCTGTTGACTGGGCTATAAATGGGTACCTGATTTCCCTGGTGGGATGTTAAACGTGTGCAGGTGTGATACTAGCCACATCTCCCTTGTGCACTATTGACTACAGAAACTGGTGTGCCTTTACCATGCTAGCTTCAAGGGCTGTTAGGCTCATGGAACTAAAGAGAATTTCTGCCTTGGCTGTTTCTTTCCCTCAATTCAGCCTCTGTGTCCAAATCCTTTGTTGCACTTTCAATATAGCCCCTTTGCTAAAGGAATTCCCCTTATAGGCCTCCTGATTAGGAGAGCTACTTACCACTAGCTGACAAGCATGTGAACCTTAGTATCCAAGTTTGAACTGTCCAAGCCTGTAAGCAATCCTTTTTCTCCAGGCTGAATTGGGGATTTGTCCATCTTGTTCTTTGTGTCTCAAAGGTTCCTCTCCACCTACACACTGCTAGTGTTCCTTGCTTGGAGGGAGGCATGCCAGTGTACTTCTGCTAGCTAGAAAATACAGAAAACTTTCTTACTCTGACAGTATGCCAGGCCTTATAATTCCCTCATACAGCTCTGCAAAAGTCATTGTCAACTGCGGCTGCTACAGCTCTCAAATCTTCCATAAGGTCTTGACTGGGCTTTTCTGTGACTGTAGCCTTTACTTGGTTGTAGTTCTCCTAGTTGCTGCTTGCTGCTGCCAGGCCTCTGATGCTCCCATGAGTGACTGGAAGAGCAGTCTCTGTTGCTGCAGCCTGGGTCTTGCAAGCATCCTCCTTTCTCCCCTTATCTATATGAGGCATTTATGTGGAGAAGGAGTCCTTGGAAAAGGCAATCCTGGGCTGGACTCCAAGCTAACCTGCCCTGTCCTCCAAACACCAAGTGAGTGCCATAAATACTAGACTACAGTCATACTTCCTCTTGCACTGCCTCCCTTTCCTCCCAAGAGGGTTGTGGCTTTGTGGTTGCAGCACTCTTCTGCGAAGTATATAGTATGAGTTTGGATCCCCTAGGTCAGAGGTCAATTCCTTCCCGGGGTAGGAACTGACTGCAGCATTACATATACTGAATGAAAACTCTAAATATGAGATGGTTGTATAGAAAGAGGATCTTTCCTGAGAGGGGGAGAGAGCATGATCTCTGTTCTGTTTGTAGGAAAATAAAAAGTAGGCACCTTCTTTCAAGAGAGGGTTTTGGACTGTTGGATCACAAATGAACATACGTGCCTCCGCAGTACCGAGTAAGAGAAACCTAAGACTCGGAGCATAGCACTTCAGCTACATTCCTTTCCTATTGAATAGTGCTAAGAGGCTCCATACTCAGTGTTCTGGTGGTCTTGGATCCTATTCTGAGGCCCCATGAACTGAAAAGGGAGCCTACGCCCCTCATGCAGGGTTCTGGATTCCACTATAGGCACCTTAAAGAGTTGTAGTGCTTATACCTGTTTCATTGCATCTGTGGATCTTAAGGTTATGTAACTGAATTTTAACCATTTTAATGTCTATACATAGACAATCATATCATATTGTAGGAAATTTGCCATTGTTTAATATGCTTTTCTTGTGACAGACCAATTTCTCTTCTCATCCGATGGATTTATCTCAGTATAACCAAAAAGAGAATTTGACTCACTAACTCCACAAATTAAACATTATCTTATCTATTTCAGTCAACTATACTGTTCGCATGGGAGTTAGCAAATTAATTCCTTCTTCTTTTTTCTTGTTCTAGAATTACCTGACTCATCTGCAGGTGGGCTAGGTCAGAGAGTTCCGACACTTGAAGGAAAGTGAGACATTTTAAACTTGGATTCGGCAGAAACTTTGTCAGATTTTACAGTATTGCAATGTAGCCCCTACAGATGCATTTCAAATACTTACTTGACAGTGAGAAGTTCATATGCTTCACAAGGGCCTAGAGTTCATTCTGTCAGATATAAGACAGTGCACCGCAGTGTTCACCATTTTACTGTTGGCAGTCGAGATGCTAAAAGCAACTGAAAAGCACTTTCCCCCTCATATCTGTTGTTCTATAAAATAAATAATGTGACAGAGCACTGTAGGCCATACATGAGAAACCAATGCTAAGTTTAGTCTCACATTTTGCAGACCTTATTTGGGGAAAAATCTTCCACTGATGTCAAAAGGAATAAAAAAAAATAAAGAATGCACTTTACCCTCAATTTCAGAGAGTAATCAAAATAATTATCGTGAGCTAAATCTAGTATCATCAACTAAAAACATTAAGAAAAAAATCATGAGCTAGGATCTAACAAATTATGAGATTGACTTAAAGATCCGTGATGTATTTCTTTTAAATAAGAATTTGGTATTTTTTTTTCTACTTTCACAGCCCTATCCTATAGTCACCAGGTTTTTCGTACAAAAGATGGAAACAGAATTATGGTTATATATCCTACCAACTTCCAAAACACCCTATCTTGAGAAGGAGTTTTCAGACAATAGCTATACTTTAAAAGAATAATGTGTAAAATAAACTAAATATAATGAAGCTTTTCTACATGAATACCAGAGAAAAGAAAGAACATGTTAAGATGATTCATTTTCAGCATCAAAAAAGTAAAAAAAAGCAGCAGAAAATTGGTCTGGTAAAAGAAATGAACCAAAAACAAATTATTGTAAAAAAAACCCAAACAAAACCCCCAAAACAACCCCCCTCAAACAAAAAATCTTTTGTCCTAAGAAAACTTTTTGTTTGGTTGTTTTTGTTTTTGTTTTTTTGCTCCAAGTTCAGGACAGCAAACAATTAAAAGTCTTGACCTATTAAAACAGTAACATTTCGGCACCACATGGTTATACATGTATTAGTTTAATTTAAACATCTCTGGTCTAGACAAACTAACCACTTCCTTTCTGAGAATGTTCCTACCAGAGTGGGACAATCCACAAGATCTACATAATCTCTTCTTGTGGTAGAAACCACAGGAGGAGATTTGGACAAGAAACAATCTCTAGAGCTTTCTCCCCGTAACTAGTTTTCCCGAAGTGTATCCCTGCAGAGTTAATTCCCAGACTTGCTGGCTCATTGCACTAGTTGTGATATATGGTAGTACCATCTGTTCCCTAACAGCGGTGTTTCACTGGGGCTACAGTTTTTGCAAGACCTAATAGCACGTGGCTCCCATGATTTTTAAGGGTAAGGATTCTACCGAAAAAATACAGCATTAGTCATTTTTTCATTTAGGACTCTCTTTAAGACTAGATAAATAATTCCTTGCCCTATCTTTCTGTGCCTGCCTGCTTCCATCCAAGCTACTTTGTATAGATTACCCAAAGAATACCCTCTGCAGGGCTCAGAGGAGGTGAAGGATGATGCTGTGGAAGTAACTGAGCCTATTTCCATAATGGAAGGAAATAACCAGGAGCTCCAGGCCACAGTCCAGAGACTGCATGCCATCAGAGACTATGAGCAGGAGATAGACTCCTACTGCCAGGCCCTTCTCCCCCAGGAGGTGGAGGGTAGACCACGGTCTCCGTCCAGGACAAGGGAGGACCTGGGGACCTCCCCTTCTGTCCAGCCACGGGGTTGGACCAAGGTGGTCAAGGACCACAGGGCCCGCCGCACCAAGGCCCCTGCCCTACTGGAGCTTCGCAGCAGCAGCACAGAGGACACTGCAGCTACTGCCCCTGCTCTCCACAAGACAAAATATAAAGTATTTGTTGTGGGAGACTCCATCCTGAGGGGGACTGAGGGGGTAATCTGCCACCCCGACCCCTTAGCCCGGGAAGTCTGCTGCTTCCCGGGGGCCCGCATCTGAGACATTGCGGAGAAGATCCCTAAGCTCCTCCAGCCCATAGGCCACTATCCCATGCTCCTCATCCATGTGGGCACCAATGACACAGCTTGAAGTGCTCCTAGCTGGGTCATGAGGCGCTACAGGGATTTGGGTGCAGGGTTAAAGGGTCTGGGGGCACAGGTGGTGTTTTCTTCAATCCTCCCAGTCTTGGGCTATGGGCTGAGGAGGGAGAGGAGGATCCAGGTAGTCAACCAAAGACTGCAGCACTGGTGTCATAGGGAAGGCTTTGGCTTCCATAACTACAGTCCGCTCTTTGGAGATAGAGGCAGAGAGCTGTTGGGAGGAGGCTCTTCTCAGCTAGACTTGCTGACCTGCTCCACCCTCCACCGGGCTCTAAACTAAGCCCGCTGCGGGATGGGGAGACTACTGCATTCCCCAGTGGGCTTAGTTTAAGTGTTGCATTCTAGCTTAACAATAATAGGTCAGCTCTATTTTATCAGATTTGTTTCCTCACTGTTTTAAAACATAAAGAAATGATCAATCCAATTAATGGAATATTATTAAACAACATATATGTCTGAAGAATTAGGCCTCAAATTGCAAAGCAAGGATAAAAAGGATAGTGATTAAGGACTGACTTAATTAACTAATGTGACATATACATAATAGTGCAAACTCTATGACATAAATTGATACACAATTTAACATGATAGAGGAGTCGTTAAACAGCAAATAAAAATAAACCAGACTCCACTAGCATCAATGAGTAACTGACCTAGGTTGGCTCATAAAACAAATAGCCATATTATTCAATCTGAGTAATTGATGTGCTACTCATTACATGTGTTTCCCAAATGTGTTTCACTGTGAACTGTGTAAGAGTTCAGGGCTAGCACAGCTGCATATACACACTGTTTTGTACATGGCATGGCACTCAAGATAATATTTTAATGGATATCTTATTGCAAACATTAAATTCATCATAGCACTGATGCTGCTTGCAGAGACTTATGTTTGGGTCCAAATAAGTCTTTGTGAGCATATAATTTCTCTTTAGTTGCTGGGCAACATAAGAAAATTTGTCTAACAATCCTTATTTCACTCAGTAGTTGTGAAGGTGTTTCTTATCAGTGCTATGCTGGCTGTCTTCTGAGTACAGCTCTTTTAAACATATCTCTTATCTGAAGACTGAAATTTAATGTACATTGGAGGGGCTGCAATGAGCTGAAGATTCAAGGCAGGTGGAGAGGTGAATTGCTATCAGACTTAATTTAGTTCCTTCGATAAGGAGAGGACCAGGTAAACAAGAACACTGTTCATCTAGTTTACACTTGGCCAATTGGGAAAAAGCCTCCCTTGCAATGTAGATAAGTATGCCTTTATGTCTGGGTCCAATGAAGGACTTAAGCGACTAAAAATTTAGGCAATGTAACACTGAACTCCTCAGTATGTGACCCTGAGAGTTTAATCCAAAACCTGGAATTAGGTGTCTACAGTTCATGGGGAGATCCAAAAACTGACAAGTTGAGTAGGGGGTTGTTTAGAGCTAGCCAGTAGGAAGTAATAAGGTATTCCTGCCCTTCTATAGAGCTGAGACATCTAAATTGAGGCTACAGATGGCCCCCTCCATTCACTCAGGATTCAGAACCCAGAATCCCCTCCTAAGCATAGGCATCTACATGTGATCTTTTGCAGAATTTAGCAGATGCAGCCGGAGGATCCACCTTTCATATAATATACTGGTTAGAGCTCTCTCCAAAGAACTGAGACATAGAGTTAAGCTGTCCTCAGCCTGAGAGGATTCAAACGGACATTTCCCATCTCTTAGGAGAATGTTGTCAGTAGCATAACTAGGTCAGAATGAGTGGGGCACCAGCCCCAGGCACCAACTCAGAGGGAGTACCATTATGAGCCCCTTTCCTAGGAGTCTTTGCCAGACCAGGGGCAACCCTGTGCCTCTGCCAACCATAAGAGCTGGGCAGATGCAGCCTCATGCCTAGAAGTGGTATCTGAGAGGCAGGAGGGGGAAGAACTGAAAGAGCTCCTTATGATTCCTGCAATCACTAGGCAAAGCAATCAGTCTGATGGGACAGGAGAAGAGGGACTGTTGACCCTTCCTGCTGAAACTGTGACACTGTGTAGGGTAACCACCTATCTCTAATAGGGTGGGACAGTCCTAGAATGTAAATATCAAGTCCCAGTCCCGGGCTGAATGACTCTGGGACAGCATTTGGCCATGGATTCTCTAGCCTTGACACAGTTCAGCAGGAACGTGGCAATGGAGGGAGCAAGTGCTGAGTCTGGCTTTGGCAGTGGCAGTGGCCAGGAGGACATGAAAACAGTGGTACCTGGGACCAGGGCTGGCCAGGCATGGAGGTTACTGGCTGGGGTGGGGGCTGTGGTACAACTTGTCCCTGGTGGGCTGGACATCAACTCTTGCCCCTGCTGTAATGTAAAAAAGTCCCACTGTAGTGACCTAAGTCCCTTGTTGGATCTGGGCTTTACAGACTCATTGGAGTGAAGAGAAGATCTGATGTCTTTCTTTTCCTTCTGTAGCTACTTACAATCAGAACTACTTTTGGAGTAATAAATATTATGATTATGTGTTATTCCACTAATTAAAAATGAAAAACAGAATTAATCTTCTTTAGAGGCAGAAAATAAAATTCAACCAACTATTAGTAATAATAATTACAACATGAATAATTACCATGATAGTAATTTTAATTTATTTAGTGTCTTTCCTGCTGAAGCAGACTTCAGTTAAGTCTTACAGCTACTAAGGCAAGTTTCACAAATGCAGGATTATAATCAGGGATCTGGGTTTTCTGTTTCCCATAGAAAAATTGGGGAAAAATACCCTTTTAACTGAGAAAAATGCAGATTTTTTCATTTTAATGGAGAAATGCACAGATTTTCCACTTTTGCAATGAACTCTCTACAGGCTGGCAGAGTTCCCGCCTGCAAAGGGTTGCGGGGACCAGGATTAGGGCAGTCAGGCAGGGGGCACCATGTACATATGCCCATTCACACATGCACGTGGCTGCCAGGGAGCCTGGAGAGCAGCTTCCACAGGTAAGTCTGGTGACAGGGAGGTGGTGGATTGAGGCCCCCATCGGGAGGGAGGGAGTTGGGCAGGGTTTGCAGGGGGTTGGGTCTGGGGCTCCTGACCCACCTGGGCAGTGCATGAGGTCCAGAGCCAGAATGAGTGCCCACAGGGCCCAGGCAGGGAACAGGACAGGGCCGTGGGTGGCTTGTCTGGGGGGTGGGGAAGTGAAGCTAGCTCCTTGTTGCTGCATACAGTCCTAGGGGGGGAGGGGGCAGAGGGGCATGTGCCCACAGATCTGTGCAGGGTGGATGCAGGCTGCCCACTGTGGGCTTGGGACTCTCTGCCCTACTGCCTTTCCACTGGGGCCTACAACCCAGTGGGAGGAACCCAGCTTGGGAGGGCACAGTGAGGCAGGGAAGTTGCTTGCCACTGCAAGCCCCACATTGTCATGGTGAAGTGCTCTCTTCCCAGCCAGCAGCAGTGGGGGTGAGGGCATGCAGAGTTGTGCCCCTCACTGCTGCTGGACAGGTAGAGGGTGCCTTGCCATGGCAGCACAGAGCTGCCAGCAGTGGCAATGAGCTTGCCTGCCCAGCCCCGCTCTGCCCTACAGGAGCCCCAGGGGGAGGGTAGCAGGGCGGGGAGCCCGAGCCTGCATCTGCCCCCACCCTCCCTAGGGTCCACTTTGGCTGTGCTACCCATGGGGGAGGGGGAGCCGGGCTCTGCATCCCACTCTGCCACAGCAGCCATTGCCTCCTGTGGTTGGCATCTGGGGCTCGGGTGCTGCTGCAGAGGGCAGGTCCTTGGCAGCTGGGAGCCCCCTCTGGCAGGGCTGGCTATGGGTAGGCAGTGAGGGGTCTGGACCTGTATCCTAGTGAGTGAAGGGGGCAGGGACAGCTCTGATTTTCCATGATAAACTCACAATCAAATACCAAAATTTATAGCTATAAGTAAATAAATTCTTAGAATTTATCTTATTATAGTGATTGAAGCACTGGTAGGCTTCCAAATTGCTTTAAAATTGTAAATATATCAAGAAAACATTATGTTCAATTGATACATTTTATATATGTATGTATGTATCTCAGAACTTCATTTTAATGTGCTGATATACATTTTCAGTGCTTCTTTTTACTCCTGTTCATAATACAAGAACATTGGAACAATCAGGGCAACTGAAGGGTAGCAATTTAAACCTTTTATAGATAAGTTTGTTTTTGCTGCACATATATAAATGTATTGTCACAGAATATTGGTAAAACAAGAACTTATTAGGATTAAACATAGATTAGACATTTATATGAACAATTACCTTATTGATAGTTACAGTAATAAGGTGTTTTTGTTTTTTAAAAAAGGGATACAAAACCTTCCCCTCTAACTAGCTGTGATAGAGTTTGGAGGGAGCATTAGTATGAAAAATGGTTATATTAGGCTGTTCCCTAATTTCTCACTTCAGGATTTTTTGTACTTTCCCCTGGTGAAGATGGTTTGTACCTTTCCTTGTTTAAGAACAGGATATTGAACTACATCAATAAATAAGATGAGCCAGTATGGCAACTCTTAGGTTCATATATCTCTAGAAATTTAAAACAAGGGATAATATTGAAAATATACTATATCAGCAGAATTTTCTCCATATTTTTCTCACTTTTCCATGGAGGGTCAGTGGGTTTCTTAAAGCATATTAAATTCCACTATAAAATGTTCTGAATATTGGACTCTAATAATGGATTTGTGCATAGTTCTGCAGTTGTTCTCTCAACAACTTCGATTCCAAATATGTGTAGTTTAAAAGTAAAATGATTTTCTTGACAGCCACCCTCTAAGTTCTTTCCATTTTGTGCATCATCCCTTATAACACAGGATATGTAAGACAAATTATGCCCTATGTGACACCTCTACAAATCAATTGCCTTCAAGGTGTTTATGCCAAGCTGCACTCTCCCTGCTTTTTAAGGGTGCTAAACACCTGCTACTTTCATTGCCTTTACAAATCACCACGTGAACCATTGCAATTAAATTTCCTGTGCAGTGACAATCTCCATAGTGTAATTTATAGTTTAATTGCATGATTTAGATTTTCCTCTTCAGCTGAGTGGAACTCAGTAGCTTCTGCAAAGAATATGTGTTGGTTTTCATTACTACTCTGTAGAACTGTGGTCAACCTTCTGCAAGCATGCTCATTATGCTGTAAGTATGTAACTAAATACAAAATACCATTGGACATTGTCTTTTGTTCACTAATTAGTTGGACTAAATGACCATTAGTAAAATGATTCTAATATAATGGTAGTAAATATGAGGCATGTAGGTGACATCACCACCACAAGGAAATAGTGATGGTGACTATTCTGACCCAGAACTAGACAGGACATTTTTTTTCCATAAAACTTTTTGAGATTTCAAAAAGTTTCCTATTTCATATTAGAATAAACCAAAGCCATTTCAACTATGGTTTTTAAACAGAAACCAAGAGTGAGAAATCCTATACCTGATTAGCATGCATCCTAGTACTTATGGCACTCACCCGGGGGACTTGAAGTTCTGTATTGACAATTTGATATTTTCCATTTTTAAAATAATTTATTAGAAAATTCCTGATCATCTGTACTCTAACCAAATATTTACAGAAATATTATATTAAGAGATACCAACATTTTAGGAGCTTAATATAATTACAGCTTGTTGCTGAATTAGCGTTGCAGAAAATATTACCTTGCCATATATGTCACTTTTCATCTATCAGCTGCAAAGTACTTTTACAAAATGCCTATAGGTGGAAAAAACCAGGCGCAAGAGCGTTAAATGACTTATCCAGAGCCAAAACCAGAACATAGGTCTCCTGACTCCTCGTCAGGTACACATTGCATCTTGTTTTTTTATTGTTATTTTTGGCCATAAATTGCCTTGTCTTCTGCCAGAAAATGCAACCAACATAATATATACCCTGAAAGGCAATATATGCAATATCCTCGGCATACTGCTTAAAGATGCTGTGAATTGCAACACTAAAGAATAAATAGATAATAGGGATACTAAGCCCTGAATGGAAATATTCTGAGGAAGAGTTGAAGAGCACTGAAATTCTTCCTATTATAATGTTGAAACAGTCCTAGAACTAAGGAAGGTTAGACATGCTTAGATAAGGAAAGGCAAAATAAGTTATGGAGACTTTGAGTCTGATCTCATCTCATTAGGATTTAATTGCCAGTGCGCACGCCACACACTGCCCTTCTGAGGTTACCATCCATTCAGTCATACTGACACTGAAAAGAGAAATTACACTGTGGAGTAGTAGAAATAACATTTTTAGTATTTTTTTTCCCTAAATAATGAAATTAAGGAACATTGCAAGCCTTAGAGAAAAAGAAATGTGAGACAGATGAGCGTATTTTGATCAGTTTCTTTACTCTTAATCATACTGTCATAACTCTAGTGGACTAAAGCATTAATCACTGGAAATATATGTGTCTAAAATCCAGGAAGGATGGTGCTCTTCTCTTATCATGGAAAAGTCAGTACAGATGATTATTGCATAGGTGGGATACTGGGCTTGCAAGTCAGAACAAGCTCAATTCGGAACAAACCCAAGTCAAAACATTGACTGGGCCCATGTCACAGCACAGTGAGCATGCACAGAACACAGGATGTACACAGTGTAACAAATTAAAATAGTACCTGATTTTTTCCACGTGAACTTTTTCATGCTGCGGCTAGCTTTAGAACACTTTAGTTGGCATATATGTCTGTATGCTGCCATTCTAAGCCACATTTGGAACAGTCTAAATGTTGCATCTGATTTTGGCCAAAGAAATAAAAAACGTTCTCAGGAGGTTGAAATATTGAAAGCTCCACAATTAATTCCTAGAGAATCTAAAAGTAGCAGAGAACAAGGTAATCATTTACGACCAGGGAAAAATAATATTATCATTATTATCTCTTACTTGCATTAAAGTAGCACATAGACATTAGGGCTATGCAAAACAGCAGAGTTCTGTTTTGACCAGTGTTTCGACAGAACAGCATTTTGTTTAGAATTTTGTTTTGATTTGAAACAGCTGTTCTGTTTTGTTCTGGCAAAATGGCAAAACTGTTTCGATGTTTTGCCCATAGGATATAATGGTGAAGGACAAAACAGCCTATAACTTTGTCATTTCTGGCTTGATTTGGATGAAACATACGGAAATGGTAGTCCCTTATGAGGGCATGAAGCCTGCCAAGTTTCAAGGAGATAGATGCAGAGGGTTTGTGGAAACTGCACCCCAAATTCTTGAAAGCAAAACACATGTCATATGTATGTGTTAAGCCACAGCATGCCAGGGACTGTCCTGTCAAAACAGTGAAACGAAAGCTGGGCTGCTTCCTGGTTCCCTGCGCTACACTGAACCAGGGGTAGGAGGCAATTTCAAGGTCGAAACAGCAAAATCGGAACGAAACAAAATAGCCTCAGAACAAAACGAGGCTGTTTGAAATGTTTTAAAAGTTGATACGTTTCAACCATATGCTGGGGATGGGAAGTCAGTCCACCTGGGCTGCTTCCCGGTCCCCCACGCTACATCAGAAGGCAGCCCAGGCACAAAGTAGCATGGGGGACAGGGAAGCAGCCCAGCTGGGCTGACTTCCCATCCCCAGCAAAACTTGAAACCGTGTCAAAACAGCCTTTCTGTTTCGACAGAACAGAATGGAACAGCTGTTTCGACTTGAAATAAAATTTGATACAAAACACTGTTCTGTCAAAACTCAAGGTGCAACGGAGTGGTGCCATTTCACACAGCCCTAATAAATATAGAGTTAGAAGCTTGAATGTAAATTCACACTTCATTTTTTGAATTTGAAGTTATAGTTCCCTCTTGTAATGTTACTGTTATGTTACAGGTAATAGTACAGTTGTAGTTTATTTATAACTTTTGCCAAACCAGTACAATAACATGAACAATAAAAATTATATTAAATAACAGTATTTATAGAAATCATATTTTACTGAAAGCATACAATAAGATTATCTGTTCTAGTTAACTCAAAATTAAGATGGAGCATTTATACATATCTCTCTGTCACTGTCTACATATATAGTATTATGGTCTGTTTTTGTCTCAATATATTGATAGGTTGATCTATAGATATGGACAATGAAAGAAAATACATTGAATATATTGTGTATTAGCTTTCAGCAGGAATATTATTTTCAGATTTTGGTATGACACAATTCACATTTTAAGTTACATTATTTAAGGCTTGGGTTGACAAGCTGGTCAACTGACTGCATATTTTTTGACCAAAGATTATAGCAATTTTATAAAACAAAAAACAACCCCCCGCCTTTTTGTAGTTTTCTTGACAGAAGTATGATTTTTAAAATTGTTTTCGACACATTTCTTAATGGAAAATATGTGTGTGGGAGGAGGGCGCATTCTGTGTATTATTTGGACCTACTGGCAAATGTTTTCAATTTTCACCGGTCAAATGACCAAACTTTATTTGATTACTCAAACACCCAACCCTATTTAAGGCCTGTCCTCGGATACAATGGTGCTGTGTATGTTATAATTGCCTATCTATTTTAGGTGTCCAAAATTAGAAGCTAGGCGTTTTATGTAGCTTAGATATTCCTGAGGCCAATGGGTGCTGAGATTGTTCTGTAGCTTGTCAAAGATATCTGGAAGCTTGCCTGAATTCTCATTACTAAGGAACGTGTTGAAAGCAGCTCAAATCACACTTTTGCTATTTTTATTTATAATTGTCATTTCAGGGAAATACTGTTTTTCTTTTGTGTGCATGAGGGTGTATAGCAGCACTAAGTAACACATTTTAAGTACTACTGCAAAACAAACACATTCCTGTTACAATTTCCATACAAATAGTCATATGGTCCACATTTTAAACAGAAATGTTTCCTGATCCTGTGAGGTGCTAGGTGCTCTGAGGCCACAAAGTCTTTGACAGAATCCTGTGACAGGATTGTTGTGGCCACACAGCCAATGTCAGGATCAGCCCCTTAAAGGGCAGGATAATTATTTAAATTCTCCACACTTAATTTCCAAATTGGTAAATTTATTACAAACATGTTTACAAGATGAGAAAAGGAAGAATAAAATGCGTTCTGCATTTGTTTCTCTCTCAAATACAGAATTTACAATCTTCATCTTGAAAGATCATCCTCAAAGTGTATCAGCATACTGCCATCATTTGGTTTAACTACTTTTTGTTTTTAAACACATTTATAAGTAACATTGTGTTTCCAAAACGTGAGACTCATTAAATAAAGTACTCTAAACAGAAGATGGCTCAGTTTAATTATTACTGCATTTTAGAGAATGTGCCTCATGCTTGTGTTTTATTGCAGACATGCAGGTTGGTTCCAGTTAATGACATCTCCATTATCTTCCAAGTTTGTTTTTCTTTCATTTTATTTTCCATTTGATGCCCTTTTAGCAGTTCAGTCTTTTTGTTTTCTTGAATATTTTGGAAACATTGACCTAGTAATGCTTATGTCAGAGGAGAGTCATTTATCAACCACCAGGTGTCAGTGCATATGAAAACTTTAATATAGCAAAGTTGTAACAAGAATGCCAACAGCTAAGTCTTCTCCAAGACATCAGTGATCTAGTCTGTATGTTCTTTTGTAAACTGAAGGCAGGTCTCAATCAGAGTTTATGTATTTCAAAGGTTTTGGTAGCCAGTCTGCATCAGAGTCTCCAAAAAGAAGTCATGAAAGCTTCTGCAGTTTATGAAGTTTAATCTATAATATTATACAAGAACAAAGACAGTAGGCTGCTGACTCTAGAAATATCTGTGTTGCTCACCAGTCAGATATTTAGTTTGTCTTGAAATGTGATATGTGTCATGGGAGGGAGTTTGTGTTTTTATCTGTATTTATTATGGTATTGGCTTATTTTTTCTCTGCTAAAATTTTAGTGACTGTAGAATTAAGAAGGTGATGGATCTTGTCCAGTTGCATTAGTAGACACTAGACAAGCTTTTGACTGCCTTCTGAGGTTCAAAATAAGAACAAAAGTCAAGTGATTACTTTTTGATTTAAAATTGAATGGCTTTCTGAGTGTGAAGAGAAGTCAACAGGATTGCTCCAAGGTAAAAGTGCTGAAGTATGCTGCTGAATCAAAGCCATAGAAAAACTGACCCTGAACCTGAGAGAAAATGCAGAAAAAGCTGACGTACTCTACCTTTTTTACCTCAGTCTTCATAAGCAAAGTCAGCTACCAGACTACTACACCTGGCAACAGTTTGGGGAGGAAGTGAGCAGTCAACAGTAGCAAAAGAATGGGTTAGGGAGTATTTAGAAAAGCTGGATGCATGCAAGTCCATGGGGCCACGAGTGATGCACGCAAGGGTGCTGAGGAAGTCAGCCAATGTGACTGCAGAGCCACTGACCATTATCTTTGAAAACTCATGGTGATTAGGAGAGGTCCCAGATGATTGGAAAAGAGCAAACAGTGCCCATATTTAAGAAAGGGAAAAAAGGAGGTTCCAGGGAACTACAGACTGGTCAGCCTCATTTCAGTGCCTGGAAAAATCATGGAGCAGGTCCTCAAGGAATCCACCTGAACCACTTGAGGAGAAGAAGGTGATTAGGAACAGTCAACATGGATTTACCAAGGGCAAGTCATGCCTGACCAACCTGATTGCCTTCTATGATGAAATGACTGGCTCTGTGTATGCGGGGAGATGAGTGGGTGTGATATAACATAATTTTAGCAAGGCTTTTGATACCATCTCCCACAGCACTGTCACAGAAAAGCTAAGGAAGCGTGGGCTGAATAATTGGACTGTAAGGTGGATAGAAAACTGGCTGGAGCATCAGGCTCAGAGTAATAATCAATGGCTCGATGTCTAATTGGCAGCCGGTATCAAGTGGAGTGGCCCCAGAGGTTGGTCTTGGGGCTGCTTTTGTTCAATATCCTCATCAACAACCTAGAAGATGGGATATATTGGGCCAAAGGAAATCTCATGATGATCAATAAGGACAAATGTAAAGTCCTATACTTAGGACAGAACAAACCTATGCACAGGTACAGATTGGGGACTGACTGGCCAAGCAGCAGCTCTGCAGAAAAGGACCTGGGGGTTACAGTGGACAATAAGCTGAATATGAGCCACCAGTGTGCCCTTGTTGCCAAGAAGGCTAACAGGATACTGGACTGCATTATTAAGAATGTTGTCAGAAAATTGATGGAAGTGATTATTCCCCTCTACTTGGCACCGGTGAAGCCACATCTGGAGTACTGTGTCCAGCTTTGGGTCCCTCACTACAGAAAGGATATGGATAAATTGAAGAGAGTCCAGTAGAGGTCAGTGAAAAATGTTAGAAGGGTGGGGAATGTGATTTTTTTTTTTGAGGAGAGGCTGAGAGAACTGGGCTTATTTAATCTGGAAAAGAGATGACTGAGGGGGAATTTAATAGCGACCTTCAACTACCTGAAGGGCGTTTCCAAAGAGGATGGAGCTAGACTGTTTTCAGTGGTTGCAGATGACAGAACAAGGAGTAATGGTCTCAAGTTGCAGCCAGTGAAATTTAGGTTAGATATGAGGAATAACAGTCTCACTAGGAAGTTAGTAATCACTGGAACAGGTTACCCAGAGAGGAATATTCATCCTTAGAGGTTTTTTATGACCCAGGTAGGTAAACCTTGGTTTTGGAGTCCAAAACTGGGGACAGTCCTGCTTTGAGCAGGGGGTTGTATTAGATTACCGCCTGAGGTCCCTTCCAACCCTAACTTTCTATGTCTTTAAATTAACGTCTCAGTAATGCAGAATGGTTTTACATCTTCCTCTCCAATTCATTTAAGCATGTGTGTATGGCCATCCCATTCCAGAAAAGCACTTTAGCACTTGCTTAAGTGTCCTGTATACACATAAATATTTTCCAAATGCTAGAAACTAGTGCTAGAGCCAAACTCTGATCTCAATCAAGTCAACAGGAAACTCCATTGATTTCAACAGGACTAGGATTTAAGCCTGTATCCTCGAGGGTGTTGGATATCAATGAAAGTTGAGCACTAAAAACGTTTGAAGCACAAAATACTCTCTGGCATTTTCTCAAGACCAGCTTTAAATGATGCCCCACATAATGTAGCTTCATTCAACTTTCCTTAGAAAACTTCATAGCTTTATGCACCACATTTTCAAGAAGCTTTCTCTGGGCCTCCACTTAAATTTCCTTTCTCTTCTGTTTCCAGCTTTGCTAGTTATTTTCAAGGTACTGTTATAGAAAATAAAATTCAGTAAATGGTAAAAACATCTTTTCTGCAGAATGCATACTTTTTAGGATAAATGTACTTTTTCAGTTAATAAACACTGCAGCAAAACATGGGAACTAATATGCCATCTTGAATTCATTTATTTAAATCTATATTTGAAATAATCTATAGGCTTTTGATTATCCATGAATGCTGTTTAATATTTATATTATGATGACCCCCATGCCAGTCTCCAAGACGAGATTTGTCTCCATTGCACTAACTACCTTATAAAAAAATAAGCTGCTATTTCTTCAGGTCAGAAAAGGTTCTCTAAGCTGTCAAACTGTTGGCACTATTATAAATGGGCTAATCATATTTACAGAGTTCTATGCAAGAAGAAAAGTTTTGTTATTTTCATAAACCGAATTGAATGAAGTGGTAGTAAGAAATAAAGATTAGCTGTTATTTGACGGTATTATTTAATATTTCACATACCAATCCATAAAGCAGTGATATCAAAGAGACTGAATGATTTAGATATGGTAGAAGTATTTGAGTGCTCCCAAAAACAGAAAGCCATGCCCACGGTAGCTTTTCTATCAGTAAGTCCTCCTACACCAGACCAAGGATGGTGGCCAAATTAAGGAGCAATCCACCAGTTTTCCAGATTGAGGGTTGAGCATAAAGCTCAATCTTATTCCTTATCCCACAAGAAATGAAATAGTTAAGAAACTCTCAAGTAGGCCTCAGAAAAACACAAATGAAGACCTAAATGAAGATCTAAAATCAGATGGGGTGACCAGAGAAGTGTCACTTGCAAAATGCAGCTGTAAAAGTGTTAAGATGGCTTGGGAAATACATCTCTTAAAGTTAGTAAATATGCATAATTTAACTAGAGAGGAAAGACTACAAAGTACAACTTGTGGAATTGGTTTTATGATGAATGATGTAATGTTACCAGTGGCTATTGGTTTTGAATGAACCTGCTACTTAAGGATGAAAGGAAATGGAACAGTTCATCCCCCCACAGAAAAATTGGATGATGAAATAAAGACAAAGGCTTTGTATGAATATATGATAGTTTTCCACAGTCAAAGCTGTCCTGGATTGCTGCAATGCTAATATAGAAAAGGAAGATATGTAGAATCAGTTATATGGAATAAATGTTTGTGGGATACAGATATTGACAATGGATGCCATTGGTTTTGCCATGTATAAAGCTATAATTGTGGCAAGCACTACATTTTTTTTATGGAAGCTTTCACAAGCATACATGAGTATCTGTAGATAGATTTACTATCAATTAACTGGATCACACATTCATTGAATTCACGGCATAAAAGTAATATCAAATTGTGTGGACTACACTTTAAAGCAGGCTAAATGCTTTTGCACCGCTTTAATGGTGTCAGTGTTTACATGCCTCTGTGGTGTATTGCGCATGAATTCCAGCCGTTGTAGGAAATTCAGCGGCATAGTACGCCTTAAATGACTTGGGGTGCAGCAAACTAAAACTCCTCCAAGGAGTCTTAGTTTCCTGCCCCTACAGCTGTGGAGTGAAGCACCGGGCTCCGTGCAGCTCCATGGTTCTGCAGGAAGCCCTGCAGGCAGCCTGACAGCAGCCCAAGTAAAGCAACGAGCCTGATCTTTTTTTTTTTTTTATTCTGTCCCCCACCCGGAGCCTGCCCACCTGCCTGGGCTGCATGGGGGCCTGGTGCTTCCCTCCACAGCTGTGATGCCCCCCGAGACTGCTCAAACCAGTTGCCTGTGGGCTGGTGCCACCTGTGCGGGGGGGCCCACAGCTGCTGCGGAGGGAAGCTCCAGCCTCTTATCCCCCCTGCAGCCCAAAGACAGGTCCACCTGATGGCAGCTCACCCTCTCCGCTGGAGAAGCAGTTGAGTCAGCAGGGTGTGTAGGTGACACAGGGGTTTAGTCAGCCCTAAATTGAAGCAGTGTTTTTTAAAACCCACTGCTTCAATTTAAGACCCCTGTTTCATCTACACATGTGATACCAGATACTAAAGGAGAGCACTTTTGAACTCAGACCACTATCTTGTAAAAGTGATGGTAAGCAAAAAAATTGCTACAACTGAAAAAATGGAAAAGCCCTAGATATAAGATTGAAACTTTAAGAAATACAAAATGTTATTGATAGATATACAAGTAGAAGTTAAGAAATAGTTTGAAGCTTTAGAAGACTACATGGAGGTTATGAAGGATGTTGATACCAAGTGGGATACTTTTAGAGATACGGTAAAGAGAGCAACAGCAAAGAATATAGAAATAACTGAGCATAAACAAGGAAAGGACTGATGAAGATTGTTGGAAAGCAATTGAAAACTGATGTGCATCAAGGATCATATATTTTTAAAATCAGAAGCAGTCTAATAATGAGCACTATAAAGCCAAAAGAGAGGCCAGCAGACTGATAAACCAACACAAATAGGAGTTCTTCTTTTGAAGAGAAGATACAGGAAGACAGATACACTAATAATGTGAGGGCATTTTAAAAGACAGTGTCTGAAGGCAAGAATACCAACCAGCAGCAAAAGTGCTAAAAAACAAAATAGAAATCTTTAAACTGCAAAGATGCACATATCAAAGGATGGAGATTCAAGAGGCAATCCGAATGCCCAGGAACAACAAATCAAAGTGTACTGATAATTATTAACAACAGGCAGAGAGGTATGCTAAATCCAAGACTTTATAAATTGATTTTGTTGAGTTAGAGATTTCGAAAATTTTTCCACAGCCTTGCAAGGAGGAGATCATATATTCAGCTGTGAAAAAGGAGACAAAATGGAATGTAAGAATTAAGTATACTGGCAATTTCCCTGTTTATGTCCTATAAAATGCTCTCTTACCCAGTATTGCCAACTCTCATGATTTTTGGTGTTGTTCTTAAAGGCTACACTTCAGGCACATGAAAAACTTAGCTCATTCTTTTATATATAGATAGATAGATATAAACATATATAAAAGAAAGAGCTAGGTTTTTCATATGCCTGAAGTGTAGACTTTAAGAACAACACCAAAAATCATGACAGTTGGCAACACTGCTTACCCCTTATAGAAAGGAGGCAGCAGGAGAGTTTCAGTGTGGGTTCTGTATATCACTAGATGGTCTCTGGGCTACAATGAAAGACTCTGGAAAATGGGTAAAATTATTAGGATGATGTAACTGCCTCACTTGACATCAGGATGGGATAAAGGCAAGATGATGTCCTATATGTAACATGGCTATGGAAAAGTGGTATAACCACTGCAGAATTCTAGGAATGGGATGAAATAGACTGCACTGTCTTTTTTTGGATATGCTTATGATATGGCTATCACAGGGGAGACAGAAGATGTAGTGGAAAGGCAGGTGGAGATTTGAAAGAAATGGAAAAATAATGGGACTATAATTCTTTCTGAAGATAAAACCAGATACATGATTGTAAGGCAACAGGGTGATCGTGGACAAGCAATTAATAACCACAGGCATAAACAGATTAGGTAGTTTAATGCCTATGATTATTAATTAATAATAACAATTTGAGAAAAGAAATTAAGGCACAAGTACAGAATGAGGATTCAGAAAAGTAGTAGCTTCAAGCTAAGAAAGACCAAGCTTCAAACAAATGAGACAATTATAATGAATATTATTTAATATGAAAATAAGAACTGAATAATTACTAAGAAAGGAAACATAACTGAATAACTCCTTATGATAATTTTTGAGGCCAATGAGGGAAATGATGTATGGAGAAGCTCTAACAAGGAATTGTGGGAGTGCTATTAAGACCATGAATAGGCAATGTAGTAAAATTTTAATGACTTCAGTGCCAAGGAATGTGATTCAAATAACAGAAGACAGACCAGGGAGGCATCTTTTGGAAGGCCATTCTTAGGGTGCCTGACCCTGTTGAAAGGATGGATGAATAACTGAACAAGACGTAAAGGCTCTCAATGATAATTGCCAGCAATGGGAAAATATGCCCTTAATAGAAAGAGGAAAAAATTGTGAGAACAGCCAAGCAACTCTTAGAGTCCAAGGAGGCAAGAAATGAATAAGTGACACCAAAGGGGTTATTTAAATTTAATCAAGTTACTGTGAATTTTAGAGCATTGCTCAGCTCTAATGCTGTGGTTCTAAGTGAAACTTCTGTCTGCAAAGCATCTATTTTAATTAAGACTTCTTAAAAAGTTTGCACATTGAGCAGAAATGACATCATTCTGAATATGCTAAATAATATTTCTTTAGGAAGAATTTCATGCAATATTTCTTCATGGGAGGTAAGCTATTAAAAGTCTATTTGTATGAAATTCCTGGACAATTGCAGAAAAGTGGCTGTGCATTCAACCACTCACCAAACTGTGACTGAAAGGGTGATGTCAGCTTTTCTGTTCCTGAACAAGAACAGGCATAACGTGGCCTGAGACAAATGTAATACCAGTCCATGGCCCTAAAAGTAAAAGCTACCCAATATAGGGTATAAAGCAGAGTTTACACAGATACAGAAAACCTCTGTACGGAGAATGACATAATTGTGTATTGCTGACCACTATATAAAGTATATAATCTGTCCAGCAGTATAAAGAGCTCCCAAGTATCTTAAACTATGTCCATCCTGGAATATCCTTGTTGCACCTTGTATAACACTTATGATTGTATATGACTAAGGCCACATAAGTGAGTACTAACAATTATTAATAGGTCACACTGTTTTTTAATTCTCAAACTGCTAAGATCAAAGGGACAATAGAGTATGAGTAGTAAATGAATTTCTGGTTCTGTTTTATTTTTTTGCATGATCAAATTAGGTTATTACACCTCAGCCTATATTATAAAAAATATAAAACATATAAAATAGTTTATAAAATATAAAACTCCAGTGCAGTGCTTTGTAGCATCCAGTTTTGATAACAAGCAAATTTTAGATTTTCATACAAATAGTCACACTGAAGTCAATAGAATCATTTTGTAAACCACAGTCACTAGTAGAGAACTGTATTTTCAGCTGATACAAAATCTAATTATGAAATACAGTTAAAGAACATAAAATTATTTTTTTCAGGACATAACCTTTGTTAGGAAAGGATGACAGATCATGGAGCTATAGCAATGTAAGAGACCTCAAGAGGTCTCTCTTCCAACTTGTCCAAATCCCTGTCCTGAGTTGGAATCAAATGTACTTAGGCCATCCCCTAATCCATTGCTAATTACTCTATTTTTCTCTACCTATAAAGTGCTTGCTCTTCACTGGAGCCATGTAATAGGGGACCCCTACCCCTATTATTTATAAAGAGGGTCCTGTATCTTTAAGGATGCCAGCCCAGGGTGAAGGCCACACCTCCCACAGGGAGTATATAAAAGGCCCATGGGGGCCAGGTGGTGAGGGAGAAAACAGCTTAGAGGTAGAAGTTTGGCTAGTGTAAATGCTGATCTGTATGTGTAGAGCCACAAGCAGGTAAACTCTGTAGGTGAGTCAGGCTCCGAGGGACGGTGATACAGAGAACAAGAGGGCCTTGTTATGTATTGCACTTCGAGCTGCTCAAATGTTGATTGGTGTTAGCACTAGTGGAGTAGTCATACCATAAGGCTAAAAACCTTCTCTGACTGTCCCCTACCTATACAGCTGTGACTTGCCATGACAAGCAGGGGCCTGACTAGGAGGCTCAAGTAAGTTGCCACCACAAGGCTGGTGGGTCAGGACAGGTGCTATGTAGAGGTGTGTGAAAGATGGGTTGGCAGGGGGTATAAGAACATGAAGCTGGGAGGTGGAGAGTTGATGGGAGTGGGTAATTAAATGGGCGGTGGAAAGGAAATGGGGGTGGAGGAAGGATGTTGAAACGAACTGATGATAAAATAAGAATTAAAAAAGATGAAGTAAATTAAAGAAGTTCTCATGCTTTGATAAATTAGGAGTTAGGATTGCCATGTGGGGGTGCTGGTCATGCTTCCTGGGGTGGCTGGGAGTGTTGAGGGAAGGTGCTTTTGGGGGAGCTATTGCCCCTGCCCTGAGAAGGAAGCCCCAACTCATGGACACCTGATCTGGCCCTCTACCTTGTCTTGTTCCCCCTTCCCCCGCACTCAGACCCCATACCTGGACCTGCCAGTGCCTTATGACTTGGCTAGCTAGCATGTGCTTTGTAGCCTGTTTGCATGGGGATGCACCCCTGGGAGGGTGAGAAGGTCACACCATCTGGGGGTGGGAGGGAGAGTTGCTTGGTGTCAGAATTGCCTCCTTGGCAATAGAGTTCAGGGGGTGGAAAAGTTATCCACGCAAAACAGAAGACTGGAGGAGGGACTGTACATCCTGTGATGATAGAGGACTGTAACTTGGGTGTCTCATCTGTGGGGAGTGGCTACATATTAATGGAACATGAGCTAGGTAACACAGATCAGAGATCAGAGATAAACCTGTCCTGGAGTGGTGTAATTTTAAGCTGCCTTAAATGTGCTTAAAACTAGCCTTAGGTGTTAATGTGTGGACAATCCAGGGGTCAAGAGCCTCAGGAGCTGTCTAAAATGAATAGGTAGCAGGGTCCAACCCCTCTCCCTAGTCATGCTCAAGGCCTGTAGCCATTGGAAGAACAAGGTGTTGCAGACTAATTCATAGGCTGTCAGACAGTTGGAAGAGCAGCCTGGACAAGTCCCTCTCTGCAAGAGGACAGTGGTACACCCAAGGGCTACAGTTTGAACATCATCACAAGCCCCTAGGATCTTTCAGTAGGAGAGGGAGGGAAGGAAGAGATGCTGAAGAACTGGCTGTTGATTAGCGAGACTCAGATGTCAGAAAAATCTTTCTGTAGGGGATCAAGAAAAGGAGAGATACTGAAAAACATGCTAAGTACAGGAAACGAAAGGTGCATAGAAACAATGGTAGAAGAGGATAGAGATTGAAAGCCGTTAAGGGATTTAACATTCCCAAATGTAATGGTTTCACTTCTTCAGATCAAAGACACGGCCATGCTCCAGGAGTACTGTAACCTTTTGTTTCCATATAGGACATGTAGCTTGGTCCACTGTAACTCCATACCTTCCTGCCTGCTAACATTGCCTCTGATATTGTTCTGTGGATAAAATGCTTCAAGTCTCACTAACACAGAAGTCACACGCTGAAAACATAATACATTCAGACAGGAAGAGAGAGCAGGTTGGAATGGTAAGGATTAATTTCCTATACTGTGGGAAAGTCTGCACTTCCTATGAAAAATTCCATTTGCTAGAAATTGGATTTCACCTTAAATTCCTGAAAAAACTGTATTTTTTTGGCCAGCCAGGGAATCTTCTATCCCTTAATATCAGTTGTGAGAGATCCCAGCTGCAGTAGGATTAGTGAAGTTGCACCCTGCAAGGGAGCCAATGAAATGAGTGAAAGAAGTAAATGGAACTCTGTCAAAGGCCAAAACTGAAGAGCTAAAGAGCTAACCTATGGGTATACTACCTAATTGGATGGTCTGAGACACTTCACCCAGTCTGAGAAGTCCAACAGAGACCAGTAAAATATTATTCCATTTTTAATATGGTAGATGCCCAATCTACTGTGGCATCTCATTTTTTTTTCTATCTCAACTCCAAAAAGTGCAAGGTACTGCACCTTGGATAGAAAAACCCACAGCACACTTATAGGCTCAGCAGCACTATGCTTGCTAGCACCATGGCTGAAAGGGACTTGGGGGTCATGATTGACCACAAGATGAATATGAACCACCAATGAGATGTTGCAGCTGGCAAAGCGAGCAAAACTCTGGCTTGCATCCATAGATGCTTCTCCAGCAAATCCCAGGATGTCATTCTCCCTTTGTACTCAGCCTTGGTGAGGCTGCAGCTGTAGTACTGTATCCAATTCTGGGCTCCACAATTTAAAAAGGATGTGGAGAAGCTTGAGAGAGTCCAGAGGAGAGTCACGTGCATGATCAGAGAGCAGGAAAACAGGCCTTATGATGAGAGGCTGAGAGCTACGGGACTCTTCAGCCTGGAAAAGCACAGGCTCAGGGGGGACCTGGTGGCTGCCTATAAGTATATAAGGGGTATACATCAGGATCTGGGGGAACACCTGTTCACCAGAGCACCCCATGGGATGGCAAGGTCAAACGGCCACAAACTTCTCCAAAACTGTTCCAGGCTGGACATAAGGAAGAACTTCTTTACAGTCCAAGACCTGGAACAGATTGCCACCGGAGGTGGTACAAGCACCTACTCTGGATTCCTTCAAGAGCCAATTGGATGTTTACCTTGCTGGGATCCTGTGACCCCAGGTGACTTCCTGCCCCTGGGTTAGGGGGCTGGACTCGATGATCTTCTGAGGTCCCTTCAAGCCCTAATGTCTATAAAATCTATGAGATCAAATTAGCAGATTTGGCTTTGAGCACAAGTGGCACATACTCCTGTATCTGTTTATGCTGAATTCTGCTCTCACTTTCACTCACTGAAGTCATTAAGGTAGCCCTTATGTAAACCAAAGGTCTGCTTTGGCCTTTGTCTTCCAGTTTGCACCACTTTAATCTCATATACTATCATTCAAATAGTCATTCCTCAAAAGAAACATGAGCTTGGATTAATGTAAAAATAAGATTAAAATATATAATAAAGATTTCCAGTGCTGAAATGGAGGAATCTTTTTGTTTACTAGTGGAATTTTATCTATTCTTTTTTAGATTATTGCATCAGAATTCTATGTTTAATATAAAAATGCAGTTTGGACAGGGAGTAGATCTGCTCTTCTTGGCATATAAAATGTTGTGGTTGGTTGGATAGGAACAGACGCAACAGGAAAACGGGAACTTTGGATTCATTATTACAAAAAGTGATCTGATTGGCAAGGAAATAAAGGTTCTAATAACACGCTTTCACATATCTTATCAAGTTAATTCTATTATTCTGTTCTTCAGCAACTAGTGTGCACAGATGTATGCACTATGATATTATAGCCAATTGAGATATTTAAGAGTAATTGCTCTGTATGTTAATCTAGTTAAGAGAAACACAGCATGAAGAAACCATTTGAGTTTAACACTTTGAAATGTTGTTCACTAGACCTATACTGCTATTCCAGTTAGGAGATACCATTCAAGCACCTATTGAAATTCCATGAAGGCTTGGCTGGGTAGAATGTTATTAGCATAGTCAGGAACTTATTAAGAAGATTGCTTGCCCCATCTTCCACAGCAGAAAATGTGTTTCACACCATACTGCCTAACTTTGGTTTCCTGCAAGCATCTTTGAGGGAGCTTGAATTTTGCCATCAGATTCTGGCAATATGATAATCCAGGAATTATCTTTAAAACACATCACACTATAAGGTAAGATCTCTTAGGCTTTGTTTTCACCCCTAATAAACATTTTGGGTCTTTTTTCCTTTTCATGCAGTACTGTTCTGTTGCAAAATCCTAGTGGAGATGGTGCACTATAGTGACAAGACATTGAATTAATTAACACAAGCTAGCCCAGGGAGTTCAACACTATACCCTTTGCCTAACTTCTCTTCATTAGTATTTTACAGTGGGATAGCTAAGAGGAGTAAAAATCTTTCTGAAGTGAAGACATCAGTACACTGGTTTAAAAAATCCTTTAAAATTTCTGGCAGCAGCCCTGGAAAATATTAATTCTCTCCCATTGGGTCCCTACTACCTTTATGTCAAAAGCACTTACTCTTAATGAAACTCAATATACACAAATAGAAAAAAAAATCACTAGCAGTTACATGGATGTGTAAGTGAGCCAGGACTTTCCACTTTGGCCTGACTTTTAGTTTACAAATGGATCATAAGCCACTCATGTCCCTGTTAGGAGACAAACCTCCCGACAAACTCCCACCAGGAATCCTGAGATTTCACTTCAGCTTGCTGAAATTCACCTACAATACTATAGATATTCCTGGAAATGAGTTACAGACAGCTCCTACTCTTTCTAGGGCACCACTACAAACATCACTATTTCTGCAAGAACTTCACCACCAACAAGATGTCACTGTTTTTGTGGATATTATTGCAGAGGGTCTACTCATATCTGTTTCATTACAGACAAGGATCCAGGAAGCCCAAGAAGCTGATCCTTTCTGCCAAAAGATGAAGAAATACTGCTTGGAACGATAGCCTTAAATAAGATTTAAAGACTCTGAGCTGGTGAGGTACCAGTTCAATTTCCATGTTATCAGGGATTTAAGTATGTTCTATTACAGAGTATAGATAGTTTCTGTTCTACATCGGGAGATCCTAGAGAAGATTCATGAAACTCATCAGGATATTACAAGATGTCAAGCCAGGACACATCAGACAGTTTGGTGGTCCTCTGTCAGTGATGATGTACAGAACTGGATGGCTAGTTGTAAGGTTTGTGTTCAACACTGACTTGTCCCTGTAGAGCCATGTTTTATTGTTGAAGTACCAGATTATCCATGGAAGATACTTGGAGCCTTCTTACTGACCTAGAAGGGTTCTATTTACCTCATTGCTATCCACTAGCCATCCTGTTACTTGGAGATAGCAGTTATAGAATACCACAACTGAGAGAGTTACAACAGTGTTGAAGGGTATATACACATGCTGTGGCATACCTTCAGTTTAAAAACACATAATGGTCCACAATTTTCTGGATCTGCATTTAAGCAGTTTGCAGCCCAGTATGACTTTCAGTACATCCTCAAAAGTCTGCATTTCCCATGTAGTAATGGGGAAGCAGAATGTACAGTATGGACCGTGAAGAATGTGCTGCAGAAGAATGAAGATCTCTGCAGCAAAGGCTTTCCTGATATACAGTTCAGCACCATTAGAACATGGCTGGAGTCCAGCTGAGTTGCATGAGTCACTGACTCTGTCCAACTCTACCAACTACAGTAGAAGACTTTCTTCCCAAAACTTGTTGATGCACAGGAATTTTGTGAGATAATTCCATCTGTAATGGTCTTTTATCAGTTTATAACACCAGGCATGTCTTGAAATGTACCTGGTCATTCACCACAGCAAGAAGTTTGGATTCCAGATGCAGAAGAACAGGCTAGGGGGATACCCCTTGTTCATATTGGGTCTTTTCCATAGGAATCAAGAGCATCTCTGTCATATTCTACCTGTTTATTACACTAGGTCAGGATGTGCATCAGTTCTACCAAATAGCCTTGATTTGTGTATCTATCCACTTTAAATGAAAAGGCTTATTGATGTTTCTGTTTTGATTATTCTTTTTTGTAGAGAAGTGAATGGTAAAGACTCATAACTGTGTGATGTGTTTGTAACCTCTCCTCTCAAGAGGATTTTGCAGTTCTTTGGACATCCTTCAAGTGTCTTCTGAGAAAGGAGGATGCATATAGTAAGGGTTAACTCCCTTCCTCAGAGCTGACATGGTGACATCAACAGGAAGTTGTCAGCCATCTTTGTGTGTGTGCTAGTTGTTGCAATAAAGTCCTTTGAAGAGCAAGAAGTCTTCCTGCCTTTTCCTGAGCTATGAGATGGCACACATTTATAGATTGTCTTTCAGGCTTGTCCTCTAAAACAAGGAGGAATTTATTCTACTATTCAATATCTGAATAAAAATTGATGGGAATACAGGCAGTCCTCAACTTACAACGTTTCGAGTTGCAACATTTCGCACTTACAACGTTTATAAATTGACATCCTGTTTCAACTTTATGACATCAGTTTCAACTTTACAACGCTTGATCTGATGCAATACCACACCAGCGAACAAGTTCGCTGCGTTGCTCATCTCCTTGGAGAACATCTGTCCAAATTTCCTTGGTCGCTTTTTTAAAGAAAGCAGACAAAACTCCAGAAGAACCTGCAGCCAAGACTCCTGAGAAGACTCCTCTTCAAAAATTCCAACCAAGAGCCTTTCAAAAAGTCCAGCAAAGTCACCTCAAAGAAGTCCTTCTAAATCAATATGATTGCTATTTACAATATAAATAAGTTAATGTAGCTATATTACTCATGTATAAGTGATCAAGTACAAAATTCTGGGTTATTTTTGGTGAAAATAGGGTATCAGGCCTTGGTTTAGGAACCAATCCCCCATTTATAATATTGTTTCTTATGAGAAAATTGGTTCCAAGTTACAACTTTTCGACTTAAGACACGGTTTTCAGGAACTAATTGTGTCGTAAGTCCTAGGACTGCCTTGGCAGCACTTTAAATCTAATAGTTCAATTTTAGTAATTTTCATAATCTAGCCATACTGGCTAGGTACTGAGAGTCAAAAATCCCGAGGCTGAATTGATTCAGTCTTTTCAGGTTAGTCTAAGCTGCACAAGTTAAATCGAAACAGAAATGAACAGACATTTATCTTTGATTCAGGAAATGCAGCCACATGCCTGAAAGTGGCTCAAGTCAGGGGGTGGTAGACCATGTCTCTCTAGCTGTGTTCACTTCCTCTTTCTGCTGCCCCATGGTCTCTGGGATTTGCAGTCCAGAATTATAGCAGCAGGGCTCTGCAGGGTTGCTCATCACTTCCTCTTCATGCTTCCGCATGCCTCTGAGATTTGTAGTCCACAGTTGCAGCCAGCAGTAAGATTGAGTGGGGGAAGGGGTGTTTAACCCCACTCCCTGGCCCCAGACTCCAGCTGGGATTTGCCTGGGGGGGCAGTCCCCCTCTGCCCCCCATAGATTGGGCTGCATCCCCAGCTGGGCTTGTCCTCCACCTTGTCAGCTAGTCTTCACTGCTCCAGCTAGGGAGCAGAGGAGCAGGACCAGCTCTACTCTCTGAAGCAGACAGCACAGCACAGCCCAGGGCTGCAGAGCATGCTGGGATGCTGCGGGACTGTGAGTTAACTTGAACAAGGAAGGGGTCTGGGACAGAAGTTTCATAAACTGGTTTGACCCAAATCAGTTAAGTCTGATACTACATTCAACCAGGCTTATCTTAAACCAGTTTCAACCATTTTGAAACTGGTTCATATGCACTGAACTTAGTTCTGTTAGAGGTTTAAACCAGTTTCTGATCACTTAAACTGGTTTATGTGTAACTTCTCTCCCTAGCCGCAGAGCTTCTCTATCCATAATTAAAATAATCTTTCCCAAGAACTTTTTAAAAATCCAAATGACTGACTAACATTCATTATCTTTTAAAATGCAAGTCACATTATAGAAATAAAATAAACACAGACCCCCCCAATTCTTATCAACTGGTCCAGATGACCAATATTGTATAGTATAATTTTCCTTTCTCTCAGTCTTTGTCACTAAGATGCAGAGTAAAAATAGACAAGTGTCACACAATGTAGATATAAACTGATATTGTTATTGGTGTTTCAATATTTTAATAGAGCAAAATTTAGCAGCCTGCTGCTCATAAAGAAGGCAAAGCTCTAAAATTCCTCCTTGCTACTGCTGATTGTCAAGCTTGCATTGGAGTGGCCTACGTGTCTGGAAAATTGTGTTGAGCTGTTCCTCATTTTCTTCAAATTATTTTTTAATAATCTTAACTATCATAGCCATAACAGTTATATGATATCATTGTTGTATATATGTGTGTGTGTGTTGTGTGTGTGTGTGTAGTTATGGCTAAATTTGATAAGAATATTGAAAAATAATATATATGTGCTGTAAAGTGAATATTTTACAAAGGGGAAAAATCAAATTGTATTTTATTCTATTTACAGTTTCATTGTGTAGCCAAAGCTCAAAAACAACATTGTATTCCATTTGTAGAAGTACTTTATATAATATTATACATTCATTGTGCATGCCAGTTGATTCCCCCCCCACGAGAGTGAATATTGTGTATTTCTAACCAAAGCTTTTATAATTGATTGATTGTTTAATACAGTTTAAAATAAAAGTAGCAGGTCTCTTGGAACACCAGCTTCTCCCTCTCAGACACTGATGAACAAAAGCATTGAATTTGGAGGTTTTAGATTGCTATCCCAAAGCTAAACGTCATTCAGGGAGAAAAATTTAAAACAGCATTAGCTGCATAGAGTCCAATATTTAAACCAGGGGTGGGCAAAATATGGCTCACAGGCCAGATCTGGCCTGCCAGACCATCCTATCTGGCCTGTGGGGCCCCTAAAAAAATTAGAAAATTAATACACAAGCACCCACACCCCCTCACACTTCCATACATGCAGACCTCCACACCCATATCCCCTCACACACCCCAGCCACCCTCCCCACATAAATCCCCTCACAGACCCCATACCCACCCACACCCCACATACCCACACATGCACCCACATGCTCCCTCACCCCACACCCCCCAGACACACCCTCCTCCACACCCCACGTACCCATGGCACTCCACAAACCGATAACCACCACCCCTTCCTTCCCTCCCCCCCCAGTATACAAGAGTAAGTCTGCATTTTAAGCTGTTGTGCAATCACCCCTGTATACACTACACAAACATGTGTAAATCAGGACAAAAATATTTTTAAAATCAAATTAATGAAAGTTGCAGATGTTCACTTTTTGGAATATAATTTGGTATTATTCTGGTTCAGAAATGGCAAAACCCTTTGCTGAAAGGAGTACTTCCAGGTGCAAGGGGAGGGATTCCTGGTGGCAAAGATCAGGGGTTAGGGGGCAGGACTTCTGGTCACAAGATGGCAACCAGGGGGGTGGGGCATCTCTCAAGGGGTGAGGCTACCCATGCATCCCTTGCCAGCATGCCAAAGCTCAGTAAGTGGTCTGCTGCTCAAATAATTGCCCACCCCTGATCTAAGCTATTGGTCTCTATTACTAAATAGGAGTGCATCAATGAAGGCTCCCATGGTTCACACAAGTAGACTCTCTGCCCATATGAGGTCTTGTTGACTTCACTGAGGCTATGTATAGAAAGAGCCTGAATAATCCACAGTGCAGGTCAAGGTATAAAAGACATAGATGTGTGAGTTTCAAAATGGATCTTGGGCTCAGGAAAATGTGCCTACTCCATGCTAAATTTAACCTCCTATTTCATAAACAGTATAGAAATAGACCCTTTTATTGCATTTGTTGTAAACATTTATTCAAGCTGTGCATAATATTTCAATCATTTTCAGATAGCTTCACCCTGCTGTTGGCAACAGTGAATAAAACTTCCTGCTGAGTAGTGGAGAAAGGTACATGAATAAGAATTACTGCCTTTAGTAAACTGATGTGTGTGTTTGCTATCACTGGTAATACTTCATGGTAATGAACAAAAATAGACTCCAAAATGAGAAAAAGAAATAGGGCATATTAAAGAGTATATATTCTTTATTACAGTGATTTGTCATGGATTTACCAGCTACTACTCCATCAACCTGGGAAGGGAGGTAGAGCCATGCCAGCAACAGTGGATGGGGGCATTTTGTCAACCTTTTTCTTCCAAGTCAATAGATCAGTAGCTGGTAAAGCCATGACATATCTTTTGTATTTGCATTACATTTTAATCTTACATAATATTGTAAGCATGCCTTGCTTTTCTGACCACAAATATTTAGGATTTGCTTTTTTCGTGTCTTCCATATTCAGTGAGTCCAGCAGTAGTCACAGGATCCAAACAGAAGTTACATTTGTTGTGCAACTGGCCCCTTGAAAGTGCTCTACAGGCATGCCCTTTCAGAAGGGCATGGCTGCAGAGTGCTTTAAAAGTGCCCAATCACATGACATAAGCTCTCATTACATGAGGGTTCAGGTGAAGACGCTCCAAAGTGGAGCACCTTCATTAACAACTGTCAGCACATGCTGAGAGCAGGCCTTGGTGGGGAGGCTCCAATCCACCTGCTCCAACCTGAAGACAGAGTAGGCAAACCCCAGACCAAGTTCCATCCCCTCCTTTTCCCCACTCCCATTCTGAAGACAGAACTGGAACTGAAGTGGGGCGGGGCTAGAGGAGAAAGGCTACAGATGTGCAGCTGCTCCAAACTGAAGCTTCATTCCCCATTCCCTGAACCCAACAGCAAATGTCTGTTGAATCAGAGGGAACGCCATAATTCATGGAACTTCCTGGGAAGTCCTATGAGTTGCAGCAGGGAGCTGCATATCTGTGAGTGCTCACCGTGTCTCCAAACATCAAGCTGTGGCGCTGGTTCAGAACTCAGCCAGAGGGAGGCTGCCATCTACTGAAACACCGGTACCAAATACAAAATATAGGTTGCTGATTGTTTGCAGAACTGTCTCCAAATTGAACATCATCCAAAGGGCTCTGGACAATGTCAGGCTTCTTTTAATTAACAATTGAGTTTTTTGTTAAAAGTTCTTTCAGGTTATCACACAAAGCTGCTTTTGCTTTGGCGGCCTCAGAAAAAATTCTTGAAAATGTACTAAATCAAGATCCACTTACATTGATAATAATTGTAAAAAAAACAACTAATGGTATTTTACATGTCCAATAAAAGTTATTCACCCAATATGAGTAAAATTTGATAAGGCTTTTGCCAAGACTTGATTCATTGTATATTAATAGATATACATTTTCCAATATTAATTCTTTTTCTCAGAAAGAATCAAGTAGCATTGATTGAGAAAAGCAGCAAGTGTGAAAACAGAAAATGATATATTAACTCCAAATGACATATTAACAACATGCAATATCTGTGATGATTAGTTAAGAATTCTATCTTGTGTCTCATGGAAAATCATGAAAATTATGGTATTAGGCACTATGTGAATGTCTTCTGGACAGTTTGGGCCCCGATATACAGAAGATTTTAGAATGAATGATTTGTACAGTAGTCCAATGGTGTTTGTTTTATTAATTTATATTAAATGAATCTTTACAAGTGAGTCACTTGCAAAAAGAGATTACAGTTCATCTACCCAAACAATATTAATTTTACTAACCTTAAATAGAAAAAAATGGGAAAGCTTCCTAATGCAATGGTAATGGTAATAGTGGGTACATACACATGTCTAAATTGACTTAAAATAAAGTAACTTAACTAAGTCAACTCAAGTTAAGCCATGTCAGAGCATACAAATGTACAGCTCCTTGACATGGTGGCAGCCATCTTGTGGGTCTTCCCCTGCAGTATCCCTTTAACTAATTTGACTCAAGACACTATACCTCAAAGGTGTATTATTTTGTATTGCATTTAAGTCAACTCTGCTCCACATGTGTGTATGCTTTAGGTGTATGTGCATGAGACGCTACATTGCCATAGTGACAGGCTATGTCCCTATAGCTCATTTTTATAATAACACAGCATTGGCAGGCTTGAACTGTAATGCTGATACTACTCCGCAGTAGCAATGAGCTACTAAATGACTGCACAGTAACAACTGCACAGCCCAATGCACATGTAGACATGCCCTCTCACATTTAAGTCTATTTAAAGTTAAGTCAACCTATCAGAATGTTAGCATGTGTATACACACCCAATAATAGTAAAAATATTTAATTTAATATTTTAACAAAAAAATACAAATGCATGTGCAGTACTGAGCAGAAGAGAGCTGCAGAAGAGAACAGAAAAGCACAGTAATTTATCTCTGCATGTTATGATATAAAATAGGAGCCTCACATAGGATGCGTTTTGCAAATGGGGTCTTCGTACTTCAAAGTGATTTCTGTGTGTGATTATCAGTGATCCTTGTTTTCTCTGTTAAAAAAATCACAAAATCTGACAAAAAATCACAAATTCTCTGATAAAACTCCCCAAATCCATTATTAAAATTAAAAGCCCCCTGCAGCACCCCCTAGCCTGGCTGGTGCCCCTCACTTGGCCTCCAACGACTCCCCAGCCTTGCTGGTGCCCCTCACTCACCCCCAAAGCCCTCCCAGCCCTGCTGGTGCTCCTCACTGCCTTCACAACATCCCCCTGCCCTACTCATGCCTCTTGCCCCCAACCACAGCCCCTGCCCCCCGGCACTGCCAGAGGGAGACCAGTCAAGCCCTGAAATGACACTGGGAATAGATCAATGTAGGAATAACCTGTGGTTTTCATGAATCTCTAAGGTTAGGTCTGTCTTCAAGCCTATTCAGTGCCCAGACACTTGCTGGTACCAATTGTGGTGATGCTATGTCTATGAATATCATTAGAAATAGGAAAATAGGAACTTCAGTTGAAGGCTAATAGCCAATAACCCTGTGCCACTAAGGCTGACTTAATTTAAATATGAAATAATCTCTTTCAAGCTGAGCCTTGGGAAGGAGGTCAGGGAAAGGTAGGCTCTGAAGGGGGTTGGGAAGTACAGAGGCCATAATTCTCAAGTTTGCAAAGCTTAAGAGCTCAGAGTAGAAGAGCTTCCCTTTCACAAGGGAGCAGGAGATGGCTTGCAGGGGCAGATGCAGGTTTACTAGGCACACTCCATCATGGCAGCATGAAGTCACACTAACATGGGTTGGGCCATGCTATGTGTGGATCACTGGGGAACAATCCAACACTCTTTATGTAGATAAAAGTAACACCAGGAATTATTATATATTACTAAATAGTTAGCATCTTAAAAGCTAAAATTATTCTTTAAAAAATGGACTTATTTTTGCTATTATTTCTTATTGAATTAAATATTTTATTATATACATTAATTTATGGGGAGTAGTAAATAAAAAGTTCATTGGAAGTCTAGCTCCATTTTGTCTTGGAGTAGAAGTTCCATTTTTTTGTTGTTTACAGAAAAAGTCTTATCACTTTACCTTTGAAATACCTTCAAACATGAAGAGGTGGAAGAAAACTGCTAGGTTTGCTCTTAAAAATGCTGTTCCATCACTACTTGTTTGATGCATTACATAATACCCTTTGATGTAGACTTGATAAACTCCAAATGCTCTTGGAATCATGTAAGCAAAATGTATATAGCATCAAAGCAGAAATCATTCTAACTCATTTTGTGTGTAATAGATTTGCACCATTTAAAAGGAAAGAAGAGAAGAAAAAAGTATTATAGTGTAGTAGATTCTTAGGACAGGATGAAGTCTTTATTTCTGTATACTAATGAGTGAAACAGGATCCATTTGTAGGAAATAAACCCCCTTTATTTAAATACCATATGGGGATGTGGCAAGGCACTGTTTGTGCCTGCCACTTTATGGGCCTGGAGCTAGCAGATGCCAAATGAGGGAAGCTATTTTGAACCTAGAGCTGCCCATATAAACAGGGCTGTTTTGCTGCTGGAGGCCAGGCAACAACTTTGCCTGGCTGGAGGGCTGCTGGTATCATCTGGAGGTAATGGAGGAGCTGTTAGGAGATGGTCAGGAGGCTCCTGGTCCTGGGTACAACCTAAAACTGCATCCTGCCAGGAATGGGTGGCCTGGTGGGGCTTTCAATGGTGAGGGAGCCCCCAGGAAATGCCAGGCCAGTTATCACCCCGGTGAAAGGTGGGTCGGGGTGCCTTAACCCCCTAGTCCCCACAACCAGGTGGGTTACCCCTTTGTAGGGTCTGGAGGGTGGACCCCAGAGAAAGAGAGTGAGGCAATAGATTCATGCCTGTCTGGACTTCCCCTGACTCGTCAATGTTGGAGCCAGGACCTGAAGGGTCAAAGGTCCAGGGCCCCACTGTGAGGAACGCCTAAGAGCTGCGGACCTGGGGTTCCGTCTGGCCTGGAAGTGGGCCAGAGCTAGTGAGCCAAAGGTCCCAGGGGGACCAGACCCAGAAGGGGAAGCAGTTCAGGGAGATATGCTGCCCAGGATGAAAGCGGATTAGGCTGCCAAAATGGAGGGATCATAGAAGGGTTCAGCACCAGGATTATGGGGCCCTAACACTAGGATTATGGGGCTGGTGATTGTGAGGACATCTGGATGCCATCTGCGAGGCATGGGCTGTGGTGTAGGGGAGGAACGGAGCCACAGATAGCGCCCCCTGGCATCGGGGAAAGAAATGGAAAGAAATCAGCCTCCTGCTTGATTAACATCTGTTAAATAATTAACAACAAGGTATGATGGGCAAGAAGGTGGGCAGTTAGCCCAGAAACAGGTGGGTGGGCCACAGTGAGATCAGCCCAGAGCAGGCCCCCTGTTGTAGGGGATAAGGACATTTTCTCAAGAATTTGTGATAAAATTAAATAAATAATATTTTTCTGTTGCTCCATGAAACTCTGTTTGAGAACGTCAATCCTCTTTCTGTAATGGCAGAGTTGTCCAGTGATTATGAATGTCAGAGGACTTTGGGGCTATATTTCCATGTCTGCCACTGACTTGTTCTGTAACCCTGAGTTCAAATCACTTTTGACTACACATATGTAAAATTGGAATAATAAATGCTTACTGACTGTATCTACATGACAGGGATACTGTCAGGCTTAGAGTCTGCAAAGTTATATAACATTTTGGTATGTAGCACCAGTAATGCAACAAACTGGGGGAGGAAGACTGTGGCAGCAACTCTGGGTACTTGTCGCAGGGGCACTGAAGTGCCTGCTCCTATAGAAGGACAGGTGTTGGTTGCTGGGGCAACCACAGGGGTCAGCTGACCAGGAGGGAGCAGGGCCTGGAGTATATAGACAGCCCAGGCTGAAGCCTACCAGGCAGTTCCCCTCTGGCAGCTGAGGAAGAAGGAGCTCTGTGGGAGCAAGCAGAGTAGGAGGCCTGACGGCAGGAGCAGCTTTGGGTTAAGGATACCAGGTGGAGGAAGCCCTGGTAGGGAGTTGAATGAGAGTTATCCAGGTTGCTTAGAGTTTATGTTGTAGTCCAGGGGCTTGAGTTTTCTGTTTGTAGTTTTATACAACCAGAGGACCGGGTGAGGCTGTAAGGGGTTGGAGGAGGCCTCATAGGAGCACCCCAGCAGTGTGGGGTTCCTGGTGCCAGAGAGGGCACAGCAGTCAGGTGCCAGAGAGGGCACAACAGTTTGTATTAAGGGCCAGGTAAGGCCAAGGCTGCCTGAGCTGGATAAGGATCATAGACCTAAGAAGAGGTCTGAGGGGCCAGGTCCAGCCAAGGCCACCTGAGCCCCAATTGTGAGAAGCCCCAAGGAGGGCACACAGGGAGAGAAGCCCAATTGCGAGGTGAAGCCCCAGGGAGGGTGCGCATGGAAGCAAGCTCCAGTGTGGGCAGAGCCCCAGAGGGGGGCGCATAAGGAAGAAGCCCAGTGAGGGTGTGCACCCAGAGGTGAGGAGCCTCAGGGAGGGGAGTACAGGCAAGAAGCCCAGAGATGGCACGACATTTAGGGGGCATTGACCCCAGCCTGGGGGACGCCAGCAAGTGGGCGCCAGCTGCGTGACAAGCCCGGGGGTGCCAGCGAGTGGACGCCGGCTGCGTGACAAGCCTGGGGGGCACCAGTGTGGGCGCGGAAAGGAAAGCTGACCAGATAATGTCCGGAACATCTGTGAGGCCTGAGGCGTGGTACAGGGGAGGTTGGAGCCATGCATAGCCCATAAGGCTGGGGTGCACCAGGTCACTCCATACAGAATAGGGGCCAGGATAAACAGAGCACCGTGTCCAAGGGAACAAAAGGCAGCCTCCATTATAAAATTAGACAACATCAAAGACGTGGCGGGCGAGACAAGGGTGCTTGATCGCCTACTTGGCATGGTAGGGGTGCCAGGAGAGATCACGACCGCTCCTAGGTCCCCCGTGCCGTGACAGTACTGACTTTGAGAGAAGGGGCAAAAATAACTGCCACTGCCAGCTGGCCACACCACCAGTGTTGGTTGCCTGGAGCAATCTCTGCCCCATAAATTGCTGCTGCCGTGTTACACCCATGAATATCTTGCATTTGAAAGCTTGTCTAATTTTATCCCAACTACATAGGTGGTACAATAAAAGATATCACCCTAAGAAATCCTTGCCTTTTGAGTTGTTATAATAGGTCACTCATAATGAAACAGTCAGGACTTTGAATTTTTTCCTATAGGTGGAGCATTCTAGTTTACCACATATAGCTATGACTAGTTGCCAAAAGAATCTTGAAAGACTAAAGTTCCTTGGCTCCAAAAACTAGTTGGAAGCAAGCCTGGCCTGCCATAGCAGACTGAAAGAGAGATCCTATCTTGACCACAAGCTAGAACTACCTGGAAGGAGGAATGCTCATACAGGGCATGCCTATGTGCATGTGCCTATTAACGCACAGCAATAAGATCTGGAGCTTATTGTTGCCAGGCGTGCATCTGCACATGCACCCGGGACCACAGCATGTTGAGCCAGGGCAGAGCAGCCCCAGCTGGCAGGGTGCCCTAGGGGTCAACCTGCTAGCCTGGGACTGCCCGCCCCCCTCCCCTGGCTCAACTTGTTGCAGAGGTGCTGGCTGGGGCATGAGGGTGTTTTAGTGTGGGGCTGGCCAGCAGGCAGCTCACACACTGACGTACCCTTGTGCCCCAGCCAGCTCCTTCAGTGTCTACACATGTACTGCTGCAGTTTTTCACTCTGCAGCAGGATAGTAGATAGTATTTGTAGTTACAAATACTATCCTTCTATGAAGTAAATGAGTTTACTCCAGCCTAATAGGGGTGCACATGTAGATGCAGAGACATTTACTGCATAGCTAACTACTCTACTGTGCAGTAAGTGTTTCATGTAGATTCCCCCACAGATGAGTTTCCTGCTGTTTGTAAACTATCTATGTTATGGTAATGTTAGAGTGATGTTGTAGTTATGATGCTTCAGGAATTATGTGAGAGACAAATATTTTTTGCAGTCACATATTTTATTGGAGCAACTGCACAGCTAAAATAGGTGACCTAATGTCTTGCATTCAATACCTTGTCTAACACAACTATGCAGCTGAACCAATAAAAGATAGCACCCAAAGAAATCCTTGCCTCTTAAATAAATGACCCATGATACTTAGCATTGTCAGTCCATTTGCATAACATGGGTGTTACTTGATGTCTAAAATTATTAATAGTCAACTTTCTTGTGAAACTGAGCAAGTGGAAAGGTAAACGTGTTCAAATTTCTTATAAGAAAATGTTTAAAAATTATATAGCTTCAGAATGGAAGTTGTAGTCCCAATAATTCCTCTCTGATGCTGCAGTCATTTCTGCCTCTATATTACTTGAAGATCAACTGAAATAAAGAAAGGATGCCACTATATTTTATTCCTAGATCACTTCCTATCTGAAACTGTTCAAGGATAGCTTATGTTCCATTTCACAAAATAAATAATAGGTTCTAAAGCAATAATTAATCTGAGGTAATATAATGCAAAGCAATACACTCCAGAGATATTTGCTTAAAATTTTATTGCTCTCAGGCACACTGTTTGAATCTGCTCCTGGGACTGCAGCATGTTGAGTCGGGTTGGAGCAGCCCTGGCTGGCAGGAGGCCCAGGAGGCTGTTCCTCCCTAGCTCCACATTCTGTGGAGGGGCTGGCTGGGATATGAGGGTGCTCCAGTGTGGGGTAGACAGCAGGCAGTCCCTGCACCAATGCACCCTCATCACAGCTTGGGCAGTGTCTACATCTACACTGCTCTAGAGTAAAAAACTCTACAGCAGGATAGTACTTGTATCCTTTTGCCAAGTTAAGTAGTTTACTCCAACCAATAGGAACAAACTTGTAGATGCGCAATGTTTACTGCAAAGCTAATTAGTCTACTCCACAGTAAACCTCTCATGTAGACAAGCTCGAGTAGTGTGCTTTTTTCCTTTTAGCATTAAATGCTCAGTTATGTGTAGTCAAATCAATGTACAGTATTCATTACATAACAAGTTCACTTAACCAGAAGAAACAAGTATTTGCTTTAAAAGGATGACAGAGCAAGCAAGGGTTAAGCTACACAAAACATTTATTACACATCTTCCTCAAACCACTCACTGAAATGCAGCACTTAAAAAAATTGCAAATAAATTACACAGAGGGTTTTACTGACAGCGGTGATTGGTGAGTGAGTCAGTAGATGTCATGGGAATTCACAATACTTCACAAAGAAAAAGATGGAGGTGAGGAGGTTGAAAGTATCTGATGAGGAGCTAGTTGGAAATTTTCCAGTGGAACTTTTTTCCATCAAAAAAAATACCAGCTGTTTGAAAAGAGAATGTTTTGCAGAAATGCCTGCTATTTAGAAAGAAACATTGGAACATCTTGTGTTCTATTTTAAATTGAATTTACATTTCATTTTTAAAAATTTCATATTACATGATATAAAAAAAAAGATTCAATTAGAAAAAAGTTTTGCTAGAAAGAAACATGGTAATCAATCCATTGACATTTTCTTCCACTATTCCCTTTTGCAGCATATTCTCTTTTAGTTTCATCTTGTTTAGGTTTTGTTTACAGTCCATTTTGGAACCAAATACCAAAATCATAAAATTTCCCTACAATTAAAAACATGGTGCCTTCACAGCACTTGTTGAATGCAGTGCCCAGTGAATGAGACCAGGGAAGCACAGCTTCTGTAGATCCTACTGCGGCTAGAGTATTGTACAAGAAATACACAAGTAGTGAGGCTTTGTTTATATTATATCTTTTATTGAATCAAGTATATAGCTGGGAGATAAACCTGAGGGCAAGCAGTTTGTACCTGAAAGGGTATCTACTTCTCTCCCAACTATGTAATTGGCCCAATAAAAGATACAGCTCAGAAAAAACCCTTGCCACTCACACAAATATGATCATTCTACCTCAGTTTTATTTTGACATTTTTAACTCTTGAACTCAGAGCAAAATTTTGATGCAGAGCAAAATTTGGGATGATGACAAATAATTGTGGTAAGCAAATCAAGGAAGCAAAAGAAGTTATTTGTCTGAACCATTAGAAAAAGGTCAAATTGTTTCCCACAACACTAGTGAACTTATGACAAATACTTACTGCCACATTTGTGAGAGATGGATGATTAAACCTGCCAGCCTGCCTGCCATCATCCAGGAGTCTGTTATTCAGATTTAGAATTTTTGCTCTACTTAAGGACTTTACAGATGCCCCCTGAACTCTACGCCATTTTTGTGTGTCTGGCTGGTGAGATTCATAAGGTTAGACTCACAAAGATTACTCAATCAGAACTCTAAATGTGATGAAAAATCCTATTTTTACATATTGAATTCTGAGTATTTAGAGAGGCATTTCTTTCACCAAAGAAAAAGCCTGAATTCATCAAAAGCTACTAAGCCTCAGAATTTACCACAAGAATTTTAATGGCCCAAATCCATTCCCTCTTAACATCTAACTACAGTTCCATTAGCCTGACTTCTATCCTGGGGAAGATCTTAGAAAAGTTTATTAAGGAGGCCATCCTTGAGGGACTGGCCCAGGCTAACATTCTAAGGGACAGCCAGCACGGGTTTGTTGTGGGTAGGTCTTGTTTGACCAATCTCATTTCCTTCTACGACCAGGTGACCTATCACCTGGACGAGGGAGATGAGATTGATGTCATGTATCTTGACTTCAAAAAAGCTTTTGATCTGGTATCCCATGATCACCTCTTGGCCAAACTGGCCAGTTGTGGCCTTGGCTCCACCACGATCCGCTGGCTGGGAAATTGGCTTCGTGGTCGGACCCAGAGGGTTGTAATTGATGGCAGTCACTCATCGAGGTGCCCTGTGACCAGTGGGGTCCCTCAAGGCTCTGTCCTTGGACCCATACTGTTCTACATCTTCATTAATGATGTGGACATTGGAGTCAGGAGTGGACTGGCCAAGTTCGCCGATGACACCAAACTTTGGGGCAAAGCATCCACGCCAGAAGATAGGCGGGTGATCCAGGCTGACCTGGACAGGCTCAGCAAATGGGCGGATGAGAACCTGATGGTGTTTAACACCAAAAAATGCAGGGTTCTCCACCTTGGGAGGAAAAACCTGCAGCATCCTTATAGGCTCGGCAGTGCTACGTTGGATAGCACTACAGAAGAAAGAGACTTGGGGGTCATCATTGACCACAAGATGAACATGAGCCTGCAATGCGATGCTGTGGCTAGTAAAGTGACCAAAATGCTGGCTTGCATCCATAGATGCTTCTCGAGCAAATCCCGGGACGTCATTCTCCCCTTGTACTCGGCCTTGGTGAGGCCGCAGCTGGAGTACTGCGTCCAGTTTTGGGCTCCACAATTCAAAAAGGATGTGGAGAAGCTTGAGAGAGTCCAGAGGAGAGCCACACGCGTGATCAGAGGTCAGGAAAACAGATCTTACGATGACAGGCTGAGAGCCATGGGACTCTTTAGCCTGGAAAAGCGTAGGCTCAGGGGTGATCTGATGGCCACCTATAAGTTTATCAGGGGTGACCACCAGGATCTGGGGGAACGTTTGTTCACCAGAGCGCCCCAAGAGATGACGAGGTCGAATGGTCACAAACTCCTGCAAGGCCGTTTCAGGCTGGACATAAGGAAGAATTTCTTTACTGTCCGAGCCCCCAAGGTCTGGAACAGTGTGCCAGCGGAGGTGGTTCAAGCACCTACATTGAACACCTTCAAGAGTAAATTGGATGCTTATCTTGCTGGGATCCTATGACCCCAACTGACTTCCTGCCCTTTGGGCAGGGGGCTGGACTCGATGATCTCCTGAGGTCCCTTCCAGCCCTGATGTCTATGAAATCTATGAAATCTGTGCAATTACTTTTTATACCTTTTCACTGGGTTCCTCAGCCTAATGGTCATTCTTAGCATTACTGGTAAGTCTTCTAAGCTGACCTGGAAAATGTTATACAGAGAGGCTATCGACCCTTAATATGTTGGTTTGAAATTGAGACTGGTTGTTATAGTTAATCCAGCCACAAGTGTCATTGTACCTATTGTGTAACTTCTATAAAAGCTGGCTGAGAAAGCCAGAGGCTGATAAATGATCCTTCTCCATACCCATAACTAATTTTCAATTTATTGTATTTGCAAACAGCTGTTGTTAACCATCCTAAATCTCTCATACAGCACAAGAGACTTCTACAAGTAATACGGCATAAAATATGTGAGTATTTGTTCACATGGCATACCCATTGTATTTCCTTGTCTCCAACCTGAGGGCGGGCAAAACAGAGGTTCATAGATTTGCTACCGGCCATGAGCTACCACACATTGCTTTATATATATTTCATGTTTCTAGATCTGATCTCCTGGATTTCATCCTGTGACCAAAGCACAGGCTATGTTTGTCACAAAAAGAGGCGTGAGTAAGCAGCAGAGCAGCCTGCAGGTGGCTGCACTCCCAATCAGGCACAATCAGCCCAGCCCTGGTCCAGGAGAGGCTCCTAGGCTGCATCCCTGGGACACACTTGCAGGCACAGGGTTTCAATCAAATAAGATGCCACAGAACCTGAGAACTGTAGGCAGACATACAGTTTCCAGAATTATCAGAAAACCTATCGGCTTCTTTACACGTGTTCTGGGGATCGGGGGAGGGGGGGTTAATTAGAGCGGCTTTCAGGAGCCGCTGTAATTAAATCACCCACAGCATCTCATGTATTCAGCATCCCATGCTTCAAAATGGTAATGGGGAGGTTTTAACTAAAGCTCCTTCAATGAGAGTTAGTTAAAGTGCTCCTACTGCCATTTGGAAGTGAAGGGACGCTGAATACATGGAACACCTAGGCTGCTGGAGCATGCTAATTAGCGTGCTCCAGCAGACTCAATTAATCAAGTCTGCTTCAATGCACTGTAATTACAGCAGGTCAGAGCAGGTGTGCTGCATGTCTACAGGTGCCCTATGTGGCTTTTTAGGATGAAATATTTTGTGTAACTTGAAGAAAGCATAAGAAGCCATCTGATAAGATGATTTCTTTTGTAATGGTATATAAAGTGTAAAACTGATTTTGCTGCTCACTGGATATGTTGACAAGAGATGCATTACTGCGCAGTGGCCTAGTTCATAATGCAGTAAAGCGAGTATCTACATGTATGCACCCTTACTGCCCAGTAAAAATGGACAGCCTGAGGCCAGCCTCAGGGGTGCAGTCTAGGAGCCTCTCCTGGACCAGGGCTGGGCTGCATCTGTGGCAGCCCCTAGCTGCAGGCTATAAAAGCCTGCAGCCATTTTATGCCCTGGGACACAAACCACACGTAGGCTGAGGGTAGTGCATGCCCTGTGTGCCCCCCGGGAAGGCCACAGCCCTGCTGTCCCTGCCTATCTGGAGCTCTGTGCTGCAGTTTGATCCTTCTCAGCCTTGCAGGGCACTGCTGCCTGGCCAGCAGAATGGACGCCACTTGCTGCAGGTTACTGTAGCCACTGCCAGACCTGTCAGCACCTCAGAGCTGCCTGCAGGCTGCATCTGGCAGCAGGACCAACAGCACCTGCCTGCTGCAGACCCCAGCAGCCTGCCTTGCACCTGTAGCTGTTGTGGAGCATAGCCTCTGCTGCATGGCTGCCAGTCTCTTGCCCTGCCCCTCTGCTGGGTGCTGCTGGTAGCTGCCCAGGGCTGGCAACAGAGGGACAGCTGCAATGTGAGGGCCCAGAGAGCTGACATGGTACCCATGGCCTCATCCTCCCTGTCCAGGCATGGCACCGCCCACGTGTGCATGCTCATGCTCTCCACTTGGGGCTCCAACTGGAGCCAGGAGGAAGTTGGTGACCTCATGGCACTGTGGGGTGATGTGGAGGTGCAGAGGCAGTTCAAGTGGGGTGGACGTTCTAACACCCATATTTATGAGGCCTTGCTGGGTGGGATGTGGGAGCATGAGCACTCCAGGTCGGCATGGCAGTGCTGCATCAAGGTCAAGTCCTTGTGGGCACAGTGGGTGGCAATGACCAATCACAATAGTTGGTCTAGTCGTGCCTGCAAGACCATGTCCTTTATGCAGCAGCTCACCCACACTTTGGTGCCCCAGCCAGCGGCTGCCTTGGCAGTTGCATAGCCCCAGATCCTTCCATGAGGGATGGATGGCCATGACACAGCTGGCCATCAGCAATGCCAGCTTCTCCCTGTGGGAGAGAGAGGGGGTCCAGCTGAGTACCTGTGCACCATGAGCTGAAGACACTGGCTGTAGCCGGACACAAGTGCTGCAGAGGATTGTGCTGAGCCACCAGTCTCACCAGCCCCAGACACATGATAAGCCCCACATTGGGAGGAGGGCCAGCCCTGCCCCTGCCTCTGCCTGGCCTGCCCACACTCCCTGGCCCTGCCCCTTCCCCCCCCCCGCCCGCCGGCATGCAGAGAGGCAGAACACAATTTAAAACTTTATTGAGCAGCCCATGCACACACAGCTGGGTGGCCAAGGGCCTCTTACATGCCAAGGAAGGCACCGATGCCAGTAGAAATGTTCTCCTCAGTAGTGGGGACAGGGATGTGTAGTGCTGCCATAGGTAGCCCTCCAGGTGACGGTGGAGGTTGCAGGGCAGCCCAGGTTTCCCATCTGCACTGTCATAGCTGAAGGTCCTAAACCAGAAGTGCAGTTGTGCCTGGGGCACCACAAGAATCACCATCAGCACTGTGTAGTGACTTGGGCACCCCTAAGCCTACACAAATAGATCATCATGCACCACCCGGGGCACATGCAGCAGGGGCATGCGTGGGGTGCAATGGTGGCACAGTGGGGAGTTGGTCCTGGGGTGCCTCCCCAGAGATGCCCCCTTCAGGAAAGGTGAGGGCGTAGCCAGCTTCTCACCCCAGTTGTCTGGGAGCCCCATGTGCCCCAAGTTCAGGTGCTATGGGCTGGACAGCAGTGCAGCAGACTGGTTGGCCTTCAGGGAGAGGATAGGGGAGTGGGGTCTGGAGCCATGGCAGTAGGTGTTGCCAGCAGCCATCATGGGAAGGGGGTGAGGGAGACAGGCTCTTTGTGGCCAGCACCCAGCAGGCCACCAGCCCCAGAGGAGTGCACAGGAATGTGGGGCTCAGCCAGCAGCTGCCTGGGCTCAGGCCTACCTGCCCAACTGACCGTGGTTCCTGGGCACCTGTACATGGCTGAGCCCTGACCTGAGGCCGGGCAGTGCACAGCCTCCAGTGCAGAGACTTTTATTTCTGAAATGTTGCAAATTCTCACAAAAGGCTTCTGGTTCTCGCCTCTTCAAGGCCTGCAGCGGTCATCATCTGGGGGAGAGGTTGCAGGGCCAAGCAAGGATCTAGGCTCAGGGATACCGCCATCCACCACTGGAGCTCTCCAGATTCACCAGCTGTGTCTCAGGTGCATGCAGGACTGGGCTTTCCTCCTCCAGTGGCTGGTAGCAGTGATGGTAGCAGGGGTGGTGGCAGAGGAGAGGGCAGATGATGCCTTAGCCTGGTGGCAGGAGGACCTGGCCCAGAAGGAGAGATGGTGGAAGGAGGACCTGGCCCACCAGGAGATGTGACAGTAGGATGACATTGCCTGGGAGACAGCGTTCTGGGCTGATCCCTGGCCGTGGAACAGGAGTGCCTCCGGATTCTGCAGGCTGAGAATAACATCCTGGGCCAGGCTATACAGACCACAGATGATGACCGCTGGATCCTGGATAACATCTTGGGCCCAGAGGTCATAGTTTCATAGTTTCTAGGGTCAGAAGGGACCTGAGCAGATCATCGAGCCCGACCCCCTGCCTTGGCAGGAAAGAGTACTGGGGTCAAACAACCCCAGCAAGGTGTACATCTAGCCTCCTCTTAAAGACCCCCAGGGTAGAAGCCAGCGCCACTTCTCTTGGAAATTGATTCCAGATCCTAGCCACCCTGACCGTGAAGTAGCACTGCCTGATATCTAGCCTAAATCTACCCTCTGCCAGCTTGTGACCATTATTCCTGGTCACTCCTGGTACTGCATGGGGGAACAGGGACTTCGCCAATGCCTGCTGGTCCCCTTTGACTAGTTTGTAACAGGCCAATAGATCTCCCCTCAGCCTTCTCTTGTGGAGGCTGAATAGGTTCAGGTCCCGTAGCCTCTCCTTGTAGGGTCTGCCCTGCTGCCCCCTGATCATGCGAGTGGCCCTCCTCTGGACCCTCTCCATCTTGTCCACATCCCTCTTGAAGTGCAGGGCCCAGAACTGGACGCAGTACTCCAACTGTGACCTGACCAGTGCTGCATAGAGGGGGAGTATCACCTCCTTGGACCTGCTTGAGATGCATCTGTGGATGCATGACAAGGTGTGGTTGGCCTTCCTTACTGCCTCGCCACACTGCCGGCCCATGTTCATGTTGGCATCAGTGATGACTCCAAGATTCTTTTCTGCCTCTGTACTGACGAGAAGGGAGTTCCCCAGCTTGTAGGTATGGTGCTGGTTCTTCTTCCCCAGGTGCATCACCTTGCACTTATAGGTGTTGCATCCCATCCTATTCTCATCCTATTCTGCCCACCCCTGTAACCTGTCTAGGTCCGATTGCAGCCTATTCCTCTCTTCTAGCGTGCCCACATCTCCCCACAACTTAGTGTCATCAGCAAAGTTGAACAGGGTGCTATTTACCCCCTCATCCAAGTCACTGATGAAGATGTTGAACAGTTCGGGCCCGAGGACAGAGCCCTGCGGAACCCCACTGCCTACATCCCTCCAGGTCGAAAATGACCCATCCACTACCACTCTTTGGGTGCAGCCCTCCAGCTAGTTGGTGACCCATTTGACTGTGTAGGTGTTGACACCGCAGTCCCCAGTTTTTAAATGAGAACGGGGTGAGAGACAGTGTTGAAGGCCTTCCGAAAGCCCAGGAAGACTATGTTCACTGCTACCCCTGCATCTAAGGATTTGGTGACCTGGTCATAGAAGGCCACCAAGTTGGTCTGACAGGACCTGCCTCTAATGAACCCGTGTTGATTGCCCCTAAGCATAATCTCCCCTACTGGCCCTTCATGGACATGTATCAGAATAATTTTCTCAAAAAGCTTGCCCAGGATTGAGGTAAGACTAACTGGCCTATAGTTTTCCAGGTCCTCCTTCCTCCCCTTTTTGAAGATGGGAACTGCATTGGCCCTCTTCCAGTCCTCTGAAAGAGCCACCACGAGTGCTCATAAAGCCATGCCAGGGGTCCCGCAATGACTTCAGCCAATTCCCTCAATACTCTAGGGTGGAGATTGTCCGGACCAGCTGATTTGAATACATCCAGTCCTTCCAGATGTTCCCTAACTAGTTCCTCACTAACCCTTGGCCTTAGTGCGCCTCCCCTGGGGTATAAGGGGGACCGGGGGGGTGACTGTTCCGGTCCCTGCTCAGGAATATAGAGGCAAAGAAATCATTAAATATGTTGGCTTTGTTGCCTGGTGTGACGACCAGATTTCCTAGCATGTCCTGCAGGGGCCCTGCATTACCCGGAACCTTCTTTTTGCCCCCTGTTATTTAAAAAAGGACTTCTTGTCCTTGATCCGGGAAGCTAGTCCCAGTTCCATCTCTGCCTTGGCCTTCTTGACTGCCCCCCTGCATCCCCGAGCAACCGCAGTATAATCCTCCCTGGTGATGGCCCCTCCCTTCCATTGAGTGTGCGCCTCCCTTTTAGCTAGGAGACATTCCCGGATGCTTTTGGTGAGCCATGGGGGCTTTTGCGCCCTCCTGCTCCCTTTGATCTGTGTTGGGATTACCTCCCTTTGGGCTTGGAGGATCGTCTCCTTAAGGAGCGACTACCCTTCTTGGACACCTGGCTCCCCTCCCCTCCCCTCTGGGACCTCAGTGCTTCCCTGGCTATTCTCCTTAGCTCATTGAAGTCCGCCCTCCTGAAATCTAGGGCTGCTGCCTTGCTGCAGGCCTTTGCCAACTTGCGCTGGATGGTGAATTCCAGCAGGTGATGATCACTGTCGCCCAGGTGGTTGAGCACCCGTAGTCCCCTCACCAGGTCATGACCCGTGGCCAGCACTAGGTCCAACAAGGCATCTCCCCTGGTGGGGCTGTGCATCTCCTGAATTAGATGGAGGTCCTGCATTCTGGCTAGGAACCTACGTGAGTGGTCAGACCTGGCTGACTGCTCTTCCCAGCAGATGTCTGGAAAGTTCAGGTCCCCCATGATGGCCATGTCTTTTGACCTAACTACCTCCATGAGCTGACTTAAGAATTCCTGGTCTAGCTCTTCCCCTTGGTTGGGTGGTCTGTAGTAGACCCCCACTGTTCAGTCTCTTTCCCCGTGACTGCCTTGTATTCTAACCCAGAGCACTTCAGAGTGCCCCTCCTTTGATTCTTTGCTAATTGACGAGGATGTGTATTCCTCCTTAATGTAAAGCACCATGCCCCCACCTTTCCTCCCTGTCCTATCCCTCCTGTACAGCCTATGGCCCTTGTTGTTCACTGCCCAATCATGAGTTGGGTCCTACCACATTTCAGTGAGCCCCACTATGTCTGGGTTGGTGTCAGCTAGCAGGAGGGTAAGTTCCTCTTGCTTGTTTCCTATAGTATGAGCGTTTGTGTAGAGGCATTTGAGGCCTCCTGTGGGTGTGTGCACTGGCCCCCTACTTTCAGCATTACCCTGGCCCATCACTTACCTGTGTATATGTTTCGCTTGTCGGCCTAGGCTGGGCTGTACTTGTGGGTGTTGCTTGGTTTGGCAGTCCAGTGCTTCCTCCACCCTCATCTTCCCCTTCCCCTGACGAGCCTAGTTTAAAGTCCACCGGAGGAGATCCGCTAACCTAGAAGAAAACACACACTTACCTTTAGGGTAAACGTGGAGCCCATCCCATCCAAGCATGTCTCTTGCTGTGATGTGCTGGTCATTGTTGAGGAAGCCAAAGCCTGCCTTGAGACACCATTCCTGAAGCCGCCAGCTGGCCTCCGCGGTGCACGTCACATGCCATCTTCCACGTCCGCTCACTGGTAGGACAGAAGAGAAAACCACCTGTGCACCTATCTCCTTTAGCACGCACCCCAGAGTGTGGTAGTCTGCCATCAGGCAATCAGGGCTTCTCCTGGCCACATCATTAGTACCCACATGGATTAGGACCATGGGGTAGTAATCGGTGGGCTGGGTCATCCCCTTCGCATCCTGAATCTTTGCTCCAGGTAGGCAGTAGACCTCGTGTGTCAAGGGGTCCTGGCAACAGATGGGGCTCTCTGTACCTCTCAGGATGGAGTTGCCTATGATGATCACTCGACGCTTTTTCCTCCTGGCCTGCTTAGTTCCTTCAACCTGGTTGGAATGTGGAGAGTGTGGTGCATGCCCACCACTGCCTTGCCTCCAGGACTAGCCCCACAGGCCTCTGGCAGTTGGGAGGATGTCTGGGAGGATGTCCTCCATTACCTTCCACCCACAGGGGCCCCTGGCCTGGCCCCCAACCCAGGTCTGCCACCACTCACCAGGGCCCAGGCCTACCACTCGACCCGGCTAGAAGCAGACACAGAGATGAAGCTGGAGCTGCTTGGAGCAGCACCAGGACTTGAGATCAGCTCTGGTGGGTCTGGACTCTGCCAGCCAGAGGGGAGCCACCCGCCCTGGAGGAGCACCAGCTACCATCAACCCTGGCTGAGCCCCTGCCCACCGCAGTCGCTGTGGCATACAGACCCACAGCAGAATGGTCCAAGGCTGGGATGTTGGCTGCCTGCTGCTGGACTCTAGCCCCTAGGCACTCCCACCCCATGGCCTCCCACTCCAGAACACAGAACCACAGACCCTGTACATAGTTTTCAAACCAGGAAGAGGGATTTTTCTTGTTGGTAGGTAGGGAGGATGGTGGAGGGGCTCTGTTGGTTGAGAAGAGGAGAAGGGGTCTCTGTGTGTTGAGTGGGTGAAGGGGAAGGATGGGGGTGAACTCTGAGGGAAATAAAGATGTGTTCTTTGGATTTGTGCTTGGCATGAGAGTGGTGCCTGGGCTGGGCAGGAAGTAAAGGGTCTGTGAACATGAGGGCAGGCAAGCTAGAGGGGAGGAGTGCTCTAGAAGGTGGTCCACCAGAGCCTCCAACACCTGGTGCCCTGGCCCCTGCTGGTGGGTGTGTGGCTCTCATGGGGCCTCAGCTGGGGGGACCCACCACTGCTGCTGCAGCTGGTGCTGCCCAACTGCACACCTCTAGGACAGCCTTTCCAGCAGTGGCCTCACCCATGCCAAACAGGTGGCCCACATACTGGAGGCTGGAAGGTGTGGCCAGCATGAGCAGTACCAGGGCCAGGTAGGGGTGGCTGCATGTTGGTGTCCTTGTGATCCAGGTGGGGCCAGAGCTGGTGGAGCAGGTCCCCAAAGGTGGCCTAGGTCAGCCAAAAGGTGTCCAGCTACTGCTTGTCACCCCAGGCCTGCTGCACAAGGTACTGCCACCAATGCTGGCTGGTGCAGCGGGCCCAGACATGGTGGGGCTGGAGGTCCAGGAGGGCAATGGTGATCCCAGTGGTGGCCTCAGGGAACTCCTTATCTGTGTTCCTGGCAGCAGTAGTGCATGACAGTGGTGGGGGTCCTGGGCACGCTGGGGGCAGGCAGGTGGTAACTTCATGTAGGGGAGCCGGGTGGGGCAAGCTGGACATGAGCCAGATAACAGTCAGTGCAGCAGGCCAGAAGGATCTGAGACCCTGTTCGTCACTGCCAGGACCGGGGGCTAGGGCAGCCAGAGTGCAGGGAGGCACAGTGGGCACTAACACAACTGCTGTGTGCTGCTGCTGCACATGCCGCACTGGATCTCTGAGCACAGGAACTGGATGCCCAGAGAACACAGAGCTGGGCTGGATGTTAAAGATGGCTACCAGGTGCTAGCAGCTGAGGCTGGCTTCAAAAATGGCTGCTAGGTGCTGGAAGCTGGGGCCAGAGCCTGGAGCTCCCTCCAGTGGCCACAGGGGCACATTGCAGGGCTGAAGGGACCTGGCAGAAAATTTTCTGCATGTGTAGACACCTAGCCAATATTGCTTACTGCACAGTAAAGCTCAGCTCACATAAATGTAGGTGCACTGACCGTGGCTTTATTTATTTATTTGTTCCTTATTTACTTATTTATTTATTATTCCTTATTTATTTTTTATTTCTTCCTTACATGCTGCTGTCCCAGCAACTCTTCTTATTAGATTCCTTTGTAAAAAATCAGCATGCATCAATCCTGAAGCCCACTGATGCATTTAAGGCTTCATATAATTATTAAATGTGACTGAAGTTTTAGAAATTTTGAAATTTTCCAGAACACACAACTCATCAAAACACCCTTCTTGATTTAAAGAAGTAAAAGGTCTTGTTGAAGCAAATTAATTAAGTTTCTTAGAGAAATGTAAAAAATGCATAGAGAAAGTGAGACAAAATTATTTGGGTAAATCTGATATCTTTTATTAGACCAACTCAAATAGTTGGAAACATTCTTCTTTGCAAGCTTTGAGTATAGATACCCTTTGTCAGGTTGAGGAAGCACCTGCAGTTGGTCTTTGCTCTTCTTGGATGGAATGAATAGTAAAGAAGCCAGAGGCTGGCATGCATGCAAGAAAGCCTGTCAGTGAAGATATAAACTGAGGAGTCAGTGAGTGAGAGAGAGGTTGGGGTGGGGAAGGGAAATTAATGTAGCTGGTAAATAGCGGAGAGGTACCTGGAGTGTCAGACATTAGAGAGGTTATAATGTGTCATAAATCCAATGTCTATACTTAGTCCATTATTTTTTGTATCCAGGAGGTTGATGAAATGAAATTCATAGGTTTGTCTGTGAAAGGTGTATTGTAAACAGAGAAAGTGATTCACTTTGTGGATTCACTTAGTGCCCCGGAGTTAGCGAAAGTATGTCAAATTTTTAAAGAATGGAAAGCTTGGAACATTTATGGACATATGGACTTTGGATCCAGTACTGATGCAGAAAAAGATCAAGAACTCAGAGTTCAGTTCAAAAGCAGCCAGTGCTTAATGACTGCTTCACTGTAGATGATGAAGTGATATGTATGGGTTGTTTTAGTGGAATGTAGGCCAGCTTTGAGCAAGGTAGACTTCAGATTGTTGTTGCATGTGTCATCACTCTGTCTTTAGTTTGCTGTTAGGCATCCCAAAATAATCTCTCCCTCAGAATTTTCACAATTATTTTCAAAGTATTTTCAAATGTTACCGTTTAAATCCTAAAAGATAATGTCAACTTGCAAGTCTTACTGCTTTGATGCAACTGTGCTGAATCCATCATGCACACTGGTTTGCCAAGTCAGGTCAGAGTACTGAAGGGAATCAACAAAATACTTCATTTGGCTGTCATCCCTTTGAAACATATTGCGGAAACTAAGTCAGGTGCATCTGGAAGAACAACAGCATAGGAGAATTTGTGGACATATTGTATTTCATGATAGATTTAATGATTGAAGGCTTTGTGACTGAAGTCTTTTATACTTTTCATGGACAAGATTTCTTGTTGCTCAAAGCTTTGAAAAACTGGAAAGGGCTATGTCATTATTTACACTGACACCATTTATGTGTCATTTATGATGATTATAATTTTTCTTCCAGATAACTGAGAGATACTGAATAGCATTGGACAAACAACATATCACTTTTGGACATCACTAGAAACACCACCAATTTATAATGATTCTTCATTTACTTAAAAAAAATCTGTCTGTCAGTTTGTAATGTGCTGCATCCAGTTTGAATAGCATTAATTTGTTTAATAGGAATGCCATATATTAATACTAAAACAAACACCTTTCAGAGCGTATTACAATACAATCACATCTTACGCGGGGCTTACGTTCCGATGACAGTGCGTATAGTTGAAATCATGTATAGTTGAAATCGCTGGGCTTTGGCTTCGGCGCTGAGCAGCTGCTGCCGCCGCAGAGCCTGGACAAGGTGGGCGCGGCACCGCACAGCCCATGCATACAGTCCAACAGCTGCGCCTTCTGCACGCACTCCTTGCCCCTTTCATCTTCCGCTGCCTCATCCTGCCAGGGCAGCCAGCTGAACGTGAGCCCCCCAGCCCCACAGCCATGCCAGCGCATGCAAGCAGTACCACGCAGCACTGCACTACACGCCGTGCCCCGGCCGGCACCCAGTGGCCAGCCCCAGCAGCCGAGCACGTATAGTTGAAATCGATTAAGTTAAATAAGTGTAAGATGTGACTGCTGTATATCACAAGTATCTTTATCAACCAAACTTGTATCTCAACAAAACACAATATCAGCATTTGTTTGACAAGATTTTTTTTCTTTTCCTTAAAAGCATGATGAAAATAAATACTGCAGAGTTTCTCCTCCAATAGCTGCATTAGTTAGACTTCGATGGGAGAGAAAAGTCAGTGCATGAGATTGAAGCGTTTCTGTAGTAGGTGGCGCTGTTTATTACTAGTTCAAGAAGAGGAAGGCACTGCCATGTGAGGGCGCTAGTTTCATTTTAATCAAGTGGATTTTTAAACAATGTAGCTTTTCTATGTTCCTTCAGATACCCTCTAATACAACAGTATTATCATCAATGCTTTGTGTGCAGCTATTTCTAATTATAAAGCAGAAGTAGGAATAAAATAACAAGTTAATTGTAAAAATTGGCATCGCAGCCTCAATGCTTCATTAATCCCATAAAAATTTATAATGGAGATCCGATCCACAGACCTATTGAATCTGTCCATAGATATGGGGCCTTGCCATCCTTTGGTGGCAGAGGCCTTCAGCTACAGGTGCTCTCCCCATACTCTTGCAGAGCCAAGCAGAGATGACAGCTGAGTCCTAATGCCCACTGTCATAGTTTCATAGTTTCTAGGGTCGGAAGGGACCTGAGCAGATCATCTAGTCTGACCCCCTGCCATGGCAGGAAAGAATACTGGGGTCAAATGACCCCAGCAAGATGTTCATCTAACACCCCCAGGGTAGGAGCCTGCACCACTTCTCTTGGAAGCTGGTTCCAGACCCTAGCCGCCCTGAGGTGAAGTAGCGCCTCCTGATATCTAACCTAAACCTACCCTCTGCCAGCTTGTGACCGTTATTCCTGGTCACTCCTGGCGGTGCTCAGGGAAACAGTGACTCTCCCAATGCCTGCTGATCCCCCCTGACTAGTTTATAACAGGCCACAAGATCCCCCCTCAGCCTTCTGTTTTGGAGGCTGAACAGATTCAGGTCCCGCATCCTGTCTTCATAGGGCCAGCCCTGCTGCCCCCTGATCATACGAGTGGCCCTCCTCTGGACCCTCTCCATGCTGTCCACATCCCTCTTGAAGTGTGGCACCCAGAACTGGATGCAATACTCCAGCTGCGGCCTGACCAGTGCCGTATAGATGGGGAGGATCACCTCCTTGGACCTACTCGAGATGCATCTGTGGGTGCATGCCAAGGTGCGGTTGGCCTTCCTTACTGCCTCTCCACACTGCCGGCCCATGTTCATCTTGGAGTCAATGATGACCCCCAGATCCCTTTCCGCCTCCGTGCTGACAAGAGGGGAGTTCCCCAACCTGTAGGTATGGTGCCGGTTGTTCCTCCCGAGGTGCATCACCTTGCACTTGTCTGTGTTGAAACCCATCCTATTCTCGTCTGCCCACCCTTGTAACCTGTCTAGGTCTGATTGTAGCCTGTTGCATCCTTCCAGTGTGCCCACGTCCCCCCACATCTTAGTGTCATCAGCACATTTGAACAGGGTGCTTTTTACCCCCTCATCCAAATCGCTGATGAAGATGTTGAACAGTGCGGGCCTGAGGACCAAGCCCTGCAGAATCCCACTGCCCACGTCCTTCCAGGTTGAGAAGGACCCATCCACTACCACCCTCTGGGTGCAGCCCACCAGCCAGTTGGCGACCCATTTGACTGTGTGGGTGTCCTGGGGGCAATCAGAAGAAAGAGTCCCAAAGCACACCCTGGGGCCTCCTAGGGCAGGGACCATCTACAAAAGAAAAAAAAATACAAGAACACTTACCTGCAGCATGGCCCGCGGCACAGCCAGAGCAAAGATGGGAACCCGTGTGGTTTGTAACCCGTGCCTTTATACAGCTGAGGCCAGCCAGTGATGTCATCAGCAATCACCAGCCGGTGGGAACAAAAAGGACCACCTGCAGAGGCTGGGGAAAGCAGGAGGAGAGAGAGCCAGTGGAGACTCTCTGCACTGGCAACAGCAGGCATATCCAGGAGGAGAGAGAGCCAGCAGAGGCTTTCTACATGAGCTATAGCCGGTGTGCCTGGGAGGAGGGAGAGCCGGTGGAGGCTCTCTGCACCAGCAGAGGCTGGTGTGGGCAGCAAAAGAGAAAGTCCAGCCAGGCAATAGCAGGCTTGGCAGCAGCCCGCAGCACAGGCAGCAGCCGACCAGAGCAGAAAGGACCGGGAGGTGCTAGAAGCGGAACGCCACAGACGATGTTGGGGGAGAGGAACTCCTTAAGTTGCATTTGGCGGTGTGAGGGGAATAACAGCCTAGGAAGAGGAGCCCACCCCTGGCCAGATGATGGGTCATTGCCCAAAGTGTTCCTAGGTACCGGGTCCGGAGTAGTGACTGGCAGGAACGTGGGCAAAGAGATCTTAGAGAGAGTGATGAGGAGGCACCACTGTGTCCTAACTGTAGGGTCAGGGAGGGAACTGAGCAGACCTTGCCCAACTCATAATTTTATTTTGTTCTTCTTTTTTCCCCCTTTTGGAGGGGTTGTGTGACAGGATAGACAACGCTAAGGAACTAAGTCCTCTAGCAAGGAAGTAGTCTCAGTTAAGGGGAAGAGAGTGCAGCACAGAGACATCGGCAGGGCAGCTTCTTTCCATCCTCTTTTTTTTCTTCTTTCTTTCCTTTTTTTCCGTTTTGCTATTGGTCGTTCTGTTTCCAGTTTGAGGTAGCCTAGAGCAGGAAGAGGCCCAGCTTAGGCTAGATAGTGGATCAGTCAGATCACCATAAGAGAAAGTGCTTGGGACACAAGACTCAAGAGAATGTCGGGGTCAAGAGCATAGCTGCACTGGAAGAACAGCTAATTCAAGATCCAGTGACCCACCAAAGGTTGGCATGAGGATGGGGTGTAGGGGAGGTGGGGCCCCACAGATGGGCACATAGCAGATTACTCACTGCTGAGGAGCCCCTGGTGGTTTGCCCCCCCACTGAAATTACATTCAAAGTCATGGCAGGTGAGTCTGGGGGTGGCCACCAAGGTGACAAGTATTTACCTCAGGGTTTACAAGAAACCTTGGTACTTCCATTACCGACTATCCAGGCCAAGGTAGCATGCGAATGGCTGTTCGAGGCCAGACAGTCACACCCAGTCATCCACACACATCTGACTCAGGATGCAGATCATCCTACTCTGCAAATCATCCTACTCTGCAAATCATCCTACTCTGCAGCCAGAAAAGGTTGCTTACCCATCCCCCCATTTATGGGGATCATGCTGGTTATTGGATGCAAACCAATAATAGCATATGGTGAATAAAAATAAGTGCCTTTTGAAAATCATTGAGAGCACTTACACATTCTATACCTACGTCACTCTTCTTAGCCATAAGGTAACATAGCATGCAGCAGTATAACTGAAGAGAGCTCAGTGTGACCTTAATAAAGCAAAAATATAATCGATAACACTTGCTCAGAAATGTATACAGTCATTTAATGAAACATCTTTTAATTGATTTTATCTGGTAGATTTAATTTTAAAAGTAATTTATTTGAAATTAAATGTGTGACATTCAAGAGTGCTGTTAAGAGATGGATTCTGACATCAGCTAGGTTTTCCAAGGTTTGTTATGTGCAAGGGGAAATCCTGTGCCTACTTCTAGAACAGGTATCCTTGCAATTAATGTTGCATGAAGAAACACAGGGCATCACAAAGTAATTCTCCAATTTTATCATTCTTACTTCTCTTTGTTTCCTTGTTTTTCTGCTTGGTCCTTTTACCATGCTCAACTGTACTGAAAACTACAGAAGATTATTACCCCTACATGGAACATTTTTTAGGGGTCCAAATCTCATGTCCGCCTTTTTACATTGCTGAATTGCTACCATGAAGTAGCATTTTCTAGCTCTTTCAGTCTGGAGAAGTGCCACTTTGGAGGTGCCACTTTGACTACATCTGGGAAAACTGGTTAATAGTAAATCCATAAAAATAGTATGCAGTTTCAGGGAAACCAAAACTATTCAATGAATTCAAGTCAAATTGGATCGATACCTTCAGCCACAAAATAAAAAAGAAAAACAATTGCAGAAAAAGTTTAAACTTTTTGCTCCAGTATTTTGTAAACAAAATATTTTAAATTAAAAATTGGAACACTTTTGTTTTGTAATTAACTTACCTTTAAAAAAAAGTAAAACCCAAAACTTCAGTCTTATTCTGAAACTAAAGGGCAATTCAACCCTCCAAACATACAGCAGCCTTATGGAGCCTCATAGTATTAAAAACCAGAGACCATACCTGTAGAGAAATCCCCTACCTTCTGATAGAATTCCAGTTATCTGAATAATAGAACTAAATGTAACCAGATACTTCTCTGTTTTCCTGTCTGTCAATCTCCACAATTACGTTATGATTCTCATATTTCATTAATCCTCCTCTTTAAACTGTGTCCCTCATGTATCTCAGACATCTGTCTCTTGTTCAGAGATGTATCTTATTATATGCCACTTATGATCTTTATTTATGTCCCTTTAATTTAGAAAAGATTTTAATGAGATGACATAAAGCAAAGAAAATTTTTTTCCTGGGGAATATATGCATCAGGAATTACATCTGGCGATTTTCAACAATTTTGTCCAGTTTATGCTAGCAGCAACAGCAAGATGATAGCAGATGACAGCTGTAGAGATGGCTTGCATGAAATAACTTAGTAGGTTAAGACTATCCCCTAGTGAACAGGCACTCATATACCATGGTGATGTAGTATTAAAATCTAAAGCATTAAATGAAGCCAACAATTTTTCCTAAAACCATGGTAACAGCAACAACTGGCAATCTTAGTTAAAGACAAGCCAAGGGCATGAACTACTCTCTCATCCAAGATAACCCTGCAGGTCCCCATTGGTGTTTCGAGGCAGAGAAGTGCCAGGAAAGCTATGTTTCTGCTGCTTGCTCTGTATCTGTTCTGTAGATCAAGATGGCCATAACAATGTAGAGGCATAACAGGAATGTCAACATAGCACATTTTAATGGACACTAAAATCCTTTGCAAAATTGCAAAAGAACAATTTAAGACCTTTTATTTTTAATGTTTTTTTGTTAAAATATGATAAGGAAGCACATCACCTTTTGGTGAACAAAATTCTGTCTTCCGTAGTTTTGATGGGTGTAAGCTGGGATGAATTTTGGCCCATGCTGTTCTATTAATGTATATTTCAAAAGGACAGGACAGGACAGGACAGGACATGGCTTTAGTCTATTGCATTCAGTGCCATTGAGCTTTTTGACTAGCTGTTACTTTGCTTCAATCTTATGCAGGCAAGAAAGCCAGTCAGTGAAAAGGGAAATGGAGATGTCGGGGGGTAAGGGACAGGATGGGGTTGATGGGGAAGAGGGATGTAGCAGTGCAGATAAAAGTGGAGAGGTACCTGGGGAGTCAGACATCTGGCAGGTTGTAGTGTCTATAGTGAGTCCATGAGTTTCTTTACCTACTACCTAAGAGGCTGATGAAGTTAAGTTCATGGGCCTGGCTGTGAAAAATGGTTTGTAAATTTCCTTTCAGGATCAGGCCTGAGAGCCTGGAGACAGAGTGGTTTTTTGCGAGGAATGTGCCTCCACAGGTAGTTGGATATTCTTGTCTTTGATAGATTCTGGTATGCAATTTGTGGGGGTACTGCAGATTGTTGGCAGGTTTTGTGTTCTGAGCTGTAGGAAGTTGGCTTCTGGTAATGAGGTTAGGTTAGTAAGGTTTGGTGCTTGTTTGAATTTACAAACCACTTTTCACAGCTGGGCCTATGAACTTCACTTCATCAGCCTCCTAGGTACAGAAACTCATGGATTCAATATAGACACTGGATTTATGACACACTACAACCTGCTGGATATCTGACACCTTTCCACTTTTACCTGCACTGCTACATCCTCCTTCCCCATCAACCCCATCCTGTCCCTTACCTCCTGACGCTTCCATTTCCATTTTCACTGACTGGCTTTCTTGCCTGCATTGCATGCCAGCCTCTGGTTTCTTTACTATTCCTTCCATCCAGGAACAGCACACAGGCACAGCAACTGCAGGTGCTTCCTCAGCCTGACAAAGGGGTTTTCAACCTGAAAGCTTGCTAAGATATATTTCTGTAACTATTCAGTTCGTCTGCTAAAAATACCAGATTAGACTGACCCAAAGGAAAGAACCTTGACTGCCAATGCTATGACCTTAGACCAACACCCCTAGAAGGATGCCGGGCCCCAGGCACATCTAAGCCCCAGGGCTGGGGATGGCAGAGAGAGTTCTCTGAAAGCTGCTGGAGAAGAAACTCCTGCAGGAAGGTTATACCTGTTGTCATGTAAAGTGGTGGTCTGGTTTGAAGCTGTAGGGGAGGAGGCCTCATTGGGGCACACTACCGGCTTATGTAGAGGACCCAGCACCAGTGAGGGCGCACCTTAACACACACACACACACACACACACACACAGAGTGAGAACGTGCCTTAACACACACGCTGGAGAAGAAGCTCCTTCAGGAGAGGAAAGAAAGACTCCGTGACTGTATGGCAGCTTGAGATGCTGCTGGTGCTACTGTGCTGCTTACTAAGTTATTACCTGTTGTCATTTAAAGTGGTGGACCAGCCTGAGGCTGTAGGGGAGGAAGAGACCTCACTGGGGCACACTACTGTGTCCTGTAGAGGCCCCAGTGCTAGTGAAGATGTGCCTTAACACACGCACAGTGCCACCCATGTCACGAGTTTTGCTTGTCAGCAGCCTGAGGTGCAGTCTCCCAGAAACCCCTTCACCTATCTCCTTGAAAGCTGGCAGGCTCTATGGCCTCAGCAGTGCCTACCATGCCTGCAGTTTTCACCCTGCTGTGCCTTAGCACATACACGTGACATGAGTTTTTCTTGTCAGCAGCTTGAGGTGCAGTTTCCCAGAAATCCCTCCACCTATCTTCTTGAAACTTGGCAGGCTTCATGGCCTCAGAAGGTGCTACCACCCCTGTATGTTTCATCTGAATCAGGCAAGAAATGATAAAGTTGTAGGCAATTTTGTGCTTCCCCCTTATAGACTATGGGCAAAACAGAGTCAAAACACCAAAACAGTTTTGATGAAACAAAACGGAACAGTGGTTTCAAAATTAAATGAAACTCAAAACGAAATGCTGTCCCATCTAAACATCAAAACAGAAGTCAAAACGGAACAGTACTGTTTCACACAGCCCTATTATGCATCCTAAAAAGCTATAGTCCAGTCTAGTTCACATTATTTCATGAGATAATTAAAATATTTCCTATTATGAGCAAAGCACTAGAATTATAATTAAAATAACATCTAACAATCTTAACATATTTGTGAAGTATATGGAAATCATTCTATAAGTAAACTGACTACTAACAATAGCCTTTTTATTAGCAGTTCTGCACATTATGAAGCTGCCAAAATCATATAAGCAAAAACAGATGCAGTACTTCATGCATACGTGGAATTGAGTAGTAGGAATTACTGAAAGCAGAAAATTTGAATATATTTTAATTAAAAGCTTGGATGGTCATAAACTGACATTACATAAAACATCACACTATGGATGAAATATTTTCATTTCATTAAACATGCTAAACAAAGGTATTTTTATTATACCATAGAAGAGTAATTTAAATAATAGCCAAAATATTTCTTAAACAAGCATTATACTTTTAAAATGATTCAGTATAAAATGTCATTAACAGAAACTATACATGGTCTCAAACAGGAACACAGAATCCAAATACTAGGGGAATGTAAATCTGGACCCAGATGTGAATTCTGTAAAATATACTTCTTCTTATAATGGATTGCACTGTAACGTATCTAGACCTGGACAGAACACTACTTTCCCATTTTGTGAAAGTTTGCAAGACTTCAGCAACTACTCTCATTCCAGCTTGGATGAAAATCTTTCAAAGATGTGGGAGAGAGAAAACTGTGAAAGTGAGAAAGAGATTGATAATGAATCCTGGAAGAGCCTATAAGTTATGGCTGAAGACACATGCCTGGAATGTGTAGACCAAAGTTTAAGTGTCTGTTCTACCTAACTAAGGACTTACTCCTCAGTCTTCTGCATCTTATGTGAGTGAGCTAACCCCAAATTCCATTCTTGATGAAGTGTGTTCCCAATGAGACATGTTAGTAACACATCAATTACTTTTCCCCATCTTCCCTCCAAAACCCCCCCTTAACTTTTCCCTTAGAAAACAGTTCTGACTGTGCCAAATGTTAGAGAAAGTCTAATTCGTATTCAAAATCAAACAGTTCATATTAATCATCTCTCTTCACCCTCAGGTGGTACTCCTTCCCTTGAGCCCCTTGATTTGGGGACAAGGGAAAGGTATCATAATAATATAACTGTAGTAGTCATCTGAATTATAAATAGCATTAACACTACAACATTGCTATTATTCATAACGCCATGTTGTGCTTCATCCCCTCTTTTTCTACTGCTTGAAATCCCACTCTGGTATGTGTCTGATGGTAGTTCATAACTACCTTATATCAGAATGATCTTATGTCTATAAACACAGACTGCCCTGTCCATTACATCAGTGTTCCACTGCTGTCTTTAATGCAGTATTCAAGCCAGCCAGCCAAAAAATGAGGCTCAGGCAAGATTCATGGTTATTCTAGTAAACAGAAAGTTCATTGCTTTAGGAAAGACTGTGCAGGCTTCCTGTCACCCCTCTGTACCAAAAAGCAAGACAATCATACTATTTAGACACTGGATCAGAGAAAGATCACCGCTTTATCTAACTAGTTTGCCTAACTGCTTTTTAGGACAGCAAGACCACTACTCCAATGTCCTCCTGCCGTTCTTTGTTCCTCAGGAAGCACCCAGAGGGGGTGATCTCTGAGGGTAGAAATAGATGTTGCCAAATGAAGTGGATCAGTTGTACCTGGATATTTCCAAGCACACCTGGTCCACTTCATTGGGCGTAATACATGTCATCCAATGTCCCACTTGTTGATCTTGTGGGATAACAGGCAACATGTGCTCTGATTCCAAAGGTGCACCTGTGGCAATCTCTGGGGCATATCTTTGGATGTGGTGAAAGCTGGGGTTCTCCACTTCCCGAGATACACCCCCAGCAATCTCTTGGAAGCGGGTAAAGATGGATAGGCACACCCAAAGTTTGAGGGGCCAGATCCTGCATGGGAATTCCCAGAGCATGCAGGACCAAGCCCCTTAAGCTCTGAGAGTGCTTGTTGGGGGTGGTTGGAGGGTGTGGGCAACTCTGGGCTGCCCATGCTCTGCCACAAATAAAGCAAATACACTTCTGCCACAATTAAGTGGCACAAATTATTACTACTTTTTGTCATAACCATAGATTTGGGCATTTGTGGCATGACAAAGCGTATGGATGTCTCTTTGCTTTTGCTTTGTGCACTATAATAATTTTTATGGAGGCACAAAGGTGATAAAAGGCAATGTCTGTTTCATTCCTGAGTTTCATGAAGTGTAGGTATTGCAGCTGTGTCTAGTTGTAGGTCAAGAGAGGGTCCTCCTAGGCTAGAGACAGAAGTTACACACAAACCAATTTAAGTAATCAGGAAAAGGTTTAAACCTGTAACAGAACAGAAGTTCAGTGTACTTGAACTGCTTTAAAAATGGCTTAAACTGGTTTAAGATGAACCTGGATGGATGTAGTACCAGACTTAACAGATTTAGGTCAAACCATTCTATGGAACTTCTGTCCTAGATCCCCTCCCAATTCAAGTTAACTCTCAGTCCTCCAGCATCCCAGGATGCTGTGCAGCACTGGGCTATACTCTGTGCTCCAGCAGAGGAGGGCTGGTCCACCCCCAGCTGTCAGCAGGGGCTTTTCCATCCCCTGAAGCTGAGACCCAGGCCAATTCCATTAGCCCTGCCCCCTCCTTGGCTGGGGGACCAACCTGGCTCCTGACTCAGCCTGGGGGAGTAAACCCCCACTGTGGGCTTATTCCCCCACTCCCTCTGTCACTGGGCAGCTGGGGTCCAGAGCTGGGAGGGCTGTTTTCCCCCCACTCCTTTCTTAGCTGTCCTCTTAGCCGAGGAGAGGGCATGGCCTGGTAATCAGCCTGGCTCTGGTGGGGGCAGTAAAGCCACTACTGTGGCCTCCCCTCTGCCCAGCTCTAGACCCCCAGGTGGGCTATGACCACCCCCCATGCCCACTCCTCAGCCTGCCCAGAGCTGTGGAGGGGGCATGCCTGGGGGACTTGCCCAGCTACTGGCTCTGGCTGTGGGGAAGAGAGGGATAAATGCCCTACTGGATGCTTCTACCTTCCCCCTTCCCCTGTCCTAGGAAGACCCTGGCTGGGGAGCTGGTGCCAGGTAGGAAGCTGAGGAGGGGGCATGGCTGGGGGAATTGCTGGGCTCCTGGCTCCCTGCAGTGGCCAGCAGGCTGGAAGGCATGCTTTGGTGCCCTTCCCCCTACCCCCGCCTACTGACATGGGCCACTGCAGAGGTCTGGCTGCCTTTCTGGTTTGAAAAATGAACATCGGTTCAATCGCTTGTCAGTTCAATCTAGGCAGTTTAGGGAAACCTGCAAAGATTGAATCAATTCAGACTCAGGTGTTTTGACTGTACTTAGCCTTATAGTTCACAACTTCTTTCAGTCTCCAAGGAAAACATCCCAGGCATCACTTAGATCTTTAAGATTATGACATGATATATAGAATGTATTTGCACCATTAATGATGCAAGCAAGGTGCATATTTCAGCCTGCAATGTATTTTTCAGATACCGCTGATCATCTGAAGTTGGCAGCCTAAGACAGGTAGCTTATTGTAGTTTCTAGAATGCAAATTGACTCGCTGGCAACTAGAGGAGGGGAAGGTAGGAATTCTATTGCATAGAGATACAAATGTAACAGTATTTCTGCTTTTAATTTATTTAACAGTGAAGTAGATAGAAGTTAACTGAGGTTATATAATTTCCTTATCCTCCTGGAGGCACCATATGTGCACTATTATCAGGGTGCAAAAATGCAAATTGCTGATAGGACACCTGAAAAGTATAGAGCACATGAAAGACAAGAATAGGCACAGTCCACTTGAAAGTGATAGGGAGATGTGCAAACAATATGCAGCCCAGCTCCATGGCTGATGGTCTGACTTTACCAGCTCCCTGACTAATGGCAACATAGGCCAAATTCTATTTTAACTCATACAACTAATTTCAAGTTGACATAACTTATTTTTCTCTCAACCCTCCAGTAACGATGGTTTTTTTCCTTTGCTGAGATAAGAGTTACTGGAACATACTTGTTAATATCAAACACTAAATCAGATTGATGACGTATCATTTTCCCAGCAAATTCTTTCTTAGAACACACAGTATTCTGGAAACAAATGTGATTGTTGCAGAGATAACACTGAAAATAGGGAGTTACTGATAACCGAATAACATGCTCCTAGAAGACAGCATGTTCCATTATCCATGCTGAGAACAGACTGACAAAACACTGTATAAGAACTGTACTGACCTGAAACAAGCCAACAATTTCATGAATCCCACAGCTAGAACAAATTGTAAGAAATATGCTCTGGTGTCTCTCTGGTCCTCTTAGAATTAAGTATAGTATGTTAAAAAAATACAGTAGGATAACAGTCCAAGTATTTCCATCCACCAGTTTTAATAACAGGATGCTGTAATCAAGACTCTAGTGACAATTACCCACTTTGAAAGGTATATTTGTCTCCGCAGAAGATGTCATTTCATGCCTGACTCTCATTGCCTTAAGCTTTAACTTGCTTCCCTCTTCTTCCCATTTTTCACTAAGAATGCTACACTGCTTGCTTATTATCTTTATGTGATAGTAAGGTGTAGGGTGCACAGTTAGGTAAGTCTTCCCTCTCTCCCCCCAACCCTGTTTTAGTTCAGGAGCCAATATGGACCAGAAGGGCAATGGGCACTCCTAGGTGGCACGCCCTATGAAAGGGGCTCACAGGCCATGTTTGGCCTATAGACTACACTTTGGAAACCCCGGATTTAGACAGTGCTTGACCTTTGATCCTTGACCCTCTTCTTAAATGCACCTGCTTAAGAGATACATTTTCCTTTTTTACGTATTGCAGGTTGTCTGTTAAAAATGGCCTTGATCTGATGAGAAAGCAAGAAAAAGCAATAATCTATTATCCAAGAATAGTTTTAGCATGGCAAGCAGAAAAATAGGGATGAGCATGTCTGCTGAAGATGCTGTTGTGTGGGGTTTCAGATTGAGTTTTGGATTTTTCTGGTCTATAACTCACTCTCAGATATTAGTTGTAGGATTATGAGAAGCAAAGTAAATACATCAAGAACACTGAATCACAAAATCGTAGGGCTGAAATGGATCTCCAGGATCATGTGGTCCAACCTACCACAGGAATGCTACTCCTAAATTATCCCTATCAATACTTATCAAACCTCTTATTGAACACTGTTAGGGTAACACTATGTAGATTTTCAGGGAGCATTGAATCTGCAGCTAAATAAAGGCATGACCTGTGGCCTAGCAGAGCTGCTAACCACAAGGCAGAGTGATATCTAAGACAGCCATTTGCTTATGCTAAGTAACCATCTTAACTGTATCAACCATTTTCTGAGGAAAAAGCAGCAAGTAAGTCTGTGTGAGTCTGTGTGCTGTGGATGAAGTGATGTTTTAGGAATGTGGAAGGAATAGGCTGCAATCAGACCTAGACAGGTTACAGGGGTGGGTGGATGAGAACAGGATGGGTTTTAACACTGACAAGTGCAAGGTGCTGCACCTGGGGAGGAAGAACCAGCACCATACCTACAGGCTGAGGAACTTCCTTCTCATCAGTGCAGAAGCAGAAAAGGATCTTGGAGTCATCATTGATGTCAAGATGAACATGGGCCAGCAGTGTGGGGATGCAGTCAGGAAGGCCAACCACACCTTGTCATGCATCCAAAGATGCATCTCCAGCAGGTCCAAGGAGGTGATACTCCCCCTCTATGCAGCACTGGTCAGGCCGCAGTTGGAGTACTGCGTCCAGTTCTGGGCGCCGCAATTCAAGAGGGATGTGGACAAGATGGAGAGGGTCCAGAGGAGGGCCACCCGCATGATCGGGGGCAGCAGGGCAGGCCCTACGAGGAGAGGCTATGGGACCTGAATCTGTTCAGCCTCCACAAGAGAGGGCTGAGGGGGGATTTAGTGGCCTGCTATGAACTAGTCAGAGGGGACCAGCAGGCATTGGAGGAGTCCCTGTTCCCCCGAGCACTACCAGCAGTGACTGGAAATAACCGTCACAAGCTGACAGAGGGTAGATTCAGACTAGACATCAGGAGGCGCTACTTCACCGTCAGGGCAGCTAGGATCTGGGACCCACTTCCAAATGAAGTGGTGCTGGCTCCTACCCTGGGGGTCTTTAGGAGGAGGCTAGATGAACATCTTGCTGGGGTTGTTTGACCCCAGTACTTTTTCCTGCCATGGCAGAGGGTCGGACTTGATGATCTGCTCAGGTCCCTTCCGACACTACCAACTATGAAACTATGATTTGTAGAACAAAACAAGTTTATTAAGTGGTCCTCTGATACCCTCAGCAATTTTCAAGTGGTCCTCCCCACAAAAAAAGTTTGAGAACCACTCCTCTAGAGAAATGTGAAGTGTCTCCTTTTCACTGCCTCCTGTCCCTTCCTCTCTGCATGGTGGTGCTGCTGCATGGGGCCATGCTCTCATGCGAGTGCTCCCCAGTCCCTGCAACAATAAACTGTGTACTGTAGCTGTAACTGTAGTTGCTTCTCTTTCCTCAAATGCAGTGGGACCCTGAAAATCCTACTCAGGGACTATGCCTCACCCCCAAGGCCCTGGTAAGAGAGAGTCTAATAGTCTTTCCTGCCAGGGGAAGTTAACTGGACTGACTTCTTCTACAGACAACCAGAGGAGTAGCCGGTCAATTTTCTTTTGGAAACCCAGTAACACCAATAATGGGAGCTGAAGTGGGACTGCCCTCCAGAAGGGAAGATGAAGCCTTGTAGCTATGGGACTGTTTGTCTGCTTGGTTTGAGCTTTGCCATCAGATGGCAAAAGGCTCTGGGCCTTTTGCCATCTGACAATGTTGTGTGGGGCAGCAAGCTGTTCCCCACTACTGAGCCAAGATGTTCCGTATGTTAACAGGGAGGTGAGTCTATTCTAGCCGGGCATTGTAGTCCAGGAAACAGGGCAGCCAGCAGGGGAGCTCAGATTGGAGTTTTCAGACCCCAATCCAAGCTCCCTATTTCCTTCTTTATGTAAGTGTGGTGAGGACCAGCAGTGCAAGGGACAGAAGAGGGAATTTTCTCTTTTAAGAGGTCCCAAAGGAGGCACAGCTACTATGGGTGGAGGACACTGTAATGCTGCAACCACTGCCACTGTGAGCTCTGTCGGTATCTGTGTCCACATGGGCTTTGTCTAAGGGGGTCTCTGACCTCCAAGGCTTCCACCCAGGTCCTGATTTGTCTCTGTAGGGAAAAAGGCCTACATGTCTCCACCTGGGGAGATACAACAGAGCAGATGATAATGCATTGGCCTAATCTCTGTAAAATTGCCTGTATGTCCTTACTCTAAACTACCTACATGTTAATTATCTGACTGAAATGGAACCTATATTTGGCCTATCCTAATTTTGTTTTTGCAAAACTGGGTGCATTTATACGTGCACAGTACCTGCGCAGTAACCGAAAGCACAGTACGGGTACACTTAATGCACAGTAAATATGGTGATTTACACTGAATTGAATGTAAATTAGATACCTGCATTGTGCTGTGCATTACTTCACAGTAATGTACATGTAGACACCTTACTGCACCGTAACACTGTGTGTGTAGAATGATGTGGGACTTACTTTAGTCCCAAGTCAGTCCATACACAGTGTTAATGCATTTTAATGCCTGCAAAGACACCAGCCTATTCCAATTTACTGAGCTGTAATTTACTAAGCAGTAAATTTAAGATGGCATAAATGCACATGTAGACAAGCCCACTGACAACCAACCATTTTGTCAAAACTCCCTTATGTGTTCAACCATCTCTACTCCAACAGCAGCAGAGAAATTCTGTTTAACTTTCCCTGGCTGAAATCTGTAGTGGTACAATTCTCTTGCTTCCCCATTTGGCTTTTAGCTTAAATCTGTAACCCACTCTTTCTCTTTTAGTGGTGGCTTCTGATGAGTGTCTTTTATTTTCCCACTATGCCAATTGAAATGACATGATCCCCAGACCTCAGCACTACCTAAATATTACTGAATTAGTAAAGGGCAAGATGAACCATTAAGCATTAGCTGAACTTCACAAACTGAATCAGTAGCTATTTTATGAAGTTCAGGCATGGGGAAAATTAAGATGAATCATATAATTTATGACCTCTGAGAACTCCAAAGCAACACACAGTCACAGAATAGCAAGCATCTTCTGTAAAACTTTAATCATCATCATTAGGCAAAGCAAGCTAAGCACAGCATAGGGAAGGGCTGAGAAAAATGTTCAGAGATCAGAGGAAGAATGTTTTAAATTCAAAAGCATGTCTAACTTTATCTCAACTACATAGTTGGTCCAATAAAATATCACCCAAAGAAATCCTTGCCTTTTGCATAATTTCTGGACTATCATGGCTACAACATCACTCAGACACCACAAAAGTATCTGCTGATTTTGGAAGACCTGGTTGAGTCATACAGAAACTCATTTTTCCAAGCTAATTATCAAGTAGCATGTTTTATGTTAAAAGAATAGTTCCAATTGACTATCGCTGCATCTGGGATTGCTCAGTCAATCTATAAATCAGACTCCACAGGTTCAAAATCAACACACAGAAAAAGATAACTACACGGTGGGTGCATCTACACATGCCCCTATGACACCGTTGTTACTGTGCTGTCATTTTATACTTACTTTTGGAAGTACTAAATGATAGTGCAGTAAGAGCCTGTAGTAAGCCATGCTGGTGGCATGCAGCTATTTTTAGGGACCCATACCAAGGGAGTGCATTGCTACAGCAGGATAGCTGTGGTGTCACAGTTTGTGCCTGCCTTTGCTACATCACTGTAGCACGTTGCTATGCCCATCTGTACGAGACACTTTACTGTGAAGTAGCATAGTTTACTGTGCATTAAGCATGTGTGTTTACACATGCACATACTTACTGAGCAACAAACTTCACTAATAACAAATAAATTTGCTATCTGCAAATGCAGGTAGCAAATTTACTTGAAATTACTGACTGTGCAGTAGTGCTCATCTAGATGCCTGAGCAGGACCAAATCTGCTCCCAGTCAGCCAGCCACCAGGAGGCAGGAGATTGCCCCCTGCCCCAGGAGCTGCTGTCTGCTGGGGAAGACTATGCCATGGGAGCCTGGGTGGGTATTATGCCCCTCTGAACCAGCAACAGGGAGCTCCAAGCCTTCCTGTTCTGAGATCATGATTGGGAAGTGGAGACTGGGAGATCCTTACCTCCCAGCACCAGCTCCACTTTTGCAGACCTTTTGGTGGGAGATAAGGATCTCCCAGTGCCAGCCCCATGACTGCAGAGCCAGAACTAGGAGCTCCCTGCTGGTGGAGGCTGGGAAGCCTTTGGCCAACTCATCTTTGTGATTGCAGAGCTGGGTGGGGAACAAGCTTGTTCCCACCCAGCTCCATGATCACAAAGCTGAGCAGAGAACAAACTCTCCAGCCTGTTCCCCACAACTGTGGAGCTGAGCAGGGAAGAGGCTCTCCAGCCTCTGCCCTCTGATCATGGAGCAACGGCTGGGAACTGTCCCACTCAGGGGAAGTTCCCAGCCCCATGCCCTGATTGGGCAATCGAGGCACAGCGCTTGGAAAGAGCTGCAGGGATGGAACCTGGCTCTCCCAAGCAGCTCTTTCCTAGTCCCCTGCCCCGATCAGGAAGCTGGGGCTGGCAGCTCCCTACTGACAGGGCAGGCAGCCCTTGGGGTTAGGGAGCAATGTCCTAGTCCAGCCCTGTCTCCTGACTCACTGCTTTCTGCCAGCTCCTGCCATTAGCAGCAAATCTGTTCCCACTTCCCTACTTGTGTAGTTTACTCGTAAGTAAACTGGTTCCAGATTAAATGCATGCATAGATGCATCTAGTTGATGTGAAAAGGTAGTTTAAGTGATTCATTCAGCATTACACAGGAACTTTGAGGCAGAGATAAAAGTAAAGATCTTCAGAGCAGTGTTCACTGCCTTAATCATGAGATAATCTTTCCTCTTGCAGTGTCCTGTCTCATGTAGATAGAGTTCCTTTTATTATATATCCAAATCCAACCTGTTCACAGAAATGAGGAAGGGGTCTTGTGGAAAAAAAGTAGATTATCATCATGTAACTATAGCCCAAGGGTGCTCAACTCCTGGGCCCGCAGGTTGGATCTGGCCCACAGGGCTCCCCAAGGGGCCAGACATTTTGTGGCAGGGGAGTGGTAGCAAGGTTAATAGCCTCTTCCCTGCTGCCAAATTTCTGAACCATGGGCAGCCCCAGTGGCTGGATAACATAGCCCTGCACAGCAGGTCATACCAGCACAGGGGCAGATCTAGACACACCTGGTAGGGCCTGCACGTGGCTGGGCTGACATGCTGAACTGCACTCATGGACCTAACCCACATGCTGAGCCCATGTGGGATCTGGGTCACAGACACTAACCCCATCCCACTCACTTTGCTTATGGGGCCAGAAGGTTGGGTGCCAGTGCTATAGCCTGCATCATAATGCCTGTGCACAAAGGTGGGTAAGTAAGGTTCCACAGACCACCTTAATTCTGTCATGTAATATTTTTTAATGCATTAGCAGCCTTATATCATTCCTTTGACAGAGCAAATTAGATACAGCTACATTGTTTTTAAGTATTTCTGAAGTGTGGTATACTCTATTGGCTTTTCTCTACAAGCATCTGTGTGTATCATGGCCTTGGCTCACTTTCCTCACCTAGCCAGTCCCAGTTTCTTCTCTTCATGTATTTTAATCCAATCAAGTTTCCTTGCCCAGCAAGTCCTGCCCTGAACTTGTTGTGTATCATGGCCCAATCCCAGTCTCCTTAAGCAGCTATTTTCAGTTCCTTATTCCAATCTCATTGCCCAGCCAGTCCCAGTTCTCTTTTGTATTCCAGTGATAAAAAATATCTGTCTACTTCTCCATTCACTTTCCTCAATCCCATCCATTCAGTCCCAGTTTCCTTGATGGACAGATCCAGTTTCCTCCTTACATCCCCAATCTCAATTCCATTTTCTAGTTTCAGACTTCCTTTTCCTTCCTCCTTATCATTATCTTGTGGCATAAGCTCCCTCCAGAGGTGGTGCAGTCACCCACCCTGGAAATCTTCAAGAGGAGACTTGACAGTCACCTTACTGGGGACAACGGTGACCCCAGTTGTCTTTCCTGCTTGCTGCAGGGGGGTGGACTCAATGATCTTCTGAGGTCCCTTCCAGCCTTACAATCTATGAATCTACTCCCTCTGTGCATAAACCCAAGTTCTGGTTCTTGTCCCCTTTTGTTTCAAAACATCTAACCTCATCCATGTTTCCTAAGCATAAGGTGAGAGGCACAGAAGAAACTATAGAGGCAGATTCCCTGTTCTCTGTTCCATCATTAGACCCAATCCCAGCACAGCTTCTGGCAACCCAAAACTGCAATTATAAGGAAACAGCCCAAAAATGAAGTATGTTGATTACAGACTGAATCTTAGGTGAGTTATGAGGAGGGTCCATAATGACCATAACTTACAGTTGGGCAGTTTTTCACAGAGATGGCAAAAGGTACATACTTAACTAAAAGGCTACTTCTTTCCTATTTCAAGTCCCTGCTCCAAAACAGGGACTTAAAAGTTTAAATTGAGCAAAAAAGTATATATTTTTCACTAGCCTCCTCTTCAGAAATGGAAGAATCATTTGGCTGAAATGATCCATAAAGAATTAGGTTGAGGCAAGCACCCAACATGGATAATTTCTACTCAAATTATGACAGTTTGCCACAATTAATAGGCAACTAAAAGCAAGATGTTATAATGAGAAGACCTGGACAACCTTAAAAATAAGCCTTGAAATGGGCAGAGTTTTGGGTCTAACATTGAAATGTTGCAATTTTTCATTGTGAAATGACAGGCCATTTTGAAATTTGCCTAAATTTGATTTTTCAAAGTAAAATAAAATGTAAAAATGAAACAATTTTTTTTGCGGGGGAAGTGGGTTCATTTTTGGCACCTATACATATGCTGGATGTCTGCTTCAATGCCTGATAATTAATTGCCAGCCTCATCATTGCATGTATTCAGTGACCCCATGCTTCAAAATGGCAGTAAGGGCACTTTAACTAAAGTTTGTAGAACAAGCTTTAGTTAAAGTGTCCTGCCACCATTTTGAAGTGCAGGATGATGAATACATGTAATGCTGTAGGTACTCAGGTAGGCTCTGGAGCAGTGAGAGACACGCGGGTGAAGCCCGCTGCGCCCCCACTCCTCCGAAGCCCCCCAGGCACCCCCTCAGCAGCCACCGAGCCCCCTGCCGACCCCCAGCACAGCCGGAGGTAAGCGGGCTCGTGGTGGGAAGGGGTTAACTCCTCGCTTGCTGGGAGGAGGTCGCTGCCTGGTGCCGGGCCTGGTCAAGCCCCCGCCCAGGCCCCTACTTGGCCCAGCCCCCCAGGGAGCCCCGCGACCGGAGCCGCACGAACAGGCTGCGTAAACAGGCGCTTGAGTTAGCATGGAGTTCGTGCAGGGGAGGGCGTGGGAGGGCACGAGACCCTGCCTGCGACCCCCTCAGAGTAGTCAGCCCCAGCCGTAGCCAGCCTACCAGAGGCATGACACGGATGGGCACGCGCCGCACCCCGAGGGTCCCCTCGGGCTCTGCGGCCCCTCCACTGGGCACCTCAGAGACGGCCACCCAGACGGAGCCCATGGTTCCAGGCTCCACGCAGACGGAGCCCCTGGCTCTTGGCTGCTGGGGCTGCCTGTCCCTTTTTCAGGCTCTGGGGCCCAGGAGCATGGCCCCCTCCCCTTGCGGGGTCTGCTCCCTACTGGGGTCTCAGGAGCGCCAGCTGGAGGAGCTCCAGGCCACAGTCCAGAGACTGCGTGCCATCAGGGACTGTGAGCAGGAGATAGACTCCTACTGCCAGGCCCTTCTCCCCCGGGAGCCGCAGGGGAGAGCTCCGTCTCCCTCCGTGACTAAGGAGGACTCTGGGACCTCCCGCTCTGCCCAGTCAGGGGCATGGACCAAGGTGGTCAAGGGCCCCAAGGCCCGCCACACCAAGGCCACTGCCCCACCGGAGCTTAGCAACAGGTTCGCACCTCTTGCAGCCCCAGCAGAGTCCACGCAGTTGCCGGCTCCTGCAGGCAACCCAGGCTCAACCGCAGCTACTGGCCCCGCTCTCCCCAAGACAAAGCGTAAGGTGTTTGTTGTGAGAGACTCCATCCTGCGGGGCACTGAGGGGGCAATCTGCCGCCCCGACCCCTTAGCCCGGGAAGTCTGCTGCTTCCCGGGGGCCCGCATCCGAGACATTGTGGAGAGGATCCCACAGCTCCTCCGGCCCACAGACCACTACCCCATGCTCCTTATTCATGTGGGCACCATTGACATGGCTCGGAGCACCCCCAGCCAGGTCATGAGCCGCTACAGGGAGTTGGGAGCGGGGCTTAGGGGTCTGGGAGCTCAGGTGGTGTTTTCCTCGATCCTCCCAGTCTCGGGCTATGGGCTGAGGAGGGAGAGAAGGATCCACGCAGTGAACCAAAGACTGCGGCGCTGGTGTTATCAGGAAGGCTTTGGCTTCCATGACCACAGCCTGCTCTTTGGAGAGAGAGGCAGCGAGCTGCTGGGAAGAGATGGCCTCCACCTCTCTCCCCTGGGGAGGAGGCTCTTCTCAGCCAGGCTGGCTGACCTGCTCCACCGGGCTTTAAACTAAGTCCGCTGGGGGATGGGGGGACTACTGCCCCTGCTGGCCCGCTGAACGGCCCTTGCAAAGCCAGTGGACCAAGGCACTTAAGGGGGCACTTAAGGGAGCTCACCCCTGCCCCAGCCCTGGCACAATCTGTGGGCAAGGCAAGAGCCCCCAAGGGCACACTTGCCTGCCTGTACACTAATGCCAGGAGCCTGGGCAACAAGCAGGACGAGCTCGTCCTCCTGCTCAGTGCAAAGAAATATGATGTCATTGGGATAACGGAGACCTGGTGGGACTCCACCCATGACTGGACCAAGGGGATAGAGGGCTATACCCTGTACAGGAGGGATTGTGTTGACAAAAGGGGCGGGGGTGTAGCTCTCTATGTGAAGGAAAGCTACATTCCCTGCAAGCTGATGTTGGTGACCGGCATGGACAGCTAGAGACCCTCTGGGTAAAAATTCGTGGGGAATTCGGCACAGGGGACACAACGGTGGGAGTCTACTACAGACCTCCCACTCAAAGTCCCGAGCTTGACCAGGAGTTTCCCCGGGAACTGACTGAGGCCGCTTGCTCCAGGACCTTGGTTGTCATGGGTGACTTCAATTACCCGGACATCTCGTGGGAAGATCACTCAGCTAAATCTGAGCGGGCGCAAAGCTTTCTCTCGTGCGTGGATGACCTCTACCTGACCCAAGAGGTCTATGGGCCAACGAGAGGCAAAGCACTGCTTGACCTGGTACTGGCTACGGGGGATGACCTAATCGTCGACCTAGTGATTGATGGGAAGTTGGGTGACAGCGACCACGAGCTGATCACCTTCACCATCCGCCGTAAAGCTGGCAAGTCAGTCAGCAACACAGAAGTCCTTGACTTCAGAAAAGCCGACTTTGACAAGCTCAAGAGGCTAGTCGGTCAGGCCCTCAGGGACCATGACCCCAGGGAGATGGGAGTTCAAGAAGAGTGGTTGCTTCTCAAGGAAGCGATCCTCAGTGCACAAGCTAAATCTATTCCAACACGGAGGAAAGGCAGCAAGAAGGCACAGCAGCCCCCCTGGCTCTCCAGAGACCTAGCGGACCTACTGTGGCTAAAAAGGAAAGCCTACAAAGGATGGAGGACGGGATTCACCTCCAAGGAGGATTACTCCGCGCTGGTCCGGTGCTGCAGGGAGCAAACCAGGAAAGCCAAGGCTGCAACTGAACTCCAACTAGCTTCAGGCATCAAGGACAACAAAAAGTCCTTTTTCAGGTATGTGGGGAGCCAGAGGAAAAGCAAGGGCAATGTTGGACCCCTGCTAAACCAGATGGGGCAACTGACAACTGACGCCCAGGAAAAAGCCAACCTATTAAATAGGTACTTTGCGTCAGTCTTTCATCAGTCACACGGGATGCCCATGCCTGCTATGGGACAGGGAAATCTGGGTGAGGGGGATCCCCTACCCTCCATCAATGCTGACCTCGTGAAGGAACACCTTGAGAAGCTGGATACCTTCAAGTCAGCTGGCCCTGACAACCTGCACCCGAGGGTACTCAAGGAGCTGGCGAGCGTCATAGCCCAGCCCCTGGCACGGGTCTTTGAAAACTCCTGGCGCTCTGGTGTAGTGCCCAAAGACTGGAAGAAAGCCAGTGTGGTGCCGATCTTCAAGAATGGGAGGAGAGAGGATCCGGCCAACTACAGGCCCATTAGCCTGACTTCTATCCTGGGGAAGATCTTAGAAAAGTTTATTAAGGAGGCCATCCTTGAGGGACTGGCCCAGGCTAACATTCTAAGGGACAGCCAGCACGGGTTTGTTGCGGGTAGGTCTTGTTTGACCAATCTCATTTCCTTCTATGACCAGGTGACCTATCACCTGGACAAGGGAGAAGAGATTGATGTCATATATCTTGACTTCAAAAAAGCTTTTGATCTGGTATCCCATGATCACCTCTTGGCCAAACTGCCCAGTTGTGGCCTTGGCTCCACCATGATCCGCTGGCTGGGAAATTGGCTTTGTGGTTGGACCCAAAGGGTTGTGATTGATGGCAGTCAATCATCATGGTGCCCTGTAACCAGTGGGGTCCCTCAAGGATCTGTCCTGGGACCCATACTGTTCAACATCTTCATTAATGATGTGGACATTGGAGTCAGGAGTGGACTGGCCAAGTTCGCCGATGACACCAAACTTTGGGGCAAAGCATCCACGCCACAAGATAGGCGGGTGATTCAGGCTGACCTGGATAAGCTCAGCAAATGGGCAGACGAGAACCTGATGGTGTTTAACACCGAAAAATGCAAGGTTCTCCACCTTGGGAGGAAAAACCTGCAGCACCCTTATAGGCTCGGCAGTGCTACGTTGGTTAGCACTACAGAAGAAAAAGACTTGGGGGTCATCATTGACCACAAGATGAACATGAGCCTGCAATGCGATGCTGCGGCTAGTAAAGCGACCAAAATGCTGGCGTGCATCCATAGATGCTTCTCGAGCAAATCCCGGGACATCATTCTCCCCTTGTACTCGGCCTTGGTGAGGCCGCAGCTGGAGTACTGCGTCCAGTTTTGGGCTCCACAATTCAAAAAGGATGTGGAGAAGCTTGAGAGAGTCCAGAGGAGAGCCACGCGCATGATCAGAGGTCAGGAAAACAGATCTTATGATGACAGGCTGAGAGCCACGGGACTCTTTAGCCTGGAAAAGCGTAGGCTCAGGGGTGATCTGATGGCCACCTATAAGTTTATCAGGGGTGACCACCAGGATCTGGGGGAACATCTGTTCACCAGAGCGCCCCAAGGGATGACGAGGTCGAACGGTCACAAACTCCTGCAAGACTGTTTCAGGCTGGACATAAGGAAGAATTTCTTTACTGTCCGAGCCCCCAAGGTCTGGAACAGTCTGCCAGTGGAGGTGGTTCAAGCACCTACACTGAACACCTTCAAGAGTAAATTGGATGCTTATCTTGCTGGGATCCTATGACCCCAACTGACTTCCTGCCCTTTGGGCAGGGGGCTGGACTCGATCTCCCGAGGTCCCTTCCAGCCCTAATGTCTATGAAATCTATGAAAATGTCTATGAAATCTTTAATTAGAGTGGCTCTTGGAGCTGCTCTAATTAAAGGCCCCCATCCCAGAGCACCTGTATACCATGGCACCCCGTTACCACTCATGACCTTACATAGGTCTTTTACTTCCTAAGCTCTTGGCCTGAAACATGGGCTGGCCCTCTTTGTCCTTTCTCTGATACCTGCTAGTATTGAGTTTTTCCTGGCTACAAAACTGCGAGTTACATGTGCCCGGAGGAGTCACACATAGGCCTGTGTACCTACCCACCTTCAGTGCAGCCTACTGCACATGCTCAGCGCATCTGTACTACACCTGGAGAAGATTTGTAAATCAAGCATAAAGACAAAAAGGCATTTCTATGGCTTCTTAAAAGTTTTTATTAGCTGGGTAGCTGCCATTTGGGCATGTGAACTAGGATTCTGCCCTTTATGTCGAGTTGTGATCCAAGCAGGCCAGGAACATGTGAGGAAGGCCATATTTCTAAGCAGCACTGTTAGCTACAGAAGTATAGACATACCTTGAGCACCTAACACAAGGCTCTGAAGACACAAGCCAGGTATTTAAAAGAGCTTTAGTGAATCTGGCCCTTAGTAATTTTTTAGCTATCTGAAAAGATCTGTAATAGACCAAGTACTATGTCTGACTACAGCAACTTTTTAAAAGTAAAATATTATTAACAATATAACAATACTTGCAAATATACCTACAAATATCACTGTAGTAACTAATGGTATTGAAATATTTAAGTGAAAATCCAGGCCTTTTTAAGAGCTAAATATTTTAGTTCATATCCACTTCATCAGAAAGAAAGAACATTCCTGCCACTAGTGTTAGATCCCGGAAACAGCTTTAAAATGGATAATTTTAGCACTTTGAATTACAATCACTCTTAAGCTTGACACATACAGCAGAATATCTGCTATCACCAGAGTACTTTTTCACAAAAACCAGATAGCATTCCTCCAATATGGGGCTGTTATCTACTTGCCTTAACGAAGGGCACTAGTGCAACTGAAGACTTCAAGATTAGCATAGGAAGTCTGATATGATAGCTGATCGATTCTTTTCACTAGCCATATGCTTCCTGTGTAGGCACTTGTTAAATAAGCCTTGAAATAAAATTCTATATCTAATAAAAATAATAAATCTTAACAGTTACTCTGTCACTGCCATTGCTATTGTAATTTTTCTTTAGGCATTTGACTATCTTCATTATAATTAGGGCCTGGTTTAAATTGCGGGCCCAGTTCACTAATATCATGGCCTGATCATGGCAGGAGCTGCCATTTTTGCACTGAGATGGTGCACCCCCCAACGATTGGCCAAGGTTTAATTGCAGCAGCAGAGGCCTTGCTCCCAAGGCCTCTGATCACTGCTGAAAAGCCCCCCTGCCCCACTGGAAGAGACAGGAAGAGCACTAGCAGCCATTTGCCCCACATTGTTTCTGACAGGCAGGGAGGAAATTCCATTTTCAAAAATGTTGCTCTGCTCTGCTGGTCTCCTGTGAGTCTGATGCTAAGCTCAGCATTAGCCAGTCAGAACAGAGGGTTCTTGGAGGGTGCTGTTTTACGCTGTCCTACTCTGAGATGTTCTTGGCTTGTCTTGATTTCTTCTTATTGTAGGTAGCATGATTGGAGCAGGGAAGTAGGCAGTAGGCAGGCGATGATGTAGCTGCTTGAATAATCATGTCAAAAGACTTTTGCTTCCCTGACTGCCTGCTGTTATATCCATGTGTGAGCTTGTTAGAAATGCGCAGCTTGCATCTTGCACCTGATAAGAAAGAAATACTGCCCAAGGCTCCTTCCTCCCCAGCTTCTCCCTAGTCTTTCTTATGCTGATTGCAGTTTCTTCCCCGGTCCTGCCTTAGCCTTTCTCATGCTGATACAGAAGCTGGAATTCAATTGACTGTAGCCTTGAAGTGTAAACTTTTGGTGAACTGTTGTGGTCTTTGAGCATGCTTAATTAGCTGATGCATATTTACCTCTCCACCCTGCGTACTTAAGTAGCTAATTATACTATACATGCGATGTATGTAGTGATGTAACTATATGTATGCTTGTAGGAAACGGAAGTAGCTGTAAGAGTTCTGGTGTCTGCACACGTGCTCAGGAGAGAGAAGATAAATTCCACTTGCAAATAGCAATGCGGGGTCAGAGTAATTTGAGTACCTGACTCTGCTCTGACCTTTGTTTGCAAACAAATACAACCTTTTATGCCGGAGGCTGAGTGTGTGTCTGTGATTTTTGCGGGCCTCCAAAGAAACGAACCACTTTTGTGCAACAAGCTGGCTTCCCATGCTCAGTCTCTCCACACGGTTAGGCTGCAGTTGCTTCTATCCATTAAAGCCAAGCGGCTTTTTCCTGGGCTTGGAAGCTGCTAGTTGGCTTAGGCAGAAAACCCTGGTCCTGGGGAGGGGCGGTCTGTTTGCTCCTCTGCATATGTTCTCTCCCCCTGCCTCCCCTCTCATTTTCCCACCAGGAGGATCAAACAGCCCCTCCCCTACCTGGTGCCAGGGCCATCTGCCAAGGCAGCTACCATGTGCCCCCAACCCTTCGCGCCCCAGTTTTCCCATCTGCAGGAGCAAATAGCCCCTCCTCTACTCATCCCCAAGCTTTCTCCCCGCCGTCGTGTTTGCAAACCCTTCTCCTCTCCCTTGGGCTGCTAGGGTTTTGCTGCTGGCTGGAAAATGTTTTCCCTAGCCTGCAGGAGCCATCTTTCAACAAAATGCCATGACATGGCTGCTTGATGGGGAACTCCCTAGCAAACAGCCATATCATGCATGGCATTTAGTTGCAAATTGCATTTTTTGTGAAAAATCACTTAATTTTGTGATTTTCACTAAAAATGTGAAATCTCAATTTAAGCCAGTCCCTAATTATAATCAGGTGGACAAGTAATATAAAAATTTTTTAGACACTTGTAAATCAGGATCCTTCTTTCTCTCTGATAAATTTGCTAGAATTTTACACTGTGATCTTACATCTAGAACCACAAACAAATCATTTCCTCATACCGAGGTCCCTTGAAATCAAGCACAAAATTAGAGTGAAGTGAACCTCTTCTTTTTTGACAGCTTATTCACCAAAATGTACATTAAAGAAGACCAAAACTTTCTAAGAATCCATAGCAACTTCATTAAATTGTTTCAGCCCAAAGTAGCCTGCAGAAAAATAGAAGTAAAAAAGTTTTTGATGTTTTGAAAGTAACTATTTCATTAGAAAAAAAATAAAATGATATTTTATTATTACTATTTTTTCACCCTAGCAAGTAAACCACTAAATCAATTATTCACATAGCCCTAATAAGAAAGTGGTTGAAACAATCCCTTTGCAGAATCAGGACTTTAATAAGAATCTCTATGGCCGCATCCACATGAGTGGACGTTTGTCTCCCAGGGGATGAGAAGCAGTGGCACACCTTGTCCCTGGGGAATGCCTGCGCCATGCATGCTGTAGCATGTGGCAGGTTACCCCAGGTGGGGCAGGGGAGGCTGGGGCCAAGAACTGTGCTGACCCCAGCAGCCTTACCTAGGGTCCTGGGGCCCAGGGAAGCTGCAGCCATGGCACACTCCAACTGCCAGCAAGCTTCAGTTTTGGGTGGTGCATGCTGCCGCCACATGTGCTGCCCCCCTTTTATCTGCATGGATATTCCAGGGCCAAAAGACACCCCCCTGCACTACAAGGTAGCAGTGCAGAGAACGCCTGAATGCACAGTGTGTGGCACTGCAGATGGGTCTGCCACATACTGCACAGCCACACTCATCTAGATGCAACTTAAGTCTAGGGACAGGCATTCAAAAAGCCTGAGCTTGAATTGATTCAATCTTTGCAGGTTAGTTTATCCTGACCAGGCTGAATCAGTTTGTAACTGCACAGACATGCCAGGAATGCAGGCACATGCCTGCAGTGGCTCAGGCTAGAAGCCACGGGGCACTAGAGCAGCTCTCCCTTCCATTGTGCTGAGCTGAGGGGGCATGGCCAGACGCTGGCAGGATGCTCTAAATAGGGAGGGGTTTCCTCCCCACTTCTAACCAGCCCAGCAGGGAATTGATAACCCAGTGTTTATCACCCCTAACTCAGTGTTTATCAGCCCATTAAGAAAACAACAGGGTGACATTACTAGGTACCTGTTGATTCTCCCTTTGTCCCATCTGCCACAGCATAGGACTGTAGTCAGCATGTAGTCTGCTAGCTACTGCTGAGAGGTGTCGGTGTGAGGCAGAGGGGACGGGGGAAATCCCTGCTTAGCAGGAAGTGGGGAGAGGAGGGGGAAGCCAGGCAGATGCCTGCAGTCTTGAATTCCAGCCAGGGACCAGAGTGGAGAGGCCAGCCCTGCTGTGAAGCAGAGAGCCTTGCCCAGCCCAGAGAGCATGCAGGGATGCTGAGGGAGTCTGGTTTAACTTAAACCAGCAAGGTATCTGAGACAGACATTGCATAAAGCGCTTTGACCCAAATTAGTTAAAACCGATTTATCTCAAGCTGGTTTCAGCCATTTTCAAACTGATTTATGTGCACTGAATGTCTGTTCTGTTACAGGTTTCAATCAGTTTCTGATCACTTAAACTAGTTTGTGTGTAATGTCTGTTTCTAGCATAAGTGTAAACAGAATTCTCATTGCAGGTGGTTCCAATCATCCCAAGTTTCAATATAGATCAAAATATGAAAGGCAGTCATTTATACACATCGCTCTTCCAACCTGCTCCCCCTCTGCCAGTAGGTGGCCAATAAGAGCGCACAGCCTGGTGGGCTTATTCCTAGAATGACTTGTAATTAACTTGAATGAGCCACAATCATCCCCAAGATGTATGGGGTTTCCCTTTGGCTGTGTGAAGTAGTTTTGGGGATATCACCTCTTACTAGATGTATGGGGGTAAAAGTGCTATCACTTTTTTTTTTTTGGCAAACATCACAGGTACTTCAAGCAGGACAATGGCCTCTTACATCTACAGGATCCTGGAACCAAAGACTTTCTGTGCCAGGAGAAATATGCTTTTGTTTATAACCTAGAGGGCCATAATTAAAGTAGAAGAGAGATGAGCACTAAAACTTAGTTATTTACATAACTTTAAAATGTGAGCTATTAAAACAATGCTAAAAGTTTCTGAGCTACATCTCTTGTACTGCTTCACTGTATTTTAGATATGAATCTGTGGTCGCAGGAGGAGACCAGCAACTTCATGGCACTGTAGGGTGAAGCAGAGGTGCTATGTGGCCACCAGACCCATGCCATCCAGGCCTGCAGGCTGCTCCAGTCTCCTGCCAGGACTGCCAGCACCCAGGTGCAGCTGCAGGCAGCTCCAGGCCATTGGGACGAGCTCCAGCTGCATGCAGCCACCCCTGGCAGCCTGCCCAGAGGTTGCAGGTGCTGTGAGGCATTGCCTCACAATGCAGCTGCCAGTCCCACACATGCCCCTGCACTGTGTACTACTGGCAGCTGCCCGGGTCTGGCAACACGGGGACAGCCTCGCAGAGGCCAAGAGAGCTGGCAAAGGAGCCCTGCTGGCTTAAAATCACCAATGCCAGTGCCCACCCTCCAAGGCCCCAACTGGTCACAGGAGGAGACCAGCAACTTCATGGCACTGTAGGGTGAAGCAGAGGTGAAGTGCCAGTTCACGAGTGGTGGGCACTCCAACACCCATGTGTATGAGGGGCTGTCAGGTCAGATGTGGGAGCATGGGTGTCACAGGGCGGGGACCCAGGAGCAGCCATGATCTCTCATAGTGCCCCTACCATGCCAAGTGGGTGTCCATGCACCCTCGTTCTCGCCCACCACATCTTTGATGATAAAGTATTAAGGGAGGCTGCCTTTTGTCCCCTTGGACACGGTATCCCAATGTATCCCAGTTTGTGTCCTGTCTTAGCAGACTCCATGAATTAAAGCCTCAAGGGCTATGCGTAGCTTCTACCACCCCTAACACCACGCCCCAAGCCTCTCAGATGTACCGGACATTGTCTTGTCAAAATCCCTTGCTGCGCCCTCATGGTGCCCCGTTGCTTGCCTTACTATCACCTGTGCCCTCAAGGAGGCCTTCTGGGCTCATCTCAGTTGCCCGCCCTGGGACCTTTCTCTACGCTCCCTGCAAACGCTTTCTGGCCTTTCTCGCGGCCGTGCCCCAACACCAGGGCTCTCTCTCTTGGTCCTGCCTGCGCTGGGGCCCTGCCTCACAATCAGGGCTCAGGTGGCTGTAGCCATGCCTGGCCCCCCGAATCCCCTCCCTGGGGCTTCTATTCCTGCGTGCGCCCTCCCTGGGGCTTAACGCAAGCACCCTCTGGGCTTCTCGTCAGTGCCCACTCTGGTGCTCCTCACAATTGGGGCTCAGGTGGCCGTAGCTGTGTCTGGCCCCCCAATGCACAGTGCCCCTTCTCAGGGCTGGGATCAGTGCACCCCCTCCTCGGGTCTACAACCCCCACTGAGGCTCAGGTGGCCATAGCCGTGCCTGGCCCCCAGACCCACCTTCTCGGGTCACTTGCTCGCACTGGGGCTCCTCGCCTGTGCGCTCGCCCGCACGGGGGCTTTTCCCGCATGACACTGCCCCACTGGGGCCAGGGTCGATACACCCCAAAACGCGGCGCCCTCTCCAGTGCCAGGAACTCCCACACTACTGGGGAGCTCCTATGAGGCTTCCTCCAACCCCTACAGTTTCACCCGGTCTCCGGTGTAACAAGAAAGCAAAACCATAAGCCAATTGGCTACAACTCAAACTAAGCCTCCTGGCAAAATGTAAACCTCTATGCCGCCTCGCTTATCATCAATCAGCTCCCTACCAGGGCTTTCTCCTCCCAGTATCCTCAAACCGAGGCTATTCAGGCCATCAAGCTGCTTACTCCAGCAGAGCTCCTTCTCCCATGGATGTTAGTGGGGAACTGCCTGCTTGGCCTCAGCCAAGGCTGTTTATATAGGCCAGGCCCTGCCCCCTTCCGGTCAGCTGACCGAACTGCGGTTGCCCTGGCAACCAGCACCTGTACCTTTCTTAAGAGCAGGCACTTCAGTGCCCTGCGACAATGGGCATTCCCAGTGAGCATGGCAGTGCTGTATAAAGGTCAAGGCCTTGTGGGCCCAGTGGGTTGCCATCACCAACCACAGTCATCAGTCATGCCCTTTATTCAGCAATTGACAGAGATCTTTGTGCCCCAGGACCAAGGCCACACCCATGCTGTATACAGCAGCACAGGAGGCCTGCCCAAGCCCCCGGCCCAGGCCTAGCACCCACAATAATGTATCCCAAGGAGATGGACCCTCAGGATACCAGCAGCCCATCCTGTAACCTCCACCAGCAGCTCGAGGAACCCAGGCCAGTGCCTGCCTGAACAGATCCACAGCCTCAGTCACGAGCAGTGCCAGCTCCTCCTAGTGCCTGTCCCAACAGATCCATAGCCTCAGTCATGAGGTGCAGCCAGCCATGTCACTGCCAGCAGTGCCAGCTCCTCCCCAGAGTGGGGGTGGGGGCATGGGCAGCTCCTCTTTCCAGTTGTCTGGGAGTCCCCTGACTCCAGGTACCATGGACTTGGTGGCAGCACAGAAGATAGGCTGGCCTGCAGGAGGAGAAGCATGGGGCAGTGAGGTCTGCAGCTGTCCTGCCCCTGGAATGGAGTGGGGGAGGCTGGCTGCCTGTGGCCAGCACCCAGTGGCCCACCTGCCCCAGGGGAGTAAGCAGGGATGGGGGGTTCAGCTGACAGCTGCCTTGGCCCAGGCCTGCCCAGCCAACTTGCTATGGCCCCTAGGCACCCATGCATGCCCAAACCCTGATCTGAGGCCATGTAGTTCATGGCCCCTGGTATGGCGTATCTTATCTAAGAAATGTTGCAAACTCACACAAACAGGTTCTTTTCTCATAGCTGTAGGCCTTGCAGCTGTACCCAGGGAAGAGGCCACAGTCAGCAGGTGGGATGCGGGCTCAGGGTCACTGCCACCCACAGCCAGGGACCTACAGGTGCATCGATTCCACCAGAGGAAGACCCAGGATCACATTGTCTTCCTAGACTGGCTGGTGACAGCATCAAAGGACCATCTGGCGGGCACAAGGGCCTTGCAGGTGGAGGATGTAGCCCATGAGGAGGCATGGGACTGGTGCAACAAGGCATAGAACTAATTGACTGGGAGTTCTGGGTGAAGCTCCTGGCCCTGGAGCGCAAATGGGTGGAGGCTCTTGGGGAGTAGACCAGGCAGGGGAGGGCAGTGCACTGCATGGATGACAGGCTGTCCTGGGCAGGGCAATAAAGGCCACAGAGGATGATCACCGGGTGCTGGACGCTGTCCTGACCCTGGCAGTCACCTGCATGCCGCCCACTACCTAGCCCCCAACTTAAGCCCCACCTGCACCCTGGAGGCTGCTTGCCATACAGCAGCAGGCCCCACGGGCCTGGGTGGAGGTCCAGTATCGCCTCCACCAGCCAGGAGCCCCTGCCCTGGCTCCCGCCCCATGTCTCCCACCACCTAGTTCCCTTACCTGAAGAGATGGCCCACATAGTGGAAGCTGATGAGCATGGCCTGCTTGAGTAGGGTGAAAGCCAGCTGGGTATCTGCAGGGAAGGGCAACCACATGGTGACGTCTTGCTACTCCAAGTGTGGCCAGACCTGCTCCAGGAGGTCCCAGAAGGTGGCTCGGCTCATCTGGAATGCCTCCAGCCACTGTTCATCATCCCAGGTCTGCTGGATGACGTGCAACCACCAGTCCTGGCTGGCCTGGCAGGCCCAGAGACAGCAGGGTTGGAGGCCCAGGAGGATGAGGGCAGCACTGGCGGTAGCATCCAGCAACATGTTGTTGGCATCCCTGCCAGTGTCCAGCCAGCTGGACAGGGTCCAGGCTGAAGTCACATAGTGGCAGCAGCCCTGGAGTGGCACACTGCAGCAGGGCAGGTGGTTGCTGCACATGAAGGAGCGGGAGTTCCCAGACAGCTGTGGGCCAGCTGGCAGTCAGTCAGTATGGTGGGCCAGGAGAGGCAATACAGTGACCAGCAGAAGCCCAGGGGAAGGGGCTGGAACGTAAGAAGGCAGAGGCAGTGAGGAGAGAGTTGCCACATGCTACCCCTGTGCTGTGCATGCTGCTCTGGGCCAGGGAAGTGGCTGGCTGGGAGCACAGCGTATGGCTGGCTTTTCAAGATGGCTGCTAGCTGCTGGCAGCTACAGGTGAAGCCTTGAGTTCCCCCTGGTGGTGGAAGAAGCCCATTGCAAGGCTGCAGAAAGTGGCACTAGTTTCTTGCTAAGATCAGCAAATCTGCTCCCTAGTCCCTGCATAGGTACATGTCTGCCCAGGAGTGTTTACCTGCAAGTAATTTATTCACAAGTAAACTGATCTTAGTTCAAACACATATGTAGATGCACCCAGGAAAACCTACATTTGTCTCTCCTTGTATGGAGGAGAACTTTTAGATTTGTTTTTTGATCCTCAGAAACCAGTTCAAGAATTTTCTTTGTGTACCATATTTTAATTGAGCTTTCCTTTGTTCTTGCCCAAATTAAATCTTCATATTTTCCCAAGCAGGAAGCAGCTGTAACCACCTGAATCCTGAGATCCTGTTCCTGCCATTGTTTCAAGGTAATTTGCATCGTCATAGATCCTTACAGGAGGTGAGAGGCTCCATATTGCCCAGAGGAGTTTTCCATCTATGGACTCCTCTGTGAAACCCTAAAAAATATGAACTTTCATTTCTACCCAGGAGAACTTTTACAATCTTTTCTCCAATGCCTGATGAAGGGTGTTTGTGCCCGAAAGCTTGCAATTAAAGGAATTTTTTTCCAAAAATCTTGTTGGTCTAATAAAAAATTTCATCTCTACTATGAATCCTGATTGCCTTGATGAATATTCATTCATTATTTCATTTCTGGTCAAAACTGTATAGACTTTTTTAGCACTGCCAGTCTTTCCTGGGGGTTTTCCTTTGGCTGTGTGAAGTAGTTTTGGGGATATCACCTCTTAAAAGACTTCAACAGGTACAGCTCAAAAGGTCATAATCTGTACTAGTCCCCCCCACAAATGTTAAGTCCAGGCTTTTTAAGAACCATCAAATTTAAGAGAGCCATAGACACACAAGTGAAACACTCTCCCTATTAAAGCAACTCTGGGAAAGGGTGACATTAAAAAAAAGATTTATGGAAATGAGAACAGGCAAGGCATGAATTTAAATGTATCAAAATGAATTCATAAGGATAAGGACAAAGGGGATTATGAATATGATGACATAGTAATCAAACTCTTAATGCAATTTCTCAAGAATGAAAACCATCTAAAAATTTCCCCCATATAACAGGCCCCATGAGAAAAAGCAAATCCATTCCTTCTGGTGAGACATTTGAGGAAGAATTCCACCAGGTAAAGTCCTCCATGTTACTTACTTCTGTGACACTTATTATTTACATAAGGATGGCCATAATGCAATGCAGAGAGGTTACTAGAATTTAGTAGTTATAATTTTCCTTCTCTCCTTGAGGCCAATAGACTTAAATTTATGATACTAAAGAAACCTAGATTTACAGAATAGTTTACTTACAAATAGAAATATAGTACCAATATCATTCTGAAAACTTTCAAACCTTTCTAAAAGTTTTTCTGGAAAATATTTGACATATATAAATCCTTATGAGTTAGCACTGGTTGGATATCTTTTTTTGGTGGAAATACTTGGCTTTTTGTCAAAAATTTTGCTTTTCTTTGTTTCTATAGTCAGTTTCTGACCAAAAAAAAAAAAAAAGCTTTGAGGAGATCAAACACTATCTGCAAAAATAAAATGTTCTCACTTCCACATACCACTTTGTAATATCATGCATTTATAAACCTGTGAATCAGATTTAGGTACAGATGCATGTCTCTCCATGGAATCCATCTGTGCTGTTTGGCTATGTATAAAGTAAGATTATTTTCCCCATATGAAACTCTCTTCATTTCATTGTCACAATCTCTTGCTATTCAACTGTGATTGCATTCACTCTTGGTCCTCTTCTCTTTATTTTTGAACTTTTTTATTCCTATCTGCCCTTTTCCTACCCTAATTTATCAGTCTCCTTAAAATGCAGACCAGATTTTTTACACTGATTTGAAAGTTAGACAAAATGCATTTATCTGTCATTAAAAACAAAGCATTAGACCCGATGAGTGCATCTACATGTGCAACTAGTTTGATGCAATAAACTCCAGCACAGTTTGTCCTAGTCAGCTGCGTCTGGGTGCAGTATTTACACGTGTGCTTGGGGCCTCAGCTCATTGAACTGGGGCAGAGCAGCTCCAGGCTGGCAGGGGACCTAAGGGATCAGCCCCAGGCTCTGAATAGCAACAACAGGCAGCAGAGGGGCTGACTGGAACACAAGGATACCCAGATGCTTTAGTGACCTCCTGCCCCAGCCAGCCAGTCTACACATGTGATTGATCACATTAAGTACTCCACCGTAAGATAGTACTGTAGGAGACTATCTTACAGCAGAGTTAATCTATTGTACCCTAATACCAGCACATGCATAGACTGCGACACTTTACTGTGGACCTAATGGGCCTTTGTACATGCCACAAAATTGGCCTTTAAAGTGGCTTAAATGCCCGTTTGTACCACTTTAATGGCATTGCTGTTTGCACGTTCAGCGGCATATTCTGCTTTAATGGTGTTGCTGCTTGCATGCTAGGCAAAAAGTTCAGCATTTCCTGAGCTGCGAGGTACAGCCTCCTTGAGGAGCATGAAAAGTTTCTGAGCAGGTTTTTGTGAATACCATGGCACCCCGTTACTTCAGCCACTCTTGTGCCTTCACTCCTGAAGTAACTATTGCTGCTTCCCTCCCTGCTGATTTCTTTTGCTGCAAGTGCTTCATTGTCCATCAGCGTCCAATTGCTGCCAGCAAAGGGAACCAGTGGCACTCAGCAGCAATGGCTATAGAAGGGGGTGTGCAAGATGGCAGAGAGGGCAGCTGTAGCAGGGTGGGGGGGCATGGCAGTGCCTGATCTTATTAAATCATGACAGATTTGGGAAATGCTGCTGTGCAGGATCCCGGGATCAAGGGGTTGCATCCCTCTTTGCACTCTGCCAAGCCAGGACTGTAAAACAAATCTCAGATTAGCCTTAAATCTGCAACCAGCAGTGACAGTGCAGCAGGCAATAAAATGCAGGGTTTTTTGGTGTTTTCAAAGATTTAACAGCATCCATATTTCAATGCCAATGAGCTGAGTGGGAACAAAAAACTTCAAAATATGGAAATGAAACCTTCAGTAGACTAATGCTCTAGTTTTCACCCTCACAAGTGAGAGCTACACATGAGCATTCTTGCAGCACAGAAGGCCAGTGTCATGCAGGAGGTCACCTTCTGTAAAATGCCGAGCCCTTTATTATCATGCCAATATGTGGAACCTAGAGGTATTCAGCACCTTTCAAAGAAGGCACCCAGTACCTGTAGAAACCAGGAGCTCAGGTTCACTTTTGAAAATTAAGCCTTCAGTGTTAAGTGTCAGCTATACTATTCAGGGACTGCCAAGAGCAGTCTACTTTGGGCTGATGAATGAAGACAGGAAGACACAAAAAGCTGAAAGTTGATTTAGACTGTGGCAGAATCAAAGATGAGTAGTGTGGAGTTGATCAGGGAGAGTGAATGTTACCTGATTAAACAGGGCTGATTTTGAGCCACAGGAAGCCCAGTAACAGTTGTCAGAGACACCAAATTGGATTGATGTGAAAAAGTTCACATAAGTTAATTGGTCTGTTCTGCTAGTGGAAGGCACTAATCTGGGAAAGGGTATTCTTTGGTTGTCATCCCTGTTCCAGAGATTGCTTATTCTTTATGAATAAAGTAAAAATGATGCTGGGAACAAAAAAATTACCACCTCCCCAGGGCAGTCATTTATCAGTAGGCTACTGAACCACGGTCCTTCTTGCTCACTGTCCTTCTGGTCTAGTCTCACATACCTTTCTACTCTATGGCCTCAGGAGGAGTGAAGGGTTCCCTCCATCCTAATCTTGCCTGGTGGTTAGGACATTTCTGGGAGCTGTGTATTTGAATACTATCAGACTGAAGAGGGCCTAGAACTCTGGTCTCCTACTTTCTATTAGTCATACTGTATAAAGAGTGGGTAATAGTGATAACACCACTAGTTATATTTTTGAGTAAGTAGCTATGACTATGCTTTGTGCTGAACTCTGGGTCACTGTTGTTTGTTAGGCATACTCTGAACACCTGAACAAGAGTGGGGCCCTCAGGGTCTTACACTAAGAGAAGACACTCAGCTTGACTAAGTTGGTAGCACTTCTGAGCATGTCTAGTAACAGAAACTTTAGGCAGCCAAGTATCTTTTCTAGTGAAAATTTAGGAAGTGGCCTCTTGTATTCTCTAGCGGTCACCCAGAGAATTTGAGGATCAGTTTCTTGGACTTAAGTGACCAAATGCTCTAAGTTACTTTCTAGCATATTGAGAGTCTTCTGGATCAGGCCTTTATTCTATACTATGCATATACAAACTAGGATGTGCAGTTTATATCCATCTACAAGCTGCTGAAAAAAGTTGTGATTATTTCTAGATAGGAAGCTCTGTTTGTCAATGACTTTATTACAGGCTAAATACAATAAAATCTGTGGCTAGTTGTCTTCCATGCTCTGAAAGCCTCCAGTGGAATTTCTGAAGTTTATAGGGACTTCTGTGAGCTATAGCACCACAGGTTTAGAGCAGACAAGTTATTAAGAGTCCCCGAGAGAGAACCAGCATTATGGTTATAGGTTAGGGGCTGACCTTCTCAACAGCACAGAGGCAGAAAGAGATCTTGGAGTCATGATTGACTCCAGGATGAATGAGTCGCCAATGCGACAAAGCAATAGGCAGAGACAACCACACCCTGTCATGCATCAACAGGGGCATCACTAACAGGTCCAAAGAGGTCTTGCTCCCCCTCTATGCAGTACTGGTCAGGCCACAGCTGGAGTACTGTGTCCAGTTCTGGGTGCCGCACTTCAAGAGGGACATGGAGAGGGTCCAGAGGAGGCCACTCGTATGGTTGGGGGCCTCTGTGGCCAGCCCTATAAGAAAAAGCTGAGGGACCTGAATCTCTTCAGTCTCCACAAGAGGAGACTGAGGGGGGGCGGATCTTGTGGCTGCCTACAACCTTATCAGGGGCCACCAGCAGGGACTCGGGGAAAGTCTGTTCACCAGGGCCCCCCTTGGAGTCACCAGGAACAATGGCTGCAAGCTGAGGGAGGATAGGTTTAAGTTAGATATTAGGAAGAACTACTTCACTGTAAGGGTGGCCAGAGCCTGGAATAGGCTTCCCAGAGAGGTGTTGCTCTCACCTTCCCTGGAGATCTTCAAGAGGATACTGGATAGGCACCTGGCTGGCGTCTTATGACCCCTCCCACCTCCAGTGCTCCTTCCCACCCATGGCTGGGGATCGGACTAGATGATCTGTCCAGGTCCCTTCCGACTCATTGATTCTATGATTCTAAACTCCAGTACTTAACACCACTCTGTCTAATTTCTTTCCCATTGCACAAGCAGCTGCTTGCAAAATGACTCCAAAAAATGTCTATTTTGGGGGTGTGACATTTAAATGCAGCAATTTATTGCTTGTGTTGCAGCCCACAAATTCCTGTGTGGAGAGAAAGAAAATGTGGTTACCTTTTCTGTATTTTATTAGAATCTGGCTATTAGTTGGTCAGTGACTATAACACGCTTATCAGAAACAATACAAGATCACTGTTGCCTGTTTTGATAAATGGGGGTAATTTTTAGGGTAAGTCTGCAAAGGCTGTTTTGTCACTAAATCTAGTAGCAGTGCAAAAGAAAAAAATTTCTTTTAGTTGTAGGCAACCAGCCAGCCATACACACAGAAGATGAATACAAAATACGTCAAGATTAAAAATGGTTCATGCACTTTCCGTGAGTTCAATCACATCTTTATCATTGTGAATGAAATCTCTACTCAGAAATATACTTTCATACCTTCTAAGTGGGTACAACAGGAGGTCAGCCAATTCATACCAGCTATGAATTACATCTGTTAGGTCTCAACTCAAAGTATACAGGTCGGGATTTTTTTAGATTTACTTTCTATACTGCCCTTCAGTTCATAAGGTTTAGATGCGGAGCCCTTGATTGTAGATTAAGCAAACAATACATTAGGGTATAACAAGTAAAAACTACACATGCATTACAGATGAACCTGCAATACAAAGTATGGGTATGAATCTGAAGAAACAGAATAAAGGTCTAACAAAAGTCTTTCTGAAGAATTGCTAAAACTAAAACTTCAAGCAGAGATGGAAGGGCTGGTTCCACCTTGTAGAAATGAAATTCTGGCACTTAGCTTCAGGAATCAAGTTAATCTAATAAGAAAGGCATTTGTGCTAAAAAATAGTATAGAATTTGTATAATTAAAACTAATACGTTTAAAGAACATTAATCAAAGCACAAGTAATTTGGCCTGGAGAAATAAACCTCAGAAAAGCAATTCAGTGTTTTCAAACAGAACAGGAGGCAGATAGGCCCAATTTTAATATCTATTCATTACATTGAAGCTCCATATTCAATGTAACGTGCACACATTTTTCCTATAACCCAGTGAAACAAAAGATCAGACTGTACAGCTTCAGTTATGCACAATCACAGAGAAATGATACAATTCACAGCAAGCTATAAAAATAACATCTGACCATTATATACAAGGAGAGAGGGAGGAGGAGGTCTTCTGCAAGAAACAGCTTTTAGATTGCTTGAGAAACATATTGAATATTCATCAGCTAATTACAAACAGGAGCCAGCAGTTATAAATAAACTACCTTTTTTATTCTAAAGCAACTAGCCAAGATATCGAAATCCTTTTAACATAGTACAAGAAGTTGTACCTTCTTTTAGTGGCTTTACTCTTCAATTCAGTTGCTTTGAGCCCCATTTATCATAAAGTATATAAGACTGTCATAGGGCGGGGTCCTAGAAGCAGCTGTGATCTCTCCTAGCGCCCCCTACCATGCCAAGTTGGGGTCAATGCACCCTCACCATCTCACCCACCACATCTTTGATGTTAGTAGTGTTAAGGGAGGCTGCCTTTTTGTCCTCTTTGACACGGTACCCCTGATGTATCCAAGTCTGTGCTCCGTCTTGGATGACTCTGTGCACTAAAGCCTTAGGGGCTACACATGGCTCCAACCTTCCCTGTACCATGCCCCAAGCCTCGCAGATGTACCGGACGTTGTATAGTCACTCCCTTGCTGCGCCCTTACAGGTGCCCCCTAGTTCATCATGCAATTGCCTGTGCCCTCATGGGTTCCCTGGGCCTGTCTCAATTGCCTGCGCCCTCCCACAAACGCTCCCTGGCCTCTCTCATGGCTGTGCCCGCACTGGGGCCTCTCACAAATTGGGGCTCAGGTGGCCATAGCTGTGCCTGGCCCCCAAATCCCCTCCTCAGGTCTTAAAGTGAGTGCCCTCTGGGCTTCTCATCTGCGCCTGCCCTTGGGCTTCTCACAATTGAGGCTCAGGTGGCTGCAGCCATGCCTGGCTCCCAAATCCTCTCCTTGGGTCTAGAAGTTCCTGTGGGGCTCAGGCAGCCTCAGCCTTACCTGGCCCCCCAATCCTCTGCACCCCTTCTCAGGGCTGGGGTCAGTGCACCCCCAAATGCTGTGCCTTCTCTGGCACCGGGGTCCCCACACTACTGTGGAGCCCCTATGAGGCCTCCTCCAACCCCTATTAGCCTCACACGGTCCTCTGGTCTTATAAAACTATGAACAGAAACTCAAGCTTCTGGACTACAACATAAACTCTAAGCCAACTGGCTAACCATCATTCAAACCCCTACCAGGGCTTCGTCCACCCGGTATCCTCAAGCAGAAACTGCTCAGGCCATCAGGCTTCTCTACCCTCCTTACTCCAGCAGAGCTCCCTCTTCCTCAGCTACTAGCAGGAAACTGCCTCTCTGGCCCCAGCCTGGATTGTATTTATATAGGTCAGGCCCTGCCCCCTTCCAGTCAGCTGACCAACTGCAGTTGCCCCAGCAACCGGCACCTGTACCTCTTCCTAGGAGCAGGGAACTGAAGTGCCCTGCGACACACCTCCCCCCTTAAGTTCAAAACTCTGTAGGAGCAGGGTACTGAAGTGCCCTGTGACAAAGACAGAAGCCAGTAGTTCAAAATATATTCTGCACTAATCAGAACTACAGAAAAACGATAGCAAAGAGATTGCCGTATTTTATCCTGAAGTGCATTCTTCTAAAAGACTCAAAAAGACACATAACCTGTGCATCATTACTTAAGACACACAGTTCTTACATGATAGAAATGTCAATGCTATTTGAAAAATAAAACATTCTGAAATAACATAATGCCACAGGACTAAGATATACTTTTCCAACAGTTCTTTGTTTCCTTATATTGATTCTCCATATCCAATTTTACAGTTTCTTAAAATAAAGATATCTGTCTTCCAATACAAACTAAGTTGCATTGGCTTTGGGGGGAAAAAAAACCCCTTCCAATTTCCATTGTCCAGTATCCATCTGCTCATCTTTCTGTTAAACCTAGGTACTTACAGTGTGTTCATCATTCATGTCCATACACAAGTACTCATGAAAAATACTTCATGTCTTCATCAGGGACTTGGAGAAATAGAGAAGTTCTGGACTCTGATTTTGGGAACTCTTTTCTGCTTGGTCTTGAATTGATTTGTTCTTTGGTTCAATTGAACTACAGGTTATCAGAGCTTTTTGACACTACTTTTCCCGTGGAGGGGTTTCAAGACTGGTCTTGCCAAGACAGACCATTTACAGTTTGATAGAGCTATAGCTCCACGGTCTGTGAGAGTTATTCAGAAAATCCAGCACTTTCTCACTCCCAACACTCTCAAATACTGATAGAGCTTTCTAACATTTTCCATTCATTTTTTTACACCTTCTAAATTGTTTTTGACCATAATGACTTCATTTTCCAGCTGACTGGAAAAGGGCAAACACAGTGCCCATATTTAAGAAAGGGAAAAAGGAGGATCCAGGGAACTACAGACCAGTTAGCCTCATCTTAGTCACTGGAAAAATCATGGAGCAGATCCTCAAGGAATACATTTGTAGGCACTTGGAGGAGAAAAGGGTGATTAGGAACAGTCAGCATTGATTCACCAGGGGCAGGTCATGAATTAGCAACCTAACTGCCTTTTATGACAAGGTGACTGGCTGTATGGATGTGGGGACACCAGTGGATGTGGTGTATATTTATTTTTAGCAAGGCTTTTGATATGGTCTCCCACAACATTCTGTCAGGCAAGCTAAATGAGTGTGGGTTGGATGAATAGACTGTAAAATGGATAGAAAACTGGCTTGAGCATTGGGTTTAGAGAATAGTAATCAACAGGGCTGTGTGAGGCTTTGGACCGTGCTTCAGATCCAGAGAAGTTTGGGAAGCTTCGGCATCTGAAGCAGCATGTCTGGATCGAAGCACTGGCTTTGTTAGGCTTTCCGAAGCAGTTCGGAGCTTCAGAAAAACTTTGGAGCCACCTCGGAGATCTGGCCATAGGGTATAATGGAGAATTCATGAATATCTATAGCTTTGTTGTTTTTTGTTTTATTTGGATGCAGGGCTGGTAGCTTCTGCTGAGAGCATGAAGCCTGTCAAGTTTCAAGATCAGTGCAGGGGTTTCGGGGGAACTGCACCTGAAATTCTTAAAAGCAAAAAACTCGTGTCACGTCTATGTTTTATACCATAGGGGGGTGAAAACTGCAGGGGTGGTAGCCCCTGAGAGCATGGGGGGCGGGGGAGGGTTGAAAACTGCAGGGGTGGTGGCACCTGGTGAGGCCACAAAGCTTGCCAAGTTTCAAGAAGATAGGTGCAGTGGTTTGGGGGGAACTGCACCTCAAGCTGCTGACAGGCAAAACTCATGACATACATGACCCTGTATGTGTTAAGGTTCAGCAGGCTGAAAACTGCGGGAGTGGTGGCCTGTGCTGAGGGCATGAAGCCTGCCAGCTGTCAAGGAGATAGATGCAGGGGGGGTTCTAGGGCTCTGCACCCCTAGCTGCTGACAGACAAAACTCGTGACATGGGTGCTTGTGCAACTGACTGTCTGTCTTGGGCCAGTTGATTGTCTGTATTGATTATTTCCTCTCCTTAGTCTGTGGTTTGTAGGTGTTAATCCATGCTTGTTAACTCATTATGTAGTAGCTAGGTACTGTGTATTGAGCTGGTCCCTGCGTGAATCATGAGTAATTGGCAACTAGTAACACAGTAGGTTAGTAGCTAGGCCTGCAGTACTCATTCCTGCCCCCCACCCCAACCATGCCCCAAGACAGACACAGTTGCACAAGCACTCATGTCATGAGTTTTGCTTGTCCGCAGCTTGAGGTCCAGTATCTCCCAAACCTCTGCATTTATCTCCTTGAAACTTGGCAGGCTTCGTGGCCTCAGCAGGGGCCACTACCCCTGCAATTTTCAGCCCGCTGTGCCTTAATGCATACAGGGTCATCTATGTCACTGGTTTTGCCTGTCAGCAGCATGAGGTGCAGTTTCCCCCAAACCTCTGCACCTATCTTCTTGAAACTTGGCAGGCTTTGTGGCCTCACCAGGTGCCACCATCCCTGCAGTTTTCAACACCACCCCCGCCCCCCATGCTGTAACACATAGACGTAACATGAGTTTTGCTTTCAAAAATTTGGGGTGCAGTTACCCCTGAACCCTTGCACCAATCTTCTTGAAACTTAGCAAGCTTCATGCTCTCAGCAGAGGCTACCATCCCTGCAAGTTTAATCCAAATCAGACAAGAACAACAAAGTTATAAATATTTCAATGATTCCCCATTATACCCTATGGCTGGATCTCCCAGGCAATTCTGAAGCTTCGTAGCTGCTTCAGCCAGATCAAAGCAGGAACCCAGTCCAGAGCTCTGGATCAGATTGCTGGCATCCGAAGCAGCCGGATCTGAAGCCAGATTGAATAGCTGCCTACTTGCACAGGCCTAGTAATCAGTGGCTTAATTTCTAGTTGGCAGCTGATATCAAGTGGAGTGCCCCAGGGGTCAGTCCTGGGGCCGGTTTTGTTCAGTGTCTTCATCAACGACCTGGAAGATGGCATAGCGTGCACACTCAGCAAGTTTGCAGATAACACCAAGCTGGAGAGAGCAGCAGGTACTCTGGAGCGATGATTCAGAGTGACCTAGACAAATTGGAGGATTAGGCCAAAAGGAATCTCATGAGGTTCAACAAGGACAAGTGCAAAATCCTGCACTTAGGACAGACCAATCCCATGCACTGATACAGGCTAGGGACTGATTGGCTGGGCTGCAGCTCTGCAGAAAAGGACCTGAGGGTTACAGTGGACAATAAGCTGAATATGAGCCAGCAGTGCACCCTTGTTACCAAGAAGGCTAATGGCATACTGGGCTGCATTGGTAGGTGTGCTGTAAGTAGGTCATGGGAAGCAATTCTGCCCCTCTGTTCAGCACTGGTGAGGCCACATTTGGAGTACTGTGTTCAGTTTTGGGCCCCTCACTACAGAAGGGATATGGACAAATTGGAAAGAGTCCAGTGCAGGGCAACAAAAATAGTGAGGGGGCTGAGGCACATGACTTATGAGGAGAGGCTGATGGAACTGGGCTTATTTAGTCCAAAGAAGATAACATTGAGGGGGAACTTAACAACAGCCTTCAACTACCTAAAGCAGCGTTCAAGAGAGGATGGAGCTAGATTGTTCTCAGTGGTAGCAGATGACAGAGCAACAAACAACAGTCCCAAGTTCCAGCAAGGGAAGTTTAGGTTAGATATGAAGCAGAATTTTTTTTAGTAGGGGGGTAGTAAAACACTGGAACAGGTTATCCAGAGAGGTTGTGGAATCTCTTACTTGGAGGTTTTCAAGACCTGGCTAGACAAAGCTTTGGCTGGGATGATCTAGTTGGGGATGGTCCTGCTCTGAGGAGGGTGGTGGACTAGATGACCTCCTGAGGTCCCTTCCAACCTGAATTTTCTATGATTTCTATGAAATCATAGTTCAACTAATCATAGCTCCTCCCCCATGGTTAGTGTTACCAGAATTCCATCATGGGCCATATGAGCAGTGCTCTTGCACATGATGGAAGGCCAGTAGGGCTAGGGACTGTAACTTACACATAAACCAGTCTAAGTGATTGGAAACTGATTTAAACCTGTAATAGAACAGAAGTTCAGCACACACAAACCACTTTCAGAATGGTAGAAACCAGTTTAAAGATTAACCTAGTTGGACATAGTATCAGACTTAATTGATTAATGTTAAACTGGTTTATGAAACTTATGTCTCAGAACTACGGGCACAGTCACACTAGTTCTGAGGCTTGATGCATGTTTGGACTATGCGCAGCACCATGCACTTAGCTTTGCTACTTATCAGGGCTAATTAGCCCACAGTGTAGCATTAAATGCAAGCTACACTGCTTCTGTTCCTGGAGCTAGCACACCCTTCCAGGAGATGCACAATAATGAACAATCTTTTAAAACTTTGCACTTCACCTTTAAAATTAAACAACACTCTGTAGAATTCAGTGATTATAAAGGTGCTGGACTGACAACAGGAAGTCTCTAATGTTATCTTTCCTCTAAATACATACAGTTCATGAAGTAACTGATTAATATAACAAGATATGGAATGAGATTTTCAAAACTGTCTCTGAACAATGGTGCATGCTTAATTTGTATAACTACATGCCATGACTGAGCAAAGAAACAGACATCTAAATGTGCATCCAATTTATGCACACAGATACTCAATACAATTTGACAGGTATTCAGTCATGACCCCTAAGTGCCCAAATCAGACATACAATTGCCTGCGCAATTGTATGTATGCACCACTCTTAAAAGCTTGTGTGCGGTGTTAGAATAAAAAGTTGAACATACTTCTTTCCATGTTAAATAGAGAGGAACACTCATTTAAATACATGTGAGATTTGGAAAATCTGTGGAAGGAGATGAGATAGACCCATCTTATCCTGGACTCTGTAGGAAGGACTGTTCTAATCAACAATAGTCTACAATGTCTAAAACATTAGACTAAACCTGGCATTCCTTAGACTGAGTAGGTATAAATACACCAAAATCAAGGGAGTTGTACCCACTTACATCCAAGAAGGACTTGAAATTTTGAAATAATTCACTGTTGGCTTTTCTTCATTTTGCAGATGGTGGTGATTCCATGTTTAAATTCCACTCCATAAGGAACAGCTGCTCGGTCATGCCAGGTCCTTCCCTGTATCAGTTTTAATATCATATGCCATATTTCATGCAGAAAGTGTCATTGCAGCTTTTAAGATCTACTTGACATTCTGCAGGGTAACTTGATTATACAAGTATTAACCAAACATGCTTATATATCCATGGGTCTAATCTTTCACATCTCTAATCAGTCTATATTCAGTGAATTTTTGATTGCTAATCAACTTCATTAAAGCAAAATTTGGGAAATTAAGGAAACTAGTAGCTGTTCTCTTCTCTCTGATGAATGCAAAATCCTAAGGGATATATTGGCAAAGGAGGAAGCATCTTGACCTTAACAGACAACCACAAGGAACCAACAGAATCATTATGGTAAAGGAAGAAAAAGAAACAAACAAAACACAGGGCAATATTTTTAGGGTGTAAATGTAAAGAGAACATTTTCTAAATTTCTTGACTGATCTCGAAGCCTAAAGCCCATTTATGTCAATGGAAAAGGGCAAGTTTCTCACCAATGAAAATATCTAATCAATATAAGATTTTTGCGGGCAGGGAATATATTTTAACTGTTATGTAATTTCTAGAAAAATAGGTTCCTAGCCTGGTCAGCTTAGAGGAGGACCTGTAATATAAATAATAAGTAATCATCCTATGGAAAACAAGTTCACACTTTACTTAAGCAATGTTTAGCAAAAGGAAAGAGTTAGGGATACTTTAAGCTTGCCATCTGTCTTTTTTAAGATAGCCACCACCATGGCAGTGAACGGGTCAATTTAATTTTGAGGGATGCACATAGAGTATTACCTTATAGATTATCTTGTACACAGCACATAAAGTATTACCTCAAAGATTATCTGGCAGATTGCTACAAATGACAAATTTTAATTTTTAAAACAAATGAAAGCATGGTGGTGGCTCCCCAGGTACAACTGGGGAACAGATTTGAGGCCTTGGCAGTCTCCAGTGGGGACGGTGGCACTCTACTCACAGCACAGACTGAACATGGACAGAATACCATGAGGAAGAAATGCTGAGTCCTCGTCACTGGGGACTCCATCCTGAGGGACATGGAGGGTCCCATCTGCCGTCCTGACCTCTTGGCATGTGAAGTCTGCTGCCTTCCTGAGGTTCAAATTCAGGATGTTACAGACATGATCCTGGACCTCATTTGACCCTTGGACCAGTATCCCATGGTCCTAATCCATGTGGGAACAAGTTACATGGCGAGGAGCATTCCAGACCACATCATGAAGGACTACGAAGCCCTGGGAACCAAGCTCAAGGAGACGGGGGTGCAGATTGTATTCTCCTCTATTCTCCCAGTAAGTAGACCTGAACAGTGCCATGAGGCCTGCATCGGAGTGGTCAACCCATGCCTTTGGAGCTGGTGCTACCAGGCAGGCCTCGGGTTCCTTGACAACGACCCGCATTTTCACGCAGGGGGCATGCTCGGGTGGGATGGGTTTCACCTTTCCCCTAAAGGCAAGTGTGTCTTTTCTTCCAGGTTGGCTGATCTCATACGTCATGCTTTAAACTAGCTTCACCAGGAGATGGGGCCACAGTGGGACACGACGACACTTCCCAGCTAAGACAGGCAACAAGCACAAGAAGTACCCAGGTAAGTGATGGGGGTCTGGATAGTTCTGGGGTCAGAGGGGTGGTGCATACACCCATAGGAAGCCTTAAATGCCTTTACACTAATGCTTGTAGTATGGGAAACAAGCAGGAGGAACTTGCCCTCCTCCTAGCTAACACAAACCCAGACATAGTGGGGCTCACTGAAACGTGGTGGGATTCAACCCATGATTGGGTGGTAAACATCAAGGGCTACAGACTGTACAGGTGGGATAGAATGGAGAGGAAATGTGGGTGTGTAGCGCTCTACGTCAAAGAGCAATACACATCCTCAGGAAACAGCACTGGGTCAGAGAAGGGGCAGACTGAAGTGCTCTGAGTTAGAATACAAGGGGGCCGGGGGAAAAGGGACTTAACGTTGGGCGTCTACTACAGACCAACCAAACAGGGGAAAGAGCTAGACCAGGAATTCACAGGTCAACTTGTGGAGGCAGTCAAGTCAAGGGAAACGGTCATCATGAGTGACCTAATCTACCCAGACATCTGCTGGGAGGAGCAGTCAGCCAGGTCTGACCACTCACATAGGTTCCTAGCCAAGATACAGGACCTCCACCTAACCCAGGAGGTGCACAAGTCCCACCAAGGTCAATGCCTTGCTGGACCTGGTCCTGGCCACAGGTGATGACCTATTGAGGGGACTATGGGTTCTTGACCACCTGGGTGATGCGATCATCGCCTACTGGAATTCACCATCCAGCGCAGCGTGCTAAAGACCTGCAGCAAGGCAGCAGCCCTTGACTTCAGGAGGGCCGATTTCAGTGAGTTAAGGAAATTAGTCAGGGAGGCACCGAGGTCCCGGAGGGGAGTTGGGAGTCCAAGATGAGTGGTCGTTCCTTAAGGATATGATCCTCTGAGCCTAAGGGTGACAGTCCCACTGTGAACCAAAGGGGGAAAGAGTGCTCAAAAGCCCCCATGGCTCAACAAAGGCATTCAGGAATGTCTGAAAGCTAAAAAAAGACGCATACACCCAATGGAAGGGAAGATGCCATCACCAAGGAGGATTATACCTCTGTTGCTTGAGACTGTACAGAGGTTGTTAGGAAGGCTAAGACAGAGACAGAACCAGAACTAGTGATCAGGATCAAAGATAATAAGAAGTCCATTTTTAAATACATAGGGAGTAAAAAAAAGGCACCAGGTAACATGGGCCTCTTCAGGACACGCTTAGTAATCTGGTGGTCACACCAGATGAGAAAGCTGGCCTCTTTAACAAATTCATTGCCTCCATTTTTCTGAGGAAGGACTGGGACATCTCCTCCACAGGGATTCTGGACGGACTCAGGAGAGGCACAGCCAGGCCTAGGGTCAGAGAGGGCCTAGTTAGGGAACTACTGGTGGGACTGGACGTGTTCAGATCAGCAGGTCCTGATGGTCTCCACCCCAAAGTGCTGAGGGAATTAGCAGAGGTCATTGCAGGACCTCTGGCACAGCTTTATGAGCACTCGTGATGCTCTGGCAAGGTGCCAGAGGACTGGAAAATGGTCAATGTGTTCCCCATTTTCAGAAAAGGGAGGGAGGAGGACCCAGGAAAATATAGGCCTGTTAGTCTTACCTCGGTCCTAGGGAAGCTCTTTGAGAAAATTATCCAGGACCACATCTGTGAGGGACCAGCAGGGGAGATTATACTTAGGGGCAACCAACATGGTTTCATTAGAAGCAGGTCTTGTCAGACCAACCTGGTGGCCTTCTACGACCAGGTCACAAAATCCTTGGATGCAGGTGTCACGGTATATATAGTCTTTCTGGACTTTAGGAAGGCCTTTGACATTGTCTCTCACCCCATTCTCATTAAAAAATTAGGCAACTGTGGTGTTCATGCCTACACAGTTAGATGGGTTGCAAACTGGCTGGAGGGCAGCACCCAGAGAGTGGTGGTGGATGGGTCACTCTTGACCTGGAGGGAGGTGGGCAGTGGGGTTCCCCAGGGCTCAGTCCTCAGGCCTGCACTGTTCAACATCTTCATCAGTGACTTGGACAAGGGGGTAAAAAGCACCCTGGTCAAATTTGCTGATGACACTAAGATGTGGGGGGATGTGGGCATGCTAGAAAGGAGAAATAGGCTGCAATCAGGCCTAGACAGGTTACAGTGGTGGGCGGATGAGAATAGGATGGGATGCACCTGGGGAGGAACAACTGGCACCATACCTACAGGTTGGGGAACTCCCTTCGTGTCAGTACAGAGGCGGAAAAGGATCTTGGAGTCATCATTGATGCCAAGGTGAACATAGACTGGCAATGTGAGGATGGAGTCAGGAAGGCCAACCGCACCTTGTCATGCATCCGCAGGTGCATCTCAAGCAGGTCCAAGGAGGTGATCCTCCCCCTCTATGCAACACTAGTCAGGCCACAGTTGGAGTACTGCGTCCAGTTCTGGGCATCATGCTTCAGGAGGGATATGGACAGGATGGAAAGGGTCCAAAGGAGGGTGACTTTCATGATCGGGGGACCAGGGCAGTCCCTACAAAGAAAGGCTATGGGACCTGAACCTGTTTAGCTTCCACAAGAGAAGGCTGAGAGGGGATCTGGTGGCCACCTATAAACTTACCAACGGGGACCAGCAGGGAATGGGAGAGACCCTGTTCTCTCAAGCACTACCAGGAGTAACTAGGAATAACAGACATAAGTTGACTGAGAGTAGGTTCAGGCTAGACATCAGGAAGCACTAATTCACAATCAGGGCGGCTAGGATCTGGAACCAACTTCCAGGGGAAGTGCTGCTCGCTCCTACTCTGGGGGTCTTCAGAAGGAGGCTAGATAAATCACCTAGCCAGGATCATTTGAGCCCCAGCATTCTTTCCTGCCCATGGCAGGGGTTCGGACTTGATGATCTGCTCAGGTCCCTTCTGACCCTACCAGCTATGAAATTATGAAACTATGAAACAATTTTCAATGGTTTAAAATACCAAATGCATCTCATTTTCAAGAAGTTTGAGATATGAAAATGCTCTGCCTATAAGAAAATTTCAAGAACTTTTAAAACAAGCATTAAATTATTAGAAAATAATTATATTTTTCTAGTCAACAAAAGATGTTTCTGTAGCAGTGCCTGCATATTCAGTGGCTGCTTGCAACATACTGCTTAACCCTAGACCCATCACTTCTTCCATTCTCATTGGTTGCAGTGACACCTACTGGGGGAAAACATGATGTCTTCAGACTCAGAGAGTCTCCCACATTATGAACTTTAGCAATAAGTTGCAGCATGTAAAGACTTTTCATAAAGATGCATCCCAACATTTAGCAGAAATCTTGGATAACTGAACTTGGGAACCACTAGCTGGATGAAGTTTCCCAGGAATCTTATCAGTGGAACCCACAAACAAGATTTTAGCCAAACAAACAACAGATCTGAAACACAGTACATGAGTTTTTATCTTGTCTATTTCTATATATGATTTTGAAATATTTTCATTTTGCATGGTCCAGTATGACACATTTCTGCCATTTACATCAGTTGGTGAAAAACAGCCCTTCTCATTCTACTGACTTTTCCCCAAAGTGCACTGGAATAATTTGATATAATTTGAAATTGCTGCACCACACCTCCTACATCAAAGCAAAACAAACTCCACTGAACAATATAATCAAGAGCACATGAATAAAACAACAAGTACTCGATCAGCAGGTAATCAAGTATACATTTTTAGTAAACATGTATTTATATAAAAAGAATCCATGAAATAAAATAAATCTGGGGACATCTGCAGTTATTACTACTACTATGAGACCAGTACATTCATTGAACAAGAAGAACGTGAGAAAGACCATGTAGGAAGCAATGGGGTATATACCCCTATTAGCCCCACAATTTCCAAACATTGCTGCTGTGAAGTCAAATAGTTGTTGTCTGGATGCATGACAGCACAAAAATCTATTATACCCATGGTGTCATGTGCATAAAGTAAATTATACTTTGCACCACTTTAAGGTCCAAATCCTTCTCACCTTTCTTCATTGTCAATTGGCTCATTATTGTTACTGCTTTGGGAAACAGGATTTGACCCTTAATAGCTTCAAAGTATTTCAAGATAACTGTCCAATAGTAGTCAACTGGTGGCATTTTGTTTTCTGTGATTAAAAACTCAGACCCATTTCCCTTCGGCTTTGCTCCTTTGAAACAGACATGGCGCTGTGATTTATACCATTTGAGATTCTGATCCAAAGGGAGGAAAGTTATACACTGAGAAGGAGGCTGTGGAAAAATCTGTAAGGTATTGCAGAATGGTTTCATATTTCATCCTATGAATAAAATGTGAAAAGATTTCCAAAATAAGAATCAGTATGTAGTGCTTTGATAATCCATGCTACCGAGATTGCTGTTTTGCTGTTTAATGCATTACAATAGTTGTGTGACACCTACGTGGAACAAGTCATTGGAGAGCTGACACAGATAAAGTGAAAATGGCAAATGGGAATTAAAAAATGTTTGATTCTTAAAATTAAATGTGAAATGATGAGCTAGGCATTCCAAATACATTAATTTGCTGTCTGTCTCACCTGCTGTATCTCTTTATCAAATTTTAATCACACAATAATATGAAATATGTGCTGCTGTCATGGTATCACTGTTCCTTTAGGAGTGTGAGAAGGACTTGGTTTTTGAAGTCTTACATGTAAATAATCTCAAGATGATAAATGTATCAGTGAAATGCACTGAAGGTAAATACATGTAGACATGACAGCTTACATAACAGCTCCAGCGGGTTACTATATTTTCTCACATACAACACTCACTGAATTTAGGGAAAAAAAAATGTGGGAATTTAGGAAAAAAAAACAACACACTTTCCTAGACACATTGTGACATACAGGATATAATGATATCACAGGAGGCAGTCTGCTAAACCAGGAATTTCTGGATGTCATACTTTCTTTCCCAAGTAGACTTATTGTACATTACACAAGGGTAGGCTACAGATCCTTGCAGAGCATAATAGCAAGACTGTAGCCTCTTTACTGTAAGTAGTTTTCATATAAAGCTTCTGTAAATAAAGTGCTCTTTCCATATCACAAGCCTCATGAAGATACTACCAACAGCTCACTTGCTTTACACAGAAACTACAGTGCTCAGCAAATAGTTACAGCTGTGCTGTGAGAGGGTTAGCACAAGACTCTGCCCCTTCAGTTTGCTGAGCAGACACAAGTTGCAGCCATCTTGGCAGCTGCATGGCATGCACAGTGTTTTAGGAGTGTTGTGGGCTCAGCACTCATGCCTGCATGCCCAGTCTCTCCTTCTCCTCATCACTGCTGCTTCTCCCTTGACCCTGCCTGCACTCCATCTGGCCCGCTGGCTGCTCTGGCACCACATGCCAGCCCAGGCTCCCTGGTCTGCTGCCCCGCCTGGGATACCCTCTGGTGCCTCTGTGCTCACGCCACCCATTGCCACTCACCACTTCTCACAGCTGCTGCCACTGCTGCTTCTCCCAACCCTTTGCGTCCGCCACTGAGCTCTATAACGAAACTGGCTGAGCACTCAGTGGAATCAGGTATTAATTTTAAATGAGCACTAAATAGCGAAATAGTGCTCAGCAAACCCATGTTAAGCAGGGGTTGCCTGTACATGTTATTTGAGAAAATATGATATGTTACCATGCCAAACTGATTGTCTCTGGACTGCAGACAGCTGGGGGATTGCCAGATCCCAGACAGATACTGCCATCTCATTCTATGGTGAGCAGAATGTACATGTTGGTGGTTTGCTTTTATAGCTCCAGAGTCAGTTCAGTGCAGACTTTGAGGAATGTTCCCTCTCTCATCCTTAAGTTCTTATGCAATTACTAATCATCCCAACTGAAGCTTCATACTCCTCCTGTGTACCAGCACAGATGCTCCAGATTTAGACCTATTTGATGCAGCCCTGGAAGCATGTCTTCCCTCTCTCAGTTGAGTGCCCTAACTGCTAGGCTACAGAATCATACTCCCCCCCACTTGCTTTCTGGACTTCTTATCCTTCAGTTTAACAAAGTCGTTGAATAAAATAATTAACTTAGCACATGAAGCAGAATCTAAGAGCTGGGACCAGAACCTAGCAATCCATCCCTCCAAGGACATTTATTAAATGGATAAAATGAAGAACTAGCATTGGAAGCATGGACTAGAACCCAGAACTTTCCCCTCCCAGCTGATTTGGACACAAAGGACGTGTCTACACAAGATGCTATGGCACCATAGCTACAGTGCTGTAGCCTCTATTGGCAAAAACTGTGATGCTGCTGCTATATGGCCGTAGCAACACATTCCTTTGTTATAGTAGTGACACAGAAGCAAAAAACTGTGCAGCTGGCATGGTGCAGTACGGGCTGTTACTGTGCCATCTTTTAGTACGTCCAAAAGGAAGTACTACATCACAGCACAGTAACAAAGGCATCGTACGACCACGTGTAGATGTGCACAAAGCGTGTGTGTCAAGTGGCCTCGTTTTCCCCAAGCTGTCAATCACACACTAAGAATAATTCAAACAGTTCCACAGTATGCTTCCTCAGCGATTTGATCAACATGGTCTGATGGTCTTGACTCTTGAAACCCAATACACAAAGCAGGAACCACAAGTAAATAAAATGTGCCAGGTTCCTAAAATATTAGCTCAGTGAAACCCCGGGCATCACTAGAACAGAATAACAATAGGCAGTACCTGAAGGAAGTTGATGTAGCCATCATCTATATTGTGCCTTGCCATCATCCTTTACCTACACTGTGACCAGTGAAAATAAAGATTATGGTCTACCAGATGTCTCTCTCACACACTCCTGTATATTAACACAGTCTCAGTACCCATTGCAGTATCTACCCCAAAAGGCATCAAGGAGGGCAAACTGCAAGTAACCCTGGGATACCTGTTTACCCAAGGTCTAATGGAAAGGACCAATAATACCCACAAACTGCATGAATAACTGGATGACATTTAGTCATATATTTACTCCTATACTGGGATAAATTTATATAGATCTGTAGTAAAATATAACAGTGTAAATGCGCAGTATGACCACCCTTTAGAGCTAATTGATAACAGAAACCCAAATGAGTTTGACCTCAAAGGAGACTACTTAATATTCCTGATACACCTGTTTCGAAGCACATGCAATCTGGGGAGTGACTTTCATTCTCAGGAATCCAGACCTTTATTTATTAGACAGACTCAATTGATTCATTCACTAGGAAAGGCACATCATAAATAACGCTTTGATGCCCTTAGAGAAAGTAAATGAAACAGTAAAAACTAATATAAGCCAGATCCTCAGCTGGGTGAATCATCAAAGGTAAGCAGAGATAAGTGGGAAAGATGTAAATCAGTATAGTACAATTTATACCAGCTGAGGATCTGCTTCCAAATTATTTCAGTTCTTTTTCCTTAAAAAAATATTTTGCTCATTTAAGGACTTGTGCTTTCAATCAGTTGCAAACTGTCCACTCAGTTGCAAATACATATATGGAAATCAACTTTAGGAATTCTAATTTTGAAACAAAAGAATCTATGAATATACATCTTACATTAACTTTAATAAACCAGACCATTTTTTGCAGACAAGAAACAAATGGTAGGCACCTAAAATTTGCTTTTTAACTTCTGTAAAGCTAAAACCTGGTTGGGAACACAGAAGTCAATAGCAGGTTTAAAATATCCATCTGTACTTGAACTTGAAAGCTGTGAATCTTGCATGTGATGTGACATTTGTATATTTTTATTGCTTTACTTTCCATTAAGGTACCTATTATGGTATTTAATCATGCTCTAACAAAATAAAGCTTTGAGCAAGATTACCAGTTCATGTATACTCTGGTAAATCCATGGTAATTCTTCTGAAGCCAATATAGTCATTCTGAACTTAGAACAGGCAAACAGATGAATATTTAGCCCTTCAATTAGTTGTGCTTGTTCAAAAAGTATTTACTGAATATCTATGAAGAGCTCCTGTTTCATACAAGTTAAATGGAAACACAGCTTTCCTTTAAACCAGTGTCTTACTCTGGAACTCAAGGAACAAGAACACAAATGTTTAATTTATGTTTAGATCCAGTAAATTATAAAAGACGTGCAAAAATATACAATTGCTTGGTGCATATGATGTAATAGGCATTTTAGATCGAGTTAATTCAAGGGCAAAATATGCCACAGAATATTTTTTAAAAATGGTTTTGTTTTTTCTCTCTTTGTATTAAACAAATATTGGTAGAAAATTTCCCAGTATTCTTAAAGCAGATTCTATCCTAATGTGAACAATAACAAAAAATATGATGGGGTGTCTGCGTGTGCATGTGTGCATTATATCCTCCCCCACATGCTCATTTAAGTTATATGATATGGATCATATTTGTTATACTATGTTTATAGTGGTCTTGAAATTACATAGGTGAGAAGAACTTAGTCCCACAAAAAGGTCTGCAAGAGCAGATCTTTGTACATCTGTAGACACCTTAGCCTTCAGAACCAACATTTTCATGGGTGTTTGTACATAAGAAGTAGCATTGTAAGGACTAGGAGGCTAATACAGCAGAATCTATGGATGGGTGTCTGCCTTGCAGTGGCCAGTAAGCAGGAGTTGTAGAACCTCGATACCATCCTTCCCCTGTCCATGATCCATGAAAGGGGTGTAAATCAATATCATGTGGGTTGATAGTCCAACAAGAGTAATGATGATACATCTGCATTTTCACCTAGATATCTGGGGGATGAGAAATGAGAAATATGAAAAGGTAATATGGATAAAACAAATTTCAGAGAATCTCACCCTTTGCCATCTTTTTTATCTCAGCTTTATCTTCAAAGCAAAAGCTCACAAAGAGGCTAGAGAGATCTTAATGATTGGCCCAGTGTGCCATCAATTCCCACTTCAAATAAATTAAAATGGTCTCAAGCCATTGCTCCAGGCATAATTAAGAAATCTTTTTTAGGTCCAGACTAATTTCACTGGTGAGGCAAGATCTGGGAGGGGAAGCTGTACAGTGAAGTATGGTTAATTATTCACTAGGATAACTCAGCACTCTGACTTTATTAGACAATGCATTGAATCCCTACCAGTCTTCTAGGCCAGGTACATACATTACACTTTAACTGGTATAAGTGATTGGAAACTGATCTATACCCATAACAGAGCAAAAGCTGGGCACGCGTAGGCTGGTCTAAAAATGGCAGAACCTAGTCTAAATGTTGTCCCCCTCCCACCCACCAAAGGGTGAATGTGTGTTCTGTTCACTATTGAGCTAAACTATGCAACTTACCAAAAACTGCATAACTTAGATTGATTCTGTCTAAGGCTTTTTGAATGTCTGTACCTAACCCTATTGATTTGTACACAAAACACTGGCTAATTTGTCACCTGTTAAAGTGTAATGAGTCATTTCCAAATGTACATGCATACTTAATCATGATGGAAATTGCTTCTAATAATTAGTCCATAGCACCTGTCAAGCCAGCTGATGCTCCCAAACCGCTGAATACTCTTTAGTTTTTCTTGACTCAGCAAGAAATAGACAGTCAACCTTTTGATACTGTAGAACTTCTATTTTGGAAATTAGTGCATGCAAGAGGGAAGAACAACACTAACCGCTTATTTTAACCCCTCATAATCATGTAATTCTTATATAGCAAAAACTCTGAATTTTTGTAGCAAGAAATTGTGTATTAAGCACTTACCTGCATAGATGCTCTATAAAGGTACAAATTTACCCAGCCTTCTAATTGATATAGCAATTTAGAGTACATACAATTTGTGCTTGGAATTATTTTTACTATATTTTCTCTTCAAAATAAATGTCAAAATAATTTCTTACTGTGTCTCAATATGGCATGCATCTCATTAAAGGCTACCTACTGGTAGTTAATCATTCATGGACAATTAGAAATCATAAACAATCAACTTGGAATGATAAACTTTTATAAATAAAAAATGAAACACAAGATGGTTCCCATTCATCAGATCATCAAGCACATAAGAAAAGATGGGTCCCTAACCTCTGTGGGTGCATCCAGACGTGCATGGACATTTGGTTCCCCAGGGACAAGTAGTGGCAGCGCAGCTTGTGCCACTAGCTCTTGTCCCTGGGGAATGCCTGTGCCATGCACGCTTTGGCATGCAGCAAGTTGCCCCAGGTGGCATAGGGGCTTGACCTGGAGTCCTGGGGATAGAGCTGCAGTTACGGCAATCCTGCTGGGCTGAGCATAGCCAGCAGCCGCAGCGCAGCACAGCTCCAAGTGTCCCAACTCCACGTTTCAGCAGCATATGCTGCTCAAGCATGCGCTGCTTCGGGGTTTTTATTCATGGTTTTTCGTGATCCCTGAATATCCAGGGGTAAAAAAAACAACTTGGAAAAAAAATGTAGCAGCGCATACTCAGGCAGTGTGCACTTGAAGCATGAAGAACTCTGGGACCGTGCAGTATGTGGCAGTGCAAACATATTTCCAGCGCCACATACTGCACAGCTGTGCTTGTCTGGATGCACCCTATAAGTTCATTGCTATGTAGCATAAATAGAGACAACATAAGGTTAGAATGAGATTTCCCCTGCATATGAGTGTGATGATAACTGTATGCACTGTTAATGTTTTCAAAAAAAGGCTTAGTTTGGTAACACTGAATTTCCATGCATACCACACACCCCCTCCCCCTCTCCCTCATAATTAAGACATATTATTTTAAGAAAACATGAAGAAAAAAAGATTGTTCTAGAGTCATGGCTAAATTCTTGGTATGGAACAGGGGCAGAGTCTACTCAGTGGGTGTGTCTATACATGCATTAATATACAGTAAGGTTACTGCACAGTAAAATAAGGCAGTATTGAACTATGCCCAGGAATGTGTATACATGTATACCCTGTTGGGTACAGATATGTTCCCAACAGGAGCAGACTGGTCCAGGGCTTCTCCTGCCTTGTTGTGCCTCCTGTACCAGCCAGTGGGAGCTCTTGGGGCACAGGGACCAGTCCCAATGTGCACAGGACCAGAAGAGCTGTGCTGGCTGCAGAGGCAGGTCGCTTCTGCCCCAAGCACATCAGGATTTGTCCCTACGTGCACATGGCCAAGAGAGCTGTGCCAACTGGAGGGACAGCTGGCTCTTACCCCATGCACATTGGGACTGCTACCCATGTGCACAGGCCTGGGAGAGTTATGCCAGCTGCAGGGGCAGCCGGCTCCTGGACCTGTCCCCATGGAGACTGGTCCTAGTGTGTACAGGGTGGGAGCCAGCTGGCCCTCCAGCTGGCACAGCTCTCTCGGCTCTGTGCGCATGGGGACTGGGTCAGGAGCCAGCTGCCCCTGCAGTTGGCACAACTCCCCGACATGGCAGCTTAGCCAGGCAGCAGTGGCTCCCTGTATATGTTGATACTAGTACCTGTATGTGTTGATATTAGCAAAAGACACATTAGACTAATTTAATGTGCTGTAAGTCCAGTGCACATGTAGCCGGTGACACTTTACTGTACATTAGATTAGAATACTGCTGCCAATTCAGCAACAGCTGTGACAGGGTTAAACCTCTAGCTTTTGGCTGAGCATCTAACTCTGCCTCTCCTCCATACAGCTTGGAAGGAGCTAACCCCCAGGAGCCATTCCAGTGTGGAAATCAGCTTCCTCACTTAAAACATGCACTCCAGTTTTTGATGCCTAATTTTGGAGGAAAACAATGTATTCAGTATGCTGGTAAATGTGGTTTTTGTTACAGGGCACTGAGATGTGTCTGCTCGTTTAAGGGCAGTGGCAGCTTAACTAGAGAGCGCCACAGCTGCAGGTTGCCATGGCAGCAGGCTAATGAAGGAATTAGGTGGCACTTGCATCCAGTTAGCTGACCTGAAGGAGGCAGGGCCCTGGGCACATATAAGCCCCAGGGCTAGGGCTAGTCGGGCTTAGTTCCCTGGCAGGTGCTAGGGGAAGGAGCTTCTGCAATGAAGATCTGTTCAGAGATGCTGTGGCTGCCTGATATGCTGCTTACAGGACTAATGGGGCTCTAGGAGCTCATCAGGTACCCTGGCCTGTGAGGCACACAATGCTCTAGGGGAAGTTTGTCTCTTTTAAAGAGTCAGAGTGCACCCTGCACTCTTTGTATTATGTTATGCCTCATTGGGGTATACTACCATGTACAGCTTCAGTGCCAGAGAGGATGCAGCATCAGGGGCCCAGTGATAACAGGCTGAATTGGGCCAAGACCTCATTACAGGTACAACATCAATGTACCATCTGTAAGGCATGGTGTATGGTAACAGGGTGGTTTTGGAGCTACACATCTAGCCCATAAGGCTTGGTGTCTCGCAAGGCACATACTTAGAGTGGTATGCAGCAAGGGGTCTAAGAACTTGCAGGATTTAGTGGGGTCCATCAGGACCATGCCTGTGTAGCAACTTGAGGGCAGCCTCCCTATCTGTTGTCCAAACCTACTAGTTTTGCCTGGGACATCTTGAAGGTACCTGCAGGGTGAAGTGGGAATGGTTATGGAGCCCTAGGGGCATCATGGCCATCCCTGGGGACTCTTGCACTGACAAGTATTCTCTTATACTTATTTGCTTCCCTAGACTGATAAAGAAGAGGTGTTAACACTTGAAAGCTAACTGAAATGTAGGGCAGTTGATGAGGGTATTTTGGGGGAGAAGAGGGAAGGTGAATAGCTGAGATCTTCCAGACATGAACAAAGTAGGAGGCGGAGAAAAAATGATAGAAGTAAATTGATAAAGAGTGAGCGAAGGAGAGTGAGTGATGAGATATAGGCAGAAGCAGAAATTTTGGGGCCTTTGAACATACAGGAATGGGTTTGAATTTACACAGTGACATAATTCAGAATACCATTTGCTTTGAACTATTTATAGAATGGGGAATAGTAGACTATCAATCAAATTAAACCTACATTTTTTGCTATAACTGTTCAAAACCATGTCTCCAGTATATAAGAAACGTAGTTCTACTTTAAAGGAAAAATAGGCTTTAGCTGCAAGAGTTTTTTGGTGAATTTTTTTATCCCTATGAACTCATTAAAATTGTAGTCATGAGGTCAAGGCAAACAAAATACTGGGGATTCTTAAGAAGGGAATTGTGTGTGTTACTTTATTTATTTATTTTTTTCAAAACCATATTTTTACAATTCTGTTGGACTGTCTTCAAGATTCTGCAACTCTAATAACAGCAATCTGGTGCAATTCCAGGGTTCTGTGAATTGATCAACATGTTTTCCAACCTTCAGTTAGGCTTTTACCCAATATGCAGCCTAGCTTGGAAAAGTGTGTATTTTTTTTTTTTAAAGTGGTACATCAGACAATTATTCAAAGAATGCTGAGAAACTATTCAATGGTGTTCCTAGATTTTCAAAAGATAATGAATAAGTTAAACTATCACTTCATTAGAAAAGTCTCTGAAATTCATCATTTAATTATGTGAAATTTCCTATATTGGCTTGTCAGTAGATGGTTCCAAACACTTAAGGTCTGATCCTATTCCACTTGTTTAGGCATCAAATTGTACTTGCCCTGCTCAAGTGCATTTAAATACGTATTTGATGGAACAGCATGTGGACATGATAAACATTGTCCAAGACAATGGATTAAAGTCTCCTCTTGCTTTTGGGAGCAAGCGTCACCTATGCTTCATACTGGGCAAACTCGCATAGCTAATACTCACATCTTGACAGAGAATCAAAAGATATAGAAAGCAGCCAAAATACCCAATGGACTACCATGCCTTATTGAAAATATAGTGAGTATAGCAATATAGTACTCAACCAGTAGTCATTGATGTCTCCATGTCCAGTTGGGAGGGGGTCTCAAGTAGGGTTTCCCAGGGGCCAGTCCTGGGTCCAGTATTGTTCAACACTTTCATTAATGAACTGAGTATAAGCAACTATATACTCTTTGCAAAAAAGAACAATATATTGGTTGTATTCAATGTCACTTCAAGAGAAATCAATGGAAGCAATTCTTCCCGTCTCATGAGGTTACCTTGGGTAGTGTCCAGTTCTGGGCCCCACAATTCAAAAGAATGTGGACAGTTTGGAAAGAGTGTAGACACCAACAACATTATTAGAGGCCTGGGAAGAATGACTTTTTATAAGGAAAGGCTGAAAGAGCTAGAGTAATTTAGCTTGGAGAAGAAATACCTAAAAGGCAATTGTAGAAAGGATGGGGATGGACTCTTTCTGTGGCCATAGGAAACTGAACTAGGAGTAGTGGCCTTAAGCTGCAGCAGGAAAAATTTAGGTTGGAGATTATAGGAAGAACTTTCTGGCTATTGGGAGTGATTAAGGATTGGAAAAGGCTACCTAGCGAAGTTGTGGAATCTCCACTCTTGGAAATTTTCAAGAGTAGGTTAGACAAGCATGTGGTTGGGATGGCTTAGTCAGGAACAATCCTGCCTTTAGTAATGGGCTGGCCTGGATGACCTCATGAGGTCCCTTCCAGCCCTCCTTCCTATGATCTCTTGGGTTGAGTAAGTTACAAAACTGTTACTTCACAAACTGTTGAACTGAAAGCCTGCACTCTGCATATACTTATGTATCAACATGCACATTGTTTTCCTGCTGTCAGGTGTTTTCAGTTTCTAAAAGGTGTATAATTTGTCTTCACCTCAGTAAAATAATTCCAAGTATTTTACAAGCAACTTATTAAAATTTTTTCCTCATAGCAATCGTAAGTTGAATACAAATAGCATCTAGGAGTACAGGTCTCATGATAGAAATGTGTTACTTCCAAATATACTCTTAAAGCCTATACCTGGTAAGTGTGAAGTGCAAGAGTTAAACCTCACAGGATATAGCTACACGCATGCTTAACTGATGAGTAGACTAATTAGCATCACCATGTACACATGCAAAACATGAACACTTCCAGCCAATATTATCTTATGGCACAGTCTTATCTTATGGTAGGGCAGTTAACTGCAATTGAACGCATGTGTAGGTGTGGACCATGGGCATAATTTAATGCCCAGTCAGCCTCCCCCAACCCCATATCCCTCAAGCCATTCCAGGTGCCAGATTTATCAGCTTTTGCTGCTGCTGGGAGCCAAGCAAGTAAGTATTGGTGGGAGGAGGGGTGTAGGTTCCGCAGGGGGGTTGGGAGTGCTAAAAATAGTCCCTGGTGTGCCATCCCCATGACCTTGCAGACCCCTCAAGCCCCTCTGATCCTGCCAAATCCTCCTGGACTCTACCAACCCTCCTGATGGTTCCTGTGGATTCCACTTGCCCTCCAACCCTCCCACAGTTGTCCCCACCGATCTCTTCCTGCCTGTTTTCCTCCTGCTAGTCCTTCCATGCTGATGTACCTTGGATCAGGCGGCTATTTTTAATACCATGTAACCTTCCCCTAATTTCCCTGAATGTCTGTACTTAGCCCAAGAGGACATCGTCTACTTAAGTTTCACTTTCTGGCACTCATAGTAGCACAGCACTGAAATGACTGTTGCAAATAAATCAGCAGAATACTTTAATCCAATGAAAAAGTTTATTTTGGTGGGGGTTTTTTGTTTGTTTGTTTTTAACTTTTAAAGTATAAATGCATACCACTGCTTAATTTTGAAAAACACCATTTACTATACTACTAGGGACAGTTCCTTCCTCATGGTATACCATGAACTTCAGTAGAGTTACTCCTGGTTAATATTAGCTCTAGATTAGAAATGAACTAGTTTCTTTTTTCTTTTCTTTGTTGGTTTTTGTCTTGTTTAGTCTGTTTGTTTTAAACTTAGGCAAACCTAATAGAATCCCTTTTATCAGTCTTGTTATAAAACCTCCCATTCCTGTAATAGATCTCCCTCTTAATGTTCACTCCTTAACAGCTCTTGTTACAGGAAGGCCCAAGAGAATTTCAAATTCAATAACCAAGAGTAAGTGGCAAAATGACTTGCTCTCATCAAAACCATAGTTGAATCACTACAGGTTGTTAAGAACAGCAGCACTTCCTATGTTAAAGGTCTTTAAAGTCGTACATTTTTCTAAATTACGCTAACAGGACAGCTTTGACTTCTTGTTTAACTTGCACTGTGCAGTAAACTAAGCATTGACAGCATGCTAAGAGCGCTTTTAAAGAGAACTCGGCAAAGAGAAAATGCTTGCGAGTGGCTTTATTTTGGGGCTTCATTTTAAAGATGGAATTTTGACCTCTTTAAGAGCAGGTACTAAGTACACATTTTGAAGATAATGCTTTACTGCTGTGACAGTTTTTGAAGTATAACAGTTTATGATTAATACTAAATACTAATACAAGGTCTCCTGTTCATGCTCCATATATGATGGTGCTTATACTCTACATACCATGTTTATACTCCACATACCAGTGATTCTCAACCACAATGCTGCAGCACTCTGGATTGCCTTGACTCCCCTTCAAGGGTGCCATGGGATGTTGCCATTCTCTGTAACTTCTCGGTCCTTTCTCATATGTGGTGCCCAGTTTTGGTCCCCGTATTCAAGGTGTGGACATACCATTGATTTATAAAAGGGGCATAATGATACTTTGACTTATTCAAAATTCCGTTTTTAAGAATCCCCAATATTTTGTTTGCCTTTCTGATACCAGTTTAGCACTCAATGGCTGTTTTTAACAAACTGTCTACAATGACTCCTCCTAGGTCTCTTTCCTGTGTGGAAAAGCCCATCATAGCAGGTATAGTCTTGGTTATTTTTATCCATGTGCATTCCTTTACACTTATCTACGTGGAATTTCATCTGCCATTTAGTTGCTTATTCACAGAAAAGTCACAATTCCCTTTTCAGCTTTTAAATGGAAATCCCAAAAGTGAAAAAGCAATTTTCTGTCAACAGCTGATTATTTTTTTTTTCTTCTTCTCTCAGAACAGACAAATTTAGGAACAGAAACATGCTCCAGTCCTATGATACTTGGGCTACGTTTTTAGAAGGATATTTAGGTTTACTATTTAAAAAGTAGGGCTGTGCAAGGCTTTGGATGCTTTGGGGTCTGAAGCAGCATGTCCAGGTCAGTGGCCACATTAGGCTTCCCGAAGCAGCTCAGAGCTTCTGAAGTGCCTTGGAGATGTGGCTTTGGGATATAATGGGGAAACAATAAAACAACTATAACTTGGTTGTTTGGTTTTTTTTAATTCAATCTGAATGGAATTTTCAGGGGTGGTAGGTGCTGCAGAGAGCATAAAACCTGCCAAGCTTCAAGAAGATCAGTGCAGGGACTTGGAGGGGGGGAAGTTCCCCTCAAGCTGTGGGCAAGCAAAACTCATGCCATGGGTGACACTGCATACGTTAAGGTGCAGGGATGGTCCCCTGCTGCAGCGACAAAGCCTGCCAGCTGTCAAGGAGACTGGTGTGGGGGGGTTCTGGGGCCCTGCACCTCTGGCTGCTGACAGGTACAACTTATGATGGATGCTTGTGGGACTGACTGTCTCTGTCTTGGGGCATGGGAGATGCTACTGCAAGCCTGGCTGCTAAGCTACTGTGTTACCAGTTACCAATCAATCATGAGTGGTGGGTGGGGGAAACAGGTCAGTACACAAGACCTAGCTAATGTAGCCAGTTAATTGCCATCAATTAGCACCTACAAAACCAGACTGAGAGGAAAGAATCAATACAGACTACCAACTGCCCCAAGATGGACACACTCAATCCCACAAGCAGCCATGTCATGAGTTTTGTCTGTTGGCAACTAGGGATGCAGGAAGTGGCATCCAGGGAACTACAGATGGGTCAGCCTCCCTTTAATTTGGAGGAAAAATAACAAAGCAGATCCTCCAAGAATCCACTTCTAAGCACTTGGAGGTGGCAAATAAGAACAGTCAGCATAGATTCACCAAAGACAAGTCATGCCTGACCAACCTGATTGTCTTCTCTGAGATGACTAGCTCTGTGGATGCAGGGAGGACAAATGTATCCTAAGGCAGGAAAAAATTATCTGGTCCTTGGACAGTTATACTTCTCCAAGTTCCTAGAGACCATTCCTAACTTTCCCTAGAGCTCCTCCTGCCTTCCCTGTGCTCTCCATTTTTTCTCATCTCCGATAGCTTCACAGCGATCTAATGTACCTTGGGGAAGTAAAACAGTGGAACACAGGAATGACAAGAGCAAAAGAACCAGATTACATTTGCAGAGAGATGATAAAGGTAGAATCTGAATCCCACCAGTATCTGTACTTATTGTACTAAAAAGAACTTAACTTAGAAAAACATTTAGAACACTTTCACAGAAAACAATTTTAGTCATATCCCCTTTCTGTATTTCCAATCTTGTACACAGTGAATACTACAGCAAAACAACACATTATGCAACAATCATAAATCAATTAGTCCTCCATCAACTGTAAAACAATTGATAAAATGTAGAAATTAAAAAAAATACAATTGATAGAATGTAGGGGGAAATGGAAAATATTCTTGGCAACCCTGCCATACATTTTGTTCTAGTTCTCCCTTTCACAATCACAGCCCTACATCAGTTACATGCAGCTGCAATACAAATGGAGGTTTTTTCCCCTAGGTCTATTGAACAGAGGGGGAAAATATGAATACAGTAAAAGCTCTGCTATCTAGCATCTTACAAGCTGGTATACTCCACTAACCAGCATGCCAGCTTGTAAGATAAAGTGAAACTGGAAGTACCCACCATGGCACTTCCAGTTTGCCCAAGACCCCATGGCCCGGGGGCATAACAGGCTGTGTGGAGCCCACCTCCCTGTCCTGCAGGACCCATGGGAGGGTGGAGGGATGCCCCCCATGGCTACCCTGCCTGCCCCAGCTCTGGCCCTTTTAAGAAAACAAACAAACCCCACACTCACCAGGTCCTGCCCAGCATGGGACAATCCCTGCTACCCCCCACTGTCCTGCACCATATAGGGTGGGGCCTCTTCCATGACCCTCCAGAGTCCACTGCTGCAGCCAGTGGGGTTGGAGGTTGTGTGGTGTTTTTTTCTTTGTTTATTTTTTAAAGGGTTGAAGCAAGGGCTGGTGGGGCACCTGTGGAGGGCACATGCCACAGCCCCCCACACAGCATTGAGCAGTGGGGATCACCCCCTGCCCCGCCTGGCAGCACCTGGTGGGTTGGGGCTCTTTTTAAAAGCACTGGGAGCTGGGGCAGGTGGGGCAGCCACAGGGTGGGGGCTGGGGAGTGGGCATGGGCTGGGGGGGGCTGGGGAGCAGGCAGGGGATGGGGCCTGTCAGGGATTCCCTCATGGTTCCTTCCCCACTTCTCCTACCCGCTTCTCCCCCACCCCCTACTTACCAGCATGGAGTCCAGCCCCAGCTCCCTGCTGCAGCAGGTGGGGACTGCCTAAATCACTGAAGCTCTCCAAATATTTTTGGAAGATTCATAGAGCTTTGAGTTGATTTGGACCTTTCTATTAGTCCCCTGATTCGATTTGGAAATTTGGCCACTGAATTGGGCTGAATATCCTCCAAATTGAATCGGCACCCAAAGCTTCACACAGCCCTAACAGATGGGGAAATGCCTAAAGACAGCCTATGAAGTACATAGTCGCCTAGACCAAGCTAATGGAGAAATGGTGATGGGGGGGCTCAAATCCTACCTATTCAAATATCACCATCCACTCAGGACCCACAACCTGTAATTCTTCACAAAAGGCAGGTCCCTATATCCTTTCTTTCAAAGGGCTGTACAAGTCTGAGCAGGGGCTGGTATGCTTTAAACTTTGGGGTCCCCCTTCAATCCAGGCTTCTCTCCAGTGTCCATTCTTGCTATACCTTGGTGGTGGGTACTGCTGGGACAGGGCCTTGCTCTACAAGACGAGGTACATCCACCAGAGGGAATCCTGAGAGAACACCTTGTAAACACTGCCTCCTACCTGCCCATTACAGCCCTTCCATACCTTGCAATCCTCCTGGTCCACTGATGGGCCTCCTGGACCCTGACTATCCCCTAGGTCAAGAGTTGGCAACCTATGGCCCATGGAGCCTTTTGATCCAGCCTGGTGGCATTCAGTGCTAGGGTGCTTCAGCAGCAATTAACTTCCCTCTGATCCAGTATGGGTCAATCTAGCTTGCAGCCGTAAAAGCTTGCCAACCACTGGGGCCTTTCCTTATGCCTATTTGCAGTCCTACTAGGAGTCCTCCAGGCCCACTCAGTCTTAGCTGGGTGTCTCCAGACCTGCTACCTGTCTGCGCTAGCAAACACTCTTTCCCACTGCCCCCCTTCCAGAGCCCATCTATCCTATTCCTCTCTTTTTCTCTCTTGTATCCCTGCCAGAGTGCAGCCTCCCAACCTAAATAATCTTTCTTAAAGGACCTTTCTCCTCCCCGCCCTTTTCTTTTCTTATTACAAAAAACAAAAGTACCCATTACAGTAGGACTTGCTCTTTCTTTCAATATATGGCCAGAGGAGGATGGGGAAAGCAGCCCCATTTTATGCCATAATCTAATGGTTAGAGCACTGCCCAGGAGGTAAATGTAGGACTAGTTTCTTCTTTATCTGGGTGAGTTCTGAACCCTGTCTGGGGGATGCAGACTGGCAATCTGTGCCTCTTACAACTATTGTGTTCACCTAAGTCCAGCATGTAGTTCTGTCCGCAGTCTCTCTCTGTACTCCTTCTTTCTTAGGGTGATGGCAGATGTAGTAATGAAAACAGTTCTAAGTGAAACACATTCAGAAACACTTCAAAAAGGAAACATTTCAGCCAGGGGACATGCATGTGTTTATGTCTCTTCTTGGCTGACATTCAAAACACTGCAGCTTCCTCTAGCGTCAGCTGGGGTAACTAAGCAGGCTGCAGTGACCTGCAGGGAAGGATGTATGGCAAACAGGAGACCAGAGAGCCAGAGGGAGAAGTCAGAGGCACAACAGCAGTGTTTTCACCCTGAGCAAACCCTGAGGGAGAATGACTGGCTGAGGGGGCAGGAAGGTAGGTTTGAACACTGGAGAAGTGGAAGAGGTGGTGAGGGACTAGACTTGGAAACCATTTGTTTTGAGTCCCCCACTGCAGGTAAGGCTCCCAACAGCTGCTGCTCCTACTGCTGCAGCCATGGTACAGTCTGCCTTGTTAGAAAAACAATATAACCCGTGAAAAGCAGATGACCCCTTGCTGAACAGATGATCTAATGCTGAACTTAAAGATAGACTTTTGCTGACGGTAAGCAAACTTGTTCTATGTATTTTGTAACTGTGTAACAGCAAGCAAAAAAACAAAACCCCAAAGCTAGTGGAAATTCCCCAAGGATGCGCACGCATATATGCCTTATGCCTATGTATACCTATGTTTGCATATATATGACCTGTTAGTGTTAAAGGTGCTACCAAACTCAGATCAGGGGAACTCTTGGTCTACTTGGCCCTGAGTAACCCCTCTGCAGAGAAATAAATCATCTTGCCGACACTCCCTTATACTCTGCCTAATTGAACGAGCCCAGAGACGGGACGTGGCCAGTGCTCCTTGGTGTATGAGTACACCCTTTGGTGTATGGGTGCCACGCAGTAGCTGGCCAATTTCCCCGACAGCCTGCTCCAGCTGTGTTACTTGCAGCAGGAGCGTGGCCTCTATGCACCCAGATGCTGCTTCAAGAGCAAATGCAAGTGGGGATACTTTAGCTGCTGGGACACTGACTGTGCAGAGGCTGCAGGGCAATTCTGGTTCCCCTCCTGAACTGTTACACATTTGAGAGAACAGGGGTGGAGGAGCAACAGAGGCTCCCAAATCCCTCAATCTTCTACCATTTCCTTTTAAGGGGGAAGAAGAGTGGATTGGGGGTGGAGGGTTTGTTTCCAGCTTTGCCAGGAGTCCAAGGAGTCTGGTGAGGTAAGCCCAGCTCTAGCCCCAAGCTGGTATGTGTGCTGCCTCTATGCAGAACCAAAAATGAAATGTTCTAAAATACTACCTTATCTCAACAGACACTAGTTTAGACTAGAGTGTTTCAGTAACTTTTGAAACTTTACAAAGAGTATGCACACTTGCATAGCTGACCCTTCAAAATGTTTCAGAAACATTTGAAATGTATTAGTTATTAAGTTGTTACTCATCAGTCCTTACCCTGACGTACCATGTGCTTCTCCACCTAATGACCCACCATCCCCCTCTTCTGCTTTCCCTCCATCCTCTCTGGTTCCCGCAGCCTTCTATCACTTCACCTTTTTTAATCCTTCTGAAGGCCAAATAGGCTTTTCTTTTTCACCTTTGTGTTGCATTGGTACTAGCACAAAGCAGAGCTTCATGCTCTCTGGTCTGATTCCTACAGGTCTGACACTATAATGGTGCTGCAAAACCTGCTTAACCCTTGCAGTTGCACTCTAAGCCAGGGGATGGGGCTTTCTCAGTTCAGATTCAGTCTTTTGGGAATATTGCTGCCAAATTCTAGCAAGCCTGAGTGTAAGAGGACAGAGATTTTTCAGTTTGGCCAAATTCTCACTGGCATAGCCAAAGACGTAGTCCATGTCATATTTCAAATCTTGTGTCTGAGCTGTAGAAACAAAACATATCCTATAAGAACCATTTAACACTGGCAATGTAATGTATTTTCTCCTAATTTTGTTCTTAGAAAAGGACAAAACTTTTAAAGCTAAAACTTGCCAAAACCAAAAATGTAATATCAGTCTCAAAATGGAAAATTTTTAATGGTTTAAATTCAGAAGAGCTCTAAGTAACCAAAAGCAGGGTTTTTTTAATAATGGAAAAATCTTGGTAATTATATACACTTTCAGTTCCACCTATAATAATTTCCTCCTTACTGTGGCAAAGTACTTTGGGATACCTTCAGCATGAAAAGCAAAGCAAATCCTTACCTTATTATTAGAACAGTAACACAAGGCAAAATGATAATACAGTGGGGTTTTTTAGAATTTAACCTGCAGTTTAGGTTCTTAAAATAGTAGTAAAGTAGTCCAGGAATTACTTTAACTATTTCAGAAGAAATGTAGTTGTGTAACACAAAAGCATCAAAGAGGAGAAAATGGAGGGAAACAGTACCAGAACAAATGGGGAAATGGACAAAGAAGAGCAATCTGTGGCTGGATAGCCAACTGTGCAAAGGAAAGCAAAGCCTTAAAGTGGGACCTTCTTTATTTTGAAACTGGTCTAATTCACAGAGCTTTTATGCAAGTGCAATCATGTATTTCATAGTCAGAACAATAGCTAGGTATTTTGGTGCCCAGTGGAGGACATGTGCAGCACTATTATATAATATTAATTGTATTTCTTTTGATGCCCCCCTCCCCCAATGCAAGTCTGCCCAGTGCCAGCAAACTGTTTTCCTTGCTATGGAACTTTGTAGTAATTGTGCACAAATGCTGACCTGGTATAAAATGCCCTTCCACTGAAGTCAAAAGCCCTTCTCTTCTCTGTGAAGGAACTAAGTGCACAGTGGACTATGTTGTGAATTTACAGTGCACTTCATGCTCTGAACAAACTCTTTGTGTGTGTGTGTGTAACAGTGCCTTCATGCTAGTGTTCTCTGATATATCATCTCTGATTGTGCCAGGGACCAATGCTATGGAAACACAGCCTGACCACTCACTCCAGCTTTATGCAGACCAAATGCTGAGAAACATAATGTACTGGCCAGGAAAGTGATATGGGGCATCCATAATTTAAGCAGGCCTGACACTGAAACGTTGGGCATGAAACTGGGCACACCCTGGGCATGAGCCCAACAACAGCTAGTTTCATTTTTTTTCAGGATTTGATGTGTACAGAATAAGCAGATTGGTTTTCATGGTGGCACCCATTAACATGGTTGGAAATGGTGTTGGAATGCACCTAGTGGGCAGTAAGAGTGCCTCATAGGGAATTAGGGTAGAACAGCTGATATATTGTAAATTCAAATCTTAGGTTACTGTGCATTTATTTCCCTGGCCCATATACCCAAAATCCACATAGGAAGTCCTACCTCATAACTTTTTTCCTTAAGAACTAGTGGAAGCAAGCATCTTGGTTAGATGCCCACTATGAGATTATATCCCAAACTGATAAAGTGAAAAGATAGATCAGGGGTTGGCAACCGATGTCACTCAAGGCCATTTTGCTTGGCACGTCACTGCCAGCCCCAGCTCTGGGTAGCTGCTGCCAACTGTGGAGCCTTGGCTGGGAGGCTGCAAGCCCTGCTACAGGTAGTCTGGGCTCCATAATTGGCGGCAGCTACCCAGAGCTGGGGCTGGTGACGGCCAGAAGGCTGCAAACAGCTGTGCTGAGCTCCACAACTCCGGCATCAGCTCCATGCCGGTGGTAACTGCATGTGCACCTGAGAGCGGACAGTGGCGCTGTCCACTCTGAGGTGCACGTGCAGTTGCTGCCAGCGATGCCGGAGTTGTGGAGCTCAGCACAGCTGTTTGTGGCCTGCTTGCTGCAGCTGCCCAGAGCCCAGTCATCAGCTGTGTGCCGGGAGCAGGGGAGAGGTGCTGTCTTGAGCCCCTCCCCCACCATCCGCACTGAGGCACGCGTGCACGTGCTGGTACAAAGCTGATGCTGGAGCCTGTTGCAGCTGTTTGCAGCCTCCTGGCTGCACCTGTCCAGAGCCCAAAAACCTTATTCCTGAGCTCTGGTTGGTTCCAGTCCCAGAGCCTCTGGGCTCACAGCTGTGAGGCTGGGGAAGGGGCATTGCTTCAAGGTTTTGAGCAGTTTGGTCACTCCAGTGATCCAGATCCAGCCTCTCCAGAGAGCCAGGGAGTGCTGGGAGCTGGAGCTGAGGTGATCTGGCCTCTGGGCATTGTCTTTGGAAGGAATGAGCTTCCATCTTCCAGACCTGAGCTCTGAGATGCTGGGCACAGCGTGACTGGCTTACTGCCTCAGTCCCTTCAGGGTACAAGGACAGAGTCCCCCAGCTCCAGCCCAGCCCAGCTCTCCCCTCCCCTCCTACACTGGCCTGACTCCAGAGCAGTGCTCTGGACCCAGTGGGGTGTTACGCATAGCCAGTGGTGTCAGTCCAGAGCCAGTCTGGTTTGGTTTCCTGGGGGAAAACACTCCTTGATGCCTCTACACCTGCTGCCTTGGCACCAGGGTGGAGGGAGTGTGGTGGGAATGTGCCATCGTGTGCTCTCCCAGCCTCTCTGCGGATAATGGTTTAGAAGTCCTGAAAGGTCCTGCCATCTTAGGGTCTTAGCTGTGTGGAGTGGGTTGGTGGGTGGGCTGGTGGGTAGACTCTAGGCCGGGACCTTGGCTAGCTGTGCTGCAGCCTGGGGGCTGGGTCCCCAGGAAAGCACAGGGGCTCTGGTGGGCCCAGGGCACTGTTGGTTTGGACTTTGCTCAGTGGCCCAGCAACTGGGCTCTATGTGCCCGTGCATCTGGTTCTATGTGCACACATGTGTTCTGGTTCTCTGTTTGTTCACGTGTGTGTGTCTGGCTCTCCTTTTAATTTCTTTCTCTCTCCTTTTTCTCTTTCCCTCTTTTTCTCTCTCTCACTGCAACATGCTTAACAACAAGGAAACACACAACAACAAAGGCAACATTTATGATGATTAAATATACTAATATGCAGTGCATTCTGCTCTGTACCTTCCTCCCCCCAACCTCACTTTGTTTTTCTGGCATACCAGCACGTTCCAATGTAGACATTGTGGGGTTTTTTCGGTACTCCGGTCAAAAAACGTTGCCTACCCCTAGCCTATGCCCTTACTAATGTTAAGTTTGGAAGGTATTGGGATTGGGTACTAATAGTATCAACAGATCTTTAAGTCACAGTAATTATCACTTGTGCAATCCTAACGTTCCAATGTTTTATGAAAAATTACTTTTTCATGCCATACAAATTGTTTTTATTCAGTAATGGCACTAGACCAAGTTTGGGAAAGAATATGGAATATGTACCACTCTATGTATTAGTTATGGAATGTGTGTCATTAAAACAATACTGTTTTGTAAAACACTGTAAAAAATAATCCTGTTCTCCTACTCTTTGTATTATGCCAAATATCACAACTGGCTGAGAGATGAAATATAAATTGTACTGGTCTCTCTGTCATGGGTCTCTGAAATCAATAAGATTTCCATTGATGAACTTTTTCTAAGGACCTTTTTGCTCATGGGGTGATGATCCAAGTCTGTCATGGAAGACTTTTTGCCTCTTCTTTTCCGATGTTTTTGCTTTGACCAACTGTGCCTTTATTCTTACCATTCCCTGAACTGGAGAATCTGTGCCTTCGATACTTCTGCCCACAATTCCCTGTCTTGGCAAACTTAGCCAAGAAATCAGATTTGCATGGTCAGCCTTATAGTTGTGCTTTTCTTTTGGCTCACCCAGCACTTGGTAGATTATGTCCTAATCCTTATAAGAATTTCCAATTCGTTTTATTTTATGCCCATTTGACAGGATAATATCAATTGTACTTGGATGCCTCAGAACATCAGATATTTGCTACTTTTTTTCTCTATCCGGTTCACTTCCTTCCTATATTCAGTAGTACACAGAATGAAAGGAACACAAATCATTATGCCCTTGAGCAATTTTTTTTTAATTAGGCACCCAAATCTATTCTGAGAGGTCTAAATATTTTTCAGAGATTCTGAAAGCCTACTTAATGTCAATGGGAGCTGCTAGTGTGCAGGGGATCAAGCAACTCTTACAGAATTATTTTAATGAGAAACTATTGGTCTTATCCTGCCAGGTTCACAGCTATAGTGTTACTTTACTTAACACTTTTCCTGCCTGCCACAGAAATATATTTGCAGTGACTGTGGTCCAAAAGATAGGCTCCTTTTGTCAGATTGTTACTCAGAGTAGATAGGGAAAGACTGCCTCCTCCCACCCCCAACAATATACCAGAAAGAAATGGTCTAGCATATAGAACTGTCAGTGCTCCAACTGTTATTTGGCACTTATCTGAAGTAAATAAAATGCTATTGTCCTTATGTAAAATTCAGTACAACTTGTGTCTTTATACACTGGCATTCCTTCAGGAACACAACTCTTTAATTGAAGATCCCAAAGTTTTCTCCATCCTGACTTTCATCTTACTGCTATTCTTATAATTTTTGGATTTCTTTGTAAGAAGTCCGGGTTGTCACTCCCTAATGGGTGGCTTTTTGGGGAATTATTGGCTAAGCTGTGGTATTGCAGAAAAAAAAAACAGGGTTTACAGCAGACCATAAGATAAATATAAACCTAGAATGTGCTGTATTTGCAAAAAAGTGAACAGCATGCTGGATGGCATTAACAGGAACATTACTTTCAAATGAAGGGAAGTAACCCTTCTGCTCTACTCAGCACTGGCAAGGCCTCACCAGGAGTGCTGTGTCCAGTTTCGGGCCCTATACTTCAAGAGGGATGTGGACTGATTGGAAAGAGACTAAAGAATGACTAGAAGCCTAGAAAACATGATTTATGAGGAACAGCTGAAAGAACTAGAATCGCTTAGTTTAGAAAAGGAAAGATTTGATAACAGCCTTCAAATAGCTGAAGGGCAATTATGAAGAGGATGGAGATGGGCTTTTCTCTGTGGCTTTAGGGGACAGGACTAGGAACAATGGCCTCAAGCTGCAGCCAAAGAAATTTAGGTTGGAGATTAGAAGTGACTTTCTAACTGCAAGGGTGGTCACCTGTTGGAACAGGCTACAAAGAAACGTTGTGGAATCTCCATCTTTGGAAACAGCAGATTGGACAGATACTTGACTGGAGTGATTTAGTTGAGGATAATCCTTCTTGGTCAGGGGGCTGTTCTAGATCATCTTGTGAGATCCTTTCCAGCCCTACTTTCCTTTGATCCTATTTTGCTTTGCCCTATTATCTGTAAATCTATCAAATTAGGAAGATTGTACCATTAATGACTTATGGAATCCATTTGAAAATAAAATGCGTTTAAAGTACTGCTTTAGCCTTTTGTAAGTGAATGGGTTGATGTAAAGTGAAATAAATGCGACAGTAGCAGTGCAACTAAGCTCTTCATGGGGGGGAATTTGTTCTTGCTTAGATCCATTGTTTTGTATAGCATCAGATGCTCTTGCAGGGCTATATAAATAGTGATAAAAAGTAAGACAGTCATAAATAATGCATACAACACTTTACAAACTCTTCATTCTGCTCTAATAATTATGGAAGAACTTATATATCCAGGATTCTGAGTCTTAAGCATTCATGGATACATTTGCCAGTACAGCCTCTAAGATCTTTATACTGCATTGATACATGGGTAAGCAGATTCCTTTGTCCTTATGAATGTCTACTGATAACCACCCTTGAACAGTTTTGTAGAAGTGAAATGTGGATGTGGAAAACCAATCTCTGATCCTATAATGAAATGCATGCAGCCAGAATTCAGCTGGAGCTGTTTGCAGACATGGGGTTCTGCCTACACAGGCTAGGATTTGCACTCATAAACACTGGTCTCAGCTCATCCAAAATGCTGTTTGGATTTCACCCCAGATAGCACAGATGCAGAGCGCCACTGACATCCTATTATTCCCTCAAAAAAGGGCTTAAATAGGTCATAAGCAGGGCACTGGCTCTAAGAATAGAAATAGCTTTCACTTTGTATATGTAGAACAGTAGGTTCAAAAACAGACATCGGATCCATTTGAAAATGTGGTCCTCATTTTATCCTTGTAAGCAGGACAAAAATCTAGTTTACATCAGAAAAATACCTTCTTGTTAATACAATATAAACATACAAGTAATAAATTGAGAAATGCTTTTAACTCTTAAAAATACGTATCATGACGGTTATTTTTTTCAAATTACAATATACTGAGCTCGGAAAGAGAAGTGGTATTTTTCTCTAAGTAAATTTTTTAAAAAATTTATCAGAAGTTGCTGTTACTGTGGGGGAGAGGGGAAATCAACATTTTTGGCTGCTGCTGAAGGAAGGTCCAGCATTTGAATAGAAAGGAGGTTACAACCGAAGACTGAAATGCATTGGCAGAACTGTCTGGAAGCTTCCAGTGTGCTTGCTGCTCAGCTAAAACACCACTGGGTTTTCTCTGCATGCATGACAGCAGCAATTCTCTCTCTCTCTTTCACTTAAAATCTTAGGGTTGGAAGGGACCTCAGGAAGTCATCTAGTCCAGCTCAAAGCAGGACCTTCCCCAACTATATTATCTCACCCAAGGCTCTGTCTAGTCAGATCTTAAAGTGCAATAAAGTTGCAGTCCCAGTCACCTTAAATAATCATTATTAACAGTAAAGAGAATAATAGGGCAAAAAGAATTGGAGGGAGTGAGGTTTAAAGTCATGGGACACACAGATGGTGGGAACAGGAAAAGTACCAACATGAATGCAACTTGGTTTCCTGATAGGAAGCAAAGACAGAGAAATGATCTGGGGCAGTTAGAGACCACAGGCCCCAACCTGCAACCTCTGACTAGCAAGACAAGTCTTTTATTGATGTAATCCTAGCCTCCTGATCCTTTATCCAATACAGGCTTTGTCCAGATCATGCACAAGCTCTTATTAATCTTGTCATCACATATTAGACTGCAAGCTCTTTGGTACACAAACATAATCTTTTTTATTGTCTTTAATATGCTGTGCATATTTACAGACCTATACGAATATTATTATGGCTGCTGCTGTTGTAATAATGATATGTACCCAGGAGAAATCTGAGACCCTACAGAAAAGGCTAAATTAAAAAAGACAGTAGATCTTTCTAGCCCTACTCATTCTTATTTTACTCACAGGAGTCGCATATTTATAATCATGCTTTTACCCACACATGTAGAGGCTTAACATATATCGGTAGCACTGAGAGCAGCACAAAGAACAGCAGCCACAGCTACTTCCATTCAACAGCACAGGCAGAGTTGTGGGAGTGAATACCTTTAATGCAATTTTGGCAGTGTTAAACACCCTAGTGATTTAAAACACTTGGTTGAGAAGTAGGAAACCTGGGTTATAAGCAGGGATGTGGGTTTTCCATTTCCTACTAAAAAATGGAGTAACACACAAATTCCACCCCTTACCGGAGTAGAACACGGATTTCTCATTTTAGCAGAGAAACCAGCAGATTTTGCAGTTTTGCAATGAGCTCTCATACATGTGGCTTCAGGCTGCTTGAAGAGCAGCTCCTACAGGTAAGTGGCAGTGATTAAGACCCCCATAGTGAGGGGGGTGGGAATTGGGCAGGGCTGGGGCTGCTGCCCAGCTAGGCAGTGCCTTGGGACTTGGGGCACAGAGCTGGAAAGCGAGGCCACAGGGCCCTGGCGGGAACAGGATGGGGCTGTGTGTGGCTCGTTTGGGAGGCAGGGGTCAGCTCCAAGCTGCTGCACATGCTTCCAAGGGTACAGGCGGAACTATGCCCCCAGATCTGTGTGCGGGGCAAGGCAGGCTGTGCACTCAGACTTCCACCCTGCTGCCCTCCCCCATAGCCTCAGCAGGCCAGTGTGCAACTCAGCACTGCAGAGAACAGCGGAGCCACGCAGGAAAGCTGCTCGCTGTTGTGAGCTCCGTGCTGCCCTGATGGTGCGTCCTTCATTTGTTGGGGCAGTGGGGGAAGTGGTGCAGGGTTGTGCCACTCATTGCAGCCTCATGCATGGAGGACTTGTCACCAGGGCAGCCTGGAGCTCACGGCGGCAAGCAGTTTCCTGTGCAGCTGTTCTTTGCCTTGCAGTGCCAGGTCATTCCTGCCAGGCTGCAGAGGCCCTGGAGGAGGGCAGCAGGGTGGCAGCGCAAGCTTGTAGTAGGCAGCCCACCCCCACACCTTGCATAGATCTGGGGGGCATGGGTCCCCCTGACCCCAGGAGTACATGCAGCAGCAGAGAGCCAGCCCCCCTGCCTGAGCCCACAGCAGGCAGGCAGCGGGGAGCCTGACTCCATGCTCTGCTTCACTGCAGCTGCTGCGGCCTCCTGCCGGGGCAGGAAGCTATGGATTTGGGTCCCTGGTCCTGTAGCCCTGGCAGCTGAGGGCCCCTTTGAGCAGGGCTGGGAGTACAGGGGGCAAGGGTGTTAGAAATATTATTAAAAATGCATTATCAATAGCTGTTAGCTCCCATCAATAGTGTTGTCCTTTGAATAAGCAAGGCTGCCAGCCCTCCTTGTCTCCTTAATGAGAGAGGGAAGGGGGGGGGTTGGAAACTGAAGGAAAAACTCCAAGAGCTCTCTTTGTTCTGCAAATTTACTATCTCTTTGTTACACTAAATCACACTTTCTTTGATGGCTCCCACAGTTCTTAGGCTAAGATAAGAATAATTGCAGTCTTAGCCTTGAAGTTAAACCCTCCATAACCTCCAGTGCTTTCTGGGCAAGCGTAATAACCTAATACATATTAAGCCTATCCGCCCCGCATACTTAAGTAGTTAATTATAATACACATAGGATGCATGATCTGACGTATTCTCATGCATGTTTGTATGAACCGGAAATGAGTTGTAAGAGTTCCTGTTTCTGTACACGTGCCAGAAAAGAGGGGATAAAAGCCTGCTAATGATTGTACTCAGGGGCAGAGGGTTTTGATCTTTTGTCTTCTCCCTCTGACCCTATTTGCAAATATATACCTTTTGTCTCACCAACAATGTGTGCCTAAGGATTTGTTATTCAATGAGCCTCCAAAGAAAACGAACCGAGAGAGAGTTTTTTTTACTTCAATCTGGCGCCCAACGTGGGGCCCTTCTTTGGCTGACTCCGGAGTTCGTCGGCACATCGTCTCTGCCCCCCTGGGGGGTTTGCGCGCCGAGCCTTTCTTTTTGGCTCGCCCTGAGGGGGGGCTGAGGTGTGAGCCGGAACATCCGGAACACTAAGGGCTCCTATGCAAATTTTGTTTTTTTTTTGGAGTCTCCAGGTACACATTTTTGGCTTTGGATCGAGATCTCTGGGGTATCTGAGTGAGTATACGAATTCCCTTTGCCCAATTTGGTTCTGGGTCCGGAGCAGGAGGTGTGCATGTTCTCATGGTAAATCATCTGGTGTAAGGGACTTTTTGGTATTTGGTGTGCCTTGGGTGCACTTTTGTGGGCAAAATGGGTACGGTTAGCTCCCGTGTAGAAAACACGGATACCCCTCTAAGGTGCTTATTACGTCATTTTAATAAATTTGCAAGGCTGGCCGATTACGGAATAAAAATGAAAAAAGGTGATTTAACTAAGTTTTGTCAATTCGAGTGGCCAACATTTGGGGTCCACTGGACCCCGAAAGGATCCTTTGTGCTAAAAGAAGTGATAGCTATCCATGAAATTGTTATGCAAAATGGGTATTGGAATCAGTTTCCTTATATTGATTGTTGGTTGTGGGTGGTTCAAAATCAGCCACCTTGGATTAAGAATTACTTAGTAAAGTCTCATGTGATGCTTGTTAAGAAAAAGACTCGGGGGGGAGGGGGGCGCCTGTACTTCCTGAGTCTAATGAGGGGGGGAATTCTGAATTGGCTGAGTACCGGACCCGTGCTCCGGTTGCCCTGTCGGGTAGCGAAGATGAGTCAGACGCCTCCTCGGCATCCAGTCCTTCTGCACCACCGCCCCCTCCCTTAGAGAGACCACCACCGACGTACCAAGGCATACCTAATAAGTTAGAGCGTGAGCCTCAGCCAAGTGCCTCATCTGAATCAGGAAATAAGGGTTATTATTTGCGTAAGCCTGTAGAGTCACAGCCGGTGTTAAACTGTCCGATGCGAGAGGTTATTGGGGAAGGAGGCACTGCAACTTTTGTCTACACCCCATTTAGCACTTCAGATTTATTTAACTGGAAGAATCAAAGCCCCTCTTTTCGTGAAGACCCTGAAAAGATGAGGGATTTGTTTCGATCCATTGGGCAGACTCATCGACCCACTTGGGCTGATGTCCAGATGATGCTCCAGACCCTCCTAACCCCGGAGGAAAGGAGATTAGTGTTAGGTACAGCAGAGCGTATTGCGACAGCCAGAGTTGAGTTAGAGGGTGCTGCTGGTCGTACTCTGCGTGATACCTTCCCTGTAGAAGAGCCGAGATGGGATAATCACACTGCCGAAGGCAGAGAGCTGAGTGCACGGTATCTGGGAATTATAGTGGAAGCAATGGGAAAGGCAGTGCCTCGGGTTACCAATCTGTCTAAGTTGTATGAAGTGAGACAGGGAAAAGAGGAGGATCCCTCAGCTTTCCTTGGGAGGCTGTATGAGGCGTTTCGCAGGTTTTCGGATCTGGATCCAGAAGCCCCAGATAACCAGCGCATGGTAAATCTTATGTTTATTGGTCAATCTGCTGCTGATATCCGTAAGAAGTTACAGAAAACTGAAGGAGGTGCTGGGAAACCAATTTCAGAGCTGGTGGAAATTGCATATAAGGTGTATGGGAATCGTGAGCAAGTGCAGGAGCGCAAAGAGGATAAAAAGGCTCAGCGACAGATGGCAGCACTAGCAGCTGCTATAACTGGAGGGAACTCTGAAAAGGCTGGGATGCAGAAGGGGAAAGGAGAAAGAGTGGGAGCAGACGTTTGTGCTTATTGCAAAGAGAAAGGACACTGGAAAAGGGAATGCCCGAAGTTGAAGGAGAAGAGAGAGAGGGAACCGAGAGGTCACCTCATGCGGGCAGAAGACAAGGGTGAGGATTCAGAATGAAGGGGACAGGGATCTAAGACCACTACCCTTCGGGTTGGAGCCCGAGAAGATCCCATGGTAACCATTAGGGTTGGTGGCAAAAACTTTGAAGCCTTGGTGGATACTGGGGCTACATTTTCAATGATTCCAGAAAAACCCCCCTGTGCAGGAACTAGTGAACAGCATGTACTTGTGGAAGGGATTGAGGGAATGCAAACCCGACTCCCTGTTTGTAAACCACTCCTCACCAAAGTGGGAGATCATTTGCTTGAGCACTCCTTTGTGTATTCTCCAAGTTGCCCGGTTGCACTCCTTGGGCGGGACTTACTCACAAAATTGCAAGCTGAGATCTTTTTCAGAGACGATCAGATGGTGGTCCAGCTACCTGTCAAGCAGAGCTCGAACTATCAGATGGCTCTCCTGGAGGACCGACGCCCTGCAGTAAGTCCAGAAGATCACATGACTGGAGTAGACCCCTCGGTATGGGCTGATGGAACCCCTGCGCGAGCTAAGTTCGTCTCCCCGGTAAGGATCGTACTCAAGGATGGGGAGGGGCCCGTTCGGGTAAAGCAGTACCCACTCAGCCGAGCGGCCAGAGCTGGACTCAAGCCGTTAATAGAGAAATACAAGAGGTACGGATGGCTAGTGGAAGGGACTTCACCCTATAACACCCCCATCCTTGGAGTGCCAAAGGCAGATGGGGTCTCATACAGACTGGTCCAAGACTTACGGGCAGTAAATAAGAAGGTCCTTTCAGACCATCCTGTAGTCCCGAACCCTCACACGATTTTGACACAAGTACCGGGGGAAGCTGAAATATTTTCAGTGCTAGATTTGAAAGATGCTTTCTTCTCTATTCCCCTTCACCGAGACAGTCAAAAATTGTTTGCTTTTGAATGGGAGGATCCAGACACCTTCCATAAAGCCCAACTCATGTGGACAGTTCTCCCACAAGGATTCGTAGCAGCCCCTCATATTTTCGGACTTGCCCTTCAGAAGGACTTGGAGGAGTGGAAGGGATCACACCCCGCAGTGACTCTCCTCCAGTATGTGGATGACCTGCTAGTTGCAAGCCCAAACTTGCAGCTCTGTGAGGAAGCCACCAGGTCACTCCTAAACACTCTGGGGAAAAAAGGATATAAAGTTTCTAGAGAGAAAGCCCAGATATGTCAGCCTGAAGTCACATTTTTGGGATATAAGCTCTCAAAAGGAGTCAGAGCCCTAAGTGCAGATCGCATACAGGCAATCCAAGGTCTAACCCCACCTAAGTCACCCAAGGAGCTACGAGCATTCCTAGGGCTAACTGGGTTCTGTCGACTATGGATACCAGATTATGGTGGGAAGGCTAGACCACTATATGACTCACTGACTAAGGAGAGTCTCACTAAATGGAAATGGAATAAAGAAATGCAGCATGCCTTTGATCTGCTTAAAGCAGCATTAACCCAGCCCCCTGCCCTGGCCATCCCAAACAGTAAAAAGCCATATCGACTGTATGTTCATGAGAATCGAGGGGTTGCATCAGGGGTGCTGACACAGCCATCGGGCCCGACCTGGAGACCCGTGGGATATTACTCAAAGGTTCTAGATCCAGTGGCACTCGGGTGGCCAGCCTGTCTTCGGGCTGTGGCAGCCACAGCAGTGGTTGTTGAAGAAGCCCAGAAGATAGTCATGGGTGCGGATATGGAAATACTCACTCCTCATGGAGTTCCCCAGATCCTAGGGACTGAGGGAGGGAAATTTCTTAACCCCTCCAGACAATCACGGTATGAGATATTTTTGCTCTCTAATCCAGGACTTACTTTCAAACATACTACAGCCTTAAACCCTGCAACCTTGCTGCCGAAGCCAGGGAAACCGATGCATGACTGCCTTGAGGTCCTAAATCAAACCACACAGGTGCGACCTGATCTTGCTGAGGACCCAATTGAGGACCCAGATGTTGAATACTTCGTAGACGGCTCCAGCTCTGTCATCGATGGAAAAAGACGAACAGGATGTGCAGTGGTAACCTTGGATAAGGTAGTATGGAGGGAGTCATTGCCGAGCTCATGGTCGGCACAGGCCGCAGAACTCACTGCGCTCACCCGAGCATTACAGCTGGGGACAGACCAGCGGGTTAATATATACACTGACTCTCGCTATGCTTTTTCTACAGTCCATGCACACGGACTATTGTGGAAAGAAAGGGGTTTTATTACGGCCTCTGGGAATAAAATTGCTAATGGCCCCCAGATTATCAAGCTACTAGAGGCACTCCACCAGCCTAAAGAGGTAGCAGTCATTCATGTGCGGGCCCATGGGAAGGCTGCTGAGGAAAAGCATAAGCTTGGAAATGCAAAGGCTGATTCAGCAGCAAAGGAAGCTGCATTTATTGGGGGAGAAGCGGAGGAGGTATCCAAGCAGGCCATGTCCCATGCCATATGGCCAGACATCCAAGATTTAGTCCCACAGTATTCCCCTGAAGAAGATAAATTTGCACAAAGAGCTTGTGCAAAAAAGAACTCCCAGGGGTGGTGGATAGTACCAGGAGGGAAAGTCATGATACCCAGGCCATTGCTTCAGGAGGTGCTGCAACAGCTCCATGCAAGAACCCATATGGGAGGCTTGGCCATGGGTGATCTAGTGATTCGCCAAGCAGTAGCTCCAGGGCTATATGTAGAAGCTCAGCGCATTGCTACCAAGTGCATCACATGCCAGAAAGTAAACCCCCGAAGGAAACCCCCTGTGCCAATGGGAGGTAGACCCTGGGCAGCGTACCCTGGACAGGCATGGCAGATTGATTTTGCCGAGCTCCCACGGTCCGGACATCACGGGTTTTTACTTGTCATGGTAGACCAGCTCTCTGGTTGGGTCGAGGCCTGGCCCACCAGGACTGCCACTGCGGCTACAGTAGTGAAGTATTTGTTGCAGGAGATCATTCCACGGTATTCCCTGCCTGAGTCCATTGAGTCGGATCAGGGACAACACTTCGTGGGAAAAGTGGTTCAAGGAGTCGCGCAAACTCTCAAGGTTACTTGGAAATTACACACACCATGGAGACCACAGAGTTCAGGACAAGTGGAACGTATGAATAGGACTTTAAAGACTTTGCTCACCAAAATCTGTATTGAAACACGTCTTAAGTGGCCTCAAGCATTACCGCTCGCCCTTACTTGCATTCGAAACACTCCCCGATGGGGCCTTAAATTGACCCCATATGAAATTATGTTTGGCAAGCCGCCTCGAGTCTTACCTCCTGGGATGCGAGAGAATGTAACTTTTGAATTAGGTAATAGTGAGCTTCATATGTACGTTATTGCTTTGCAGTCTGTCTTGTTTTCTCTTCACAGGTATGCAGCCTCCTTTCAGCGCCTGCCTTTAGACGTACCGGTACATGACTTCTCCCCGGGAGACTGGGTCTTGGTGCAGCGGTGGAAAAAGGAACCTCTGACTGAGAGGTGGAGTGGCCCTTTCCAGGTACTTCTAACAACCCACACCGCTGTAAAGGTCGCTGGCCATGACCGTTGGATACACCATACCCGTGTGAAACGACATCCACAAGCGTCAGAGGACAACAACTCCCAAGACGAACTCACTCCGGAAGCTGAGTCGTCTTCGGAACAAGAAGCCAGCAAGTGGAGCTGTGAACCTACTGGTGATCTCCAAGTGCGCCTGAGACGGCTTAATCAAAGTTCAGAAAATTAGTCCAGAAAGTAAAAGGGAAAATATGGTGGGAATTATAATGTGCCTTGTTGTTATCTGCATAATGAAAGAAGCAGGATTGCATAGCCTTAGCCACTGGCCTATGCCCCCGCTTTCCCAAATTACTCCCCCAGGGACAAATTTGTATGTTGATATGATGGAGAGGATTGCAAGTACTTTTAATCTTACCAACTGCTGGGCCTGTGGGGGGCTCCGAGAGGCCGGAGAACAGTGGCCTTGGAGGGCTTTTCCTTTGGCCCCAAAATGGTTGGTCAGTGACAAAGCAGATGTTAAGAGTACTGGTCAAGAATGGGATGAGAACCACAGCTGGGATCTTTCCCAAGTGGCATTGGGAGAGTACTGTATTAGCAGTAATGGTACAGGAAGGAGGTTAGGACATAGTCAGTGTACATGGACATTAAAATGGGCCCGAGTATGCAGCAGGTATGCTGATCAATGGAATTCTGCTGCCGTTAGGCTCCCAATCTCCACACAGATGCAAAATCTCAAAAGGACAAGAATATTACCTTTCGATCCTGACCCTACCAGATGTCAGGCATATGAAAAGACCCGAGGTGAACGATTTACCTACATTTATAAGTGGCAATGGGCACACCTGAATGGCACAGTGGCAAGGTTTAATGCATATTGGAGTGCCTTAAATGACACAAATGAAATAACCAAGTGCGAGTATAGGGATAAAGATGGCGTATGGAAATGTCAGTTTAAACTGAGTAACTATCACACTGGCCCTTTAGGGCATAAGGGCACCAAATACTATCCCCTTCTTTTCCACAGCCGTGACCCCCTAGCCTTGGGAGGGGAACACAGGGCCCTAAAAGGACATTATTGGATTTGTGGAAAGCGTGCCTATACGGTCCTACCACGAGGGTGGACGGGAACCTGCTATATTGGAGTAATTGTACCATCTTTCTTTTTGTTACCATCTGAGGTTGGAAATAAGCTGGGAGTCTCTTTGTATGATGATTGGAACAGGGCCAAGAGAAGTATTGATGTAAGTTTGACACAGGGTGGCTCCCAAAAGTGGAAGGAGGATGAGTGGCCTCCTCAGAGGATTATTGAGTATTATGGACCAGCTACATGGGCTAATGATAGGAGTTGGGGCTACCGGACACCAATATATATGCTGAATAGAATCATCCGGTTGCAGGCAGTCTTGGAAGTAATTACTAACCAGACCGCCACTGCTCTCGAGTTGCTGGCTCGACAAAGCTCTCAGATGAGGGAAGCCATATACCAAAATCGAATGGCTTTAGACTATTTACTCGCAGAGGATGGCAGAGTCTGTGGAAAGTTCAACCTTTCTAATTGTTGCCTCCAAATAGATGATAACGGGAAGGTGGTCATAGAGATTGCCAAAGAGATTAGGAAAATAGCCCATGTACCAATACAAACGTGGGAAACCACATGGAATAAGGACTGGTGGTTTCAATTATTTGGAGGACCCTGGTTGAAAAAAGTAGGGTTTGTGCTTTTGTGTGCTCTAACTGGTTTGATTTTTATCCCTTGTCTCATTCCTTGTCTTACTAGATTGATAACCACCACAGTAGAAGGAATGCAGGTTGCAGCAGTCCCTCTAAAAGCACAGACTGTAGCAAAAGTCATGGTCCTCAGAAAAATTCCTCGTAATTATCTTGATATGCCCAAATGAAGTAAAGATCAGAAAGCATCTTGAGGGGGGAATATTGTTAGAAATATTATTAAAAATGCATTATCAATAACTGTTAGCTCCCATCAATAGTGTTGTCCTTTGAATAAGCAAGGCTGCCAGCCCTCCTTGTCTCCTTAATGAGAGAGGGAAGGGGGGGGTTGGAAACTGAAGGAAAAACTCCAAGAGCTCTCTTTGTTCTGCAAATTTACTATCTCTTTGTTACACTAAATCACACTTTCTTTGATGGCTCCCACAGTTCTTAGGCTAAGATAAGAATAATTGCAGTCTTAGCCTTGAAGTTAAACCCTCCATAACCTCCAGTGCTTTCTGGGCAAGCGTAATAACCTAATACATATTAAGCCTATCCGCCCCGCATACTTAAGTAGTTAATTATAATACACATAGGATGCATGATCTGACGTATTCTCATGCATGTTTGTATGAACCGGAAATGAGTTGTAAGAGTTCCTGTTTCTGTACACGTGCCAGAAAAGAGGGGATAAAAGCCTGCTAATGATTGTACTCAGGGGCAGAGGGTTTTGATCTTTTGTCTTCTCCCTCTGACCCTATTTGCAAATATATACCTTTTGTCTCACCAACAATGTGTGCCTAAGGATTTGTTATTCAATGAGCCTCCAAAGAAAACGAACCGAGAGAGAGTTTTTTTTACTTCAAGGGTGTTGCACAAAGCAGTTCGTTTCTCTGGAGGCCCGCAAAAATCACAGACACACAAACATCAGCCAGTACAAAAGGATGTATTTGTTTGCAAACAAGGTCTGAGTGGGGCATTGATGCCCAAATCAGCTTCTGACAAAGTAATTGTGTTTGCAAGCGGAATTTATCTTCTCTCTCCTGAGCACGTGTGCAGACACCGGAACTCTTACAGCTACTTCCGTTTCATACAAGCATACATGTAGTTACATCATTACATACATCGCATGTATAGTATAATTAGCTACTTAAGTATGCAGGGTGGAGAGGTAAATATGCATCAGCTTATTAAGCATGCTCAGAAACTACAACAGTTCGCCAAAAGTTCACACTTCAAGGCCATAGATAATTGAATTTTAGCTCCTGCAATCAGCATGAGAAAGACTGAGGCGGGTGAGGGGGGAGAGAGTGTAATCAGCATGAGAAAGACTGAGGCGGGACTGGGGGAGAAAGGAGTCTTTGGCAGTATTTCTTTCTTATCAGGTGCAAGATGCAAGCTGCGCATTTCTAACAATATTCCATTTCTAACAAGGGGTCCAGCAGGCAGAGACTATCTTAGCAGGGTATGGGGTCCCGGGCACAAAGAAGCTGGGGGGGGTGGTGCGCAAAGCCGGTGGTGGTGCTGGCACCAGCATCACAGAGTTATCAGCTAGGTGGGCCCTGCAGGATGGGCCATAGCTGCTCCACCCAGCTCCATGGGGTCGCCCAAAGCACAGGGCCTCTGGCAGTTGCCCTGATTTCCCCCCACGCCCTCCCAGGATGGCCCTGCCAGCAGGGCCAGGGGGCTGTGGGTGGAGGGTGAGAGGCACCAGCAGGGCCAGGGGCCCATGGGGGGCTTTTCATCTTAATCACTTATTTGGAGCTTTTAATCAGAGGACTTGCAATTTTTTTATCAGAGAAAACCAGGATCCTTGATTACAAACACACCCCAACTTTAAGGGATTCAAACTCTTTCAGCATTTTCTACTGGCTAAGTCTAGGTTCTTCCATACTCAGCACACGGATTTTCTTGACCACCTTTCTTACTTCCCATACTTTGTATAAGGAACCTAGGGCATTTTTCTCCAGAGGCCTTTAGAGTCCACTCCAGAAACTGAGCACCTGAAACTTAGGAGTGCTGGCATGTTAGGTTCTTCAGAGCCTTAAATCCTTCTGTCAAGCTGCCACCTAATCCCTATGCTGCCAAACAAGCAAATGGTGTGAGTAAACATAGAAGCTTGGGGAATTAAGTTTAAGAACACAACTCAGATGTTCTGGTTTGCCATTTAGTGTGCTTTCATTGGATTATGCTGCCTCTCATTTGAAAAAAATAAGCTTTTTTTTTAGGCAGGGGAAAGGGGAGAGTTGAAATATGAAACCAATTATTTAACCACCTCATTGATCCAAGATAAAGGCAGGCAAACAGAGTTGCTTCTAGCTTCTTTTTACTTAAAAATAGTATCACCTTATCTATTGTACATTAACCCATAACCCGAGTATCCACAAAGGTACAGGGAGTTCATAACCTGAAGCTATATATTATATAGTTTGCCCATATCCAACCTAAACTCCCTGAACCTCAGTGAAGTTCACATCCAGATACAAACTGTGTGCCTCAGGCTTATCTCCACAAATGATACTAAAATGCCTAGTCAAGGACAGACACTGCATATATGGTAAAAAATGGATTCCATGGATGTCAACCTTTGCCTTGTGAAATTGTTTGACAGTCTGTGTTTGGATTTGTCAATCAGTAGTAGCTATAGGTGACACAGATATAAAACCATTCAAATTGTTGCCCAGAAACAGCGAAAGAAATAGGAATTTAGAACTAGAATGCTGTGAAATAAAAGTTGCCAATACAATAAACCATTTCCCAGTTTTTAGCATTATATTCTACTGAGTTGTATGATGCATAATGTATCACCCTTCACATCACTCAGGCACACACACATGCATACATAAGTGCTCTCAAAAGCATGCTAGGCATTTTATAGATATCCCTTTTCCCAAGAGATTAAAATTTCAGGCTTGATCCTGCAAATGCTTCTACATGTGAATAATTCTGCACTTACCCGTAATCCTACTGTTGCTGCTCCCTACTCACATATGTAAAGTGGGTCTCGTGACAATTTGTGGGGGTTGGACTAAATTACAGATATGCCAAAATGAGTGAAAGTAACAAATGTGAGTGATGAAGGAGAATTAAGATTGCATTATATAGACAGGATTATGTTAATTACATGCCCATCCTGAGGGATCCGTTTGTTTCCTAAATGGCATAATCTTCTACAATAACTCAGCAATCCTATTAAAAGAATGAGTATAGAACTCCTCAATGTTAATAACAAATAATATATCTACTGTATATCAATAAAACAATGATTCTTAACCACAGCACCCTAGAGTATCTTGAGATCTTTCAAGGGTGCTGCACAATCCTACATGTCCAAACACCTATACATGGTTCACAAGATAAACACCAAGATTTCAAATAGGAATCCAGGATATCAAAAACCTTATGAGCTCTGGTGATATTTTGAGTTCTTTGCAACAGAAGAATTGCTTTCATTTCATTCTGTAGTCAAGAAATGAGTAAAAGATAAGAGCTGGTATGTTTCAAAGGATACCTCAAGTCTAATGAGGGGTGTCTCAAATCTAAAAAAGGCTGAGAATCGCTGAATGTGTCTATATGTGCACTTTAATGTGCAGTAGGCTATTCTACTGAGCATTAAAGCATCACAGCAAAAACAGTGCTAATATGTTTATGTGCAATAGAATTAATCTACTGCGCATTAAGTGTCACTAAAAAGGCATTTGCTTTTGCTAGGGCACATTAGAGAAGCCTAATGAATCTTTACATAGTACCTTATATTTTAGGTACTAAATTTAATGTGCAGTAGCAAAAGTGAATTAAAGAACGTGTAGATGTGCCAACTGTCCTAACATATTGAAATAAGGAAGAAAGCAGGGTACAGATGCATGTAATATTTTGAGCCAAATCTGTCTCCATTTGGTCTGTAAGAAGTATTTACATTTAGCCCCAGTGATGTATCTGTAGCCTCAGACAAAAGTGTAGCTCCCGGGTCTAACTCAGGGTAATTCATAGAAATCGCCATGAGTTAGAGACTGTTAGACTGATCCTCCCAGCCCAACAGACAGTAGCTGTTAGATCAGGAGGGTGGAGGATTGGCTTCAATTTGGAGCTGATCCAGGGAGAGAGTCTACATCTTTCCCTGGCTCAACTCCTGGCTCTGCATCTCCCCAGCTCTTTCTCTGTAAGGGAGCAGGGGAAAGTCATTTTGGAAGTCTCAGCCCCCCCCACCCCTACTCCAGCAGGGCTGAGAAAACCCCAGAAGGGACCTCCCTCCCTTGCCTTCTCCCCATCCCGTCAAGGGACAGCAGCTCAAGCCAGGCTGCTGTTGCACTTGGAGCAGGCAGAAATTAATGAAGTTGCCCCACTTGGGGGTTAATAAATTAAGGTTAATTTGTTGTGGAGGGCTCTGCAGCTATGGTATTTGGTTTGGGCAAGGTTTTAGAGTGATTTTCAAGGAGCCGATTGTGCAATAAATATAATTTCTGTCTGCCACAAGAAATTGTAATTGGATAAAATAGACAGAGACAGCCTCTATCCTGTTGTGTGCTGCGTGGGATCTAGCACCCTGAGCCACCTCCTTTTCAGGGCTGTGCCCAATCACACTGACCCTATGGTTTATTCTCCTTCTGACTACACCACCACCAGCTTTCCGTGCCCCCCGCCCCCCCACTTCTTAGGCAACCAAAGGGACACAAATAGGCCAGTTATAAAAGGAAGGGCATTATTGGCAAGTCTGTAGCTTGGTGGTTAGGTTAATTTACTATTAAGTGTAGAAGATGTCTGGACCTGTATCTCACATGAGAGAAGCTTGTCCCACATCTTGGACAAGTACCTTAACAACTGGACCAGTGGTTCTCAAACTTTTTAGACTCCAGGCACCCCTTGGAAAATGCCAGCTCTTTGCTTTCACTCATTTCTTGACTATGGCAAAGTACTAAAGCAATTTGTTTTTTTGCAAAGAACTCAGAAAGATCACAACATAGTGGTTTTGACACTATGGATTCCTATCTGAAAACTGTAAGTTTTATCTTGTGAATCGTATCTAGGTGTTTGCTCATCTAGTATTGTGATCTCAAGGCAGCCTGGTTGAGACTATTTGGCCCCTCATCCTATTTTATGACTTACATATGATATGTGTACCTTCCCAAAGGATAGCAGGATCTAAAATCTGTGCAAGAGATCCACTTGTATGCTTAAGATTGAAACAGAAGCATGACTTACCTGCCTGATAGTGATACTGGATTGGGCTATTGGATGGAATTATTTTTTGGAGAGAGAGAACCTGTACAAAGCCTATGTACAATTAATATCTCTTTAGTTGTATTTTAATGGTGTCAGTGAGACTTGAATTGCTGGCCCTCTATAAACTGGGGGAATTTAACCCATGCAAAATCATGCGGATACATGGTATTTGCATATTTTTAGGTGAAATACTGTATTAGTTGTGGAAACCAGCTAACTAATTTTTTCCCATTAAAAATATACTATAAACTGAATTAACAGAGAGCTTATGTTAATATAACTTTGAAAGCATATTTCACTTCTGCAATGTGCCTGACAAAGGTCTTTATAAAACTCAAAGTGATAGTGGCATAGTTTCCAGAGAAATTATATGTAGTGTACAATATTTAATGATTTATAAACTGTAGGTGTGCTAGGTAAGTAGTTTTCTAGCTGCTCCCCTTGTATTAGGTTCTGCTGAAAATCTCTCCTATTGATGCTTGGTTAGGATTCTGTCTAGAATTCATGCACACCCACACACAGGCTTAAAGCAGGCCCAGAGTATTAGCTCTCTGTAGCTTAGCTGGAAAAGACCTGCTGATCTCAAGTGAATCACAATGTCTCTCTTTGAAAATTTCCTTCTTGCTTGTTTGGGTTTTTATCCTGTTTGCCTTCCCTTTCCTTCCTTTTTGCTACTAATCATAGGTGATGCGATGGGGGACATGGTGGGGGAGAGGGGGAGGAGGAGAGCACATGCCCCCCTCCCCCCCTGAGACTGGCTGCTGCCTAAGCTGCTGCTGGCTTCTGCAGGCAGTCCCCACTTGCCACCCTCCCCCGCACCTGCAGCTGACACTGTGGCTGGCATCTGCGGGCGGTCCCCACTCACTGCCGATACCTGTAGGCAGTCCTTGCTTGCCGACGATACTGCCACCTACAAATGGTGCCACCCCCAGTCTCAGGAAGCACCAGTTGTTCATCTACTAATATTTTCACAATGCTTTAAAATTAATATATATAACACTACTTTTTCTGAAATTAAAACAGTATAATTCATCTGAAAATAATAATAAAGCATGAACAGCAATAAACCGTGACTTTCACACTACAGAATATATTCCTTTACTGTCTACCCTTTGAAACCATGAATGCAATTAATTTTCATCATATCCTTTTCTACTGCCTAATTATTTATCAAATATTTGTCTTCAAACAAAGTCTCCCTCCCTTTCTCTCTCTATCAAAGCCATTTTTTCTTTCTGCTTAAACCTCAATCCTCTCTTGGGATCCATGAGAAATGTCCTGAGATATGAACTGAAGAATGAATATTGTGTTCAATTAAAACCAGAGATTTAGTTAAGGACCATGTAATTACCCATGTTTTACCTTACATTAAGAAACTGAGTGAAATGATTCCATCATTATACGAAGCAGTAGATGCATCATTCTAATGAGATTTTTTTATGTTGGATAAACACATAAGTCTTGAATTTCCAATTTGCATGAACAGGATGGCATAAAATAAAACTCATAAAATTTGAAATGGGTAAAGTTAAGACAAAAGCACAGGCTTCTTGGGAGATTTGATGGCTAGTGGGACTAGTAATGAAATACAGGATTTTCATCAATGCTTTCCTACAGGATTTTCATCAGTGTCATCAGTGCTTTCCTACTTCAAATCCAAATACAGCAGCAGTGACAAAAAAAAATATTAAATTTACCCTGCTTTCCTAGATTTCTAGAACACCTGTACTCGAATTGTCCAAAACTTGTAATTCTCTCTCACAGGTTATTTCTATTATGGACATGAGCATAGAAAATTAAGGTCGGAAGGGACTTTAGGAGGTAATCTAGTCCAGCTCTCTGCTCAAAGCAGGATCATCCTGAACTAGATCATCCCAGCCAAGTCCGTGTCTACCCAGCTCTTAAAAACCTCTTAGGATGGAGATTCCACAACTTCTCTAGGTAGCCTGTTCCAATGCTTTACTACCCTCCAAATGAGAGTTTTTCTTAATATCTAATCTCAACTTCCTTTGATGCAACTTGAGACCATTTATCTTTGTTCAATTTTCTGACATCACTGAGAATATTCTATCTCAGGGGTGTTCAAATTCCGGCCCATGGAACCATAGGTATCCATCTCATGGGGCTCTTCATGGACTGGGAAATCTGGTGGTAGGGGAGTGGTGGCAATAAATATGGCTACCTGCCCCTGATGCCAAATTCCCAAACCACAAAAAACCAGGTTCGGACCAGGCATACACCCCTCTTCCTACTCCCAAGCCTGGATGGAGCTTGGTCACTGCACCTTTTCCCCCCAGGCTGTCAGGTTGGGGTCTAGTCAAGCCCCTTTCACTGCTCCTGTGGGGCTAGGCAATGTCCTCTTCCCCCTGTGAGGCTGGGTAGGGGCTGGGCCTTTCACCACAGGACCAAGTTGTGGCTGGGATGTCCTCTGCTGCCTCTGCGCAGACAGATGAGGCCCTGGCATGACAGCCTTACGCTGAATCAGGACCATTAGCTGGATCCAACCATTGGATGGCCTGGGTACTACTGATCTAACCCACAAGCCAGAAAGGGTGAGCACCACTGGTCTATCTCAATCCTTTTTTTAACAACCCTTCAGGTACTTGAAGGCTGCTATTAAATCCCACCTTGCTCTTCTCTTCTCCTGCCTAAATAAACTCAGTTCCCTCAGCCTCTTTTCATAAATTATGTTCTCCTGTCCTCTAACCATTTTGGTTGCCCTCTGCTGGACTCTCAGCAATATGTCCACATCCTTTCTGTAATGGGGGGTCCAAAACTGGACATAGTACTGTACTCCAGATGTGGCCTCCACAGTGCCTAATACAGGGGAATAATTGCTTCCCTCAATCTGCCGGCAATGTTTCTACTAATGTGGCCCAGTGTGCAGTTAGCCTTCTTCTCAACAAGGGCACAGTGTTGACTTGTATTCATCTTATTGTAACCTCCTGGTCCTTTCCTACAGAGTTGCTGGTTAGCCAGTCAGTGCCCAGCCTGCAGCAGTGCATGGGATTGGGGACTTGGTAGCAGCCTATAAATGTATTAGGGGCATACATCAGGGCCTGGGGGAGCATCTGTTCACCAAGACACTCCAGGGTAGGACAAGAAACAATGGGCACTGCCTTGGTAGTCAGAGTGCTCCGAGAGCGTGCTGGATAGGAGTTGGTGGGGATGGAACGGGGGCCTTGCCCTCCCCCCGCACCTCCAGCCCTGCTCCCTAGACGCAGTGGCAACAGGTGGGGGCGGGGGGCAGGCTGGCCAGCACTGCTAGCCTTGCCACCCCCTGACTCTGCTTCCTGGAGCTGGTGGCAGCATGGGGTACTGGCTGAGGGGGACAGGGGATGGTGGGGTAAGCTTCCCCCACCCCCTGCTTCTGGGATGCGGCCAAGTTGCTGGTGGTGGAGGACAGCAGGAAAAGCTTACCTCTCCCTGTTCCTGGCAGGCAGCAGCAGGATTGGATGGTGGGTAGCTGCACTCCATCCCCGCCTTCCTCCCTGGCAGGGAGAGGGAGGCAGAGAGGGGAGTGGGATTGGAAATGGGGTGGGGGTTTCTGGTGGCAGCATCCCCCTCCACTGTGCGCCTCCCCACCACCACTGCCTGGCCCCGACAACCACTGGCAGAGGGAGGCAGTGGTGGTTGGGGGATGCTGTGTGGCCAGATGTGGACCGGTGGCAGTGCAGGGCACTGGGTGTCAGTGGCCACTGCTGTGTACAAGCTCCCCTCGCCCCGCATTTCTGGGAGACGGTGGCAGGGTGGGCAGAGGGGCATTGGGCCAGAGGCAGAGTGGTGGCACCATGGGGTGCTGGGTGGTGGCGCTCTGTCCCCACCCCCCATCATCCCTGACAGACAGTTGTCTAGTATCTTTATTAATGATCTGGAAGATGGCATAGACTGCACCTTTAGCATGTTCGTAGATGACACTAAGCTGGGGAGTATAGTAGATGTACCAGAGGGTAGGGCTAGGATTCAGAGTGACCTAGACAAATTGGATGTTTGGGCCAAAAGAAATCTCATAAAGTTCAACAAGCACTAGTACAAAGTCCTGCACTTAGGACAGAAGAATCCCATACACCACTACAGCCTGAGGACTGACTAGCTAAGCAGCAGCTCTGCAGAAAAGGATCTGGGGGTTACAGTGGACAGTAAGCTGGATGAGTCAACAGCATGCCCTTGTTGCCAGGAAGGCTAACAGCATACTGGGTTGCATTATTAGGACTGTTGACAACAGATCATGGAAAGTAATTATTCCCCTTTATTCTGCACTGGTGAGGCCATATCTGGTGTACTGTGTCCAGTTTTGCGCCCCCCACTATAGAAACGATGTGGACAAATTGAAGAGAGTCTGGCAAGAGCAACAAAAATGGTTAGGGGACAGGAGCACATGACTTCTGAGGAGAGGCTGAGGGAACTGGGTTTATTTAATTTGCAGAAGAGACAACAGAGGGGATTTGATAACAGCCTTTAACTACATGATAGGTGTTTCCAAAGAGGATGGAGAGCTAGACTAGTCTTAGTGGTGACAGATGACAGAACAACAAACGGTGGTCTCAAGTTGCAGCACGGGAGGTTTTAGGTTGGATACTAGGAAAAACTCTCTCTATGAGGGTGGTGAAGCATTGGAACAAGTTATCTAGAGAGGTGGTGAAATCTCCATCCTTAATGGTTTTTAAGGCCTGGCTAGACAAAGTTTTGGCTGGGATGATCTAGTTGGGGATGGTCCTGCTTTGAGCATGGGGGTGGACTAGATCACCTGAGGTGCCTTCCAACTCCAGTGTTCTATGATTCTAACTTAAAAGAAATCATTCAGGTAATTATGTCTGCCAGTATGGGTGTCATTTAGGTCAGTCTCAGTAACATTGGACTCTACTCTTCTACCTACAGCTCTCTGGTCAGAGCAGACGTATTTGCAGACAATACAGTGAAACCTGTATTTCAACTGCTACAACTTGTACTGAAGTTATTCTCTAAATAAACAGCCCTTTCATCCCCGACTCTTTAGTCCAATTAGTAATTTCAAGGAGTATAAAATGAACTCTAAAAAGACATTCTTCTCCTTTTTGAGAGTACTTTTAAGTCTTCATACAAGAGATACTTTAGCACCCATTTCTCATGGTTTTGAATGAGAACTGATTAGGTCCCATGTGTTACAATTGAAGACAGACAAAATATATAGTTTTTAAATAAATCTTGTAATTGTATAGGGAAGATGGTACTGAGTAAGCCATAGAAAGACAACTATACCATTTTTTTAAGTTGGCTTATTTGATAGCTGGGGGAGAAGGGGAAAAATCAGTAAGGGAGGAAGGAAAAATCAGCAATTTGAGAGCTGGATTTTCAAACAGTAATACCTCAGAAGGGTAACTGTTTCAGCTATCTACTCTTCACAATAAGCCAAAGATAACTGTAATGATCTAGTGTTGTTATTAAAACCAGAATAAAATTACCATGTGATAGTTAACAGATTTTCAGTGAATATTTAATATGGGCCTGATCATCACCTATTACTCACGCTAAGTAGTAATTACTCATGCTCATAGTCCAAAGAAACTCAGTGGGACTTCTTGTGAGAGTGCTAATCAATGTGAATAAGAGTTGCAGATCTGTGCTGTCTTGTGAATTAATGGTTATCCAAGATGGGAATGTATTTGAAGAAAAAAACTTGGAAGAGCTATTTCCACATTATGGGATGACAGATGTATTTTGGCCGATGTACAGTGCTCAATGCAAAAAAATAGTGCAACATAAAATCAGATTTGAAATGCATATAAAATAGAGCTTGAAGAATGCAACACTTTCTAGCCAAAGCACTGAAAATGAGGCGGCAGAGAACAATACATAAAATGATAAGATTAGCCCACCAGCAAAGCAAGAGGTAAGAAACTGAACCTCTTGTTCTGGGGGTGCTGCTGCAAGTGTGGTGCCTGTACCCCGCTTATATCTTTTTTAGCAAGCCATGGCCAGTATGAGGTCTCCTTGTGACCCTCGAAAAAAGAAGAAGCAATTCACTTATCTTGGTATTTACAGACTCCATTGCTACTCTAAACATCCTGTAGCATTGCTAGGTTTTCTGAATACCTCCAATACCTGTTGCTGCTGTTCCTCACAGCTTTCCTAAGACAGTAATGTGTCCTGACAAGATTCTCACCAACTCATAGTTTTCAGAACAGCAATATTATAATCAACGAAAACCATCCCCAATTTAACTATACCCCTGCTTGAGAAAACTGAGCAGTGATGGCACAACTGGCCTATTTTTATGGATTCATAGCACCTCTGTACAGGTTCACAAGAACAAAAACTTTAAAGCAAAAGATTTAATTTAGAAGAAAGTGATGCTTTAATACACTACTTCCCACTTATTAGGGAAAATGCTCTACACTGGAAATACAAGTTATGGGACTTAAAAACAGCTGTGGACATACTTTACCTCAGACAAAAGACAACTTGCTTCTAGAGCAAGACTAGTAGAATGATGTTCTCCGCCAGCATGGTGCCACCTTTTTGAGCAGGTTGTTGAAAAATTCCTTGCTTCCCATGGCCACTTGCTGATAGGAGGTCCCATTACTTGTTATCTGCAGTGGAAAATTTGGAAGCTGGAAAAATGGATTTTAAAAAGATGATTTGAGGAGTTCAAATGAAAACATTGATATAATATATATATGTGGTATTATGTTCTAAAAAAAATGCCTACAGAAAATTACTACTAGAAATGGGAAGAGATTATTTTTATGCATCTTTCATTTCCAGATATCTTGTTAATGTAGTTGGCTGAGCATTCACTATTTTCCTTTCTTTCCCGTGAAATATTACTTCATGCAGATAAATGAATAGTGGGAAAAATATGTATCTAATATTTTTATTGGGAAAACATCACTGAATTTGCAAACATCAGCCAATTCAACTCCAATGATGATATCTAATCACCTGCAGGGCTGAGTTAAAGTAATCCAGGGTCTCTGCAGATTAGCTGGGACTTCCTTTTTCCTGGCCCACTGTTTTGACTCTATCCAGTAACAAGGATGCCTCAGTTAAGTAGAGAATGTATCTAGGCAGTGTGTTTTTTTTCTGGTTCTGGTGAATAACTTATTAATGTGCGCACACAATGTGGTTGCAGTTGACCTGAATCTATTTGTGAATTTGATCCAAATTCACAAATACGTTCAGCTAAAGCAAATGGAGAAAGAGAGGCTGATTTCCATGAAAGGTATGGGAGTACTGCCTTTCTTTTTTATCCAGGAGCCAAGTGATTAGGGCTTCATTTAGGATGGGCTGACCCAAGATGAATTCCCTCTGCCTGAGGAAAACTGAGGAGGAGGGGAACCTCACAGGTGTAGGTCCTAACCACCACCACTAAAATCAGTCTCTCTTTTCTGTAGTGTCTAGTGAAATATTAGGTGCATACTGAAACGTTGAAACAAAAAAAAGACAGAAGGAGTCTTATCTTGGAAGATGTTACAGGCTGGTGGGAGATAACACAGAGTATAAGCGGGCTCGATTCAGGCTGTTGACTTGCATCAAAGCAGGTCTGGACGATGGTTTACAGAAGTAGCTTGAACGGCAGCTACCAAGAATTAACCTGGATAGACAGTTTCGTGGGGGCATCTCCCCCAGGTACTTCAAGTGGGAGGACGAGTGGGAGTGTCTGTGGGATCCCAGGGTCATTATTTTTGTTCTGGGGTAAAACCAGTGGTCTGGCGTTTAGCCTCTGCTTCTTCCACTCAGGCAAGGAATGAGTGGATGCGGATGCCCCGTGTCAGAGGGCTGGCACCACGGGGTGACTCCGCTGCAGGTCTCCCACGGCCCCTGCCGCCGCAGCTCGTCCACCTCAGATGCTGCTCGTGGAGGCAGAGAGCAGGCACGAGAAGGGCTCCCGCCGCTTCCCCCGTGCCCACGTGAGTATCTTCTGCCCAGAGGAGCGGCATCTCCCGCAGCCGCTGCCTGTACCCTGCCGGAGCCCCGACCCCGCTGGCTGGAGGCGGGAAGGGCGCTCGCCCGCTCCTCGCCCCGCCGCCGCTCTCGTAAGATGGCTGAAGCGGCTCGGACGGAGGCCGGGGTCTGAGCCCCTCCTGCCCGACCTGGCCCGTGCCCACTCCCACCCCCGAGGCGGGGCCCCCTCCTCTTTAAAGCCGCCGCGGGGCTCGGCTGGCCCGGCTGCCGCCTGTCTCCCCGGCCGGGACCGGGCGGCGCGGGGAGGAGCGGCTGCGGCTCTCCCGCCCCCACCCTACGCCGGAGACGCGGCTGCACCGGGCTCGGCGGCTGCAGAGCGAGGCGGATGCGCCCCCGGGGCCGGGCGTGCAGCGCCGGAGCTGCCGCGGGGCCATGCCGGGCTGAGGAGCAGCCGCCGCGAGACCGTGAGTGGAGGCGCTCGCCCCGCGTCGCTGCTTCGTCCGGGGCCGGGGGCCCGGACGCGGCAGGGGAGCCGCCCGCTCCAGGTGGGTCTGAAGTGCCCGGGCGGGCGGGCGCTGCCGACGCCTCCCTCGGGGGCGGGTCCCGCAGCCCGGCGGGCGCCTCCGCGGGCTCCGGCGGGCGGCAGTTGGCCCTCCCGGGCGCTGGAGTGGCCCCGAGTCCTTCACTTCCCGGTTCAAACGGTCGCCCGGTGCCGCGCGGGTCGCCTGCCAGCCGGTGCTCGGGGGGGGCTGTTACCACTTACAAACGGGCGTGTTAAAGATGCCATGTAATAGCGGGGCGAGTGTTTGTACAGTGACACAAAGAACGGGCAGGGGCTTTCCTGCGCTAATTCTAGGGAAGTGGGGCTGGAAGGGACCTCTTGCGGTCACTTCGTCCAACCCCTGCCAGAGGCAGGACCATCCCTGCCCAACCATCTTGTACCAGCTTCGGCCCCTGAGCTCACCTCTTCATAAGAACTGCCCTGGCTTGTATCCCCCCCTTCAATGCAAGTCCCTTCTTTTTAGTATTTTGTCTCTGAACATTTGCCTTTCTTCTGTTCTCGTGCTGCCTTGGGTTCTTGGCCGGAGGTAATTTTTGTCCTTTTTTTGTTTTTATTTATTAATTTATGTATTGAAACCATGATGGCGTTTTAAGTTTCTGTATCTTGTGTCAGGTAATTATACTTTTGGATTGAAAGAATGAAACCCTAATTAGTAGCATGCTGGGAGGGGATGAGCGTGAAGCTCAAGTGTGTGTAGTCCAATCATTATGTATTACTTTGTATATCTTTATTTTTGCAGGCCTCTAGTTTAAGGTAGCTATCTAGACATGAAGAATACTCCAGTTGGCCATGTTCATAGAAGTGTGTGTTTGCTTGTGATTGATGGGCAGGATGGGAAGAGTTGGCAATGAGGTGGCCAAGTCAATGTGCCAAACATGTTCATCTTATTTATTGGTTTATTTCATCAAGTACCTAAAATAAATCTCCCCCCCCCCCCCACAATCTTCTAAGATGGGTTAAGTGGACATAGAATCCTTTTTATTTGGTCAAATAGAACAAACGACAGTCCTTCTGACGCTGTGAATGTCTCGGTGCTGAATAACATATTTCTCTCTGACCAGCAAACTGTAGATAATGTCTCACTGAAAAGAGAATTTAATTTACTGCTCAAGATTCTAGACGTACTTGCAGAGAAGCTAAATTAAATGCATGAGAGCTAATGTTTCATTTTAGACATTTTACAACCTATAGCAGTAGGTGACCCTTACTAAGTTTATCTTTGATGCTTGCTGTTGTCATGTTGGTTGACAGCTGTTTATTCTCGATAAACCAAAACTTAACACTTCAAATAACAGATACATAGAAGAAAAGTGTGCATTAAGTTATATGGAATTAAATCCTGGCCCTCTTGAAATCTGTGGCAAAATACCCATACTGCCAAAAGTGGCAATATTTTGCTATGGGGGGTAGGGATGGGTGTTGGGGTTCTTGTTTGATTTTTTTTTTTTTTTTCTTTCTTAAATTCATTATCACTTATGGCTGAGTGCCAGCCAGTTTTGAGTTGAATCTGAGGTAGCAAAATCTGAATTGGATTAATACTAGTTTGCAGTAGCACAATTCCATTGTTCAGTTTTGGGTGATAGCCAGACATCATGTTTAATAATATTAAAGTCCTCTCTATATAGTAAGTGGCACTTATTAATGTATGTGTATGTATATAATATATACGTAGAGAGAGTAGGCTGAATGGACTTGCAAAAGGCTGACTGAGTACAATTCTGATGTTTTTATCAGAACACATCATAAATTAGATGGCAGTCTGGTTTTCTGCCATGTTTTAGTACAACTAATTCAACAGTGAACAGTTTCTTAAAACATTATTATTTATCTGAAATGGAAAATATGGTTAGTGAACTTTTTTGACTGGATGAAAAACTAGATTTATAAGAGTTTGTTCTTGAGGTCTGTGACACTTAATGGGAATTTAAGGAAGTCAGTATCTCTGAGAACTGACTTGCAGGGTTGAGCTATTATTTTAGGGTATAATCCTTTAATTATGTTGTCCATTGAAATAAATTACCTGCTATTTAAAACTATTTCTCAATGTTTAGTCTTTACAAAACTGACCATCTTCAATCATTAGAAAAATAGCCAAAATAAAGCCAGAGCCATCAAAATAATCTACATAGTGCTTTGCAGACTTATAGTCCCATCTTCCTACTGGAATAGAATGAAACTTCTCTTAAGAACTAGACTTTCCATTATAATGATTTTTATATCAGGAATTCTGTGTTTGTACTGTCCTGTGTATAGGAGACAAATCTGACTCACTACTTTCATATAATAAAAGTAACAGGATAATAAAGAGAATAGACCCATTCTGCTCTGCCAAGGCGCATTAGTTCTAGGGATTCAAAAACGAAATCCACCAACTTCCTATTACTTGTGACAACTTGGTCCAGTCTCACTGTCACCGAGGCCAGTGTTGAAATACCAATGGATAGTGTTATATAATGCAGGACTGTCCTGCAAGGAATGAAGAATTTTCACTTGCTGTTGTTGTTTTCTGTTATTTGTATTGCAGTAGTACCAAGGACCACACTTCTGTTAGGATTTCTGTATGAATGTGAAGTAATTAATATTGTGGCTAGAACAGTTAACTAATTAAGGGAAATTAAAGCAGGGCAACAGGAAAAGTAAGCTCCCTAAGGGCATGTAGCAGGCTAATGATAGATGTAGGACTAGAATGTAGGCATCCTGACTGTGTCTACTGTCCTATCTTCTGTGCCATATTGATTTGTAAGAGGCACTCAAGAGACAATGGGCATTGGGGCTGCTCAGTCTTCCATGGTGAAGCTCAACATATTTTAAAGGACTGAACCTTAATGATATTTTAATGAAGGTATCCTGAGTTGTTTGACTGTCATTCTAGCATACTGGTATCTAGTTTTGATCTAGTTTACTTCAATATTTAGTAGAAATAGCCTGCCAAAGAACAGTATATAATTGCATATTGTTTGTTCTGTTTTGCTTTTTATATTGCTTTTCATTACTTTCGTAAGAAATGGAATGAGTGTGACTGATAGAAGCTTATTTTCAGGAGTGTAACAAAAGTGCCAGGAAACAACAAAGAATTGGTTTTGGCTCTAAAGTACTTGTTACAATTCCAAAAAAACAGAAGAAATGTGATTCTCATTTTGGTGCAGAATAAGAAGGGATAAAAGATGCTGAGGATGACCTGGCTGTTTATTTCAATATGGATTGTTGTCTAAAAACCCATGGCCTAATATAGCTCATGGTAATTTTGTATTTTAGAAAATATGAAATGCATGCATGACTTCTCATGGTGAGAATTGTCTGGGAGTAGATAGCATGATTAGAGCTCCTGCATAAGGGCCCTTTATCCTGCCACACTACAAGTCCCACACTAAATTAAGTCAGTATCTGCATTTGCCTGTTCTCTAGAGGTATTCGCAGGATCTGTTACATGGATTGCTTGTAAGTGATACAACATGCAAGTGACACAGGGTGGCAGTCCCTCGGCTGACATAATCAGTAATAATAATAAAGTGGACTTGGCATTCGCCAAGCTGCTTTAGTTGAGAAGGGCCGGAACCAAATTGATTAGCAAAGGCAGAGGGCTGAACTTGGGCATGTTATACTGTAGCTCCTCTTAATTAATGTAAACCAACAGATAGCAGAGAGAGTTTTTGTTTTTTCCTGAGCATTTCTGTACTTGTCCTGATCACTGGACCAGTGAGCAATCAGCTGAGATTGTTTGTTTGTTTGTTTGTTTGTTTGTTTGGTATTAAAGCACAAAATGACTGCTAAGATCTTTAAAATATAGACCATCAAACAAATTATTTTGAGTTAAAGGTGGGGGGTGGGGTGGGGATGGGAATGACCTACTGGGTGTCAGGTGCTTTGTGGTAACTGCTTTGTGTTTCCACTTCTGCCTCACTGTAAATGAAAGTTAAATTGGAGTAGCTTACCCCTCTCTGAAACAATAGCTGTATTACTACTGTTCAGCTTCCATTTACAATGAGAGGGAAGATGCAAAGAACAGTTCCTGTCGAGCATGTGAAGTGTTCCAAGCTTTCCTTCCTCCCTGTCCCTCCACCCTTTGCCATAACTTGTTTGGTTGTCCATATCTTAGATGGATATATGTGACTTTGGATTACTAGCAGGTGAAGGTAGTCAAGGAGAATATTTTGGAAAGTATAAAATGAATTTCTGCTTGTTCCAGGAATAGGGGGGTATCTCTCAGAGGCAGTAGTACACATGCTAAGGACTTTTTTTCCTGGAGGTTATAACAAGCAGAAATTCATTAGCTGTTGCAGAATCCATTGCTTTGGACTTGTCCTGTACTGCCATAATGGGGGTGGAGGAAGAAATGAGTATGTATATATTAGAGTCATTGATTAAAGCAATCTTGCTCACAGCAGACTTTGTGCTTATCTTGCCGATACAAAAAAAGGCTTCAAGATCAGTGCAGCACGGCATGCTCTGGATAAATGCATAGGAAACTCAGATGTTTTACCCAGCCAGATGACAGCAGAATACTACCAACTGTTTTCCAATCCGAGATCAGTCCTTGGTTCTGATCTAGAACCTTTCACTTCCATCATACCATACCGAACTATATTTTCACTGTTGGAAAGAGGGTCAGATAGGCAAAGTTTGTTTTGACATGGAATATAATTGTATTGCCTTGCAATGACATTGAGTGAGACTCAAGAACATGTTTATCCTCTCCCTCCCCATTCTGTTTGCAGTTTTGGTAGGGATTACTGTAAAAGGGATCTGGTAGACTATCTTAAATTACCATTTAGACTAGGTTTAGTTTGAGCATCTGTTCTGGGATGTAAGGATGTACAGTCATATGTTAAATCTCACAATAGACCATGAACGAACATACAAGCCTTCTGACAGTACAAACAACCAGAAGCTTGTATAACCAGTCACAAGCTGAACCTGGACTGTTTAAATGCTGGCTAGGAAATGTGACTGAAAGCTAATGGCACCAGCAGTGCATGGGGGGGGCCCTGCATCCTGTACTGCTGGTAGCAGACCTGTTAGTAGCAGACTGCGGAGGCGGCAGCTATTTCCACATCCCTACCACAAGTGGTACCTAAGATTGCTGCTATGTTCATAGGCAACTAGTAAAGGGTGCTCGGGGGTGCATGTGCCCCCCCGATGGCTGACATTGATAACTGTCAGTAGGGCTGGTGCCCCCCTGACAGGGCCGCTGCTGTCAGTGGCTTCTGTGGGTGCCCGCCCAGATTCAGGAAGCACCAGTCACTTTATAGCCCTGTTACAGACCCCATCTCCCCCCACCCCTCCTCAGTTATGCTACTATCGCTGAAACTAATTAGAGGTAAGGTACTGTCAAAACCACGCTGCCACTTGCCTCATGTGACAAACAGGTAAGTGAATGTTGACTGTTCCCACAATCCTCACTAAAATATAATTTGGGATTGGGGCGGATAGCATTGCTTGAAAGAGTAACTGTTCCTCTTCCATAGATGCATAGGCCAGACTTAACAGAACCACCATGGAGAGATTTCCATCATACCAGAGGGAAAAAGATGCAGTATGGTTCAGTTCTATTCCACATACAATAAAAAAGCACAGGCTATAACAAATAAGGCTTGTATCTCCAACCTCACCATTTAAGCTACTGTTGTATTGGACCTCATTCTACCTGTAATCCTGACTTCTAGGTGAATATAAAATAGCAGCCATGTAAAATGGGGCAAAAACTTGTCACTGGACCCTCATACAGTTTTCTGAGCTCAAACTAAGTAATGTAATTACAGTTGATAGAGGCCACTGCCTAGATTTGGCTTGGAAAGTTCTTGGCTATTTGCCCTATTTACACCTTGCTAATAGTCACTCTGGAAATGCACATTTTATTCTATATAACATGGTCTACGAATTCTTTTTTCCAGAGTAGTCATAGACAACAGCATAAATACAAATCATGTGATTCCTTGGCTGTGCCATTAGCCAAGTATTTCTTTCTTGCTGTTACCAGGAGTTGAATGAATAAAACATGTGACAAATTTTGCAAGATTTTTTTGAATAAATGATTGTATTTACAATTTTATTATTCGCCAGCTCTGGTATATATTTTAAGTAGGCAAAGGATGGCTCATATTCTCTGATTAGCACATATTACACCTACTGTAAAATATCACTGTTTGCTTGGGGCAAAGTGCAAATTGGGCTGCAAGTCCAGAAAACGGGTATACCAAGTACCTTTCAAGTTTTAGGATGTACTACTCACTACAGACTAATTTTGTACTGAATTGGAAAAACAGACTTTTCTTCTCTTTTATGAGAGAGAGGGTGCTTCTATTCTAGATAAACTTTTGAGATCATTTCATTTGGACTGGAATGAATGCCTTGTTAGTAGGTTACTGGTCAAAAGACAACACCTGCCTTTTTAAATGGTGAAATTCTATGTGAAAATGCAAGTGGGGTGCTTTTTGGTTTGTTGGTTGTTTTTTTTTTTTACAAAGGTGGTATTATCAGCTCTTGAGTTAAAGCTGAATACTCTTAAAATAAGACTAAACTCCTTTTGTATTATATTATATTTGTAACCAAATTTAGGTTCCATAATTGGCAATGATTTTTAAAAACCAGAAAGAAAATCTAGCTATGCTTTGCAGCAAAATATTTACTTTTCCATTTTTTAACGTAACAAAAGCTATTGCTGCCACTAGGCCTAGTTAGCATAGTTGCTGGAAGATTAAGAAGAGAGATCAGACTCTAAGACTAAGTACAGGTAGACAAAAAGCCCAAGGCTGAGTTGATTCAGTCATTGTAGGTCAGTGTAAGCTGCAAAGATTGAACCAATAAGCAAATGAACAGACATTCACTTTTGATTCAGGAAATGCAGCCACATGCCTGCAGTGGCTCAAGCCAAAAGCCAGGGGGGTGCTAGAACAGAGCTTTCTGTCAGGTAGCCAGCATGGGCTGTGTGTTTGCTTCCTCTTCCAGCTGTTCCTGAGGTCTCGGATTTGCAGTCCAGATTCACAACAGCAGGACTCTGCAGGGCTGCTCATCACTTCCTCTTTCTGCTTCCAGATGCCTCTGGGATTTGTAGTCTACAGTTGCAGCCAACACTAAGGAAGTCAGGCAGGGCAGTTCCATACTCGGGGATGGGGGCAGGCAATGGAAGTTTAACCCTCCTCCCTGACCCCAGACCCCAGCTGGGGTTTGCCTGGGTGGGGGCAGTAAGCCAGTCCTCCTGCTCCAGCTAGGGAGTAGTGGGGTGGGGCCAGCCCTGCTCTCTGACATGGGCAGAACAGCCCATCCTAGCCCAGGGCTGCAAAATGCTGGGGGACTGATGTAACTTGAGGTAGGAAGGGGTCTGGTACAGAAGTTTCAGAAACTGGTTTGACTTAAATCAGTTAAGCCTGGTACTACATTCAACCAGGTTTAATTTAAACCAGTTCCAGGTCCACCACAGGTGCTGGCCTCAGGCTCTAGCTCCCCCTGGCTGCAGATCTGGGAGGAGTCAGGTAGGGTTATTTTACCCCAAGTGGCACATGTCTGGGCACATGCACTGAGGCAAAAATCCCTGTCTCAGATCTGTGCTGCTCCTGTTTGAGCTGCAGCAAGCGCATGTGCCTGCATGTGTGGATGCACCCTGTAAGGACTAAATTCAGTTGGCAACATGAAAAATATCATTTAATTGATTTGTGTTTTTTTTTTGGGGGGGGGTTTATCCATACTTTTTCTAATAAAGACTTATTCATGTGTTCCTATGTAAAGCATCTTCGTTAGGCTTTTAGAACACCCCTTTTCTCGTTGCTCAAATGTGGTGACAGTATTTGGTATATGTCAGCTCCCAGAAGATGGTGGCCATCCTTGGAAAGATGGCACTCCTTGCAGAAATTGAATGAACAATAGTGCATAAAATGACCTAGAATGTCATATTTCATTCAAAGGAGCACAACGAACAACAAAAGGTACTTGATGCTTTAGACAATTTTGACAGTGCTTTTTCAAGCTATTATTAATGCCTGAAGCAAACTGTTACTGAGGACATTTCTACATCTCTTGATAATATTAAATAAGCACTGCCTTACTCCTCTTCTACCATAAATATGCTAGAGCTGTCAATTCAGCTACATGTGGCAGTACATCTAAAATTCAGTAGTTTTTCCTAATTACATATAGGAAGCTTTTAATGTCTCTGCAGATGGAAGTAAATAGGGATGCCTGCTTTCTCATGCAGCTGGCTTGCATGTCTTCTGACAAGAACTTCTGCCTCCCTCCCCTGCCCCCCCAGCTTGTGTTGAGGTCACATTTTCTTTCAAACTCCTAATTACTGCTCACAAGGAGGCTGAAAGCACCCTACTGAGCACAGGTAAAAGTCTGCTGCTGCTCTTCTGAAAGCCTTCCAAGGGGATTAATAAAGAACAGAGGATGTTGTCTGGGCTAGTGTATATGTGGTGAAGGGAATGGCAGATGGAGAAGAGGACGATATTGGCAGTAACCCCCCCCCCCCCAAATAAATAAATAAAAAAGGGGGTGGGGGATGAGGAGAAGAGAAAATGTTGGGGCCAGAGAAGGGGAGTGAGCTTTCCTCTGGTAGTGGGAAATTCTGGATTCTGGGTCCTTTTGCCAGAATTCCTAGGAATTTTACATAAGAATATATTAATTTAAAAAACCCCAAAACCATGACATCAAAGACTAAAACTGGCCACTGTGCTTTGTATTTCCAGCTAGCTACCTTTTAAGGCTTTCTGAATGGCTCTTTTGGAGGTGTGTCTCTCTCCCAGCTTTCTGCCAAGTCTGGCATCAGTACTTGGTCAAATTGGTATGCTCTTTTGCAGTGTAGAAGTTTCGCACTGACAGTACAGGGATTCCTGGTGCTTAAATGTGGTTGTATTAGATTGTTCTTATGGAGTAAGTCCTAGATTTTAAGCAGTGGGGTGCCTAAAACTAAGTACCTTAGAGACTAAACTGGATTTGGCTCTTTAAATTTAGGGTATTCTTTCACTTGTGTTTGTATGATGCCTGGTACACTTGAAGTGTAAACAACAGCAACTAGAAAATAATAATCATTGTTAGCATATGTTGCAGAAGATATGACAGCCCCAGTGTTGCCATTACTGACTGTCTTTCTTTCCCCCTCAGATTTTTTTTTCTGAAGGCCAGCTTCTGGAGTCAGTTTAACATAAGAATCTGAGTGTTCATTTGAAGAACAAAATATAGAAAGTGATTGTAAGAATGGCAGTATGACAGCCCTAGAACACATTTTCTGGCTAAATATTGAATACAGACTCAACAAATGGACCTGGAAAGGCTTCTTATAGTATCAGTAGGAGGGAAATCTCAATTTCACAGTAATCTTGTGCAAAATTATCATAACATTGTATGTGGCCTAGTGCCACAATTTAACCAAGATGAATCTGGAGAAATCTTTGGCCAGGTACAGACATTAGTGGTAAAACTTTTACGGAATCATAAACTGGTCTAACCCCAAAACAGAACAGCAGTTAGGTGCACATAGACCAGGTTCTGCCATATTTAGACTGGTCTAAGGCCTGGATCAACATACTCCAGATGCACCTCTGATTTAGGTTAGATTGGTGCATCTAACTTCAGTACCAGTTCCCCTATCAATTCAAGTTAGGTTGCTGTCTAGAAGCATCCCAGGCTCCTTTGTGGGCCTCTGTTATCCCATTCTTGCAGGGAGGTGCACTTGCTCTGTGCTTGGCTGCTCCTACCAAGTGCCCAGTGGACCTTGCCCCTGAGCTATCACAGAGCCAAGTCAGCACAGACTCTCTCCATAGCCCTGCCTCTGGCCAACTGTCAGCTGTAGGTGGCAGCACAGGGGAGCCGGGAGGAGGGGAAGGGAGGTATTTGCATGCCTGCGTGAACCTTATCACAAAGCACCCCATGATGGGTACACTGACCTGATGCTGAGTCCAGGAGAACCTGTATGAGTGGGCTCAGCACCACAAGCCCAACTGGGCTGCTGGGCATGGGTGAGCATTCCCTCCTGCCCATGATTTATCATCTGCCAGCTGCAGGCAGGCAGAATTGGGGTGAGGAAAGATGCTCCTGTGCCTGGCAGCCTGGTTGGGCTCTTGTGGTGCTGTGCCTACTTGCAGGGCTTCTCCTTGGCTCAGTGTTGGGTCTATGGGTACATTGTGGGGTGATTCATGACTGTGTTCATGCAGGGACACAGATGACTCTCACCCCTTCCCTGCCTGTACTGCCTGCCTGCAGCTAATAAATACCTGTAGCTGACAAATGATCTGGCAGGGAAAGCAGGGGTGTGCTTTCCCATGCCCAGTATCCAATCAAGGGTGGCTCTGGGCACTCAGCTGTGTTTGGCAGTCTCAAGCAGCCCATGGGGAGGTGTGTAGGAGTCTCGGCTATCTGCATGCTTCCCTGGCCCTCCCCCGTCAAAGACTGATTATGTGTTCTGTTCACTGATCTAAACCATGCTGTTTACAGAAAACTGTGCAACTTGAATCCATTCCACCTTAGGCTTTTTGAATGTCTGTATTTGGCCTTTTATGTACAATAGAATAATTCCTTCCTAAATATAAGATCTAAACTCATTAACTGGATTCTATAGCAAGTCGTATTGAACATCGGAGGAGGCAGTATTGAAACTTGCAATGTATTGTTTTAATCCTGTTCCATTGGAGGTCAACAGTAGACCTCTAATTATCTTTACTGACAACACAATCAAATCAACCAGTAAATTTACTGTATAAGTTTGTTCAAGTACCTACAGATAGCTCAGCTGATAAGTATCACCACAGTCATTTTTCTTCCCCAGGAGCTACAGCACACTAGTAAAAATGTCTTGGTCTTATTTATGCTAGCCCTTTCCCATTTCTGCAAATGGCTCAGTGGGCTGCATTGTTACTCAAAACAAAACAAAACAGGTGACTGTTACGGGGGGCATGTGCCCCTCTGAGATTGACTCCAGACTTGGCACCGTTCAGGACGGGGCAGTTTTGTCATGCAGGCTGGCGGTGTGTTGGGGGGAGGGGAGGGTGTGATACGCGAACCCCTGGCGCAGAAGTATAGGAGTGGATATGAGTCTTCTGGCCCACTCAAGAATTGTGCCCCACTCCCCACCCCCAAACTCGGGAGGCACCACTCACCCCTGAATAAAATGGCACTAATCTTTCTGTTATTGATGAGCCCAGTGTGAAAGGTATTATGGTGAGGCACAACCTCCCTTTTTATTATAGGCTAAAATCGTGGGGCTTAGCATACCCTTGCAGTTTTCAAAATGGATTGCCATGCCTGGGAAGAGGACATGGCTAGGCTGGCCGGTGTGTTGAAGTAATTTTTGTAGGAGCCTTAGCCAGTCAATCCTGTGAAAGTGATGGTTAACTAAAGATGCTTTTGTCCTCTAGTCAGTGCTTCAGCTGTAACAATGCCTTGACATATCTCTGAGAGAATTCCCCTTGCTGGAATATAATTTCCATCTACCTGAGACATCACTGCTGATTATAATACTTCTTAGCTGATCATTCTAAAAATCAAATGGAAGAGCACAGTAGACTTCAATTTTACTGATAGGAAAAATAGAACGTTTACATCACTCACCACATATATACTTACATACAAAGCACTCAACTTGGCCAGAGAGCATGACTTGCATTTAATTCAATTTAAGGTGATTCATCAGATAGTCTGACAAGGGTGTAGTACATTTCGCAAAAAGATTAATGCCAGATGTGTTTAAGTGACAACTAGGATACGTAGGCATGTTTTGTAGTTTTCCTCATACATACAGCCCATAAAAACAAATCGCAACATAGACAGTAATTACAGCTGGTGAAAAAATTTGTTTTTTATTTTTTTTAAGCACATGTAAAAAATTACCTTGTTTTTGTTAAATTTCCCATGAAAAATTGTTTTTGTCCAGTGGAAGTATAACTTTCTCTCTCTCAAAGTATAGTAAAACATTTTAGCAATATTTCTTAATTTGAGGAGAAATTCCTTTCTAATGAGAAGCTGGAAATTGATCAAAACTGAGCATTACATCTCTCATTGTAAATATTGCCTTGATTTAAAAAACAAACAAGCCTATATCTTAATTACCTTAAATAAAACATTAAGTACACCAGAAAGTAAAGGGGGCTCCTTTAACCCTGTGACAAAAACTGGACAGAAATCAAAGAAGTAGAAACTGGAACAGAAGACTTTCCCTTGCCAGCTGAATGTTGCAACTACTAGCCTGCAGGGTCAAGATCTCTCTTGTTTGCTGTCCTCCTGGCCTCGTAAATTTTGGCGTTCATTCTGAACAGTGGCAGTGTTTCAGCAGAAGGCATGAAAAATGTGGATGGTGAACCCAGCCAACAGTCTATAGCCTGATAATTGGTACTGTCCTGGAAATTAAGAGATGAGTCTGAATCTAGTCGGGTTGAGAAAAAACGAGACACCTTGATTCTAGGTTTTGGGAAAAGGTAGGAGGTTCTGATGGAGGTATTGCCATACACTCTTTTTATAACTGAAAGTGCTGTGGCTCTGTACTTTTTGCTGAATACAGTGTGTGTTTAGGTATGCTCAGAATACACCTACTGGTTCAGGCTCCCCAAGGGACTTGAACACATCACTACAAAGTTTTTGGGTCCAGGTGGGACTTGGTCAAAGTTAGGCACCAACTTTAAAATCGGGCAGTTTTGGGCAAGCACAGAAGACAACTCCAATGTGCCTAGGAAAAAAATTAGAGGTGCACTGATACATCGGTCTGATATCGGATTTGTACCAATATAAAGAAAGTTGTCTGTCGGCCCAGTGGGGCAGATAATTTGGTCGCTAAATGCCTGTACTGCGCACAGCCCCGATGCAGTGTGGTGGAGAGCTGCCTCCAGCTGGTAAGTTAGAGGAGGGGGGCGGGAAGGGCATATGGGGAGGCAGATCAATGCCTCTGCCCTGAGGGAGGGGGCAGGGGCAGGCACTGCCCAGGTAAGGGAGGGGGCATGTGGGGTGGGGGCAGCTCCTGCCACTGCTTGCACCCTGGGAGGATGGGGCCGGGGGGGTGTTCCCCCAGATCTGCATGGCACAGGGAGGACTGCGGCTGTAGGACAGAGCTGGAGCTGGCACTGTGTAGGGCTTTTGTTGCCGGGGCCTGGCTTGGAGTGGGCTCCAGTGGTGCTGGGAGGAGGCTGTAGCCACCCCAATTTTGTTCCAGCTCTTCTTCCAGCCCCGTGCCACCATGCAGCATAGCCCCTACTGAATGCCTCACCTCCACCCAAGTGCCGGGAAAAGCTGGGGCTGTGCCAGGCAGTGGCATGGGGCTAGCATTTGATATTGATGGGTCTCATTTGATCTTCATTCTAGGGGGAGTTGAGCAGCAAGGGAAGTCTCTCCCAACCCTTCCCTTAGACTTACACCAGTCTTGAGAAGGTATGGAGGGCACTGCCCTGTTTTTCCCACCCCTCATGTAGACCATGAGAGGGGAGGACCAGACCAAGGTCTTGAGTTTAGGGAGTGGATGGAGGGGTTTGCCTTGCTGCTCCCTCCACTCCTTTTCTGGAGACTGGGAGCAGAGTGGAGGAGCAGTTACTTACTGCTCCTTGCTTCCCAGGCAGGAGGTCCATGGTCTGGAAAATGAGCTGGGGTTTTGCCCTGCTTCTCTCCTCCCTTCTCAGACTTGTCCTGAGGGGGGTCCGCAGTATGAAGAACGAGTTTTGCTGCTTTGCTCCCTCTACTTAGCTCCGGATCACTGGGATCTGACTGGGTGGGGGATAGCCAGTCTTTGCTACCCACCTGCTTCTAAGACTGAGGTGTCAAGAACATTTCTCAGAAGCTCCCAGCCTTAGAAATAAACACATATTCATGACCCTTAACTTCACTAATGCCAGTAAAGTGTTTGGATACCTTGATGATCTGTGTCAGAGAAAATCCCATATAAAAAAAGTCATAATTCAGTTTCCAGGGCAGGGTTTGGGGATCATGCAATAAACTGAAGCATTAATTATTTAATAATTCCTTATATGTAGTAGCCACTGAATGAGGCAGTAAGTCCTGTGGGGGAAGAATAGCATGAGATCATGTCGCTAAGACTTCCATAATGCAAATACACAAAGGGACTGAATCAAGGTTATACGGGCATTTCCTAGGTCTCTACAGGCTAGAATTCAGAACTTTAATAATTGTTCTTTTTGTGTAGCTTTTTGGGATAATTTATTTGTATTACTGTAATTCAAGGGTCCTCATTTGAGATCAGTACCCCACTGTGGCAGTGTTTTACACAAAAGGAAAGCACTGTAGTCCTTTATACAATGCTCACAGTGACATTTTGCATGAATTTGTTTAAAACTTGCATTCCAAGGTAAAATCAAAGAAGGAAATTTATAATTTTTTGTAGCCTTTTAATAGGAATTGGGGGGGAAGCTAAAACTGATGCACTTGGCACAGTATTGTGAGCAAATATTAAAATGATTTGAATGCTGGTGAATAGCTAAAATCATCATTCTAACAGATAGTGGCAGTATGACAGTCAATCTGTCATTCTACACGTCTAATGCAAGACTGTCAGAAACTAATCTTCTGTTGAACATTATCATTAGACCACTACAATAGGTACGTCTTTGTTGTTCATCACAGACTTCCTTTTAAGCGTAAAACCAATTACTTATACTACAGAAAAAAATGCTAGAGCTTCTGGTGTTTGTTTTTTTTTTCATAGAATGGTGTGAAGTGTTCTTAAGGTGTCCTGGAAAAACTTTGGGTCTAATTCTGATTTGACCTTTTTATATCACCATGGCAGTGAAAAGGAGCCTTGAAGTTGGTGCAAATATAAGTTGTGTCTACTCCTAAGCCACTTAACACTGATAAAATAAATAACCTTGTGTTTAGTGCACATTGGACCCTATGTTTGTATAACGTCTAACACTAGTTCTCTGCCTGGCCCTGAACTGAAATGCATAGAATCAGTTTCTTTTTATATAATTACTTCTGGAGTTGTCTTTTTAAACTGTCAAATTGCTTTTCTTCCCCTTGCTGCCCCTCTAGTTCTGCTTAGTGTACTGGGGGAGGGTGGGAAGACACTTTTAGTATTTCCTCACGTACTTCATTCTTCTGGAAAGCAGCGTTCTGATGTATAAAGGCATTGGAGCAGAATGTGGCAACAAAGCAATGAAATATCACCTGAGCTGAGAGACAGTATCACAGAAGAAAGGGAATATCTAATCAAGGACAAAATTCCATTCTTAACTTCTCACTGTGCTCAGTACTGAAGAGATCTTAAACTGGCATCTGATCATACATGAAATACAGTTGTTAATTGCACCACCTGCGTGGGAGTGCTCTTCTTCTAATCATTCTCTACAGATTAGTATTGACTACCATTTTCTACCATATCTGTTGACTTGATGGATGTTATTTGAAAACGAATGAATAGATTGTTAAAAAGATAAGGGACCTAGCAGATAAGCAGAGGAGGTGGAGGTGGAGAAGAATTAAAAAGAATATACCACAAGTAGATTCCAGTAAAAACCTATTGTTGCTGTCTCTACTGCTGAGACAAAAGGGTGTGTGGGAAAGCTATTTTAGTAATTATGAGAGCTAGCTTCAGGTTGTGGGGGAACCCTGAAATCAAAGAGGAAAGAGAACATTTTAAAGTTTGAATGAGCTTTCCTTTTTTACAAGTTCTTAGTTATACTTACTTATCGTAAGTCTTTTATCAGAGATTGACAAAATATCCAGTAGGTGGCATCCTTTTAACATGCTGCCAATGTCCGTTTTTATAATTCTTTTTTCTTATGACTATTCCTAAAGAAGTTAAACTAAAGAACATCATAGGATCAACAAATACAGGGAACATGCATGTGTAAGGACTTGTATATTTTTAAGTTAAGTCATTCATACTTAGATGCCGAAAGCTTGGACAAATGTATTTTTAGGCACGTAAATAAGGGGCTCAATTTTCTACGAGCTTTGAGCACCTATTCCAAGTACAGGCATTTAAAAAGTCCCTGGTAGAAGTGCTCTAACTTTTTAATTCTGCTTTACTTGTACAGTGATCTGTTTGGTGGATTTCCACTGTAACGTAAGTTTACTGTTTTGAGGGAGTGGCCCTTTTCCTCACCCCCACCCCACACCAGCTGGTGACTGTCAGCAACTGAGGGGGAAGAGACCCTGGACCCTTTTCCCTTGTAGTCCCGTTTCTCCAGATTTCAGACCCCAGAGCCCTTCCACTGTGGCTCCCTGCCGGGCAGTGTTGCACTGCTGACTAGCCAGAGCTCATAGCTGGCCAGAGTGGGGAGGTAGGGTTCTCTTCAGTTACGGCTTTAGAGCAATTTCTGCTTGCTTAAAGTGCAATAGGTGTAATGCCTGTACCTAGCCTCAGGATCTGTGAGCATTCACTTGAAGCTGTAGGCAAACAGTGTGTGGCTTGCAAGCAGTTTTTTTTGCATATATACGATCCTCAGTAGCCTGAAAAGCATACACCAGATTGTTTGGAAATATTTTGAATAGGCAGGTGCTTTAGGCTGCCAGTATTTGGCATAAGACAGTATCAGGTACCAGCTGTCCATTCAATTAGCTGGTATCCCATCTGAAACACTGGTGAATAACTCACAAAGTGACTGCAAGTTGAAAGCAGATATGTCTGAAGTGTTCAGGAATGTGTAGTGAATTGGAATACTGACTTGCCAGAATCTCTCTGCTCTGCATGAAAAAGTGCTTCCTGACATCTGTTCTCTAAACTGAACAGCCGTCAACTGGTTTGCTTTCAGGTCCACCTTCATCTTAAGAGTAGCAGCACTCTGTTCCAGTTCACAATAGGTGGAAAACAAAACAACAGCCTTCCCTTTTCCCCTATGAAATTGCTCTGAGTAGTCTTTTTTTCCAGTAATGGAAAGTTTGACATCTTAAAGCTGGTTACTTTACTGTTAGGTCATATCTGGTACTAATGCCCATCTCTGGTACTAAAGAGAAGTGATAGATTGTTGTAAGTTATTAAATGCTAACCAAGACTTATCAGTGAAATAACTGCATTAAAGTTAGTGGAATTATAAATGTCTATGCATTTCTGAATACCTTAATTTCTAAGGTGGCATTCTGCTCAGCCTTCTGCCTGACTTCAGACTAACACAATTACCTCTCACCTCTCTTCTGCTTTTCCTGTAAGCCTTCAGCTATTCATTTTGGGGAGTACAAGGCTTCAGGGCATCTGCACAGTATAGGCCTAAAAATTCAGTAGAACTCCAAAAACAAATGTCAAATGTACATGAAAGTAGAGCATTTGAATATTGTGTCAAAAGTTGATTTAAAAATATAGTTATCCTCAGAAGTGCTTTTTCCTCCTTCAGACTGATGGACTGATCAAAAAGGGTACAGTATTCTTTTAGACGGAAGGAATTATGCAGAGTAGTCTATTCTTGGATGGAAGGTGCTGTGTGTGGTTTTTTGTTTTTTTAATGTAATGTACCAGTTGGTTTATAAACTGAAGGCCTTCATGAAATATGCTTGAATGCTAGAATTTGCATTTTCATGGTAGGTGAAAGCTTTATAAAAATGTATATCCTCATAATTATCTAATAGCTGATCATCTGAAGAGGTTTAAGACTCTTCAGCAACTTAATTGTTCAGGGACTAGCATATTTTAAATGCAGTCATCCCTTTATAAAGAAAAAAAAAAGAAAAGAAAAAGTGATATGTGTAGACATAATTGTTTCCTCTACTTAAAATTAGACATTTCAGCTCTTGAGGGACAAATTCCTTAGATTTTAGTGGATGTTGGATCAGACCCGCTGTTTGGTCAGTAAAGCAGTAATGTACCGTAACCAAGATGGGGTGACTGGGAGAAATTCCAGGTGCCAACTTGCAAAGGGAGATGGAGCAGAAAAATAAGAGTTGCTCGTGTGGCCTTATTGGTGGTGCTGGCAGCTGAAATTGCCACTGCCCCCGACAGTTGCTACTGACCCATGTGCCCAGCTGTCTTGTTAAACCTCCGCAGTAAAGCCAGTTCTCTAAATCTGGAATCTAGAGTGTCAGTGGGGTAGAATGAAGTTTAGTTTTGCTATACTTCAGAACTTCTCCAGAAGCTTCAGTTCTTCAGACAGTTTTTCTGTGTCCGAAAAGCATGCTATCTCCCCTTGCTCTGGAAACAGAGAGAGGATCTGGCAACTGGGGAATATCACTTGGCTTGTGCTTATAATATGGATTGTTGGGTATCCAAAGTGTTGCATCCTCAAAATTCATAGTTACTCAAGAAAAAATATTCAATTAATAGATGGGGTAACAGATTTGTGAGAATCATCTGATATTCAGGCTTGCTTGTTGGACACACGTGCACAGAGCAATCTGATAACTAGGGACCTACCTAAATCATAGCTTCATGGAAACTGTAAAATCCAGGGTTACCTGTGAAAACCACAAAATTTTTTTTTTTTTTTTTTTTTTTTTAAGCCTTCACCTCCTGGGCAGGCCTCACAGCCTGCCTGGCAGGGGCAAGCACCAGCTGGTAGGGCGGCACAAAGGGGGCAGAACTCAAGATGGTGGCTGCACCTCCTCCAATGAGCATTGAGGGGTGGGGCCAGATGAATGGCAAGCAGCAATCCAGCTGGCTGCCCCCACAGCCCTTCTCTTCCCCCAGGTCTCTCCACCAATCAGTGTTGAGCGGGTGGGGCCTCCCCACCAATCAGCACCAAGGGGTGCACTGTGAAATGCTCACAAAATGGGCTCTTTACGCTGGGACAAAGCTGAGAAAATGGGTTTGTCTTACCATGAGTTAAGTGGGGTCCCTACTGATAGCATGGAGTTCAAAATTAAGTACACTACTGGAAAAATAAAAAAAATTGGTAACTAGTCTCTAAAACTCATGTTTTTCACATGTAAAGAAAATCTTGGTAGCTCTTGCATATCCTCTATAGGGCTGCAGTGGTGGGAATGTATGGGTTGGGGGTAGGAAAAGGTTTCTTATAACTACCTGTGAGTGGTTGGGAGACACTGGTGGGAGGATTTGCTTGTATGACAGGGTGGGCAGGGAGGTGGTGGTTGGGGATAGGAATGGGGGCAGGAGTTGGGATTCCCCAAACAATATCAAAAGCCAAATAATTCCATCTGTTGGTTGTTGTTTACTGTAAGCCACTCTTTGCCTTTTGGATAGCATAGGATATAAAGATAAAAAATAATCCATGGACTGACTGCCAGCACCTGACATTGATTTAAGGAATAACCTATAAAACCAAAGAAATTCCAACAAACAGAATCCAATTACATGCTGACATCCTTTCAAACATTGTCCTTGGTGAGTGGCCAGATGAGCACAATGTAACCATTGTTGGATGCAATGTACAAGACAAGAGGAAGCCAAATAATAGTAGACTCCATACCCCATGTGACAGTTGTCTTTTATGCAATTTGTAAATCTGACATACAGCTAGTTAAAGGACCCTATGCTTAATATGTAGCCAGTAGCATAACTAAGGGAATTGATGCAGGGGTGGCAGCAGTGGAGAGGGCATCAGCCCTTGACACTGACTTGGTTACCACCACTGCCCTCCATGTGCCACTGCTTCCCAGTGTCTGTGTGTGCAGCTATTCCTTTCAATCCCAGTTGTTCTCGCTAACATGACACAACTTACTTATCCTATGGTACTGTATGGCTTGATATCCACATTTTATAGCTAGATCTTTTGATGTATGAATGGCAGGTCCTGGGCCCTATATGAATAACATATATCTATATGCTGTAGAGTGTCCAGTGCCATGTGAGCTGCCTTTGAGATGGGAAACTGAGGGTAGTCATGATTAGCATGGAAGCAAGGAGGTAGTAGTTTTGCACAGGCTCCCAAAGGGAGATAGTGAGCTGCCACAGAAATGAGGTTACCCCTTCTTGGGTTCCAGTTACTCCCCTAGCTCTTGGCCTACAGAGGTTATAGAACTTCCTTATGACTGCTTCAGTAAAAAGATGAAAAAGAACATCAACATTTCTAATAAGCTGAGCTTCACCCCCATTTTGGGGAAGCCATCTGTGAATCAGTTGAAAGAGTTTTTTTCCTTGCCAGTTTGTTTCCCTCTGGGTTATTTTGACCAATGAGTCCCAACCTCTCTCTTAGCTGACAGCCAGCCCAAGCACTAGGATGTTAGGATATCTTATGTTAGGGGCATATAACCTCTTTAATATTTTTTCCAGCTGTTTGTCAATCAGTTGGGAGGGACTGGTCTTTGCTTCCAAGATTTCTCCTTTTGCCTAGTGTCTTTCGCCAGTGCATAGCAAAGAGCCAGGGGTTCCTTATCTTTTTTTCATACTTGCATACTTGTAATAGGCCACATCCTGAAGTTTGTTCAGTCTTTTCATTGGGAGTCTTGCCTAAGCAAAGAAAGCACAGTAAAGTCCTCAGGATCCACTTAGAGTTGTGAATTATTTAAACATAGGGTTTTTTTTCAGTTTGTGAAATGTAAAATTTAATGTACTGACCAGTTTCATGGCTGTTATTCAGAATGTAGTGATCTGCAATGCAACTGTCAAGAATCAAGAAACAGTCAAGTTATATAATTTCTGCTAATGTTTAGAAAATCTCTAATCAGCTGCAGAAGTATGGACTGGAGGAAGAACCCAGTAACAGATTGGGATAGAATAGTAAGATCCTCTTCTGAATCAGTTGAGAGTTGTGGGGATTTTTTTGGTTCTTTTTGGAGAGGGGAGAAATTTCTTCTACTCCCTTCCTGCACCTGTTAGTGAGTGGGAGGAAAAAACCTAAAAATTCTGAGACCACTATTAGGCAATGGCTGATATAAAAGAAAAGTCATACCTCCTAAGGATCCAGGAAGAGCACCTGCCTAGAACACCCAGCATTCCTTTTACTCTTCCACCAGCTGTTGACTGTTTCCCTTGGGATCCCATTGGTGAAGATTTTCCCCCAGTACTCTCATTTTTAGCTACCTTGAGCAGCCAGTGAGATGTCTATAAAGTTTAAGTCCTGACTAGTTTTATTTTTTGGTGGAACTTGAATTCCATTGGGATTGCTTATTAATTTAATATTATAGACAGAACATCTGTCTCAGGCAAAACGTATAGGTGACTGCAGTGAATACACTGGTTTATGGATCCACAGTCCCCTAGAGCAGCAGCTCCCAAACTGACAGATTGTGCACTACCAATTTAAAATGATACAACCTTAAGTACCACCAGCAAATGTTGTCATATAATAAGTCTGTTAATGCGCACCACTGATAAGTTGGCTGCATACCACTACTGATATGTGTACCATAGATTAGGAACTTCTGCCCTCGAGTTTCAGATCCACATATATACGTCCTTGTATGTTGGGTTTTCTTTGCAGAATTAGCTGAGAAATGTATGAAACTGTATACAGGCAAGCAGCTTCCATCAGCTACATATGTATGGAGGCTCCTGTGTTTTGTTTATTCTATGAAATGCATTAAATATTTTGCTAAATGGAATGTACATCAGACTATTTGTTTCAGCAGGTTTTATGAACAAATAGTATGCAGGACTGAAGCTTAGCACCACACAATTACAGAACAAAAAGATTTCTTCTCCCAAATGCTTAGTATCAATTGTAAGAATAGATGCATATGGGCTGGAGATGGACATTATACACAACGTGGTTTAAATGATCAGAAACTAGTTTAAACATGTAACAGAACAGACATTCAGTGCACATAAACCAGTTTGAAAAGGGCCGAAACTGGTTTGCAATAAAGTTTTTTAAACGTAGTATCAGACTTAAACTGGTTTGACCCAAATCAGTAATGCAATGCCTGTGCCAGACCCCTTCCTGATTTAAGTTAAATCAGAGTCCCCCAGCATCCCAGATGCTTTGCAGCCCTGGGCAGGGCTCTCTGTTCCACAGCAAGGCTGGCCTCACCCCTCTGCTCCCTGGCTGGAGCTCCAGCAGAGACTTGTAGGTACAGCAGGGTCTGCCTGGCTTCTCCCTGCCCCATACCACCCCCCTCACCACTCACTGCTTAAGCAGGGATCCCTCCCTCCTCTCAGGCACAGACCATAGCTAGCATGTGCTATGCTAACTAATGCTGAGAGGTGTCTGTGTAAGGCAGGCAGGAAAGTGTTGGGTTAGGGCTTTTTGGAGGTAATCAACAGGTCAGCTGGTAATGTCTCTCCATTCCTTCCTTGGAAAAGCTGTTTAAGAAGAGCTTGAACTAATGAAAGGAGTTTTTATTTTGCTGATAGGCTGATAAATGCTGTGCAACTCCCTGTTGGCTCTGTCGCCGGTCAGAGGAGCAGCGAGGGGGAAGGAAGGGACAGGATGGACCCTGCCTTAATCAGAGCATCTTGCAGGTGCCTGGCCACACTCTCATGGTGCTGGAAGGCAAGGGAAGGGAGGGCCGCTCTAGCACCCCTCGGCTTCTAGCTTGAGCCACTGAGGCATGTGCTGGCATGTCTTCAGTCCAGAGGGGATGTCTGTACGCTTAAAAACTGGTTCAGCCTAGCCAGATTAGACAACCTACAAAGATTGAATCAATTCAGGGTCAGGCTTTTTGAATGTCTGTCCTTAGCCATGGACATAAGCCACCTGATGGAGTACAAACAACCAATGAAATGCTATTAGTTAACATGGCAGTAATCCTACTTTAGACCTTTTACACTGCAACTTTATTTGAAGTGGGTCTTATGCCATATGCTACAAAGTTTAAATGAAAGCTAGGATTAATTACAAAATTATAGGATAGTTGAGTGAAATCAGGAGCTATAATCAAGGGGGAAGAAATGTTTACAGTTTAACTTTGATCATTAGGAATCCACTGATAAAGAAAGATGAGGGAAGAATATACCAGATAATGAGTTGAGAAGGATCTTGGACCAAAAGAGTAGAAGAAATGTAGAGAACAGAAAAGAGAAGACCAATCAAATCTTGGACACTAGGAAAAGAAATGCCACCTCAAATTACTGAAAAAAAAAATAGTAGTTCTGGAAAAGAAAATAGAAACTATCTATAACATAAAAGATTCACAAGATAATTTGGCAAAAGGATATAGAGATATATAAAATACCCTCTTGGCAAATTATCTTATGGATCTTTTATGTTACATCTTACTGTGAAGAAAAATAGTGCAAGACTGGTGGTGTAGCTGTGATGGTCCAGAATTTGTGCTAGGCAAGGATTTCTTGCAGTGATATTTTTATTAGACTAGCTATGTAGTTGGGATAGAATTGAACAAACTTTTGAATGCGAGACATTATTTATCAGGGTTTTTTTATTTTGTCAATCAATAATGGAATCGATATATGACCTGACGAAGAATGTCTTGCATTCAAAAGCTTGTCTAACCCTATTCCTAGTTGGTCCAATAAAAGATGCCAGTTTAACAAATCCTTGCCTCTTAAAGAAATGATGGGAATTTCAGAATGGATCTACAAATTGAATGCAAGGTTAATGAAGCTGAATAGGAGTAGTATAAAGGCACAACCAGCTCACAACAACCAAACTTTGTGAAACTGGAAGATCATAGCAAGGAGACTTAAAATGAACAGTAGTGGTAGGTATTCTTGTTGAAGAGAGAACTTTGTGGAGGTATAACTGGAGCATGCACACAAATGCATAATAACCTTGCATAAGTTCTTTGCAATATTCTTCTCTTATTCTTTGTCATTTCGTAGGGCAATTTGTTTCAAAACTTTTCTTTATTCTCTTTCTGTTCTGTCTTGCTCCTTGGCCTTTAGAGATGATGTTTCAAATTTGTATGTAAAGATTTCATTTACCATTTAATACTGTAATTTCTGTAATTTTAAATGGGAGATATTTGTAAATAATAAGAGAAGTTTTTCATTTTTGTCCTATTATATCTTGTTTCCCTTAGTGAAACCTCTTTAAATGTATGTGCCCATGGCAGAAATTATGGCCAGTTTACAGCTTACTATAAACAAGATAAAACAATTGTAATTAGTTTAAGTTAGGAAATTATCTAGAAGCAACCAGAAAAAATATATGGGTTAAGAAACAAGTATTTACTTCAGCTATAAATTATTGATCATTATAGTAAGCTCCTCAGGCATGTAATAATTTACTCTACCTTGTAATAATTATAAATACTGTGTTCTTTCTTCAGACATATGTCAACTGATACCTGCTAATCTAATTGGATATTTCAGCAATTCCTAAAGGGCTAGCTTTCCTCCAACCAAAATCAACAATAACACTTTCATAAATTTTAACAGAGTAGACTGATCTTTAAAGACTCTATATTACAGACAGGCCGGATAGTGTTAGACAGAGATGATGCAACTAGATTGAAGTTTTATATGTCAGTAGGTAGGTATAAAGTATAACTTACCTGAACAGCTGAGTGGCAAATGACTTGGTGATACAGATATCCCTACTTCATCTTGTAACTTTCTATTAATTGCATTTCATACAATAATCTCCTTTAACATGCTTGTATATCAGTCAAACCCACTTACCCAATTACCACAAACATGGCAATGAGCTCATTCCTGCAGAAATCTTTTCAATACTATTATTGCTTCCTGGTTACCCACTGATTTATAAACTACTTCTCAAAGTTCCAATCACTCATTATTTACACTTGTGTTGTCTTGATAAAATAACCGTAGCAATAGTAATGATAATAACAGGCAATGAGTAATTGGCTAATGTAAAAAAGTAAGTCTGGAATCCCTATAAAGATAATGGGTCTGGTTTCATTCCCCTTTACACAAATTCAATTCAAAACTACATACATTGAACATAGGAGAGAACACACAAAATATTACAACAATCGGCTTTAAGATCTACAGTACCCTACTATCATGTATATTCTAATAGTTCATCAATGTACATTTTCCTAACCCTTCTTAAGGAGATTTCTCACTGGTTTTTGACAACAACTGGTAAAACTTTTATAAACATACTTACAGAATTTGCCACCTCCATGAGACTGTAGAAGAAAGTTACTCATGTTCAGAATGGAGGGAGGTATTTAACCCCCCCCAAAAAAACAACAAAAAACCCCCAAAAACTCAACACGTCACAATAGTTTGTTACACGTTCCTGCTGATTTCACAGTTAGGGCGTCTTTCGCAGTTAGGGCGGCTAGGAGCTGGAACCAACTTCCTAGGTAAGTGGTGCTGGCTCCTGCCCTGGGGAACTTTAAGATCTTTGAAAACTCCTGGCGCTCTGGTGTAGTGGCCAAAGACTGGAAGAAGGCCAATGTGGTGCCGATCTTCAAGAAAGGGAGGAGAGTGGATCCGGCTAACTACAGGCCCATTAGCCTGACTTCTATCCTGGGGAAGATCTTAGAAAAGTTTATTAAAGAGGCCATCCTTGAGGGACTGGCTAACATTCTAAGGGACAGCCAGCACGGGTTTGTTGCGGGTAGGTCTTGTTTGACCAATCTCATTTCCTTCTATGACCAGGTGACCTATCACCTGGACAAGGGAGAAGAGATTGATGTCATATATCTTGACTTCAAAAAAGCTTTTGATCTGGTATCCCATGATCACCTCTTGGCCAAACTGCCCAGTTGTGGCCTTGGCTCCACCATGATCCGCTGGCTGGGAAATTGGCTTCGTGGTCGGACCCAGAGGGTTGTGATTGATGGCAGTCAATCATCATGGTGCCCTGTAATCAGTGGGGTCCCTCAAGGCTCTGTCCTGGGACCCATACTATTCAACATCTTCATTAACGATGTGGACATTGGAGTCAGGAGTGGACTGGCCAAGTTCGCCGATGACACCAAACTTTGGGGCAAAGCATCCACGCCAGAAGATAGGCGGGTGATCCAGGCTGACCTGGACAAGCTCAGCAAATGGGCAGACGAGTACCTGATGGTGTTTAACACCGAAAAATGCAAGGTTCTCCACCTTGGGAGGAAAAACCTGCAGCACCCTTATAGGCTTGGCAGTGCTACGTTGGTTAGCACTACAGAAGAAAAAGACATGGGGGTCATCATTGACCACAAGATGAACATGAGCCTCCAATGCGATGCTGCGGCTAGTAAAGCGACCAAAATGCTGGCGTGCATCCATAGATGCTTCTCGAGCAAATCCCGGGACGTCATTCTCCCCTTGTACTCGGCCTTGGTGAGGCCGCAGCTGGAGTACTGCGTCCAGTTTTGGGCTCCACAATTCAAAAAGGATGTGGAGAAGCTTGAGAGTGTCCAGAGGAGAGCCACGTGCATGATCAGAGGTCAGGAAAACAGATCTTACGATGACAGGCTGAGAGCCATGGGACTCTTTAGCGTGGAAAAGCGCAGGCTCAGGGGTGATCTGATGGCCACCTATAAGTTTATCAGGGGTGACCACCAGGATCTGGGGGAACATCTGTTCACCAGAGCGCCCCAAGGGATGACGAGGTCAAACGGTCACAAACTCCTGCAAGACCGTTTCAGGCTGGACATAAGGAAGAATTTCTTTACTGTCCGAGCCCCCAAGGTCTGGAACAGTGTGCCAGCGGAGGTGGTTCAAGCACCTACATTGAACACCTTCAAGAGTAAATTGGATGCTTATCTTGCTGGGATCCTATGACCCCAGCTGACTTCCTGCCCTTTGGGCAGGGGGCTGTACTCGATGATCTCCCGAGGTCCCTTCCAGCCCTAATGTCTATGAAATCTGTGAAAGAGGCTTGATGACTACCTGGCTGGACTCATTTGAGTCCAGTCTTTTCTCCCGCCCAGGCAGGGTGTCAGACTTGAAGATCTACAAGGTCCTTTCCGACCCTACTTCTATGATTCTATGATATGGAAGAATGAGTAGTGACTGGTGATGGGTCCAGTTTCTTCAATTCTAGTTCAGTCAAAATCTCCACTCAGGTTAATGAGTCACGTTTCAGGATGTAGTAAGGACTGCTGGTTGGTCCCAGTGTCAGTGCTCACAAGGTAAGTGCTGAGTTCATGCGACACCTAGCACCTTCAGATTTGTGACCTTCAAAAGATATCATAAGGACCTACTTGATTTGTGTTTTCATAGAAACCATGAAACTAAGCATTGTCTGTGAAATAATAATAATAAATTGTTAAAAATAAAATGCTGGCTCCCCATTCAGCTGTACTCATGGTCACTGTGGCCTGGCCTTGCAGCCCGCGTGGGGGGAGAGCTGCCAGCACAAAGGTGACTAGCCAAGATGGTGCCTCCCCTCACCCGCCTGCCCTTGCTGCTAATTTGGCTGAGAGGGCTGCCAATTGCACTGACCAATCAGTGGCAAGGGGCAGGGCTGCATGATGGACAGCCCTCAGCCAATCAGCAGAAAGGGGCAGGGCCACACAACAGACAGCCCTCTCAGCCAATTAGCAGTGAGGGGTAGCCTCACTATGAAAAGGCTGTGAAACTGGCCCTGTGTGACATGAGCAGCCTGCAAAAATCCCTTTTGCTTGTTGCAACTTATGTAGATCCCTACTCAAAGTTTATCAGGGTTAGGCTCATTAAAACCATAATAGGAAACCAGTGAATATTAGCAGTCCTATGGGTGATTTGTTAGATGGCACTCCCGTTATTCAGAATTGAAATGTAACTAGAGCTTCAGGGCTTAAGAGAACAGACAAGGGTTTTAACGTGGGGTAACTTTTTACACAAGTATTGGCATTCGCTGCAGAATCTAGATGGAACTTGTTTGGGAAAGATACAGCAACCACATGCAGAAATGTTTGATTCCTCCATTGCCATTTTGTGATCTTGTCTGTAGCAGATGGGAAGCTTTTTCACAGCATCATAAAAAGTAGGAGTGCACTAATAGATTTTGGGTGCTCAGGTGGGTGCTGCCCAGCCAGGGCGTGGCATGGGATGGAGCCATGGCTCATCTGGGGGCCACAGGGAGGGGAGGGGGGTGGCTCCTGCTGCTGTGCACATCCTGGGAGGGCACGGGGGGGGGGCCCAGATGTGTGCAGGGCATGGGTAGGGCAGGCTGGAGCCAGGGCTGTGCTGGGCTTTTCCCAGTGTGTGGGCGGTGGTGGTGGTGGGGACAATTGAGTTGGGGCTGTGCTTGGGGCAGCTGCCACCTGCACCGAGTGCAGCTTGGCCTAGCCTCCACCAGGAAGACTCTGGTTCAGCCCCGGCTGCAACCTGCAGCTACAGCCTGCCCCACCCACTGCAGATCTGGGGACCCTGTGCCCTCCCAGGGCATGTGCAGTACTGGGAGGTGCCTCCCTGTGCCTCCTGGATGTGCCACGGCTCCATCCTGTGCCCTGCCCTGGCTGGGCAGCACCTGCCTTAGCCCTCGCCCCCAGCCCCACTCCCACTCTCTTTATAGCAGGGCCTTTACCTGCCCCCCCCAATGCCTCTTCCCATCCCGCTTCCCTTCCACCACAACAGACCTACCAGTTGCAGCTCTCCATGCTGCTGGGCTGTGCTCCTCACTGCCTATGTGCTGCGCTGTGGCTACATGCATACATGGGCATTTATCCTCTAAATTATTGGCTGCATCAGGCCAATTTCTGATACAGTTTATATTGGTGCTGATCTGATATTGAACCAATGTATTGGTGCACCTCAAAATGAAAACAAATTTTCATGAAAATGTCTAGACTGTTCTTCTGTCACTGCATTTTCCAATGAATGATTGTGTTTCTGTTCCCCCCTATACAAATTTCAAATTTAAATTTCTGTTGGATATTGTTTGGAGTCATCATCTTTATCTCCTGTCTTCATTCCCATATCTGCAAACAGTGTTGCGTGCAAGTATCTTTAACATGCAAGTAGACCAAATTAAATTCAGTAGGGCTGCATATAGGTATAGAGCTACTTGCTTACCTTTGCAAATACTTTAGCATAGCTTAAATGATTAGAATTTTAGAAACATAGTTTTGGAATGGGCTTTAAGAGTCATCCAGGTCAAATCCTTTTCAAATGCAAAATACACTATTCATAAACCATCCCAGACAGATGTCTAACCTGCCTATCAAGAGGGAGATTCCACAACTCCCATAGGCAGTTTGTTTCACGTTCCTAAAGGTTTTACAGTTTAGGGCTTTTTCCCCCCCCCCGAGATTTAAGCTAAACTTGCTTTGCTGCTGTTTCTGTAGTGCTGTTGTAGACAATAAAACAACTACTTTGCTCTCTCCAGCATGGATGGATGGAAAGTGAAGCAATTTCAGTAGAGAACGCTGACAAAGCACATTTTAATCCTTTGAGATGAAAAGTGCTATATAAGTTGGTACTATATCTTTTCCTCACCCCAAAAAGTGGTGATCAAACTGCCTCTGTGTAACTGCCAGTGCTTGCCATTTTTATTGTGTGTTGGTAATACAACAGCTAGCTTCAATACAACAAAATTAGAATATCAGTTGCCTGTTTTAATCAGAACACATTAAAATGTTTAACTAAAGTGAAACTGATTGCATTGAATTACAAATTTCAGGTGGGAAAAGCAGTTGAAAATAAAATTAAGATAACTGAAGAGAAGTTAACAGGTTATTTGAGCTCTAGTGTGGAATAATATTCCATTATGAGCTTGGAACAAGGGTGCTGAAAATAAGAACCTAGATACGAGGTGGGCAAAATATAGTCTGCGGGCTAAATCTGGCCTAGCAGGCAACTTTATCTGGCCTGCAGGTGCCCATCAACTGTACCCTGCCCAGCTTGCTCCCACCGTCATGGGTGAAAGGGCCCAGCCCAGTCAGCATGCAGTTTTCAGGTGGAGCTGCATCTGCCAGGAGACCTGCTTGGTTTCCCTGGTGTCCCACTTGCTCTGGGCACAGGATAGGGAAGCAGTGTGGGGAGGGAATCTGCAGGTGGGCAGAAGTGTGGAGCATGGTGCTGGGGCAGAGCCTGTGCCCAGGGGGCGGTAGGAGTGTGGCGTTCAGGTGGGCAGGGTGTGGGTGTTGGGAGGGTGGGGGGCTGTGGGGGCTTCCCATACACTCGGCCCCCCCATGGTTCACAGCCCTCACAGACAGCAGGCACTTGGGGCGCTCACAGCCCATAAGGGTGCTGCCGCCCAGCAGTGCTGCATGTGGTGGCAAGCAGCACAGCTGAGCCAGCCCACCTCTATCACATGAGGCTTTGTGTGCCCCAGGAGTTTGTCTCCTGTTGATTCTGGGCTTATGTATGGAAAGCAGTAGTAGCTCAACTACAGCTAGGTGAATAGCCCCAGGTTCTAATTTTAGAGGGGGTACCTGGGGAGCCTGCACAATGGGGGGCTGCTGTAGTCCCTGCACTGTAGTCAGTGTGCAGGGAGTCTGAGTTGTGGCAGGTAAGACTTGTCCTCCACCTTGTTCTCTCCCTTCCCCCCCTCCCCCTTCTGTTCAACACAATTCTACCTGCTGCTGCCACTGCTCCACACCACCCTGGCCTCTCACTCTGCCCATGGTACTGAAGAAGCAAGCTACATCTCTGTTGAAAAGGAATACAAAATTCATGGCAACAAGACGGTAAAGAAGGATGTGACACTGCTGTCTTGTGGTTATGGCACTTGTGTAGGAGGTGGCAACCTTATGCTTTTTTTTTCTTTTTTTTTTTTTTTTTTTTTTAAAATGGGCATTGGATGAAAGAGAGAAAATCTTGTCATCAGGGACCAGAACTCAGGTCTTCCTACTCTTTGGTAAGTGTCCTACCCATTAGGCTAGAGAGTCTTGTTTTTCCCTTGCTGCTTTTGGCTCTATGGATCTTGCATTCCTTTCTTAAATAGGAGAGGTAGTTAGCTTTCCCCCACCCCCAAGATCTCCCAAGTATAGCTTGTACCTGGGTAGTTAGAGTACTTACCTGGGAGATAAGGTCTCCCAGATCTCTCACTTCCTGAGTGGATAAGCTGCTGTATAAAGAACCACTGCTAGAGGTTGTATTTTAGAAGGAAAACAGCAATGCCTGTTCAGTTCTGTGGAATTATGTGCATAGACAGCAACTCTGTTGCAGCCATGAATCAGGTACCTACACTCCAGAGATATGGCAGAGTTCAGTAAGCCCCTATGACTTAGCAGATTTGGTTGTAGATCCTTTTGTATATTTGCAGGGGAGGAGGATTTATTTTCAGGATTATTTAAAAATATACAGATTGTTTATTGGTCGCTGAATACTTTTGGACACTCAAGATAGATCGATGGATCAGTAGATCCATCACGGTTAAGAAAGATCACTCCTACAGGTTAAGTAAAGGGGTGTACATGAATCCATTGGTGGCTAAGAAGGCCAGTCCTAGAGCTGCTGATTCTTTGGCAAATGCCACAGACGGTGGTCAAAGGGAGGGTCAGAACACAGATTTTTCAGTCTTGCTTCCTTTCCTTCTGTTTCTGTCATTTTTCTGCCTCCAGGGCAAGCCAATTTTCCTCAAAGTAAGATGTACTTTCTCTCAGAAGGCATTGTCATGTAGCCCTGTCCCAGGCTAGTGTTTCCCAATTTGTCATTTCCGTGCCAAACTTAATGTTCACCTTGAGGGTGTTCTTGCAGCCTTTCCTCTGGCCTTTTCATGTGCTCTGTCCTTTGCTGAGTTGGGAGTATAGCAGCTGTTTTGATAAACATGCATCAGGCATGCACACACGGTGCCCTGCCACTGCAGCTGATATTGAATAATCAATGCTTCCATACTGGTGGTATTAGGGCCAATGAGGACACTGACATTTGTGCAGTGATCCTCCCATTTATGCCAAGGATCTTTTGGAGGTAGCACTGGTGATGACGTTACGTGCTATTCAGTTGGTCTCTGTAGGTCACCCAAGCTTTACAGCCATAGAGAAGAGTTGGGATTACCAAAGCTTTATATAGTAGGAACTTTGTTCAAATCCTTATGTTATGGTCGTTGACCACATGGTAATTTTAGTTTTCAGAAAACAGAGCTGGCACATCAGATCCTATACGGGATCTCCCCATTGATATTGCCCTCTGAGAGAGAGGTGCTGAGGTATGCAAAGTGTTTACTGTTCTCTAGGTCCTTTCTGTCAGTGAGGATCTTGGCTGGAGGAGTTGATTGGCCTGGAGCAGGCTGGTGAAGCACTTTTTCCCCCCTCTGATATTAGGAGTCAGTCCCAGGCACTAGTATGCTTGAGAGAACCAGTTAAAGCACACTGAAGTGCCACACTGAAGGCTGAAGTAACTTGGTTTTGGCATGGAGGTGGAAGAGATTGAAAAGGTTGCCATCCATTCTGTACTCGGTGTTAATGCCACATGGCAGACGGTTAAGGATGAGCATCTTGACCACAAGAAAGGTGGAAAACAAAATTGGTGTGATCACTCGGTGCTGCTTGCCAGTTCAAATGACAAAGGGCTCTATAGCAGAGCCATCGCATAGGATGGAGAAAGTCATCTTGGTCTCTGGGCAGCCAAATGTTGATAAGATCCCCTCTAAAGCCTCACAGTTAACAGAGTCAAAGGTTTCGATCAAATTGATAATGGCCATATGCAGTTCCTGGTGGTGGTCTCTGCATTTTTGCTGGATCTGACGTAGCTGCAAAAATCATTTCCATGGTGCCTCTCAATGGTCTGAGGCTTCTTTGAGACTTGGGAAGGATTTCCTCAGCAAGAGGGAGCACTTGGTTCAGCAGAACTCAAGCAAGGATCTTCTCAGCTATGGAGAGGAGGGAAATACCTTGATAATTTCCAGTCAGACTTATCTCCCTTTTTAAAAATGGTGACAATATTGGTATTCCTTAGGTTAGCAGGAATTTCCTCAGTGTTCCATACTTTGAGAAACAGTGTGTGGAGCTTCTTGGTCATAGTTTCCCAACCTATATTAAAGCCCTCAGCTGGTATGCTATCAGGGCTAGACACTTTGTTATTCTTGTCTTATCTGGTGGACTTCCTCAGAGGTTAGACTGGCAAGTGCTTCCCTTACTGGATGCTGTGGGATGGATTCAAATGTTTAATCACTTCCCATTTTAATTCTCAGTTTGGAATCTTTGATAGTGCTCCTTCCAGTGGTTTTTGATAGACTCATCTTTGAAGAGTGTATTGCCATCTTCAGATCTGAGCAGAGTGAGTCTGCAAGAGCTTGATTCGTACACAGCCTCATGGTGAATTTTAATAGCTGTCCTTCCTGAGAGTTTTTTTAGATTCGCTTAGTGTTGATCTAATAGCAGCTACAGAAAAGTAAACCTAAAACATATTGCATAAGCTAGGAAAAGATCATTAATTCTATATATATGGCATTTAAATTTTTAGGTAAAATCTTTTAGCTCTTTTTAGGAACTATTGAAGATTATATTAATAGCCAGCATTGTTCTAGCTAAATTCCATACATCATATGTGGGATCCTTGCATAAAAAGGACAGCTTAAAGCATTCACCAATTATATAAACATTCTACTTTGACACACAGAAGCTTAATGTCAGATTTGGGAGTACTTCCCTGCTGACAGCTGTGTGAGAGAGAGTCTGCTCATAAGTGTTAAATATGAAATTACAAGGAATGTGAAGCTCGATTAGGTAGTAGTAATTCCTGGAAAGTAAGTTTGGCTTGGAAAGCTTTTAAAGTCTGCATCAACGGTTCCCAAACCCTGGTCCACATGGAGCACTTGGTGGTGTTCTCATGGTGCTCACTCTCCTTGCTTCCAGCTGTTTAAACTTAATGAAAACAGCTAAAACTACATATTTTCCTAATATTGTTTTTTTCCATGTAAGCAGTTGCTGCAATGTACTATTATTATGGAGATCTGAGAGAGACTTGTCTTCCATTTTATGCCAACTTATCTAATTCTATTGCAACTATGTAGTTGGTCCAATAAAAGATGTCACCCTAAAAAATCCTTGCCTCTTGCATTTCTGGACCATCGCGGCTACATCATCATTCTTATACTACCTATGTCCATAGGAAAGAAGAGTACTGGCATGTGAGACTGTTAAAAGGAGATACATGTTGGTCTGGGATTTTATCAATGAGTATGAAATTTTGTGAAATCATGAATAGTACAGAAGTTGGTTTGTCAAACTGGTTGGTTTGTCCCCATTTTTCATAGTGAGGACCATATTTTTAATATAATGACCTGGATACAGAGGTGGATCAGAGTTACAAAATCAATCTTTCTAATACAGTACTGGCTTCAATTTTTGGTGAGAGGCAAGACCTAAAGAAGAACGCATTGCATTTGAAAGTATGTCTAAGTCCATCCCAGTCATGCAGCTGGTCCACTATTACCCCCCCACCCCCAATCTCTGTCTCTGTCTGTCATTTCCTGGACTATCATTACTAACGTCACTCCAACACTATTCAATTCTTAATGCTATCTTAAATGTTGAGTTCTTTCTAAATATGACAGATTATTCTCATTCAGATTAATCATCTCCTCCTGCCATTGTTTTTCATTTATCCTGTTTCTTTCATCACCTCTATTCTATGGCAAGTAAATATTAGCCAGCCAGACATAGGCAGAATAATTCTAGCCAATAGTCCAGACCTGGCTATTGCATTTTGTGCCTGAAAGCTTGTCTGACATGCCTCCCAACTAGACAGTTGGTTCAATAAAAAGATATCACCAAAAATATTACTACTACACAAATAGGTCAATTGTACTCCAGCAGATAACTTCATTTTTAAATAAATTTACTTTGCTGAGAACAGAGACTGCTTCCACATTTGAGTCATGTTTGGTGAGTAGTTTTATCCAGAAAAAAGGAAACAATTAAATATTGGAAAAGTTGTTTTATTTTCACATACACAAAATAAAAGGATTTAATGTATCATTTTGAAATGGCATTTTGCTTTTAAAATTACCTCATTTTTGGAAAAAGGGGAAGACTGGTTACATGACCTCAGAATTAAATGTTTCATTTTAGGTCAAACAATTTTTTCTCTCTTCTTTTTTGCATAACAAACATCTAATTTGACTTGCCCCAAAACATTTTGATTCAACCAGCGAACTGAATGATCAACTGTCTGCACAGAGCTATATCCAGCAGTATTACTAGCACACTAGATTGATAGCAAACCAAAAAACATTCCAGCTGTAATGCAAAGTCCACATCCTACTAAAGGAAACTTCTTATTTTTCCCCTGGCATTTTCTTCATTGAGCAGACCAGATGTGACTCTAAGGTTCTTGGCAGGAGTGTTAAGGAGCTTGGCGCACAAATGGTGTTCTCATCGATCCTCCCAGGGAAGGTGGATGTTATGGGGAGGAGGACTGCTATCAAGAGATGGGCCCAATCTGGCTCAAGAAAGATGTCAAGACTCAAGAAAGATGTTGAGAAGCTTGAGAGAGTCCAGAGGAGAGCCACATGCATGATCAGAGGGCAAGAGAAGAGGCCTTATGAAGAGAGCCATGGGACTCTTCAGTCTAGAAAAGTGTAGACTCAGGGGGGACCTGGTAGCTGCCTATAAGTACACAAGGGGTGTTCATCAGGATCTGGGAGAACGTCTGTTCACGAGAGTGTCCCAAGGAAAAACAAGAACCAATGGTCATAAACTCCTACAAGACCATTTTAGGCTGGACATTAAGAAAAAATTTCTTTACTGTCCAAGCCTCCAGGACCTGGAATAGACTCCCTCCAGATGTGGTGCAGGCACCTACTCTGGACATATTCAAGAACTGCTTGGGTGCTTATTTGGACTTGATGATCTTCGAGGTCCCTTTCAGCTCTAACATCTATGAAATCTATGACCAGAATTGAAAAGGGCATCTCTGGATGTCATCTAGCCAACCTAGCAAAAAGGGCTTTGAGTTAGGTTCCACCAGAGATGGTGACCAAAACCCTTCAGCAACAGTACAAACAGTCCAGAAGGGAAAAAACTGGAAGAAGCAACTTGACTGGGGGGGGTGGGGAGGGGCCGTGGGAAATGGAGAGTCACAGGAAAACTACAAGTGGTGGAACAGGGAACTGAGTGGGTCACAATGCAAAATATTTGTATGTATGTATACAAATGTGAGAAGTATGGGGAATAAATGAGATGCAAACTGCAACCTGTGAAAAGAACTACTACCTGATTAATATCACAGAGACCTGGTGGGACAGCTCTTGTATGACAGGAATGTCGACACTGAGGGTAACACTTTGTTCAGAAGGACAGGGTTGGGAGAAAAGGTGGTAGTCTTGCTTTGTATGTCAAAAATGCACACACTTGTTCCCTGGTTCAGGAGGAAGAAGATAGCACAGCACAGCAAAATGCATTTGAGTGAAGATGAAAGGTGAAAGACCTATCACCAATATAATGGTGAAAATTTTATTATAGGCCACCAAATCAGAAAGAGGTGAAAGAGGGACTCTTCAAGGAGGTGACAAGTCTATCCAAAAGTTATGGGATGGTACTGGTGGGAGACAACAAATTTCTGGTGGACTGCTGGAAGAACAATACAACCAAACATAAAATGTCAGGCTTGTTCTTAATTGATGTGGAGGACAACTTTCTGTTCCAGAAGGTTCAGGATACAACTAGGGAATCATTCATCTACTAGGGGATCTTGTTCTGGATCTTCCCAATAGGAAAGAACTGGTGGAGGATGTGAAGATAATGGGAAACTTAAGAGGAAAAATGGCCATGATATGTTAACATTCCTGATCTTGAGATGGGGAAAGCATGACGTCTGTAAAATTAGGAATCTAGGTTACAAAAAGGTAGATTCTCCTGACTTCAGGAGTTAACAGGCATTGTGTCATAGGAAGACAGGCAGAAGGATAAAGGCACCAAGGAGAGTTAGGAGCTTCTAAAGGGCCTGGTACTTTGAAACACTTTCTTGTTGGGTTTCCACACAATGAAAGTGCAAGAAGAATGGCAAGATATCAGTGTGACTGCACAAGGAGCTTTTAGGATGCCTCAAATGCAAAAAGAAAGCATACAGGCAGTGGAAATATAGATGCATCATCAAAGTAGTACCAGGAAATAGCAAGAACCTTTAGGGACAAAATCAGGAAGGCAAAGATAAAGAATGAGGTGCACTTGGTGATAGAGGGTGAAGACAACAAGAAGAGGTTCTATAAGTTTGTTGGCCAGGAAAAAAAAAAGGCAGAAGAAGCTGCATGTCAACTATTGACTAGCCAAAGGGAGCTCTTAATAGAAGAGACAAAGGAGGCAGAGCTACTCAACAGCTGCATTGCCTCGGGATTGTTTGTATAAGAAAGGGAACAAGCTGAGGGATGAGATAAGAAGAGACAGAGAGCTTTTGATGGGTCTGAATTCAAGTTGGCAGGGCCTGATGAACTTCATCCCTGGGTACTGAAGGAACTGGCAGAGGAAATCCTGAAGCCCTTAGCAATGATATTCATGAAGTTTGAAATGGGCAAGGTACCAGAGGACAGGAAAACAGTGCTTCTCCATTTAAAATAAAGTCTCTGGGAACTACAGACTGATTAGGTTCACCTCAGGTCCTAGGAAGTTACTGGAACATATTCTAAGGAAGTTCATTTGCAGGCACCTGGAGGAAGAAGGGCTGATCACAAGCACCCAGCATGGATTTATGAAGAAAAAGTTATCAGACAAACTTGATATCATCCTTTGACAAAGTAACAACTTGGTTGGATGAGGGGAATGCTGTAGACATAGTGTATTTGTGACTTGTTTTTATAATTTTCAATGTTTATTTTGCTTCTAAGACACTAGTTGTATAACATTAGATGGTATACAGTATATAGGGTTTCTTTGATTACAGGTTTCAATTTAATTGTATAACCTGTTCCATACAACTTTACAACTGTTGCCATCAACGGTAGTTGGAAACCACAGATTAAGGTACTGCAATTACTTGATCACCATACATTTAAGGATATAAAACTGAGTAACAGCTAAATAGTTGCATGGAAGAGGTGACTTTGTTGATATTTATTTTTAGCCACAGAATTAAAGGCTTCTTTTCTATGCCAGTGGATAGTAATTGAGAGAGAACTGGTAGATAAGTTGTAGCTGGAGGAATGATATCAAAGAACCAATTTCTGAAAGAATAGGAAAGCAAAATGAAAAATAGAAGCCAGAGCTTAACCAGTACAGCTTTTTCAACACTTGCATTAGTTTTAATTTATTATTTTTGCTCTGGTAAGGTCCATATTATTTTATATAGCCAAACTTACAGAGGAAAATATAGTGGCTTTCTTTCAAAGAGGATAGTTCAGTTGCATACCTTCACACAATGATTTTCTTCTCACCTCAGATGGCAAAATTTTATAAAACTGGGTATTGTTATGATATGCTTAGCATGTCCATTACTGTATACATGTAATCTGTTTAAAGAATGTGATTAATATTGGTAAGTCAAACCTTTAAAGGTTAGGGTATTCCAAAATGGAGGATCAATCAAAAAGAAACTCTATTTGATATTTGTAGGCTAGGAAAGAAGGAAGCAAGTTATTTATTTTACTTTCAAATTTCTTTCTTCTAAAAATATGCTCCAAGTCATTTTTATATAGTACGAGTTAAAGATTTTTGGTGATCTTTTCCCAGAAAAATCGTTTTCACAGTTTAAAGTCAAATGTGAAGTGATATTGGAATAAAATGTATATTGATATTGGTAGCTCTTGCCAGTTTATATATCTGGGTTGTGTGGAGCTTCTTCAACTTGATTCCCATGGCAGGGGAGTGCAGAACTGCTCCAGACGTAGCAAAGGAGTGCCCAACCATCCCCTGAAGTTTTGCCCAGGGAGCTAAAATTGAAAGTTACACCTTGGATATAAATTATTATGGAAAGGGTATAAAAGCATTATGTAAGAATGTCTGAAGTTCAGATACTGTAACTACTTAAACAATTATTGCTTCCTAAATTTGTTCTGGAAGAAATGTTTTCTCTATACCACTCAACTTTCTCATCCTTTGTAGGAAAAGGTAAAGACTAAGAATGCCTCTCTAGCTTCATGCTTATGTCCTGAGAACTAGTTAGAAGAAAAAAAAAATAGGTGTAATAGTATGTCACAGGGTAACATCACCTAGTTGATTTCACTGGTTGGCTGACTGTTTAGAGCTTAAAGATTTGCTTAGAACATCTGCAAAAGTGTTCTGCTTACACATGTAAATCTCTAAATGTGTACAGAAATGAATATATTCCATAATGTGTATGTGCACACCCCTAGTGTATGATATTAGTCCTTTCATTTATTGTATCAGTTCCCCCATTTGTGAAACTACATTATTTCCCTGCCAACCTTGGTTTAAGTTGTGATTATATTAAAGTCAGACCATTGGCAGTTCTGAGACTAAAATTTGATCCCTTTATTCTATTTTGCTTGTTAACATGTCGTGTTAACAATTTACATGTAAATGGAATTTGTTTGCAGATGTGTTTTGCACTAATTGTGAACAAAAGTATTTTTGTATTTCTCTGACTATAATCAACAAAGTATATTCTCATCAGCATCCTTGCAATACCATTGCTTTTTTTTTTTTTTTTTTTGAGGTGGCACCAGTAGCAATTTGAGATCAGAATGTTGCACATAGAACAGCAACATCATGCCAAGCCTACTAACTTTGCAAACATCCATTTTCCTGTTCTGGGTGGCATGCATGGTTTTATAGCCCCCACCCCCTGCCTTCCCTGTACTGGGAGCAGTCAAAACCTTGTGTGCTATTCAATTCGGCAGCGCATGTGTTTTTATAACTCCAGGTGCAGCAGCCTGATGCCTAGCTCCCTGTGTTTAAGGACTTATAGAATCACATGTGCTTTCCACATGGCCTTGATACAGCTGCTGGTGCACAGGGATCCTGATATCAGGCTGCCACAGTATGGTGTCAAGACTCCCTGTGCATTTGAACCATCTGCTGGGTGGTACATGGAAGGCCTGGCACCACTCTGCCACAGCTCCACATATGCCTAGCTGATTGTTGGCTGGGGCCAGGGAACAGTTTAGTTCCTGACCCCAACTGACAATCAGCTGAATGGTTTCATCTTGATGGTGCCAGGGGAGAAAATCACCAGCAAGTAAAGCGTGATTGGGATCCCCAATCCCCAAAATCAGTTGTTGTGGAATGACAAAACATATGATTGTTGGGATCTAGGATTAGATTCCATCATTTCTTAAAGTAAAATTCTGTTAAGGGCCTTAGGGCTTCCAGCCTCACTCTCACAGAGATGGGAGCCTGAAAGCCCTGACAGCCCTTGTTCTAACTGGGGCTTAGTTCCAGGGGCCAGGGCAAGGAGCTTTAAAGTTGGATAAACTTCATCTCTATAGTTAGGGCTTCAGGACAACCCAGCTCCCACCTGCACAAACAGGATTTGGAGACTAGAAGTTGCTCACAGTGATTCCATATGGTTCTATGCCCATTCAAGAGGCAGGGCTGACCAAGGGACTCTGACCAGAGGAGCCCCAGTTTTTGCTCAGTAGTGCTGAGGCTTTTGTCTATTGGCTCTTAGCACCCATGACACTGACAATAACATCACATTTATTGAGCAGCTACCTAAGTGCAGCAAAATTGTTCTCAAGAACATGCCCTACACTGGTGTTTTCAAAATGCAGTTTGTTCTTATTTAGTTTGTAGGAATGTTTAAAAAAATCCACCAACCAGAAATCCTGCTTTGCAGCCAGTGCTACTTGGTATGAATATTAGTCTTCTGCAGGTGCATTCTTTATCAATTCTTAAACAAAGCCCCATCCCCCACCTCCCAATTTCTACTTTGGACCTGGTGCAAGATAACTTAGTAACAAACATAGTGAAATGTATTATAATTTAAATCACTTTGGCAAATTTATTCAACACCTGTTTAGTACAGTTTAAAGATGCAAAGTATTGGATCTCTCAGCATGGGTATTTAAATTACTGTAATCACATTTGGCATTCCTATACTGCAGTGTTCTGTCAGAATTGGGGAGGAAATGTCTACACAACTTTCCAGAGCAGGGTTATCCCAAGACTTGGTGCTAAGCATATGTTTTTCACACACAGGACAATTTATCCTGCTGGCTAAGTACAGATGGTCAAAAAGCCTGAGGCTGAATCATTTCAGTCTTTGCAGGTTAGTCTAAGATGCAGAGATTAAATTGAAACAGAAGTGAACAGATATTTACCTTTTGATTCAGGAAATGCAGCCACATGCCTACAGTGGCTCAGGCCAGAAGCTGGGAGGCACTAGAGCATGGCTCTCTGGCTGTGTTCACTTCCTCTTCCTGCTGCCCCCAAGGTCTCTTGGATTTGCAGTCCAGAATTACAGCAACAGGACTCTGCAGGGTTGCTCATCACTTCCTCTTCCTGCTTCCAGGTGCTTCTGGGATTTGTAATCCATAGTCACAACCATCAGTAAGTTTGAGCAGGGGAAGGGGTGTTTACCTCCCTCCCTTGCCCTGGACCCTACCTGGGGTTTGCTGGGAGGGAAGTGGGAGGGAGGGGGTTGTATCCCCAGCTGGGCTTGCCCTTCCACCCCCTTGTCAGCCTGCCCTCAATCCTTCAGATAGGGAGCAGAGGCATGGGGCCAGCCTTGCTCTCTGGAGCAGATAGCCCAGCCAGGGCTGGAAAGCATGCTGGGATGCTGGGGGACTGTGATTTTAAGTTGAACCAGCAAGGTGTTTGGGACAGAAGTTTCATAAACTTGTTTGACCCAAATTAGTTCATTCTGATACTACATTCAACCAGGTTGATCTTAAACCAGTTTCAGTCATTTTGAAACTGGTTTATGTGCACTGAGTTTCTGTTCTGTTACAGGTTTAAACCAGTTTCTGATCACTTAAATTGGTTTAGATGCAACTTTTAGCCCTAGTGATTTTTTTCCCACTGAACTAGTAAATGTCTTGTTCTTTCCTTTCTATAAATTATATTAAAACTCAATCTGGGGACTTATGCAGAGACACAGATCAGAATTCATATATGTACTTTGCAAAAAATATTAATATTTGGATTAGAGGCTCTGCAATTTCTTTCCTTAGTGTTTCTCATGCTAACAAGGAATTAAGGTTATAAATTTCAAATAGCAATATTGAGAGTGACTGAATTCACTATGAATTCCATATCTATACCCAAATGAGAAAATTTTGAGTGCTGGAGGCCTTATTTAATCTTATGACAGAAGAGACAAGAGCATTCTCAGTGTGGGTTTCATAGATTCATAGATGTAGGGTCGGAAGGGTCCTAAGTAGATCTTCAAGTCCAACCCCTGCCCTAGGCAGGAGAGAATACTGGGCTCATGTGACAGTACCACCTAGGTAATTGTCAAGTCTCCTCTTAAAGACCCCCAAGGTAGGAGCTAGCACCACTTCCCTTGGAAGTTGATTCCAGATACTACCCGCCCTGACTGAAATAACGTCTTCTAATGTCTAGCCTGAACCTACTCTCAAACAACTTATGGCTGTTATTCCTTGTTACTCTGCGAGGTGCTTGGGTGAACAGGGTCTCTCCTATTCCCTGTTGGTCACCTGTAGTAAGTTTATAGATGGCCACCAGGCCCCCTCTCAGGCTTCTCTTGTGAAGGCTGAACAGGATCAGGTCCTGAAGTCTCTCCTCATAGGGTCTGCCCTGCTGTCCCTGGATCATGTGAGTGGCCCTCCTCTGGACCATCTTGATGCTGGCCACATCCCTCCTGAAATGCGTTGCCCAGAACTGGATGCAGTACTTCAACTGTGGCCTGACCAGGGTTGCACAGAGGGGTTCATACCAGGAATAAACTCCCTTATACCCTTCTGAGCCCAAGTAAAGTAGAGCTTTAATTATCCAGAATAGTTCTTGCCATCATTTGGGATAATTGATTTTTCTAGGTAATCAAACAGCACAGTATGAAGTGGTGAAAACTGTAATTACTGTACAGCAAATATTAAGAACCCAGAATAAATACATTGGTCTGGTATAACCCTTTAAAACTCAAGCACTTGGAAATAAACTTCATACCATTGTTTTGTTGACAAGCCTAACCCAACTGAAGGCAGACTATTTTGTTAATATAGCACCTCCTACTTAGTTGATTTTCTGGATAATTGACTTTCTACTGTATTGTTAACTTCAGAGCTCTTTATTAGGGTTGTGCAAAGCTTCAGTCCCTGATTTGATTTGGCAGAGATACAGCCACCAAATTGGGCTGAATCTCCAAATGCGAATCAAATCGGGAGACCCTTTAATATCTCCAAATCAAATTGGAACCCTCCAAATCGATTTGGAAAGATTCAATGATTCGGACATAGACACAGCTTTAAATTATTATTTTTTACATGCCTCAAGGTACCAGGAGGTTTGTGAATGCTGAGATGGTGGGGCAGATGGAGCATCCCACAGGACGGCGGTGGGGGGACTCCTCAGCGCGTTTGGCAGCAGACCTGGAAGTGGACCAGAAGTATTTTTGGTCCACTTCTGGGTCTGCTGGGGAATGTGCAGGGGGGCCCCCTGCACCCCCCCCCCCCCCGACTCAGCAGCTGATGCCTCCTGGGTCTTGGGGGGGGGGGGGCACCTGGGGTCCCCTGGCAGCTGATCACTAAGCCAAGGGGGAGTTGCTGGGGGCCTGCCAGTGTGCTCAGTGGCAGACCCAGAAGTGGACCAGAAGGACTTCTGGTTCACTGCCGGGTTTGCTACCAAGCTCGCAGGGGGCTCCCCCATGCTCCTGTGGGACACTCCATCTACCCCAGCATTTCATAGATTTCATAGACATCAGGGCTGGAAGGGACCTCGGGAGATCATCGAGTCCAGCCCCCAGCCCAAAGGGCAGGAAGTCAGCTGGGGTCATAGGATCCCAGCAAGATAAGCATCCAATTTACTCTTGCATTCATGAGCCATGCCTGGTACCTTAAGGTACATAGAAAAAAGCATTTAAACCTGTGTTTATGGCCGAATCGCTGATTCTCTGAATCAGCATTGAATCTTTAGATTCGGATTCAGCTGAATCAAACCAGGGACAGTAATCAGACTCAACAAATTGAATCACTGTCCCTGATTTTGGGCCGAATCCAAATCAAATATAAATCATTTCACACACCCCTAGTCTTTATGTCTTCACTAGTAAGTATCTTCCCATCTGTGCCAATTGACAGGGGTTTTGAACTGCTACAGTCCCTAGCTGCACAGCATTGGCTCTTCAGCTCAATTTGTAGTAGCCTGTGCTTTTTTTATTTTATTTTATTTTATTTTATTTTATTTTATTGCTTGCTTGCTTCAGAGGGCCTCTGACTAGGCCCCTAGTGCATTGGCCAAGAGGTTGCATAAGTGGGGACTCTTCTTCAGTGGGCCTCACATACTTGGGACAAGTCTCCTCTGAGTGGAGGAAATACATTACCCACTGGTGAGCATGTTGTAAATGCCCCCAGCTCCTTTGTGTGACTCAAGAGATATGAATAGTATGAATCAGTATTCATAGTCATGGACAAATACTTGGTTAAATGATGAAGACTAAGATTAATATTAATTTCTCTAAAGGAAATTCTGGAATTAGGCACAATGAAAAAATTGTTTTCCACAGGTTTTAAGATACAAAAATATCTTTTATCAAGTAAGCTTTTTGAAGTTTCATTCCCACTCTCATTTCAGCTCTCCTAATGCCTTTGCTTTTCTGCTCATCCTCTGACATAAATCAGTCTTTGGGGAGAACTGAGGGTCCAATACTAGTGTTCTTTCCTTAAAAACATTCCTAATGAATTCATAATCATTCATAATACTAGCTCAGTATTTTTTTAAAATGTAGGAGCTTAAATCAACGAGGGGTTTGGGAGGAAAAGAGAAGTGACATGGTAGTAAACACTTTAGACTTGTTCCTGCAAGTTACTGACTAGAATGAATTTCAACTGGCTTCAGTGAGAGTTCAGGGTGCTCATGATTCTGCCCTGACTGTCCAATTCAGCACTCTGATGTCAACAAACATGTTTGTTTAGGTCCTTATATCATAACCTGCTGGCATCACAAAAGGGATGCAGTAACTGACATATAGATTTAATAGAGCAGTTGGTTGAATAATGGAAAATTCATCTCTGGATTATATTTTCATTTTGAAGCATTCCAAGTACCCCCGTTGGGGTGGGCTGGGTGTGTGTGTTGGGGTGGGGGGGAGTTGCAATTTTTGACAAGCTTTTAAAAAATCTATTTTATTTAAATATTTTATCAGAATGGCTCCCAGATTCTTTTTTAAACCATAAACCTGTTGTGTTTTTTTTTTTTTTTTAATGAGGTACAAGTCTACGTAGAAAATGGTATTGAAATAATTGATTTTTTAAATTAAAAAAAAAAAACTAAGAAAGAAATGCTATATCTTTTACTGTAAACATGAAACTGCAAAAATATAGATCATGTTTATAATAGAATTTGGAGAAAAGAATTCTAAGCAGTTGATCTTTAATATTGGGAAGCATTCAGTCAAAAGCAGTGCTAAAAGAATTGACCCCTCTCCCCCTCCACACCCTCTTTGTTAGCTTACTGCTAATTCCCATTAAAGCCCTTTTAAAAACCATTAGCATTCAGTTGACAGGACAGTGTGATCAGCTGCAACACCATTCATTTTTCTGGAACTATGTTGGTTTGCACCCGCTGTAGATCTGGTCTACAGGCTCTGAAATGACGAAGAGTTTACGTGTTCACTTGCTGCAATCAGGGTTACCAATCGGAAACTTTTTTTTTTTTTTTTTTTTAACTGAAAATCTGCAGACTTTTTGCTGACAACCAAACATTCTATGTAGGTTTTCCATAATCTACCTGTAAACCTTGTGCCAGGCCTTAGACTAGGTTTGGTTTGAAATTTAAAGGTGTAACGCCATAATCAAAATGTTTTGGTTGTCAGTAAAAAGTTTATAGATTATCATTTAAAAAAAAATGTTATTGGGCTAGAAATCCTACTGGACTGCAGCAGTGGTTTTACACCTGGTGCCCCTGACTTCACTATGCTGCCTTTCCACCCAGCCTTACCCCTGCCAGTCCTGCTTCCCCCATCCTGGCACAAACCCCTAGAGAAGCCTATTGCAACCCAGCACTAATATAGGCAACTGATGGGACTCGGCAGTAGCAGCACATGGCTGGGGTGGGTGATTACAGAGCACTGAGTGAAGGCTTTCTGCAACTGCTGTACTCTTGTTTGGATACCAGGGAGTAATTTGTAGTTCGATGAAACTACAGCTACTTTGGCTAGAGACAGACTTTCAAAAAGCCTGAGCCTGAATTAATTCAACCTTTGCAAGTTAGTCTAACCTGCCTAGGTTGAACCAGTTTGCAACTGCACGGACATTCCCTCTGGACTGAAGAAATGCAGGCACATGCCTGCAGTGGCTCAGGCTAGTAGCTGGGGGCTACTAGATTATCCCTCCCTTCCCTTCCACAGTACTAAGCTGAGGGGGGAGGTATGGCCAGGCCCTGGTAGGATGTTCTGATTAGGGAGGTCCACTGCACTGTCCCAGGATTTTCCCTGCTTGCTGCTCAAGGAGTGGGAGTGTTGTCAGACCCCAGCCCCAGGTTAGCACTCTGAGGCAAAGTGGGGAGGGGTGTGTTCAGTGCATGTATCTATTGAGGATCCTGAGCTTTTCAATCACTCTCTTCCTGCTTCTTCATACTGTCTGCAAACCTGACAGGTGAGGATGCCAGCATAGAGCTGATAAGTGTTTATCAGCCATCAACAAAATAAAAGCCTCTCTCCTTACTTCAAGCTCCTTTTAAACTTTTCTTTTTCCAAGGAAGAAAGGGAGGGACATTACCAGCTGACCTGTTGATTAGCTCCAAAAAGCCCTAAGCACTGTTCTGTCTGACTTTGTCCCAGTGAAATTGGAGACGCACAGACACCTCTCAGCATTAGCTAGCATACTACATTGCTAGGATCTGTGGGGCTGAGGTCTGTGCTGTGGGGAGATAGGAGGGGGGTGATCCCTGCTTGAGTAGTGAAGGAGGCAGGGGGCAGGAGGAAGCCAGGCAGATGCTGCTGTACCTGCAGTCTCCACTGGAGCTCCAGTCAGGGAGCAGAGAGGTGGGGCCAGTTTTGCTCTTTGGAGCAGACAACCATACACCCATGGCTGCAAAGCATGTGGGATGCTGGGGTACTCTGGTTTAGCTTGAACCAGGAAGGGGCTGGGACAGACATTGCTTAAACCAGTTTGACCCAATTCAATTAAGTCTGATACTACATTCAGTCAGGTTTATACCAGTTTCAGCCATTCAGTGCACTTAACTTATGTTCTGTTACAGGCTTAAACGAGTTTGTGTAATGTCTGTCCCTAGCCTTTGTGTTTTTACTGACACCTTTACATGTTGTTTTCTATATTATGTGGGCAGCAATTTTAGCCTGTTTTTTTTTCTTTTTTTTTAACTCGCTGTCTATTAATTTATAGATAGTTGGCAATCCTGACTACCACCCTCAACTCTTAAATGTATTTTACTGTCTTTCATTTTACTTTCTCTGTGAGCAGGTCTAAAAAATCCTGGATTACTGCAGGTGTAAAATGCTCAGAAATTGTACTATACCGAACAGGGATTATGAGGCACCTGTCCCATATTTTATTGGATATGAATCTCTCAGAGAGGTGCAAGGATTATAACCAGGGCTAGTTTTCCAGTTCTGAAGCCATATACTTCCATATTTATTGAAGAAAACTCTCTCAATGGCTTCAATGGAAATTTACCCTACAGTAAAATGTACAGTGTCAGATGCTTAGAAAGTGCCACTATGTAAATCAATTATAATTAATTTATCAAAGGAAAAATATATGCTAATTCTTATGCAGGATATAACACCCCATTTCAAAATAATTATCCTTCTAATCATGAAGGAAATAAAAATATTGTTAGAATTAATCATGTGGGACTCTGCAGTCCCATTGTACATAATTTTTCACTTGGGCTGTTAGTTTTTCACTGCATGTGTTATATAACTACTGTAAGTTTTATGTCAGTTCCTCTTGTGGGCATGACTTGTGAGGTAAGCCAAACAATTTTCAATAAGAGGTGACTAAATCACTAAATTATCTGAGTAGAATTATTACCTCTTAAAGATTTTAAATTCTACCCTTCTGTGAATGTGAAAGAAATAAGCCATTAGGGCTGTGCAAAGCTTCAGTAACCAATTCAATTAGGAGGAGATTTGGCCTGATAAGGTGGCCAAATCTCTAAAGCTGAATTGAACCAGGAGACCCATTAACCTCTCCAAATTTGATTCGGAGGCTTCCAGTTCATTCAGGGAGATTTGGCTGTAGACTATACAGGCAGGCACCAGGCAGTGCCAGCAAGAACAACTGGGGGAGCAGTTGGATGAGCCCTGGCTTGAACCAGCAGCCCCAGGAGAAGCTGCAGCTCATCTGGCTGCTCCCCCACCTCTCCCCCTGCTGGGGTGAGGCAGGAAGTGCTGGCAGCCCTGGGAGAAGCCACCAGGCCTGGGGGGAATGATGGAGAGCTGCAGGGGATAGAACTGGGAGCTGGGGGGAATGATTGAGGGTTGGGGGAGCGAACAGGGCTTCCCCCCAGTTCCTGGTTGATATCCCAGCTTCCTGATCATTCCCCCCAGCCCTGCAGCTTCTCCTAGGGCTGCCAGCGCTTCCTGCCTCACCCTGGGGTGGGGAGAGGGGAGCCGCAGCTTTTCTCAGGGCTGCTGGCTCAAGTCGGGGTTCATCCGGCTGCTCCCCAAGCTGCTCCTGGTGACACTGCCTGTATAGTCTGTCCAAATAAGATTCGGCACTAAACATCTTCAGACTTGGATTCAGCTGAATCGAATCACTGTCCCTCCGAATCATTGAATCCGAAGCGGATACCACTTCGCACAGGCCTGTAAGCGACAGCAATATATCTCATACCGAAGTCATCAGACAAGTACTAGTGGGTGATCTGAGCTTCCATTTTTAAAGGTGTCACTGTATAGTGCAGACTACAGTGTTTCTATTAAATGATGTAGGGTAAACACATGTCCCATATGATTCAGATTTCCTTGGTATTGTAATTCTTTACCACCATCTAAACATTCTCTTAAGTGCTAAATTAAGAACTTGTAATATAGTTTGCTCATGACACATTTACTTTCTCTTTTTGGTATCCCCATGTGAAGAGGACTATAGTTCTAACTTTTGATAATCAAGTACATGGAAATATGTTTTCTGTTACTCATCAGTGTAACCACTTTCTTTTTCACCATAAGATTAATACTTGGTATAGAGTTCAAACAATTTCATAAACGCAAAAGAATTAAGTGAAAATACCTTCTTCCAAAGGTTATTCATGTATCACTACAAAATACAATGCTACCAAGTCAAAATATTGTATAATTCCATATCCTTTATTAGTTATGGCATGCATTTTGCTGCATACAAATAATATTAAGCTGCAAATTAAATTGAAAAGATCATTTGGAAGTTCATTTGGAACTAGCATGACACATTTGCAATGTGTCTGAATAAATTTTGGAATCTTCATTTCTGTCTCCTTTCAAAGCACACCTTATAAATGTGCCAATGCAGCATGAAGAGAGCACAAGTTATTTAAGATATTGAGCTTGTTTTTAAATATATTTAGCGGTCTAGTGTCTGAGTAGTTTAGGTTTGGATGTCACTGAGGGGAGCAGATTGACCCCTCTCCCCCTTTTGTTCTGCTGCAATTGTCAGATGAAATTTTCTGTTTAAGCAAAAAAGGTAGCATCATATTCATAGTTTCATAGTAGCTAGAGTCGGAAGGGACCTAGGTAGATCATCTAGTCCGACCCCCTGCCTTGGCAGGAAAGAGCACCGGGGTCAGATGACCCCGGCAAGGTGCTCATCTAACTTCCTTTTAAAAATCCCCAGGCTAGGAGCCTGCACCACTTCCCCTGGAAGCCGGTTCCAGGCCCTAGCCGCCCTGACTGTGAAGTAGCGCCTCCTAATATCTAATCTAAACTTACCCTCCGCCAGCTTGTGACCGTTATTCCTGGTCACTCCTGGGAGCGCACGGGGGAACAGGGACTCCCCCAATACCTGCTGATCCCCCCTGACCAGTTTGTAGCAGGCCACAAGGTCCCCCCTTAACCTTCTCTTGTGGAGGCTAAACAGGTTCAGGTCCCGTAGCCTCTCCTCAAAAGGCCTGCCCTGCTGACCCCTGATCATACGAGTGGCCCTCCTCTGGACTCTTTCCATATCGTCCACGTCCCTCTTGAAGTGTGGCGCCCAGAACTGGACGCAGTACTCCAGCTGCGGCCTGACCAGTGCCGCATAGAGTGGGAGGATCACCTCCCTGGACCTGCTCGAGATGCATCTGTGGATGCATGACAGGGTACGGTTGGCCTTCTTGACTGCCTCCCCACACTGCCGGCCCATGTTCATCGTGGAGTCAATGACGACTCCAAGATCCTTTTCCGTCTCTGTGCTGGCAAGAGGGGAGTTCCCCAACCTGTAAGTGTGGTGCCGGTTCTTCCTCCCCATGTGCAACACCTTGCACTTACCAGTGTTAAACCCCATCCTATTCTCATCCGCCCACCGTTGCAACCTGTCAAGGTCATCTTGTAGCCTATTGCACCCTTCTAGTGCACCCACATCCCCCCACATCTTAGTGTCATCAGCAAACTTGAACAGGGTGCTTTCTACCCCCTCATCCAAGTCACTGATGAAGATGTTGAACAGTGCGGGCCCGAGGACCGAGCCCTGCGGAACCCCACTGCCCACGTCCTTCCAGGTCGAGAAGAACCCATCCACTACCACCCTCTGGGTGCGGCCCTCCAACCAGTTGGTGACCCATTTGACTGTGTGGGCATTAACACCACAGTCTCCCAGCTTTTTGATGAGGACAGGGTGAGAGACAGTGTCGAAAGCCTTCCGGAAGTCCAGAAAGACTACATCCACAGCAACCCCTGCGTCTAATGATTTGGTGACCTGATCGTAAAAGGCCACCAGGTTGGTCTGACAAGACCTGCCACTGATGAACCCATGTTGGTTGCCCCTGAGCATGCATTCCCCCGCAAGGCCCTCCTGGATGTGTGCCAGGATAATTTTTTCAAAGAGCTTACCCGGGATTGAGGTAAGACTAACTGGCCTGTAATTTCCCGGGTCCTCTTTTTTTCCCTTTTTGAAAATAAAGCATAAACATGTTTATCACAACAAAATAAGAAAAATATCTATTTTTGTAATGAAAGCCTAGAATTTGCAACATTAAGCTAGTACTCACTATCTTTTTGCTGTGTATTTCTCTACTGTGCATATAATATTAGCATTTTGACATGCTAAGTGTGTGTGAGAGATCATCCTTTGTCTTAGGATAGGTATATATATATATTAGCAAAACAGAAGGCAAAAGATAACGATAAAACCTTTGTATGAGTTTTTTCTTAATGAATTACAATTGGCTCTTATACAGTTGCTTCGACATTAATTCCAGATCGTCCCCCTTGCACTTTTTCTGTAGTATTCTGTATGCCAAATATGACTCTTGTTCAATATTCTTTTGTCTTTGCTGCTTATTTTATTTACAAGCAGAAAATAAACAATAAAAGGAAAAAAAAGCCCTAACAAGAAAACCATTCTTCAATGAGCATTTCACGTAGAGCTTAGATAAAATGCATCATCTGTCCACAGTTAGATGATGCTCTGACAAAGTTATTTTGAAAGTATGTTCAATATGTAATCTGAGTAGTATTTAAAATATTGATTTGAAGTCTACAAGATACTAAGGAGGTTTAAATGCAGCACTTCATGTTGATGAACTGCTTCCTTTAATCAAAAGCAACTTAACAACCGTGCACCTGAAGCCGCCATAGTTATAGGCACTTGTACTGTATTAATAACTACCATCTGTGCTCTCATAACTGGTATGGGAAGGAAACATTTTTCAGTGGTATTCTTGTTCTCAAATACTATGCTAGCGCATATGGTCTATGTAATTTTGGCCATTCACTGATAAAGCCCCCTTACTTTGGGGAAAGTATATAGACTATGAAGGAAAGTCATGCAATGCCTTCAATTTTTTTTGCAAAAGCCATGTTGCCTGAAGCAGAACCAGTAGCTTTACTTTACAGCCCAAGCCCATGAGGTGAAACCAATAGACTTGGTGATGCTTAGCCTCTGGGCTGCAGGCCAGATTTGGCCTGTGAAGCTCTGTTGATTTGGCTTGTGGGTCTCCCCATGGAGCTGAAAATTTGGTGATGGGGGACTGGTGTCAATGTTAATTGGCACTGCCCTGCTGTCAAATTTCCAGACTTGTGGGCTGGATGATGTGGTCCAGCACATGGGGTTAGTTTTGAACACATCCATATCAGCCTGTGGGGCTGAACTGGCACGCTGGATCATATTTATGGACCTATCCTGTGCAGGATTCAGCCCACAGATCAACCCTGTGCAGCTCATCTGGGCTGAACATCTGGAAGGTTGATCAGCACTGAATAGACCCATGTTGTTGTGGAAAAACCACCATGCTGCTTCTGAATTTCACTGCAGACTTTCTGAAGGGGTCACTTTTCAAGTCAAGACAAAATAAGGTACAGCTAACTAGTTTGGCTGCCACTGTGATGAATGCAGGAGGTCATGTTTTGGCATATTGTTGCATCATTTTGTGGTGATGAATGGAAAAAACGATAGAATCAGAGTATCTAGAAGTAATTCCTGTTTCCTAGGAAGCTGCTACTACCCAGCCATGCAAAAGTATAGTGTATGTGATCTGCTGAACTGATTTGACTATGATGGAGTGCTTCTGTGGATGTAAAAAACAAATAAAGATGGAGGATCCAAGAGATCAGCCCTTGAAAAATTTGGCTATATTCTGCATTTCTTTATACTGTTAGGTGGTGAAATCCTTTATGGAATAGAATGTAGTAGTTCTCCTTTTCTATTAGTTAACTTGATTTTGGTAAATTATAGTTATAGTAATATTAAAGTATCAGAAGCATGTAGCCAAAACCATGAAGCCAGTGTGAACCACCATCTCAGATAGTTTCTTCTGGGGTCTGGTATCTGTACTGTATCTAAAACCAGCTTCCTCAGAACTGGTTCTCTAATACAAGTGCACATTATTGTATGTTTGTATAGAAAATCTGGTGCAAGTAATACTGTATCTTTTACTTGCCTGGTATCCCAGAGTTTCTATTCTTCCTCTTCTTTTGAAAGTTGTTTTGTGTGTGTGTGTGTGTATGTGTTTTTTTTCAATCCCTCATCTCTTTTTCCCTTTTATTGTTCAGTTTTCCAAGTTAATTTTGCCCACTAACCCTTCTGTCTACATTTCCATTCTGCTCCATTACTCTTCCTCTGGAGATAGCAGTGAGAGGTCTCCTACTCCTCTTTCCTTGCAAATCGGGAAGAGCTAATGAAAGGTCAGGCTTTTGTGTAGAAAGGAGAAAACCATTGAAAAATCCACCTGAACCCATAGGTCAGGGATAGACATTCAAAAAGCCTCAGCCTGAATTGATTCAATCTTTGCAGGTATGGCCAAGGTCTAGCAGGACCTCTGATTAGGGAGGGGTTCAAACCCTCGCCCTGCCGGCACAGTCCCAGGTTTTTGCCCACTCACTTCTCAAGGGGCGGGAGTTTTGCTAGCTCCCAGTCCCCGGCTAGCACTTTGAGGCAAAGGGGGGCGGGTATGGAAGGACTCCTTGTGTGTGGTGCATGCATCTTTTAATGATGCTGAGCTTTTCAATCTTCCTTTCTCTGCTTCTTCATACTGTCTGCACACCTGACAGGTGAGGGAGCCAGCAGGGACCTGATAACACAGCATTTAGCAGCCCATCAGGAAAACAAAAGCCTCTCATTAATTCAAGCTATTCTTAAACAGCTTTTTCCAAGGAAGAAACAGAGGGGCATTACCACGTGACCTGTTGATTTAGCTGCAAAAAGTCCTAAGTAGACACTGTCCGGTCTGCCTCTTTCCTGTCCCAGTAAAATTGGAGATGCGCGCATACACACACAGACACCTTTCATCATTAGCTAGCATACCACATGCCAGCTAAGATCTGTGTAGCTGGGGTCTGCTGTGGGAGATGGGAGGATGGGTTGGGGGGACCCTGTTTGAGCAGCAAGTGGTTGGTGGGCAGAGGCAGGGGAAAGCTAGGCAGTCCCTGCTGTGCCTACAGTCTCCACCAGAGCTCTGGCTAAGAAGCAGATGGATAGGGCCAGCCTTGCACTCTGGAGCTGAGGGTACAGCCCAGTCCAGTCCAGTGCTGCAAATCATCTGGGATGCTGGTTTAACTTAAACCAGGAAGGGGTTGGGGACAGATGTTGCATAAAATGGTTTGATCCAAAGCAGCTAATTCTGATACTATATTCAACCAGATTTATTTTAAACTGGTTTCATCCATTTTGAAACTGGTTTATGTGCACTGAACCTATTTTCTGTTACAGGTTTAAATCCATTTCTGATTACTTAAACTGGTTTATATGGAATGTCTGTCCCTAGCCATAGTGTTACTTTAGCAAGACATGTAGCTTCTATACCAACAGCATACAAGAGAGGGGTGCAACTAGCACTGCATTCAGAAAAGGCAAGTAGTTACTTGTGTACTCTCAGGTTCTGTAGTGCTTAGTAGATGTTTTAAAACAAAGAACTTTCCAGCCAGGCACTAGCTGCTTTTCACGAGCTGTCATTTTACATGCCTTAAAAGAGGAAAATAAGAAAAAGAAACAAGTTCTGTGCCTACCCAAGGCAGGAAAATGACACTTGCATTTAGTGGAAAACGTCTGCTTAAATCTTTGGTAGTATCTGACAAACTAGGCCATCTTCAATGAAAATGTATGCCTGTCGGAACCAGTTAGGATCTTTGTATTTAGTGAGACTAAGTTAGGTCTATGTTGAAAAACTGGCTTCTAGAACTTCTCAGGCATCCTGCGTGGGGAAAATGGCAGAACTTTAAGCTAGAGGCAAACCCTCAGTTGGTATAAATTGGAATAGAGCTAGTAACTTCAGTGAAGCTATAGTGCTTTTTCATCATTTGAGAATATTTCCGTCTTTTCTATTTGTTTTCAACCACCCTTAAATGTTTAGGTTTAATCAATAGGATTAGTGTTTTAAGATTCATGGTTTCTGATATAGGAATAGAACTCATTTTCTTAAATAAAATGAGAAAATTATGTTTCCTCTGTGGAGACTTTCTATGTTGTTAGATTGGTAGTATGATATTTATACATTAATAATGCATGGAGTTTATTTGCATATAACTGTGGTTGCTGAAGTATGCAAACTGACAACTCGTAAAGCATGTGTTTAATTAGCACTTCCCTTCCTCTTTGAAAATGAACAATTCAACCTAGTCTTGGAAGGTAAGGTCAATTCTAATTCAAACTGCATGACCTAAAACCAAGCTAGCAGAGTGCTGAACTCCTTCAGTAAGCCTGCAGAATTAAATTCTAAAACTTTTAATGCTTTTAGACAATTGGTAATATTATTTTTATACATGCAATTAAACTTGCAGGAGAAACATTCCCAAATTCTTGTTTTACTATTTTAACCTAGCACTAGATTCAGTTAAGGACTTGGATGGCTAAAAGTGCAATCCCTGGCCTTTGAAATGGAACTCTACACAGTGTCTGGAGAAACACAGATAAATCAGTGGGATCCAAAACTGGCAGAATGCTTGACCTCAGCACTTGCTGGCCATAACCAGGAGCTCATTTTTATCATTAAAAATTCCTGATACATTTCCATGGCTAAAAATCTTTCAGAGAGGGAGCAGTAGAGGCACTCATCCTGCATCCTGTCCCCTCTCTCCTGTTCCTCGCACCTTTCCAAGACTGGGTGATTCTGGTCTTGGCAAGGCGTGGGGAGCAGTGGCTGCTCCACTCCTCCCATTCCTGGGCTCAGGGATAAGGGGAGTGGCAAGAAAAGATTCTACATTTCCCTAGACTGGGGAAATTCAGGTTGAAGAATGGGTGGGTAGTCTGCAGACCAATCTGGGAGGGGACAGGAGCAGCAGGGCAAAGCCCCCTGCTTGCTGCTTAGATCAGGGTCCCCAGTTTGAATGGGCAGGGAGGAAGAAGCAGCTGCTTCTATACTCTGCTCCAGGTGGCTGGGAACAAAGCAGAGGGATGAGCGTGGGCAAACCCTTGCCCACTCAAATCAGGAAGCCCAGTCTGGAGAGCAGGGAATAAGGAGCGGGAGCTTTTTAATGCAGTGTTCCAGTTCTCGCAAACCTGACCAGGAGGGGAGTGTGGTGAGTGTCTTCTCCCCCTCTCCCTCCCCCTCCCCCTCCCCCTCCCTCCTTTCCTGGGAGAAATTGAATGAATGCTTGTATGCTAATAATTTATAGCAGGAAAGTGATAGAAAGAATGCTTGTGTCCATGCCTCTGTTTTCATCTGCCTAGAAGTGGTCACTAGGAAGTACTGGGTATAAACAGACATTTTGGGTGCTCAGAAAATCGGAAAACCAAAGGACTGGAAGGGACCTGCAAGAAAATCATGTCCAGTCCCCTGCCATGGGCAGGAGGTTATTGGGTTCAAATGAGCTCAACGAGGTACTTATGCAGCCTCCTCTTGGCACAGTCGCCGTCCTTGGAAATGTTCATCTCTGCTGGGAGTGCATTCCAGATTCTAGTTACCTTTACAGAAAAGAAGTTTTTTCCCTATGTCTGGATTAAAATTTTCCTCAATTAGCTTGTGCCCGTGGGTCAATATCCTCCCAAGTGGTGCCTTCCTGAAGAGTTGCTGCCCTAGATCTTGGTGCTTACCCCAACATACTTCTAGGTGGCTATCAAGTTACCTCTCAGTCTTCTCTTACTCAGACTGAACAGACTCAGTTCCTGGAGCCTCATGGGGCCTATTCTCTGGGCCCCTAATCATATGGGTGGCCCTTCTTTGTACCCTCTCGAGCTTATCCACATCCTTCTTGAAGTGTGGTGCCCAGAACTAAACACAGTACTCCAGCTGTGGCCTTGCCAATGCTGAATAGAGGGAGAAGCACCTCCCTGGATCTATTGGCAACAGATTGGCCAATGCACGCCAGAGTTCTGTTTGCCCTGCTGACAACTGCATCACACTGTTAGCTCATGTTTGTCTTCTGGTCGATCATCACCCCCAGGTGCCTTTCAGATGCTGTGGCAGCCAGTGGACCACCACCCATCATACAGTTATGGTGAGGGTTCTTCCTGCCCAGATGAAGGACCTGCCACTTCCTTGTTGAACCTCATCTGATTTCTGTTCAGCCCATAGTACCAATCTCCAGGAAGGGCCTGCCCCACTTGGTGGAGCTGCCCCAGCCTCCCTGGGGGACACTAGTGGAGACAGCCCTCCAGAATGAGGCCATTCCATTGATTGCAACTCTTTGGGATTGGCCTCTAAGCCAGTTGTCTGCCTACCTCACTGTAAACTGGTCTAGGCCAGTATTCTCCAGTTTAATTGAGAGAATCTCAGAGGAACAGAATCAAAGGCTTTACTGAAGTCTAAGTAAATGATGCATAGGCGACTGGTAGGGAGTACATGGGGGTGCACATGCTCCCCCTGACAGAGCCAGTGTCTCCCTGATAGCCGACAGCGATGGTGTTGGTAGGCTGGTGCCCCCCCCGACAGGGGCACTGCTATTGGCGACCCACCCCGATTCAGGAGGCACCCGTTACTCAGGAAATAATGTCAACCTCATGTCCCTTGTCCAGCTGGTTAGGTACCTGGTCATAAGAGGACATCAGGTTTGTTAGGCATGACCTACTCTCAACAAAGCCATGCTGGTTGCTTCTTAATACCCCACCACTTACAAGCTTGTAATGGATGGCCTCCTTAATATTTTTTTTTTTTTTTTTCAAATATTTTTCCCAGGACCGAAGTCAGACAAACCAGTCTATAATTTACAGGTCATCCCTCTTCCCTTTCTTAAAGATGGGTACCATGTTGGCCTGCTTCCAGTTGTTTGGGACCACTCCTAAGTTCCACGACTCTTCAAACAGCTTTGCAAGAAGCCCTGCTATGAGCTGAGCCATTTCTTTCAGGACTCTTGGATGCAGGTCATCTGGCCCAGCGAACTTGAAAATGTCCAGATGTTCTAAGAGTACTCTTACCTGTTTGGGACTGATTTCATGTGGTCTGTTGTCTTCCTCATATTTCCTAGGCCTCTGGATAGGTGAACGCTCCCATCTGATTTCAGGAATACCAATGTGAAGTAAGTATTTAGGAGCTCTACCTTTTCATGAGGATCAACTGTGAGTTCTCCCACAGTGGAGGTCAATTTTTTCTTTCTTTCTTTTTATTTTCTTGCTCCCTATGTACCTATAGAAGGACTTTTTGTTGTCCTTTGTTTCAGTTGCCAGTGTGATCTCCATGCCTGCCTTGGCTTTCAGTGTCTCATACCTGTGCACCCTGGCTGTATAAATGTACTGCTCTCTGGTTGCTGAGTCAGTGGTTCCCTAATACAGCAAAAGCATTGTTATCCAGCACCTATGGGGAATGGGGGGTGCCAGATAACCAAATATGCCAGTTACCTGAGAAGCTCAAACAGGCGTCTTTGCCTGTTTGGGCCACTGCCCCTTCCGCTGCATCCAGTGCGGCACCGCCACCATCTCAGTAAAAGATAAACACGGGTAGATAAGTCTTCAGGGGGGAGTGTGGGGTTCCTGGGGCATGAACCCAGGGGACTGGATTTGATAAGCAATCATTTACTCAAGGAATCCCCCCAATCACTACTTCAAACACTAACGTGCAATTATAAATCCTAAACCTCAAGAGCACCCTGTGATATGCCATAGGGAAAAGCAGAGCGGATAACTAACAATTCTACCTGCTGTGACAGGAAGTAGTTAAATAATATAGGGTACATATAGATGTCTCTCTACAGTGACATAGCAACTCGCTACATCACTGTATGGCACACTACAGTGACATAGTGATCATGCGGGTCTACAGTTGATTACCAACTATGTTGCTGCAGTGGCACACTCCCCCAGTATAGTGCACTGCTATGATGACATAATGGTGAACAACTGTGCACCATGCGCATGGCGCAGTAACCACTCATGCTGTGCCATATTTTAGTATTTCCAAAAGGAAGTACTAAAGCATGGCAATGTGTAGATATGCCCACTTGGTCAGAAAATGCTAGGGAAGGACTGTATACCATACTACAGAGGAAGGCAAAAAAACCACAGCCTCTGCTATTTTGACCCAAGGGAAAAATTCCTTCCTCCCCCTGCATTTGGCATGACCCTGAATAGAGGAGCAAGACCTTCCAGGCAAGAACTGCCCCCAGTTTTCTGAATATCTCTGAAAAAAAATCTCAGTCAAACACTTGGAGCCTTACCTGTGGCTAGTGTCCTACTACTTCAGAGGAATGCAACTGACAACAGCAACAACAAAAGGAGAGACAAAAATCCTTACAAGCCAGTAGCATTCCTTCCTGGCCCCTACATGTAATTAGCCAAACCTCTGAAAAATTGACTCATTGCAAGAGTAGTAGCTCTATAGCTCAGTGTGGGGATTGAAACAAAGGTGAATCTATGTACTACCCACACTAAACATTAAACCAAGAAATTCTGAAGCTATTTTATTATCTTTCATAAACTTACTGAACTCAGTTTTTAAATTGCTGTTTTTGTCCACATTACTGAACTTGGAAGACTATTCCAAAACTTCATTCCTCTGAAAGTTAGAAATATTCTAGTTTCCGTTCTAAGTTTATCCATAGCCACTTTGTAGCCATTTGATTTAGTGCCAGTGTTGTTTTTCAGTCTAAAGAGTTCTTCTCCCTCTGCAATTTGTGGAAATATTTGTAAAGGGTAATTGTATCAACAGACTTTTAAATTTTCAGTCTTAGTGTATGATAGAGTAGATAGTATATATTTACATATTGATAGCCCTTTTGTTTGAAGGAATAACTAGATAAAGAATGCATTTAAACTGGGTTCTGAAGGAAGCAAGCCTGTGTCAGAGAGCACCCAGGAACACACCAAACATTCACCAATTTTTAAAATGTCCTGCCTATTTCCCATTTGGTTTGATTTACAGTTATGCATCTTTTTGTTCTACATTGTAGGTCATAGATCTGTTTGGGACCAAGGGTTCTGAGCAGTGCTAAAATGGAATTTTGGCACCTGATGAGAGATGAGAACTACTAAGATTTGGGTCACCAACAGATATTGTATGGCAATAGCTTTGCATCCTTGCACAGCCAAATTATTTTATCAGGATGAAATGCCAATAAACAATACTTATAAAAACTTAGACTATCAGAACATCATGCTGGTTTCCTACATTTCTTTTTCCTTTTTTAAAACAAACCAAAAACAACCGCCAGTGTTCTTTACCCTCCTTTTATGTTCTTTAGATGGAAACATACATATTTGCACCAAATGCATTGCTAACATCTGTTGCGGTTTCAATTTGTGTAGCTAGAATTGGTAATTTAGTGTTACAGCAGTGAAATTTATTTAAGGGTTAGAGTTTTATGCTGCATTTATAACTTTGCAGCTGCTGTACGATATCATATTAATTTTTATGCCAATACAAAAAGTTTTATGCCAATAAAAACAAAACTTTTACTCTTCTATATGAATAGAAGAATATTTAAATGTGTGTGCTCGCACGTCTCTTGCTTATTATAGTTTTGCTGTTCAGTTAGGTAATGCACTCTTGAATTTGAAAAAAAAAAAAATCTGCCTTATGAAATAATATTACAAGTATCGTGCCATTAGCATACTTAGTTTTATCCTAGATCTTTCTGTGTATTTTGTGTGCTTCAAAAATATATGAATTTGAGGAGAGTGACTGGCTGCCATTTAAGAAGAAAGAAAATTATCTCTGATTTCTCTCAGGTATTTGTTTTAGAGGTATGCAAAGCTGAATGGTGTTACTTGGGTTTGTTACTATATGTAAATTGGCTAAAAAGAAGGATTAGCTGTCAGATCTGATTATAGTGGAATTAAGAACTTTTTAAAAATGATAATGACAAAAGTATGTAATTGTAAGAGTGACTCAGGAATTTTGAGAGTTTTGCTTATAAGATTTGATGGCATTTGCATCCCGACTTTAAAAATGAAACTCGGGAAACAGAAGCAGTAGCAAGCAAATTTTTTTAACAAGCTAAAATTTCCTCCAAGGATGTAAATTAAAAGCAGCATTAATGTGCAGACTAGCCAAAAAATACATGCCAAGTGTACATATAGTGAATTATGTTAATTATAACTGAGTAAGTTCACCACGCCAACTTGGTGATCTTGTGAAAAGTAACCCAAATCATGTAGACTCTTAGCATTGTCAAAGTATTGCTGTTCTAAACAGCCACACAGTCTGTTTTTGCCTGATTTGATTTTTCATTGTTCTTAGCTATAGAAAAGTCACAGAATGTGTGAAAATGTCATGTTCAGTTAATCATGACAGGAGTGCCCTGCACATTTGGCATTGGGATATTGTACCCTTCGATGGGAAGTAAGCAGGTAGTAGGGATACACTGGGATAAAACAACTTTACAGACCACAAGCACAGCAGATGTATACTTTCCTTTTAAAAGTACTTTATGAAACATTTTTCTTTGGACTGGAAATATTAATATTAAAAATAAATTATTTTGTCATCAGACATATACAGCACAGCTCACAGATTTTTGTCAAATTTTAATGCACTTGTTCCTTATCTTTTTCTTGATGTTTAATCTCAGTTTACTGCATATACATCTCTAATTCCATCTCTAATTTTAGAATATAATACATGGATTCCTTCTTTCTGTGTTGATTTAGAGCATCTAGTACATAACACTAACATTATTGTGCAAGGAACAAGGATATTTTCATGCGGGGGAGAACTGTAAGGGTTCCCACCACAGAAAGATGCTCTCCTTCCTGCCAATTAGCTGCTTGGCAGGATTTGCTGGGCATTTATCCCAGGTGGGAACCTTATCTCGGCTGACTATGGCAGATGCTGTTTTTCAGCAGCTGTCAATTGCCACTTGACAACCTGCTCCCTTCCCAGGCAGGGGAGAGGGCAGGTTGTCAAGTAATGATTCCTGTAAGGGCAGGGATGACTTGGGGACCAGCCCTCTAGTGCTCCCTCGCTGGAAAGCTTCCCTTCCATGGGGCTGCAGGAATATCTTTATAGTCCAACTCCCAGGATATTTTTCTACTGACAAAAATGTCTTCCTGTAGAAATGAATTTCTGTACTCAACTTCTTGTGGAGATTCCTTTGGCATAAAAATATCTGGCATAAATTGTTTCTCTGCAGTCTTATAGTCAAAATTCTTGTCAAGACTTTAATTATCTTGTGTTATTGTGTTGTGTGACCATTTCTCTGGTCTTGACAAATGCAGCATTGCCCATCTCTAGAAGGCTGCTGTGCTTATCAGTTTTCCAGCTCAGTTCTTTTGACTTTTTTTTTTTTTTAATGTTTACTTTCCCTTCCATCATCCAAGTTGATAATGAAGGTATTGAAAAATAGTAAACCGAGGACAAAATCCCTGTAGGTTCCCACTTAATCTATCTTCCCAATTTGGATAGTGAATGATTGCGAATAGGGTGGCCATCATAGAGGACATTTCTGGTTATCTGCTACTCTGTCCTGTGTCCTCTTTGCATATGAAATCTGACACTTTTTATGTCCTCTATTTCTCTCTTCAAGAGAAAAATAGAGGACATAAAGGTGTCTAGTTTTGTATCTGTAGAGGACAGAAGATAACCAGACGGTCCTCTGTGGTGGCCACCCTAATTGCAAACTGCTCTGTGAGTATTGTTTGCATTCACTACAGCACTCAGTCCAGGCAATTCCATCTGGCCCACAAGGCCCCTCCATAAACCCTCTGTAAGCCCTGGCCCTTGGTTTCCCTCTACAAGCCAGTGTCTCCATGCAGGAGGTGCAGCTCTGGTTGCTAAGGAACCATCCTCTCCACCCCAGCCTGGCCTGACCCAGCCCTGAGCTATGGGGAGCTAGAGATGAGAAGCCATCATTTTTTACCTGGTCACCCCATAGAGGTACCCAGCATCCCTGCCTGCCAGAATGGGAATTCAGGGAAAGTCCCCAGTGGGCTAGGGGCAGGGACTCCTGCTGGGGGAAGGAAGGTGGGAGTGTGGGGAGCCATGTACTATGGGGCCAGGCAGGGCTGGTCCTGCAGGCTGTGGAAGCACAGGAGCTATGGCTAGGTGTCACCCACCACAGGATCTCTGCACCTTGCTACCACATGTGGTCAGGGACTGGGGTGGGGGGAGAAAGCCACAACTCCTATAGTCCTATGGGGCCAGGTGGGGCTAGCCCTGCATGTTGCCCCCATGTGAGTGAAGGAGTGCATTTTATGGGGCTGGCCATACTTGCTGCCAGCACTTGAGGCTAGGGACTGGGGTAGGAGTGCTGTGGGGCTGGCCCCATATGCTGCCACCACCTGCAGCTATGGACTGGGGTGGGAGCATGGAGAACTGTGCACTCACTGCTACCACATGCAGCTCCAGGGACTCGCATACTCTGGAGACCTCCCACACACATACACCCACACATCCCCCAGCATGCCCCCAACACACATTTGCACCCTCCCACAGTCCCCCCGCATATATCAACATCCTCCCACAGCCCCCACACCCTCCACACACAATCTCACCCCCACCATACCCACATCCTCCGACCCCCCACCCAAACAACATACCCCTCAACACCAATCCCTCCTCCTTCCCCCGACAAAAACACTCCCCAACTCCCCCTCCATCTACTCCCTTACTCCCCACACACAGTATATGACAGCAAGATTATTTTCAGCTATTATGCAATTGCCTGTAGATATACTATACAAACACACACAAGTCAGGACAAAAATATTACTTTAATAAAATTAAGTTATAGTAGATGTTTGATTTATTTTTTTTTTTTTTGTATATGATTTTTTTTTCCAGTTTCAAGATGGCAACCCTCCCTACCCCAAGTAGTACTTCTGGGGCAAGGGAGGGACTCCTCATGGCAAAGATCAGGGGTTAGGGATGGCACTTCTGGTCCCAAGTTAGCAACCAAGGGGCGGGGCTAGCCTTGCAGCTCTTGATAGCTCACCAAAATTGATTTAGCAGTCTCCCAGCTGAAATAATTGCCCACCCCTGAACTAGCACAATGAGGGCCTGGTCTATGACTACTAGAGTTCCTAGATGCTATGATGATGATGATGATGATGATGTAAAGAACCAGCATAAAGTAAGAGGAGAAGAGGCCAGTAACTAGGGCTAGGGACAGACATTCAATAAGCCAGAGCCTGAATTTAATTCAATCTTTGTAGGTTAGTTTAACCTGCCTAGATTGAACCAATTTGCAAGAGAAAAAACATTCTTGAAATGCAGACACATGCCTGCAGTGGCTTGGGCCAGGTGCTGGGGGGTGCTACAGTGTACCCTCAGCTGCAGGGAAGTTGTGTGGTGGGGGGGGAGGTGGCCAACCTCGGCAGAAGCTGAGTGTAAACTGGCCAGGGAGGGGGTTTAATGCCCCACAGGCATGGACTTGGGCCAGGATCTGCCAGACGCTCCCCTCTTGCTGCTGCAGCAGTGGGGCTGGGGTGTGGCCACACACAGCCAGCATAACCCCCTGAGGTGGGGGGATACGAAGGGGGGTTATTCCCCTTTCCACCCCCACTGCCCCCAGAAGACTCCAGTGGGGGTCTGCCTGCCCTGCCTGCTGCTGCTTGCTCCTTGCATGAGCCTGAGTGGTAGAATAAGCCCCCTCCTTGACCCTTCTGCCAGGTGCCAGAGGGAGAAGGAACGCCCCTCCCTGCCCCCCACCTAAGGAGCCCTGCCAGCCAGGCTCTGGATGTGTCCCTGCAGGGCCCTGATGGGGCAGCAGCCCTTTCTATAGTGTCCAGGGAGCACAAGTCTCTTCCTGGTGGGCCTCAAACAGGGGTCAGAGCTGGTGCGGACAGCAGCAAGTGGCAGTACTGGGTCTCAGAGGGGGCTATCACCCCCCAAGCTCCGCCTAGCACTGCTGCTGCTCGCTTTGTGAAGCCTCTGCCACCTAAGGGGCCCTGCCAACCAGTCCTTGGCTGCAGGAGCAGTGAGGGGGGAACAACCCTGATGGGGGCAGCAGCCCCTGTCATGGTGTCCCAGAGCATGAGCCTCTTCCCAGCAGGGGAACTGTGCTGCGGGTGGGGAAAGCTGCTGCCAACTGTGTGAGATGGGCAGCAGCAGTGCTAGGGGGAGCTTGGAGGGTGATGGCCCCCTTCGAGCCCCGATGCTGCCACTTGCCATGGTCCATGGCAGCTCTGACCCCCGATCGCTAGCCCTGCTTGGCAGAGGAGAGAGCCCAGCCCAGACAGCATTCCAGGATGCTTGAGGACTCTGGTTTAACTTAAACCAGAAACGGATTTGGTACAGAAGTTGCATAAACCAGTTTGAGGTCAATCAGTTAAGTCTGATACTGCATTCAACCAGGTTCATCTCAAACTAGTTTTTGCCATTTTGAAACTGGTATATGTGCACTGAACTTATGTTCTGTTATGGGTTTAAACCAGTTTCTGATCACTTAAACCAGTTTATATATAAATCTGCCCTTAGCCCAAGAGATTGTTATGGTATGTCTGTAGTATTTAATCTTCTAGTTTTATAGACGGAGGAAAATGACAAAACAAAAATAAACATTAATTCCAAGTGCAGCTACTGCAATGTTATTGCAGCTTATATTGAATTTTTATACTATTATCCATATAAATATTACTGTCTTCTAAAACACATTATGAGATTTCTCAGAATTCTTCCTGATCTCAATTAAGTCTAGTTGATTTGGACAAATGAAAACATGATTTTCTCCTGATTTATTATACTACGTTTCTAAATCAGTCATGGAAAATTATGACATGACATCTTACAACTCCTATATAACTTAAAAATATAATTGGGTCCAGACAACCAAAATATTGTGAGATACTTTTCTGATAGCAGTATATCTGCCTTTCTAACTAGGGTTTGGACAATCCTAAACACTCATCTGTGCAGATGTTCTTGTGCATTTAAGTTGAGCCAAAACAGCAGGCCCAATGTAAGTTAGTTCCCTCAGAGAGTGTAGAGTGCAGCCTCAGGGGTGAGAGAGTCCAACCACTCACCCTAGCCCCAGGGCTGAGTTCTTCCAACCCCCCTGACTCTCTAGCCAAGCTATTTTTAACTCCAATTTGCATTCTCCTCCCCATGCCTGGATGGACTACCTCTCCAGTGGATCCACTAATCCCCCTGCCTGCCAGCCTGCTCCCTGTCCCATCCTGATTCCTCCAAACCCCCTCCCCACTGCAGACCCACTAGTCCCCATGATCCTGCCTACCCCTCCCCCACCCTGAGTTACTTACACTGGGTTCCTGCTGCTCCTGGTCTACGATTACTCTGTTTATTATTAAGCCATGTGATCATAGACCAGGTGCAGTGAATGTTTGTGCACACCCTTAGTTAAAAAAATCATAGGTCTCTCTTTCTAACAGAAAAGAAAGCAATAAATACTTCTATATCTTTTAAAAGTATTGAGAGCAGAGTAAAACATTTAATGAGCCATTTCCTATGAACCTGCTTTCCTTTCACCATGAAATCATACTTTATATTCAGTAAAATTTCTAGTCAATTTTTAAAGATGGTAGACTACTCAAATTCTCATCTTTTACAATATTTTGTACAACTTACGCTCTGGTGTAGAGCAGAGCATTTCTCTTTTTCAGAGGTTCCTAAAACAATTCTACAGTCTTAATTTTTAGTTTACAGATGCATCCAGTTGGATTCCATGCTCCCTCCCCACCCTCCCCCTGGCAAAATGTTGTTTCAACCTCATATGCATGCTTTTCAATTAAAAAAAAAAATACACTGATACATTGACTTCCTAATTTTTATTTAAAAAATTGTATTGAACTTGTTGCCAGTACAATAACTATAAAATTTCACTTGCCAAACACCCATGCAGAGGTGTAACTATCAGGTCCTGGGTAGCAAGGGCTACACCAACAGTTGTGGTTGGGCGGCAGCAGTAGAAGTTACCATTTTTTGCAACCGCTCTAAGTGGAAAACCAGGGTCCCAGCCCAATCATGCACCCCTTATTGCACTAACGTACCCATGTTTTGTTAAACAAAACATTTGCTATAAATTTGATAATGCTTATTGTCTAAAATTTATTTAAAAAAAGAATCATGTAAAATATAAAATCATGTAAAAGGGTAAATGTTGAACACTGCAATAGGAAAATAACTACATTTTTTGCTTTAGGGTTGTTGGTTGTAGCCGTGTTGGTCTAAGGACATAGGCAGACAAGATTCTTTAGGCAAATGTGATCTCTTTTATTGTACCAACCAAATAGTTGGGAAAAATTATTCTTAGCTAGCTTTCAGACACAAACACCCTTCTTCAGACATGGGGATAGCTTGAAGGAGGCTTGAAAAGAACAATTTTTCCAGCTAGTTAGTTTGTCTAATGAAAGATCACGTCTACCCAAAGAAGCTTGTCTACATTTTTTTTCTGACACGTTTTAATGTTCAGCCAGTTTTTAAAGAACACTGTTTTCCTCTGTATTTTGTACTTGTACCTGACTGCCCATATAATTCTTTATGGCACTGATAAATGTAAAGTTTCAGGGTATAGTATTTTTTCATACACTTAAAATTGAAATGATATCATGGGATGGCTTGGAGAACCCCCAGAATTGGCCTTTCTGTTTCCTCACTTTTTGTTGTCCTCTGTTCTTTACCACTAGAAATATAGAATGACTATTGGTAGACTATACCTTCTGACAGAACTTTATTATAATGAAAAACTCTGATCCACTGAGCTCAAACTATTTCATGAGTGAATTTTTTTTTCAATATTTTAATTATAAATATTGAAATAAAGTGAAATAAATATTGAAATAAGGTAACAAAGTTCTTTTTCCAGTTTATCAGAACAAAAACGTATTGGAATTTATTTTTTCTTTCTAAACATATTTGACATTTATTATAAACTAAAATAAACTAAAATCATTTATAAAAAACATGAAATAAGAGTAAATAAACGATAGGATATAATTTAAATTAAAAATATATAATGAAACTTCAGTTACTCTGAAACAATAGTTTTAATCGTCTATTTCTTGGGGAAATGTGAAATTTTGGATTTTTTCAATTTGGAGAAAACTTTTTCCCCTGAAATGTAAATTTTGTGTAGAATGGAATTTTTGTTTTGTGAGCAGCTCTAATTGTTGAAAGGAAAGTCTCACTACTATTTTTTCTCTGCTAGTGAAAACATATTGCTGACCCAACCTTTTAGAAATGTAATAGAGGCTTAGATGCCAATCACAGTTTGTCTGGCTGCTTTTTATGAGCAGTATAGTTGAACATCTGTTAGCATTTCGTGTTTCTTGGTCATGATGTTTGTCTGAATAAGATTATACCTACCTAGTGCTTCAATCATTCCTTTACCCATACATTTTGTCTTTGTACATTTTGCTGCCTTTTAGCTCCATTCTGGTTAACTAAATCAGAACAGGCGTCCCATTCATTCTCAGCTGAATAATGCACCTACTCACATAGGAACTATAATTAGTGTGGAATAAACCATTTTCCATTGAAATTGCTCTCAGCCTCTTGAGTGCTTAATTTGACATTTTCAGAGACTTGTTTTTCATATCTAAAATCTGTTCAAAAGTTATTTAATCAAAGAAAAATCTGAGTAGAGAAAAACAAATTCAAAGTTTTGAAACTGCTGCAGATAGAACAACTACAAATCAATATGCAAATGTTCAAAATGAAAATATCATTATCAACAGCCAAGCAGAAAAAAGTCATGAGAATTTTAAGACATGATCTCCTTCCCTATCTTCCCCACACTTAATTTAGTTTAAAAAAATATGAATGCCTGTCTCAGAGTTTTCTATTTAGTACGTTTTTAGGTATATTGTTTGAGGTAATTTATTATCTATTTTAGCACCTAGCTGATGTTTCTTACCTGATACAGGCTTCTTAGCTATGTAAATTTCCATTTATTATTCAGGCTGTGTCACTTGCCCTCTGAAAACAAGGGCTCTTTAGGCTCTCTCAGGTCTGATATCCAAAACCTGAGGCACCTAGAATCACCAGTCACTTTTGAAAAAATGATTTTAGAGTTTTATTTACTCCATGAAAAAACTCTGGCATTTGAATGCCAGCTGCCCCTTGGGATTAATTCATGCTCAGCTTTAACTTACATCCAGGACTCCATGAGAGCCATGCCAGTGGAAGATACTTAAAGAATCGTGTAATTAGTTACTATTGACACATCTAGCTCTTTAAATCCATTTCACTTGACACACTTCATCTGTGCTGGGCCTCTTCTACTTCCAAGGCTCTGCTGAAAGTCTCCACATTCCCTGGTGAAGTAAGGATATTAGGAAGCTTAATTGCATTGTGATTCTCCCCATGTTGATTACCTTTTACGGTGCAAAAGAAATAGAAGAGGACACTGGTTGCATAAGTCTAATGTCAGCCCCTAAACTACAAACTGAAGTTTCCAAAACATACCATTTTCTAATAAGAGTAAACATTAGAACTGTGCAATTAATTGATTCTCTGTCTTCTTTCTGATTGCTGGCTGAGTCGGAAATAAATAAATTGTTGACCTGATATACAATTTTCTTGGTTCTTTTCATGAAACAAATGGAAAAAGTCTTCACAGGTTTAATCAAAATATTTTTTATAATTTGGGTTCTCAATCCTTTGTTTTTTATTGTTAAATTAGACCAACAATGGAAAGAAAATATTATTTGAAAAGAAATTTCAAGGGGCCAAATCCTAATCTGCTTCTTATAGACGCTTGTACAGGTTTTAAGAATCTAATTCACTAAATACAATCCTATTCCACCCTGCATAATAGCCACCAAGTCACTAGGTGATTACATTAAGCTTACATTCCTCACAGGTCTCCCTTTAGGATTTATGAGCATGTTCAGAAGTGCTACTCCAAGGTGTCTACCTCCATTTATGGTCTCTTGTGATTCTAATCTGTCTGGGAAGTACCTAAATTCTGCAAACATCTCTAAATCTTCAGTTGGAGAAAAAAATTTTGCCTAGCTACTCTGGAGGAGGAAGAGGACAAGGAAGTGAGTCCATCAATATTTTATAAGTGCAAAATGCAGAAACAGAGGAAGGTACGAGTAGGGGCCCAAAGCACAGCTCCCTCCCTAATAGGCCAATGCTGTTCTTTGGGGGGCACAGACTTACATGCCCTCTACTATATTCTCCTTTTGGCCCCCAGACTATTTTCTCACTTCCTGCTCAGTGCTAAATAATATGTTAATTAGGTATTATATTAATGTAGGTATGATATTAGTACACTGGATCATATGAAATCTAGGTCGAGATCCAGACCTGAATATTCTGCCTTGAGAATGAAATTTGTTTTACCACAATTATTCCTTTCCAGACTTTACATGCTGGAAAGAACACGAAATGTCTACCAGATATGACACATTTTTGGGAAACAGTTTAAATAAAGAGCTTAAGTGTAGTATGACTAATGTTTAATTCCAACAGAAAATGCAGGCAGTCTGCTATAACTTGGGCATCAAGTTGTGACCTTGTATTAAAATTAATGGTTCTAAGTTTATGCAAATAATATTCTTTACTTATGTCCCTGCAGTTAACTTCTACAAATGTTTTTACGCAAGCTGTAAACAATTGTAATTACTTGGTAGCAGGAATTTCCAAGAGAATGTTCAGATTGGCTACATTCATAAAGCACTAGCTTGATATCTCAGTAGGAATCCGCCCACAGCTAGCATTACATTTGCAGTGTAAAGTTCTTCTGTCCAGCAATTGAAGGTTCCTACTGACATTAAACTGTGGAAAACAAAAGACAGCATTTGCCAGTGTATCTTGAAAGAAGGCTTTAAAGATCAATAACAAAGTTATTTTGAAGATATTATTGCTACCAATTCTAAATAACAGCTCAACTTGACCTATTGTGCAATAAAAATATGTCTTGCAGGGACTGCAAGGCTTCTAATGGAGATGCCTGGCTTTGATAGAAATCCATAGGGAGATCTAACTTTCAATCACTTTAAGGACATTCAGTTATCATAAGACGTGACCAGCTTAAAAGTTAGTTCACAACTTGGCTATGTTATATATTTAAGATACACAGGTATGTTTATTTCTGATTAAATGAGTGTATATGAGCTCTACCACTGGAGCTGGAATAATGAAAAGGCATAGCGATTGAGCAGAACTGCAGAACAGTTAAATGTATATTTTACATGTTTCCTGTTTCTCACTAAAGTCCATCATAATTTCCTCTGCTTATCCTGTAATAGTTACTTCAATTCTTATGTTTCATATTCAAGTAAGGCTTCCAGAGAAAATGACAGGAATGTAAAACGTACATTTCAAAATTACATAATGGTGAGCTTAAAAATACACTGTAACGGCCTGATTCTACAGTCCCCTTTTCATGTCAATAGTCCCATTCAGTTTGACTCACGTTGGTCCCCAGTTCGGCAAAGCATTAAGGCATATGCTCAGATCTATAGTCTTTCAGTGTTTACTATACACTTCCATTTAACATATACATGCATGCTTTGTTAAATGGGGATTTTTTTTTCTGAATCAGGACTGCTAAACGCTTTATATGATCAGGCCTTGCATAGCTATATTCTAAAACCTTGTCCTCACCTTCATTACTAGTTAGATTAAGATATAATGATATATCCATTCTTAGGGTCAGAGATCTTAGCATGCAATTTTCTCATAATTCAGATAATTTGTCATAATAATTATGAATCTGCAGTACTAAGCGAGAGAATCAAACTCTGCAGTATGCCAAGATGCTTTGGCTAGTGGAGGCATGGGATGTGACTTTCTAAATCTACTGTCACTCTGCACAGTGGTTGATGTTTAATCAACACAGAGCTAGGTTTGTAAATGTATTAGTGATGCACAGTGCCATACTTTGGATGACATCCTTATCTCTGTACGATTCACAAATTAGCATCCTGACTTGTTCTAAGAGACTATGACACAGTTTTTGTACATACATAGCTAACAGTGAAAAGAATAGTCTAACAGGGCCTGAATTAAAAACACTACAGACAAATCCAGATTTTTCCTTTGGGCACTGCTCTGATGAATCATTTAAATAAAAAAAAGAAACAGAAAAAATAATTATATTCAGAACAGCTGTAGGATTTTTCAGAAGCACACTTCCTCCCCAACCTGCTTTACCCAGAGATTTAACTGCTGATATCTTTTAAATAAATAAGGGAGATTGGGAAGAAACTGTATGGTTCCATCTGCTTGACTCCTGATAGGAATCAGTTTTTGAAACATTTTCAGTGGACAATTACCTAGATTAGATTTGGGGCTAGGGGTCATACTGGCTCTGAAACTACCATATTTCTTGGTGTATAAGTCTAAGTTTGAAGCCACAATATTACCCTTAAATTTCTATCTCTACTTGTACATCATATCAATACTTCAGCTCGACTGTGGCCAATGTCAGCCTCGAGTCACAGCGGGGGCACAGCACAGTGCTGGGGCCAATAAAGGTGGGGGTGCTAAGCTGGGGGTACCGGCCCCTCCAACCAGCCACCAAAGTTCTGCCAAGGTGGGGGGCAGCCCCACAGCCTGGCCTGACAGGGCTTTTGGCCAGAGCTCAGAGGATGGCTGAATCAGAGGTCCCAGGTACACTATTGCCCAGGGGGAGGAGGCAGTGCAGCCACTGCATCCTGTGTGGGGGTGTGAAGCTGGCAGCACCTGTGCCAGTGCCTGGATGGCAGCATAGCCTGAGGCACAGGCTATGGGATGCCCACAGTGCCACCACCCACTGCAGCAGTGCAGGAAAGGTTATGGTCATCCCTGGTATGATGCACAAGTCTTGGGCACTGCTAGCCAGAGTCATGCTGGACTAGGGACTTGAACCTGTGCCCCCAGTGAGCACACTCCCCTGCAGCAGGGGCCACAATGCCACTGCCTGCTGCCAGCAGCAAGAGGGGACAGAGTGGCAGGAGCAAGCAGCACTTGCTGGGCAGCAGCCACTCTCAACCTCCATGCTGAGCTCTGCTTCAGGTGTGGTTTACAGCCTCTGGCCACAGCAGCAGGGTCAACTTATACACTGGATCTATAAAAAGCGTAACTTCTTTATCAGGAATATGGGGTCGACTTATACATGGTGTTGACTTGTACATGATTAAATGTGGTATTTTAAATTCCCAGAAATGTAAGTATGTTTACCTTTCCACAAGGTGTACAAAGATACTATCTGGGTTGTGGTCTAGGAGACTTCTATAAACAAACAATGTATAAATGAACTATTCCAAATGCTGTAGGTGCTTTTCCTTGCTTTTCTCCTTAACTACTGTAGGAAATGGATATTGCTTGTGATACTTCCATGTTACAGAGGGTCTTAGATTACATGTTTCTTATAGCTTCTCACAAAAAGTCGTTAATTTAATTATGATTAAATATATTAATGTTCATCTAGATTTCTAGTTGTTGCTATATCAAAAGATGATTCTTTGGGCTATTTCAGTTCTGTTGTAAGAAAAAAATTCAGGTTCTCTCAATTTAGATGAGATGTATGGGAGCAAAGTTATTGTTTTTATGAAAATGCCAAACCATTGGCGTTTTTTGGTAACATTATGGACAGCACATCCCTGATGGACTTGACATCTCAAGGGGCAGATCTATTGACATCTATTAAAAGTGGCTTGTATGCGTTCATGTAATAGTTGATCATTCAAGGACTTGGGGTCTCTACTTCTGCACAGCTGCTTAAACAGCAACCAAGGAGTAGAAGATTCTCTTTAAGATTTCAGACAAGACCTACTGGTCTAGTCAAGCTAATCTTCCCACTATTCATAAGACACTGACCACTTTCCTACTTCTTGGACTAATTTGCCTAAGAGCTAAGTGCCTTGAAATCTGCTCAAGGGCTCTACAGTGTACCATGTAATGTTAGCACTGGTAGGTGTGCAAAAATGATTCACAAGATGAACCCCCAAATTTTAATAGGAATCCCTGGGGCATGTCCCCATGAACACGCGTGAGTTTCCACAGGACACATAACAGCAGCACATATTTGTGCTGCTGCTATGTGTCCCCAGGCACATCCCCATACGTGCACTGTGGCAAATTGCCTCAGGAGAGGTACAGGAGGCTGAGACCAGCACTTAGGATGGCCCTAGCATCTTTACCTAGGATTGTGGGGCCTCCCAGGGCTGCAGTGATGGCAGCCAGGGCATGTGAAGCCTAGATGGCAGCTAAAGCTACTCTGGCTGGCCAGTAGGGGTGTGCAAAGTGGGTCCTATTCAATTTGGATTTGGATTTTGGCTCAAATCAGGGACAGTGATTCAGTTAGTTGATTTGAATCACTGTCCCTGATTCGATTCAGCCAAATCTGAATCTGAAGATTCAATGCTGATTTGGAGTATCAGTGATTCAAACACAGACACAGCTTTACATGTTTTTTTTCTACGTGGCTTGAGGTACCAGCATGTGCCACAGGAGTGCGTGGGGGTGGGAGGGATGGGACACACCCTCCACGTGGTCAGCTGTGAACCCAGAAGTGGACCGGAAGTAATTCTGGTCCACTTCCGGGTCCACCATGGAAGACATGGGCGTGGCCCATTCACACTCTCCTGGCTTGGCGATTGGCCATGGGGAGACCAAGGGTGCCCCTCCCAGACCCAGGGAGGCACCAGTTGCCAAGCCGGGGAGACACGGGGGGTGGGGGTGTTCCCCAGTGTGCTCCCTGGCGAACCTGGAAGTGAACCGGAAGTGCTTCTGGTCCACTTCTGGGTCTACTGCCAAGCATGCTAGGGAGCCCCCCCACATGTGTTTAAGTTGTGTCTATATCTAAATCTCTGAATCTCTCTAAATCAGTTAGGAGGGTCAGGAGAAAGCTGTGCAGGCTAGAGCAGGCAATACCATGCCTGGCACTGGGGTAGACACAGACCCAGTCTGCCTGCTTTCTCATGGGGGAGCTGAGCTGATACCTTTATGCAGGTATCAGGTTTACTCAGATTGCCCCAAGTTGCCATATTTAAGGCACATTAAGGATAGGCATGTGTAGACCTGTCCTTAATGGACCTTAAATATGGTGACTACTGCAATGTTAATTTCCTTATGTCACCTTAAGGGCTCATGTGTAGATCTTATTTCACCTTAAGGGTGCCCAATGTATTATAATTTTTCCATGTATAGAATCCAATTATTGGAGGGTCATTTTTAATTTGTTCCTCTCACTGCTGCAGGGGGCAGGCTGTGGGGTGGGGGTAGGTCAAAAATGTGTCTCCTGCTTGTACCTGCCCCCTCTGCCTGCCCCATAAAACAGACTTAGGCCCCCCTTCCCCTCCACCTCTGCTCTACCTCTCGCCCCTCTCCCCCAGCCTCAGCTCACCTTCTTCCCTCTATCTCTCAGCTGCTACTCCCTGCCTTTCCCGTCTCCTCAGCTTCAGCTGCTCCTTCCTCCTCTCTCCCATTGTCTGCTCCCTGCTCCTTCCCAGTGTCTGCTCCCTCTTCTCCCCCTCACCCCACCTCACCCCTTACCTTTGCTTTGTACTGGCAGTCTGCATCCACACTGCAACCTGCGGCTTGGAGCACAGCCCCAGGCTAGCCCCTTAGCAGCCATGTGCTCATCTTTTATGCTTTGTCTAATTTTAATTAAGGGGGTATATTTCAGACAATTATATTTAATCAAGTTAAAATAGTATTAGTATTAATAAGTAAAGGCCATTAGTATTAGCAGGTAGCATTTTATGCTATTGTAGTTGAAAAAGTCCAAAAAGTTAATAATCTGTACCATAATTGCAGAAATTTGAATTGTGTTCATTTTGTAATAAAATATAGAATTATCAAGTGGAATTCTAGATTAATTTATATATCCAGTCTCTCCTGGTGTGAACTGGGGAAAAAACTAGTTTACCCTAGCAAAGAATGTGTCTAATACATTTAGGAGATGCGTATTATCTGAAATTCAAAATTATAAAAACACAAATGGAAAAACGTTTTCTTTCTAACTAATTTGCTACTAATAAAATGAAAAGCAAGTGAAATTAATATAAAACTAAGGGGGATTTAGATTAAGAAATGTCATTCATTACACTTCAGCAACAGATGACATTTTTTTATTAGAAAATTCATTAAATGTAGGAAAAGAGGGAGCGAGATCCTTTTCACCAAGGCTTTTTGCCAAGCTAAATCCAGCATGTTGCTTTCATAAAGAAACAAATGAAAGTCCAAGTTGTGATAAGCACCTGCTGGAGGAGAACTATAATATTTGCTATCACCGCAATCAGAAGTACAGTTTCTTTCAGAGAAGTAGAAATTGATTTTGCTGGATTGATTTTTTTTGCCAGGAAGCTGCAGGAGGAATTGTTTTGGTGAGTCATAAAATCCTATCCAAATGCCAGATTGTTAGTCAAAATCAAATTAATTTCTAAATTTAAAAAAGGTTTAACCACCTAAATTGATTTTTAAATGTAAAAAAACACCTACAAATAATAATAGAGCTTACTTTTTTTTCTGAAATGTAGAAAACTACAATTTCGGAAGCATCTGTTTCTCTATATCCTTAATGAAAAAGTGCCACCTCTTTTGGAAGTGAATGTAGTCTGTATGTTATGTTAGAAAAATCACAAAATGAAACCTGTTTACTTGCTTCTGATTTATCCTGATAGTCTGTTCATCCTTATTTCTACCTTTCTTTCTTCTTAGTATTTCAGAGTTATAATAGGCAGGTTAAACTTAACAGGAAAGGGGGGGAAAAAAAGACTTTTCTGCATTTTTGAGCTACAGATAAACATTTGCCTCCAACATGTAATTCTTCTAGCCCGTTAATTTGCTTGGATATTGCCCTCAAAAATAAATGAGTAAATATCATTAAATGTTCCATGTTTTGCACTTCCTACCGAAGTATTTTACCTACCTTAAAAGACAAGTGATCATAAAACTATCAAAATTATATTAATGACAATGAAAAGGCTTTTGCTAGATTCCCTGGGGTTAAATCAGACCCACAATCGAGATCTTCTGTCTCCCAGAAAGATTAGACCATATTTTCTGTCTTATTCTGTAGAGCTCTGCAATGTAGACATTCAGCTCAATGTTGTCATTTCTTTCTGCTGTTGAATTACACTCTAGGGCTTGACTAAATGACAGCTCCAATGAGAAACATGGAGTGATTCATTTCACATAATCCCTGCAGGTGCTCATGCAGATATTTTAAATTGTCTTGTACGAATAGTTTAATTTACTTCAACGCAACTACGCATGTTCATAAAGTTAAATAGATGCGTAACTGCTTGCAGTATTGAGGCCTGGCAACTGCTGTTGGCCTGACATTAAACTCTCCTCAACTTTTACTGATCTATGATTGAAATTGTCTTCATTAACATCTTTAGAAAAAACTTTAGTATTTGGCCGATAGAACTAGCAACCTTTGTCATAGTTCAACCTAATAGTAGGGACAATCTGATGTAAGCAAAAGTAAAAACTGATATAAAGTCTCACTACTAGTCTCTGACTTGACTGTTACAATTATTCTCTTAAAACAGAAGGAAAAACTGGATAAAATGTTTTATAACAGATAGAAGGCTTGGGATGTATGTTATTTACCCTTTTAAACTCTTAATTAAGACAGGTACATGGTATTTTTTCAAGTGCCAAGAGGAGACGGGTACTTTTTATGAATGAAATTGGTGTTGAATGTATCAGAACCGACCCTTGATATTTACCAATGTAATATATATTTGTATCTGCATTCATGGTTTTTATACATTAAACTTCATAAAACCTAACTCACATTAATCTCTAATCCTTTGTCTCTCATTTTTCCCAATAATGTGATGATTTGTTGGCAGTTGCACTTGAGTGTGACTTGTTAAGTCAGGTGCAGTGCAAAGTGAATCACTGAAGCAGTGTGGTTCAACTATAGCTTGGAGGGTCTATGTCATAACTAAGTCCTATGAAAGAGCAAATTAAAAGGAATGCTTTTATTTTTTTTTAAATTAGTATATTGCATTGACAAATTTTACTATTTAAGAGCACTACATGTTTATCGTTTGCTTCAAAATACACATAGCCTGGGCTTGACTAAATGACCGCTCCAGTGAGAGCCATGGAGTTATTCATTCCACATAATGCTTGATTCCAGAGTGTATTATACCTTTTCTGGAGGAGAGCTGTCCTCCAGTTTTTATCACTGGTTACATCATAATGTTTGTGATGTTGCAAAAGAATTCAAATTCCTAGAACAGGAAAGCTAGCTTTGTGGAGAGCAGTAACAGCTATAAAGGAACAAGAAGACTAAAAGGCAAAAATAGCTACCAATGTTTGATTCTGCAATTTAATTCCATGGAAATTTCTTAACTAAGTTGGAAAATACCACATTGTTAGAGTCTCCCTTAATCTCAAAAGTTGGAGACACTTATGGATCATGCTGTTTTGCTGTGATTTATGTCTTAGCTATCTAAGGTTACATCTCATTTAATTACATTCTCTTGGAACAAGATAATAGCCGTGCTCCTTGGTCATGGGGATGGGGTGAATGTTTTTAATATTCATGTGTATTATACACTACTGATTTTAAAACAAGATATCCAATAACTGGAGAAAGTTTTGATAAGGCTGCTCCATTTGTGCTGCATTTAGAAATGTAAACAGCATTTTGTCTGCAAACTTGATGCGATAATCACTGTTTGTCACTCCTTAAACTTCACTTTGCCTTTCATGTCATAGTCAAGTTTACATAGGTTGTAGCTGTGTTGGTCTAAAGGCAAAAGCTGTTAGAAATTATATAGTAGAGGCAATATCTTTTATTAGACCAACTAGAGAGTGGCAAAAAAACTTTCTTTATTTACAAGCTTTTAGGCTCATGTGCTCTTCCTCAGGCAAAGGAGAATGCAAAGATTGTAAAATTTCTCCCAGGTAGAAATGAAACTCGATATTGCACAGGAGAGCAGGAGGGTCGCATAAGTTCTTTTTGGTGGAAAAGTTCATTTTATGCAAATTAGCCTCAGATAAAAGTTGGAGTAGTCTGTTTACTTCAGAGGTGTTTGACGGCAAGCAGGAAGTTGAATTTTGCTTATTTCATGTTAAGCTGTTTCATATTGCACAGGTAGACTGGTGCTGGAATGGTTCTTCTGGGTAAGGAAGTTCTGTTATGGTGAAGCTGCTCTGCAAGTACACAAATTTGGCTTGAACAAAAGGCTAGAGCAGAGGTGTTTGCACCCAGGTCTCAGGGTGTTGAATTTTTTGCTTCTTTTTTCTAAAATTATGAAGTTTTCATTTCAAAAGGAAGTGAGCCTGAAAGCTTGCAAATGAAGAATTTCTTTGCAACTACCTAGTTGGTCTAATAAAAGATATTGCCTCTACCACAAGGTTTCTATTGTTTTTGCCCCAGTTCTGCAAGCAGCACGGGGGCCCAGGGCAGACCCATGATTTTCTCTCTTCATGCCCCTACCCTTTGAGAAGGGGAGGCTGTATGAAGGGAGGTATAGGCGGGGCATGTGTGTATTTGTATGTGGGGGGGGGGCACTGCCTGGGTGTTAGGTCCTGGGGTCCAGGTTCTGAGAGCCAGCTGGGCATGAGGGGAGGGAGGTAGGTAGGATTGGGGCAGGAGGCACATGTAGAAGAACTCACCTATGTGATGTGGTCTGTGGCTGCCCCTGTAGTGCTCTTCATGGGGCCAAGCCTTGACCACTCCCACCCAGGGCAGCCCACACTGCTCTTCCAACTACTGGCTCTATCCAGTGTGCACAGCTTACTGATTGGGCTGCTCCCTGTGTGGCTGCAGCTGTCCAGGTACTACTCGGTTCTCCTCACATCCATAGTTTCATAGTTTCATAGTAGCTAGAGTCGGAAGGGACCTAGGTAGATCATCTAGTCCGACCCCCTGCCTTAGCAGGAAAGAGCACCGGGGTCAGATGACCCCGGCAAGGTGCTCATCTAACTTCCTTTTAAAAATCCCCAGGCTAGGAGCCTGCACCACTTCCCCTGGAAGCTGGTTCCAGGCCCTAGCCACCCTGACTGTGAAGTAGCGCCTCCTAATATCTAATCTAAACTTACCCTCCGCCAGTTTGTGACCGTTATTCCTGGTCACTCCTGGCAGTGCACGGGGGAACAGGGACTCCCCCAATACCTGCTGATCCCCCCTGACCAGTTTGTAGCAGGCCACAAGGTCCCCCCTTAGCCTTCTCTTGTGGAGGCTAAACAGGTTCAGGTCCCGTAGCCTATCCTCATAAGGCCTGCCCTGCTGACCCCTGATCATACGAGTGGCCCTCCTCTGAACTCTTTCCATATTGTCCACGTCCCTCTTGAAGTGTGGCGCCCAGAACTGGACGCAGTACTCCAGCTGCGGCCTGACCAGTGCCGCATAGAGGGGGAGGATCACCTCCCTGGACCTGCTCGAGATGCATCTGTGGATGCATGATAGGGTACGATTGGCCTTCTTGACTGCCTCCCCACACTGCCGGCCCATGTTCATCGTGGAGTCAATGACGACTCCAAGATCCTTTTCCGCCTCCGTGCTGGCAAGAGGAGAGTTCCCCAACCTGTAAGTGTGGTGCCGGTTCTTCCTCCCCATGTGCAACACCTTGCACTTATCAGTGTTAAACCCCATCCTATTCTCATCCGCCCACCGTTGCAACCTGTCAAGGTCAGCTTGTAGCCTATTGCATCCTTCTAGTGCACCCACATCCCCCCACATCTTAGTGTCATCAGCAAACTTGAACAGGGTGCTTTCTACCCCCTCATCCAAGTCACTGATGAAGATGTTGAACAGTGCAGGCCCGAGGACCGAGCCCTGCGGAACCCCACTGCCCACATCCTTCCAGGTCGAGAAGAACCCATCCACTACCACCCTCTGGGTGCGGCCCTCCAACCAGTTGGCGACCCATTTGACCGTGTGGGCATCGACACCACAGTCTCTCAGCTTTTTGATGAGGACAGGGTGAGAGACAGTGTCGAAAGCCTTCCGGAAGTCCAAAAAGACTACATCCACAGCAACCCCTGCGTCTAATGATTTGGTGACCTGATCGTAAAAGGCCACCAGGTTGGTCTGACAAGACCTGCCACTGATGAACCCATGTTGGTTGCCCCTGAGCATGCATTCCCCCGCAAGGCCCTCCTGGATGTGTGCCAGGATAATTTTTTCAAAGAGCTTACCCGGGATTGAGGTCAGACTAACTGGCCTGTAATTTCCCGGGTCCTCTTTTTTTCCCTTTTTGAAGATAGGGACCACATTGGCCCTCTTCCAGTCCTCCGGCACCTCGCCAGAGCACCACGAGTGCTCATAGAGCCGTGCCAGGGGTCCCGCAATGACCTCAGCCAGTTCCTGTAGAACCCTAGGGTGAAGATCGTCCGGACCAGCGGACTTGAACACGTCCAGCTTCTCCAGAAGTACCCTAACTAACTCCTCGCTAACCCGTGGCCCAGGCGTGTCTCTCTCGGGGCCCGAGGGGGGCCCAGCAGGGAGGTGGCTGAACTGGTCCCTACTTAGGAAGACAGAGGCAAAGAAATCGTTAAATATGTTAGCTTTGTCATCTGGTGTGATGACTAAGTTGCCCATCGTGTCCTGCAGGGGCCCCACATTACCCGGGACCCTCTTTTTACCCCCTATGTATTTGAAGAAGGACTTCTTATTGTCCTTAATCCGGGAAGCTAGTCCTATCTCCAACTCTGCCTTGGCCCTCCTGACTGCCCCCCTACATCCTCGGGCGACTATAACATAGTCCTTCTTGGCGATGACCCCATCTCTCCATTGGGTATATGCCTCCCTTTTAGCAAGGAGACATTCCCGGATGCTCTTAGTGAGCCATGGGGGTTTATGTGCCCTCCTGCTCCCTTTGACCCTTGTTGGGATTACCTCCCTTTGGGCATGGAGGATCGTCTCCTTAAGGAGCAACCACTCACCTTCGACATCTGATTCCCTTCCCCTCTGGGTCCTCAGCGCTTCCCCAACTATCCTCCTTAGCTTGTTGAAGTCAGCCCTCCTAAAGTCTAGGGCTGTTGCCTTGCTGCAGCCCTTTGCCACCTTACGCTGGATGGTGAATTCCAGCAAGCGATGATCACTGTCTCCCAGGTGGCCCATCACCCGCAGCCCCCTCACCAGGTCATCACCCGTGGCCAGCACTAGGTCCAACAAGGCGTCTCCCCTGGTGGGACTGTGCACCTCCTGGGTTAGATGGAGGTCCTGCAGTCTGGCTAAGAACCGACGTGAGCGATCAGACTTGGCTGACTGCTCCTCCCAGCAGATGTCTGGGAAGTTTAGGTCCCCCATGATGACCACATCCTTAGCCCTCACTGCCTCTGTAAGCTGACCTAAGAATTCCAGGTCGAGCTCTTCTCCCTGGTTGGGAGGTCTATAATAGACTCCCACCGTTAAGTCTCTCTCCCCTGGACTGCCTTTTACTCTAACCCAGAGCACCTCAGAGTGCCCCCCCTCTACCCCCATGCTAATTAACGAGGAAGTATATTCCTCCTTGATGTAGAGTGCTACTCCTCCACCTTTCCTTCCTATCCTGTCCTTCCTGTATAGCCTATAGCCCTTGACACTCACCGCCCAGTCATGCGATGAGTCCCACCACGTTTCTGTGATCCCTACTATGTCAGGGCTGGTGACAGCTAGGAGGAGGGCGAGTTCCTCCTGCTTCTTCCCCATACTTCGAGCATTCGTGTAGAGGCATTTGAGGCCTTCAGCGGTTGTGCCCACTGACCCCCTAGTCACAGCAATGCCCCGTCCCCTATCGCTTACCTGTTTCTCCGTTTTGACCATTGGTCTGGGCTCGCTGGCTGTTGCTGGGCCTGGTATCTCATCGTCTCCTCCGCCCTCATCTTCCCCCTCCCCCGACGAGCCTAGTTTAAAGCCCGCCGAAGGAGGTTCACCAACCTGGAAGAGAACACACGCTTACCTTTAGGGGAAAGGTGGAGCCCATCCCATCCCAGCATGTCTCTCATCACGATGTGCCGGTCATGGCTGAGGAAGCCAGTGGATCCTCTTCCTTCTGCTCCTTCCCCTGCTGTGCCACTCTGGGCTTGGAAGCTTCAGCCAGGTGGCTCCTGCCTCAGGGCACAGGGCTGCGCCTTCCACTTGCTTGGCTGCTCACAGGTGGCTGCTCATTATGCCAGGTGGGTGGAGAGCTGGAGCCAGTCCCATGCACTGGTGCAGGAGCCACCCAGGTGCAGTTTTCCTGCCACCTGGAGTTGTGCAGCAGGGACAGGAGCAGGAGGAGGAGGCAATACTGGAGGCAAGGGTAGTCAAGCAGCACCTGGGCAGATCCAGCCGCAAGAAGAGCAGCCCCTCCAGAAGCGGTGCATAGCGGGCAGGGCAAGCGGGCGCAGGCAGGATCATGTGGAGTGCTGTGGGGGTAGCCACAGGCTAGATCCAATCAACTGGTGAGCGCCCCCCACAGGCCAAATCTGGCCAATTGGCAGGCCAGATCTGACGTAGCAGCAGCAACAGTGAAGACACATGAAGTGTCTTTCTTCCCATCCATAAAATCCATCTCAATGTCTTCACTGTCATTTTGAGACAGCTTTCAAGTTTGCATGTCATTCTTTGCCTTTTAATTGAAAGTAAAAGTTTCCATCAGAAACGGGGAAAAATGAAAGAGTATCTCATCATGCATAACTTCAGCACAATTTGTTTATCTTTATTAATTGAAAAAGCTCAAAGAAAATGCAGTTTTTAGTTCCTTTGGATTTATCTGAACTTGTTCTGAAAATTGTTAAGCAAGCAGCTTTCTAGTTTAGCATTAAGAAATCTGGATTTTCATTTATTACAGTTTCCTGCAGCATTTCTAAAAATGTAATTGTAATGGAAAGTAAGTTTCTTTTCTATTGGAAATGTAATATGCTAAGATTATGCCTTGAAAGTGATGTTCAAAATAACTGAAAAGGATATTGGAAAACTTTGATGGAAATCTGGTTTATATGGCATAAATCTGAGCAATCTTTTGAAATGGAATGGACATTTTCACTTTATCAATAAACAAAGTACCATTAGTCCCTTTGACACATCCAATGCAAATAGCTCTACAGGTAGCACATTTGAGATATTTGCTCTCATGAAATTGTATTTTTCCCTAATCTATTTACTACTGCTTAAATGACCCTTAGTATTACAGAAATTTTAAATCATTATAGGCAGCACTGGATATAATTGTTAATGGAATATATTGCCATTTGAGTTGTTTGGAAACTTTTTGATAACAGTTTTTTTTGGAAGATTTTGATTTTATTTGTCAAAGCTGAAAGTTTTCTTGGGTATATAATAATATTGACAAACTTTTATTGGGGGAAGTTTTGCATGTCTGATCAGTATCAGAGGGAGCAGAAGGCATGGCCAAACTTATATGTAAAGTAGATTTAATAGAAGATGGGACTGCTGCTTAGGGGTGTGTAAAGTTTTGTGTGTGCAGGTTTTTTCTACATACTTCGAGATACCAGGCACAGGTTGTGAATGCTGGGGTGGATGGCGCCTTCCACAGGAGCACAGAGAGCCCCAATGTGCTCAGCGGCGAACCCAGAAGTGGACTGGAAGTACTTCAGGTCCACCAGGGAACATGCAGCGGTGATTTAGACAGAGTTTTAGTTACATAAATCACAAAAAGTGATCAGGTTAATCCTGCATCAGCAACCTCCAAAACATTTACGTGCCTTGATTCATCAGGTGCCTCCATTTTGGTCTGAAAAGAGACCTAAAGCAACTGGGCTTTGGCCACTGTGCAAGTTGAGAAGCAATCCGGATTGCCAGGTTATGGATCAAATGCCCAAGTTTGATGTGATTTCTACTGGTGCTAAGAGGTACGTAAACTAAGTCACTAATTCCTTAAGTAGGCACAGAGCAAACTCAGCAGCTGTTTGATGCGGATGGCATGGATGCTTTCATTACAAAACACAAGTAGTGCCAGAGGAGGAGATAATGCTTATCATGCCCACCTTTTGCAAACGAGGCTGTTGATTAGAACAGGGGTGGTAAATCCCTGGTTTGTGGGCCAAATCCAGCCCGCATGTTTTGGCCTATGAGGCTCCCCATGGCTCAAACTTTGGTGTGGGGAAGGGAGGAAGCAGTGGCACTGCTCCCCTGCTGCCAACTTTTTAAACCCATGGGGAGCTCCACAGGCTGGATAGCATGACCCTATGCATTGGACAGGCCGTACAGCACAGGGCCTGGTTCCTGCATGCAATGGTGGCACAGGGCCCCGAAGTCTGATCCCAGTATGGGGGAGTGGTTGAGTGGTGCAGGGCCCTGGAGCCCAATTCTGATGCAGGGGGGCAGCGCAGGGTGCTAATGCCTGAACCCTGTGTGGAGGGAGGGGGCGGAGAAGGGGAAGATCCCCAGGGTTCAACCTGTGGTGTGGTGGCCATCTGAGACTGCATGGTCCCTATCTGGCCCTCTGGCCAGATAGGGACAGCGCAGTGCACAATCTTGGCATGGGAGCCCAATCTGACTTACAGACCAGCCCTATGCCCCTTGCCTGCAGAGCCAAAAGATTAAGCATTACTGGACTAGGACATGTGTCAAAAAAGTAACAGACCTAGGTTTTAGGTCCTCAGTAGCCTGAGAGGATTCAGACCTACATTTCTTGCTTTCCAGGTGAAACAACCTAACCACTAAACTACAGATTAATTTGAATTGCTTACTGAAGTTGGACTTCTAGAAAAGCAAATGGTCAAAGTCATGGGGCTAAAAGGAGAGCAAGCAAGGTACAGCCTGACTCTGATTCTGCGATGAAGGCTTTCTTTTAGTTAGTTCTGGTTTTAACCAATTACTTTATAATGTAAAATACATAAACAGTCTAGCAAGCAAGAAGCATAGCTCTGTAGCACTGCTTTGTCAGGTAAGCACCCTGGTTCAGGTAGCTATCAACTCTCAAGTTGCTCCATATCTTGAGAGGATGAAGGCACCTATTATGTAGTTCTGATTAGATGCCTGAGCTGCACAGAGAAGCAGGAGTTAAGACACATCCATGTCCAGCTAGTAGCACTGAAGTGCAGTGACTGGGCTGGTTTCATACACATACTCAGTATGTTTCCAGCAATCTGATTGACTCTTTAGTGTTCAACTGTCACAGAAGCATGGATATAAGTGCTAATGCAGTTTGTAGTACAAAAATCTAGAACTCTGGCAGTTTGTAGTTCACTTACAATATTTGTAGTTTACTTAAGTTATTTATGCTCTGCTTTTTGAGGGCCAGTTCAGAGGCATTTGCAAAGGAAACATAGGTTGTTTTGTTTTTGTTTTTTAACAAAAGGTGAGCTTAGTTTGAGCTCCTTCTCAGAGCATGTGGACACTTCTTTTTTCCAGTAGGGGCAACCCCCACCCAAGAAAGAAAACAAAAACAAAGAAAACAAAAAAGGAAAATGGAATAGGACATGAAAATCTTGTGGGGAAAAGTAACATAAGATGGCATAGTAATGAAAAAGCCCATTTCAACCCTTCTCATAAGTTTGAGTAAAGAAGACTCTAGGACTGTGGCCTTGGTGATTATTGGTAGAGACATTCAGACCATACATAATATTAATTGCCGTCTATACACTTTTGCTCAGTTTAGTTTAGCATGGGTGAATTAATTTACTTCTAATCAGGGTAAATTTACGCCACTTAATTTCAACTGATTAGCAACAAACAAGTCAAAGGAAGAAGGGAACTGCATATATGCCACCTAATTTTAGGAAAAAGAATTTGTCAGCTGTTACTCCTCTGCTTTTCTCAGACTTCACCCCACTTCCTCATTTCTTATTGGCTGGGCCATTCCTCCTCCTCCATGATATGATGGTTGCTGCAAATCCTGGCCAAAAGATTTTTAGGTGTCCCTGTTCAATCTGTGGAGCCTCAGAATGTGTAACCCTTTATTTAGTAGGGTTTTGATGTCTAACTCTTCTTTTTTAATTCCAGTTATGGGTGTACATGTCTAAATTTTAGAAAGATCAAAGCATAACATCACTGGAACTAGGTGCCTTTTAGAATCTGGCTCAAGGTGCCTAAATACTAGGTAGTGGAGGGAACTAAAGAGTCCATATGGATTTAGTCCAAAATGTCTAATATTTTGTATGAAAAGCTCAGATTTTGTTGTTGTTGTTCATGATTTTTTTTAAGTAACTGGCAATGAAGGAACTGATACAAAATGCAAGCCTGATACAAAAAGATGGAGTGACATTGTTGTGAAACAATAGAACTACATTTCTGTCTTCCTTCTGCCAATTTCTATCATCCTTACCACCCTTCTGTCAAAGGAATACTTGTAGGATAAGACTTATTGGTCTGCATATGTGATTAGGCCCATTAATATTAGCATGGTAATATAAATTAATTATTATTTCTGTGGTTTGATCCCACTATAAATTTTAAATTACATGGCAGTATCACTTTTAAAATTATTTTAGGTGTTACTTCACTGCTAGAAAAATCTAATGGACAGAACGAAGGATCATTTTTTCTCTTCTAATCCTGTATCATTCCACAGAATAAAATTAACCTCTGTTCTTTTGAACTGTTGCTCTCACATAACACAATACAGTTCTTGTTTATGACTGTAATTTGCATCATCAAGGATCTCATCAGTGATGTCAGGCCACTTTTAGGAATGGGAACTGTGAGAGAAATTGCATCCTCTTTGCTGACTGAATATGCTGGCTAGATCTGTAGTATCAGAACAAAATCATCACTGGCCAGATTCAATGTACTTGCATGTCTTAGATTGTACTTTACCACTGAAATCAATATGTCTGATGTAGAAGTAAGATACCACTCAGCATGAGTCAGAGTGGCACAGTTTGTCCCATAAAAGGGAAATTTAGATGAGAGTATGCCTATCATCTGGATAAATTTCTTCATTTAGGACTAGTTTAAACCTGTAGATTTATCCCTGAACAGCCAGATTTACCATACCCACCATGATCCTTCCCTTATTCCCAAAGAAAAGTAATTTGTTGTAGCACTGTATGAAAGTGTAGGTTTCTTCCTGACTTGAATAGCCAACTCTGCTGGCTGATGCATTGAAATGGTGGAGCTGAGGCACTCTCTCCTTTTGCTTTTGTGGGCTCTGCACCTAGAACCCTTTCTATGCCTAAACCATGATGTAGAGTGCACCGTTGTGATTACAGAAGATAGAGGAATTATACTCTGGGTGGCTACATTAGTCTAAATTATAATCTGGGTCTTGGCAGTTAAGTCAAATATAAACAAAATGGCCATTTTGTGCCATCATTTTAATGTCTTTTTTTCATTGGAATCAGTTTCAAAAGATTGTTTATGACCTATTACGTAGCTAAGATTTGAGAAAGGAGTAGCAGCAGCTATACATACTCAGTAAGTACAGATAGTCAAACAGCCTGAGGCTGAATTGATTCAGTCTTTGCAGGTTAAGTCTAAACTGAGTAAAATGAGCTGATAAGCAAGTGAACAGACATTCACTTTTGATTCTGAAAATGCAGGCACATACCTCCAGTGGCCCAGGCCAAAAGCCAGGGGGCAATAGAGCACACCTCCCCCTGGTCAGGAGCAGACAGCTTGGGCTGTGAGTTCACTTGTATCTGGAGGGGATCTGGGACAGAAGTTAAATAAACTTATTTAACCTAAATCAGTTAAGTCTAATACTACATCCATCCAGGTTCATCTTAAATCCATTTCAGTCATTTTGAAAGTGATTTATGTGCACTGAACTTCCATTGTGTTATAGATTTGAACCAGTGTCTGCTTGCTTATGTGTAATTTCTGTCCCATGCTGAACAGTGTAACATGGATAGTAGTAAGTGGCATCATTTTATACTTTGTGGTATGTAACATAAATATCAGGAAAATGACCTATCACATTGAGGCTAGGCTGCTGGGCAGCCAGAAGAGACAGCATCTGAGGGACCGAAGGAACAAGCAAGCATGAGGGAGCCTGACTGCAGGCTGAGGGGTTGGAGGAATCATTGATGCCAATCTTATTTATGTATTTTGCATTACAGGGACTTTGGGAAAACTGCTTCAACAGCACTGGGGGCAGAGAGCAGGCTGCAGCTGCTTGAATCTCCCTGTGAGCTGGAATACATGTGCAAATTACATTATTTGGAAAGGCTTTGAGTGTAGGGTTGCCAACCCTCCTGGATTGGCCAGGAGTCTATTAGAATTGGCATTGATCTCTGGGTGACTATTGAAAGTAAGCTGGGAAATTTTAATAGGATATTTTAAGAAACAAAAATCCCAGAATAGCTTCAGTCAAAGTTGGCAACCCTATCTGAGTGCCAGCCCTTATTGTAATATTTCATGCAGGAGAGGCCTCTTGGCAGACATTACCCAGAATTCCTGATGGGAAAGAGTGTGTGCCTGTGCTTGGAGAGAGGAAGAGAAAGCTTGGTGGTTGGTAAGAGCAAATATCAAGATCTCTGGTTTTCCTTTTGAAAAAAGAAAGCCCACACAGGTACAATATAAAACTTTTTTCTAGCCCTAGGCTGTCCTGCCTTATAGGGCACCAATAGAAACTCTCCATTGTCGTATCTTTCCTGTAATCGCTAACTCTAGGGAGTAAATATTGCTCACCTCCCCTTCTCTTTTACCTGCCGCTGAAATCGGGGATGTTAGTCAACCCTGGTGACTCAGATTGTGAGCAGGGGAAAAGGTGATCAGCAGTAGTGTTAACTTCCTGTGTTCCAGAGTCATGCTTGAAACAGCAGCTCCAGCAGCCAGGGGGATTAACAGTACCACTTGCAGGTCATCTCGACCTTGAGAAACTCTGCAGTTTGGATCCAGCTTGTGGGACCCAAGTTTGACACTGTTCACACCTTTAGACACTTAATAGAAGGGGGACCCTTATTATACCCATGCAAATATCTAGTAGCTCAGGTTAACAGATATCCAGCTAAGACATGTCAGCCTTATGCAGCCAAGGGGAAGAAGGGTTTCAAGTAGTCAGATTTATTTTAGCACAAGTTAAACTTTCCCACTGGAGTGAATTAAGTTACACCAGGGTATGAGTTAAGTATCGCCAGATCTAGTGAATTTCTTTTGAGAGTAATCATTTAGGCAAAATATGCAGGCAATTACTGGTTCCCCTTTATGGTGAAGCACTGCAGTGTCACCTGCTGTTGCCAACTACCTATCAAGAGGTAATCATCATGTGTGCACACACACACCAAGTATCTTGCAGAAGAAATACCACTAAAAGACTGAGCCCAGAATCTAGTGAAGTAAATTCAGAGCTATTTAAATGTCATATCTGAATTCCTTTTGTAATGGTAACATTAATGATTAAAATAAATGAAAATAAATTAGAAAGAGGATGTAAAACCTTGATCTGTTTGCTCCTTTTATTTCCAGCAGAATTGACTTGTTGGAAAGAGTCAAAAGGCTTCCCATCGTGAGCATAATGGCTTCTGCAGTGAGATTCTGATATCCAGCTTTTGACACTAATTTGCATTTAACTCTCATTATACACTGACAGGCTGTTGTGTATGCCAGTGTCCTGCTTGCTGTGAAAACTATGCACTAACTTGCTGTTTCAGTCACTGCTCTATGTTATTTTCTATGTAAAATACTAGCAAAGGGTGGGCAATCTGCTCATAAAGGTGGCATTATGTTATAAATATTACTAGGTAAATTTCTCTCCTATTTGAAATAAAAAGGATTTAGGCTAATACATTGACTGTAGCTACAATAAGATACATAGGATACAAACTATTGCGGCTTCTTATTTTTATTCTGGAAAATCCTTGTTTAGCCAGGTCCCTTTTATGGCTTGGATAACCCTCTAGTTTATGATGAATAGACTGCAATTTGCTGAACATTAAGGAGAAATGAATTAATTAAACTGCAAAACAGCAGTCTCCATTAAAAGGTCCATTTCAGAGTGGTGTAATTAAACCCTGAGGAAGAGTTATATAAAGTAATTATGCTTTCGTTAATCTGGACACATGTATACTTGGATCAAAGCAGGGCTTAATTAAGGAACAGAACAGTCAAGATCATGCACCTAGATCTGGATATTGGTTTTGGTTGTTCTGTTTGTTGGTTTGCTTTAATTAAACAAATGAGGGAATCTTTACTCCACGTGGAGATAACTCCACTCTTGGAATGAAGACATCATTATGGTTCCCTGCTCTTCACTAGACTTAGAACATGGGTCTTCAGTAGGCTAGAACCTGGTGCACAGTCTTCTAGGGTTTTCATATTTGACTAAATCCCATGCCAGTGGAGAAAAGACCATTCCTACTACTATAGCAATTGTTTGTTTGTTTTTTTAATTCACGTCACTTTACCATGATTACTGAACTGCAGCAGTTTCTGTACAGTAGAGTTTATCTGTAAAGATCTACCAGGAGGAAACTGAAGAATGCATCCCACTATATTTCACAAACCTGCTGGAATGTGATTTTTCTGTTGATGGTTTTTCATGTAAGGAAAAATAAAACTGCATTGATTTTTCTATAATTTGGGGTTAGCACTAGGTAGGTATTTTCTGTATACCTTAAAACACTCTATTTTTAGACACTGTTAGCCAAATTAGAAAAAAAACTAAATAGGAACTGAGTACACTGAGAGGCTGCAACTGCTTTCTTACCTCCTACTGAGCTCTTTATTATCTATCCTAAAGATGGAAACCGTTCTTGTCCCTGCTCTTCCCTTTCAGAGTAGGAACGTTGACATACTCAGAACAGGTTGAGAAAGGAAGAGACAGCAGGATGGAAGATCAAAGAGCTGGTGAGCAAAGTGATTCAGCAACTGCTGCAGTCTCTGCTGGGGGAGTTTAGGGATTATACAGTTTCATGCCACATAACACTTCATGGCATGATGCGTTGTTTCTATGCTGCTGCCCCCTGAAATGACCCTTTCGTCCTACATGGTACCCACTCCCTGTCAGACAATTGGTCCTAATTATCATTCTTCCTTCATCCAACTTCCCATTTATTTTGTGGTACCTGTTGAGGATATGAGTTAGGAGGTGCACAGATCTTCTTTTCTTTGAAGTATATGCAGCAACAGTCAGTTTTCTCAAGGTAGATTCTTCTGCTAGGCCTGGCCCCATCCCCATCTAGTGATGTGGCAGGGATGAGTACAGAACTTCTGGTAGAAGCAGAAGGGAAATTAGCTAGATGGTCTTGAAATTAACTGAATTCTTGTGTTACTCTTCATGACCTGTCCTCTTTCCTCCCGTGCATGAAAGATGAGAGGACCCAACTTTCTGTGTATTTTCTTCTGTGCCCTGGGCAAATGGTGGAATAAGCCTCCTCTGCTGGGTGCCAGAGGGACGGGGACAGGAGGGGGCTTTTTCTGCCACTTGCCTTGGGCACAGAGTGAGCAGTGGTGGAGGCCAAGCCATGCAGACCCTGCTGCAGTGCCCTGGGGGCAGAGGGGGTAATAACCCCACTCCCTGCCCCCTGCCTAAAGGGCCCTGCTGGCTGGCATCTGGTCCCACCCCCACCCAGCTGCTGTAGCAGCAAGAGGCGAGCAACTGTCATGGCTTCCCAGAGCCACAAGCCCCTTCCTGGTGCGGGGGGAAGGGGGCACACTGCGGGGTGGGGAAAGCTGCTATGGACCACGACACTGGGGGAGGGGCTTGGAGGGCTCTGGTCCCCTCTGGGTCCCGGCGCTACCGCACACAGTCCTCACTGCTCTGCCAGCCCTGCAGTGGGACCCCCTCACCAGGAAGGGGCTAACACTCCCCAACACTATGACAGGGGCTGCTGCCCCCTTGCTGCTGCAGCGACTGGGCAGGGGTACAGTTAGACTCTGGCCGACAGGGCCCTTGAAGGGGCAAGGACAGGGGTTATTCCTCCTCCCTCCAGCATATGGCAGAGGGGACTTATTCCACTGCTTGCCCCAAGCAGGGAGTGAGTGGCAGCGGCAGCAGTTGGGTTGCGCAGATCCACCTGTGGTCCCCCAGAGGCAGTTGGGGTGAAGAGGAGAATAACCACCCTCCCTGCCCCCACTGCCTCAGTGGCCATGGCAGCCTGCCACTGCAGTAGTGAGGGGGGACTGCCCAGCAGACCTGGCTCAGGTCCCTGCTGGTGGGAGAGGGAGGGAATTAAACCCCTCTCTGACCAGTTCAGCCAGGACTGGACACCCTTCCTCCCCAGAACAGCTTCATTGCAGCTGAGGGTGCACTGTAACACCCCCCAGCACCTGGCCTGAGCAAGCATGTGTCCATATTTCCTCAGACTAGAGGGAATGTCTGTGCTGTTACAAACTGGTTCAATCTAGGCAGGTTAGACTAACCTGCAAAGGTTGAATCAGTTCAGGTTCCAGCTTTTTCAGTGTGTGTCCTTAGCCTTTATGATCAGGTGACTTAGTACATGGCTGGTTTGCATGACCCAATCCAGTTTGTTTTACTTCCTGTTTTACAAAACTAGGGTTAGGATTTATCCAGGATGATTATGACATTAAAATCAAATCAGACCTGGAAATTTGTCACCTTCCTAATAAACACACCTGCAGTTCCTGAATAATACATCCCTTTATCTAAAGAATTAAAGTGAAGAGTTTATGTTGAAGTGTTACAAGAAGCTGTTATGCCCCTTGCACTTTTTGTCTCCTGCTTTGTGAAGATTATCTAAAATCTGAAAAAAAAGAGGAAGGGAATTAATGTCAGTCAAGTGTAGCTGGGCCTTTTGATATTTGTGTATAATATGGTTATTTTTACTGAACCTGAAGTCCTTAACATAGTCATTAGCAGAGAGATGGCTGTGCAGATCTCAGGAGTTGGTAAGGTTTTGGCCCTTTGGTCCATTTTGGAATTGTTGGTCAGTATCCTGATGAAAAATGAGGAAAGTTTTAATGTTGAGCTGTTTCTGCCTCCTTTTCCCCCAAAAAAGTTTTTAAAAAGTATGGCACATAAATACATAGATAACCTTTCTTCTCGTCTTCTTTGAAGAGCTCAGGTTACTGCAACATGCAGATGAGTTCTAAAAGAGAAAAGTGAGCTCATAGTTGTGCCTGGGAAAACTTATATTCAGTATATAATGCTATATATTCTGGCCCAACTCACAGTGAAAATTCTTCTAGATTCTTGCTGTGTTCAGTTACGTTAATGCATTGAATGCTTTTCCACTTCACAGCAATGGCATAACAGTGGTAGCATTTTACTCTTAGAAACAGGCTAAAATAATTTTGTGCAAGTCAAAAAGTGTATCCACCCATACTTGTCCTAATAGCCTGGACCATACTTTAAAGAATAAGAAACAAATTCTTCATTCTCTTTTCTATGAAGAGGAACAAGTCTTTTACTGGCCCCCAAAAAATTGAGATGGCTTGCAAGCACATCTGTGCACATAACCCTCAGGGACATATGTCCACAGGAATATGTTCTTCCGTTCTATAATGCTGTACACACAGGAGTATTAAGATGCGTGACGTGAGTTAGATGCATATATTTTTTTAATGTTGAGAGGTTTGAAAACATATATGTAAAGCAATTGTAGGCCTTTTTAGAAGACACTTGTCAATTGAACTCTAAAGGTATAAAATTTTACGTCATATAATAGTATAAGCTGGAGAAGCTAAAAACCTTGTTGTTCTCTTGCTTCCAGTCATATCCAAAATATTCTTTTCAGATGAGTTTAAATTTGGCTTAGAATTAGATGAATAAAAATTAGATTCAGCAGCACTAAATGAAGTGTAGTTAAATTCAGCTCTTAGTAAATTAGTATTTCTCGGATTTAGTGAAAATAAAGTTAAACTTCCATGACTATCACTTGGTCCCTGCTGGTTTAATCAACAATGTCTAATCCATATCTGTTTTCCAGAGGATAGTAATAGAAAAAATGTATTTTTTTTCCCTCTCAGTGGGAGGGAAAATGGGAGGGAAGGGGGCTGCCATTGAGCATGGAGGGGAAAGGAAGGTGTGCTGGGGAAGGGGGCCGATTCCTACCTGTTTTGATGACTTAAAAAAGGCTCCCCAGCTGCTGCTTTTGTGGTGTAGTCCAAATAGGGAGGTGTGACTGAGCACTGCACCTACCTTTGTATTGGCCCCAGGCAGACACTAGCATTCTAGCAGATGTTATTTAGCTCTGCTGTACTGTACGTTCTTTCCCAGAGACCTGACACAGTGGTTCCTGAAAGCTTATCTATATCTATCCCAACCATGCAGTTGGTTCAGTAAAATATATCACCTGAAAAAATCCTTGCTTATGCATTTAGACCTCTATACAGTGTAGCGTGTGTGTATGTATTTACTTGAATATAAAATGGCCCGGATTATAAGATGACTCCCCAATAATTAGATTCTCTATATAGAAAATGTATAAGTTTGTTATAAGTGTCCACGTATAGAATCTAATTATTGTAGGCTTGGCTTGATTTTGTCCCCTTTCCACTGCTAGTGCTAAATTATTTTTTGGGGGGAAGGAGGGGAGTCAAGTGGCCCCCTTGCCCTCTGCCTCCCAGCCTACTACTTCCTCCTTGAGGCCCTTCCCTCACCTTTGTCAGACCCCGATCTCCCTGACCACATGGAAGTAAGAGGGAAATTTGAAAATACTAGGATGAATTGAAGCATATTATCTTTTTTTAAAACTGTTTTAGCACAGGTACTCCACAAACAAACTTTTAAACAGCACTTTTGTACCTACTTATGTAGAGTACAAATTGTTGTTGTTGTTGTTATTATTATTGTTACTATTATTATTTAAGGATTTTTTTTCATGTCTTAGGTTAAGTTAGCCAGATCAGGCCCAAATACGTTTGAATCATCCAAGAAACATATGTGGCCCTGCTACTGGCAAGTATCCTCCACCCCAACCTGGGGCTTCAGATCCTTTGGGAGGCAATCTGCATGCAGGCCCAAGCCTGGAAACTTGAGGTTCAGATGCCCCTGAGTTTCACTTGCCCTCATCCAGGCCTTAGAAGCAAGCTAAAGAAGAGTCTCCCATTTCCATAATGTTGGTGTATTGCCAAGATCCTCCCACTGGAAGTTCAATTTTTTTATTTAAGGAAAATTTTTCATGTCCCATGTCAAATCAGTCCCAAATCTGTGAGTCATTCAAGAACCATATGTGGCCCTAGTATCAGCAAACATCCTCCTGCCTCCCCCTAGCCTGGGGCTTCAGATGCTTCCAGGTCATTTGGTGGGCATCTTATGTGCAGGCCCAAGCCTGGAGGCTTGGGGTTTGGATGCCCCTGAGTTTCGCTTGCCCTTAGCCATATGGCTGCAGGAGCAAGATAGGGAGGAGTCTCTGATTTCTATGAAGTTGGCAAATCATGCAGGATATTAGTTCAAAGCCAATAGGCTCATGATTTACCATTTAGTTCATTGGGCTGGGCCCCAGCAGAATCAACAGCATGTCAAGCCATGGTTCAGCACTTGGGGGCATGGCTTACCCCATGGCTCAGCACTGCTTAGTATGCCCCCCTCTAGATACTGCCCCCCCACAAAGTATCGATGTCCTAATTAGCGGCCCCCCATTCATTACAGGAACCAGGTGTTCTTCTCACAAGTCCTGGGATCTTCCAAAAATGTATATGCAGATGAGGTTCAGGTCAACCTGGTCCAGTTCAACATCATGGAGGGTGCGGCCACATTTATGATGTGCAACGGGCTGAGAAAAGGGGTGACAGAGGGCATATGGGTGAACTGTTTGGAGTCCTGTTTGGTAATGTTTGCCAGACACTTAAGGCTGGTGAAGAAACTAGAATGAATGAAGATGGGAAAGAAAAGAGCAGTTTAGCTGTGCCCTGAAGAGGAAGTCAGAATGTATTCAGTGTAGTGGCTTACCATGACTTAAATATGTGTAAGCACTGAGGTGTCAGGTAGGGTAGTCTGAGCACAATGGACACTACTATATATCTTACTCAGATGTGCCGTGTTAATCTAACCATGTAGGTTCCTATCAATATGTTTGCCTATTATGGGCCATGTGTTTTATAGTCATGCTCATTATTGGATGCATTTTACTTAGCTGCATAGTTGATTACCATTAATAAGCATATGCTGCTTTTGGCCACAGTTTAAAAATAGGTAGTGTATTTAATAATGGTTCCTTGCATGAGATCTTTTCCCCATGCTGATTGGGGAAGGCGGGGGAAGGGAAGCTCATCTGATACTCAAGTAAATAGAGTAACAAGTTTTCACCTTTTCTCAGAAAGAATGGTAATCGGACCTTATATCTGAGGAACAAGAGGCATATGATTTCCATGTGCTTAATCATTTTTAGAGTCTGCAAAAGGGCAGATGTTTCTAGACTCGGAACTCTTCTTCATTCTGTTTGAGTTCCTATGAAAAGTAGTACTAGCTTATTAAAATAATATTAACATGAATGTAATCCAAGTGCTACCTGGTGGTAAGTGATAATAGAAATAGAACTCATAGAAATTAATAGTGGTTGTAGAACTCTAATAAAAATGGAGATACATTCTCTCTCCCTCTCTCCCTATATAATATAATGTAATATAATATGATATAATATACCTCACTCAACCCATTTCTGATCCAAGTGTCTGTATCTTTTTTAAAAATAGTTTTAAAATAGTTTTTATTTCCTTAGATAGGGATGCCATTTAGAAGATGTACAGCCTGCATTCATAATTACAAAGAACATAAAATATGTTTGAGGCCCACAGGTATTCCCCCCAAGGAAAATGTTTTCAGTGATAATTGTAAAAGCTAGTTTGTGAAGTTCAGTGCCTTCCAAAGTAAACAGTGCCCTCCAGAAGTCTAAACTATGCTAATTTATATGCCTTAATTTCCTAAATGATTTCAGTGATAGGAAACTTGGGTAGCCTGCAATGTATGAGCAAGACATTTCTGCCTGGCTCCTTTCTTCTATGACTTAATTCAGGATGGTTTAGTAGGTATTAGAAAATAATAATCTTGGCTTTACTTGGAAGATACTGCAAGAATTTTTTACTTCAGTAAATTCTAGTATTAACATTCAGGTCATTATAAATAATTTACAAAGAGATTACATAGGCTCAATTGAATTTTTCAGAAATTCCAAATACTGTTAATGTATGCTTAGTATTATTTTTCTGACAGAACTGCTTCAGTAGAAAATTGAATTGGTTTTCATTATATGGTTTTATTCTTATACCACAGATCAGCGATGCTCACAGTTTTGGCCCCATGGGCCAGATGAATGGCATAGGATCAGTCTGCAGGCCAGGCCATGTGCTATGCTGCCCCTGCCTGGCCAGGAACAGGCTCCAGAGGCCCTGCTCCACCTCTGTCCAGCCAGGATCTGGCTCTGGGGCCAGTGTCACCTCTGCCTAGCCCCAATATATAGGGATTGGACTCCACACTGCCTTGTGTATCCAATCTAGTGCACAGGGCCACCACCCATGGAGCTCCCTGTGGGTCTGTGGGGAATCCTGTGGGCCAAATGACACTGTTTTGGGTCTGGATCTGGCCCATGGGCTGGGGGTTGAGGATCCCTGCCATAGATTTTTTTCAAATACAAGATTCTCCCCTCCCCCAACTACACACATACATGAAATAGCATGCAACTTTTTTTTACTATCTCTGTCTTTAACCAACTAGGAGAACATGAAGATGTCACTTCTCTGACTTTGTGATGTGGAGTTAGGCACCACATTTACTCTGATATTATTTGCTCCTTTGGTGATGGTGGGGTGGGGAGTGGTGGTAAGAACAGGGGAGCTGGAACCTGGAAGGAGGTTTGGAGTCGGTAGAAATGCCAAAGGACTTGAACTCAACAAATATGAAACATTGGAGGGGAGGCACAAGGTAGGGGGCTTTTGATCTGGCACCCTACTTTCAGGGGTCTAGAGTCAAGACCAGGGACTTATCCTTGTGGAAGCTGGACAGCTGCATGATCCCAGACCCAGTGTGTGTCTGAGAAAGCAGGCTAGGATGCATCACCAAAGTGGGTGCTGAAGACTGCTGACCCTCCTACTTGGGACCCCTGGCCCCTGAGGCCATCTTCCCCTTTAAGGGCCATGGGGCCATGGCCCTTGCTGATGCCTGGGGCTCATGTCAGGCTTCCAAGGCTGCCCCAGTCTTCTGCAGTGAGACCCAAGCCCCAGGAATGGGGCCACAGGCAGTGGAAGAGCACCTCTTTGGGCCTCCTGGCAGGGGGGTGAACAAACTGGGATCACCAGCACTGCTGCCAGCTGCCCTAGTGACCACCTGGCCCAGCAGGATAGTGGGCTTCACTCTCCCACCCATTCTGAGCTCTCCTGCATCCCTTCAGGACTAGCCTGGACACATTTGGGGAGCCAGGATGACTGGCAACAGTGCAGAACCATGTGCTTTAACTCCCTATCTTGGCACTAGGACTCTTTCAGCACTGCTGTGCCATGGGGTGTCTCCTCCACGTAGTGGGTGGCCATCTTGAGCCCCTGGTCATGTGACTCAGCAGCCTGGGTATAAGCGGCACCTTGCCTGTCCATTTCCCCCATACATGACATGATTCATTTCTCCTGCCAGGTGTGCAGCTCTAGTTTGTGATGCATAACCTGAGCTCGGAGGCTGTGACAGGAGCTTGTGACATCTCCATTTCACTGGTGTCTCATACACGTCTTTCACTCACTCAGCACGTGTCTGGCTGCCCATCTTGGGCTCACCATGCCAGCCACTGAGCTGGCGTTCCATGCACAGATGCAGAGTCTGCAGACAAGGGGGAGTAGTTGCTTAGCTTGCAAGAGTGGGGGCTGGGTATTGGGAGGGGCATCTCTAGGGCCAGGATGGGCCAGCAATCATGGGAGGGGGATTAGAGGTAGCCTTCTCAGCCATAATGGCCTGAGAGGGCTATGACTACAGCCTCTGGTGGCTTTGGTTCCCCCTGCTGCCTCTTCTCACCACACCAGGGACTCTGCATGAAGCAGAGGTGAATCTTATCATCACAGTGTCCACAGGCATGATCTGACTCATCAGGAGAAGTGTTGGGAGAACTGGCCACAGGTCCTGAAGTCATGCCAACACAGCGGGTGCTGTGCTGGTACGAGGAAGGTTGATACATTGCACCTCTTGGAAGGGCACAGAGATTTGTGAGACGACTTGGTTTGGAATAGTTGTGACCCCTGTGTATGGAACAGTGTTGCAAGGGCTCCTTCTACCTTCTCCTCCTCTGGCAGGGTACCTGCAGGCAAATCCTCCAGGACACCACTGGTCTTATGGGTGTGGGAGGGTGGCATCTGCCCTGTTCCTGGTGAAGATAGGGAATGGATCCTTGCAGAATGGCATGGTCTGCCCCTGGCCCACACACCACTTTCTAGCATCAAGAGCACAGTAATAATGCCTTGTCATCAACATGTTCTTGATGAGGCACTGGTCTGAGTCTCTGTTGTGCCCCCTCACCTGTATTTGCTGGATGGTGCACTTGAAAACATCTGTGATTCCACACCCTATCTGGACCTGGGACTGGATGTGTTAATTGCCCCAAATAGTGATGAGCTTCTTTATTTCACCAAAATGCCACTTGTATTCCCATGTTTGGCTGTTGGGGCAGGACAAGCCAGGTTCCTCCATGGTCCACAGAGGTGCCCACAGGGTGTCTTGATGTCCATGAGTGGGTGATGGCCTGTCTGTGAGAGGGTGGATGGACGAAGGGAAGATGTGGTGGATGCACAAAGGTATAAGTCTCAGTTTGTAATTCTCTTCCTACTTCAAAAGCTTAGAGCACCTGCTCTCACATCACTTGGCCTTTGCTGCTTAGGTCATCTCCACAATCTCAAAATGTCCAGGGGCTTTAGCTGACACCTTGTGATTCTGGCCATGCCACACACTGGCTGGGGTGTTATGACCCTGCACTCATTCCTGTCTGGGGCACAGGGTCAGGCCTGATCATCGGTTTAGGTCCCTTCTGACCCTAAGCACTATGAAACTGAACACACCCTGCCCAGACTAAAATTCAAGGGCCAGTGGCCCGTGTGATGCCTTAGGATTATGGGTTGTCTCTCAGCTTGCCCTGGCTTAGAGGTTCAGTGCCCACCTCAACTACATCGTCTCACAAACTGAACTACCTAGTTGATCATCATTAGTTATCTGATCAGCAATCAAGAAGAGGGGGAGTCAGTCTTCACTGAACGAGAATGAAGGACATGGCAGGAGCCTTCCCTACAAAAAAAAAAAAAAAAAAGATGGCATATATTTAGGGCCCAACTCAGCCACCCTTACACCAGGGAGGACTTTAGTGTAATGATTCTATTAGTAGCATGTTATGAATTTAAACCCCAAATAGTACTTGCCAAATTTTATTTGATTTCTTTTTTTTCACTTTCACCTTTTCATTTCCCATCCCCTAACTCACACCGTATAAAGTCCTTGTTTTGAGGAGATTTCACAAGTGAGGAGGCACAAGACAACACACTGTCAAGTGGCTGTTTTCTTTTGAGTTATCACAAATTAATTTCAGTATTTAAAAAAGAAATAAGCTACATCTAGATATGTAGCTTATAAACCTGAGCAAGGTACGAAGTTGGGATGACTTGTGGTGACAGATGTGGTATTGAAAGGTGTGTGATTTAAACAGAAAGTTTATAAAGGAGGTCTTAGACAGAGATAAGGAAAAATCATCTCCTCATTAGTTTCCATCATCCAGAGCTATAACCCTTCAAGAAGACACATAAGATCTACACAAGATGTTTACCGCACAGTTGACTAATGTCTCAGCATCTACATGAGTGCCTCTAGTATGGCGCACAAAACTAATTAACTCTGCATTGGGGAAGTACTTGTAAATACCAGTACTACTCCGCTACAGAGTTGTTGTTTTTGTGTGCACAGCAGTGCATGTGTAGACATTGCCCCAGCTGGCTGGGGTACAGGATATTTCAGTGCAGGGCTAGCCAGCAGGCAGCCCCCATGCTGAAGCCCCCTTGTGCCTTAGCCAGCCCCTCCGCAACATATGGCGCCTAGCTGGAGCAACTCTGGGCTGGCAAGCTGACCCCTTGGGTCCTCTGCCATCCTGGGCTGAGGTCGCAAGCTGGCAGAGGGTAGATTTAGGCTAGATATCAGGAGGCGCTACTTCATGGTCAGGGCGGCTAAGATCTGGAACCAACTTCCAAGCGAAGTGGTGCTGGCCCCTACCCTGGGGTCTTTAAGAGGAGGCTAGATGTACACCTTGCTGGGGCTGTTTGACCCCAGTACTCTTTCCTGCCATGGCAGGGGATCAGACTAGATGATCTACTCAGGTCCCTTCCGACCCTAGAAACTATGAAACTATGAGCTGCTCCAACCAGGCTCCACATGCTGTGTATGAGTAAGCTCCGGAATAATATGGTCTGGAGTTTTTTGCTCCCTGACGCATGTTCAAATGGTGTACCCAGGAGCAAAAAACTCCAAAGCAGTCAGCTCTGGAATTTATTTGTATGCATTAATCACATGTGCCCAAGCAGAACTATTCTAGTTCTGGAACCAAAACCACATGCCAGGTTCAGATCCAAGACTAATGCAGATGCTCCCCCGTGCACATAAATTGCAAGACTGTAGCAGGACACCTTCTCCCTGGGTGGCTGTAAGTCCCTGGAAGCCAAAACATTTCTTTTGTCTACCCTACTCACTCTCTGGGGACAATCACCCCTTTACTTTCCTGCCTCGCTTTGATATATTTTATGTTCATAAATGGGAGGCTGCCACAGGGCATCCCAGATCTGATCTCGTTCTAATGACCAATGCCTGTGGTTCTTGCCCTAATGATGTCCACTACGTGTTTGTGATTGCTGCCTTATGGGCCAGTTGCATGGCTCTATTTCATCCCTACACTATGTCCTGAGGCTTGCAGATGGCGACCATTTTTGATGTTCTCTTTATACTCTCTCAGCCCTTTCTCTGGGCCCCCTGGACCCTTTTTGGTCCCATTCAGTCTCTTTCAGCCTCTCTAAGCTATTGGACCCTCACTGGTCCTACACTTCTCTGCCATGGGGCCCTCTCCGATCCCACTGTCTCAGCTTTGCAGGTGTCCCTGTTCACTTTACTTTCAGCTGTCTGGTACTGGGCCCCTGGTACTTGGTATGCCCTTCTCTGGGCTTTGGGTCCCTAATCTGGTTGGTCTCCAGCAGTGATCTTCTCTTGATCTTTGCCTCCTCCTAGACCCTGTCCCTGCTCCATAACCTACTGCTGGCTCAACTCGGAGTGTGTGCATGTCTCTTCCAATACCACAGGGTAGGAGCCAGCAGCAGCAGCCAGAGGGAGCTGCCACCACCTGGGCGCAATCCAGCTGTGGAGCTACGCCAGCCCTACTGCAGGACCAGGGGGTAACAGGATACACCCCGGGCCAGATGACTGGCCTAGGCCAGGCGGGACCATCCACAGGCTGGAACTGGCCCTTGGCCTTTTTTGGCTTTATACCCTGTCTAAGCCCAGCCCCTTCCCTGATTATGTAGCCTTTGATTGCCTCCTGCCCCACCTGCAGCCTGTCTGCCTGATGATGTTCCCTCTCACCAGCCTCCAAGATCTTACGTCCTGTTCCAGTCAGAGTCTGGGCTTATCTCTCAGCTAATCCCACCCCTTTATAGCCTCCAAGATCTTACTGCCTGTTCCTGTCCAGGATCCGGGCTTAACTCCTGGCTAAGCCCAGCACTTTTCCTGGCAGGTGGAGGGCTTAGCCCCCTCACCACTTGTAGGCTGCTTTTGCAGGCTGCCAGCTCCCATAAAGAGGCAGACGCATGAAAGTGGTTTTTTGAATGAATTAGAAGAGTCCAGAGAGCTTTTGGTTCAGTGTTGAGAAGAAACCTAAGTCTCAAGCAAACACAAACTTGGTTTGAACAAGACACTGTGCATCTGGGCATTACAAAATATTTCTGAGTGTAAGCAGGTGCTTACTGTATCAGATGCCTCTGAAATCACTTTGGAGAAGGCAGGATGGCAAGAGTAGATATTATGGATTGTAGCTACTGGAAACAGGAACTACAGTTTACTTTTTGGTTTCTTCTTTCCCCCACAAAAGTTAGAGTAAGAAAGTGGAGTGCTATTAAAATATTCAGACAAGTTTTGCTACCTAATTTACTCTCACACACATGACTGGGTCTTCTTATTTTCTTTACAGGTGTATAGAGCTCAGTAGCTTCACTTGATAAGCCTTAGCTGACTTAATTCACCCCGGATGTGCTATATTCTCTCTCCCCCAAACTGTAGAATTTTGGCATGCTTGCAATGATTACCCAGCTCAGGCAATTTTTCTAATGCATTGCAAGGAAACAAAACAAAGGTAGGCTGGTGAGGTACCTCATAGAGTAAATAGGTACAGTACAAAGACTCATTCCTGCTCCATTTGAAATCAAGGGAAAATAACCCCAATTTCAGATTTAAGTTTTATGACATTTCAAAAGCTTGTATGTGGCTGAGGGACTGTGTGATGCACTTAAAAAAATCCCCCCAAAACTACTCTCCCCTACCCCTCCAAGTTCACTGTACTATCCATTAGACCACTTCAGAAAACACACACTTGGAAGTGTAATTTGCCTTGAGTACAAACAAACAATGCCTTTTAAGAACTTTGAACAATTTCTTCATAAACAATGTACTGTCCCAGGCCATGGAATCAAGGCTCCACTGCCTGTCCTTTAAACACAGAATGCCTTCAATTGACTGGTAATGTTAGGGCTCCAGCTAATTAGGTAATTAAAAAAGAATTGATGGAATATTGACATAGAACCAAGTATGTGGTGATCATAGGTCACCACTCACTAGGGCTTCAGGAGTGTGACTCTTTGTGTCTGGTGGCTTGCAAAATTCTGTACAGATTTTAGGAAATCAGCTGGGTTCAGAAGGAAAAATCAAGTCACAGCTTCTTTTGTAACAGCTGATTGGGAATTTAGGGAAAGAATTTCCTCTCCTCCCATTGAAGAATGCCAGTTTTTTTCACTAAGGGGAGCATTGTGGACACTGTGTGTCAGATGTTTTGTTTTTTGTTTTGTTTTTTTAATCGGGGGGGGGAACTTGCTCTAGGAAGAGAACACTACATTAAGGCTAGCAAGACCGTTGGCTATTACTATTTATATAGTCAGGAAAGGCAACAGCTGAACAATTGCAACTAATAAAACAAGCAATGTGGGAGCTTGACAAAAAAAAGCTAGCTGCTCTACTTATGTATCTATGGAACTTGCAGCAGCGTACCTCAAACTCTGTAACAGACTGCTTGCACCAGCTTTCTATTGATTGCACATTGTTCAAAACTGATCAACAGGCCTGTGTGAAGCAGCTAGTTTTCACTTCAGATTTGGATTTGGCCGATCCAAGGGACAGTGGTTTGATTCGGTAATTCGAATCACTGTCCCAAACTGATTCAGCTGAATCTGATTTGGAGATTTGGCCACTGCCAAATCGGCTGAATCTCTGAATTGAACAGGTCCCATCCCCTCCTGCTCTCCCAGCCTCATCAATGGCTGCTCTGCCTGGCCCCAACATCCTGGCACTGTGTGGGGGGCCTCTGCCACGAGCCTCCAAAGGCCCTAACAGCCACTGCAGCAACCAGTGAGTGTGGGGCTTTTTTTTTAAGTGCTGGGATGCAGAGCAGCCATTGATGGGGCTGGGAGGGAGGGTGGGAGGTGCTCAGGGGAACTGGGGGAGCAGGCCGGGGGTGGATCCTGGCAGGGGTCCCCCAATGCTCCCCCCCACCACTTACCAGCACGAAGCCTGGGTCCAGTTCCCTGAGACTGCAAGCCAGGACTGCCCGAATCTCCAAATCTTTTCTGAATCTTTTCCAAATTGATTCAGATCTTTTAATTGGTCTCCTAATTTTATTCACATTTGGGGATTTGGATGCCCAATTGGGCAGAATCTGCTCCGAATCAAATCAGCAACCGAAACTTTGCACAGCCCTACTGACCAGGATTATTAGAAATTGGTTTTAAGACATCCGAACAGAGAAACACTGTCTACTTCTTTATGGGCCATTGAATGCATCCAAGGTTTCTGAGACTTCATATCTGTGAGCTGAACTCATGAGTTTCCTATCCTGCATCCTGTACTGAGCACAGGCAGTGTAAGTGCATCTCACATTCTACCTTTTACACTTCCATTCGGTTTTCCCAGACAAGTCAGAAATCAGTGATGCAACATATTAGTATGCACAGGTGTGCTGATGTAGATTTTGGGCATGTTCAAGCACATTTTTTTACTTCTGTAGCCTGGGTACACCCAGGGGTGTGCCCTGGCCACCAGTGGAAGGGATGGTGGTTAGGCCGGGTGCTGAGAGAGGGGCCTGCTACCTGGGAGCAGTTCCCTCTCCTCTCTGCAGAGCCAGGCCGAGACCAAGCACTTAACTATGTACAAATTTCTTGCTACAATAAATAAATATAAATAACATTACAGATTTACAGTAAAATGAGTATGTGACACCACATATAAAAACCTGCAACCACAAAATATAAGCCAGGTGATTCACAGCATATACAATAATTAACCCCCCTGCACATAGTAAGTATTAAACACTTTGGAACTGGTAAGTCAAGGCATCAACACAATTAACACACATGAGCATCAACTTAAGATAACCCAATTAAGTTGAGGTTGCAGTACGATAGACATACACAAGCAACAATACAGGTATGTTCTGGTAATAGGCAATAAAGACATATAGGCAATAAAGACAGATTAACCTACATAAACTCCCTTAAGGTGTACCCATAACTATATTTACCTCTACAATATGAAACAACAACAATCACAAAATAAGGGGGTGCACTTAGTACCTCATGGGATGTTCCTGTCCCTCCCCTTTAGGGCCTCCAGGATGGTGACATGCCCCCTCCCACAATGGAGGAAGGTGGAGGTGGCAGACCCTCCTCTCCCAAACCCACCTCCCCTGTGGCACTTCCGCAACAACTCACATTCCTGCTCTGAAGCAGCCAAAGCTCATCCTCTGGTGACCAGTCCCATGAGAGCATCTCTCTGGTGGCACCTCTGACTCCTCTTGCTGGCCTACTGCCCCGCACTGGGCACCCAAGATGCTCCCACGGAAGCTGAGCCCTTACTGGCTCCAGTTCCCTGGCCTCACACCGAGGGTCCTTCCCTTTCCCGGGTCATGCTCTGGGCATTGGGGCTCTTTTAGTTTAAAGTGTAGCCGCACCGTGGTGCTCCGATTACTCGGCCTAGAGCCGGGGCTAACTTGAGCAGCCTTGACCAGCTCCCAGGGATGGCTCTCTGTGCACTGACTCATGCACCACCTACCCAGCCATTTGTTGGGTTCTCAGGCTCAAGCTGCCTTGAGCCGCTTCTAGAGCCTAAGCACCGTGCACCGATCTGTGCACTGTTGAGGCTGTGTTAGTCATCAAGGCTCAGGCAGGGTCCCAAGGATGGTTGTCACTGGAGCTCCTCTCTCCTTGCTGTCCCTCACCATGTCTCTCCCCCCAGTGTGCTGAACATGCTTTTCTTTTATATGGTTCAGAGGCTCCACCCCTGAAACTCTCTGGACCTGGCAGGTCTCAGTCTCTAACCAGGTCCAGACTGCTCCTTGCCCCCTCCCTTTGGGGAAACAGCATGGCCTTGCTTTCTTTGGCTTGCTTTTGATTGGCAGATGGGCTCCACCAATTGGAATTGCAGAATCTTGAGCCCAGGTCTCATCCGGAGCTCAAGAGGTAAGTCTGCTACACTTCCATTAGGGAACTTGCTTGTTGCCAGAAATCAGTGCAGATGAATCATTTCTTGAGATAAGTTAACTGTGAGCAGGAGCAAAATAGCAGCAAACCCGTATTCAGCGTTTGTTCACCTGCACCTGTGAGAATATGCAGTAAGAGAAATTCAGCAATAAGCAGTTTTCTTTGTGTGGATTCATAGGTTGTAGAGTTGGAAGGGACCACAAAGGAACGTCATGTCTGACCTCCTGCCCCTGGCATGAAAGAGGACCAAGGTCAGATGACCCCCAAGCCTCCTCTTGAAGACTTTCAAGTTAGGTGATAGCACCACCTCTCTTGGAAGCCCATTCCAGATTCTGGCCTCCCTTACTGTAAAAAATTTCTTCATGATGTCTAACCTGAATCTACTTTCCACTAGTTTACACCCATCATTCTTAGTTACTCCTAGGTGTGCTCTGGTAAATAGCGCATCTCTAATTCCCTGTTGTCCTCCCTTGATAAACATATAGGTGGCTACAAGGTCTCCCCTCAGATGTCTCTTGTGCAGGCTGAAGAGATCCAGATCCCTCAACCTCCCCTCGTAGGTTCTTTCACGGAGGCCACTAATCATGCGAGTGGCCCTCCTCTGAACCCTTTCCAGATTCTCCGTGTCTCTCTTGATGTGCGGCGCTCAAAACTGGACACAGTGCTCCAACTGTGGCCTGACCAATGCCGCATAGAGGGGGAGCATCACCTCCCTTGATCTGTTGGTCATGTATCTACTAATGCACAACAAGGTGCGATTGGCCTTGTTGATGGCCTCATTACACTGCCAGCTCATGTTCATCTTGGAGTCGACTATGACTCCAAGATCCCTCTCAGCTGCTGAGCTGCTGAGGAGGTCATACCCCAACCTATAGGTGTGCTGGGGATTCCTCCTCCCTAGGTGGAGTACCTTACATTTATCTTTGTTGAACTGCATCCTATTTCATTCTGCCCATTGATCCAACCTGTCCAGATCAGCCTGTATCTGCTCCCTACCCTCCGCTGTGTTAAATTGCCCCATAATGTGATATCATCTGCAAACTTGGAGAGGGTGATCTCCACACCCTCGTTCAAATTGCTGATGAAGATATTAAATAATACTGGTCCAAGAACCAAATCCTGCGAGACCCACTGCCCACCTGCTTCCAGGCCGAGAATGACCCATCCACCACCACTCTTTGGGTGCGTTCCCTAAGCCAGTTGGCCACCCACCTGACTGTGTAAGCATCCACCCCACAGCTTGCTAGCTCCCATATGAGAATAGGATGCAAAACTGTGTTGAAGGCCTTCTTAAAGTCCAGCTAGATGACATCAGCCTCAGCTCCTGTGCGAAGACAGTGTGTGACTTGGTTATAAAATGCCATAAGATTTTTAAGGCAGGATCTATCTGTAACAAGTCCATGCTGGTTTCCTTTCAGCATCATTTCCTCTGCTGAGACTTCACAAATGCATTCTTTGATGATTTTTTCCAGTATTTTCCCAAGGATAGAAGTAAGACTGACTGGCCTAAAGTTACGTGGCTTATCCTTTCTCCCCTTCTTAAAAATAGGCACCACATTGGCCCTTTTCCAGTCCTCAGGGACCTGGCCAGAGCACCATGAGTACTCGAACAGCCATGCCAGTGGCTCAGCTATGACACTGGCCAATTCCTTCAGCACCTGTGGGTGGAGGTCTTCCGGGCCGGCTGACTTGTACCCATCCAGCCCTTCCAAGTGCTCCTTAACTAAGTCAGCACTAACCTTTGGTGGTCTTGTGCCTTTTGGACATCTGTCTGTGTTCAAGGTGGGGGAATTGTCTTGGTCAGGACTTAGGAATACTGAATCATAAAATCAATGAGTCGGAAGGGACCTAGTCAGATAATCTAGTCTGACCCCCTGCCATGGGCAGGAAGGAGCACTGGGAGTGGCAGGGGTCATAAGACCCCAGCCAGGTGCCTATCCAGTCTCCTCTTGAAGATTTCCAGGGAAGGTGAGAGCAACACCTCTCTGGGAAGCCTAGTCCAGCCTCTGGCCACCCTTACAGTGAAGTAGTTCTTCCTAATATTTAACCTAAACCTATCCTCCCTCGGCTTGTGGCCATTGTTCCTGGTGACTCCAAGGGGGGCCCTGGTGAACAGAATTTCCCCGAGTCCCTGCTGGTGGCCCCTGATAAAGTTGTAGGCAGCCACAAGATCCTCCCTCAGTCTCCTCTTGCGGAGGCTGAAGAGATTCAGGTCCCTCAGCCTCTCCTCATAGGGCTTGCCACGGAGGCCCTCAACTACACGAGTGGCCCTCCTCTGGACCCTCTCCAGGTTCTCCACATCTTTCTTGAAGTGCGGCACCCAGAACTGGACACAGTACTCCAGCTGCGGCTTGACCAGCACTGCATAGAGGGGGAGCAAGACCTCTCTGGACCTGTTAGTGATGCCCCTGTTGATGCATGACAGGGTGTGGTTGGCTCTGCTTATTGCTTCGTCACGTTGGTGACTCATATTCATCCTGGAGTCAATCCTAACTTCCAGATCCCTCTCTGCCTCTGTGCTGCCGAGAGGGTCAGCCCCTAACCATAATGCTGGTTCCCTCACCCTAGGTGCAGTACCCTGCACTTGTCCTTGTTGAACTGCATCCTGTTCAGATCCGTCCACTTCTCTAACCTATCCAGGTCTGCCTGGATGCGGTCCCTGCCTGCCGGTGTATTCACTTTACCGCACAGCTTGGTGTCATCAGTGAACTTGAACAGGGTGCTCTCCACACCCTCATCCAGGTCACTAATGAAGATGTTGAACAGCACCGGCCCAAGGACCAAGCCCTGGAGGACTCCACTGCCCACGCCCTCCCAGGTCGACATGGACCCGTCCACCACCACCCTCTGGGTTCACCCCTGGAGCCAGTTTGCCACCCATATAACCGTGGATTCGTCAATGCCACAGTCCCTCAGCTTGCCCACCAGAATTGGGTGGGACGCTGTGTCGAAGGCCTTCTGGAAGTCCAAGAAGATGACATCGACTTCCTCCTTCCCATCTAAGCTCTTTGTTACCTGGTCATAGAAAGAGACCAAGTTAGTCAGGCAGGATCGGCCTTGCACGAACCCATGCTGGTTACCCCTCAACATCACTTCCCCTGCAGGGATCTCACAAATGTGGCCCTTGATAATTTTTTTAAAGACCTTCCCCAGGATTGAAGTGAGGCTGACTGGCCTGTAGTTGCTAGGCTCTTCCTTCCTCCCCTTCTTGAAAATAGGGACCACATTGGCCCTTTTCCAGTCCTTAGGGACTTGGCCCGAGCACCAGGAGTTTTCGAACAGCCGTGCCAATGGCTCTGCAATGACACCAGCCAATTCCCTTGGCACCCGCGAATGAAGGTGATCTGGGCCCACTGACTTGGACACATCTAAGCCCTCCAGGTAGTCCTTAACTAGGTCTGAACTAACAGTCAGGGGACTCGCATCCTTCCCAGGCCTCTCTACGCTATCACCCAAGAGCACCCCATTGTCAGTGGACAGGAACACGGAGGCAAAGAACTTGTTGAAGAGTTCTGCCTTCTCTCGCGTGTCCGTCACCAACTGCCTTGCCCTGCCCTGCCCTGCCTTGTAGGGGTCCAGTGTTACCCCAAGACTTCTTCTTGCTACCTATATACTTGAAAAAAGACTTTTTGTTATCCTTAATCCCAGAAGCTAATCTAAGCTCCAGTGCTGCTTTCGCCTTCCTCACCAAATCTGTACAAGCTCAGGTCAGGGAGGTGTACTCCTCCTTTGTCCCTGCCCCCTGTTTCCACCGCCAGTATGCTTTTTTCTTTGCCTTCAGCACTCAGCCATGAAGGTTTCTTGGACCCTTTTCCCACATTCCTGCGCAGAGGAATTGCATCCTGCTGCACCCCAAGGATAGCCTCCTTGAGGAAGGACCACCTTTCCTGGCCCCCCCATACTAGCTACCCCCTGAGCTCCGAGTACCTCCCTGACTACTGCCCTAAGCACATCAAAGTTGGCTTTCCTAAAGTCAAGCATTTGCGCTGTGCTAGTTACCCTCCCCACCTTTCTCTGAATAGTAAACTGGATCATTTCATGATCACTGTCCCCTAACCTCCCTTGTACTAGCACCTCCCCCACCAGCTCATCCCCAGAGGCTAACACCAGATTCAGTATGGCGTTTCCTGTAGTGGGGATGAGTACCTCCTGCACGAGGTGAAGGTCCTGTACACATGTCAGAAAACTTCGTGAGTGGCTAGACCTGGCTGACTGCTCCTCCCAGTTGATGTCAGGGTAATTCATATCCCCCATGACCACAACTTCCTTTGCATGCACGGCCTCCCCCAGCTGCCTGGAGAATTCCAGATCCAGCTCCTGAAGCAAAGAACTCATTTAAGAGCTCCGCCTTTTTCCTTGCATCAACCACCAGCTGTCCTGATTTGTCCTTCAGGGGCTCTATGTTACTCTGCACCGTGAATGGATCTATGCTTCCTGGAGGGAGAATGTGAGTGGGCTTGCAGACAGAGGCTACCCTGACTCTTGTCAGAGGCAGCCTGGGGACACGACTGGCCCAGTGCTTGGGCAGATCACGCAAGTTCTGGCCTAGGCTAGACTGCTGCCCTTGGGGGAAGGGAGGGGGAGCAGGGTGCTGGAGTGCTCTATGGGATATCAGCAGAACGTAACCTACTATGAGGTGGGATGGGATGTGGTACAGATGTTTCTTATGACAGTCTAACCTAAAGCGCTGAAGTCTGATACCACATCTATCCAGAGTTATCTTAGAGTGGGATCTGCAATTTTTACCATGCTCTAAGTGCCCGGGCCATCAGTTTGGTTATGGTTGTAGAGTGCTTTCTGTGTACCTACTGCACAATAAGTGTATCTTCTGTACCTGGCCTCTGTTAGGCTTTCCCAGTACCTCCATATTAACTAAAATGTAGAACATTTTAATAAGACAGTGACTGAGTGAAGTTTCAGCAATATGTCAGAGGGCTGATTTAAGGGCTTTGTGAATATGAGGTTCCTTAATTAATTGTATTTAGTCAGGGATTTCAAAATGTTGGCACTGGTAAATACAGTTCAGAACTAAGGGATCTTCATGTAGTATGCTATAGTACATGCCTGAACTGTGAACTGCTTTTACTAGTGACAGTGTATTACATATGCCAGGGAATAAGACATCCATGGTCAGTAAAATTGTTTGTCTTTTTGGTTAGTGACGCTCATTGCTGAGGAGATGCATTCTTTTACAGCCTTTCTCCTCATCTGCCTCTCCAGCAGAACCTAAGATTTGATACCTGTTGAAGTTAACAGCAAGCATCCTCTTGATTTGAATGGTATAAGACCACCTAGAGCAGCAGTTCCCAATCTGTGGTACGGGTACCACTAGTGGTACTCAGACAGCCTGTCAGTGGTATGAGTTAACAGATTTATTATAATTACTTCATATGACAAAAAAATTTCTGGTGGTATTTAAGGCTGTATCATTTGAAATTGGTGGTGCACAATCTGTCAGAGTTTGGGAACCCTGGCTTAGAGTAAGACCAAAAATTAAATGGACAAAAATGTTCTGTTTCTTTCCAAATTGGTAATTATCATTAGTATGTTCTTTTTCACTCCCATGTTATAATGTCAGTATTTACTGCTGTGTGATTTATTGATGCATTATGTTGTTAAACCTTAAGGTTATTATATCATGTAAGGATTAAAATATAATGGAATCAATGCCAGTCCCATCTTACCTGTTTATCTATTTTAATATATTACTTGTTTTTAACCAAATTCATATATTCATCCCTTGTTACATTTTCTTTTGGTGGTAGAAACAGAAACATTTTCTTCCAACAAAACTGGACACTTTTCAAGCTTTTTCCATACCCTTATGATATCTGGAATTCTAAGTTAAGTAACCAGAAAAAGTAATCTCTTATTGTGCGTGCTTCGAGGCAACATGAACTGTACCAAAGTCTGCCTGAAGAGTTTTGCATTAAACCTGGAATTGTAAGTCTTGTGCAAGACCATTATTTCTGTAGTTAAAATATCATATTAGCCATTTATGTATTTATTTATTCAATGAAAAATTTACTGAGTTATTGACTTATATCTTTGTGTTTAAAAACTCAGATTAGGACTCTGTTGTACATCTTTCATCTGCATCATTCCTCTGCAACTCAAAAGTAATTTCAATAGTGATTGAGATAATTTTACAAAGCATTTTCATGCAATTTCAGAGGGATTTTTTTACAATCATTACTACTTATTTTACAATGTTCAATAGTGTTTCTACTTCAGTAGAAAGACATGGTATCTCCTGCTTACAAGGAGTTTCTCGGTCTGTTTCTACAAGCCATTATGCACATGAGCAGTTTTCTTCATGAGAGTAGTCCCACTGACTTAACTGTCATGGAGGGCATGTCTACATGTGACACTATGTCTCAATGTGCTATGCTGATGTAGCATCCATTGGTGTTTACATGTGACCAGCAGCTACTCTGCCATAGCAGTGTGCTCTCTGGTACAGTGTGCCACTATGGCAAAGTAGTTGCTAAAAATAACCATGAGCAGCGCATACAGTGCAGTACAGGCCGTTAGGAAGTACTAAATCACGGCACAGTAATAACATTGCCAGAGCAACACGTGTAGATGCACCCTGAGAGAGGTAGGTAGCGGTGTTACTCTGAAGTCAGTCAGAAAGTAGGGTAGAGATGCACCTTTATAAACTAATTCAATAAGATATATACATTGAGCACAAGCTTTTGTGGACCCAAGTTTACTTCATCAGATGCTTTGGAAGGACATGTAGAAAGAAGAGTATAAAGAGGAGAGAGAAATTAGAAGACAAAGGAAGGGTGAGAAAGAGAGAGATAAGGGTGGGGGAAGAGGCCTTTTCTAGGAGAGAGAAGCAAATGAGCAGTAAACTTATAGGACCAAAGAGGGTGACAAAATCTAATCAGGGTAATGAGATAAGAATCCATAATCATGTGTGGACAACATTAAACTATCTATGTATATGAAATCTATGAAAAATGATGCAAAAAGAATCAACAAACTTTAACAGTGAAAGCAATGAAAGGTGTGGCAAATGTACCAAAACAACAAGCCACAAATGGCAACAGTCTCCATCAATAAATATAGAAAACAGAAGATGCCACAAGTATCAAATGACAATAAGCCTGTGCTACTAGGAACTATATCCTCAATAGACTTATCAACAACTTAGTATGCTAACATAGTTCTCAATGGTGAAATCATTAAATTCAAAATAGACACTGGATCTACAGTTACTTTGGTGATCAATACTGGGATGTCTGCAAAGGTCAGAGAAAATTTTCAGATGGGCAAGTAATATTGCATTAGAAGTATGTGCTAGTTCAAATGCAAATGGGAAAAAAAGAAGAAATTTTTTATCATAACCTATCTATATAATGCAATGGTTAACAGTTCCCATACTGGGATTGCTAGTGAAACAAGGACTATACCTAGCAGAGAAACTGGACCCAACTAATAGCAAAACACAAGCCATACAAGACATGTGTCACATCCTCATTCCTTTGCAACAGAAAGGAAGAATTAAAGCAGACAAAAGCAATGGGGGTTATTTCCCAAATAGATGTACCCAAAGACTGGTGTGCAGTAATAGTTGTAGTACCAAAAACCGTGAAAAAATTCATGTGTATTTGTGCACCTTACTCAACAAAAACGTATGCAAAGACAAGTGTTTTCCTGTAGTAGAACAGACATTGGCTCAGTTGTCAGAAGCTAAAGTGTTCTCAAAACATGAGGGTTTTAGCAATCCCTCTTGCTAAAGAATCTAGACTATTGACTACATTAATTACCCCATTTGGGAGATATTGTTTTAATCAGCTTCCTTTTGGCACATCATCAATACCAGAGCATTTGTAAAAACAAATCTCTCATGAGTGTGATGGGACAGCCTGACCACCTTTGCCATGCAGATGACATGTTGTCAGATGGCAAACATAAACAGGAACACAATAAACACCTACATGCTGTTTTGCAGTGCTTCCAACAATCTAGTCTCACTTTGAATGGGGATTGTGAATTTGGGAAGAAACAAATAAAATTTATTGGACATATCATTAGCAAAAATGGAATTCAGACAGCCCCAGACAAAATAAAGGCATTGTGTGGCTTACCTGACCCCCAAGATGTTCCTGCCATTGGATGATTACTTGGTATGGCCAACCAGTTTGGAAAATTTTCGCCAAATTTAGCATGGCTAATATAACTCGTAAGAGATCTCCTTAATGGATGCAAGCCAACTCAGTGAGTTCCCTACTGGAATTAATGAGTACCTTATGTAATCTATTTCAAATTGGCAGGGAGCCAATCCACCACTGTCATCAGCACATATGCCCCAACTCTTCATGCAGCTGACAAAACAAAGGAGGAATTCTGTGCCAACCTTGACCATGTCCTTTCTGACATTTTGGAGGGAGACAGGTTTATTCTGCTTGGTAATTTCAGTGCCAGTCACAAGAGACTAGAACCTCTAGAACAGAACCATTGGCAAGGGAAGAGTGGGAAAGGTCAACTCCAACAGCATCCTCTTCTTGACCAGATGTGCAGAACATGTACTCACCATCACCAACAATCTCTCCACCAAAAGAATAGGTACAAGACATCCTGGCAACACCTGTGATCTAAACATTGGCACTTGATTAAGTCATCATTCATGCCCGGGATTACAAAGATGTCTGTATCACTCAAGCTATGATAGGAGCTGATGAGTGCTGGACTGATAACAGACTCATCCACTCAAGTTATGTCACTCAAACTGGCTTCCAAATGACAGCTGCAACAGAAGCAATGCTGATGGAAGGTCACAGATTTATAGATTCATAGATGTAGGGTCGGAAGGGACCTAAATAGATCATTGAGTCTGACCCTTTGCCCTGGGCAGGAGAGAATACTGGGCTCATCTGACCCCAGCTAGGTCATTGGCAAACCTCCTTTTAAAGACCCCCAAGGTAGGAGCCAGTACCACTCCCCTTGGACATTGGTTCCAGACCCTAGCTGCCCTGACCTTGAAATAGTGTCTTCTAATGTCCAGCCTGAACCTACTCCCAAACAACTTATGGCTATTATTCCTTGTTACTCCAGGAGATGCTCAGGTGAACAGGGTCTCTCCCATTCCCCACTGGTTCCTCCTGGTAAATTTGTAGACAGCCATCAGGTCCCCTCTCAGCCTTCTCTTGTGAAGGCTAAACAGGGTCAGGCCCATAGCTTCTCCTTGTAGGGTCTTCCCTGTTGTTCCCAGATCATGTGAGTGGCCCTCCTCTGGACCCTCTCGATGCTGGTCACATCTCTCCTGAAGTGTGGTGCCCAGAACTGGATGCAGTACTCCAACTGTGGCCTGACCAGTGTCATATAGAGGGGGAGGATCACCTCCTTGGCCCTGCTTGTGATGCATCTGTGGATGCATGACAAGGTGCAGTTGGCCTTACTGACTGCAGTTGGCCTTACTCCCTTCTTGAGAGCAAGGAGGCAGAAAGGGATCTTGGAGTCATTATTGACTCCAAGATGAACATGGACTGACAATATGAGGTCATGGTTGGCAAGGCTAACCAGACCTTGTCATGCATCCACAGGTGCATCTCTAGCAGGGCCAAGGAGGTGATCCTCCCCTCTACGTAACACTGGTCAGGCCACAGCTGGGGTACTGTGTCCAGTTCTGTGCGCCCCACTTCAGGAGGGATGTGGACAACATTGAAAGGGTCCAGAGGAGGGCCACCCAAATGATCCGGGGGCTACAGGGCAGACCCTACAATGAGAGACTGCGGGACCTGAACCTATTCAGCCTTCACAAGAGAAGGCTGAGGGGGGACCTGGTGACAGTCTATAAACTCACTAGGGGGGACCAGAAGGGTTTGGAAGAGACCTTGTTTCCCCTAGCGCCCTCTGGCATAACAAAGAATAACGGCCACAAGTTGTTGGAGAGTAGGTTTAGATTAGACATCCATAAGAACTACTTCACAGTTAGGGTGGCTGGGATCTGGAACCAACTTCCAAGGGAAGTGGTGCTGGCTCCTACCCTGAGGGTCTTTAAGAGGAGGCTTGATGCCTACCTAGCTGGGATCATTTGAGCCCAGTTTTTTCTCCTGCCCTGGCAGGGGGTCGGACTTGAAGATCTACAAGGTCCTTTCTGACCCTACTTCTCTGATTCTCTGACTTGTGTCCTCACATTGGCAGCCCATGCTCATTTTGGAATCAAAGATCTCTTTCTGCCACTGTGCTTTTGAGAAGGAGTTCCCCAGCCTATAGGTATCCTGCTGGTTCTTACTGCCCAAGTACAGTACCCTGCATTTGTCAGTATCGAATCCCATCCTATTCTCATTTGCCCACCCCTGTAACCTGTCCTGGTCCAGCTGTATCCTATCCCTCCCTTCTAGTGTGCCCACCTCACAAAGTTTCTATGACCACAGGTCAGTATTGCAGGACTCAAGGGCCCAATCAAGTGATACCTTTTCTACCAGTGCCTTAATGAAAAACAATGGGAGAATGTCAGCAGTACTAGGGGTGTCTTAAAATCAACCATCAGTGCCTGCAAAGAGACTGTTGTATTCTGTACGAGGAAGCACCAAGACTGGTTTGATGAGAATGATTGAGAGATCCAAGAATTGATCGACTAAATGCACAAGACCTTTTGTGCTTGGCAGAACAACACCAATTCCAAGAAAAACAAATTGAATCACCAAGCCAAGGTGGTCATGGTCATCCGTGAATTTTGCCAGTCTGCATCTGATACCTGAATCCAGATCATTAATGAAGATATTGAAGAGTCTCCCCGGGGGACTCCACTGGTAACCTTGCACCACATTGACTTGTTCCCATCAACTAGTACACTTTGGGTCTGACCCCAGAGCCAGTTCCCCAGCCATCAGAGCATGAGATGGTCAAGGCCACAGTTCCCCAGCTTGGTCATGAGGACATCATGGGAGACCAAGTCAAAGGCTTTCTTGAACTCTAGATAAATGACATCAACCTCAACTCCCTTGTCCTGGCAATGCATAGAAGGAGATGAAGTTGATCAGGCAAGACCTTCCAGTAATAAAACCGTGTTGGCTGGCATGCAGTAGGTTGCCTTCTGTTAGCCTGTTGCAGGTGGATCCTTTGATAATTTTCTCCAAGATCTTACCAGAGATGGACATCAGACTGATAGGTCTGTAATTCTTGTAATTTTTGCTCATTATTATATCTTGGATGTGAAAGTCCATTCCCCTCATAGATCTTTCTCCTTTTACTATATCCATGTTATCTGATTAAGCTTAGGTACACTGTTAGCCTGTAAGTCATACTGCTGTTTACTTATTGTTTCTTGCATCTAAACTTACGTTATGACTTGCTAGCATGAAGTGTGGATCTAACCACAGTTGTGGTGAGAAAATGCCCTCTTGGATGTCTACAACAGTCCTGTCTCTTACGAGTTCTTTCAAAACTCTAATTGTAGTATTCAGCAAGAGCATGACCTGCAGTAATAAAATATTTGACTGTTTCCCTTGGTTCCTGGTATCTCATTAAATTTGGCCTGTTTGTATATAGCATTTATATTTCCTATAAAATGAGCCTCAAATGCCTCTTTCATTTTTCTTATAGTCTTTCTTTTCCTTTTCAGTAGGCATGTCTAGACATGCATTTACTTTAACCTAGATTTATTCTGCAGTAAGCTACTGCACATTAAGGGTTTTTGGGTAGGTGTCTACACATGTGGAGATTACTGAGAAGATTTGCTCCCAGTTCCCTGCAGTCCTGCATTGTACCCCTGCTGCCATCAGGGGGGCTCCAGACTCCCCCAGGGCACTAGCCCAAAGGCTGTCAGGGAGCACCAGGCCAGGAGATAGCTGTCTCCTGGCCCTGGGGGGCTTCCTGCTGCTGGGGCAGGGAGCTTCTAGCCCTGGATCCCCAATCAGGGGCATGGGGCTTGGAAAGAGCTGAAGGGGAGGGGTAGATAGCTTCCTCACTGGCAGATCAAGGCAGAGGGCTGGGACCTACCCCCCCCCCCCCCGGCAGCTCTTTCAAAGCCCCATGCCTTGATTACCCAATTAGGTCATGGGGCTGGGACCTGATCCTGACCACAACATTTCTTAGCCAGCCATGGGCTGCACAGACTGATGTATGTGCAGCCTGGAGCTGGCTACAGACTCCCCCAGCCACCTCCAGGCAGCATGTACTTCCCCATGTAGCATTTGGCTGGTGATTCGCAATGGTGATCCCAGCCTCTTCTCTCCCTCCCACCCTCCCCCAAATCTGTGCTTGTGGAGCTGGGTGGGGAACAAGCTCCCCATCCTCCACCATCAGGGAGCTCCCAGCACTGGCTCTGTGACTGTGGAGCTGCTGGTGGGAGATAAGCAGAGTCAGAGAGTTGCTGCTGGGAGATAAGAGTCTCCCAGCCAAAGCCCTGCAGTTATGTAGCTGAGGCTAGGAGATAAGGGTCTCCTAGCCCCCTGCTCCATGATCGTGATCTGGGAGCAAGATGATTGGAGCTCCCTACTTCCAGGGCAGGAGGGCATAGTCCCCACTCAGGCTTCTGTGGCAGAGCCCGCCTTGGCAGCTGCAAGTTCCCAGGGGCAGGGAGCTATCTCCAACCCCCTGATGGATGGCTGACTGGGGGCAGATTTGGCTCCTGGCCACATGTCTACACGGGCACTATGGTAACATTACAACTGCCAAGTAAATTTGCTACTTGCATTTTCAGGTAGCAAATTTACTTGGGATTAGGGAGATTTACTATAAAGTAACCATGTGCATGTCTAGACTCACATGCTTACTTCACAGTAAACTATGCTAAGTCACCATTAAGTGTCTTGTATAGACACTTCTGGTGAGGGGGAAGGCATCTAGAATATCATCTTTGCTCTCTCATGGCTAAGATGATGGCATTTATCTGGTATTCCTGTGTTCTGAAACCATTCAGAACCAGTTAAATCTTCTGATGCAGCAAGGCCAGCTGGCTGCACTCTCACACTCAAACATCTTTTACAGGGTCATCTGTGTTACAGCCTCCATACAGCACTAGGCTTTCAGCCTGTCTTGTCCCTGCTGCAGTATACAGTCTCTCCCTAACTCTGTCTGTACCCACACAGTTTGGGGACTCTTCTTTCTCTCTCTCTCTTTCTCAGCTTTTTCTTTTTTGTAGAGAGAGGGGGTCAGGCCCACTTCTGGCATCGTGAAGTGTCAAGGTGACAAAGAAACATGCAACCAAAGTGTAGATTGTAATTTGGCTCCTTCCAGGAACTTTATTATACTCCTCCTGTCTAGTGGATGTGGAGAACTAGGATTCTGAAATCATTCCACAAAGCAAAAGATCCCCACTCTCATGGATCAGGATTCTGTTGCCTCCAGTGATCACATTCATATATACACTTTAAAAAACAAATTAAAATATATATAATTTAATGCCAATTTAAATCAACACTGCAGATTTGCAAAGTGAAATGACAGAATGCAGAAACGGAGATATCTTAAATGAAGATCAAAACTCCTCAATAGATGAAATGATTGTTTTACTTCTTATTGGATATCTGATTAAAATCCTTGAATAGTTTTCAGTTTACTATTCTTAAACCTTGGTATTTTTCTGATCTACATCTACATAAAAATTAAGATGCAACATGTGCAAAAAACGACAATAGAGTCATTCAAAACCATTACAAATAATATTGCTATGAACAACAGGAAGAAGGAGATTAATCAAAGTGTGGAGACGCAGTTAGGAAGGCCAATCGCACCTTGTCATGCATCCACAGATGCATCTCGAGCAGATCCAAAGAGGTGATCCTCCCCCTCTATGCGGCTCTGGTCAGGCCACAGTTGGAGTACTGCGTCCAGTTCTGGGTGCCGCGCTTCAAGAGGGATGTGGACAGCATGGAAAGGGTCCAGAGGAGGGCCACTTGCATGATCAGGGGACAGCAGGGCAGGCCCTATGAGGAGAGGTTACGGGACCTGAACCTGTTCAGCCTCCAAAAGAGAAGGCTGAGGGGAGATCTTGTGGCCAGTTACAAACTACTCAGGGGGGATCAGCAGGCATTGGGGGAGTCACTGTTCCCCTGAGCAGCGCCAGGAGTGACCAGGAATAACGGTCACAAGCTGGCAGAGGGTAGGTTTAGGTTAGATATCAGGAGGCGCTACTTCACGGTCAGGGCGGCTAGGGTCTGGAACCAACTTCCAAGAGAAGTGGTGCAGGCTTCTACCCTGGGAGTTTTTAAGAGGAGGTTAGATGAACATCTTGCTGGGGTCGTTTGACCTCAGTATTATTTCCTGCCATGGCAGGGGGTTGGACTGGATGATCTGCTCAGGTCCCTTCCGACCCTAGAAACTATGAAACTATGAAACAGTTGTCTTCAACATAAATGAAATTAATAGACATTGGCATCTATTAGTCTTCAAACATTAAGAAACATTTATATTCACTATGTTTAATATAATCTGTCATATTATAGGATAGAAAAACACAATTAACTCAGAGTGAAATAATCCATATGTAAATTAAATTATTTACTTGGAAACACTAGAGACTTCAGGTCCCAAAGGTGTAAGTGAAGATATGTCACTTAGTCTTAATACACTACTGAAAATACAGAATTTTTAACACAAATTATTGGATAATGCTAGTATACATAGGGCTGAAACATGAGCTCTCTACACTGGGGCAACACCATTCAGCACAATAAAATTATTTCTGAAAGAGAATGGAATAGCTAAGATCAGATTGAAAACCACAACCTAAAGCACTCAGGAAACAGTTTGGTTGAAAAGTGAGTACTGCACTTCCATTAGCAGAACAAGGGGGTCAGACTCGATGATCTACTGGGGTCCCTTCCAACCCAAACATATATGAATCTTTAAATTCAGATAGTTTTAATCAGGAAATGTCTTGTTCTTAGTGGCCATCCTCAAAGGCTTAAGAACATGATTTACCTAGTCAGTCCTATTCTGAGCCAATATTTGATCCTGCTTTCCCTTGTACATACATATATGAACCAATCTTGTTCCTCTTGTTCCAAATGGGAAGTTTGTCACTGATTTCAAGTTAAGTAAAATCAATATGTACTACTGTTATTAAAAAAATACATCTCTGTTACTAGTAACAAAATATTCAACATTATAAAAATTACAAGGCAGGATTACTGATCTTTTATTAGGCAAAGTGAAATGCTGTTCCTGTTTTAATTAAAGCTAATTCATTACATGTTAATTAATGGGGGCTAAGAGTAAGGGCTGGGAAATAAAGTTTTCCACTTATCCAGAATCCTGCATTATGCTTTTTTTTTTTAGGGAAACTTAATTAAACTACCCCTTTACTTTGTTTTACAGTTTTTGTTTTGTCTTTTTACAACATTCCTTAGTTTTTGAGCAACTAGTTTGGATGCTTGGTAACAGATTTAAAAGACTACCCCTAACAACTTGTCATCAGCTCCAAAGACACAAAATGCTTGCAGACATTTAAAACGTGCACTTTACCAGAAGCAGCAGCACATTACTTTAACCTGACTTTGTAGCATCTGTAAATATTGGGCACTTCAGCAGGGCTTTCTGGAGCTTTAAGCTAAAGATGATTCATTCAGCTATTAGATAAAAACACCAGACAAGTCCCACTAAAGCGCCCAATCTTTACAGATGTCAGGCAAGCCTAGATGAAGTGATGCACTGCCTCTTCTGGGGATGTGTGAGGCTTGGCAGGGGAACATGCTGAGTTTAAAGTGCCTTTTTTGGGTTTTGGGGTTTTTTTTTTAATGTCTGCAAGCACCCAACATGCACATAGAGGTAACAGACGTTCAGAAGTATTTTATCCTAAACTGAACTGAAGTTTTGTTTGTCTTGTTTTAGATTTTGTAGAAATTAAGGGTATGAATAATACAATTATACTGTGGCAACAAATTTCAGGCTGGAGGTTTATCTTCATGTCAATTTTGTTTCATTATGGCCTTGTTATATAAGTCTACTGTGCTGAATGACAAACACTTGGGGGGTTTTTTCAGTTGCATATGATTACTACTTGTTATCCAATATTTATATCTTAACCAAAAAAATTTAGCCGAGGTAAAAAGCAATTTATTTCTCAATAAATTCTGCATTAAGATGCATACTATTTTTATTGTCATGAGCTGAAAAGTAAAATAAATTGTACAAGATAACATTTCAAAACAATGGCAGAGCCTCAACTCTAACATATATGGGTTTCCCTTGATTTATGCTGTACAGGCAGTCCTCGGACTTATGACACAATTGGTTCCTGAAAACTGCATCTTAAGTTGAAACGTTGTAACTCAGAACCAATTTTCTCATAAGAAACAATATTATAAATGGGGGATTGGTTCCTGACCCTATTTTCACCAAAAATACCTCAGAATTTTGTACTGTATCAATTATACTTGAGTAATATAGCTACATTAATGTATTTATATTGTAAATAGCAATCATATTGATTTGGAAGGATTTCTTTGAGGTGACTTTGTTGGACTTTTTGAAAGGGTCTTGCTTGGACTTTTTGAAGGGTTCTTGGCTGGAGTCTTCTCAGACGTCTTGGCTGAAGGGTTTTCTGGAGTCTCGTCTGCTTTCTTAAAGAAAATGTCCAAGGAAGTTTGGACAGATGTTCTCCAGGGACAAGCGTGACACAGCAAACTTGTTTGCTGGTGTGGCAATCCATCAGATTAAGCATTGTAATGTCAAAACTGATGTCATAAAGTTAAAACAGTGTCAATTTATAAACGTTTTAAGTTTGAAATGTAACTCAAAATGTTGCAAGTCGAGGACTGCCTGTATATGCGTTCCTGGAAAATGGCACAATTCAAATTCACTTAAAGGGAACTCACTTTACGATGTAACAAACAGATATTTTCCAAGACCTCGACTGTACTGACTCCCAGACCCATTTCTACCACTTTTACAAGACAATTTTGGTACTCACCAACAGCAGACAGTACACACAAGCACAGGGCACTATCATAATGGGAATGGCAACTACAGAAACACATGTTGCAGACAATGAGCGAGGAGCACAGATTGACATATGAGACTATATTTTGGTGTGCATCACTCCCACAAAGCAGCTGACTGAAGGCGTTCACCACACCGATCACATAAGAATGAATTTACCTCGCATATAATCAATTTTTGGTATTAAAAGGGTCATCGCATAAGAGCGAATTTGCACATACAGAACCTGCATAAAGCGAGGGAAACCTGCACCAGGAACTCCAGAGCACTCCTAATTACTAAGAGCTGTGCAGCAAACACTCTGTACACCAATAGGAAAATATTTTCTCAAATTGCCGTTGGTTAGGAAAAAGCAAAAAAGAGTGGTGTAACCATTTCTAGATGAGCTATATTTTTAGACCCTCCCCTCCATCTTCTTTTGTCCCTCTCAATTCCCTCCTGCTCAATCCCTGTCCTGGGGATAGATTTTATCACCTTCCTCCCTTTCAAGATAGAACCATTTTACCTTTTCTAGGCTGAAAGTAGGATAGCGTGACTAACTAAGGATACTCTTGCCAGCAAAAGCCCATGCCTCTCTAAATCAGTCTCTAAGGTGCCACCCTGCCCTAACTTCTTTCTGACTTCAAACTAATACAGACAACTACCTCTGCATTCCTAAACTGAGGCAGTAGGCTACAATTCCTTTGCTTACTCTGTTAACATCAGGTTCTATAGTGTTTGGCTACTGTGGGCACATCTATACATGCATATTAATGCAACACAAACTCCAGCACTTATCACACCAGATTTTATTGCTCCTAGGTGCCATGTTTACATCTGCACTCAGGACCTCAACACATTGAGCCGGGTTGAAGCAGCCCAGGCTGGCAGGATGCCCAGGGCCTCAGCCTGCCAGCCCAGGGCTGCTCCAACACAGCTCAATGTGCTTTTCCAACACAAGTGCGTTTTAGTGCAGGACTAGCTGGCATGCAGCCCCCGCACTGAAGAACCCTCATGTCCCAGCTAGCCAGGTCAGTATCTATGTGTGCGCTGCTGTGGAGTTTATTCGTTTACTTCAGCCTAAAAGCCGTGTATCTGTAGATGCTGAGAGTTGTACTGTGAAATTAATTAGTCTGTTCTGCACAAATGTCTTATGTAGATGCTCCCTGTAAGCCCTTTTGTCCTCCAGCAGCATGTGACCAGCAGCTGACTATAGGAGGAGAAGGAGCAGGAAAAAGAAAAGACAAAGCACTATTTATTCAACCAAAGATGCATGCAAGTTAACGACAAGGGTAAAATTATCAATTCCAACCTACCTGTTTCTCCTTTGCCAGACCTTAATTTGGTATCCATCAAACCCCCTCTGTCTGAAGGAGACCTTGAACCCATGTCTCTTTCTTCCTGGGCAAATGCCCTAACTATTGTCCAACTAGGAGCCCACAAGGGGATTAAGTTGTGGATCCCAAGTTCCCACCTAACTATTCCTCCCCTTCCCCATCACTCCAGCTGCAGTAGTAACTAGAGTCTGTGGGCTCCCCTGCCTTGCCCTATGGGGTAGTGCAGTGTGGCATGGTGCAGGAAGTGGAGGCTGAGGCCAGGGCTATGCAGTGTAGTGGGGGAGAAGGTGCCCATGTAGGTGTGCAGTGCGGCAGTTGGGGAGACCACCCACATGGGTCCATGGTGCAGTAGGGGGCATCAGCGTGGCATGCACTCTAGCATGGCCCGCATAGTGTGGCCCAGAGGGTGGGCATCCCTGGCCACTTATATGTTAGAGAGCTCTCTACTAGGCTATTGGGCTAAAACATGACAGCTCCTTCTTGTCCAGTAATTACTCACATAGGATGATTCTAGGGGGAAACAGAATCTCAATTTGTGCCTAAATGCCAAAAGCTACAGTTATGCATGCATTGTGTAGGCACACAACATGAAACAGGATTTAGCCCTTAGTGGCTTGCTCAAAGTTCTCCAGTGTGTTAGAGGAAGGGACTAGAACCTCAGTCTTTCAGGTTCCAGGGTATCACTTTTATCTCTTTTACCTTCCCAACCTCAATATTTTCCCAACCCTTAATATTTTCTTGCAAACTTGGAGTTATACTAACCCAATTACCCCTGTATGACAGAGGAAGACAGCCTGCTTGCTATGGTGCCTCCTCTTCTCTTAGTGTCTGTCTGAGTAAAATATCCTTGCTACTGGTATCAGCTACTGTCAAGCCACTGCCCCGTTGGGTGTTTCAGGAAGGGGAAGTAGGGAGGGGACAAGGGGGCTTTTTAACTCTTTATATTCTCTAACATTGCTAGGTTTTCTGATTTACTAACTCAGATGTTTTAATTCCGCCCGACAACTTGGAAAATAAATGTTCACATTTAATGGCTTAACCATTGTTATCTTAGCCTCCTTGAAGTTGTTAAGCCCAGCTGTCTAATTCTACCTCTAATTCTTTTTTTTTGGTTTGTTTCCCAATAACAGTCTCCTTTGGTATAACCCAGCAAGGCAATGTATTGCTGTAGTTGGGTAAACTAGGTTTATATCATAGTCATAAAAATGTAAATAATCTCTCTCATTCTCTACATCTAGGTTGAGACAGAATGATTATGGTAAAATTCAGACTAAACAGATTTAAATATTGTTAAATTTATCAACATTTGTTGTTGTCAGGACCTGACTGTAGCTGGTAGCATTTAGAATAATTGAATCATTGCAATGAAGAGACAGGCAGACTAGCATGCACTTCATCATTCTCTTTTTTTCTCTCCCGCTACTATTTGCTGTTGGTTGACCCCTATTGAGGCAGTCAATGTGTAACATTTTTCCTAGTAACTGGTGTCCAAGTTTTAAGTAGCACATGTATAATGGTGTTGGCTTCTGGCTGCTCCTACTGTGAAACTTTGCCATGTTGATTTAGGGGGTTTTTTTTCTGAATAAATACAGTAATGAGATTAGATTTATGCTACTTAGATTTGAATCTAGATACTCAATATTTAATTAAATATAATTACATTTTGCTGTCACAAATTTTTGTGTATTGTCAGTGCAATGACAGTTTCCCATCTATGCATCTTATTAGGAATTCTCTGACTGACTCTGGCACATATTACGGAAAAATAAAGTGAAAAAGCAGTTTGGCTGATTATAATTATGATTGCTGTAGTAATAATTAATATTGCTTGTAACTTTTCCATTTGTTAAATAATACTTGAAATTACATATACACCTATTCCTTCTAAATAAAATTAAGCAGACTGAAATTAACATATTTTCTGTTTATCACTTTTGCCTATATATTTCTCAGTTCTGAAATCACTGAAATCATTGTCCTGAATGTCTCTTTGCCACACTCTTCTTAGCTGAGTTTTTTTCCTCATGAAATGTTAGTACATTTTGCATGTTTCTTATATTAGTTTGTGAGCATCTTAATTATATCGAAGATTACAGAGCCACAGTACCAAATTCTGGTTTTGTTACTACGCTTTACCTGCGACACATAGGTTGCTCCTGGTCTTTTGGGTCAATGTGCTTTGAAGATGTTTCATGGAGTTGATTGTATAGTTTTAGGAAAAGGACTTGTATGGCATGGGTTGGATAGGGAGTGTTGGACTGGGTGATTCCTGAAGTCCCTCTCAGACCTACTTCTGTATGCTTCTATATTCTGGTCTTGGGCAAAATCATAAGTCCAGAAAAGTCACTGGGAGATTTCCCATTATTTTTGGGAAAGGCCAAAGGCCATAGTGGAATCCCTCATTTATATTAATGTAAATTTAGAATAATTTCTATAAATTCTATGTTGATGATCTAAATCAGTGGTTCCCAACCCTGGGTCACAATCCAAATGAGGGTTGTGAGGGCAATGCCAGTGGCACCACACACAAAAGACAAGCTGCACCATGTACCGGGAGCTACCAGCAGTGGGTCATGGAAAAAAAAGGTTGGGAACCACTGATCTAAATATACATTGTGTTGCTGCCAGGACTCAACTAGTCACTCTTGTGCCACTCTCGCTTGGGTGTTTGATGTTACGCACCTCTTGGACTCACGCCTCTGTCTGAGCTGGTGACTTCTGCCCGCATCCTTGACCCCATGCTCGCCTGCCATGACTTGGATGACCTCAGTGTCCGGGGCCGTTCCTCGGGCGTGCTCGTTGGCCCAAAGTTCCTCCCAGCGGTTACTCTCGGGGCTCCGCCACCCCTACGCCCCGGCCTTACGCCTCCTATGTAGCGGTATCAAGCTGGTCGGCATCTCACTCCTGGGACCATCAACTGGGTCCTACTCAGGCCCCCCCCCAACACGCTTACAGTGCGGGTCCACTACCCTTAGATACCCCTGGAGCTCGAGGAAGAAAAAAACCAAAAGAAACGGAAAGAAAGAAGCTCCAACACAAAACCAGGTGTGCTGCCCCTTTAACTATCCCCCCCACACACTTCAAGGGAACACTGGCTGCCTTATCCCTTAGGCACTCAGTTCCCTGCCTGCTCCAAGTCACCTCTTAGTCCAGCGGCGATGCTCTCTTTGGCTGCGCCTCTTTCCTGGATCCCTCACAGTCCCTCTCTCCTGGGGCTGATCTCTTCAGGGGTACCTCCTGTTGTCCTCACAAGGCGATCCTGATGTCCCTCCGCAGCTGCTTCCACAGCGTCACCTAGATGACCCTCTTCTTCCTTCTTACTCCTGTCCCAGACGTTCCTACTCTTCTGATCCGGTGTACCAGCTTGCCTCTGCTGCAGGGACATCCGTTGCTGTATTTTCTCCCTCTCTGCTGGCTCCGCAGCGTGTGCCGCCATTTTTATCTGTGCCGGCTGACATTCAGCGCTGATGTCACTGGCCGGCTGCAGCTGTATAAACAGGTGGCTGACAAGCTGCGCAGATTTTGTCTTCTGTCCTCCACGTGCTGTTTCCTGAGCTGCCGGTGAGTATTCTTGCGTCCCTCGCGTCCCGGGACACACTGATATTAATGTGATCAAAATACAGCCCACTGACATCAGAAGAATTACTTTTCTGATTGATTGCAGTTGCATAATGGTAATTATTTGTACTGTGTTGCACATATAATGATGTACTTCATTTATAATCTTTATTTTATATTGTTTGCTCATACTGCAGAGGGTTATATATTGAAAGCTTAATCAAATGTTAGCATTCTGTTTTTACCAATAGAAGTGGGAGTAATTGGTGGGGAAGCATATCTTTTCACTTCTATATCTTTTCTACCTCTCCAGTAGCTGACCCCCCCACATCATGATTTCTTCATTCTAAAGGATAAAATGTATTGCATGCTACAGTTTTCTATTAATGATTCTGCTCCATCAACTTCCATCAGTGTTCAACATCTTGCAGGACTTAACTCTGTTCTGGTCTAGAATTTGACTGAGGGGAATGTAGAACACTGGTGGTGATGTAAAGAACATAGATGGAACATTTTCATCTTCTATCAAAAGCTACTTTAGAAGTTAGGGAAACTTCCCACAACGGGTTTTTGGGTTATGATCCATCTACCAAGGGTTCATATAAGCATTGCATTTAGATCAACTAAGGTTAGGTCAATCTAAATATCTAGTCATTCAGGAGTTCACAGGGCCCACACCCCCAAAATGGTGTGCCTGATCTAAGTTAGATCTACCTCAAGAGATCTAAAATGGGTTAATCTGGCATAATAAACACCTGCATGCATTCACAGCACAGCCTCACAGATGGGAAAGCCCAGCCACTCATCCTAGACCTTGGGCTGTGTTGTTTTAGCCCCCAGGACCTGCTAGGCCCTCCCTGGACTTGCCAGCTCCTCCGCCCATTCTGACTTAATTCCAGCAGACTTAGCATGTACATGGCAGGACCCAATTCTGGTTTAGGTGGCTCAAAGAAAGCTGCCTAACCTGAGTTGAGTTGTCTGAATGCTTGTTCATACCCTGGGGTGGTGGCATAAGATAATAAATGGGAACATTGTGTTTTTTCACATAGTGAATTCTTTATTCATTTATTTGACCTTATGGTGGATTTAGACCTCTCCAAAATACAATACAATTAAGGTTATCCATAGTTTTTCTGATACATGGAAAGATAATACAGTGCAGAAGAGTTTATCAGAAGTCTTTGTTATTAAAAACTGAGTACAGGAGCATCTTCCAGTCCCTCATTCTATAGAATTAGATTGACGAGGCACTTTTGGTGGAGATGATGTGATTTCACTGATTGTATATTTTAAAAACCAATTAGAAAAAAAACCAAAACCATTACTAACAAATCCCTAGGCTATAAGGCCCATCTTTCTACATTCTTGATATGGCTTACCTACTAAGATCACCATAATTTTTTTCTTTTCCCACTGAAAAATGTTGGTTTGTAAGTTCCTGCTACAGATGGATGTCTCTAAGCATAGAGTCATAGATTGTAAGGCCAGAAGATCATCAGGTCCAGCCCCCTACACCAAGCATGTCCTCAGAAACGCCTTAAATGAAGGCCCTGATTTAGCAAATTGCATAAATCTTGTGTTTAAAGTGTAGGCATGAGTTTGACTGCTTTGCTGAATAGACATTGAACTAAGAGCATGCTGAAGATATATTTCTTTTTTTCTTTATGTAATTATTTTGCTGAATCAGGGCCTATACAAAGCCCTGAAATTGGAATCTCCCATTTGGCATTATACTTAGACCCTGAACATGGGGGCATCAAAACAGTTAGTGAAGTACTGTTCATATTTCCTGTCCTATTCTGCTGTCAAGGAGCAGGGATAGCCACATGAGCAGGGATCCGGGTTTTCTGTTTGCCACAGAAAAATGCAGTAAAACCTGGACTTTCTAATTGTAAGGAGAAAAATATAGATTTTCTCCTTTAAAAGAGAAAAAGATGGGAAATGGCAGGTTTCCCTTTGCAAGCTGGCAAAGTTCTAGCCTGCAAAGGGCTGAAAGGAATGGGTAGAGGGCAATCAGCAGGAGGTGCCATGTGCATGTGCACAAGTACACATGTACTTGGCTGCCAGGCAGCCTGGAGAGCAGCTCCCTGTAGGTGAGTCTGGTGTCAGGAATTGAGGCCCCCATAGAGAGGGAGGGAGGGAGTTTAGCAGGGCTAGGGCTGGGGCTACTGCCCAGCCTAGGTGGTGCATGGGCCTTGGGGCCTGGGGCCATGTGCAGCTGCAGGACTAGGGTGGGGAGCAGTATGGGGCCACAGGCAGCTTGTCCAAGGGCCTGGCAGGGGGGGAGCGGGGCGCTGGCTCCCTGCCACTATGCATACTCCCAGGGGAGGGATAGGTCGCAGGTACTCCCCAGATCTGTGCATGGGGTGGTTGCGGGTGTGTCCTGGCCATGGTGGGTTTGGGCTCCCTGCCATGCTGCTCTCTCCCTGGGACCTTCAGAACCCAGCAGCTGAGACCCAGCACAGCAGGGCAGAATGGGGTGGGGAAGTTGAGTGCTGTCATTGAAAGCCCTGGATCACTATGGTGAGATGACCCCTTCCCACCTGGCAGCACTGGGTCTGGCCATGTATAATTGTGCCCCTTGCTGCTACTGGGTAGGCAGAGCCTCCCCTCCTGGCCCTACTCTGTCTTGCTGTGTGGGTATTCATGGGGCCATGGAGGCCCTAGGGGAGGGCAAGAGGATGGAGAGTCCAAGCCCAGAGCGGGTAGCCTGTATCCATTCCCCTCCCTTCCACAGGCTCCACTCTGGCCATGCCCCCTGTGGGGGAGAGGGAGCCAGGCTCCATGGTCCACTTTGCCGCAGCAGCTGCCACCTCCCACAAGTGGCAGCTGGGGCTCAGGCACTGCTGTGGAGAGTAGGGGGCTACAGACCCAGGTCCCTGCCCCTGTAGCCCTGGCACATGGGGGCCTCCTCTGGCAGGGCTGTGAGTGGAGAGTGAGGGGCACCAGCAGGGGCTGTGGCTTGAGAGTGAGGGGCCTGGACCTGTATCCTGGTGATTGAAGTGGGCAGGAGGAGCTCTGATTATCCATGATTAAAACCCAAAGTCAAATGCCAACATTTATAGATATTGAGAAGTTATTTTATTATAGTGATTGAGGCACTGGTAGGCTTCACCATTGCTTTAAAATTGTAAATATATATATGAAAAACATTGTGTTCAACTGATCCTTATATACATAGTGGTGTTTCATTTTAATTGTGGATTTTGAGTTTTTTAATCAGAAAATTTGCAAAAAAAATTTAAAATGAGAATTTGCAAATTTTAAATAGAGAAAACCAGGATCCCTGCATATGAGCAAGGGATTGCTTTGTTTTTTCTGGTTAGGGTAACAGTAGATTGTTCTTTACCTTAGCTCTACTACCAGTTTACATTCTGACTTAAAACTGTTGATTCACAGTAGGCATACTTTCAATTATGCTAGCAATAACTGTGTTGTTCCAGCATATTTCACCCTAGCTTGAAAGTCAGTGTAATGTCTGTAGTTCATTTCACTCATGGCTCTGATCAAATTATTTCTACAAGTCAAGTCACTAATGCCCTGAGGCATAACTGGTAGAGTTTGCACACTGGGGCTAGGAACAAACATTCAAAAAGCCTGAGCCTGAATTGATTCAATCTTTACAAGTTAGTTTACTCCAGCTAGGCTGAACCAGTTTTTAACTGGATAGACATCCCCTCTGCACTAAGGAAATGCTGGCAAATGCTTGCAGTGGCTTAGGCTCGAAGCTGGGGGGTGCTAGAGCAGCCTCCCTTCTCTCCACAGATCTGAGTTGGAGAGGGGCGTGGCCATGCCCTGGCAGGGCACTCTAATTAGGGAGGTCTGCCTGCACCTTCCCAGGCTTTTCCCTGCTCACTGCTCAAGGGGTGGGAGTGTTGCCAGAACCCAGCCCTCTGCTAGCACTCTGAGGCAAGGGGTGTGTGGGGGTGGGGGGAATATGCTGTGCATGCACCTGCTGATGATATGGAGATTTTCAATCTCTCTCCCTGCTTCTTTATACTGTCCGCAGCAAACTGACAGGTAAGCAGGCCAGCTGGGGGCTGATGACAGTGTTTATCACCCCATTAGCAAATCAATAGCTCTGTATGACTTCTTCCCTTTACTTCAAACTCTTCTTAAATAGCTTTTTCCAAGGGACCTTACCAGCTGACCTGTTGATTAGCTCCAAAAAACCCTGAGCAGTCACTGCTCTGTCTGCCTGTCCCAGTGAAATTGGAGACACTCACACACAGAGACACCTCTCAGCATTAGCTAGCATGCCACAGAGTCTGTGAGGCTACAGTTCATGCTGTGGAAGATAGGAAGGAGGGGATCCCTGCTTGTCCAGCAAGCGGCAGGGGGGAGAGAGGGTAGGGCAGGGGGAAGCCAGGCAGATCCTGCTGTACCTGCAGTCTCTGCTGGAGCTCCAGCCAGGGAGCAGAGGGGAGGGCCAGCCCTACCATGGAGCAGAGAGCCTCGCCCAGCCCAGAGAGCATGCCTGGATGCTGGGGGAGTCTGGTTTATCTTAAACTAGCAAAGGGTCTGGGACAGACATTGCATAAACCAGTTTGAGCCAAATCAGTTAAACCTGACACTACATTCAACTACGTTTATCTCAAATCGGTTTTGGCCATTTTCAAACTGGCTAATGTGCACTGAACTTCTGTTTTGGTACGGTTTAAGTGATCAGTTTCTGATCACTTAAACCAGTTCATGTGTAATGTCTGTCCCTAGCCTGGGTGTCAGAATGATGACAGGGGGCTCAAGGCTCCAGCAGTATAAAGCAGAATGGGAACAAGATGCTGCTGCAAAAGAAGGTATTGTCTCCCAAGTTAAACCTTCTCTAGACCAGCAACCGCTATAGTTTTGTATGGCTAATAAAGAGCCAAAGCACTTACTTCAGTGGCTTCAGGACCAGGGAAGGGTTAACCTGGCTCTTGGCAAGGGACACATCTCCTTGCAGCATCACTGTGTCTCCCACAGAAGGAGAGGGTGTGGCTGACTCTCGCGTCTACTCTGCTCCATGCAGCTGAAGCCTCAAGTCCCCTGCCTCCATTCTGGCACTCCCCTTTACTGAGCACCCAGAGGTCATAGCTCAGTTACCCACCCTTAGCAATGCTACTGCTAGTACCTACGTGATATTGTCAGATCCACACTGCCAGTTTCTGGGTCTGTAGTTAATTATCCAACAACATGCACACAAAAATTTAGTTCCTTTCTGTCTAACACTACACTTAAAGAATGGGTCTTGAGATCTATGCACTGAATAAATTTGTGTGCATCACATTAGTTATGATTTGGGACCATTGTTTTAGCTAAATGTCAAATCAAGGATTTTAATCAAATAAAATCACTGTATGTAGACAAATTGCCGCAAGAAGATTTTACTTATTACAAGTGTCAGAAGCAATGAACTTCAACTCCCATATATTGAAGCAGGAATATTTCTGCAAAACATAATGTCATTTATGAATATCAGAATGTGCAAAAGAGGTTAGTGAAACAATAACATCTTTACATATATCCCTACCAATAACAACAGCCACCATAAATGTTCTCCCTTGTAACAGGGAACCAGAAAGCTCCTACTTTAAGAGGAAACTAGTGTAAACTGAGCTGGATCAGGGACAGCTGGCAGCTTAAAGCAAGCTAGCTGCTACTGCTAGATCCAGCTAGAGGTCCACCCCAGGAAGGTAACTCGCACAGGGATTGGAGACAGAGCAACAAAATGCACTAAGACAGACAGAGAGGCAGCCCATGAACTCAGTTTAGCCCTAGTGGGGAGGACAAGGAGGGTCATCAAGGGGGATCCTGGTTTTCTCTGTTTAAAAATTGCTAATTCTCTGATAAAAACACAATTTCAAATTCTCGGATTAAAAACCTCAAATCCATCTTTTTTTCATGATTAAAATGAAATGTTATTCTATATATAGGTATCACTTGAACATAAGGATTTATTGATTTATTTACAAGTTTAAAGCAACTTGGAAGCCCACCAGTGCCTCAATCACTATAATAAAATAAATTCTAAATACCTATAAATTTTAGCGTTCGATTTTGAGTTTTTTATCATGGAAACTTAGAGCTCCCCCACCCCATTTGCTCACTAGGACACAGGTCCAGCTGTGGCTGTCCTCCCGTGCTATTTTGTGGTTCTGAGAAGCCTTGATATGCTGGTGCCCTACCCTTACAGTTAAACCAGTGGTTTGGGCTTGGGACTACAGGGGAGGTTTGGAGGTTCCAGCTTTCTTGAAGGGCGTGCAACTACCAGGAAAGTGGCTAAAAAATTGAGAGTAGTGGGGAAACAGCTGCAGGATCCATAGCCCAAGTGGGGCAAGAACTGGGGTCCAGGACCCATAGCCCAAGCGGGGTGAGAACAACCCACAAGGGTAGAGACCAGAGGCCAGGGACCCAGTAGCCCAGAAGGGTAAATTCTGGGGTCAGGAGCTCGGAATGAGAGACAAGGGTCATAGGCTCAGAGAGACTGTGTACTGATAGGAATTGAGCCCAGAAGCCAGGCCTGGGACAGTGGGACCTTGGCTAAGAGATCAGCTACAGTAGAGGGCTAGCAGCTGTGAAGGCTGAAGCCCCAACAAGAGAATAAGGGCCTGAGGTGGCCTGGTGGCTTTGGGCACAAGTGTCCCAATTACGTGATGATACATAACCCATGTGAGGTATGGGCATGGCTGTAGGGAAGGTTTGGAAGCTGTGAATAGTCCATAAGGCAATGGCTGCCTCGAGGCACATATGGGCCAGGAACAGCATTCCCTCTAAGCTGCGTGGTGTGCATGGCCATACAGGTGCGCCTGGCAGCACAGCATGAGCACGTCTGCACAGCCATGCACACCACACAGTTTAAAGGGAACACTGGCCAGAAGGGCCCAACTACTGAGGGGTTGGGTTTAGGCTAGTGGGTCCGGGAAGAGATACGATGGTGAAGAAAACACAATGACACATTCTAGAACTGTTAGGCAGCTTCCCTTTAACCATCTAACATTTACATCAAGGCATGGTAGTTGAGAGCAGAAGTAAGGGTATCTAGAAACAGCATAAGGCAGTACCTATTTGGCTACCAGGTGGTGTCATGGCCACCCCTGGGGCCTGGTCCTGCTATACCCCTTTATTTCTGAGCACTGTATAATTCATCATTACATTACCACAGGTCAACCTTTTTAATCACCTAAGAATTGCATGAGTGACCAAAAACAGAAGGCTTCATGTGTTCTCTTCTACATTTGGTTTAAAATATGTATTCTAAGGTGCAAGGTAAGTACCGTCTCTTATTATGGTAATGCATTTTACTATGAATACGTCCACCAAAAATATTGCAGTCTTCTGGAACTGCCAACTGTGGAACATATACTGTGTTCTTATACAAAATGAACAAATTTCCCCAAAAATCAGCCCTCGAAAAGTGGGGTGTGTGCTTTAAGTGGGAAAGCCATTTCTTCTATGAAAAAGCAGAAAATCTGGAGACAGTGTGCATGCCATGTGGTTGCCAAGATGGCTGCCACTTGTGTCTGCTTCAGCAGCTGTAGATCCAAAGCCCTGCATTTAAAAACCTCTCGGAGCCATAGTTACTGGCTGAGCACTGTAGATTGTGTCTGAAGCAGCAAGTGATCTGCTGATAGTATCTTGATGTGGCTTGTAATATGGAAACATTTCATTTACAGACATTTATATAAAAAACTGCTTTTAGTGAAGAACTAACAATCTTGCCACTGCCCTGGCTAGGTTCTGGGACCTAACTTTGTGTGACAGAGTAAGTCCTGGAAATATAGTGTCCAGGAAGACAGTATGGATGAGACTGCTGGCACCAGGAAGTTTCTGCTGCCTCCTGCCTGTCTCCTGAGATGCTACATTTTCCAGACACTATATTCCCAGGAAGGCTTACTCTGTGTCTAGGCTTGGCAGGATTCAATTTTTAATTGGTAAACACTGATATACATCAGTTTTTATTTGAAACTCAGACCAATTAAAATGTATTTCCATAACTAATAATCAAAATTTATTTAAAAAGGGGGGAGGTGTAAGAAAAATTATGGCTGATGTGGAGTATGTGACAACGGTGGGAGCAGTCTTACAGAACCATGCTGACTGTAGTTTGGACTGCAACTGCCAGAAACCCTAGGGGACTAGGAATGAAAGAAGAAGAAGTAGAGGTATACCAATATATCAGTCACATATCAGACTGGCACCCATAACAGGAAAATCAACATTATTGGCAATTGGCTTTTTTTGGACAATAATGTCACCAATAAATGTTGTGTGCATGCACGTAGCTGTGGCATACATGGGCCCAGAAATGCAGCCCGGCAACTTGGAGAGTGGTTTCCTGCCAGTAAATCTGTAGGAGAGAAAGGGGCATGGGGAGGGGGCAGATCAAGGCTTCCACGGTGAGGGAGGGAGTATGGCAGGAGCAGGTGCTGCACAGACAGGGCAGTGCATGTGACCCCAGGGCCAGGAGTGGGACAGAGATGTGGGTGGCTTGTCTGGGGCAGGGCAGCTCCCCACTGCTGCATGCACCCCTGGGAGAAGCATGAATGCCCCTGGCTTTGTGCAGTGGGTGAGGGCAGGCTGCCCACTGCAGGCTCAGGGCCAGAGCTATGCTCGGGGTGGATGGGGGCAGGGTGGGCTCAGCTGTGTGGGGTGCATGGTGGTGCTGGGAGGGGGTGGCTAGAGCCCCCTAAGCTCCCTCTAGTGCCTCCCTTGCTCAGGGCTCCAAGGGAAAGGCAGCAGAGGTGGCACTGGGGGGGGGCTTGGGGGCTCTAGCCACCACAAAATTCCCCATAGACCCCCATTGACACTGCTCCCAGTGCCACCGCTGCCACTGTGTACCCCATGCAGCTAAGCCCACCTCAGTCATGCCCGTCCCAAGCACAGTGCTGGTCCAGCCCCTCCCCACTGGGAAGAGGCTGGCACAGCCCCTGCCCTCACCCTGTGCACAAATCCGGGGGGCACATGCCCCTCGTGCCTCCCCTAGTGTGCGTGCAGCAGTAGGGAACCACCTCCTCGTTCTGACTAGATGAACCACCCACAGCTCTATCACACTCCCTGCCCCAGGGTTGCATTCACTGCCCTGCCCCTGCCCCATTCTGTCTCTCACTGTGGGGGCCTCAATCTGCCCCCCCAACATCCCTTCCCTTCCCCATGGCCCTTCCCCCCAAGATGCCAGGCTGCATTCCTGCAAATCGGCTGTCGGATTGGAATTGGCCAATATGGCTGATAAATTGGCCATTGGTATCAGCCATTGGTATCAGCCAAGAAAATCTTTATTGCTGCATTCCCCTAAAAGGAAATACTACCAAATGAACAGAATGCATTAAAGCAGGTATGATTTATTGATTTACAGATATTTAATTTTTATATTTTGATGTGATTTTATAAAGCTGTTAACCATATACTGTCATTAGTTAATTGTCTGCCCCTTACACCCCTAATTACATGCAAACCTGAAAATTTAAATAAACATTGAAGTACATTAATATTATCTGTCAAAATTATTTTTTAAAAAAATGAATTTCTGCCAACCCTATCTATGTCATGACTTAGAAAAAATCTTTTCCACAATCTGCCTTACAAAGGCAAGGGGCAGGTTTTATTTGATTGCGTGCTGTATGTGACTAAAATGCAGTATTTAATGCATATTCTCATTACTGCACTGCACTGATATTGCAACAAAGGTAACTATCTGAATGCAGCCTTTGTAGAAGGCAAACCCTTTTAAAATATCTGTAATGCCATTCTTCCTAGGTGGTGCTGTTATCTGTGTATAGGCTCTTATTCCTTACAAATGAAGACAGCTGCAGTAATTTTGACAAGCTTTTGTCCCCTTGTGTAGAAGAACTGTTGAAATTCGCTTTCCATAGATTCCACTTTAGATACTATTCCCCACTGATTTTAGTGAGATATAATCAGGCCCCAACAGCAGAAAATGTAGAGAGACAAATATCCAAATCTTGTGGTGATGAAATGGAACCTCCAAAAATATGCAGTTGTCTTTTTCAACTGAAGTTCACAACAAATTTTCATTGACTTTGGCAGGATCACATCCCTGTTCTACAAAATCACAGCACAAACATAATTAGAGCTTGTGATGCTCTGTTACTACCCTCTCCCAACCTCCTATGTCTCTTTTATTCACCTGCCACAACTTCAATATTATGGGATATTGGATAGTGGAAGAAAGTCCTAGGACTAGTAGAAGCTCTGGAGGCAACCTGGCTGCTTCCATCAGACTGGTCACCTTATTTGGGTCCATCTGCCCCTGCACACCCACACAGGAGTTCCCTCATTCATCAGGGTTGTCTCTGCAGGTATTCTAAGGGTTTGTTGGAGTTCCAGCTGTTAAAGCCTAGATTCTCTTTTCTCTCCAGCTACACCCACCTTGGCCCACTAGTAAAGACTAAGCTTCTGGGCTTTAGGCCCAGCCTCAATGGTTTATCTCACAACTATTTAGAGTTCCATCTCCATGAGCTAGGGTCCATTCCATGGCTTGGGATTTTCCTTTAGCCCCTATGTCAAAACAAATAAGGAAGGCACACCTCAGCCTTCTCTTCCCCTGTAGCTGCAACCAGTCCTCCAGTTCACAAGCCAAAATCAAATCATAGAATCATAGAAAGTTAGGACTGGAAGGGACCTGAGGAGGTTATTTATCTATTCCAACCTCCTGCTCAAAGGATCATCCCCAACTAGATCATCCCAGCCAAAGCTTTGTCTAGCCAGGTCTTAAAAACCTCCAAGGGCAAATATTCCACAACCTCTCTGGGTAACCTGTCTAGTGTTTTACTGCCATCCTAGTGAGAAAATTATTCTTAATATCTAACCTAAACTTCCCTTGCTGCAACTTGAAACCTTTGCTCCTTATTCTGTCATCTGCCGCCACTGAGAACAGTCTAGCTCCATCCTCTTTTGAAGCCCCCTTCAGGTAGTTGAAGGCTGCTATTAAATCCCCCCTCTATTTTCTATTCTCTAGACTAAATAAGCCAAGTTCCCTCAGCCTGTCTTCAGAAGTCAGATCCACTAGCCCCCTCACCATTTTTGTTGTCCTTTGCTGGACTCTCTCCAATTTGTCCACATCCTTTCTGTAGTGAGCCCCAAAAACTGAACAGAGTACTCCAGTTTTGCCCTCACCAGTCCTGAAGAGAGGGGAATAATCACTTCTCTGGACCTACTGGTGACACACCTACCAATGCAGCCCAGAATGCAATTAGCCTTGGCAACAAGGGCACACTGCTGGCTCAGATTCAGCTTATTGTCTACTGTAACACCCAGGTCCTTTTCTGCAGAGTTGCTGACCAGCCAGTCAGCCCCCAGCCTGTACTGGTGCATGGGATTGCTCCAGCCTAAGTGTAGAACTTTGCACTCTTCCTAGTTGAACCTCATGAGATTTCTTTTGGCCCAATCCTCCAATTCGTCTAGGTCAGTCTGAATCGTAACCCTACCCTCCTGTGTATCTACTATTCCCCACAGCTTGGTGTCACCTGCAGATTTGCTGAGGGTACACTCTAGGCCATCTTCCAGGTTGTTGATAAAGACATTGAACAAAACTGGTCGCAGGACCGACTCCTGTCAGCTGCCAACTAGACATTGCTCCATTCCTTATTACCCTCTGAGCCGGATGCTTCAGTTAGTTTTCTGTCCATTTATCCATTACAGTTCATTGATCCAGCCCATACTTCCTTAGCTTGCCTGCAATAATGCTGTGGGAGACTGTATCGAAAGCCTTATTTAAATCAAGGTACAGTAGACTCCCGACTTGCGCGTATATTGTGTTCCTGAAAAACCTCGTGTATGTCAAATTTGTGTGACTCGAGGTGAATTTTCCCATAGGAAATAATAGAAAAGTGAGGGGTTGTGTTCCTTAGACCTCACATTTAAGACACCAAAGGTACGAAAATAAAATCTTTTTCAACCAATACTTTATTTATTATGTTACAAAAACATATTGTAAACATATTTATTCAGTTACATTATAAGAAATGCACACAAAAAACCCAAAATAGACATACAACAATCTTCATCCACCAGTGGAGGCTTAGTTTTCATCTAGGTCGAACACATCAAAAGATGGCAGTGATATCTCTCGAATAGGGGTGGAAGGCCTTGGGGCAAGTTCTGGGAGAGCTGGCTCTACCCCAGAAGTGGAGAGGATGGAGAAGGACTGAGAGTCGGTTGATAGAGTCAAGATAGTGCTGTCCCACTTCCTGAAAAACTTGTCAAAGGAAGACTGCACCGAGCTGCACCACTTCTCCCTGTAAAGCTCCATGTAGCAGGCATTGGCTTCCTTCATCAGCCTGGCAACCTTAGCACTTCTTTCATGATTGGGGTCATTTTCAAAGAAGGCTAGGTAACCATCCATAAGTTTGAACGCATCAGCCATGTCTTTCATCCTGAGAACTTGGGGAGAGGGCCTTTCAATTTCTTCCATGGGCTCTGATTCTTCATAGTGCTCCTTATCCAGCTCAAGAAAATCCTCATTTGAGAGTTCCTCCCTATGGGAATCGAGCAGCTCAGCCATGTTTTCCTCATCAACCTGCTCAAAGCCCACACACACTCTTAGCCATCTCAACAATCTCATGCCTTGCATCACTGATAAATTCATCAGCAGCAAAGCCTCAGAAATCATTCACAACAGCAGGCCAGATGTTTTTCTAGGCACCATTAAGGCACTGCTACATAACATCATTCCAGGCTTCTCTGATGATGTCTGTGGTCATCTTTATGTTAAATTTCTTCCAAAATTCTTTGACATTTGTGTTTTCCTTTGACTCTGTCTCATTGATAAACTTCTTGAAGGTCCTCCATAGATAATAGCTCTTGAAAGCTCAAACAACACCCTGATCCATAGGCTGGATGAGCGATGTTGTGTTCGGTTCATCCCGCAGTGCTAGTTCTGCTTACGTTGTGTTTGATCCTCCCAGTCTCGGCCTATGGGCTGAGGAGGGAGAGGAGGATCCACATAGTCAAACAAAGACTGTGGCGCTGGTGTCATTGGGAAGGATTTGGCTTCCATGACCAAAGTCTACTCTTTGGAGAGAGAGGCAGCGAGCTGTTGGGAAGGGACGGCCTCCACCTCGCTCTGTTGGGGAGGAGGCGCTTCTCAGCTAGTCTGGCTGACCTGCTCCACCGGGCTTTAAACTAAGCCCACTGGGGCACAGGGGGACTACTGCCGCTGCTGGCTCGCTGAGTGACCCTTGCAAAACCAGCAGGCCAAGGCACATAAGGTATCCCACCCCAGCCCCAGCCCTGGAACAAAATGTAAGCAAGGCAAGAGCCCCTAAGGGAACACTTGCGTCATGGGAAACTTTAACTACCCAGATATCTCATGGGAGGAGCACTCAGCCAAATCGAGGTGGTCACAAAGCTCTCTCATGTGTGGACGACCTCTGACACAGGAAGGCTATTGCCTGACAAGAGGTAAAGCACTGCTCGACCTTGTACTGGCAACCGGGGATGACCTAAATGGCAACCTAACAATTGAAGGGAAGCTAGGTGATAGTGATCATGAACTGATCACCTTCACCATCTGCCGTAAAGCTGGCAAGTCAGTCAGTTGTACAGAAGTCCTTGACTTCAGGAAAGCTGACTTTGACAAGCTAAGGAGGCTTGTCAGAGAGGCCCTAAAAGGCCACAACCCAATGGAGAGGGGAGTTCAGGACGCGTGGATGCTCCTCAAGGGAGTAATCCTGGATGCACAAGCAAAGTCCATCCCATCTCAGAGGAAAGGCAGCAGGACAGCACAGCAGCCCCCTTGGCTCTCCAGGGAACTGGCGGACCTCCTGCGTCTTAAAAGGAGGACCTATAAAGGATGGAGGACTGGAACCACCACCAAGGAAGAATATTCTGCATAAGTCCGGACTTGCAGAGAGCAAATCAGGAAAGCCAAGGCTGCAATGGAACTCCAGCTAGCTACAAATATCAAGAAAAATAAAAAGTCCTTTTTTCAGATATGTGGGGAGCTGGAGAAAAAGCAAAGGCAACATTGGTTCCCTGCTAAACCAGATGAGGCAACTGACAACTGATGCCCAGGAAAAAGCTAACTTGCTAAATGGGTACTTTGCGTCTATTTTCCATCAGCCCCATGGGGCAGCCCTGCCCACTATGGGTCAGGGAGGCTCGGGTGAGGGAGATTCCTTGCCCTCCTTTGAAGCTGACCTTGTGAAGGAACACCTCGACAGGCTGGATACCTTCAAGTCAGCTGGCCCTGATAGGTTACACCCAAGGGTACTCAGGGAGTTGGCGAGCATCATAGCTCAGCCACTGGCACAGGTCTTTGAGAGTTCTTGGTGCTCTGGTGAAATGCTGGATGATTGGACGAGGGCCAATGTCATGCCTATGTTCAAGAAAGGGAGGAAAGTAGATCCAGCAAACTACAGGCCCATCAGCCTGACCTCTATCCTGGGAAAAGTCTTGGAAAAGATTATCAAGGAGGCCATCCTTAACAGGTTAGCTGAAAGCAATATCCTGAGGGATACCCAGCATGGGTTTGTTGCGGGTAGGTCTTGCTTGACCAATCTCATTTCCTTTTATGACCAGGTGACTTATGACCTGGACAAAGGGGAAGAGATCAATGCCATATACCTCAACTTTAAAAAAGCCTTCGATCTGGTATCCCATGATCACCTCTTGGTTAAACTGGCTAACTGTGGCCTTGACGTTACCACAATCCTCTGGCTGGGAAACTGGCTCTGCGGTAGGAACCAGAGGGTGGTGGTTGACGAGAGCAAGTCTTAGTGTGCTGTGACCAGTGGGGTCCCACAAGGCTCTGTCGTAGGGCCTATACTGTTTAACATATTCATCAATGATGTGGACATTGGTGTCAGAAGTGGACTGGCCAAGTTTGCCGATGACACCAAACTCTGTGGTAAAGCATCCACACCTGAGGACAGGAGGGTGATCCGGGTGGATCTGTACAGACTCATGAACCATCTGGACAAGAACCTGATGGTGTTCAACACCAAAAAATGCAAGGTTCTCCGCCTTGGGAGGAAAAACCTGCACCATGCATATAGGCTCGGTAGTGCTACGCTGGTTAGCTCTACAGATGAAAGGGACTTGGGGGTCATGATTGACCACAAGATGAACATGAGCCTTCAGTGTGATGCTGCGGCTAGTAAAGCGAGCAAAACACTGGCTTGCATCCATAGATGCTTCTCAAGCCGATCTCAGGACATCATTCTCCCGTTGTACTCGGCCTTGGTGAGGCCGCAGGTGGAGTACTGCATCCAGTTTTGGGCTCCGCAATTCAAAAAGGATGTGGAGAAGCTTCAGAGGGTGCAGAGGAGAGCCATGCGCATGATCAGAGGTCAGGAAAACAGACCTTATAATGAGAGGCTGAGAGCAATGGGGCTATTCAGCCTAGAAAAACACAGGCTCAGGGGTGATCTGGTGGCCACCTATAAGCTTATTGGGGTGCTCATCAGGATCTGGGGGAACGACTGTTCACCGGAGTCCCCCAAGGGATGACAAGATCGAACGGTCACAAACTCCACTGTGACTGGTTCAGGATGGACATAAGAAAGAACTTCTTCACTGTCGGAGCCCCCAAGGTTTGGAACAGACTACCACCTGAGGCAGTTCAAGCGCCCACTTTGAACGCCTTCAAAACACATTTGGATGCTTATCTTGCTGGGATCCTATCATCCCTGCTGACTTCCTGCCCCTGGGGCGGGGGGCTGGACTTGATGATCCTCTGGGGTCTCTTCCAGCCCTAATGTCTATGAAATCTATGAAACAGCAAGGACAGCACCTTAACGTTCTCACTGAGGTGGGTGCCAAGGCTTGTGGGGTGTCCTGGAGCATTATCAAGGAGCAGTAGAATTTTGAAAGGCAGATTTTGCCTGTCACAATAAGCCCTCAATTCCAAATGCAGCAGACTGGAAAAATAATCTTCAAACAATCATCCAGTAACCCATCCTTTCTGGCTGGCTCTCCAATAAACAGGCAAGTGTCCCTTTGCATAACCCTTAAGTGCCCAAGGGTTTTCAGCTTGGTAAACCATCAACGGTTTGAGCTTGAAGTCACCAGCTGCGTTTGCTTTGAGCAGCAGTGTGCAGCGATCCTTCGTGGTCTTGAACCCTGGGGTGGTTTTCTCCTTAACTTAGATAGATGTTCAACTTGGCATCCATTTCCAGAAGAGTCTGGTTTCGTCCAAGTTGAAAACTTGCCTTAGATCATAGCTTCCCTCCTCAGTGGCAGCCTGTAGAATTGAAGGAAATTTATCTGCAGCACTTTTATCAGCAGCTGCTACTTAGCCTGTCACTTTGAGCTTATGAAATCCACGACATGCTTTAAATCTATCAAACCATCCGGCACTTGCATTTAAATGATTTCACTTTAGGATCTTCACTTTTTAACACTTCACAAATGTTGCATGCCTTTGTTTGAATCACCTGGGTCAAAAATGGCACGTGTTCTTGATTCTGGTGCTCAATCCATGTTGTCAACATGTGTTCCATTTTCTCCATGATAGCCAACCTTGTTTATGAAACATGGGCAGTAGTTAAACGTGTAGCACTTTTACAGGACTCCTTAATTTTCTCCATATTGTCCATAATTGTACAGAAAGTTCACTCACTGACCCCAGTAGCACACTGATTTCTTTTGTCTTCTCACCTCTTTTATATCCCTTCACAACTTCAAGTTTTTCTTTCAAAGTTATAGCTTTTCTTTTCCTTATAGAAGTGGAAGCACTTGTAGAATCACTATTAGAAACACTCATCTTGAACATTTAATGAAGCGTAAGGAGTTAGGAGAGCTCTTAACTGAAACTGTTAAGAGGAGATGCTGCTACCACAATAGCAACACTGGGACTGAGCGAGCCTCCAGAATCCTGCTTGAGAACCCAAGCTGCGCATAACTCCATTTGACTCAGCCTGCACGTCTCACAAGGTGTTCACATATAGACGTGAATGATGCGCATCTCAGGGTGTATTTTTTTTCTTGGGTGTTAATCTTAATTTGCATAAATGCGAGACATGGGTAAGTCAGATGCACGTAAAACGGGTGTCTGCTGTATACCACATCCACCGATCTCCCCATGTTCACAGAGCCAGTCATCTCATCATAGAAGGCAATCAGGTTGGTCAGGTATGACTTGCCCTTGGTGAATCCATGCTGACTGTTCCTAATCACTGGAGCATCTCATCGGAGGACCAAGCCCGTTTGTTCCAGTGCACGCAATTTCCCCATGCTTTTCGCATTGCTCTTTTTTTTTTTCCTTTTTTTTTTTTTTTCCTTTTTTTGGCTACTGGGAAGTCCAGGTAGCAGATTTTGCCCTGCACTGCAAATTTGCAGCACAGGGTACATTTTAACATTCCACACATGTGGTTTGTAGTGTCACAAACTGCACATGCCTCCATGTCTCGATGTGGTCCTTATCTCTGACATCAATATGCCCAGCAAAATCAGTACTTGAACAAGCATATTGACATTTCTGCAGATCAGTATGCCTCTTTCAAGTGTAACTGATATGCACACAGATTTTATAGTTGTAGTTTTAGTGAGAAGTTTTCCAAGTGTGGTTCATAAATACAAGAAAAAAATCAAGTAGGTTATAAAATTAGGGTGCCTGGATCAAAAAATGTGTAGTATTCCTGGATTGATGGAAATATGTCAGCTAATAAAATTATCCTATAAGGGACTCAGGAGTGAGAATAGTGAGCTCACTGAGCACCTGGGGCTAGGTGGGGGCTGAGGGAGGTATGCTGATGACTACAGATGAGGAGGAGGTAGGGGAGGTGGGTAAGTGGAAAGGAAAACTTATCTTCCTGGGCTACTGCTGCTGCTGCTGTAGCAGTGTCAGCTCCAGTATGACAGCAACAGCCACATGGGCAGGCTCCTTGCAAGCCAACCCTAGTGCCCCATTTACTCCCTCCTCCTCTCCTCTCCCCCACACAAACTTATGGGGTCAGGGCTGAGCCTTCTCTGTCAAAGTTTCCCCAGAGGAAGGGGCTAGGGGAGCACCATTCCACTTGCCCTCTGCCCCCCCAGATATACTGCTTTGGTGCAGGGCTACCCTGTTTTGCCCCTATAGCCAGGTTGGGGCAATTCAGGGCTGCCTATGCCATAGCGAAGACTCCTAGGAGGGGGTGATTCTGGTGCCCCTCCTAGCTGACACCCAAGCTGCTCCCCACTCACCCTGTCCTAGTTACTATGGCTGTGCAAAATGGGCCCTATTCAATTCTGATTCAGATTCAGACTGAATCAGGGACAGTGATTTAATCTCTTGATTCAGATCACTGTCCCTGATTTGATTTGGCCGAATCCAAATCTGATGATTCAATGCTGATTTGGTGAATCAGCAATTTGGACACAGGCGCAGCTTTAAAAGTTTTTTCTACATACCTTGAGGTAGCACCTGCGGCTGTGATCACTGTGGTGTTGGGGCAGATGCAGCATCCCATATCAGCATGGGGGGCTCTCTAGCATGCTCAGCAGTGAACTTGGAAATGGACTGGAAGTACTTCCAGTCCACTTCCGGGTCTGCCGGGGAGCGCACTCGGGGATCCCCGGCTCAGCAACTGACTGCAGGGGGGCCCCAGGTGCCCCCCTCAGACCCCAGATGCACCAGTCGCCAAGCCAGGGGGGTAAAAGGGGCCCCCCTGCATGCTCCTGGTGGACCAGAAAGTGGACTGGAAGTGCTTCTGGTCCACTTCTGGGTCTGCTGCTGAGCGTTCTGGAGAGCCCCCTGTGCTTCTGTGGGATGCTGAATCTGCCCTAGCACCACAGGGTTCAAAGCCCTTGCTACCTAGAGGTATGTAGAAAAAACATTTAAAGCTGTAGCTACATCTGAATCGCTGAATCTGTTTGAATCTCTCCAAACCAATTCAGAGGGTTCCGAATCGATTAGGAGAGATTAAAGGGTCCTCTGATTTAATTCGGATTTGGAGATTTGGCCACCGAATTGGGCCAAATCTCCACCAAATCGAATAAGGGACCTAACCTTCACATACCCCTAGTAGTTACACTACTGGTCTCTGGTTTTACTAACGTTATGCTGTAGACATAGCAGCTTTAATAGAGCTGAACTGAATAGCACTTAATTTCTTACAGCTGCTTGAACTAGCCTCCTGCTTAAACAAATGCGTGAAGCTTCTGCAGTACCCTGAGTGCTTTGCAAATGTGCTTCAGAAGCTGCCTAGTAAATTTTAATAGGTATGTTCTGTCTGTTGTCCCACCAGCCTTATTATCCCTTCATTCTGCCATGCTGGAATGAAAGAAATAAGCATACATTTTTTTAAAGCAGGTACAGCTAACACATTTTATATCCATGTAAAATACTAGGGATTTTTTGTGCAAAATCAAAGACCCTGAGCTTGCATATGGAGCTCTACATCTTCAGTTCCCCAACAAGGGCTCTGCCCATAATTTTCCACACATAGTTCATTGCTTGGTCAGGACCAGAGAGGTGCACAGACTCTGTCAACTTGAAAATTAATTTTAAGACTAGATCAAAATAATTTTCCAATGCTAAACCTGCTTGTGAGTTTACCTGCCAAGTTTTGTGGCTTTTCAGTTATCTTTCCTATGTTAAGAAATATTTTCTCCTGTTGCTGGTTGAGACGAACCCAAACCAGGGAAGCCGTACAGTAGCTATGCACAGCTTGATGTCAAATGCATAAAGCAAAATGAAAAAGAGGCATTCTTTTTTTCCTTACTTGTTGCAGTGAAAATAATATCAGTTTTATTTGTAATAATTGGAATTACTGATTTTGAACAGGCATGTGAATTTTAAATTTATGGGATATTTCAGTTGAGATGCATCATTTTAATGTCTGCATGAAGTATTTTAGTTATATAACTAATTTGGTCCTAAAACAAATGTGATAGCTCTGGAAGTTCTCATTCCTGGCTAACCTAGAGAAAGATGACAAAAAAAAGTTAAATGTTATTTTGGGTTGCATTTGTTTTCTTCTTCTTTTTTTTTTTCTTAATCAGTTGTACAGAAAAGTTAAATGATCCCCCAGGAAAAATATATGGCAAGCCAGAGGAGAAGTCTGTATGTAGTATATGAGCAATGAGCAGCACTAGTCCTTACAGGTTAGCAGAAGGCTAAATCAACCCCAGAGGGACATATAAAAGGCTGCTTTAAAGCACTTGTATGCCCAGTCACAGCAAAGTCAATCCATCGGATTCTCCTATAATTTTTGTTAGCAGCAGAATATTTGTTTTGACATTTTGCACTAAGACACCAATCCTGTTGAAGCTTCTACATATTTGAGTTTAACTGGGCAGTTCATATGCTCAGGGTCAAGCTGCTGTTGAATAGTCTGCCACATACTTTCCAAAGTATTTGAAAGCTTGCTTTGAATCCTAGCACTCACCTAATCAGACTTGCCTTTCCTCCTCTATTTGCTGTAGAAAGTAATTTCCATGCAAAGACACTTTTATTTGGAGCTGCAATTTATGACAGTCATAGTATATTATTTTTCATGTTAAACTTTTGAGCATGGATGCAAAGTTTTAAGAGATAAACAACACCAGGGCTAGGGACAGACATTCAAAAAGCCTGAGCCTGAATTGATTCACTCTTTTCAGGTTCATCTAAGCTGCTCAGCTTAAACTGATTAATAACTGAACAGACATTCTCTGTTAAACCAGGAAATGCAGGCATCTGCCTGTAGTAGCTCAAGCCAGAAGCATGCCTGCAGCCACTGCCAAAGGGCTCCCACCCCTTCCTGCTGGGAGGGGAGGGGAGGGGGAAGCTGCTGGCAGACTGATGAGTGGGAATGGGAAAAAACTCTTTTCTCTGAAGCAAGCATGTATTTAACACAGCAATTTGCAAAGCATACAACGAGGAACTACCAAAACATCTTTGCCTAAGCTAAGATACAGCCCAGTAAAACACAGCATACACAACCTAGTCTAACTTAAAATGTAAAGCAGGAAGATAAGAGAAACCCTTGCATAAATTTTATTAATCCTGAGGGCAGAGTGTCTCCTTACAGCCAGGTATTCAGAAAGGCCTTGTATAGGTTTCACAGGTTCTGTTTTATAATGTAAATCTAGCTCTCTGCATTCTTTGGTCTGCAACTTCTAGCCAGAAGCTGTTTGCAGCTTCCCTTAACTCCATCTCCAGCAGGTGTGATGATTGTCAGGTCTTTGCCAACACTTCCCATCTCTCAGTCTGGTCCTGCAGGTCGTAGCTCTGGGCTAACACAGGACTAGCTTGCCTCTCTCCCCCACTCTGGACCACTGTGAAATTAATCCCCTCCCTGGATGCAGTGAAGCTGGACAGAGGGAGGAATTAACTCCATCTCTGCTGGGCTGCAGGAAGTTGTGGAGGTCTGCAGGGGTTTGCAAGCGAGGTGGCCAGGGGTGGGGGGAGGAGAGAGGGGACTGAGGGAGGAATTTGTCTCAGGGCTATGGCAGGCGGGGATCTGGCCAAGCCCCACCCCTGCTCTGGCTTGAGAGCAGACAGGAGGGACTAGCACAGCTTCCTGGTGCAGAGCCCAGCCCAGATAGCATGCTGCAATGTTGAGGGTCTCTGATTTATCTTAAACCAGCAAGGGGTCTGGGACAGGCATTGCATAAACCAGTTTGAGCCAAATCAGTTAAGTCTGATACTACATTCAACCAGGTTTATCTCAAACTGGTTTTGGCCATTTTGAACTGGTTTATGTGCACTGAATTTCTGTTCTGTTACAGGTTTAAACCAGTTTCTGATCACTTAAACTGCTTTATGTGTAATGTCTGTCCCTAGCCCAGGAGGCTATGGTTATAGGACTGTTTAGTTGTTTCCAGTAGAATAAATACTGAACTTGGCAACTTGTGGTATAACAGGAAAGTTCTTGCTGAGAATGTCTAATGTAACAGACCACTTCCAGGTTTTCTTTTGAAAGGCTTACAAATAGACTGATATTGCCTCTTTCACACTTTATTATTCATAGCTCAGATCATCTTTTGCTTTTAGAGGGATTAAGGAGAAGGGTACAAGAAGCCTTCATCTATTAGACATCCAGTGCAAGGGAAAGGGCTAGGGAATTTATAAGGGCATGTGAAATGGAAGGGGTCAGCAAAATCACTCCAGAGGATTATGGTACCAAGAGGAACCTTTTACCAGCTTTGTTTCCACTCTCAGTTTGGCTCAAAATATTAAACCACTACCAATAAGGCTAGAAAAAGTCCTAACAAGTGCTTTCTAGTGGCTTCATATCTTGCATCAGAGTCATTTTTAGACTAGAAATATGGACATTAGACATTTTTTCTATACTTTATGTAAAAAGGAGCCAGAAACTCAGTGAAGTGTACCTGAGCAGAGGGGCAGCATAGGGCCAGTACAGACATCCCTATATTGTCTCCTATTGCACATGTCTGAAATAAGATGAATTGGGGTTGGTTTGCCAGCTCTCGGCAGCTATCATATATTGGAAAATATTGTTGGATGCCTTCAATACTTCTGGGGCTCAGACTGGCTACTGGCCTAGAACAGATTCATGAAGGTGTCACAAGTGCTAACTGGGACAAATGCTGCCCCTCTTTCCAGAGTGGCCCTGACTAATGCTATTTTTGTAATGTGGGCTACCCCAGGCAGGCTGTCTACTCCCTCTTGATGCTCTTTCCACAATTAGGCCTTATCTTAGCAAGTACAAACTACTGATACATGAAAGACTGAGGCAATGTTTAGAGAAAGAACTGAGCTAATTTGAATTGCAGAGTAATAGCAAGAGGAATAACAACAAAGCCAAGAGGCACAATAAATTTTGCTTTAATCCATTTAACAGTATCTGAAAATGTAATGCTGCCAATATCAGTGACAGCAAATAATTCCAAAGTGCTGCTGTTTTGTTTGATCTGTCTGTGAATGCTTTACTTTCTCTACACCAAGTTTCCCCCCTATATGTTCTCACACGAAGAGCAAACCCAGGCCACCTAGATGAAAATCAGTTCTGAATCTAGGCATGAGAGGGGATTTAGATAGGAGGGACAGAATATTTACAATGTCCCCTAGTTGAGCCCCAATGACCTCTTCATCTGTTCAAGTGATGTCTTTCTTGGCAGTCTTAGTGAGATGCTCTCAACTGCTGAGGGCAGAAGTCTCTGCCCTTTTCACACCAGCACAAAGACCCACCCCACCTAGATTTTGCACTCTTTGTGTTCTGATTTGAGGATGTTTGCTAGTTTGAAAGGTTTCATTTCCAGCTAGCTCTCACAGTAAATTTTTAAATGTAAATATTAGTCTAGAACACTTCCTTTAGCATATTGAATTGGCATATAGCTAATTGCAGTCTCTTAGTGCCTTTATCATTAAAAATGAATAGTAATGTACCATATGTAAGGCTCCTATCAAAAATTGTAATAGATGTGTAATGGAATATTTAGCAATGTGCTAATTTTCTCCTAAAAACTGGTGATATCAATTGTCATGTCACAATCTAAGCCGTTAAAATAATAGTACCTTAATTTTTGATGAACCAAGAACTGCAGCTATGATACTTAGTTCATCTGGAATATCTGATGGAGTTTTTACTACTTTCCCCCCATATTTCTTAATTTCTGCTTAATTTCAGTACTCTTCATAACAGGACTACAAAGTCAATTTTTAAACTTTGCTAAAATATAATTTCATCACCAAATGAACAGACTAGGGATTGGACTCAGTGGCTCAGAAGGCTCCTTCCAGTTCTTAGTGCAAAAGGCAGGCTGCTTCAGGGTCGTAGAGTGAGCCTAGTCCAGCTCCACCTTGCCCCTTGGACACTTCATTTTGGCCCTCCAGGTCCTAGTAGTGCCTCAGGACACCAGCTGTCTTATGAGCAATTCTTCATCTCTGTCTGCCACTATAGCCACACCCATGTCTCACAGATGTTACTCTAGATCTACACACCAGTTTGTACAGGTTTTAGCTACCTGTTTACTTTTGCTGTAGACTGCCAGTGTAGGCCCACTTCCTGTGGCCTGGCTTCTGAATTTCATCTGGTTTTGGCCCTTGGGCATCTCAGCCCTTGGCCCATCATACCTGGGTTCTGCTCTTGACCCTCTTGGCTTGAGCCTGCCAGCCTATCTTATCCTTCAGCCTTGCCTTCATCAATTTTGATCTGCCCAGGTAGGGTTCAGAATCTGGGATGCCTACCAGGCACCCATGTTTGGCCTCCTATCCTCCCCTTCAGCCACTACACCGGGGTGGGCAATTATTTCAACTAGAGGGACACAAGGAGTTTTGGTGAGCCGTTGAGGGCTGCAAGGGTGGCCCCACCCCTTGACAGGTACCCCTCCCCCTGATTGCCACCTTGGGAACAGAAGTCACTGTTATATCACTCAGGTAGGCTCTGGAGCGGTGAGAGACGCGCGGGTGAAGCCCGCTGCGCCCCCACTCCCCCGAAGCTCCCCAGACACACCCTCAGCAGCCACCAAGCCCCCTGCCGACCCCCAGCACAGCCAGAGGTAAGCGGGCTCATGGTGGTGATGTAAAAATCGCGGTTCGTTTCTCGGGAGGCGAAAAAAACTCTCAGTCACAGACACACTCTATTAGCAACACAAAAGGTATATATTTGCAAATAGGGTCAGAGAGAGAGACAAAAGATCAAACACTCTGCTGCCCCCGAGGGAAACTGCCCAGCTGGCTTTATCCCCTCTCTCCTGACCACGTGTGCAGAAGGAGGAACTTTTACAACTCATTTCCGATTCATACAAACATGTATGTGAATACGTCAAATCATACGTCGCATGTGTATTATAATTAACTACTTAAGTATGCGGGGCGGATAGGCTTATATGTATTAGCTTATTGCGCAGGGTTAGAAAGTATCTGAGGTTACAAGAGTTTAAATTTTCCTTGCTTCAAGGCTAGAATTGCAATTTACTCTTATCTGCATGAGAAAAGCTGAGGAGTATATGCTTTACTGTAACAAAGAGATAGTAACTTTGCAAAACAAAGAGAGAGTGATACCTTAATACAAAGAGCTCTCAGTAGCTCTTCCAGTTCTCTCACCAGGGAGGGCTGACAGCTGCGCTGTTTTAACAAGACTTATTGATAATACATTTTTAATAATATTTCTAACAGTGGGAAGGGGTTAACTCCTCGCTTGCTGGGAGGAGGCCTCTGCCTGGTGCCGGGCTGGGTCAAGACCCCGCCCAGGCCCCTACTTGGCCCAGCCCCCCAGGGAGAGAGGAGTGAAGGAGGGGGTACTCACCAGTCCCCCTCCTGTAGGGCAGGGCCCTCCAAATCCCGGGCAGGGCCCCCCTGGCCTGAGAAGCCAGCGTTCCCCGACGGCAGGCCCACTGCGCATGCGCGTAGTTTAAAAGGGCCTGCCCAACAGGGGGGAAAAAAAAAACAAAACAACAAAACACACTCAGGTAGCCTCTGGAGCGGTGAGAGATGCGTGGGTGAAGCCCGCTGCGCCCCCACTCCCCCGAAGCCCCCCAGACACCCCCTCAGCAGCCGCTGAGCCCCCTGCCGACCCCCAGCACAGCAGGAGGTAAGCGGGCTCATGGTGGGAAGGGGTTAACTCCTCGCTTGCTGGGAGGAGGCCGCTGCCTGGTGCTGGGCTGGGTCAAGCCCCTGCCCAGGCCCCTACTTGGCCCAGCCCCCCAGGGAGCCCCGCGAACAGGCTGCGTAAACAGGCGCTTGAGTTAGCGCAGAGTTCGCGCAGGGGAGGGCGTGGGAGGGCATGAGACCCTGCCTGCGAGCCCCCCAGCCATAGCCAGCCCCAGCCGTAGCCAGCCTACCAGAGGCATGACACGGATGGGCACGCGCTGCACCCCGAGGGTCCCCTCGGGCTCTGCGGCCCCTCCACTGGGCACCTCAGAGACGGCCACCCAGATGGAGCCCATGCTTCCGGGTTCCACGCAGACAGAGCCCCTGGCTCTTGGCTGCAGGGGCTGTCTGTCCCTTTTTCAGGCTCTGGGGCCTGGGAGCATGGCCACCTCCCCTTGCGGGGTCTGCTCCCTACTGGGGTCTCTGGCGCGCCAGCTGGAGGAGCTCCAGGCCACAGTCCAGAGACTGCGTGCCATCAGGGACTGGGAGCAGGAGATAGACTCCTACTGCCAGGCCCTTCTCCCCCGGGAGCTGCAGGGTAGAGCTCCATCTCCCTCCGCGACTAAGGAGGACTCTGGGACCTCCCGCTCTGCCCAGCCAGGGGCATGGACCAAGGTGGTCAAGGGCCCCAAAGCCCACCGTACCAAGGCCTCTGCCCCGCCAGAGCTTAGCAACAGGTTCGCACCTCTTGCAGCCCCAGCAGAGCCCACGCAGTTGCCAGCTCCCGCAGGCAACCCAGGCTTGACCGCAGCTACTGGCCCCGCTCTCCCCAAGACAAAGCATAAGGTGTTTGTTGTGAGAGAGTCCATCCTGCGGGGCACTGAGGGGGCAATCTGCCGCCCCGACCCCTTAGCCAGGGAAGTCTGCTTCTTCCCGGGGGCCCGCATCCGAGACATTGCGGAGAGGATCCCGCAGCTCCTCCGGCCCACAGACCACTACCCCATGCTCCTTATTCATGTGGGCACCAATGACACGGCTCGGAGCACCCCCAGTCAGGTCATGAGGCGCTACAGGAAGTTGGGAGCGGGGCTTAGGGGTCTGGGAGCTCAGGTGGTGTTTTCGTCGATCCTCCCAGTCTCAGGCTATGGGCTGAGGAAGGAGAGGAGGATCCATGCGGTGAACCAAAGACTGCGGTGCTGGTGTTATCGGGAAGGCTTTGGCTTCCATGACCACAGCCCGCTCTTTGGAGAGAGAGGCAGCGAGCTGCTGGGAAGAGATGGCCTCCACCTCTCTCCCCTGGGGAGGATGCTCTTCTCAGCCAGGCTGGCTGACCTGCTCCACCGGGCTTTAAACTGAGCCCGCTGGGGAATGGGGGGACTACTGCCCCTGCTGGCCCGCTGAACGGCCCTTGCAAAGCCAGTGGGGCAAGGCACTTAAGGGGGCACTTAAGGGAGCCCACCCCTGCCCCAGCCCTGGCACAATATGTGGGCAAGGCAAGAGCCCCCAAGGGCACACTTGCCTGCCTGTACACTGATGCCAGGAGCCTGGGCAACAAGCAGGACGAGCTTGTCCTCCTGCTCAGTGCAAAGAAATATGATGTCATTGGGATAACGGAGACCTGGTGGGACTCCACCCATGACTGGACCACGGGTATAGAGGGCTATACCCTATACAGGAGGGATCGTGTTGACAAAAGGGGCGGGGGTGTAGCTCTCTATGTGAAGGAAAGCTACATGTCCCTGCAAGCTGATGTTGGCGACCAGCATGGACAGCTAGAGACCCTCTGGGTAAAAATTCGTGGGGAATTCGGCACAGGGGACACAACGGTGGGAGTCTACTACAGACCTCCCACTCAAAGTCCCGAGCTTGACCAGGAGTTCGCCCAGGAACTGACTGAGGCCGCTTGCTCCAGGACCTTGGTTGTCATGGGTGACTTCAATTACCCGGACATCTCGTGGGAAGATCACTCAGCTAAATCTGAGCGGGCGCAAAGCTTTCTCTCGTGCGTGGATGACCTCTACCTGACTCAAGAAGTCTATGGGCCAACGAGAGGCAAAGTGCTGCTTGACCTAGTACTGGCTACGGCGGACGACCTAATCGGTGACCTAGTGATTGATGGGAAGTTGGGTGACAGCGACCACGAGCTGATTACCTTCACCATCCGCCGTAAAGCTGGTAAGTCAGTCAGCAACACAGAAAATCACAGAAGTTCCTTGACTTCAGAAAAGCCGACTTTGATAAGCTCAAGAGGCTAGTCGGTCAGGCCCTCAGGGACCATGACCCCAGGGAGATGGGAGTTCAAGAAGAGTGGTTGCTTCTCAAGGAAGCGATCCTCAGTGCACAAGCTAAATCTATTCCAACACGGAGGAAAGGCAGCAAGAAGGCACAGCAGCCCCCCTGGCTCTCCAGAGACCTAGTGGACCTACTGTGGCTAAAAAGAAAAGCCTACAAAGGATGGAGGACGGGATTCACCTCCAAGGAGGATTACTCCGCGCTGGTCCGGTCCTGCAGGGACCAAACCAGGAAAGCCAAGGCTGCAACTGAACTCCAACTAGCTTCAGGCATCAAAGACAACAAAAAGTCCTTTTTCAGATATGTGGGGAGCCGGAAGAAAAGCAAGGGCAATGTTGGACCCCTGCTAAACCAGATGGGGCAACTGACAACTGACGCCCAGGAAAAAGCTAACCTATTAAATAAGTACTTTGCTTCAGTCTTTCATCAGTCACACGGGATGCCCATGCCTGCTATGGGACAGGGAAATCTGGGTGAGGGGAATCCCCTACCCTCCATCAATGCTGACCTCGTGAAGGAACACCTTGAGAAGCTGGATACCTTCAAGTCAGCTGGCCCTGACAACCTGCACCCGAGGGTACTCAAGGAGCTGGCGAGCGTCATAGCCCAGCCCCTGGCACGGGTCTTTGAAAACTCCTGGCGCTCTGGTGTAGTGCCCGAAGACTGGAAGAAGGCCAATGTGGTGCCGATCTTCAAGAAAGGGAGGAGAATGGATCCGGCTAACTACAGGCCCATTAGCCTGACTTCTATCCTGGGGAAGATCTTAGAAAAGTTTATTAAGGAGGCCATCCTTGAGGGACTGGCCCAGGCTAACATTCTAAGGGACAGCCAGCACGGGTTTGTTGCGGGTAGGTCTTGTTTGACCAATCTCATTTCCTTCTATGACCAGGTGACCTATCACCTGGACAAGTGAGAAGAGATTGATGTCATATATCTTGACTTCAAAAAAGCTTTTGATCTGGTATCCCATGATCACCTCTTGGCCAAACTGCCCAGTTGTGGCCTTGGCTCCACCACGATCCTCTGGCTGGGAAATTGGCTTCGTGGTCGGACCCAGAGGGTTGTGATTGATGGCAGTCACTCATCGTGGTGCCCTGTGACCAATGGGGTCCCTCAAGGCTCTGTCCTGGGACCCATACTGTTCAACATCTTCATTAACGATGTGGACATTGGAGTCAGGAGTGGACTGGCCAAGTTCGCCGATGACACCAAACTTTGGGGCAAAGCATCCACGCCAGAAGATAGGCGGTGATCCAGGCTGACCTGGACAAGCTCAGCAAATGGGCAGACGGTGTTTAACACCGAAAAATGCAAGGTTCTCCACCTTGGGAGGAAAAACCTGCAGCACCCTTATAGGCTCGGCAGTGCTACGTTGGTTAGCACTACAGAAGTAAAAGACTTGGGGGTCATCATTGACCACAAGATGAACATGAGCCTCCAATGCGATGCTGCGGCTAGTAAAGCGACCAAAATGCTGGTGTGCATCCATAGATGCTTCTCGAGCAAATCCCGGGATGTCATTCTCCCCTTGTACTCGGCCTTGGTGAGGCCGCAGCTGGAGTACTGCGTCCAGTTTTGGGCTCCACAATTCAAAAAGGATGTGGAGAAGCTTGAGAGAGTCCAGAGGAGAGCCACGCGCGTGATCAGAGGTCAGGAAAACAGATCTTACGATGACAGGCTGAGAGCCATGGGACTCTTTAGCCTGGAAAAGCGCAGGCTCAGGGGTGATCTGATGGCCACCTATAAGTTTATCAGGGGTGACCACCAGGATCTGGGGGTACGTCTGTTCACCAGAGTGCCCCAAGGGATGACGAGGTCGAACGGTCACAAACTCCTGCAAGACCGTTTCAGGCTGGACATAAGGAAGAATTTCTTTACTGTCCGAGCCCCCAAGGTCTGGAACAGTCTGCCAGCGGAGGTGGTTCAAGCACCTACATTGAACACCTTCAAGAGTAAATTGAATGCTTATCTTGCTGGGATCCTATGACCCCAGCTGACTTCCTGCCCTTTGGGCAGGGGGCTGGACTCGATGATCTCCCGAGGTCCCTTCCAGCCGTAATGTCCGTGAAATCTATGAAATCTATGAAGTCCTGCTCTTAACTCCTGACCTTTGCCACTGGAAGTCCCTCCCCTTGTCTCTGGAGGTAGTCCTGTTGGGAAGATAGTTTGCCATCTTGGAACTGGAAAAAAAAAAATCTAATTATATACTAAAAATCAAACATCTACAATAATGTATATTAATTTTGTTTAAGGAAATATTTTTGACCCAATTTGTGTGTTTGCCTAGTGTATATAGAGGCGATTGCATAATAGCTCAAAATGAAGTCTTACACTTGTATATTGTGGAGGGGTGTGGGGGGGTATGGTTGAGTGGGTATGGGGTTTGTGGGGAGTTGTATGTAGGTATGGGTAGGTGGCTGGGTATGGGGGTGTGTGTAGGGTGTGGAGATGAGAGTAGGTATGGGGTTTGTGGGAGGATGTGGATGTGTGGGGGGATTGTGGAGCGTGTGGAGTGGGAGCGTGGCAGAGGGCAGGGTTGTTTTTTGCGGGGTGTGGTTGTGGGCTGTGCATGGAGGAGGTGTGGGGTGTGCATGCGTGTATGTGGGGGACCCACCCCTAACATTGTGAAGAATCTCTGCCTCCCGTGACAGCAGCAGACAGTCTGGAGCATTCACGGCCCACAGCAGGTGAAGGTCCTGGTAGCACACAGTCCTGGTAAGACTGAGAACTGCACGTGGTTGGACCGCCACCACTTTCCCCACCCTGCTGCCCACCACTGCTGCTTTCCTACATGTAGGGCTAGGGTCAAGGCTGTCCTGCAGGCAAGGGTGAGAGTGCAGCATGTACTGCCCCCATGGGAGCAAGTGAGGCTTGGCCCCATGCAAGCACAGCGGTGGCAGCCCGGGGCCAGGTGAGATACAGTGAATTGTTAGACACTTGCCCACAGGCTGGATGAAATTATCTTGTGGGCAAGATCTGGCCTATGGGCTATATTTTGCCTGCCTCTGTGGTATACATTCCTCCAGTAAAACAGCAACAAATAATTCAAGCCAAATGCTTTATATAGAACACTAAAAGCTCCCCCTGGGTCACCATTCCGCTATGGAAGCTGCCTCCCCATTTACTGGCCCTCTTTGAGCCCCTGGGGTACCTGATTTGGCCTGCAGCTTACACCCCTTACCTGCATGAGCTGGCAGGAGCTCTCTTCCACACACAATTCCAGGCTACGTTTGGGAGCCCAGGTTTATATCACCTAAGCCCCTCCCTTCCCAGTCAGGTGCCCTGACTAGCCAGAGGTGTGTTCTTGATGAGGACAGTCCTCTGCACAGTTGATCCCTTGTTTCCTTCCTTCCCTCAGTTAATCCCTGTTCAACTGTCTGGGGCTCTTTCCACTGAAGACTCTCAAAGTAATGGAAGCCCTGGCTCCGTGTTACACAGCTGTTTCCCTTTATCAGAGTTAGTGACAAAACCACCCCACGTTTGGCTCTAATACAAGATGGATACCCGGATACATTTTAAAGCAACTTCCTTTCCACTGTGAAATGGGATAACCAGTCAAATTAATTTTCACATTAAATAAGTGTATAGGCTATTAATAAGGCTATGCATTGGCTGTTAAGAAATAGAACAAATAATTGGAAGGTATAATATATTTCCTCCTCTCTTCCCTCTTCCCCCAGGAAAATATTCTTTATATACATTTATTTGCTTAGTATAATTACAAATAAGGGGCCAAAGGAAGTTTACCTGAGAAAGAAGAGAGTGAAAATTGAGCAAGGACTGGAGATATGGGTTCAAATTAATATGATGTATCTAAAGTTCTTTTCTATATTTAAATCTTTAAATACAAGTATCTGAAAATAAGCCATTAAAATACTGAAAAAACCATAATGGGTATATCTACATATGCATTTGCTTCAGCACCAGTTAACTCACGAGTAAATTACTTGTCAGTAAATGGTACCAGGCAGGCATCTAGATGTGCAGAGAAGCAGAAGAAGATTTGCTGCCAATCTGCTCCCATTTCCTGGGGCCCTGCAATGGACACCTGTTGCCACCAGGGGAGCTCCAAGCTCTGGCTGCAGCTGCCAACAGCTGTTTCAAAAAGGCAGCCCCAAACGCTGCTTTCTGGCCAGCCACTTCCCTGGCCAGGAGCAGCATGCACAGCACGTGGCAGTGCTCTCCTTGCCACCTCTGCCTCCCTATGCTATGGCTGCTCCTTCCCCTGTCCCAGGCAGCAATGACCTGCATTCCTGCTGGCCACTATGCTGGCCCTGCTAGCCCACTGTGCTGACCACTGCCTGACCCATGACCATCTCAACCCACCTGGTTCCCCTACATGGAGTGACCACCTGCCTCCCTGCCCTGCATCATCCCAGGGCCACAACTGCGCACCTGCCACCTTGACTTTGTCTGCCTAGCCAGCCCCTGCCAGGGATACTGATGACAGGCTCCAGGATGCCATCACTGGGGCCACCCTCACCCTCCTGGGCCTCCAGCCCTGCCATCTCTGGGCTCGTGAAGCCAGCCAGGACTGGTGGTGGCACATCATCCAGCATACCTGAGATGACAACCATGGCCTAGAGGCCTTCAGGATGACCTGGGCCACCTTCCAGGATCCCCTGGAGCAGCTCTGATCACACCTGAGGTAGCAGGACACCAAGTTGCAGCCACCCCTCCCTGTGGACACTCAGCTGCTCCTTGCCCTGTTCAAGCTGGTGACACCCACCAGCCTGTGGTTTGTCAGCCACCTGTTTGGTGTAGACAAGACCAGCACTAGGGAGGCTGTCCTGGAGATTTGTGGTCCTCTCAGGGATGTGCTCAGGGATACCATGCTCCATGTGCAAAACCCCATGGTGGTGGTGGTAGTGGTGGGGTTCCACACCCTGGGATTCCCCCAGTGCGTTGGGGCCTTCAACAGGACCCATATTCCCATCATCTGTCCACCCCACAGTGACCAGCCCTACTACAGTTGGCGGGACTTTCCCCTGTGGTGCTCCAGGCTGTTGTAGACTACCACGGGGCCTTCATGCACTTGAGTGCCAGTAGGACTGGCAGCTCCCACGATGCCCACATCTTTAGGAACTCTGGCCTGCAAGCCCTGGTGGTGAATGAGTGCTTCATGCCAGGGATGCTGGACCTGCAGCTGGGTACCATCATGGTCCCACCTCTGCTCATTGGGGTCCCTACCTACCCACTCCTGCTCTGGCTCATGTGGCCTTACACTGACCAGCTGAACCCTGAGCAGGCCAACTTTAACTGCTGCCTGGGCTGGATCCATGCTCTGGTGGAGTGCGTCTTCAGCTGTCTTATGGTCTACTAGCGTACCTTCACCACCCGCCTTGAGTTCTCCGAGAACAACCTCCCCCAGGTCATCGCTGCAGCCTGTGTGCTGGATAGTGTTTGTGAAGCCTGGGGGGAGCTCTTCTGCGATGCGTGGGTGGAGGAGGTCCAGTGCACAGAGGACACCTGGCAGTGGCCGCACCACCTGCAGCAATAGTGGTGAACCCGTTGCTGAGGCCCCAGAAGAGCCGTACACTCACCCTCTTCAAGAAACAGAGCCTCCCCCACCAACAAACAGCCCCTCAATCACCTTGTCCCTGCCACCAATAAAAAACCTTATTCCCCTTGAAAACTATGTACAATATCCTTTGTGTGCCATCCCAAAGTGGGAGGGGGGGGCATGGGATGGGGGTGCCTATGGGGCAGAGCCCAGGGACAGCAGGCCAGCATCCTGGCCTCTGGCTGTTCCGCTGTGGATGCACGTGCTGTGGCAAGTGCTGAGGGCAGGGGGCTTGCAAAAGGGCTGATGGCAGTCAGTGCTATCCCAGTATGGTTGGTTCCCCAAGGGGATACCACAGGTGCCAGACCGGGGTGGGGACTCAGGCAGGGTACTTGTGCTGCTGCTGTAGACAGCGCAGCTGTGGCCTGGATCCTGGGGTACAAGGATGTCCGTCAGTTGCAGCATAAAGGGCACAGACTTGCGGCACTCCCCAACTGATGATTGTGGTCAGTGATGGCATCCCACTGTGCCTGCAAAGCCTTGATCTTTACGCAGCACTGCCATGACAACCAATTGTGCCCACACTCCTGCATTTGGGCTGGCAGCCCCTCACAGATGTGGGCTTTGGAGCGCATACCCTGCACAAACTACTGCTGCATCCCTGTCTCACCCCACAGTGCCACCAGGTCACCAGTCTCCTCCTGTATCACTTGGGGCCCCAGGTGGTGTGCATGGGTGTGGGCATGGGCAGTGGCAATGACAAGGCCAGTGTGGGTCCCATGTTGGCTCTCTTGGCCTATGCACAGCTGTCCCTGTGGTGCCAGACCTTGGCAGCTGCCTGCAGCACCCAATTCAGGGGCATGGCATGGGACTGGCAGCCACATGGCTGAGACAGTATACCATAGTACCTTCAGGCTCAGGGCAGACTGTTAGGGGTCAGCTGCAGGCAGCTGGAGCTGGCCCCAGCAGCAAAGAGCTGGCTTCAACTGGACCTGGGGGCTGGCAAACCTGACTGGAGACTGCAACAGCCTGCAGGCCAGGGAGGTGTGTGGCACTGTGGTGCCAGGCAGTGGTGCTAGAGTACAGATAGGCTGGGACAGCCTGCCCAAGGAGACACAGGGGCCTGGAGTGCTTTTGGGCTCCCTGCTGGTCTGCCTCTGGGTTCAAAATACCTGCAGGCTTTTAAAGGCCTGAGGCAGAGGCTGCCATAGATGCAGCCCAGCCCTTGGGCAAGAGAGGCTCGCACGCCCAGAGCCCTGGGGCTAGCCTGAGGCTGGCTACCTAGTGGCAGGGCTGACCTGGGAGCAAATTTGCTCCCAGGTCGCATCTACACATGTGTTACTGCACTATAGCTAATAGCACATAAATTTGATACCTGCATTTGCAGTTCTTGAATTTACACACAATTAAGGTTTTGTTTCTGCACAGTAAGCATGTGCACATGTAGACACATGCACTTATTGTGCAGTAACCTATGCTACTGCACAATTAAGCATCTCGTGTAGACGCACTGTTACCAGATTTGCCCGCTACTTTGGTGTGTGCTTATTTATTAGGGCTAGGGTCTTGGTAATTCTATCAATGTGCTGCTTGTGTTACTTGTGTTTCTATTATGGAGCTGTATCTCTCCCTTCTGCAAGCCCTCACCCCCAGTGGAGCTATCTTGCAGGACTCAGTTCAGTGGGGCTGGGTTCCTCCAGTCCCCAAATCAGTCATACACACAAACACACACAGATTAACGTGACACGCCTGACCTGGCCGGGTTGATCAGCATGGACAGGCTGACACCCTCATATGCCAAGAATCAGTTCATCAGAGCAATAATAAACTACAGTCAGACACAAGCACACAGTTAAACAGAATACCTCTGAATTTGGCTGGGTGTCCAGATGACACCCTCATGGGCCAGCATTCAGTTCATTAGGGCACGTCTGAGCCAAAATGGGTCAATCAGCCTGTACAAGCTGATCCCCTTATGTGTTTCAAACTCAGCACGTCCCAATCTTTTAGCCTCTTGATGAGCAGACCCCACAGTATTTCTGGGCTACACAGGGATCTTTAGCTTAGGTAAGAGGGGCGTTGCTGCAGAGCAAGTGGGGAAAGAGAAGTAAAGAAGGCAAAATATACCCAGTTACCACCAGTTTGACTATAAAAGTTATTTATTGCTAAGTAGATGAAATATATATTGACACTAGTAGTGATAGACATGCAAAGGAAAAACAAACACAAACAGTCACAGTATACCCTGGTTTCACTAAGTATTTGGGGAAACTTAGCTCAAGCTTAACTAATACAGTTCAAGTTCAGAAATCTATGCTTAGAGAGAGAGAAGAGAAAAGAGAGAGAGAGCTGGGATCTCACCAGTCCAAGGCACTAGGGCTGCAAAGCTGACAGGTCAAAGTTCTCAGCACGATCCTTGAAGGGAGATGATCTTCCTTCGGCAGCCTCTCCAGAAGAAAGCGAGTGGTGTCAGCACACCCACTGCTGCTGTTTTTACAGATTTTTATACCCCCAGTTCAGTTTCTTTCAGGCGGTCTCAATATTGTAAATCAAATTGTCTTTTCTATTGACAAGGGGTTATCTGGGTGGAACATCTCAGGAACCTGATTCATACTCAGGAAACATCTACTTGGGAGCCAGCTTGACATTCTTATGGATAGCAGATATACTTGATAGGATCTCTCTTGGTGTCTTCAGAAACAATAGATTGCACTATCAGGGTTTTTACTTGCTGTGAACAAGCCTCAGCTTAGCATGACTTTTCCAGATTTTATTATAGTCTTTTAATAGACTTAAGGCAATTCTTGGAGTGTTCATAACCTGTTGCGGAGAGGACTTCCACCAGTCGTCTCGGGAAAAGTATGACACCACTTGTGGACAGGGCTCCAACGGGCTGGATGCTGTGATGAACCCTGTACCATTGTTGAAATGTTGCCCATACCCGCTCTGACTCGGTCTATTGCCTCAGCATTCCCTAACCCGGCAACCGAGTTGTAGCCAATTAAGTTTACACAGGCCTCCCATAGTGGGACCGGGGAATGTACGGCCTGAGATGCCCAATAAACTTACTTTTGCTTAGAGGGGTGTGTGTGTGGGGGGGGGGAGGAAAAGTCCTTTGTAAATCCAGATTAGAACTGGTCTGATAAATGCTGAGCTGGGTGTGGGGGTTGATTACCATTTGGAACACAGCTTCCCCATCATGCAGTGCTCCCCTGCTTTGCTGATCCCAGAATTCACTGCAGTCTCTGCTTCAGGTTTTCTGTTCTCCATCTCTCATGTAAATGAATGGTCATCTGGTCCCATCTCAGATGCAAATGAGACCTAGGGCAGTTGTTGCACTTTTGTCACCCTTATCTGGAGGGTTTGAGGTGTGTCTCTCACTGCATCTTAATCAGTTTCTGTTTAGGTGAGGGGGGGCGATTCTTTGTGAGTCAGACAGTCTGTGTCCTGTGTCAGGGTTCCCCAAAAACATGGAGCGGACAGGTAACAGCACCCACTCTATAGCAATAAAAGAATTTGTGTACATCAGGCAAGAAGAGATAAATCTGGCCATATTTCAAAAGGGCCTCTTTAATTTTGCACACAGTGGGCATGTCTACACAAGATGCCTTACTGCTCAGCAGACTGATTTGCTGTGCAGTAAAGTGTCACCATCTACACATGTGTGGCAATTAGGGCACTGTAGACTAATCTGTTGCACTGCCGGATAGTCCTATCGGATACAAGTGATAGCCAGTATGTGTAGCTGGGGACATTGGGATTAGTTTGAGCTGGAGTATATTCAGTCACATTAATTGCACATGGAGTTGTGCCTAGATCCTAAACTGGCATAAATCTGCACAAGAAAGTCAAATGATGCAGACCTGACCCAATATTTGGCTTACATAAAACTAGCGTTTTCACAGAGGTCAGATAATTGCACATATCTTTACTTTTCAAGCCCCATTACCAATTTAACACTAACAAATATTGCAGGCAGTTTTGGAAGTCCTTTTGGAATTTTAGCTTATTATGCTTGAACTATATTAACATGATTTAGATATTAAACCATAGTTTTCACAGTATTGCTTGGAGACAGGGAAATACACTGGTTCATGGAATACTTAGTAAATTTTTTGGCATTCTTGTAATGTATTTGCTTTCAGTTCATCGTGTGGCAAGAAACCGCTGGCCAAAATTGCTTCACAGAAACTCTTTACCTCTTATTTAAGTTTCCTTAAAGCAGCAGAAATGTCCTGTCGTATTCATTGGTCTGGTCCTGATACAATACTGCTATCTTTTGTTCAGTACCCTTCTGCTATTTGACTGTCTCTAAATGAGGCCAGTTTTAAAGCACTTTGCAGCCATGCACGTGTGTCATGGCATGTCTTTAGAGTGCTTTCAGGGGGCCAATCACATAATAAATGTAACTTCTGTCTGCATCCTATCTTTCTTTAAGAAAAATGAGACACCAAAATAATGCATCTTCTGTCTAAATTCTTACAATTTACAAAGTAACTGCTTGGATATTTGATATATATTCTTCTGACTTTGCTTGGCTGGTGCTTTTATATGAGAAGGTTTAGAAGCTTTTTTCTTGTGGAAATCTTGAGGTTTTTGTATAATACACTTGTATGGGAGACCAGGGGGGTTTGCATGAAGGAGGCCAATAAAAAATCAGCAAGCACCTGAGCATTTAGCCCTCTACCTGAGCTGTAAATCTTCATTAAGCTTTCTCTGACAGTGTAAAAGGACTGAAATAATTTCAGCAGCCTTGTGAAACACTGTAGGACAAAAAAAAGTTTTCACTGGATCACTTTTCTCTTCCTTTTCTCCACTTTCCTTTTCTGAAACTTCTCCATTGTTTCTTCATCTTTCTGTGACTAAACACAGCTGTCAATATTAACTAGCTCATCTTAGGTAGTGAGATTACTGAGTGGACATACCACATCATGTGGCTATCACAGCAGCAACAGGCAATGGACATAGTATATGATTCAGCATTGAGGCTATAGGAACTGAGAGATCTCTGCTATAGAAGGTTTCTAGCCATCAGAGCAGAGGTGCTGGCTAAGCCTTTCAGTCAGACCATTGGGCTCTCCAGAAACTAGCTACTTTTAAGAGGAAGTATATGAGAGGGTTTCTATGACATGACTGCTAAATTGTCATGAGTGACATGACTACCCGCAGTAGCAGAGGACTGAACTTGATCATCTGAGGGATCCCTTCTAATCCTAAATTTCTCTAATCCTAGATCCCATTTTCCATATTGACTAGTTCATTTGATCCTCGTTATAAAATATCTGTATTCCTAAAGCAATGTTTGGTGGTTTTGAACTATAAGAGTACCTTAAAAAATAAACAAAAGCCAGGTATTTAAGGGCTATGCAGCTCCCTGACCCACACAGCTGTAGTGGGTCTAGCTCTGAGGTCAACAGCATGGGTCCATGTTCATATGGTGGCATGTGGGCTGGGGATCCAGCTGCAGTTCAAATCAGGGATCAGGTAGTAGCACAAATCCTGAGGCGAGTTTCAGCATGGGTTGGGGACTGGGCAGCAATGGAGGTCCAGGGGTGAGCAGCAGCCTGGGTCAGAGAATTGAGCAGCAGCACAGGTTTGAGCATGGGTAATAGCACAAGTTCAGAGGTGGGTAGCAGCGTGAGTCCAGGAGTAAGCAGCTGCGTGGGTCAGGGAGCTGCATAGCCCTTGCTTTCTCCCTGCCACCAGTGGCCATGGCTATCTGGGTCCAGGGATCACAAATTCTGTGGGACGCCATGCCCCACTGGCATGGACTTCAACTTTCACTAATCTGCCAGTCTACTGCAGGCCCATGCTAATAGTTCCACAGGCTGGATGTGGCCCACAGGCTATACGTTTGTCACCTGTCGCCCAAAGGCTTGTATACACTAGAAGAGCCTCTACCACAGTCATTGGGCAGGCATGTCAGCAGACCTCCTATTCGAAATGCTCAGAAACCCTCAGAAAGAGTTTTTCACACAGAATGACAAACTCTACCTGAAAGCCTCACACTAAGCCAACAAAGCATTCTTCTATCAACATAGACTTGTTTATACTAGGGTTTTTGCTGGCAAAGTTGTTTGATACAGCCTAATTTTTTTTCCACAATCCAAGCTGACACAGCAGTGTTGGGAATACTTTGTAGTCATTGTAGAGAGTATTTGAGTCTGCAGATAGGCTGGAACAATAAATCTGAGAGGTATGAAAATACTTATTCTGTCTCAAAGACTCACCAGGTAGTGATGATCTGCTAGTACCACCACAGCAAAGGGCTCAATCTACAGCAGAATGCAAAAGGGATAGCCCCCACACTCTATTTCCTAGAAACTGGGGGTTTGTCACCCAGCATGCTTGCTACATACAATGCCTGGAATATATAAAAAAGGAAAAATGAATGTTAGTAGCAATGAGGTTATTTGTGTTTTTTCAGAAGAGTCATTATAAATCAGAGAATTTCATAAGAGACCCCAGGTAAAATAGGAAAAAAGAAATGCCTCTAAGGAGAGAAAAGAGAAGTGAAGTACATGCCACATGGTAGTACCTATAAGGAAAAGCATTTTCCTAAGATCAAAAGCAGATCACCAATGCAATTTATTAGAATAAGTATCAACTGAGGAAAAATGAGCGTGCATGAGGGAACATCTGCAGTAACAGATATATAAAAATAACCATTATAACAAAAGCCTGAATTGCCTGACTGGGATTCCCCATCCCTGCTTGTGCCTCTGATTTATATGCTCTTACAATAATGCTATTTGGCAAATTAAGAGAGCTTTGCTGAGAGAATGGGTCTAGCTGATTGGAAACAGCAGAATAGCTAGAGATTAGCAAGCACCTACAAAAACTCTCATCACACTTATGAATGGAAGCATAATAGGAGCATGACTTCAAATTCCTAATGTATCCCCAGAATGTTGTTGGGGGAGAGTTTGCACCCTTATGGAATGGGACCAAAGATCTCCACTACAGACTAGACATCTACCCAGAGGACTTCTGCCCTCCCTGGTTCCCTGATACCATAGCATCAATGTAACTGCACTGTCACATATGACTTTGCCAGACATTTCACTGGGACACCCAGTCTCTATTAACTTTCAAGCAGATACTTCACAAAGTTCATGTGGATTTGATGCACATAATGCACCAATCCAAATCTCTTGTTGTCATGGGCCATTAGACTTACCGTACATTTTGTAAAGACCTACCTATTGGCTGCACTCCAGTGATTAATGACTACTAAAGAGATACATGATTGCATAGGCTTCTGTCTTTTAGTGTGATTATCACTTGGGCTCTGATATTAATGCTAAGTCAAGGTGCCTAACATTGCTTATCATTGGGCATTGTCATGGTTAACACATTTTTGGATCAAGACCTTTCTTACTTGGCTTGGAGAAATCTACACTGTTGAAGTTGTTGTCACTGGAAATAGTTCTTGAAAAGTGAAGGGGAAAGAAAAGAGGCACCAATCTTTTATGTAGCCTTTCAACCATTCCTGTGGTTAGTAATGGCCGGAACAAGAAAGGCTACAGTATCCACACTAGATTTCCCAGATTTAGTCTGGGAAATAGTTCTCTCCTTTACAATATAATATTTTTGGCATAACCACAAAAGTCAATAAAAGGTAGAGAGGAGAAGAAAAAAGAATGTATAAAGAATCTGAGTGCTAGTTTTCTTAATGACGAGGAGAGATAAGAGAAAAAAATTAAATCTTTCAATGAGTACAAAAGTGTATCAACACCTTCCTACTGGGAGATCATTTTAAAAGATACAGGTCACTAACAGTGACAGCAGAGAGTTACTGTGATCCTATTCTAAATACGTGGAAAAGCAGAGATGACACTTTGGGACACTTGTTAATAAAAAAACTAGTTTTAACAGCAATCACTAGTCATTTTTCACAGTCTGTACTTGATGGATTGTAACATTGTGTTACTGATAATGTTATGCTATTTTTAACAATGAAATTATATTTTAAAATAACTTTGCAACATCTGCAGCATTTAAGTAAGTTAAGTTGACTCGGTATTTAACATCTCACAAAGGAGGTAAATGAAAACCAGAAGAGGGAGAATGGGAAGGTGCAAATATGACTGACAGTATCCACTTAGCTATGTAAACATGTACATATAAAAGATAGGGCAGGATGGCACCATAGACACTAACTGGTTCATGCTACATGGTATGAGGAATGAGCTTTCATAGGCCAATAGCCTACTTCATCAGATGCTATAAAACTATGCTTTCAGGTGGTTGGTCATGCTGGCAGAAAAAAACCCTTTTCTGCCTGCCTAGTAACTGTAGACAGGCTCTTTTAGTGTATACAAGCCCTTAGCTAGAGGCTTCCTAACATCTGATAAATCAGCCTGTCACCTATGAAAGCTTATGCCTCTCTAAAACAGTTTCTGCCTTCTGCCTGAACCTCTCTCTACACATGTGCATATATGTATAACTCTTTGTTTGGTGTCCTTACCTTAATCCTGCAAAACTGTTAAATTGCAAACTAGTGAATTAATCGAAGCTGTATACAAAAGGTTCAAGGTACTTCCCCTCTTATCTAACTGGGAAGTCTTTTACTTTGATTCAATTGTCTGGCATTGCTGATTGAAAATAAATATGTGGATGACTTACTGTGATCACATGTTGTCAGGGTAGTCATTACCCAACCCATTGCCTTGAGAGTGTCATATACAGTGTATCCCTGCTCAGGCTCTGACAGACAACTTCTAATCAGCTGCAAATCTATTTTCTTGAGCTGTGTTTTCCACTGCTTCCAATGAGTGTAGTCTTCCACATCTGAGAGAACCAGGCATAAAACACTTATATTCTGGAGTGCTAGCAGTTTATGTGCACTCTGCATTTACTTTTTATACATGTAAATCACAGCATGAGAGACAGGCAGAGAAAGATCAGGCTACATGCATTTAAAGATCACCTTAAACAGTAGAAGTCATTAATACCATGGCTGCCTATTGACATGCTGGTTCACTTTATAATTAGAATGCATTGGAGCAGACTCAATTAATTGGGTCTGCTCTGCATTCTAATTACAATGCTCCAGCACTGCCTCGCCATCATATATATTAAGGCCCACCATGTTTTAAAATGGCAATAGGGGCACTGTTAACTATTCATTAGAGCAGCCGTCAGGGAACCACTCTAATTAAAACAGCCCCTCCCTAGCATATTGGCACTCACTGATTTTGTATTACTATACAAAGTCAGTTTGTGGCACATCCTTATTACTGCTTGATAGGAAGTCTACAACACTGCTCATTCCTTAGATGAGGATGATCATAAATTATGTCACTTGCTTTGCTTTACCTCAGATGTATTGCCTGCCACAGCACTTTGAAGTGAATGATGATTTTGCTTTCCTGGTATTGATGCTATTTTGCATTTGAGTGGTTATCTGTGCTCATACTCTATAAAATAAATTGAGGGTCCAATTCTACAAGCCCTCAGAATTCCTGCAGATGTCTGCAAGAAGTCCAAATACACCCGGGGCTTGCACCACAGTTTCAGCACAGCACCTTTCAATCTCTGGTTACAAGATGTCAGCAAATAAAAACACAGTAATCTGGGCATTTTCTAACATTGGCAGAAAATAATGCACAGCTGAAAGATATATATGAATAAGATGTTAGGAGCATTTGAAAAAAAAAATCTCTCCATAGCTATTTTTTTAATCTTTAGAAAACAGTGGATGCCTGCAGAGTGCCAACTGGCACTGGGGAGGTTAAGAGGAAGGACTAGCTGGACACCTACTGCCTTCAGTGCTTAAAGCCTTTGAAAGAGCCATTTCTGGGAGGGCACTGGAGAGTTTTGTTTCACATGGCTGGAAAGGTGGGGTTAGGGAAGGCTTCCTGAGGAATCATTAGGCACAGACAGAAAAGTAGCATCACTGGAAGTGCCATGAGTTATAATGATCCCTCAGACCCAACAGACTTTTTCTGTTGGGCCCCAGGGGTTGGGGAATCAAGCAGCTGTTTAGAGTGACTACAAGCCTGCAGCTGCACTCCCGTAGCAATGCCCCTTCCCACTCCTAGCCCAGGCACTGTTTTCAGAATGGGAGGGAGGAAAGTGAATGGAGGGAGCTCGTTCTGGGGGTTGCCAGCCAGTGCCAGAGGGTGGAACAGGTGGATAAGCGTTCCTGCGCCTCAAATCCGCCTGCCCCAACCTCTAGACTGAACTCCCTCTACTCCCTTCCCCCACTCCCATTCTGAAGACAGGGCTGGGAGCAGGGCTGAGCTGCCTCAGCCCAGCCCTACTCCCAGTGTGTGCAGACACAAGATACTGAAGGCACTTCATTTTGCAGTGCCTTTATCTGAACCGTCATCAGTGAGAGTTCAGATTGTCATGGGATCAGGCCTCTTTAAAGCACTCTGCAGCCATGTACTTGTGTTTGGTCATACCTGTAGGGCTCTTTCAGGGGCCAGATTGGGCAAAAATTGTCACTTCTGTCTCCACTTATTGTTTCACAGTCTGAGGCATCTCTCATCTGAACCTGTAGCCACAATAACAAATACAACTAAAAGCTAAATATGGCTGTAAAAATTTATACTTGGTGAGGATGACAACAAGCCTTGAAGAAGTCTGAACTGAGTGCCCAATTCATAGTACTTCTAATCATGTTTAAAAAAAATTACTGAGGTTTTTAAAGGTCTAAGGATTAAAATGGAACACACTGCCAAACGCACAACAGTCCAAGGGCTTGTCTTCACTACAGTGTTAGTGCAAACTATAACTTGAGCACTGATCCCTAGCTCTGCTTTTCCACACACGAATAAATTCTCTAGCTGTAGTTAGGTGGTGCTTTAAACTCAAGCTAATTAGCCTCTCATATGGTGTAACTGAAGTTCTATTGTTGCTGATACTTGAGTTAGTAATTTAGTCAGGATGTAGCTCTGACCTAAAACTCAGATTAAAACAATGCATCAACTGCCACTACATTTCCACTGGTAATCCAGTCACTCTGGGTATCTTGAGCGCTGTTTTTCATTCCAGTTTTTCTTACATGCACATGCTGGGCTAGTTGGAATCTAGTAATTTGAGTTAGTTGCAGAAAAGTGGAAGCCGTGAAAAAGACCAAAATGAAACTATACAATCTGCACATGCACACAAAACTTTAAAAGCAGAAAGCTTTTTAAACATGCCCATGTGCACGCACACGTGCACACACACACACACTCTCAGGCATACACAAGCAGGGAAACTGTCACAGTTGGTCACGGATAAATAAGGCTAATACTTTTGTTGTTGTTGTTCAATTCCCAGAAGGGTCAGCAAAGGCGCGTCTCCCCAGAAAGAGTCCACAATGGAAAAAACAACCCACAGTTGCTTCTTACTGATTATACTTCTAATCGTAAGTAAAAAAAAAAAATGAACTGCTTATGTTTTCTGGCAATTTAAAGCCAGTAGAAATGTTCTAAAAGGTAATGCTATTATTGTTATGCACGAGAGGGCATTGAACGGGTGTCCTATCAATAAAAACTTAAAACAAGAATAATAAAACTACTGTAAGAACAGCTCTCATATGAAAGATGTGCCCTAAGATCAATGATTCTTGGTGATACAGAGGTGAAAGACAAAGGAGAACATAGTTCATGCACCTTTTCATTTCCACATTTACTATCTGCGAAATACCTATGACACAGAGAGTTATAATTTTGGAAATTTGCAGTAAAATCTGGTTAGTCATTAGAGACTTGGACACTGGATATTACCAGTGGATTTAACTTTTTTTAGCAACATAATGATAGTTAATCTGCTTTTAACAACTGAAACTAAGTAAATTCAGCCTAGAAACTATCTATTCAATTAAATTATGTTTTCATCTATTTATTCTTAATTTTATATTCTATAACCTGCTCCATTTCACTATATCTAATGTGTCTGGGTTATGTTACTCTGAACATCTTAGCTTTTGAATATCCTGACCTTGGTTTCAATAACATAGTTATTTGTATTTAGTTATAATATACTGCATTTGAATATGAATTTTTAAGAGGCAGCAATCTACACATTGCTCTATGGCAACATTTTTACTGTGTTGTGCTTCAGTACTTCCTTTATGGGACTTCCTTATAGTACTGCCTGTACTGCGCCATACATGTGGCGTATGGTTGTTTTTAGCAGCTACTTTACTGTAGCGGCACACTCCCCCATTGTAGCACACCGCTACGGCAAAGTAGCTGCTGTTCACATGTAGACATCCATTGGCACTACATCACCACAGTGCACTGCTACAGTGATGTAGCATTGTGTGTAGACACTCCCAGTATGTTGATTTCTATACTGAGCACCTCCCAGACTGATTAAATGCCTTCTCTAGACTTCACTTGACAAGATTTAAATGATTAATAATGGTACTGGTGAAGGGTAGGAGGGGTGAGACTACGTATTTCGCTTTAACAGTTGTCACATGCTTGCTGCTAACTTGGCCTCAAAGTTTATCAATCCAGGACTCAGTTGCTACCTTATAAAGAAGCACTCCCATAATACTAGCTAAACAATGTACAATAAAATCCTCTGTTCAATAGGAACTTTGTCAAAATATTTTGATGTCTATCAGCCTGCTTATAGCCAATCTATTAACCTATCAATCTCTGAATAGTCTCTGAAGTGCTTCATAGTGTTGTGAAAACTGCTGTGAATGGCATTCATAGTTTCATAGTTGGTAGGGTTGGAAAGGACCTAAGTAGATCATCAAGTCTGACCCCCTGCCATGGGCAGGAAAGAACTCTGGGGTCAAATGACCCTGGCTAGGTGATTATCTAGCCTCCTTTTGAAGACCCCCAGAGTAGGAGCGAGCACCACTTCCCTTGGAAATTGATTCCAGATCCTAGCTGCCCTGACTCTGAAGTAGTGCCTCCTGATATCTAGTCTGAATCTACTCTCTGTCAACTTATGGCCATTATTCTTTGTTACTCCCAGTAGTGCTCGGGGGAACAGGGACTCTCCCATTGCCTGCTCGTCTCCCTTGGGCAGTTTATAGACGGCCACCAGATCCACTCTCAGCCTTCTCTTGTGGAGGCTGAACAGGTTCAGGTCTCGTAGCCTCTCCTTGTAGGGCCTGCCCTGCTGCCCCTGATCATGCAAGTGGCCCTCCTCTGGAGCCTCTCCATGTTGTCCACATCCCTCTTGAATTGTGGGACCCAGAACTGGACGCAGTACTCCAACTGTGGCCTAACCAATGTCTTATAGAGGACCTGCTTGTGATGCATCTGTGGGTGCATGGCAAGGTGCGGTTAACCTTCCTGACTGCATCCCCACATTGGTGGGTCATGTTCATCCTGGAGTCTATAATGACTCCAAGGTCCTTTTTTGCCTCTGTGCTGATGAGAAGGAAGTTCCCCCAGCCTGTAGGTATGGTGCTGGTTCTTTCTCCCTAGGTGCAAGTACCCTGTACTTGTTAGTATTGAATCCTATCTTATTCTCATCCGCCCACCACTGTAACCTGCCCAGATCCAGTTGCAGCCTGTCCCTCCCTTCTAGCATGCCCACTTCTCCCCACATCTTAGTGTCAGCTGTGAATTTGAACAAGGTGCTTTTCAGCCCCTCGTCCAAGTCAGTGATGAAGATGTTGAACAGTGTGGGCCCGAGGACTGAGCCCTGGGAGACCCCACCGCCCACATCCCTCCAAGTCGAAAATGACCTGTCCACCACCACATTCTGGGTGCGGCCCTCCAGCCAATTGGTGATCCATCTGACTGTGTAGGCATTGATGCCACAATTCCCCAATTTTTTTAACGAGAGTGGGGTGAGAGACAGTGTCGAAGGCCTTCCTAAAGTCCAGAAAGACTACGTCCACCATGACACCTGTGTCCAAGGATTTTGTGACCTGGTCATAGAGTGCCACCAGGTTGGTCTGACAGGACCTGTCTCTAATGAAGCCATGTTGGTTGCTCCTAAGCATACACTTCCCTGCTTGACCCTTGCAGATGTGCACCTGGATAATTTTCTCAAAGAGCTTCCCCAGGACCGAGGTAAGACTAACAGGCCTATAATTTCCTGGGTCCTCCTTCCTCCCTTTTTTGATCCTATGACCCCAGCTGACTTCCTGCCCTTTGGGCAGGGGGCTAGACTCGATGATCTCCCAAGGTCCCTTCCAGCCCTAATGTCTATGAAAATCTATGAAAAAAAATGGGGACCACGTTGGTCCTTTTCCAGTCCTCTAGCACCTTGCCAGAGCACCACAAGTGCTTGCAAAGCTGTGCCAGGTGTCCTGCAATGACCATTGCTAATTCCCTCAGCACTCTGAGGTGGAGATCGTCAGGACCTGCTGATTTGAACAGGTCCAGTCCCATCAGAAGTTCCCTGACTAGGTCCTCTCTGACCCTGGGCCTGGCTGCGCCTCCCCTTGGACCATTGGGGATCCTGGTGTGGGGGAAGACCTGGTCCCTGCTCAGAAAAATGGAGGCAAAGACATTGTTAAATAGGTTAGCTTTGTCATCTCGTAACTGTTTTCTGCATTACTGTTGTCAAATGAAGAAGTATCTATTAATTCTGGTTGTGCCAATTCCCTCCTCAGAAATGTCTATATGTACCTTGCTTCCATGCTTACTGTCATAGTAACATGGCCAGTTACTATGGGGCCAGGGGACTCTCTAATTAATTCCCTCTGGGTATGAAGAGGGGTAACATCTGTAGTGGTCAAAGTACCTTTGAGGTTCTCTAAAAAGTGAGGACACAGATGACACAGCACTGAAAAGCTGTAAATGTGCTCTAACCATATGCAAAAGACCTCGGATGAAACCTGAACAGCCTTGAAGTGCTTTGTGCTATGTTTGCACCCTCCAGCAGCACATGATAGAGAATTAGTAAGTTTGCCAGCATCACACAGTACGCTGCTTCTTGACCTTGGCCCCACAGCCCTAACCTGACGCTCCTGTGACTCACTCCCAACTCTATTGCCCTTTTTAATTTTCTGGACCACCACTCCAGGAACTTGACTTTTCAAATAGGACATACTTTTGAGTACCCACCCACTCACCAACCAACCAACCAACCACACCACTCTACCTATACCCCAAATGCCTGTGTCTGCAAAATCCTTCACCAACTGGAGGCAAGTGGAGGCCATAGGCCTTCTCCCCAGCTGTAGCCAGTAGCACCCAAGGGTCCCGCAGGAAGAGCCATTGAGCAGATCACAGCAAAGATGGCAGTTCACAGCCACAACCATGGGGTGGCATCAGTGCTGGGCCAAGGTGCAGTACAAGACAGACTATCATGGCAACCATATTTTACATGCTGGACAGGTGGTATGCCTGTACTGTGACGGGCTGTCACAAATCCTTGCGGGAAATGACTCCATAGAGCTTTGCTTTACAATCAACTCTGAGGAGGAGATAAAACTGTCCAACAACAGTGATAACATGGACCCGGAGGACTGAGGGACCCAGAGGGTTTCCAACCCAAGCCCCTGCCAAGATGCAGACCCAAATGGGAACAAAGCATCCTGGGGTGTCCCTTCTTTTGTTTGGGGCTGTTAAGTAGAAGATGTACTGTTCTGATGGCTGGTACAGCTTGGGTGGCACTTTAGGGAGGAACATCATCTCAGGCATCCATCCCTTCAGTATCACTACTGGATGTGCTGCCATTATCTCCATACAACTCTCCTTCCATAATCTCCTTCAACCATCTTGCCCTTGTCAACTGAGTTCCCAGGGCTCACATGCTTGGAGAGAATTTTTCAAGAATGCCAAACCTACTGGTGAGCAAAAGGGTGCCATCAATAGCCCTCTTTCTCTCCCCACAAATGTCTAGTCATCCTGAGACCTGCTTGGAGCAAGGCCTGCAGCATGATTGGACCCACAGGTCTCTGGTATCTGGTAGGACCATGCCTTGGGAAGCAAGAGGTATAACTAGATGTCAGAGGTGGAAGCCCATGTGACACAGGTGGATAGACTGTTTTGTAGGTTTCAGGTTGACTGGGAGCAAAAAAAGGGAAATATGCCATATCCTGTTTGGGGAGGGAAGGGTGGAATAATGGGAACACTCTAGCACAGGGGTGGGCAAAGTCTGGGCCATGGGCTAGATCAGGCCTGCGGTGGACTCCGTTTTCCCAGCAGCCCCTGCCCGTGTCACTGCAGCCAGTTTCCTTGAAGACCCTAGCAGTGGTGACACTGTGACAGTTTTTCTGGAGTTTCCAGGGACACCAGCCCCAGCAGCACTGACAGGATGCACAGCGAGGCGGGGAATTGCTCCAGGGCTGGGATCTTTCAACAGTGACAGCATGGTCCGGAAATGGAGCAGAGCTGCATTCTGCTGCCTGCACAGCCTGGGCAGGGGTGTGTAGGCAACAGATTGCTGCTCTGACCCAGCTTTGGATCATGGTATTACCACTGCAAGATCCCAGCCGCAGCTGTGGAGCTCCTCCCTGCCCAGCTGTGCACCCTACCAGCACTGCTGAGGTCAGTCTCCAAGGAAATCCTGGTCACAGCACTGCTACTGCTGGAGTCTGTATGGAAATTGGCTGCAGCAATGCAGGCAGGAACTTTTGGGAAATGGAGTCCAGCTGCTGGCCAGATCTGCCATTTTGCCCACCCCTGCTTTAGTGTCTTCTTCCTTACCACCTCTCAGTAGTATAGTAGGGCAGGCAAGTGTGTGCAAAAGTCCCCAGGTGCTGCCTAAGAGGAAGGGAGTGAGAAAATGGAGGCAGAAGAGCTTGAAGGTCCCAGCAGCTATATGGGCTCCAGCTGCATGGAGTGGGGGAAGGTGACTGAAGTTTTATATTGTCACCCAGCATTGGACTCTGTGGTGGCTGTGGGGGCAAGTGAGAGAGTTACCTCCTTAGATCCTGGCCACCCTCCCCCTTCTCATGTGGCTGAAGCCCATGGCTGCAAAGCAGGTACGCCTCTGCCACACACCCCTGGGATTTTCGTACGTCGGCACATAGCCTCCAGTAGCCACGTGGTTGCTTACAAATCCATGCTGCATGGGTAATAAAATTGCAAACTGTAAGTGCCAAAAATTGACCTACACAGCTACATAAGAGTCATTTAAGCACAAAAAGAATAACAAAATTACACCTTGGTGGCTGGGAAAACTAGGCCCAACACCCTCTTCTCTCTGAAAAATGTCCTGTTGCAATGCAAGAAAGGAGCCCCTCCTACAAGTTGATCCCTATGCTCTGGAGAGGAATGGTAATAGAACAAAATACTGTTATGGCACTGCAGTTGTGCTGGTATCAAATACTACATTTAGATTTCCAAAACATTTCCCTTACTAACCATCTGTTATCAAACACTTCACTTCAGCAAATGTGCAGAGGCTCCTGAGATGGAATGCAAAAATTTTTGGAGTTCATCACACCAAGGCAGGCAACTTTAACAATACTTTCATGTCTAGTTATGCTTATTCCAGGGCCAATATCTGCAGCCACAGCTGCTGTCATAGGTGCTACCTTTGAGGGCCCAAGGATGCAGATCAAGGCTGCAGCTCAAAAAGTAGCAAGGAGCACGAGAATGAAGAGCATGAAGAAGGTGCTCACAGGCCTGGTAGCACCCTCAAAGAGCAGATCTGTGGCAGCAGATCTGGTATGCATAAGAACTGAAAACTACCAAAATAGGTATACTGACCAGGTAAGCCTCTGGTGTCCCCCAGGTCAGGCACATACTTGTCTTCCAGGTACTGCAGAATGCTAAGACCACTACCAAAGATTTTGGTATAGATATGCCAAAAACTAACATATAGATATGCCACCGGAGAACCTCAACATCAAGATAGAGACACGGTGGTCTCTCATAGTCCTCCATAAACAGCAGATGGAGAGCATCTAATCTGTGCTCTGTTTTGCCCCCCTTATTCAGGCCTGTACACCACAAAGATCTGTGGCACCACTGTTCAAGAAGCATCACTACCCTCCACAAGTCCAGGTTTATGTGTCATTGGCCCTTGTCTTCCAGTAGGCCACGGTGCTTCTCCAGTCCTGTATTTCAGCCAGGACACCCCCACCAGCATTCCATACTGAGAGGCCACAGGATGGGACAGAAGGGAGTGGGACAAGAGAGTGTCACTCCCAGGGGACTTGGGGGTTTGGGGTCACAAACAATACCTCTTGATCTTCTAAGGCCTTGAGCCATTTCTCCTTAGGGGAAAGCAGTGTAAAGTGACACTCCAGTACCTTTGATCCCTCTGCACAATAGAACAGAATGATTAGCCATCACTCAAGCCTCAAGGACCATTCCCTTGCCTTGGGGAAGCTGTGAGCCCATAATGGCAGGGCTAGGCCACTTGGGGGCCACTTTCAGAGAGCACACCTCTCTCCCTTTCCCTTCCTACAGTTCAAGTAGCAAGTCCCTCATACTCCACACCAAATGTGCAGAGCATATTGTTTTAAGAGCACAGCAATAGCACACAAATGTTTTAGATGCTTAATAAAAAGTTTGTTAGGTTTAAAAACAAATACTGTATTGTTCTAACTATAATCCAACCCTGTGCATAAGAAAACCTCACATTTTCATATTCAGAATTTTTTTCTGAATATAAGTTGGTAACTAAAGATAAAGATCTTGAATTCCCATTCCTCATAGGAAATCCCACAAAAGAATTGCATAACCAAGAAAAGCACTCAGAATTAAGCAAACTAAAAATACTAAAATAAAACTGCACTGAAGTAAATTCTGAGTTGGTGTTTTTGCTGCATGCACAAAAATGCTGCAGAGGGAGCCCAATTTTAAGTTGACTCCATGTAAAAGATGAGTGTTATTTACACGGGTCCTTTGGAGGAAAGAAATATAGGCATATAGTTAGACCAATATAATAGAAGTGGTGTCTCCGTTTCCTTGGGCTTTACACAGTGGTGCCTCCCTCCTGCCTTACAGCCCAGCACCACTGGAAGTATCCTGAGACTGCCATGACAGTTGTGATGCTTGAGAGGCTTGGTGCTCTTTGGTGACCTTTGAGCCTCTGCTGCCCAGGCATCTAGGAAGGTCTTACTGCTGGACTTGCAGGTGTTAAGCTAAAATGATAATCTGGGGCTGACATGGCTTGCTCCTCCACCATGACTCGAAGCATCCAAAGGTAGGCTTCTGCCAGTAATTGAAGAGCTCCTTCCTGGCACCAAAGTTTCTGGTATAGCTCTTCATGAACCACTGGAGGAGCAGCAAATCCATGTCCTCAAGCAGCAGGAGGAAGATTAATGAGCCTTACAACTGTCTTGTAGGAGCACCACTGGCATTCTCTCCCCCTATTATTAGGGGCACCATGTAGGAGTACCAGTGTCCATGTGGATGAACTGTATTTAATGGTCCACAATGCTCTACAGCAGGGGCAGGCAATTATTTTGGGTGGAGGGCCACTTACTGAGTTTTGGCAAGCTGTCAAGGGCTGCATGGGTAGCCCCATCCCTTGATGGGTGCAACACCCCCTGGTCACCATTTTAGGACTGGCAGTCCCACCCTTTTTTTGCCCCAATTTACATATATTTGTGTGCTGTACACAGAGGTGATTGCACAACAGCTTAAAATGAAGTCTTACTTTTGTATACTGTAGGGGGTGGGGGGCATGAGGGGTAGGTATAGATTTGTAGGGGGTTGTGGGTGTGTGGGTATGTGGGGGAGGGTGGATAGGTGTGGGGGTGGGGGTGAGGTAAGGGAGAATGTGGGTGCATGTGAATATGTGGGGTGTGGGTGGATATGCGGTTTGTGGGGGAATTCATGGTGGAGAGGGTGGTGGGTGTGTGCATGCGGGTCTGCATGTATGACAGTGCAAAGGGTGTGTGGGTGCAGGTGTATGGTGGTGTGTGCATGTGGGACTTGTCCTATGAACAAACTCACACACTGTCCCTCTCCCTCACTACACACATACACATACGCGCGCGCGCACACACTCACTCACCTTCCCTCATTGCTCTTTCTATCTCTCTCTCCCCTCCCTCATTGCACGGACACACACAGACATAAACACAGACACACACACACTGTCTTTCCCTCCCTCATTGCATGGATGGACAGACAGACACACACACACTGCATGCCTCTCTCACTACACATACGCACATCCCCCCACCCCCCTGGCCCCAGGGTATTGGCATGACCCCATGGTCAGGTGACCATGCAGGGAAAATGCAGGGAAAGTGATGGTAGGCAGAGGCTTCCAGTTGCGGGGGGCAGGGGTGGGAGGAGGTTGGGGGATCAGGGGTGGGCTGGCCTTGCTGGTGAGTCCTCCTGGCTTCCTCTGGGTCCTACTGCCCCTGTCTCCTGTCATCTTTGACAGGCAGCGAGGAGCAGATAATTATTAATCTTTTAAACTTTTTAGGTGCCCCATGGGTTGGATAGAATGGCCTGGCGGGTTGGATCCAGCCCGCAGGCCATATTTTGCCCACCCTTGCTGTAAGTATGATGAAAAAGTAACCCTTGTTGTTGTACTAAGGGCCATGGTGAAATAGCTGCCATAGATGATGCCAGTGCAGTTAAGAAACCCTATCAGGGCACATCCAGGTATGACATCCTACTGGTTGGATTGGCAGAGGATGCATGATGCCAACACTTTCTAGATGGATCAATAATTCTCTCAGGTGGCTGCTTCAGCTGTGGGCTTACCTTGGCCAAAATGGTGTGCAACAGACTGGAGGCTATCAGTTTTCACCAGCTTCCAGATGGCAATTGCCACCTTCTTCTCTACAGTCCTAGGCACCCTCATGTTGGTGGCTTGTCTCTGGAGTGACAGGGCTAGGTTAACACACATCTGTACCCAGGAAGGTGGCCTTGCTCATCCTGAAGTTCTGCTGAAATGGCTCTTCATCCAGGTCCTCATGGCAGTTTGCTTCTACCTGTCACTGTTTGGGTCTCTGGCTCAGAAATAGTTATATGGAGTCTGGAGGTGGTCCCAGAGGAAACCATTCTTTATTACTTCTTCCCCTGGAATCCAGTCCCCAGATATGCAGTCCACATGGCACAGTGAGGGTCATGGTGTTTTCAGCTGCCCTGCTTTGGCATACCAGCTAGCAGACAATTTAGCATAGATTTGTAAGTCAGGAGAACAGATCCAATACTTCAAAGCTGGCTCTTTATGAGAAACTAGAAGGTGAGGAGATGGTAGGAGTCCATTCTTTGTTCCTGCTAGGAAGGAAATGCACATAAAACTGGCTAGCCTTTCTGAGGTGAAACTAACTGGCCTGCAGTGGCAGAAAGGAACAGAATCCTGAGTGTCAATCACTCTCAGGGTTTTGCTTGTGCCATTTGTCTGTCCTCACAGGGTTTTGCTTGTGCCATTTGTCTGTCCTCAACAGCTTCTGGGGTCTGTGACTAAACGGCATGCTGAGATGCCTGATGATCAGCCCTGTAGCTGTGGAGCATTGCAACAGAATGAAATCTGGCACTTATGAAATGCCTCAGTTGGGAGGGGAATATGCATTTTTATAGTCCTAATATGCTACAAATTAGATCTACTTCAAATTAGAGCTGGATTTGAAGCCCTCCAAATATAAATCTGTTCCTACCCTTAGTTTCTCAAATGCTTTATTAAGATGCCCACATTCATTGGGCATCTTTGCACAGTTTTTGTTCTCATGCTACTGGTTTGGGCTGTAAGATGAGAGGAAAATATCCCTGGATATTTCACCATCCTGAGGAACTCTTTTCTGCTTTCTTGTCTGTTGTGGCAGAGTTGTTTGTGAAAGCCTCTCCCTTGCTACATGAGTAGATCTAAAATATTGAAAATGGTAGTGCAGGTGGTCTCATGAATCATCACATTACTCGTATTTTTCTCCAGTTAAAAAAACATTAGAAGCTTTGCTAATATGCTAGGGGCCTATGGCTATAATATTCAATTTCAGATTGAAGTAAAAACAAATATAACTGAGTTTGAGGCAGGGGGACTGATTACCAACTCCAGAGTGGGGCAAGTATCTGGTGCCAGGGGAGTACAGCTGTTTCCTTCCCAGTCTTGCCATGGATAGAACTGCTCCCTCCACCACAACACATGGGTCCCCTAAGCACTGTATCATGGTACCAAAGTGCCCCACTGTCCTTTACTCTCTCCTCTGTTATCCCCCTATCCCTAGGTAGTAACATGCCTTTATTGGAGATGCTGAAGGGTAAGCAGAGAACCCTTATTAGAAACAGATAAACAGAATTATTGTAGAAAAAAATATAGCTTGATTAGTGGAAGATCAAGAGGTGTTACACCTATGGAGTGAAGAGATTAGCAGGAACCAAGGGGGTAATAAGCCATGAAATCAGTTGACTCTGTCAGCTGCACCTGAATAGAAATGTAGTTGCCCCTTCCAGGCAGTTTGTTTCAAACTTTAGGTGGAGCGAGAATCAAAGAGAGGTAAGACTGTCCCACCAACCCTCATTCCCCCTTTCCCCTTGATCCACCCCTGCCTCACTGTCATCTTCCTATACATCTAATAGCCTTTCTGGGTTAATTTTTCTCCTAGGTGTATATATTTCATGGGTTTACATTTTTGTTTTTTTAATGCTACCCCAAAATTGTCCAAAGTCTCTGATCATACCCTTCTGGCGTTTTCAACCCAAGATCAGGATGACATCTATGTAGATGCTGTGTATACCGTAAAAATTCTGACGTATTGCCCAGTAAAACAGTTAAGCTTCTGAATACTGTTCAAATGACAGTCTGAGGAAAGAGTATTTTCCAAATGCAAGGCACGCAGATGCATGCTGTTTTTATAAGGGCACCTTCCAGAACCCTGCTTATATATCAAGCATAGACAAATATTTGGCAATAATCATGCGTCCCAGAATTCCTTTTAGATTGTAGAAAAGGATCCCTTAATGTGTATTTATCTAGTTCTTTGTGTAGTCTATATGTAAGCAAAGGATTCCAACTTTCTTTTCTACAATACTCACTTGGTTGGTGTTTCTTCTGTTACAAGATTTCAAAAGCAATTGGCTTATAAAGCTTTTCCCTAGCATAAAAATAAATTTCAGGACGGTGCAAATCATATGGTGCTTGGGCTTTTCTAGTTCTAAGTCAGTACTCCATTCCTTTTGTGAGTGTGCAGCTGGCTGGGGAACAGGCTCCCCCAGCCTGTTCTCCACCCAGCTCCATGTTCATGGAGCTGAGCAGAGAACAAGCTTCCCAGCTACTGCCCTGCAATTACAGAGCAGGGACTGGGAACTGCCCCAGCTTGGAAAGAGCTGCAAGAGTGGTGTAGGTCCTAGCTTCTTGCCCTGATCCTCCTTTGAAGAGCTAGCAGTGAGCTAGGTGCTAGCTGCCCCATGGGCATATTGGGGCTTGGGGCTGGGATCTTCCCCTCCCCTGCAGCTCTTTCCAAGTCCCTTGATGCCAATCAGAGAGCCAGGGCCAGAAGCTCCCTGCTTCTGAGACAGGGGAGCATTGTCTTTGCCACAGCAGCGGGTAGCCCCTGAGAGCAGGGTGCAATGTCCCAGCCCCAGTGTGCTTTACCAAGCCCTACAGTCTACAGCTGCCTCAGGAAGTGGGAGCAGTTTGCTTCCATTAGCAAATCTGCTTCTACTTCCTTGCACATGAGGATGCCTACCTGGGAGCATATACTTGTGAGTAGTTTACTATTAAGTAAACTGCTCCCAGATCTAATGCATATGTAGACACTCAGTAAGTCTGGATGTGTAGGCAGGGATGCTTACTGTGCAGTAATTTCCTTTAATCTCAAGTAAAGTATCTCATATAGGCACGCCCACTGTGTAATATAGCAAATGCATTAAAGATGTTTAGAACAGAATTCCACCCCTTGTCTAGATATTTGGAAGAAAATAGACCTACTTGGATTTCCTTAGTATATGAAGTCTTCTTATAATAAAAAGCAATAATGGATAACATATCATTTTCTCCACTACTCATTTCTCCTCCTATGGATTCTTAGCAGTTTGGTTATCTGCTGTATTGCCCTTGAAAATATTGTTTTAAAAATAATATTTGCCCTTGCAGCTATATTGCCTGCAAAATGTAAGCGACTGAGGCACAAGTCTGTATGTCTTCCTCATCAGGTAGCCTTTCTGAAGACCAATATATGTTTGTTGTTTTAGACTTGGTGAGAGTATTGTCAACGCTAATTTCCAAGCTGTGACAACAAAAAATCAGGGCATTTTTCCTACTAAGAGTGCTTGAACTTCCAAAGTTGGACCATCATATTCAGAGGTGATCAAAGAGCTTTGGTCACTTTTGATATGCTTTTAAAATGTGTAAAGAAAAGCAATTCATGTCATTGTGCAATTGATTGTCCTAAAAAGTCCCTTTCAATAAGAGGCCAATTAGAATTTCTTTCACAGCTTTTATAGTATTCTTTTAATCCAAGGGCATGGTTTCAACTGTATTCTCATGCAAGTAGATTAATTCATATGAGCAGGACTTATAGTACTGGATCCCTTCCTTGGAAGGAAATTATAATAAATATTAAGGAAGAGAAGAGTTATTTGTCCCTAAAATTGTGGCATCTTCACATATTGTTGCTCAGAATCTCTTGCTTGTTTAAAAAGTTGGCAAATTTAGTGATGCAAATCTTAGTGATGCAAATCATTTGGGACAACAGTATAAAAATGAGGTTCTAATGTGCTTTAACATTGTTTACATGTAAGAATTTTAATAAGCAGTGTTTAAAGAAACTACTTAATTTTATGTAGTTCCTCACAAATCTGTTATACTTAGTAAATATGGGGGAGTGTAGAAGATTATAACAATGTTCACTGTAATGCATACATGTATTAAAAGCCTTCCTTAAGGCACGCACTATGGGTTCCATTGTCATACTATTAATAAGATTATGAAGAGCAGCTTGCCCAGATTTTTCAGGGCCTATGCTACCATGCTGGGTTGTGCCGAGCTCAGATTGAAGGATGGAATGGAAGGAAGGATAGAAGTTCGGTGTCCCATGAAAGCGGAGCCTGTATACGACCATCCTAAAAAAAGGTTCACATTATATTTTAAGCTACCAAAATCAATAATAGTTGCCTCAAACAGAACATGAAAGGTTGCTAATTTGCTATATTTAATTTAGCAAAGTTGCATAACATATATTCTGATTCTAAATGTCACAAAGTCAGTAGTTTATACAGTGCTAGTATATTTTTAGAAGCATTGATGATGTAGTGGATACTTTTTTGGATGCTTGTTTATCAGATGCAGCACTGTCTGAAACACCTATATATTGTGTTTCCTTTATCTGGAATCTCTACTGTATGTAAGGGAAAATCTTACATTGATTAAGACAATGGACAACTTTACAATATTTAGAAATTCCTAACAGAACTGAGCAGTAAATCAAAATTGCTTTCATCTGGACAACATTACCAATTCTAGGCATAAAGAGGACATCAGAATTCCCAGCACTTGGTTCTTTCTACTTGTAATGATAATTCATCTTCTTATAACAGTTTTTTATTGCGTGGTGGCTTGGTGGTCGTATGTATGACGTCATTTACTTGGACTTTTAGGAGTGACATCATATGTACGGCTGCTAAACTGCTGCATGGGACATCATTTAAGCAGTTTTCTTCAGAAGAAATAATACTGATCACTTACAAGATTTGCCATATATTATTATTAAGTTGTGGATTATTTATTTCTCTTTAATAAAAAATATTATTTTTATGAACAAGACATTCTACTTTACTGCACTTATTACCTTTCATACTTCCATCTAAAATAGCTGATGGATGGGAACATTTCTTTATTCAGTACTGTAGCTGCTAATGAAATAATGGATTATTTAAATGTTAGTTTTCTTTAATGGCATAAATTACATTAGAAAATAATAGTTTAAGGTTATTTCCAAAAATGCCTAGCCACAGTGCTGCAACTGTAAATTACCACATTTCAGACCAAGGGCAGAGGCGATGCCTCTGCTTTCCTGTATTTGTGCTGGAGTGTATATTTGTGAAAGAGAAAACCTGACATTGTCATTTCCTCTACCTGCTCCAAGAGACTTTGAAATTTCTTGCTGTTTGGAGTAAAGATACAGAAATCTCTTTCTTTCCTATATGTCATTTCTAGACCACTAAATTAAGAACCATGATACAACAGGAATATAATAAATAATAAAGGATGAAATAAAATGAGGTAATTACAAAACTTATTCATATTTTGATTTGATTGATTAAGCCCCAACAGTTTAGGATCTGAACCTGAACCTACTGAAGTAAGTAGAAACACCTGCATTTTCAGTAGGTTTTGGCACAAATTCTAAAAGCTACAATGGAGGCTTCAGTGTAAGCTGCTATTCACAAAGAAAACATTAAAAGGCCAGAAATGTATGTTTCACATTTCATCTATCAACCCTTAACATTTGTTTTGCATTTTTTTGCTGGAATTTTTAATCTGATTTTAAGATTAAAAATACAGTTCATATTTGCATGCATAAATTGTACATATCCAATTTATGTGCCGATGTATTTATTGTACATGTACAAAACAGGTGTTTTATGATATAATACTAGTCACATACATGCACAAGCACCTGTATATAGCTCATCTGATATTTGATCACATATGGAAATATCTGTACATCAGGCTTTTAAATGTTTGCCAGTACTGAAAAAATAAAACTGATTGTCTGTGACTATTGTAGTAAAATGTTCTAATATGTATCCCAATACTCTTAATAGTTATAGTATGCCATAAAGCAGTTTCTGTGTCTAATAGGGTTCATATTTAGCGACAATCATCTCTCCCTTTTAATTTCACTGGATGAAATCTTGGCCTATTGAAATCCACTGGAATTTTTATATTGACTTTAATGAGCCAGGGATTTTATCCTCTAATGACTACAAAACACAGTCTTGTTTGATACTTATTTAATTTAAAAACTATGTGCTAACTACCAAAAATATTTAACAAACTAGGACTCAGTTCTTATCCATTCTCTGCCCCTCCAAATATATATACACATTCAGATGTTGTCCTGAAATCATACATCCAAAAAGATTTTGCCATTCACTTCTCTAAATTGAATGTGTCCTTTTATGTGTGGCAGTTGATATAATTGATTTTTAAGAAAAAAAAGTCTTAATTCTCAAAATGTTACAGATCACAAGAGACTATTACCTCCTACCCCATAAACTTGAATTACAATAATAAATTATTATGCCTTCATGTGCTAAACATACATTTAATTCATTTTTTCTGCTGAAATGTCTTATTTTTTATTTCAGGGTATGAATGATACCTTTCTGTCCTATGTGGGCTTTGGGAAATGTACTGCCTTTCTAAAAATTATGCTTAAAAGATTTTCTAGGTAAAGTTAGAAAAAAATGGAAAGATTTTTTAAACCACTTAATATGAACTTAAAATTCTAACATATACATATTTTTTTCCGTTAACTTTTCTAGTTCTCTCTAATGGCAGTTTAACACTGTTTATAATTTGGGACCATAAGTTTACCTATCTTGCCTGGCACTGCAAATCTTTGAGTTGATTTTGATCATGTTTGGCCAAACGGATTGGAAGATCAGATCATTCCCCTATCTATTAATCATCTATGTAAGGAAAAGGAAATTGTATAAGGTTTGCACAGAACCAGGGGCTCTGCATCCAGAACTTCCCAAACCTCAATGGTGGGCTCTGGAAAGCACGTAGTGGCCCTATGATCATTCTGGCGTTCCACACTGTTCTCACATCCTGCTGTCGCCATCCTTTCTTAATGAATATTTTATTAATTTGAAGTTAAATGGCTATATGGATAGATGGGCAGAATAAAATAAGCAGAGACTTGCTGTAGCAACTGAATATTTTAGAGTAGCCTCATGGAAGCACTGAAGTTAGCAGATTTACACCAATGTAAAACTGGTCATACTCTTCTAAGGTCATGGACTTATCACTTCCAACTGTGTCTTTGTGAGTACAGACAGAAGTGACAATTTGTACCCGATCTGGCCCCTGAAAGTGCTCTACAGCTGTGACCAAGCAAGTGCATGACTGCAAAGCACTTTAAAAAGGCCTCATCACAAGAAAACCTGAACCCTCATTCATTAGAGTTCAGGTGCAGATGTTACAAAATGGGGCGGTTTCAGTAACTTACGTCTGAGCAGACTCTCAGCCTTGAAGCTGTTTTCAGCATGGGAGGGAGGAAAGAGAGCAGAGGGAGTTCAGTCTGGGGGGTTTTCAGCCTGTGCTGGAGGATGGGGTGGATGAATTGCAGTCTTTGTTTGGGTGTTTTTGCAAAATTAGACTGATACAAAAAGTAATTTCAAATTGTGTTGATTTTTATTTATGCAATTCCAAGTGCTTGTTTAAATTATCAGATAATATTATAAAACTTAGCAGGCCCACACATTGAGTGTCCCATGAATGCCACCGATCTCACTTGAGGTACACTCTTGAGAGCCCTTAAATGAAAGTTCAGTCCATGTTTTGTTACTGAAAACAGAAATTTAGTAAAAAGGAGTCATTTTTATAAAACCAACATTATGGCTAGTCTTTTGAGAAGTCTAGGTTTAGGATAGTAAAGTCTGTGAAATGTAAGTACTTAAATAAAAGTTGTCTGATTTTCAAAGCCATCTACAAAGCCCTTGGTACCAGACCATGATGGCTTAAGGACAGAAGTACAAAAGCAGAAGGTCACACAAAGAAATCCTTGAAAGCATAGGGACCCATTCACCTTTGCCCCCAGAGAACATTTTCCTAGGCAAGAACAGAGTTAGAGAGGAACCAAGGGCAAACACCCTCCCCTTCACTCTAGTTCAAAGCGGGAGTGGTGCAACAGCAGAAGCCCTATCCTATAAGCCAAGCAGGAACAGCACTGCACTGCCTAGCCTTCGGCCAAGCCAGGTGTAAGGACATGGCAGAAGCAGCAGGGGTCTTTTGAGTGCCCCAGGGCAGGTAAGTGCAAGGCTACTCCTGCAGTGTCCCAACACTCAGCTTTTATAGCTGAGCAGCACAGGGCTTTTCCAGCTCCACTCCTACAGCTGGAGGGGGAGGTACAGATGCAACAAAACAGTGTTCACCCCCACCTTTTCCCCTTGAAGTTTTGCTAAGGGCATCAAAACTTATAGTTACACCTCTGGAGATGTAATTTCAGGCTGGGACATCCATATAAGGTATTTGTACACCAATAAAGCAAATACAGATTTTTAAGTTTTTATCAAGCTTTTAATAATCCCTTATGTTACCATGTTTCCAAAGAAAAGAACTTGGATAAAAATCCTGAGGTAATGGTGGAGGAAAACTACTGCATTTACAATTTGTTTTGCAAAAGTAAAAGACCATAATAATGCTAAACATGTGCAGATAAAAGGCCTTTGAAGTAAGGGTTATAGAGATTTCTGAACCTCACCTCATGCTTTTTATTTTAGCCTCCTTGTTTACTCATTTAAATTAACAGATTTTCCTTTCTGTACAGAGAATGGCTCCAAGTCTTACTTCTACTATAAATTATACTGATCCTACATTAGAGCCTGTAGTAACTGAAAACACAGCGATACGACAGAAGATAATAGATTCACAGTACAAATGCTATGAGAGGATGAACAGAGCTCCTCCCTATAGAAAGAAAGGTAAAAAAGAGAAAAGCATCTGATCCTACATTGACATGTTTTCTTTATCACTGTAAAGGAACATTTCCTTCTGTGTGCTGATGCATAGTCTTCCTGTCAGCCTTCTACTTAGTACTAACAGACTTTACATGAATTTAACACCCTTTTATGAGTCTCAGGAAGGAAAGGCCTTGGAGAACTTGCTGAAAGTGAATTATCCTCTCACCATTGGAGATTATTCCTCTCTCACACAAATGAGGCATATTGTTGACTCAGTGCCGTGAGACTTGAATTGCTGCTGTTCATGCTTAGGGAATGTCTATTTCTAGGACTGTCAGTTCAGTAATTTTCATACAGCTACTTCAGAGAGAAAATATAAATAAAAATGTCTCAAATATAGATGTCAATCTATTCGTTTCCCTCAACTAATTTATTTTCCTGTAATTAGTCCATTATATGACATGTTTCTGGGCTCTAAATTTCTAAATATTTTGCACCAACTATATCAGCACAAAGATTTATGGAAAAATCCAGATTGGGCCTCTTCAGGCATGTCCACTTTAGGTTTAAGCATGTGCCAGGCCCTAAGAAGTGTCAAAGAAATGGAGTTGAGCTCATAGGCTCTATAGGGAGTCAAAAGGTAGTTAGACATTTCTGAAGGGCAGTTGAGAGAGTCCAGATACTGACTAGAGAGCCCCACAAAGATAAGTAATAAGAATAGTTAAGCAAAGGGGTGTGTCTGAACTCCAATGCTTCTCTGGGACTTAGATGTCTGACATTTGCTCAGATTTGTATTGTTCCTTAAGCACCTATACTAAGACATTCTTACATTTAAACAGGCTCCCTGCTCCAAAGGTTGAGTCAGTCAGACCCAATTTGGAACTTAGCATTCCTATACAGTCAATGGAGGGAGTTTGCAAGTACCTGAATTCAGGTTTAGGTGTATAGGAACCTTATATAGAGACTAGGGACTCATAGATGCCTCCAAAAGATCATTCAGTAAGATCAGAGGCACCTTTAGGCAAACAACAGGAAATGCTAACAATACAGATGTACCAGAATTCCTGCCCCTCTCCAGAGTTTAGGGCTTGGATGCATGACCTTGTATAATTTATGCTCATTTTGAACTCCTGGAACATAATGCTTATGAAATTCCTTTTGTTGTCAGCATTGTTTATGTGGTTTGCATTGGTTAAAAAACAGAAATAACCCTAGCTGCACAGAGTTGAATAAACAGGCATATTGTAATTACAATATAACAGGATTATCACTTTCAGTTGCTCCTTTTCTGGTCCCATAAGCCTTGCAGTATTGGTGGCCTAGCTTCAGTAGAGGGGAATTTGTCTATTTGATAGCTCTTGGTGTGGGTTTGAATTCTCTCAAGATGAAAAGGGCCTAAGAACCCTAGCCTCCCACTACCTAGACAAATCTTCAAGCCTTTAGGCAAGTGGGAAAAAGACGGACATCAACACCAAGCTGAATGAAATTCTACCAGTGGGAATTAGGTGCATATTTTCCCCCCAACCAACAGAAGCCTCTCCTTGCAGGGACTTCAGCAGCATTCAAATTACCTACTAAGCAACAATGTGAATTGCTAGGGAACTTTGGAAGGAATTGAGTTTCATGCTGCACCTAGACATGCCACCTAAAACACTTTGGAGCATGCACAGAAGACATAGTTTAGATTTGGGTGGAACTGTGCAAAATCAAAAGAAGGGGTCCAGAGATTTTTCCTAACATGAATGAATAACAGTTCTAGTATAGCTTGCATAGAATAGAATCTCCCTCTAGACACTGACAACCCATAAAAGAGCTGGATTATCTTAACAGGACTTTAAATATCTTGGCTGCAGACAGGAAGGATCCCTTAGTACAGGAGTTGCAGATGAGAGCTGTAAGATGACATGCAGAGGAAAAGAGGACACCCCCTCCCCCTCTCCAAGCTGTATTTTAGGCAGCCTGGCAAGAGGGTGAAGCCTCAACGTGAAGAGGCGTGAAGATTCTGTATACTGCTGAAGTCCCTAGGGCAGCCTGGGAGTTTGCTATAATGTAGATAGGTGCCCAGGTCTTTCTAAGTTAGGTCTGTGACTCTCTAGTCCCCAAATTAACTTGTGTCTGGTGCAGCAGAGGCAACCTAAATTCCCCTTGCCCCCGGCTATGAATCACTGCACACAAAACCACTCTGAGTGACTTCTGGGAAAAAAGGTGTTTTTTGTCTTGTATTTCTGAAATGGTCTTTCCTCTGTGGCAGGTATTATTCTATTCAAATTGTAATTTCTCTATAGGACCTGGGGTTTACAGTGGACAATAAGCTGAATATTAGCCAACAGTGTGCCCTTGTTGCCAAGAAGGCTAAGGGCATACTAGCCTTGCCAGTACATTGAGGGAAGTGATTAGTCCCCTCTATGTAGCACTGATAAGGTCACATCTGGAGTACTGTGTCCAGTTTTGGACCCCCACTACAGAAAGGATTGGAGAGAGTTTGGCAGAGGGCAACAAAAATGGTTAGTGGGCTGGGACAGATGTCTTACGAAGAGAGGCTGAAGGAACTGGACTTATTTAGTCTGGAGAAGAGAAGACTGAGAGGGGATTTAATAGCAGCTTTCAACAGTCTGAAGGATAGTCCAAAGAGGATGAAGCTAGACTGTTCTCAGTGGTAGCAGATGACAGAACAAGGAGAAATGATCTCAAGTTGCAACAAGGAAAGTAAAGGTTAGGTACTAGGAAAAACTCTCTCGCTAGGAGGGTAGTAAAACACTGGAACAGGTTACCCAGAGAAGTTGTGGAATCTCCATCCATGGAGGTTTTTAAGACCTGGGTAGACAAAAACTTGGCTGGAATGATCTAATTGAAGATGGTCCTGCTTTGAGCAAGGGGTTGGACTAGAAGACCTCCTGAGGTCCCTCCCATCCAACCCCAATTTTCTGTGATTCCATTTTATCACTTGATAAATGCATACTTGATATATCTGGTGGGAAAAATATTGTCATGTTATTTTCCCTGAAAGCCTGTAGAGCATATCGAACAACAACAGTGTATTTCATGTCAAGACATAACATGCATTTTCAAAATTAAGCATAGAATCTTAAAAATTAAGCATAGAAGCATAGAAAGCCCAGATTTCAGTATCTTTCAGAAACATGCTTAAAATGCATTCTGATTCTTCTGTTTTTCCTCCTTTGATTTCACAAAATGATGCTTCAAATCTTTCAAACCCTGGGAGGAGAACAGGAGAATGCTTGAAGGAAAAAACATAACTAGGACTATGTGACCCTCTCTCTGACTGAAATAACATAATAGTTTGCTAATAATCTGAACAAGTAGCTTAGAACATCTGTCTTGACAATGGAAGAAAATACACATATACAAAAATTCTTACAGAATGAGGAAGATAGTGCTTATACCAAGAAATTTTATACAGTAAATCACAGCTGAAAATTAAACTTGTAATATTTAAAACTTCCATTTTTAGATAGCATGTCTATCTTAAAATAACAACTACTGGTGCAAGGTTTTCAATCTGTCATCTTGTAAAAATGTAAAAATCTTTGTACATCTGTTATACATGTCATGGTTTTTTAAAGAAAGATTTAGGTCATTGGAAGACCATTTCAGAAGCACAAAGGGACGTTTGGGGCTGAAACTGCTAACTTTCAGCATATATTAGGACTCTACCTATTGTTTGCAGTTTTTAAAAATCCCTCCTTGTGACAATCAGTAAGATTCATGCAAGGCACATTTAAAGTCAAGAAGTATTTTTTCACTCTCCATTCTGTGAGTGTTCTATTAGCACCATAGTGGTGAATAATTTTCTCCTGCATAAAACAGTTAGAACATTAAAAACCAGACATAGATTTTAATAGCACTTATTTATTAAGCTACAAGTGCAATCTTGTTGCAGGAAACAGGTAACAAGGCTGTGATGTCAATTGTGTGCAATCCTGTGTAAATCGACATGCATCCTGGGAAGAAAGAAAAAGAATCTTTGGGCACTTTTACATGTGCTCCAGGGATCGGGGTGACGCTTTAATTAAAGTGGCTCTGAATTAAAGCATTGCAGCATCTAGTGTGTCAGTGTCCCCACGCTTCAAAATGACTGTGGGGGTACTTGAATGAAAGCTCATTCAATGAGTTTTCATTCAAGTGCCCCCATTGCCATTTTGAAGCCCAGAGATGCTGAGATGCAGGAGGCTGCTGGAGCATGGTAATTACCATGCTCCAGCAGACTCTATTAATCAATTACAGCATGTCAGACCAGCCTCTGCACTTGTGTACAAGCACCCTTTCTTCCTCCTCATGCTCCTTTGCAGTGACTGAGTACAATTCTATTAGGGAGCATAGGCAGATACCTTCTAATGCCACTCAAATGGGTCTTGGGAAGGAAAGAATACTTCTATTTCAAGTTTGCTTCTTGAAGAATGTAGCCTGCTTCTTGCAGTTCAGCATCTCCCAGTAGTGTTTATCTGGCGTGCAGGTCAATATACAATGCATTAGTTAAAAAACTAACAGAGCAGCCATCTGAATTCCCCAAATCATCCAGGAGAAAGCCTGACTGAGGACCTGGTCCTGCACACCAGTTGGTCCATAGGCTTCACAATGTTGCATCTGTGATTGTGCCTGCAGTGCAGCCCCGTTGTGACTTCTGAATAAATGGGTTGTTGGCCTTTAGTTTTTTAATACCGAAACAAAAATGTAGAAACCTGCATATCAGAAATGGCCTTTAGTTGCAGGTGCCTCATTTTTAAATTTCTAACTTCACCCATCTGAGGCCTGATTTTGAGGACTGCTGAGCAACTGAAGGTAAATGGACTGCATGCGTGACTGAAGATTATTCATGTGACTGGTTGTGGTTTTGCAAATTGGGTAATCATGTGCTTCAGAGCCTTGTTGAATAGCAATAGATACCTGGGTTTCCAAAACTGAACCCTATAGTTAGGGCCTGGTTTATATTGCAGGCCCAGCTCACTAATATTGTGGCCAAAGCATGATGGATACCACCATTTTCACACCCAGATCAGAGGGCTGTTTGCTTTGATAGCTGCTGCAAGCTGAGAAAAGCATTTAACAGCCAACAGCAAAAGCCTAAGCAGTCCAGGGGAGGTGGGGGGGAAGGGGTCACAGAAGGGACAAGAGGAGAAGAGAGTTTGGGGATAGGTAGGGGAGGAGCTGTTTGCTCCTGCAGTTGAGAAAGCTGAGACATGGAGGGTGGGGGGCGCTAGGGCCTGACTTGGCAGGTGGCCCTGGCATTAACTAGGGGAGAGGCTGTTTACTTCTCCACGTGTGTGTTCTCTTCCCCCATCCTCAACCCCCAGCACCCCAGTTTTCCAAGTGTTCTCCTCTCCCTGGCCCTTTCACACACACACCCCCCTTCTTCCCTCCCCTGGGCTGCTAGGCTTTTGCTACTGGATAGAGAATGCTTTTCTCAGCCTGCAGCAGCCGTCTTGTTGCAACAAAATGCCACAATATGGCCACTTCCTGGGGAGCTCCCCAGCAAGTGACCATATCGTGGCATTTCATTGTAAATCACATTTATCATGAAAATCACTTGTTTTTGTGATTTTCATGAAAAGTGCAAAATCATGATTTAAACTAGGCCCTATATAAGGCACAATGCCGAGTATAAAGAAAGACAGCAATGCCAGGTATAAATGAATACAAGTCACAGTGTACTGATAATTGTTTTTTTACTGTAAGAACAAATCTAGAAACTCTGCAACAAATGGACAGCATTATAAACTGGGAGAGTAGACTAGAAAGGGTTATGCTGTTTAAAAAAATTAAATTTTTAATTCTTCTTAAATTTATAGGTTTGTTCTGTAATCGAACCTGGGATGGATGGTTGTGTTGGGATGATACACCTGCTGGAAGAGTCACAGCTCAGAATTGCCCAGATTATTTTCCAGACTTTGATCCAACTGGTAGAGTATTTTCTTTTATCTTTAGTGTGATAGACTTTAGAATATTCTTGCTTTTGAAAAGGCATGTGCTTCTTACGGTATTTTTACAGCATTGTGAAATCTCAGAGACTTTCAGCAGTGAAATATCCAGCTGTATAGTGATTGCAGGGTTTTTTCTTACTTTAAAGTAGTAGCATGTGTTCATTTGATTTAGCCCATGGATCTCTGAAATAAATTTTATGAAAGCCTCTTGATTCATTTTAATATCTGCCTACCCCTATTCTAGATTGTGAATTGTGAATTTATGAATGGAACAGCATTTATGAACTGTAGCTCTCTTCCCTTCGTAAAATACTGCTAGTATAGCTCAGGTTCTCTGCTGTTTTCAATTGGAAAAGACAATTTTACAAAGCTATTGAAAGAAGAGGAGCAGAAATAACATTTTATTAAGCTACAGAATCTCAGAGCTATTGTTTTTTCACTGAATTATTTACAATGATATTTGTGAGATTGTATTTGTAAGTTAATATGAAATTCATATATATTCTGGGGCTTTATAAAGGTTTGGAATGTTTGTAAGTGGGGGAAATACTTTATCTGATCAATGAATGCGTGATTATGACTTTAGATAAAGGTTGACTCTCTTTGCAACATCATTTGAAGAAGGACTCAATTATGTTTTCAAGTCTATACCTGTCTAACACAGAAAATTCTTTTCTACCTCATACTACTATGGAATATTGGATAGTCTTTAATCAAATTATACCAATCATAAATAAAAACTATGAAAGTTAACATTTTATTGGTTATAACATTCAAAACATTAATAGTTATGTACAATGAGGCTTTAGCAATATGCTTTCTACTAGATATGGTCCGATTATGAATAAGTTGACTAATGCATAGGAACAAGTTAATACTTTAGATGCCTCATACTATTGCCAAGAGCCATTATTCAGTGAATCTGTTGCACATTTTGCAATATAGGAATTTCCATACTGAGTCAAACCCAAGGTCAGTTTAGATTTCAATCTCTGAAAGCAGCTTTTACCAGATGAGCTGGAAGAGGGGGATAATCCAGTTGTTGGATAGGTGTTACAATTGCCCTCACATACATTTGATCTCATCCCAGTCTCTCATATTTATAGATTAAATTAAGTCCTGAGGCCTATTTAATATCCCTTTCAAAATTATTGTTGTCATTAATTAAAACCACTCTCAATATCCATATAACTATTCAGTCCCTTTTGGAATGCTGTTGGCCTCAATGATTTCCTGTGAAGACAAGTTTCACAGTTTAATTAGATATTGTAATTAATTGTAATCATTGCAATTGTAATGCATGTAAACATTGTAATAATCACAATGCATGATTTGGAAGATGTAGTCGAGTGCACACTTAGCAAATTTGCTAATGACACCAAGTTGGGTGGAGATACAGACACTTTGGAAGGCAGGGCTGGGATCTAGACTGACCCGGATAAAATGGAGATATGGTCCAAAAATTAAACAGATGAAATCCTGAACCTGACAGGTTATTGAATTAACGTGGTTAATGTTCAGTAGTTTCTTAGCCAACAGCACACAAAGGAGTGATATGGTTAGCATTAGGGCTGTGCAAAATCTTGTTGAGTGTTTCATTTCAAGGCTGTTTCGATGCGTTTTGAGCTCAAAACAGCAACACTGAAAAAGTTTTGAAATGATATGAGGGCACTCAAAATGTTTTGAAACATTTCGAGTTTCAAAGCAGCCCAGGGGCGGGTGGCAGGGGAGAGCCAGGGCTGCGCTCAGAGCAGCTTCTCCAGCCCCATGGAGCTCATCCTAGCAGCAGGAAGTGGAGTACAGCCCTGGCTCTCCCCCATCTCCTGCCACCATGCTGAGCTCTATGGGGCTCCCGCTGCCACGCTGAGCTCCAGGGAGAGCCAGGGCTGCACTCCAACCGGCTCCGCCAGCCCCACAGAGCTGAACCTGCCCTCCCAGCACTACCAGACTCCTCCTGGGGATGTGGACCCCCAGATCTGTGTGGGGGATGACAGAAGGCTGTTGCTGCTGCCTGGGGCCAGTGTAGCAGCAGTCTTTCTGGTGTTGGACATGGGCTGTGCTCAGCGCCAGTCTCAGCTAGCAACAGCAGCCTCCTGCTGTCTGGCATGCAGATCCAGGGGCCTGCACCCCTGAGAGGAGAGTCTGGTACACCCCCGCAGCCTTCTTGGGGTTGTGGGCCTCGGACCTGCATGCCAGATAACAGGAGGCTACCACTGCTGCCTGGGGCCAGAGGCAGCAACAATCTTCCCAGTATGGGGCATGGGCTGTTCCCACTGTCAGTCCCAGGCAGCTTCCTGTCACCTGGCACACAGATCCAGGGGCCCGCACCCCCAGGAGGAGTCTGGCATAGCCCCATAGCCCTCCCGGGGGCATGGGCCCCTGGATCTGCACATCAAATGGCAGCAGGCTGTTGTTACCGGCGAGTGTCATGAGTTTTGCTTTGAACAGTTTGAGGTGTAGTTCCCCAGGAACCTCTGCACCGATCTCCTTGAAACATGGCAGGCTACCATCCCTGCAATTTGCATCTGAATCAGGAATGAAATGACAAAATTTTATGCATGTTTATGATTCCCTATTGTAGACTATGGGTGAAATGGTGAAATGAATCAAAACAGCAAAACAGTTTTGACAAAACAGAACAGAGCTTCAAAATTAAATGAAATGCTGTCCCTTCAAAACAGCAAAATGGACATAAAAACAAAATGGTGCTGGTTCACACAGCCCTAGTTAGCATCACATCTGATCACTTTTGACTCTATAGTCCAAATGAATAATACCCATTTACAGCTCAGGAACTCGTGCATCTGGAGCCGTAGTGAAACATGGCCGCTGTGGCATTGCACCCCACTCCAGGGGTCAGGCATCTAAATATTAGACATTGCATCCCTACTTTTAGATGCACAAGTCCTGTTGTGGACCTAGCCCTACATGACCAACAGCTTCAACTTCCATTAATTTTCCTATTACCCATCGCAGAGTTATCACATTTCCTAAAAGAAATGCTGTCATTTGGTGCAAGAATTATTTTCAGTGATTCTTTCTAGTGCCATAACTTAGAATTTCTTTGGTTGTTCTTCTACCTATTTCACACACCATTTACTATACGTCTGCTGCTTCCACCACTTCTATGGTTTTCGTGGTAAGTTAGTAGAAAACAGCCCTATTTTATATATAATTTTATGTGCTCTCGCAATTATATCAACAACAGATCTTACATAATTTAGAAATCCCTAAAGTCTCCTGACATCATCAACATTCTCATCACACATTCTCTTCAGATATTATAGACAAACACTTTCCCCAGTTCTCACACCACCTTTTACCAGACTTGAAATGAAGCTTTTCCCATCCAGCTTCTGGTTTCCAAAGACATGTTCTGAACAAATGGCTCCATTACAAAATGCTACTATATGCATTACAAAACTACTATATGTGCTTTACTGCGGAGTAGAGTAATCAGCTCCACAGTAAAGTGTCACTGTCTACACGTGCACCAGTATTAGGGCACAGTAAATTAATTAACTCCTATGTAAAATTACACTGTCAGGGATAGTACTACTATCTTACAGCAGAGTCATTAATGTGGTGCAGTGCATGTGTAGACAGTGGGCTGGCTGAGGCACAAGGGTACTAAAGTGCAGGGGCTACCTGATGCCTAGCCCCACATTATTTCACCCTTGCCCCTCAGCCAGCCCCAACTCTGCCCAATGCTGCCATCCGGAGACTGGGGCTGGCCCCCTGTACCTCCTGCCAGCCTGGGGCTGCTCTACCGTGGCTCAAATTAATTACTGTGGTCCTGAACACATGTGCAGATGCTGTGCCCAAAAGCAGTTTCTTTGGCATGAACAGTCCCGGAGTTTATTGTGTCATGCTAATTGCATGAGGAGAAACACTCAACAAATTGAAACTAGATCACTGAGATTTTTATGGAGTATCCTAAAAGCTCTCTCTTGTGCAGAATGTTTCAAGATTTATTGTTTAATAAAAGTTAATCAATTTGGTATGGAATGAATGCATGGCTGTGTCCTCATTTATATTTTCATTTTCCATTATATTTCCTCTTATACAATATAATATTAAAAAAACAAAAGTGCCACAGCACAAGGACATAAGAAGGCAGATTCTGTCTATGTGTGACCATCCCAGGCTTGTTCTAACCAAAGCCGCCATTTGTTTATGCTATTTTGGTGGGTTTCGTCTTTGATTTCATTTAATAAATCGGGATGTTTTAACTATCAAGATTGGGTCCTGAAATAAAATTCTAGAAAGTTAAATTCTGAACCACATATAGGTTAGTGGTTCTCAGTTTCTTTCAGACTCAAGATGCCCTTCATTAGACTCAAGGCACCCCTTGGAAAAAGGAAAGATTGTACCTTTCACTTATTTTTGCCTAAAGGAAATAATATATACCTTCTTCTGCTGCAAAGAACTCAGGCCACAACAAATCAGAGTATTTTAACACTGTACATTCCTAGTTAAAAATCTCTGAGTTTGTCTTATAGCATCTGATGAAGTAGATTGTTGCCTATGAAAGTTTATTCTTCTCCAAACCAGTTAGTCTCTAAGAGTGCATACAAGCCTGACATTTCAACCAGTGGAATTGCAGTTTCCACCAGACTGGATGAGGTTGAAGTGCCAATAGATTGCAACCCAGTGTTGCAGTCAGCATCTTTTACTCATGCTCCTCAGAATGATCACAGGTTATTTCCAGTGATCTGGCAAAACTACTCTGGGTCTCACCCTTTTCTTCTCTCATTCTTCCAAGGGTAATCCCTCAGCCATAACCCAGTGAAGAGACTTTCCCTTCCCTCCACCCTTCTGTCCATATTCACATCAGTGTCCACAGACTGTCTTACCCAGAACAGGTTAGGATCCTAAGTCCATGGATCTGGGCTTCTTTTAGTAGTTCCTTGCTGTCAGCAGGCCAGAAGTCTCTAACTGCCATGTCTTGCTGCTCTATCCTGCTGCACCATATGCCTTTGGCCTTCCCAGCCTCCTGTTTGGCATTGCTTCAGTGATCACTCAGCCTGGTCCTGTGCCTCTACACAGTCATGCACCTCTCCTAGCAGAGATTATGCTTCTCCCTTCTCCAGGGAGAACCAGAGTCTGTCTCCTCATCCTTATATGGTCTGGGACCCAATGCAGCCCAATCACTGTCAGCTCCTTCCCTCATGTACTCTAAGGGTCGTAGAGTTCTCTGCCCCCGCACAGAGAACTTCCAGGTTCACTTCCGGTCATCTAACATGGCTGCCTGGAGTAGCCAGGAGTCTTTCCACATTGGGAGTGGTTTCCCATCACTCCTGGGACCCTTTCCCCACACCTCTGGACAGAACCATCTGCCTGCTACTCCTGGGTGAGTCTTCTAGCCAAGCTGAATCCTGGGACTGAAGGGTCTTGTGCATAACTCCTGCCATGCTCAAATCTGTAATGGGAACCAAGACTCAGCTCCCTGTTACACGGGGTTTATCTTGTGAATCATGTGTAGGGATTTGCTCATCTAACAATGCTAATATTGCACAGCACCCTTTAAAAGGATCTCACAGTACCTCAGGTTGCCACAGCACCCTGATTGGGAATCACTGGTACAGCATATAGATGGACTTAACATTCGTACTGGTATCATAGGACACCAATGCAATGTAACTGTTTGGTCTGCATAATTCTGCAGTGATAAAGTTGTAGATCTGAAATGTTAGTGCTGCTTCATTTGAAAATCAAAGTTCAGGTGATTTATCTTACTTGTATGGCTACAAGATCATGCAGATGTAACAGGTCATTACTGCTGATATATGCTCCCACAAAGCAGCTTTCCCCTCCCTTTTTCAAGTGGTTAAAGGGTATGTTTGTAGATACCCAGAGCTGAGACTTAGGTTGTAGGGAGCTGCATCTTCATACATCATATCTCAATCTAGCCTCATATCTATTATTTTCATATGACCATAGCCTAGATGTAGAAGTGTGTGCTTAATTCACACATATTTGGAGGTGATATCATTTAGTTCATTGTTATATTGGGGGGAGGGAAAAAAAAAATCTCTTTGGCTTAATTCTCTGTTCACGTGCCTTCTCCTCCACCATGCCTTCTATGCATTTCTATTTCTTTATTCATCCAGCTTAACAGTTACATTTCTTGTATTATTTATGGTTCCTACTAAAGTGTGTAATAGGATTCTAGTGTATATGTATTCTGGTTCTGCTGTCTTATGCACTTTTCTGATATCACTTTTTATTATTATAACATTGAAGTTGAAGTTTGTTTTTATGAGCTACAGTGTATTATGGGCATATCTGTTTACAAACCTGTTCGCTGAAATATTTTCACCACAAATATTTTACTGGCACATGTAAATAAATCAGATATTCCAAAGGAATATGAGTTATTCCTCTACCTACCTGTGAGAGTACAGTCAGAGAGCACATTACAAGTATATCCAAAGAATGACAAACTGTATAATGACTGATACTTCTTGAGTATGTAGCATAGAAACAATTTTGTAATGATAAATATGCAATAGCTGAATAATAAAAACAAGAGAAAAAACACCTGTTTGAGACATCCACTGTTGAGAAAACTGATCCAGCAGTAAAAGCACTGAGCAGTGACTAAAGCCATTATGTTTGTTTTGGCATGAAACACAAAGAAATATTTTTTACATACAAATCACTATAGCATTATTCAGAGAAATGTTTGCAAACCTTAAAAGCTTCATTGATTTTAGCATGAGCAACTTTTCATACAGAACTATGCATCAGAAATTGATACTTCGTTATTCCTTGTTAACCTTTCCCAATAATTTAATCTTCCAATCAGGAAATAGGACCACCACCATTTGACCAATCCTACAGTATAGATACATAATAGCCCAAGTGAACATTTCACAATCATAACATGGTCTCACAGTATCACTAAAGGTTACCATGTTAATTTTGCCATGCTAATAGTCAGAAAAATCTTGTCTCTTCTTCACACATTACCGTTTTATTTACAAAGCTAACGCATTCCAAAAACAGACCACGTGTTCTGACTTCATAGACCAATGGCTGCTGCAGATTCACTCTAGCTACAAGAACCTCCAACAGAACAACGCCATGCAAAGCTTGGATTAAGTGGTCACAGCTTCATTTAAATACAGAATAGTAGGTCTAAAACAAAGGTTTAACTGCTAGAGTCAATAAAATGTTATTTAGGAAGGGACACAATGTGTGAGGATGAGGTACACTATGCACTACAGAAGTGGTCACTGAAGCAAGCAGTTCATATAAAACTACATCTTCAGGTGCTCATTCACCCTGACAGGAGAGGACAAGCCTACTGCATCATGTTTGTCACAGGCAGATGACTCTCAAGCAGGTAGCCTGTCTCTGTTCAGAACTCTCTCAGAGCAGAGAATACAGCAAAAATAATTGTCCCTTTACTGATGACTTACATTCAATGCCAGTCAATCACAATTACTAAGAAGCTTACTGGAGGGGGAAACAGAGAGAGACACATTGGCTTGCAGGGCATTCCACAATGCACAGCCTGCTACTAACTGAGGAAGAGAAATAAGAGGGCAGTGGAGAGACAGAATGAAAGTCCCGCAAATCAGGACAAGCTACATTTAGCTGAAAGAATAGCAGGCAGAAGATTCCTCTCATGAGCCCCAGCAACTACTTAAGTTTAAGCAGAACACATATCAGGCAACAGGTTAAAGTCATGGATGTAATCAACGTTATGATCCCTAGCTGTTCACAAAGCTATATGCATTGTGCAGTACTATAGGACAGGAAGCAAAATCTTTGTACATTGTGTCTATTGTATATAAACCACTGATCTTTATTTATGACTGAAAACTGTCCAGTTTAGATCATATCTGGCAATGACTACAATGGGAAGGATGCTACAATGCAGTCAGAGATTATCTCTATGTTAAATTGATGGAGGGTTGAGATAAAGTGTACTTTTCATCTCCGTGTTGTACACGTATTGATTTTAAGCACTGGGTCCCCAAATCTGATGATCTGAAACTCAATTATTTCAAAAGAGTGTTCTTTGGAAATAGCACATTTAAAGCTCTCCAAAACTGTTGCTGTATAAAGCAGGTTTCTGGGCAAAGAGAAAAAAATACACACGATATAAATCTTGACCTTGTCAGTATATTCGCCTGTTTTTTTCCTAAGCATTTGGATGGGGCATAGGTCTCCAAAATTAAAATAAAGCACAGGTCATTAGAATTTAAGAAAATAAACATGGACAACATGAATTTGTAAGGGAAAAGGATGATTAGTTCTGTAGGAATATCTTGCCTGGAAATGATTATGTCTATTAGTTTACTATAAATCACCCAGATAGAAATAAGTTTTAAAAAGTTATTTTAATTGTTTACCTATTCTAATTTTGGAATACCAATATTTTTGTAAAATAAAACACTTATTAACCATTGCCCAAGAAACACCAGCTACTCATATGTATGGGCCAAAACATGTGGTCTTCACTCAGGCAAACTATCCATTAAGTTCCAGGCAAGCAAGAATCAAGTAAGGGCTGTAGGATTTGGCCATGATGTTGATAGATAATTAAAGGCAGCTGCCTGTCCAGTACACTTTTACAAAAGGAGGCTAGAGAACAAATACTTATCACCGTATCAAATGAAACTGAATAGCAGGACCCTTTTCTGTTGCATCTGCCCATTGTATATATTTATAAAGTGCTTGTCCCCAACTTGCCAAACACTGAATTTTTGACCAGTGGTATGACCGCTCTCAAACCTGTGAAGGCTTTGATTGCACTGTTTGGGCTAACTCATGTACACTGGATAGTGCAGAATTAGCTTACTGTCAAACTCAAAATACCACTAACATAGTGACTATGTAGTCATTTCCATTGCTCCTAGGCAGTAGTAGATCTTACCCTACACAGGCTTTTTAAATTATATTTTATTTTTAGCTAACGATTCTATGTAGCCCATTATCTCATTTAACAAACTTGATAAGAATAATATATTGATTGCTCTAACTCAGGTCCTTCTGTAGAAAACACACATTATTTGATCCAGGGCTTGCAAGTTAATTCTATTTATGGGCTGTCCATGATCAGACCTTTCCCTCCCCACATATTGAGCTCTACTATGCTGTTTGCTCCCCTTGTGCCTCTAAGGGAGATAGGATCTCATAAGAATTATGTTTTTAAAAATTAGACACCAATTTGCACCAGCAAACAACATGCAAACATATGTATAATATCCTTTGCACACTTAGACCTCATACTTGGACATGAAAATCAAGTATTTGTGGATATAAAGGGAATTATGAGGGTACACACATAATGGATCCCTTCATATATATTGACATTATTCAATTTACAGTCTTTAGCATTACTGCTTTGCATACAAGCAATATTAAACTCTTTCTAGATACCTAGTTATTACCACATCATTTATGGCACCCAATTCACTCCATTAGTAAATGACAAAAAAGAGACAAAAATAATGAGGCTATTTTCCAATCAGGTTTTGAGAGAGAAATAGTACTAAAAATTTAGATGAATTATATTTGCATTAGCTCTTTGGATATTGTAAGAGAATTTTCATTTTCACTCATATAATTTGCTTTTATTTATAATGTGTATGCATTAAAATAATTACTGTTGCATTCATTGACAGAAAGGGCATCAAAATATTGTGATGAAACAGGAAATTGGTTCCGACATCCTGAGAGCAATCGGACTTGGTCAAATTATACGCTGTGCAACTTATTCACTTCTGAGAAACTGAAGGTAAGCTACAAAAAAATTCAGTATAGTCCAAGAATGATATGAAGCTGAACCAGCAGCAAATTATTTGTGAAAGGTTTCTATTGTCTAAAGATGAACAAGGGCACCCCAGCTTTGTTGCTATAGGAACAGTATATGAAATTATATAGTGGCTTGTTTCTTTGTGTATAGTCATACAGATATACAACTGTACTAATAGTCATGGATAAAATAGCATTGGGAAAACACAGATAAAATAGATAAGCAGCATTAGTAAAAAGGACTAGAAGCCAGAGTTCATCCTACCTCACAGGGCCACCGAGTCAGGTTCCATCTTCTGGCCTCCCTGAATGAGCAAACTCAGAACTATTAATTAGTTTTCTTCTGAGCAAAACCTCAATGCAACTCAAACATTACTTTTTACAAGCAAATGTTATCACCCCACATTTGATTTGTTTGAAAAATGATCAGTATAGAGATACTGGTAGAGTAAAAGTTATACAAATCTGCTGCACACACTTAACACTTCTACTGGAGTCTGAACACTTCTACTCAAATCAGTAGGATTATTTGCCTGAGTAAAAGTTAAATATGCACAAAAACTCTTCCAGGATCGGAACATTAGCCACAAGGGAAAAATTAAAAATAATGCAGTTTATGAAAGATAAATGAACAAGGGGCAAGAAATCTGAGTAAAAGCTTTTTTAAAAATCCACCATTTTTGGAAGTGATCATGCAAATCAATGCATTTCTGAAAGCCAAGTGGAGAGCCAAGAAGACCTGATTACAATAAATGATTTCTAACTCCTTGGAATTCTGGGAGGAAAAGAATCAGAAACTGATTTGTTGTTTTCATGGCTTTTTAAATAGCTACTTGCATCTCTGTGGTTATATTCAGCCATTATAATAAGCCATTCTACAGTATGTTAGAGAGGGCTATTGGATTGCTGTAAGATGAACTCTGAAAAATGTCACATTATAGAAAGCAGTAACTGTAAAATGGGCTAATCTGGAGAATAAGGAGGGAATAATAGTAACAACTCAAGATCTCAAAGGCATTAAATATGAGGGCCATAAAAAAGTCACTTTTCCAGATGTTGACCCATGTAGGGAGGCAAAATGTGCCTGTTAAGCATGCCTTCCAGAAGAAGAATTGTGACAGTTATTTAGCCAAAGTACAGATGAAATAGAAAGGAAAATTGTGCATAGGTTGGGATCCTTTTGCAGCAAAAAAAAAAAAAAAAAAGGAAAATGCAGAAAGAACCTAGTGTATTCTACAACAGTGCCAAGGTGTATTCTAACTTTTAATCCACATGTTCTTTATAAACTATTTTCCTGTACATTCTGATAATCTCATTAATATTTCAGCAAGAGGTCTTAAACACTGCTTTAACAATTTTCCCAAGTCAAAAATTTTGAAAAAAAATTAACGTGAAAAGTGTTTCTTTTAGTAGCTTTCTAAGCAAAAGATGAAAAACTCCTTTTGAAAGCCATGAAATTAGCATCAACTTGGGAGATAAAGCACAAGAGGGAGTTTTTAGGAGTGCAAGAGTTACTAAAATAGTTCAATCTTTTTATGAATTTAATGGGAGAAAAATATTTTATTTCTGAGACATTAGTTCATAAGTCTACATCAAAGCATCTGTTACAATGTACAGATACACCATATGTTTATTACTTGGCAGTCCAATGTATTCAGATTTGCCCTAATTTTTACTGTTAGAAATATATATTAAAGAAACATATGTTAAAATACTGTTTTTCACAAAAGCTACTCTTGACTTTCAAGTATTATGTTAATATATCATAGTCCTAAAATTAAAATGTATTAATTTGAATGGGTTCTAGTCTTCCAGGATACACAGACACTTAATTGTCAGTACTACTACCACTTACCTGTCTTAAAGCTCTTTCATAGCAGTACTTGTGTACTGCACAACATATGAAAATATTTAGGTGTTGTTTGTCTGTTAATTAATTTTTTAAATTCAAGGCATACTGCCAAGAATACAAAAACAAAAGCAAAACCCTAGCAGTGACACAGAAGTGAAGGAATGACAAAGATGTATATGAAAAAAAAAGAATTGTAAACAGAAATTTGTCCTGTCTTACCACTTTCCATTTTGTCCTCTCCAGAGTTCCTAGCTAAACTTCTTTCTGGAGTTTGACCAATTAGCTCCACAGGAAAGTGTCACAGTCTACACATGCACCTGTATTAGGGTGCAGTAAACTAATAACTCCATTGTAGGATAGTGCTATCCAGGACAAGTACTGTCCTACAGCAGAATAATTACATGGACTTAAACACACATGTAGACTGTGACTGAAGCTGGCTAGGGCATGAGGGTGCTACAGTGCAGGGTTTGCCTGCCACCTAGCCCCACACTGTAGTACCTTTGCACTCTAGCCAGCATCACCACCACCTGAAGCCTGGGGCTCACTGCACCATGCCCCATCAGCTCGGGGCTGCTCCATCCTGGCTCAGATTGCTGTGGTCCCAGGCACCTGTGAAGGTGCTGCACCCAGGAAGTAGCTGATTCTAGCACAAACTGCACCAGAGTGTATTCAAGTGTATTAGTAACACACATAGATGCACCCACTCTGTAGGGCCTTGATTCTGATATACAAGAAGGCTACCCTACATTATTTTAGTAGATACCAGCAATCTGGTAAATGACATTTACCCACTTTGAGGCTCATGTACATGGTCAGACAGCTGTAATGTGACCATTTTTAGAACAGAGAGAGAAAAAGATGACATAATAGCTGTAAAACTTAAACAGCATAAACTGATATACAAAACAGACATCTCTACCAAGGAGAATTAATTCTTCTGGGTTTTTTTAATTCAAAGTAAAAAACATATGGATACCCCCACAAACTCAGAATGAGGAATGACTAAAGAAAGCTGGATAATTAGAAGATGGCCATAAATTAACTGAAGATGAGTGAGGCAGAAGTATTGTATGAAACACCTTTTCTGTTTTTATTCTTCCCACATGTCCAAAAACACAGGAGGAAAAGGGAAGGAGGAAGGGTAATGATGAATATGAAAATAATACCTATAATGCTGGTACAGTTCTTAAGCATTTCATGGAGGAGGACATTCCTTTAAAAGAAGTTCATTGAATCATTTAAAAGAAAAGAGAAAGGAAAATTGCTTCTATGTAACAAAATGAGAATTAATGAAGTATATCTGAAAAGAAAGTAAGCCTGGAAGAACAGCTAATGATGCTTTTCCAAAATGTGCTGATAAAATATCAATACTTTCATTACAGAAGGTGAGAGTAGAGCAGGGCCAGGCAGTTATTTCAGGCAGAGGGCCACTTACCCAGTTTTGGCAGGCTGTAAAGGGCTGCATGGATAGCCCCACCCCTTGACAGGTGCCCCGTCCGCTGGACACCATCTTGGGGCCAGTGTCCCAGGGCCAGCACCGGTGGGGCCCAAAGCAAGGCACAGGCTGGCAGGGGTCTGCAGAGCCAGGCTGGGCTGCACCAGCAGGGAAAGGGGGAACTGGCATGGCTCCATAGAGCCCCTGCCAGCTGGGACCCCATGCTCCTGCCACCCTGCTCTGGGCCCTGCCAGCCCTGGGATACCGGTGCAGGCCCCATTCCCTTATTGGTTCCTGCACCCACTCACACCCAGTGCCCCCCAACCCTGCAATACAGGTGGAGAGTGGCACACAGTCCTGACCCACTGCTTGCCGGCAGGGAAGAAATTGGTGCTGAGCACAGGGAAAAGCAGCCCCTTGCCCATGGCTGGCACTCCCTGCTGCAGGTGCTTGCAGCCCATGTGGGGCTATCTGGAGCAGGCACAGGCAGCCCCATGTGGGCTGCAAGCAGCTACAGCACAGGGCACTGGCCATGGGGTGAGCAAGGGGCTGCTTTTCCCTGCACTCAGCACCAGCTTGTAACCCAGCCCCACTGCCAGCCTGGGCTCCACGCTGGCTCCAGGCTTGCCTGTTGGAGCTCACGTGCTGGGCAGCCCACAGGCAGCGGTGGCAAACACTGTCTGGCATGGCAAGCTGGGGGGGCCACAGCTGCTGTCACTACACGCAGTCCCAATGGGTGAGCCAGGAGCTGGCGCAGAGCCCAGGCTGGCAGTGGGGCCAGGTTACAAGGTGATACTGAGCACAGTGGGGAAAAAGTGGCCCCTCACCCATCCCGTGGCCAACTCCCTGTGCTGCAGCTGCTGGCAGCCTGTGTGGGGCTGCCTGTGCCTGTTCTGGACAGCCCCATATGGGCTGCGAGTGGCTGCATCAGGGAGCACCAGCCATGTGGCAGGGGAGGGTCTGCTTTCCTCTGCGCCGGGAAGGAGCCCGGGGAAAAGCTGAGTGTGGCTGCAAGCAGCTGCAGCATGGGCACTGGCCATGGGGCGGGTGAGGGGCTGCTTCCCCCCACCACGCTCAGGTTTTCCCTGGGCTACTTTCTTCTGGGGTCCTCCCCTGCCCTCCCCCCTCCTTACCTGAAGTTTTGGCACCACTGGGGCAGCCATGTGGTCCCAGGCCAGAGGCCCCTGCTGGGGCTTCCAGCTGGGGGGGGGGGGGTGGGACCAGGCAGGCCCTGCTGTTGTGGGAGCCCTCCAGGCTTCCCCTGGGTCCTACTGCCCTTGGTTCGTGCCGTTTTTGACAGGAACCAAGGGCAGATAAATATTAATTTTCTAAAATTTTTAGGGGCCCCACAGGCCGGAAAGAATGGTCTTGAGTGTTGGATCCAGCCCACGGGCCTTATTTTGCCCATCCCTGGAGTAGAGCTTGACAGGCAGCCAGATTCCTGCACCTATTTCATACCATGTCACATCTAAATGACACAGGCCTTGGCTGAGAACAAATATGACATTTAAATATTGTAGTATTGTGCAGCCAATGCTGATCCACATGATTGTGGTCCAATAATAATTTGACAGCATATGATGTAAAGGTAGGCCTATCTTACATTTCAGTGGGTGCATCTACATGAGACATGTACTGCAGAATAGACTAAACTAATTAGCTCTGCAATAAACATCTTGCATCTTCCTGTGCAGGGCTGTTATGCTAGAGTAAACTAATAAACTCTGCAGCAGGGTAGTACTTATATTTTACTCTCCAGCACCTCACACATGGGTGTTCATGTGTGGGGGCTGCCTCTGGATAGCCCCATGCTGAAGTCCCTTTATGCCTCAGCCAGCCCCTCCACAGCAGGTTGAGGACAGCAGGAGCAGCTCTGGGTTGGCAGGCTGACCCTCAGGATTCCCTGGCAGCCAGGGCTGCTTCAATACAGCTCAGCGTACTGCAGTCCTGGGCGCATGTGTAAATGCAGCACTGGGAAGCAATAAACTCCAGAGCAATAACTCCAGAGTTTATTACTTTGCATTAATTGAGCATGTAGACACACCTGGAATAGGGGGCCGATTCTTTTGTCATTAACAATGACTTTACATCACTGTTACTTTAGAAGGTTAGTTTAGATTCATACCAGTCTGAATCAGTCCTATGAATTTCAGTGAAATTCTCTTTATTTAAACTGGTATAGCTATGTACATAGGTTTGGACCTAATCTATTTCTCTTAAAGTCAACAGGAATTTTGCCTTTGGCTTTTATGGAGCAGGGACAGAGATGTGCATGCAAAAACCACTTAATCTCATCTCTTTACTTTCTCAGCCATGCCTTTTAATTTATTGGGAATATTTCAGGCATATCTTAGCAGTACATCTGAATAAAAAGAAATCAAAATTCCTTGTTTGCTTCTACAAATTGTTGCTTACAACAATAAATAAATTACTTCTTACCAGTTTTTCATACCTATCTTTATTTTAATTCCAGATGGCATTTATACTTTATTATATGGCTATAGTAGGCCATGCTTTGTCAATAACGTCGCTCTTGATTTCCTTGGGGATTTTCTTCTATTTCAAGTAAGTGTTTTTAATAGTTTATATTTTCTTTTCCTCTCTCAGATGCTGCCAAATGCCAGAGGTATTTAACCAGGAAAAAAGTTAGAAGGAGGCTTGAAAGTTATACTCAGTTCTCTTTAGTATTTTTTTCTGATAATGCTAGAAGAAAAGAACTGAAGCAAAAGCTGTGCAGAATGACATTAAATACCTGACCATAGAAAGATTTTTCCAGTATAAGGCAGCTCTCTCACTGTTTTATCTATTATCTATATTCTATGCTATTACCTTTTCTATGGCTGGCATACAAGCTAGGACCAGTAGAAAGAGGGAGCACAGAGGGCCTTACTGAGAGTATTATGCTTCACTAGTTCACTGGTTACCTTTTGATTCTTTAAGTATGCTGGCAGGTATTGTCATACCAGAGGCTCAACTCTGACTATAATTTGGACCCAACTCCTCCCTAACCCCCCAGATATAACTGACACTTCTCATATGTTGTGACAGATCTGAGCCACAAACTTCAGAGAAACAGATGTATACACGAGATGCTTTACTGCGCAGCAGACTAATTTGCGGTGTAGTAAAGCATCGCCATATACACGTGTGTAACAATTAGGGTGCAGTAGACTAATTTACAGTGCTCTGCTGGATAGTCCTATCAGATACAAGTGATATCCAGCAGCACAATAAATTACTGTGCTTAAACACATATGTAGACAGAGACATTGGGATTAGTATACTCCAGCTCAGATTGAGCCAGAGTCACATGAATTGCATGTGTAGATGCACCCATTTACTAGTAATGAGTGCATTGAAAATAAATTTTGTTGGGTGTACCCATCCTCTCAGTTTTATTGAATATCATAAAGTAAGGTCCTGCAGTATAATTTTTGAAGATCACATTCTGATTGTTATACATATTTGCAGCTGCTATATGCAAACAAACAGGGAAAATGAATCTTATTCTTCTGAGTGTAAGTCTGTCATATAGCATATAATAAAGCATCTGTTGAAATAGCAGAGGGATTTCCTTGGTTCAGTTTGCCCTCAGACATATTCACAATATCCATCAAATTCAGTAGGACTAGAACAAGACTGAGAACAGAATAAAGCTTTCTTCTTCTATAAAGAGAAATTATAAAAATCCAGCTACTGCATGTCTAACACAGTAAGTCCTGCAGTCATTTCTTATTTTAAATAAAATGACAACTGAGTACACTGTAAGGAAAGTGTTCAAATGATTGGGAAGGATCTCAAGTGTTGTAAATCAGTATCAACTTCAATGGAGCTTTGCTGATTTCCACAAGATATGTCCTTCAAACTCTTAGGCACCAGAATTATGGCATTTAGCTCTCATGATACTACTATAAACAGTAACATTTCAGTATAGATAGCATCTCTCTAAGGGTTGTTCTAGCTGCATATAGTCCCAAGTATTTTGGAGAAACAAAAGGAACAACAGAAGAGTTTTATAAACAGCGCATTTTCAATGGAATTGTATCAGTTACCACCACCACCATGTTCTAGCCCCTCAGCTTTCTAAGCTATGCACCGTCATATGCACTGTCAGCACAGCACATCCAGAATGAGACAAGAAAAATGGACGTCTGAAAAGCCAGTGAAAGACTTCTAAAATTAAATTACAGGAAACTGACTCAACAACCTTCTCCACACTGGGCACATCAACATGAGATGCCAACTGTGCAGTAGCTGAATAATACTGTGCAGTAGCACATCACAGCACCAACAGTGCTAATACATTACCATGCGATATTATTAGCTACTGCCCTGTAGTGTCACTAAAAAGGCATTCACTAAAGCTACTGAGCAGCAACTCCAGTTACTGCACATTTATTTAGTACTTAGTTATGCAAGTACTAAATAAATGTGCAGTAACCACTGCATAGTAGTATCTTGTGTAGATGCACCCACTGTGAACCTAGACAGGTATAACAATTAAAAGAGGATGTCTGCCTCAGAGACAATGACAAACAGAATAACATCGAACTGGTTTTTCAGGTCCAGAATGAATTTTACATCTTGCAGAAATAGAACAAGAAAACTCTCAACATCGAACCTAAGGAAATGAATTAACCATTTGTTGGGAGGTAAAGACCTTAAAGCTAGGGACAGATATTACGCATAAACCGGTTTCAATGATCGGATGGTTTAAACCTGTAACAGAACATAAGCTCAGTGCACATAAACCAGTTTCAAAATGGCTGAAACTGATTTAAGATAAACCTGAATGTAGTATCAGATTTAACTGATTTGGGTCAAACTGGTTTATGCACTGTCTGTCTCAGACCCCTTCCTGGTTGAAGTTAAATCAGAGTCCCCCAGCATCCCAGATGCTTTGCAGCCCTGGGATGGGATGGACTGGGCTAAGCTGTGCTCTCTGCTTCAGAGAAGAGGCTGGCCCTGCCCCTCTTGTTCCTAGCAGGCATGGCAGGGTCTGCTTGACTTCCCCCTGCTCCACTTCTCCTTCCCCTCACTGCTTAGGCAGGGATTTCCCCCTTCTTCCTTCCCATCTCCCACAGCATGGACCCTTGCCCCACAGGCCCTAGACATGGTATGCTAGCTAATGCTAAGAGGTGTGGGTGTGTGTGTGTGTGTGTGTGTGTGTGTGTGTGTGTGTGTGTGTGTGTGTGTGTGTGTGTGTGTGTGTGTGTGTGTGTGTGTGTGTGTGTGTGTGTGTGTGTGTGTGTGTGTGTGTGTCCAATTTCACTGGGACAGGACACAGGCAGACAGAAGAGTGTTCACTTAGGGCTTTTTGGAGCTAATCAACAGATCAGCTGGTAATGTCCCTCCTTGGAAAAAGCTGTTTAAGAAGAGCTTAAACTAATGTGATAGGCTTTGTTTTGCTGTGAAAAACACTATGGTTTTATCAGCGCCCCCCCCCCCCCGTTGGTTTGCAGCCTTGTCAGGTTTGCAGACAGGGAGAGGGATATTGAAAAGCTCAGTATCATCAAAAGATGCATGCACTGCACATTAGGGCTGTATGAAGCTTCGGTTGCTGATGCGATACAGTGGAGATTTGGCCCAATTTGGTGGCCAAATCTACAAATCCAAATCAAAATCAGGAGACCCTATAATCTCTCCGAATTGAATTGGAACCCTCCAAATCGATTTGGACAGACACAGCTTTAACAATTTTTCCTACATACCTTAAGGTACCAGGGGGCTTATCAAAGCTGAGGTGGTGGGGTGGATGGAGCGTCCCACAGGAGTGTGGGGGAGAGGTTCCCCAGTGCACTCAGTGGTGGACCCGAAAGTGGACCAGAAGCATTTCAGGTCCACTTCCAGGTCCACTGTAGAGCATGTGAGGGACCCTTCCTTCTCCCCACCAGTTGGGTGACTGGTGCCTCCTGGGTCTGGAGGGGCACCTGGGGTCCCCCCATGGCCAATCACTGAGCCGGGAGGCTTGAGGGGGGGTTCCCCCACATGCTCAGCAGTGGACCAGAAGTACTTCCAGTCCACTTCAGGGTCCATCACCAAGTACATGGGGGGCCCTCCCGCACTCTTGCATAATGCTCCATCCACCCCACCATCGTAGGGTTCATGAGCCATGCCTGGTACCTTGAGATATGTAGAAGACACATTTAAAGCTGTGTCTATGGCCGAATCACTAATTCTCCGAATCAGCATTGAATCTTCAGATTCAGATTCAGCCAAATCAAAATCAGGACAATGATCTGAATCAGTGAATTGAACCACTGTCCCCAATTTGGGCCGAATCCAGCCCATTTCACACACCCCACTGCACACACCCCCTTTACTGCAAACTGCTAGCCCAGGGCTGGAGTCTGGCAATGCTTCTGCCCCTTGGGCAGTGAAGCTGTGCAGGCCACTTCCCCCCCCCGAAGTACTGTGGAAGGAACGGGAGGGCTGCCCCACTGCCCCCTGGCTTCTAGCCTGAGCCACTGCAAGCATGTGCCTGCATTTCTGAAATGAAAAGGGAATGTCTATCCACCTCCAAATCAGTTCAATCTTGGCAGGTTAGACTAACCTGCAAATATTGAATCAATTCAGGCTCAGGCTTTCTGAGTGTCTGTCCTTAGCCTAAAAGACTGCCATTAATATTCGAGCATTCAAAGGTATAAAGAGCAGGAAACATGAATTTCTGCTCTAAAATGGTTTTCACACAGTGAAAAGGTAATTGTACAATAATAACAAATTGGTAATAACTTGGGGTTGGGGTAGGGTACTAAGGTGCCTGGTTGATAGCTGAGAGGTTGTGTCTGAGGCCATAGCAGACATGCTTATGGCGCAGCCCTGTCAGATTCCAACAAATCTGCAGATTCTCCAAATACATTGTCACAACAGGGACATGAGAAGGAAGAATCAGTAGCCAATGAAATCTGTCAGCTTTGTAATAAAACCATATTATTTGAAGATTAGCCTTAAAATTAATTTTATGCTAAAAGGAACCATCTGTTAATTATGCTGGCACACAAACATAGATGGCTTCAGTATTTTCAGTATGGTGAAATGTTTGAAAGCCATCTAAAAGAAACCAACAGCATTGTATTTTGAGACAAGTTCAGAGGAGTTAGGAAAATAGGTTCACCCTACAAATAAGGCAATAGGGCTGAAAGTGAAATGGAATTAATCAGTGTAAAAACAGTCATCCAGAATAAAAAACTGGACCTGGACTAATTTATGATTGATGCTGTGATTTAAAACACATTATTAGAGAGGTAACAGCTCTAGAGAACTAATTATCCAATGGAAAAATATATGTTTCTCAATTTTGTTTATGCCTTGAAGAGAGTTTGATGAAGGGTACATTAGGAAGGATAGATGTTAGGTGTGAGCAAGGGAGGGACTTTGAGACAATAGTTTGCCAGATACTCATTTTTAATTGTCTGTTTTTCTTTAATCCATATTGTTTTTGCATGTACATAGAGCATATCCAAGCTACATAGGCTAGGCTCCCTGCTAATGTGAATCAGCTTATCTCCTCTGACTTTATTGGAGTTATGCAGTTTAAACAGCTAAGAATACATCTCTTTTTTTTTAAAAGTCTTACAAAATGTTGCTTATATTTTCAGATTCCTACCCAGTTTTGTAATGACTAAATTTTGTCTAAAACTGGTTTTGGCAGAAATGGCTTTACAAAATTTTGTTCATGAGAATAATCACATACCTTTGATAGCTTAAAGTAATTAGTACAGGATACCTTAATTTCTAAAGGAGATAAAATTAAATAGCACATATTCAAGGAGATCTAAGACAGTCCTCTTAAACATTACTTTTAGTTTTAGTTTAACTCAGTTGCTCATCATAATAAGGCTAAGGGTGTGTATGCATGCTTGTAAGATTGAGTCCTTAGTAAGTAACTAAAATATAATTTTTTTTTCAGCACCATCATTCTTGTAAAGGGTTAGTGCTAAGATTTTGTGGCTAGTAAAATTCTAACTTTTGTAAGGTAACACTAATATAGACATATGTTATAGAAGTGTAGCATTAGTGTGTTTGGTCTTAGATAATATTGAAGTGATTTAAAATTTAATACGGCTTCCTCACTCACCACTAGACACCAAATTGCTTTTGTTGTTTGCTTCTTTTCTTTTCTGTCCCACAGACAACTGTAATTATTCTGTCATATGTAGGAGTGAAAATTAATATTCCAAGCTCTGCAAGAGCAAGTTCATGTCTATAACATACAGAACTGAAGTCAGATACAAATATAATATGATAAGACATTCCCATGTTCCATTCCAGGATGTCATATATAGGAAGCCCAACATCTTAGCTGTATATGATTGGTCCTAAAAAAGGTAACATAAATAAGAAGGGGGAAGAAACAGAAAGAGGGTTTACCACAAAACAGCTAGAAAATATATGAAATTCTGTTACCATCTGAAAAGGAGAAATCTCACAATTTTCATATGTTGCTTGGAATCTTCTTGATTTTTTGAGGAGCTCAGAATTTCCAGTAAAAATAAATAAAACCCTAATGGGCGCATCCAGATGAGTCCTCATGTGCATCTTGTAGAGTTGCAAACTCCTTTGAGACACTGCAAGAAGCATTTGCGGGAACAAAAAAAACATTCCCTGCACTGAAATTTGCAGTGCCGGGGCAAACAATACCCCGGAGGGAAAATCCTGGACCATGTCCTGAGACAACTAGAGGCTCAGACCTCCACAGAGACACTCTGGTAGCCTGCCAGAATGTCTCTGTGGTTGGCCCTTTCCCCAGTGCTGAAGCATGCTGCCTGCCTGTGTGGGCCAGGCAGCAGTGCAAGCTGCAGGAAGCGACCTGGACCCAGCTTCGTGTCAGGTAAGTAAGGGGTTGGGGAGCTGGAGGAGCAGGAAGGGGACCTTGGGGGAGGCTTCAGGAGGCTGGAGGCCCTGCCAGCAGTGGCATCTGGGGGCAGTCAGTGATCACCACTGGCCACCACTGACACTGCCGGCAGCATCTGCGGGTGGCCTCTGATCCCTGGTCAGCACTTACCACCGTCCACTCCACTGACAGCGCTGGCGGCATCTGTGGGACCTCCCTGTTTACTGCCACCACCACACTCCCATTGCCACCAATGCCATTGTGCCCCCCCGAGCCACCAAGGGTATGCAGCATTTATGCAAGGAACCCACCCCTCCTAAGCATCCCACACACCCACAGTCCCCCCCACACTGACTCACATCCCTCCACACCCATCCACCCACATCCCCCGCCCCTCTTCCAACCCGCTCCTGCAAACTCCATATCCCCCCACTATGTGATAAGGAAAACAAAACCAAACATTAAAACATATTTAGGATTTTTTTTTTTTTTTATGATGCTAGACACACTAGTAGGCTTCCAAAATTCTTTAACATTGTAAATATAGCAATAAAACGTTGCCTATCTCATCAGTTCCCCCCCTCCCCTTTTGTTCTGATTGTGGAAGAATGTGGATTTTAGGGTATTTTAAAAAGTGAATTTGAGATGCTGCTTCAGTAGTCTAGCTGACACAAGGGGCTTGTGTCCCCAGATAACAACTGGCTAGGCCTCAGAAGATCCTGAGGGCAAGTAGCCCTGAGCTACTCCCCAGGGCAGTTTTTTATACTGCTCTAGCTCCCCCTGGCTGCAGATCTGGGAGGAGCCAGGCAGAGTTATTTTGCCCTAAGTGGCACAATTTGCTACACAACAAAGTGCATTTCTGGGCACGTGCACCAACACAAAAGGTCCCGGCTCAAATTTGCACTGCTTCTATTTGAGCTGCTGCAAGCACACGTGCTTGCATATATGGACACGCCCAATATGTTCATCCACTTTAAGGCGGCCTTACAAAATGAACTTAATGATTTGGTTAAGTTTGATTTTAATCATAAAAATGAGTCTGTGTGCTTTGAGCAGTTTCTAACTGAAATGTTTCTCTCTGCCACTGTAATTTATAATGCACAGTCTAATCATAGCGCATCTTTACACATGCCGTGTAGGAGAGGGAGGGGACACTTTAATTACAGCAGCTCTTGGGAGCTGCTTTAAGTAAAGCGCAGATAGCTTCTCATGTATTCACTGTCCCATGTTTCAAAATGGCAGCAGGAGCACTTTAACTAAAGCTAGTGTGACTCTGAATACACGTGATGCTGAATACATGCGACACTGAGGCTGCGGGAATGTGCTAATTAGCACACTGCAGCAGATTCAGTTGAGTCTGCTCCAGTGTGTTCTAATTAAAATATGTCAGAGCAGGTGTCAGGCACATGTATAGGTGTCTATGCATTTAAATGTATCACACTTTCAACAAGAGGTTGAGATCCAACAGAAATAGAGGATGAGGCTTTACTCTCACTAATATTCTGTTTTTTCAATATAACGCTTATCCAATCTGAAATTTCTATTTTAATTTACTCATTTCACCTCTTGCTTTACTTCATATCAGTTGCTTAGAATAAAGCAAATTTAAGTAATAGCTTCAATGACAGCATTTTGTCAGCTGGAAGGATAAGGACTCATGGATAACCACTCCACAGGATCTGCGTTTATGCTTTTTATGGACCATGATGCATTTTTACTTTCTTCTGTAGCATGGGCATGGTCTTTTTTTAGGGTCTTCTGGGTATATAATAACCAACTGTTTCCCTGTTGGATCTGTGGGTGTATACCTGGTAGCTGAATGTGAGGATCTGAAGTGGCAGTTATAGATAGGTATTCCTTAGGTTAACAGCTATCTACAAAACACAGGGGATTGGATACAACAGCCCAGGAGGTCTATTCTAGTCCTATGTTCCTATGAGTAGTAGGGTATGAAAATCTGCTATGAGCTTTGTACATTTGTGCAAAAATTAACCATGAGAATATTTGGTTTAGTGAGTGGAAATTACTGGAGCTAAAAGAAAGAATAAAAATTCTAGGCTCTAGATTTTTATCTAATGTAAGCCTATTACACCGTGAAGATGAGGAAGCCTTTCAAAAATCAAACTACAGATTCATCTACCTTTTCCATTAAAGCAATAGCCCCTGTCTCTTCAAACACTGGAGATTCAACTTAATCATTGTTTTCAGTTCTGGATCTGCAGCAGTAGTTCCTGTGTAAACACTGGCCTACAACAATAGCTTCTTTTAAATCACCTTTGAATTCCTCTGTTCTGTATGACAGCTGGGAACTAGTTTACATAAATCTTAGGTTTAGGATTATATTATACTATGCCTAGCTGTCACAATCCCCAAGGGGCTACTACCAGGTAGGAAGTAGGAATAATAAGTATACTATGTCAATACTACCACATCTCTAAACACTTACCCTAGCAAAAGAGAGGAGACTGTGTTTTGTAAAGCCCATGATGCCACCTAGGTATTTCATTTGGGATTCATACACACCAGGGAGATCTCTGGCTAATAATTTAAACTGGTGTTTTGACCTCTTTGTGTGCTGAGGAATGGAAGCACAGATATGATCTGTTCTCCATTTCATGCTGAATGCAAAACTAAAGATAGTTTGATATACTGGGATGCTATATAGATTTAAGTTGTTAATCATAAATTAATTCCTCCATTCCAGACAAAGAAAAGTGGGGGGGGGGGGAACAATACGACAGTAAAGTCAGAATTTTTAAAAAGAACTAATTTAAATGTGGAAAAAGGAACAAAAAATGAAAATTTAAACAAGTAAAACTATAAACATTTTAAAATGGCCTTTTAAAATCACACTGAATACACCATCATTCCTCTGAAGAAAGCACTCCCAACGTTCCACTTGACATTGCCCAAAGGACAAGTAATCAATTTGTTCATGTTAAATATTTAGTGTACTTGTTGAGCATAATGCTACAATTACTTGTTAATGTCATATTACCCCACTCATAGGATCAAAATTGTCAATCACCATTAAAGAGTCAGTATTGACTAGGAGTTATTTCATAATGGTACCTGGCATCATTACAATTTTGCCTTCTCTTAGAATAGCTCTTTCTAGATATTAAGTAATTACCATTAACAAATGTTGACATGTTTATGACTTGCACTGTAGTTATACAGTTATATTTGATTATCTGGGGCTCTTTTGCTGTTGCTTGTTTACTTTTTGTGATGATAGTACAGTTATAAAGATACCATAAAATTCATCAAGATAATGAGAAGAAACATAAAATTCATCAAGATAATGAGAAGAAACTATATATCTGGTTCTTCGAACAAGAACCTGGGCATTTGGTTTCTAATAAGAGTTCTTTGACTGATCCACATTATGACCTTACATAAGTCATTGAGCTTTTCTGCCCTGCTAAGAGAGGAAAAACTTGAAGAGGTATATTTAACTCTCTCACAAAGTCTTTCTGAGATTGATTAAATTAGTGCTTGTAAAGTATTTCAGGATTCTTTTATGAAATGTGCTGAAGTATAAAAGGCAAAGCATTAGGGAGAAATGTGTATCTAGACCATTTCTAGCAAATATTTGTGCAACCTCTTAGAAACCTCTAGTGAGGAAGATTCCATAGTCTCCCTAGATGGCCTTCTAGTTATACAAGTTTTTATGCTTAGATTTGTCTAAATATCCAGCATCTATCCTCCTTGCTACAAGTTAAATCCGTTCCTTCTTGTCCCATCCTTATTTTATTCTAGGGCCAAATTTCACTCTCTCCTTATATCATGAATCTTTTTATGGGGCACCTGTCTGAAAAACCTGATCATTAAAGACTCTCAGCTCAGATAAGATTTTGTCTGGGAGTAAACACACCCAAGAAAAGCTCGAACTAGATGATCTATTCAGGTCCCTTCCAACCCTAGAAGGTATGAAAAAGGAAAACGATCATCTCCAATTTCTTTGCAGAGGGCTAACATGAAAGAATGTAATATCTTCTAGAAAGGAAGAAAGACATGAGATGTTGATGCAAAGCTTTAAAAACACAAAGTCTGGGTACATGCAACAGGCAAAGAAAGCTTAGACCAGGATAAAGGGACACACGCTTCTGGTGGAAATGGAGACAACTTCAGGACCAGCCAAGGCTGAAGATGCTGGCTTCAGAAATGAGAGACAGAGATTTCATAAGTCACAGGAGAAGCAATGGGCTGCAAGAGGGGAATCCTAGACATCCTAAAGGGTTGTGACTAAGCCCCAAAGAACATACAGTAATGGTGAGGGAAATGGTAGCAAAGAATGCCATAAAGTTGTCATACATATATATACACATACACCCACACACATTTGAAGCCCAAAATGATATATATATATGCGCGAGAGAAGGAGACAGAGAAAACAAACATAATAAATCCTTTTGGGATTCAAAACAGGATGCATTAAAACTGCCCATCCAACCATGAATCAAAACAGAAAATGTGCTCCACTGAGCCTTTTCAGCTAAACAGGCCAGGATCAGTCTGACATATTCTCCTTCCTGAGTCCATAAGTCTGAACATGTCCACATCTAACAGAAAAAACCCTGTCTGTTCAATGAGGCTTTCTAACAAGAATAGCATTTTCTCCCCTCCTCCTTCTGTGCTTCCCCTTCCATGACTAATCCATCACAGGGGAGCATGAAAGACGACAAGAACTAGAAAAACAAAGCACCATGGAAAGTAGCATAAAGAAAAGGAAAATCAAAATGAGAAGAAACTGATTTTAGAACATGCTCAGTATAAAACTTTAAATTGTTTTGTAGTCTTTGGCAATCACAATGATAGATGATTTGAACTATACCAGAGAGAAGGACAGGCAGACAGAAAGATTAGTATCAGAAGACTACAGTGATATAATACAGCCTTGGGATTTACGCACTAGGTATAACAACTTGCATGCATTGTAGTTTATGATGTCAGTTTATGAGTCTGTAAGCAAAGGACAGAAAAATGCAAAATATAAAGATTTTAAAAACATCTGAAACATACATCTTACACATACAGTCCTTCACTGCAAGAGAGATTCTCTCCCTACATCCCCTGTTAATATTCATAATTATCTGGTGTCATCAGTGCTGTAGCAGCTGCATTACTTGAAAGATCATATATGTTTGGGTTAACTCCTCTCCCAGAGAAAGAGGCCTCTTACCCTGAAAAAATGACTGTTGTAACACTTGAGTCCTGTGCAAACCAAATGCATTACAATAAAATCTCTAGCCTTAGCAGCCCAGGACAGTCGGGTTGGCAACAGTGCCTTTGCTCCATGAAAATAAAAAGTAAGTTCCTCTCTCCTTCTCCCCAAAGATTCGGGTACATGAGTATAGTCCTCATAGGGGAACACATTGCCTCAGAGTTATTATTTCACTGCTATCATTCCTCCCACAAAACTGTAGAATGCATCTGTTTTTCTGTCAGTATATTGCTCAGATTGAAGTCACACAATCTTTCTGAAAGTGGCATTCCCAGAATTTTTAACATGATATTTGTTTGTTCATTATTATATGATAGAACCTGTTAACCTCAATTGGGTCCCCACTGTGTTAAGCACTATAAAATTATAGAACAAATGATGGTCCTTGCTCCTTACATCCATCAGTTGGTAACATACTATGCAGGGGAATAGGGGAAACAATAAGTTGCTATTTGTTAGGATAATAAATCAATAGTGTCACTACATTGGGGTCTAACTGTTATAGGCATTGCACATTAGAGTTTAAAGACAGGTTTGAAGGAGAATAATGAGGTAACATGTTTACAGGGAGCTCCTCCTAAGAAAGGGTTAGTATGGACGAAAGGAGGTGCTTCTATGAAAATATAACACATGGGTGACAGGGTCTGGTTTCACTGGTCAGTTGAAGGCAAGAGTTTGCATTTTGGCAGCAAATAAAAATTACAGTAGATTCCTACATTATGAGGAAGATGTACTACAAGGAATCCAGTCAAATATAAGCTATGTACCTTAAAAATTGACAACAAGCTTCAAATAAAATGCAGTTAAAAAGGGCAGACAGTAGTGGTCAAATGAAATGTGAATGTAAAGAAATACACAGTTAGCAGCTTGGGTCATCAGCATGGAAGTTGAAGTAATTGAGAATGATTGTGGAATACTGTGAGGAGGAGGAGAAACAGACAAGAGTCAAAATTAGGAAAGACGACCCATGTGGAGAAATGGGTGGATGGTGGATGATAGTAATATATGATGAAAAGAGTTCAGAAAAGAAGCAAAGCTGAAATGTGCAAGTAGGAAAGGGTTGGAAGCACCAAGAATGGAAGAAGAGAAGCCTAACGTCATCACACACAAACGGTATGATCCAGAATGTCAGAGAATGTGAGGTCTCCATAAGAAAGCAGCTGTCAAAGTAGTGCCAACCAAAGAGGTCTAGGTCTCTCTGGGCATGTCTACATGTGCATTTATGCTGGCTTAAAATTTACTCTGCAGTGAGTTGCTGCACAATAAGCAGGAATAAGCCAGCGTCTACATGTGCAGGTGTTAAAGCACATTAACGCTGTGTGTGGACTGACTTGGGACTAAAGTTAGCTCCAAGTCAGTCCTACACAGTGTTTCTGCTCAGTAAGGTGTCAACATGTGTGTTACTGCACTGTAGCTAATTGGGCATAAATTTGATACCTGCAGGATGCAGGTATCAAATGTATGCTCAAGCTGGTGTAAGTCACCATATTTACTGTGCAGTACAGGAGTGCATGTGTAGATGGAGCCCAGACTACACGGTAATTTTGGTTACTGTGCAGTAAATGTGCACATGTAGACATGCCCCCTGAGAGCTAAGAGTTTGCAGGAATGAAATACTATGAGATCAGAGATAGCTCCAGTCATTTTAAGGTGGAAATATGGGTTCCAGAGACAGAAAGAGGAGGAGAGGTTGGTGAAGTGCATGAGGTTAGGACTAGTGGCACAAGAGGTACAGAGCTGGTGCTGAAGTGAAGGTGGAAGTGGTAAAAAGGCAAGCATGAGGGGGAAAATGTCACCAGAGGAGACAAGCTGATACAGTATGATACTTAAATTTGTGCTAGTAGGAGAATGGGTAGATGAGAATGGAGAGGGGACACTGCATAAAATATATAAAGGACAGAAACACATCTCATTAGCATCACATTTCTCACAGAACCACCATTCCACCTTTAACTTCACTATCCTCATGCCCAAGGGAACACCTTTAAAAGGTGAACTTGTAGACAAAAATTCATAAGATGGCTGGACACTAAGAACTAAACATTGTTACTGGTTTTATAGCTAATTGTATTTTACCTGACTCCTGAATTCTTTCCATACATGAAATATGAGAATGACCCTTCTCCCTTTTGATAGGCCTTGATCTCCTACTAATCAGCTTCTTTTCTTCCATTAATTTTGAGCACCTATACATTAGCAACGAGGCTGCTCCAATATGTCAGAGCAGACTTGATGAATCAAGTCTGGTGGAATGTGGTAATTACAATGCTCCAGTAGCCTCCTATGCCTCATGTATCAGTATCCTTGTGCTTAAAAATGGCAGCAGGGGCACTTTATCTAAAGCTCATTCAGCAAGCTTTAGATAAAGTGCCCCAGCCACTTTAAGCACAGGGACCATAGGCACATTAAAAAATGGGCCAGCTGGGCCTGGGCTCAGAGGCCACTACCAATTTGGTGCCCCAGGGATCCCCAGCAGGGAAGCAAAAGCTGTGGTTTTAAACTCAGCACCATTTTTGTCTCCTTCCTGGGGAACTAGAAAAATGGTGCCAAGTTTAAAATCACAGCTCTTGCATTTACTTCCCTGGGAGCTGGAAGCATGGCCCCTCCACCAAGGAAGCTGTGGGGGGGGGCGGGCTGGGAATGCTGTGCCTTCCCTGGCAGGGGGTGGCTAGGGCCAGGAAGGACCAGGAGCACTGCAGTGTACCTCTGCAGGTGGGTGGGCAGTGGTGCTGGGGGAGGGCTTGGGGGGGCTATAGCCTCCACAAAATTCATCTTAGCCTCCCCATAGCCACCCCTCCCAGCACCACCACCACCCGCTCAGAGTCACGGTATGGTGTGGTGCGATGCAGAGTGGCACTCCTGGCTCAACCCTGTGCATCTGTGCAGCCACACATGAGAGCTGGGCAACAGCTCCCTGCATGTAAGTCTAATAGGGGCCAGGGCAGGGAGCTAGATGGATCCATGGGGGGGCTGCCTCAGAGTAACTGAGTGGGGAAGGAAGGACATCCTGTGAGGGGAAAGTATGTGTCTGTTTGTGTTCATTCATGGCAAGGAGAGTGTGTTTGCATCTGTGTGTCAGTATGCAGAGTGAGAGTAGAGTGTACACCTGTCGGTGTGTGTGCACTTGTGTATGTGCATGTGTGTGTGTACATTCAACCATAGCAGGAGAGGTGGGGCATGGATCAGGTAGAAGAGGCAGGCAGTGCCCCCATACCCTCAGCCTGGCAGGGTCCACCCAGCCTCCCCTGCCAGCACCAGGAGGCAGAGGAAGCACTCTCCCCACCCCTGCAGCTCAGTTCCTATGGGTGAAGGGGACATCCAATTTTGTGTTGCCCAGGGCCCCAGTACCACCTTAGGTCTTCCTCTGATGGGGATGCTGTTACATGAGATGCTGTGGGAGCTTTAATTAGAGCAGCTCCAAGAGCTGTAAAAGCTGCTGTAATTAAAAGTACACCCACCCCTCCTACAGAGGATGTATAAATCCCCTGTGTGTCTGCTACCCCTGGGAATTTCTCTCAGCCCTTCCCACTACTGTCCTTTACTATGCTGTGCTTGGCTCTTCTGGTCAGACCTAACAAAGCACGTCTTGCATTTGAAAATTTGTCTACCTCTGCTACACAGTTGGTCCGATAAAAGATATCACCCTAAGAAATCCTTGCCTCTTGCATGTGTACATACATACAGCACAGACAGCAGCAAAGTTAAAATGCTGGCTTACATTAAGTTCAAGCTGCTAAAGGCTGGTAGCACATAGGGAAGGGGTGGTTCGGCTACAATAAGGTATGTACCAGGTGTTCTTGTTGAAAAATATTCCACATTTTCTCTATCCCTCAACATCCTTGCAGTACAGGTGATCTGAGGTGGTGGTGGTTGGATTCAGATATAAATTAGATTTAAGCTAAAGATCAGGCTTGAAGCTAAAATCATGGCTAGGGTAATGATTCAAGAATACAGACATTTTTTGAGTTATTCTTTTGGGATTTTTACCTCATGAGTTAGAAAGCCTAAAAAATTAATCAGCAATTTACTTTAAGATTTTGACCACATCTGAACAGGAAAATGTGTCTCTTTCTGGCTTAGGAGATACGCTGGAATAAAAAGCATGCAGGATGCAAAACTAAATCTCCCTGAAAATTAAGGAGATTCCAGTTCAAGATTCCCATTCTGACTCATCACTAATGCCAAAAGCATCAAATAATTTTGATCTGAATATTTGAGATATTTAACTTTTGGAGAGCAAATGCAGCATTCCTGCCATTCAACATTTGTGTTCATGCACATCTGAAATAATTATCAGGGTTCTGCTTCACTACTTAACAGCTCTGTTCCTGTGGGAAAAAAACCCAACAAAACAACCTTCTACAGTTCAGAATTTGAGCCAATAGGCCCTTACAATATGGTCTGGGAAGCAGGTGGTTCTAAACAGGTGTAAATAGGGAAACAAAAAATTGTTGTGTCTCATGGCTGTAATGCTAGGCATGTGTTTTCCAACTACCTCTTGCCAAATGGCATTCTTGAGAAATAGTTGCCAGAATGTGCACATTAAAGTGACATCAGAATAAAAACACTAATTTACAACTTGTGCTACATATTTTTCAGGAGCCTCAGCTGTCAAAGGATAACACTGCATAAGAATTTATTTTTCTCTTATGTGCTTAACTCTGTGTTTACAATCGCCCATCTTATTGTGGTAGTGCCTAATCCAGGCCTTGTAAAAAGGGATCCCGTAAGTATTGCATGAAACCTTTCCTTCACAAAGCATAGCTTCAAAATTCCACTGTGGAAACATTTTAAAATGATAGTTTTGCAGAACAGGCCAAAATTATGGAGCCAAGTTCTATGAGCATTATTCAAGCAAATCTTTCTTTGACCTCTCTGGGAATTTTGCACAATAAAAATCCCAGAGTTTGGCAAGAGGAGTATAAGGCTTTATATAAAAATAAATTTTATTGGCATCATGTGGTAGTTGGAATGCTGGGAGAGAATTTGTACAATCTGTTGAACTGAAGTACCTGACATGAATTCTGTGATAATATGAATAACCTTATGCATCCCATAGTAGTATGCGAGTCTGTAAGCAAAAGACAGAAAAATGCAAAATAAAGATTTTAAAAACATCTGAAATACATATTCCATGTACTTAGAGTGGCCATGGATAAGTTATCATTTGGAATTAAATGGCCAATAATTTCTTTTTCTGTAGTTGAAAAATAGTGTCCAGGAAAATGCTGCACATTGAATAGTTGTGCTTTCCTGTCTATGCCTTAATCTTTGAAAAGTATTCTGCTTTTCAGACATGAGTTCAGATCCTAGATTGCCTATTGAGGCAGTTCAGAGAGAGCAACGATGGTGCTAAACCATTATTTTGTCTCTCTTGTCCTGGATTACAATCCCATTCCCAACATAAAATGGAATTAGTTTAAAGGTACTCCAACTTTAAATTTCCTAACAATAGCCCCTGAAAGATAATGGTTAAGCATATGCCTCCCTTTCACTGTAGAACCAGGGTTCAGGATCTGGTAATTCATCTCCATCACAAATTATCATTGGTTTAATTCCAAAACAGACTGTTAATCAAATTCTTCCCACTAGAAGGTATTAGTTCAGTTCATTTTCTGCACCACTTTTTCCCAAAGATGTCTAAGAGTTCCTGAATTTTTCTGCAAATTAATCCACCTATTGATAAACATTCATGAAATCCACTTTGAATACAGTTTGACTCTGATCCCATTCATATTCATAATTCCACTGAGTTTGAGGTTGTTTCACTTGTGTGAACAGATATGAAATGTGTCAGGCCCATAATCTCTAGTTATGTCATAACTTCTATCAGTTTGTCTTCTACTAGGATCTTTAAAATTATGGCCTAATCAGTTACCTGGCTCTACATTTCAAAACACAATTAAATGCTATCATATAATATTATTACCTGTCACAAATGCATCTTTGAAACATGCTATTGGCTAATCAAGATAATTAAAGTAGGAATAGACTACAAAAAATGCAATCAGTTCCAGGGGCCACCTGGAGATTAAAAAAATAGAATGGGAAAATTCACACATTTCATTCAGTCTTGCTGCATATTATCATATGTTTCCATCTTATGCAAAAACTACGATAAAATACTTGATATTCTAAATGAATAATTTGCACATAGTGAACAAAACATGAACACATGGGCCTGCTGAAATTTAAATAGCAATAATTACCCTGACGTTAAGAATGACATTTCTTGACAGAAGAGGTAAATTATCTTGAATGAAGTGCTTTTTAATAAATAAATGAGGCCACAGCATGAATGCTTGTTCATTAAGAAATGTTTATAAAGTAGACATGAGAGACCCATAGATTACTCCTCTGGGGCAGATCCTTTTTTTGGAGGCCTTGTTGGTGCTGATGGCAATGCTTCCATTGACATCAATTGGCCAGGATGTTTTGGTGTAAGCTGGCATAGATCCCATGAATAGAAACACATCATCAATGAAAGCTGAGCATCTTTATCTTAGTTATCATGGTGATGAAAGCTATTGGGATGCCATACATAGATACTGTTGGCATCACTGGTATTCCATATAAATGTTAAAGTCTAGCTATGTAAAGACCTTGCAGTATCAGGACCTTAATATCTTAATACAGTGTTTTTTAACAATGAATCAAACAAAAAAAAAAATTTGTATAAAAGAATTTACCTGTTCAATAGGGCCATGCAAAACAGCATCATTCCTCTTTGACTTCCATTTCGACATTTCAACAGAACAGTGTTTTGTTTTGAAAGCACTGTTCCGTTTCATTTCATTGAAACTGTTTCACTGTTTTGATGCTGTTTCAACACTTCACCCATAGGCTATTTTGCACCCAGTGCCAGGAAGATCGGCTGGGGCCAGCAGCAGCACCGATCTTCCTGGCACAGGCTGCATCCACCGCTGGTCCCAGCTGGCAGCACCAGCCTCCTGTCATCTAGCAGGCAGATTGGGGGCTCGCCTGAACCCCTGGGAGGTCTGTGGGGACTGTGCCAGACTGTCCCTAGGGGTATGTGCTGAAGCCAGGTAAACCTGGCTTTGAAACTCAAAATGTTTCAGAACTTTTGAAATGTTTCAAGTGCCCCTGTTTTATTTCAAAGCTGTTTTGAAGGCTTTTGTTTCATTTTGATTTCACCATTTTGAGCTCAAAACGCATTGAAACAGAGCACCAGGCAAAATTTTGCACAGCCCTCTGGCCAGTATATTTCTAAGGTTTTCATTGTTCCTATTGAATACATTTTATATTGGTAGACTGAGGTTCAGCAAAGTATATAAGCATACTTTAATGGCTTTGATGGATAATGATCTCATTCAGTGAGATCAACAGCAGATTCTTCTGCTGCTTGATCCAGCACTGAAATGCTATTTAGTAGCTAAGACAAAAAACTGGGAGCCAGAAAACCGAAGTTGTCTTCCTAGTTCTGTTACTAATTCATTGGGTAAGGCTGGCCAAGTAGCCTGATCCCTTAGTATCTCCATGTCCATGTATTTATAAAAGAAGATAACAGTGCTTTGATGTTTGCAAAGCCCTTTGAAATATGTAGATAAAGAAACCCTGCACAAGTTCTAGGAAATTCTACTTATTCTATTTTTCTGATATCATTGGCAACAGATGTGTGGCTCCTAAAAGAAAGTGAGCTGTCTGCTGTAAGTTCTCATCAAAAAATTAAAATCTTTTGAAGATTGATGGATTTATGTTTAAATTATATCAAATAGATTTCTTTACAAATTTTACATTAATGTAGTCTAGAAAAGCAAATGAAGGTTTCATATCTTCCTCTGTCTACTTCTGTTATACCTGGAATTTTTAAGTAGATTGCATCTGACTTTTTGTAGTTTCCTGCATTTATCTTTTTGTGGATCTTTCCAGCTTGACATATGCACGGGTTTGTGCACCTCATGCATCAGAAATATCCAGAAATATTAAAGTGTGTAGGAGAATATCAGATGACCCAGCTATCCTTTATTAAGGCCACAGATGTGAAGTTGATGGCATTTTTATGCAATATAGAAAAAATATTTTTTAAATAAATGCAATTCCACCTCATTCCTCATGTATTTTTACTGCCTAAAATATCAGAGTAGGTTTAAAACTTTTGATGTCATGGAAAACCTACTTATACCCTTGATAAATTTATGAAGAGGTCAACAAACCAATGGAAGATGCCACCATCAAGAAAGAAAGGAGAATTCTTTCATATATAATAGATGCTGAGAGGAAGAGAAAAGACAGAGACAAGCACCTGGCTAGGGTCTTATGACCCCTCCCAGCCCCAGTGCTCATTTCTGCCTGTGGCAGGGGTCAGACTCGATTATCTGTCTAGGTCCCTTCCGACTCATTGCTTCTATAATTCTGTGAAAGAAATAAGTTCCTAACACAACAGTCGCCTTTTGATCCTTCAAGGCCTTTTTAAATGAAGATATTAAATTCCAATTCATCACTTATGTCTGGAGATAATCTATTACACCCTGCCTGGGGATGTTTTAGCCCTGATTTAAACCTACATAAGGATCACTCCATCAGTCTAAAATGGTAAGTGAAAACTCCTTCTTAAATATTTCTGTTACTTTGGTCATTTCTTCCTGTCTTTTTTTTAATTTTGTGTTATTTAATTCTATTTTATTCTTGAATTTATTTGGATCTTATCTTAAGATATGGAAGAGAAGAAAGTTGTAGACCCAGATTTCCAAGTATGTGAAGAAAAAGAACAACATACTGATGGACAATCAGATACACTGAAGTTGATGTGTGTGCGTGAGAGAGAAAGACACTGAAAAATGCAATCTCAGTTCATTTCTGTTTAACATTGTGACTAAAGTAATAGTTGTATTAATTTTACTATTTCTAACACTGATTTTAGAGGTAAAGTGTGTATTATTTCATCAATTGTAATAGCAACAACCCTCCAAAGTATACTTATTGTGAATAATAAATTGTACTTTTTCTATTAAAAAGTCTGAAAAAAATATAGATAGGCCTATTGCTTTCAATCATTTGATTCTTATTTCATAAACCTGGTAATTATGATGGTGAATATTGATGGAGGTATGTGGATAAAATACAACTGGAATCTAGAGGGATATCACTACTAATGAGAAACTGAATAACTTGTCAGATACTACAGGGCACTCATTATATGCATTCAGTGTGAATAGAAATGGCTGAGGGGTATAAAAATAAGTGGCTTGTATACAGGCATGTTAATGTTTGTATGCGGGGAATGAATTTGACCACAAGTCACTAATGCTGAGAAATTTCAAGCTCTTTCAGAAACATTTTGAGAGCTTTTACAGGTGACCCTTGCCATTTGCAGGGGAGAAATCTGTGAATAGGGCACTGCATTCATGAACACAGCACCCCTGGTGGCTGGGGGGGGGGGGGCGGGCAGGAGCCCAGCAGCAGCAAGCGCAGAGCTCCCGAAGAACTTCGGTAAATGTTTAAAGTGTATTTAAATGCGGGTTCAACATTTGCAAATATTTGAAACAGCAAATGCTGAACCCGCAAATACCAAAGGTTTCCTGTACTATATTTTATATCATATAATTCTACCAAGAGAGAACACACTGTTTTTACTCAATTCTAACACAAGGTGTTTTTCCTCCAATAATATGGGGGAGAAAACCATCATCCTAGAATTGCATAGAAGAATGGTAGGAGGGGACGGGAGCAGATAGTTGCTGCAGCTTGGGCTCGAGTCCCTACCATGATTGGGGCCATAGCCACAGCTGTTGCCTGCCTCCCCTCACCTGCCCCCTGCTGCACTCTGTCATCTCTCCCTTGCAACCTCTTCTTCCTCGTCACCCACCCCCACGCACAGCCTCTGCTTCCCTGCCTGCTTCTCTCCCTCCTCCTCCCCTTTACCCTCACTCCATGCCAGCCAGCCACACTGCAGCATGGGGCACTGAACATGGCCCCAGCCAAACCCACAACAGCAGTGTGTAGCCCACATGGCTGCTCTGGGGGCTTGGCTGGAGCCATTCTCAATGTGCCAGCCTAGAGCAGGGATGAAACCTGCTAGTAAGGAGCAAGGGGAGGGGGAAAACAGACTAGGGGAAAAGGGAGGAAAGCAGAGGCAGAGAGGGAAAGGGAACAAGAACAAGCAGGGGGCAAATTCCTTCACAGCAGTTGGGATGAATTAAAGATGATACTCAAATAATTAGATTCTATACATGGAAAATTATCATTAATTTATACATTTTCCATATATAGAATCTAATTATTGGTGGGGGTCATCTTAAATTCAGGATCACCTTCAATTCAAATAAATATGGTAGTGATAGGTTCCTCTTTCCTGAGACTCCTATATGACTCCTTCACCTTTTGTAGACTACTTTTTCCCTGGTTACTCAATACTCTTGGCATGTTGTGAAGAAAAAAATTTGAGCTTTGTTCCACTGTGACAGAGACCAAGGCAATGGGCACTTTAGTGGGAACTCGTGAAAGCACTGGGCCATGATACTACAGGGGACTTCAAGGATAGTAGCCAGCTATCTCTATCAGTTTGCACATTAGTACCAGTCACTTTATCTTTGCCCATTTTACAAGCACAGTAGTTTGGAACAGACCAGACTGGGCTAGATTATGTACACACAACCTCAGTGAGAAGAAATGTATCCATGTCCAAGCACCAAGTGGAAAGTACTGATCTTCCAGGAAAAACGTCATACCTTTTTCCTTCTTCCATTATAAGTGCCCTCAATGGAAAGGGAAGGGAGATCATCAAAGCTCTCAGCAGTTCTGTGATATAAATAATATACCAAAAATGTGATGAATAGGCTGACATAAATAATATCACCATTTACTCATTAAAAAAGGAACCATCATAGATCAGCTCAGATGATATTTTTCTTATTCATCTGTATAAATTTGGAGAGAGAAAGAAAAAGAGAAGAGCAATATATCACAGGAAAGTGGGGAGAGAAATAGTTATATGATTTATGGGACTTAGGTGCAGTTGGCTGTTCCTTATCATTTCAGGGGAAGAAGAGCCAGGAAAATAAAAGAGGGAGGCAACACCACAGAAGCAAAAGTAGTTGTAGCTCTTTTCAGAAGGTAAATGCTATCTTTTTTGTTATCACTGCAAAAGAAACTATGCACCTTTTTTCATTCTTCCTTCTGTAACCTGACAGAACCTTGAGGAATTAAAAACAAGCAAAAATGTAATTGTTTCAGATAGTCCACCTTGTCCATTGAAGAAATGGCAACATTTTTGTTAATCTGGTCTGTGTTTGCCTCAGTAGATTCAAAACTGCTCTCCACAGTGTCCATTGCATGCAGCAAAGATGGGGATATAGTGATGGAAGTTATAATCTATAGATGCTTCTTAAGAGGAGACAGAGGGATTTGGGAATTGGGAGATGGTCCCTCAGATAGCAGCTAGTTAGAAGTTAGTCACAGCCAGACAAAAACTATAGAGCTTGTACATTGCTCCAAAATAAGACCTTTTGTATAAGTCTCTGTTGTACAGTTGTATAGTTCTTGTTCGTGGATGCCTGTAGTTACTGAACCTGGTGATCCCTATGTGGTGTCAGCAGTGGTGAATGAAAAAGAACCTGAAAGAATGAGTTTTAAACTGAAAAATAAGTTGGATGATGAGAGCAAATGGAGCTACATGGAAAGACAAGGGCATCTATAAGTGATCTGACTGCACAATTGTAGTCTAAGAACAATTAGTCAAGGAAGATTTGTAACCTCCACTTGCCCTTCTTGGGCAATATAACAGAAAACTGTAGGATATTCAGACACAGGCTTGAGTGATACCTAGCAGTCACAGGGACAGAAAAGAAAAATGACCAAGACAAATCCTCACTCTTCTTGCATGCTGTGGGAGAAGAAGCACTTGCTGTTTATTGCAGCAGAAGAAACCTTTTGCACCTCTTCTAATTTTTCCTTCTGTAGGCTGACAGAACTTCGAGAAATTAAAATCTTTACCTATGAAGAAGGCCTAAATATGCAATTAAGTAAATTACTGTCCAAGTTCGAGTAGTTGGCAACCATCAGTCCTCTGGATCATGGTATACATGTAAGAGGTCTAGTCACCAAGTCCTTCCATGTGTACATCTAGACAAGAGGATGGAGGAGTGGAAGCTGTCCAAGACCTACAATCACCACTTTAGACCACTGAGACAGAATCCAAAGGCGAAACCAAATACAGGTGTTCAGTGCCTCAATGGTTGTAACTTCTGCCAGAGAGCAACAAAGAACCTTCTGACTGCATAACACCTTGGTGAGGGCATGTTTCTGTCAGGTTGATATCCCTTAGCCTTTCTCCAACCAAGAAGTACCCACAAGGCAGTGGGGACTAGAGTTTTCAGGCACTCTATACTCACCTTATTCTGGAGGTTGCAAAATTGTGGTATTTTATAGGAGTTATCCCACCACAAGTAGCCCCACAACATTGCCACTGCCACTAGGCCCTTCAGTCTGAGGGGGCACTTTTACACATGCTCCAGGGGTGGATGAGGCAGTGCTTTAATCAGAGCAGCCCTGAGAGCTGCAGTATCTCATGTATTAGGATCCCTGTGCTTAAAAACAGCAGTGGGGGATGCTTGAACCTCCACGCTCATGTACAGGCACCTATGTAGTGTATAGCCATACACAGGACCACCAGATTTGAGTACTACATAACAAAAAAGAATAAGACTCTTAACAGGCACAGCTTTTTATGTACAAAGAAACAACAGGATAAAGTTAGGTCAGAAACACTGAACTATGAGACGAAGAACCATGGTTTGGGGAACTTGACAGAATCTCTGATTAGAGACAGGATTATCTGTGGCATTGCAGACACTGCCTTTCAGGAAAGGATCTGATACTTCATAGGTCTGAGAAGAAAGAAGAACTTCCTGAAAGACTCTCAGAGACTTATTAAAAGAGCCATAGAAAAAGGGGAATAGCAAAGTGAGTGGTACAAACTCACTTGCTTCAGAGTGATGTCATAGTAAGCTTTCTTCTGTAGATGGGTGGTAACTGATTTTTATGTTTTTTTATTTTTGTAGTTTGTGTTAAGAGGGAAGAAGTTATAGTTTATGGATGCTCCCTAACAGGAGACTGGAGAATTTTGAGAGATGGTCCATCAGGGAGCAGCTAGCTAGGAGTTCGATAGTCCTAGCCAGACAGGAACTGCACAACATGCACACTGCTCCAAAATAAAATCTGTTGTATAGTTTCTCATTCTTCTATGCCTATATTTATTGAAACCAGTGATCACTACAAAGGATATATTAGGAAGTGAGTTTCCTGGACTCTAGGGATTGTTTTATGTACTAAAAAAGATTCTATACATGGAAATAACATCAGAGCACTTCATTCTTATGAAACTAAGCTGGCTCTTTATTAAAGCAACTATTCACAGACCTGCTTTATCTGCACTTTTGTAATGCAAACATGATTACTTGGTGCCTCTCCAAACTCTTCCATCCTGGAACTACTGTTCCTTCTTCCTAGCACAGACCAGATGCTGTCTTTGATATTTTCATTCAGAGGTGCTTTGCGTCTTTGTATTTGACACAGCATCAGACTTACAGACTTACTACTATGAACTGACAATAAATGAGCAGGATTCCCTTCCAGGTGTAGCAACACTCATTTCTTAAAAATCGATGGAGGCAGGATGTGCTGCAGAATAACATATGGCACTACCTTCCTCTGAAAGGGGCCGAGCGTGCCATTTTCGCAAGATTCCCAACTGCTGAAAACCAAAGGAGGAAATAGTTCTCTATGGTGAGAGAACTAGTGAGGTTCCAAGTGCAACAGGGCAGAAGACTTGGCTGTCTTTTCTTATCTTCCTCATTTTAAAGCCTCAGCAGAAAAGCTGGGCCCTGATTTTGCAAATGACCTAGAATAAATCACCCTGAAAATATAAAAATGAGATTTTCAAATCCCATTCATTTTCTTGTCTTGCTCCTAGGCTGGTATCCAAAGACAACCATTTCAGCAGAGTCTGATGAATTCAGGACTCCGACACTATTCCCAGTGCCACCCCCAAATGACAACTAGCTTGATTTAATTAGCCTCTACAAGTCATAGAAGAACAGCATGGATTTCAGTGGTGCCTTTTTTTTCCTGACATAGCAAATTTTATGAACTTAATAATAGTGCTGAGTTGCATCAACTTGCTTAATAAGAGCTAGAGCTATCATTAACCTCATAAGTTTGTTTTTTCTGCACAAATTGATTCTCATTCCTAATTAGGAAACCAAAGAAGAAAAATATGCTTCAAATAAGCTACAAGACAAACCATCCCAGCTTTGGAGTTTTTGATTTAGGATATCACAATCTCTTTCTCATAGGATGCTGGTTACTAGCCACTGTGGCCCACGTTATGATGAAACAACCTCAAAGCACCTCAGGTTCTGTTTACAAAAGCAGAACTGCTAGGCAGAGGGCAGAGAGAAGCTGGTGTCCTGATCCATGTTATTGTCTGTATTGGCCCGCAAGGCAGAGTTGACACACTGGTGACAGCTGTCAGCTGTGTCCCTCTCAGTGGGACACATTGCATTTCACTGGTACAACAAACAAACAAACAAACAAACAAACAAACCAAAGAGATTGTGCTTCCCTTAGAGCAGGAGATTGCCCCTGTCTCTCAACATTTCCTGATGCTGGGCAGAAAAATACCTTTATGTTTCATTATAGAAGGCATGCACTCATTGGGATGCTATTCATAGTGCTAATTTCTCTCCATTACTACTTCGGCCTACTAATTAAACCACAGTGTACTTTTTTAAAGACTCCTGCAATTTCCCTTTTGCTTCTACTTCTGTAGTACAGCCCATTGTTACGAAATTATTTACCAAGGAGCAACTACATGATCAAGTAGAAAACATAAAAATGTTTATGAAGGACAAATACATTTCTCTTATTTTCCACTTCTCAACAGACACACTCTCTCGGTAGTATGTCAGATCACTGAAAGCCATTGTCAAACTCCTGTTGTTTTCTTGAACTACTGTGGCTTGTCTCCAGTCAAAATGGCCAAGCCAAGAATCTGTGTTCTGACTAAGAAATTCACAGATTAATTCCTCCCTGTTTGTGAGGTTGTATATCACACTGCTGTGATGTACAAGTCACATGCTGTCAGATTATCCAGAGAGGTTATGGAATCTCCATCCTTAGATGTTTTTAAGGCCAGGTTAGACAAAGCCTTGGATGAGATGATATAGTTGGGAATGGTCCTGTTTTGAGTGGGGTGTTGGACAAGATGACCTCTTGAAGTCCCTTCCAACCCTAATTTTCTATGATTCTGACTAAAAGGTGACAATATTGAATCAGGACCATGATCTTCTGCAGGAAAACAAGGCCTGCAACAGGAGTGCCCACGATAATTTCAACTAAGGAAGTTACTTATCATATGTGGAAATCTTCTTGTTTAGATATCATTCTTGGAAAATTATAAGAATCAAAACCTTTTTATGGCATTAATTTAATCGTGCAATGGGATCTGATGCCCAATCCCAAAAATCATGCCTCCTGGGATGCCATATGTGGATAGCAGGACCTGTAATTTGGGGATCCCAAGTTCCCCCTGCACCAGCCAATTGAAAAAATGGATGCCTGCAACCTGGTTGAACCCTAGTAGTCACAGAATCATAGAAAATTAGGGTTGCAAAGGACCTCAGGAGCTCATGTAGTCAAGCCCTGCTCAAAGCTCGACCATCCCCAACTAGATCATTCCAGCCAAAGTTTTGTCTAGCTGGTCTTGAAAACCTCTAAGGATGGAGATTCCACAACCTCTCTGGGTCACCTATTCCAGTGTTTTACTACCCTCCTACTGAGAAAATTATTTCTATTATCTAACCAAAACTTCCCTTGCTACAATTTGAGACTGTTGTTCTTTGTTCTTTCACCTGCCAGCACTGACAACAGTCTACCTCCATCCCCCTTTGAACCACCCTTCAGGTAGTTGGAGTCTGCTATTAAATCCCCCCTCTGTCTACTCTTATCTAGACAAAATAAGAGTAATTCTTCAGCCTGTCCTCAAAAGTCATGTGTCCCAGCCCCCACCACCACCATTTTTTTTGCCCTCCAGTGGACTCTCTCCAATTTGTCCACACCCTTTCTGTAGTGGGGGCCCAAAACTGAACACAGTACTGCAGATCTAGCCTCACTAGTGCTAAATAAAGCAGAAGAGTCACTTCCCTGGACCTATTGGCAACACACCTACCAATGCAGCCCAGTATGCTATTAGCCTTATTGGCAACAAGGGAAGGCTGCTCTCTCATATTCAGGTTATTGCCCACTGTAACCCCCAGGTCCTTTTCTGAAGAGCTGCTGCCTAGCCAGTCAGTCCCCAATCCCCAGTACTGGTGCATGGGATTGTTCCATCCTAAGTGCAGGTCTTTATACATGTCCTTGTTGAACCCCATGAGATTGTTTTGTCCCAATCCTCCAGTTTGTCTAGGTCACACTGAATCCTAGCTCTACATATGTACCACTTCCTCCAGCTTGGTGTCGTCTGCAAACTTCCTGAGGGTGCATTCTATCCCATCTTTCAGGTCATTGATGAAAGCATTGAACAAAACTGGCCCCAGGACTGATCCCTGGGGCACTCCACTTGATACTGGCTGCCAACTCAACATCGAGTCATTGGTTAGAATGTTGTTGGAGACGTATCAAAAGCTTTGCTAAAACCAAGGTATACCACATCCACAGAGGCAGTCACCTTGTCACAGAAGGTAATTACGGTGGTCAAGCATGACTTGCCCCAGTGAATCCACACTGACTGTTCCTAATCACCTTTTTCTCCTCCAAGTGCTTAGAAATGGATTCCTTGAGGATTTGCTCTATGATATTTCCAGGGACTGTTGGTCCTGGTTAGCCTCACCTCAATCAGCTGATTATTTATCCCTGGGACTGTACTAGGGTGGTTCAAGACCCCCATGTGGTCCTAGGGGTGAAACCAACAATCAGCTGATCTTTGGTTCCAACTCTGGAATCACACTAGAGCCAATTCTAGACTTCTGTGCAGCCTGGGATTGGGACAATCAGCTCTTGGTCCCAGTCCCAGATTGCAGTGGAAACTTAAGCCAGCTCTGCCAAACATTCAGTTAAGGTGAAATGAGAACTAGCCACAAAAATGTTACATGTCCTTCATGGAATATTTTTGTGGCTGGTTTCCCATTTTGTTGCACCATTAATTCCTTGAACATGCGGTAGGGCACAATTTATGGCACAATTATCACATCGTAATTGTAAGAACAGGTAGTAGCCTAGGAGAAATAAAATAGAAACTTTTTCTTTGTTAATTTTGCAAGATTAGAGTCTGTTTGTTAATACAGTGTGATATTGTGTAGGGAGCTGAACTGCATTGGCTGATGGAATGTTTTTTAGTTCCATCAACCAGTGCAGATCTTCAGGGGTCATATAGCTAATGTAATAGCTTAAAACTCCATGATTCCCACCCCAAGGCTTCAGGAAGTGCTTTATATACTGTGATACGTGTAGAGGTGATTTTACTGAATGCTTTGTCTGGTTGGTGTAACTTGATCCATTGAGAAGACAGCATTGCAGTCCTTCAAACTATTTTTGTTTCATATCCCCATAAGTAAGATTAAAATATCTGACATTACACTTTTAACCTAAGGCTGATAGACTTAAAACCCATTTCTCATTCAGAGTATGCTTGGACTTGAAGCAAACCACAAAGGAAATACTTTCTATCCATCTAAAAAAAATAGTTTCTCTTTTCCACTTCCATCCTTCAGCAAAACCTCATTGCCAATTCAAAAGAGGCAATGTCAGTGGTGCTCAACCTTTTTATCTAGCAAGGAAGACAGATAGTGCTCAGTCCCTTTCTGGGCTGCATCTGGCCAGTACACCCAATCCAGCACCCAGGGCAGGCACCTCAATCCAGTGAGGGGTGGTTGGGAGATGTGGCCAGGCCTGATCCAGCTATACAGGGGAAGGAGGCTTGGCTTGGCCCCAGCCCAGCCCTGCATGGTGAGGGGCATGACCCAGCCCTGATCCAGCCCTTAAGGAAGAAAGGGGGTATGGTCCAGCCCTGCAGGGGTAAGGGAGCATGACCTGTCCCCAAACCAGCTATGCAAAGGAAAGAGGCATGGCCCAGCCCCAAACTGACTGGGCAGAGAGAAAGGGGTGTGGCCCAGGCCCAAGGGCAGCGGGGAAGGGAACGTGACCTTGCCCCAACCTGATCACACAAAGTGAAGAGGGTGTGGCCTGGTTCTGACCTGGCCATGATGGAGAAAGTTCATGGCCCAGCTCTGACTAACTACACAGGGCTTAGGTTTTTGACAACAGGGAGATGTGTCACTATTAACTGCCACTGTTCCCCTGCCACCAAATTTTCCAACTTTTTTTTCAAATTTTCCAGCCCATGGGCCAGTTTCCAAGGCTCTGCAGGGTGCAAGAATTACATAATTGACAATACTGCAAAACTGCATTTACTCCTAATCAGTCGCATGACAGAGACAAAGCAATCTGGTAAAATCTCCTTTAAAGAACCAAGAAAATAACGGAGCATCATAAAACCAGGCTGAAGAATCAAAATTTTACAACAGGCATAATGAAAAGAAGGAAATGTTGGTTACTCAGTAATGTTAATTCAATGTTTTTAGATTGAAGAATTGAATTTCAGGTGTTTTAAAGATAGTCATTTATTGCAGTCACCCACAGTCACCCGTGAAGAATTGAAGCAGATCTGGCAGGCATTTGGAGTGGATTTGGGCTGAGGTCTGCAAGTCAGGTGAACAGGTTCTTGTGTGCTCTGTCTATAGAAGATTTTGAGATTTTCTTTGAAAATAAATTGATTCACTTGAATATTTGTGTTGTTGAAAGCCCCGACTCTGGTTCCTTGCAATAAAATTCAATCTATGAGGAACAGGCTCATGCAAAATGTGATGAAATAAATACTTCTACTGTCTTTATGAGCAAGAGCACAGTACTCTGTGGGCAAATATTGTGTGGTTAGGATAATAAGTGGGCTGTGTAGATTTAGTTTTCAAATCATCTTGCTGTTTTTACAAAACTTTTCACATGAACTCTTCCAAGTTCACTGATGCCATAATGCTAATTCCTTCTTGTTTAAAGTTAGGTTAGTGGTTTTCTTCAATTTGGAGATTAAAAGGTTATCAATCATGTCCTAATGTAGCTCCCACTTGTCTGGGGTTGGAATATTATGAATAAGTCTTTTGATCTTAAGGTTGATCCGACCCTCAATGCATGTTGCACTGATAGAGGAGCCTTGTTTCTCCAGGAGGGAAAGGATTCCACTAGCTGTGGGTCAGGTTTACATGTCTTGTTCCTTCCTTTAAAGGAGCCAGCATTGCCCAGTTGATGCTCTCTGTGACAAGTCTATGCCACACAGGTGGCCTTGACACCCCCAGTGGCTATGTAGCCCCTGTCTGGCTCAGTCCTTAAGGTAAACCTCACTTAATCACTCACCTGCCATGCCCTGTTTTTATTTAAGGGTTAAATAAAGAAGGCTCCCATGGGCTGTAGAGACAGCATGAGTACAAGTGGGCACCAGTTGCCACCAGTCCCCCTTGGACTCCCACTTGTCTCAACTCAACTCTCAGGCCCAATAGGTCTTCTCAGCCAGCCTATGCCTCTTGAGGGCACCTGTAACCTTTAAGGGCTATTTGTGTGGCTCTGTTCTTCCCCTACACCATGCTCCAAGCCTCACAGGTGTTATCATTCAATGATGTAATCTGATGATCTTTCTGCTTAGCCCCTTTCTGACCTGCTCACTACTTTCAGCCCCTCTCCCTGGTCCCGCAGACTCCTGGTCACCTGCACAACCCACCTCTGGGTTCCAGGACCCTCAGGTCACACACACAGACAGTTCCTGGGCTCTCAGATCTCATATTCAGACCCCTCTTGGGGCCCTCAGAACCCTTGGTCCCACATGCATACCTTGTCTGGGTGCTTGGACTCTGGTCCCACACTCAGCCACCTCTCTCTGGGCTCAGGGGGCCTCTTATCCAATTTCTACCCATTCTCTGGGCTCTCAGATTCTGATCCAGCTCACAGTCCTTCTTGGGCTTGTGAGCCCTTTAATCTAACTGTCAGCCCTCTCTAAGTTTCTGAACCCACTGGTCTGAGTCTTAGCACTGCACTGTGCCCCACTCTCTGTTGAACCTGACTCACAGCCCCTGCTGGGCTACTGGATCTCAGGGTAGGCCTAGAAGCAGCCCTAGTAGGACTCCAAGCTAAACCACCAGTGCACTAAATAAAAGTATCTCAGTGTCTGAAAAACAACACCCCAACACTCTCTGAGTTGTGTAACAAAAATAAAGGCCCCTTGTCTGTAAAACTCAGTCATCTGCAGTCCAGATAAGCTTCCCCTGCTCCCAGGATTGCAGAGTGACTTACCCCATTCATTGCACTTTCAGGAACCCTGCTGCCAGGAGTACCTCACTGCTTGCCTCCTAAAGCTGAACTGCTTGGTGGGCTGAGACCTTGGACTTATATAGCTCCAGCCCAGCCTTCTGCTGATCAGGTGATTCTCCAATCAGCCCCCTCTGCCACCTGCAAGCTGCCTCTCTGGCTACTTGCATACTTAAAGGGACAGATGCACCCCAATGTCCTGCTGCACACTCACTGCGAAGTACTATAGAGTTCATGCAATTTCTATGAAACAGAGTTTCAGTGAGCTCTCCACATGCTTTAAAATGCTATCAAAGTCCTAAAATAGTTCCAAGTTGAGAAGAATTTAGTGGTAGATCTGTATGTGAAAAGAATATGAAAGTACAGCTAAAGTACTCTGCAAAAAGCACCATTTGGAAGTTTGGGAACCTTTCTCTCTGAAGTAGATCACTGGGAAACCTCTTCAGATAGTGGAGAGGACCATTCTTAGAAACAGAAAAATAAAGCAGAGCTTCACAATCTTGCTGCAGCCATGCCTGGAGATTTTGACTGGGATGTGCTATCATTTCTGCTTGGATATAAAAACAGAGGGTCTTACCCTTCTATTCAGGGTCACACTAATCACCATATTTGGTATCAGGAAGGAATTTCATCTGATCATAAGACTGGTACAGGCTGTGGGGGGTTTTGCCTTCCTCTGCAGTAAGGGCATGGCCCTCTTCCCTAGATCTCTCAAATGCATTTTAACAGCTTTGCAGCAGCAGGGCATTGACAGCCCTTGTCCCCCTGCTTTACCTATGGCAGAGTGGGATGCTTTTGGTGTCTTTGGGCAATGTGCCTTGTTGTTGTGCAGCAGGGTTGATTGTGTAGTTTTAGAAACAGGTTAGACAAGGACTTGTATGGGATGGTTAAGGTAGGGCTAATACTACTCAAAGCAGGGGGCTGGACTAGGTGACCTCCTGAGATCCCTTCCAGCCCAAGTTTTCTATGATTTAAAGCTTTTGGTCATAGAGGCCAGTCCATGGGCCAGATTAAGTTCCATGGGTGATCAGCCACCTGCTCTGTCTGGTGCTGTGCACCCAGATACGGCCTGCATGGCATTGGGTGCCATCTAAGCAGGAGGATTGGGCTTTGCACTGCCTATATCCAGCCCTGTACATACAGAGAGGTCTCTCCACACTTGGCTGCACACTTGGCCCTCCACACTTGGCTGAAATCAAATTTTCAGATCCACTGGGAGCTCTGTGGGCCAGATGACACAGGATCAGGGGCTGGATCTGGCTCAGAGGCAAGGAGTTGTGCACCCGTGATTTAAAGTCACTGTCTAATCCTCCAAACAGCCAGGCAGGTAATGCAGAGCAGCAGGCTGACCAACCATCCCAGGCAAATGTGAACACTCCCAGCTTCTATAGTCTGGTCCTGGCCCATTGGTCAGAAGTCCAGCCATCTTACTCCTGCCCAGAAGTAGCAGTGGCTGCCTGGCCACCTGCCTGGCACACCATACTGCTCCACATCCCTGCTGGACTCCACTCTGGGAATTTTTACCAGCTGGCTGGGGCCAAACTATGGAAGCTGAGAATGATTAGGTTTGCCTGGGACAAATGGTCACCCTATAGAGTAGTACTCTGCAACATATAGGTAATACAGGACATCCCACTCTGTTCAGTTTCTTCCTCCAAGCATACACAAACTACAGTAGTTCTACTCCATTAAGGCCTTCTGGCTATATGAACAGACATCCATATTTGACTCCAACTGTACTGTGACCCTTCTTTCTCACAGTGGGCTCAATTAATGATCATGTAGCATCCTGAATTTAGAGTTTCTTCTGGAGCTGTTAGCCTTGAATGCTTAATGTGATTGCAGAGTCATTTGCAATGGAAATGTTTCTGCAAATCTAACCCTAGACCTCAGTTCATCATTGGCATGCAGCAGTTTTAACAGTAATGTAAATCTGTTGAACTCCCTGGAGCTCTGACACCATAAAACTGAGGTAATGGAGGATGTAGATACACAACACATTCACACTCTTGTAATCTGCCTTTGTACCTGTGGATTGGACAAATGGTATACAGCCCTATGTCAGTCCACTATGGGATAAAGTGCCCCCCCCTGAAAAATCAAGATTAACTATATACCCATATAAGTTACATCAGTGTCCTGATCATGTGTGTGCAGCTCTAGTCAATTTCATCCTGGGGTAGCTATTTAGTCTACTAACAGTTCCTCCATCACCTAATTCCAAGGCACTGTAATAGTGCCTACTTTATCAAGAGACGTGACCATCTGTTCACTCTAAATGTCTGTGTAACTTCCATTGGTGCACAAGTTACCTTGGTGGTAATGTGTTTTGTGCCCATGTCCTTAGTACAGAATCAGATTCTTTATGCTGGTATTTTTTATCTAAAGTTTAATAAAATAAGTACTGATGGAACTACAGTATGAATCCTGAACTCGTATATAGCAAAAACAAAAACAAAAAAAAAAGGAATATCCTTTCTTTCTTAGGTTTTCAGGAGGGGATAATATCTGCTTTCATGTCAAGATCAATTTGCAAAGGGATGAATGGCATAAAATAAAGTAGTAGTTCTTCTAATTTCTCCCTGAAGATTTTATATTCTTGTTTACTGCTTCATAGGTTTCAGAGTAAGGGATAAAGTTTGGAATTAGTTTTCATCTCAACTGTACCAAAATCTCTTTTTGAGCAGCAGCAATTCCATAGGAAGGAGTTAATAATGACCAGCCATATGCAACCTGTAAGAAGCAAAGCAGTGATAATAAAAGGACATTCACAGCATATTTAGATGGCATTGCAATGAAGAGCATTTATCTTCAGTGTCACAGAACAATGTAATCCAACTTGAAAATAAATCATGCTGCTACCCTTTATTGGAAAGAGATGAACTTTCAAAAAAAATTATTATGGATGCCTTCTCAATAGAAGGACAACACCAAATTAACAGCTACTAGCAAGGGGGAAAAGAAAATGCTTATGGGGATAAAAGCAAGTATATTATTTGGACCAGATTTCACCTCATTACCACCCACAGGACTTAATCTAAATATTGCTTTTGGTTTTTCTCCTTTAAAGTTGCATCTGCTTGTTCATGCATTTGTTGCTATCAACAGCCTTTGTATTACAAGGTGAGAAACAATCTTTTTCAGGTAGATAAATCTTTAACTATTTTATATCAAAACAATATGAATGAATTCTACTGATGGGATAGCAGTACAAACCCTATAGTTTTGTAATAATATATTCCTTTCATGTAGCCTTCTTTTTAATAAGCAAACAGCCACTTTCCTTTTAAATGTAATTCTGAATATTGTACTTCTTTGTAAAATGCATTGAAGTATCTCATGTGGAACGGATAATACCTTGTAAAATACCACAAAGACTGTACTTCTCCTGTCACATGTGAGGACTTTCCCCACTGGACTTTCTCACCCCTTCCATTCCAACTGTCCCTCTCCGTAGCTCAGAGTCCCTTGCCTACTCTAGCACTGAAATTGCCATGGAGGATTATCTTCTTTGGGGACACAAAACAGGACTTGGTTGAGCTCAGAGTACAATGCTACTTTTGTTTTTTCATCTGCATCAAGGGTCATGGTATACACACTGATAACTGTTGTGTGTTGTCTGTTCTTCAGTTGAACACGAAGGGTCATGAGGTGCTTGTTCATGCCAACCAGACATTCTGGCATCTGAATAACAATCTTGGGCTTGATAGCAAAACCAATGCCATGGGCATCTGTCCTTTTTAGATTTTTTTTCTTTCCAAAAACAAAAGTGTAGTTAAGACTATGCTCTGTCAGCTTCCCCTATCCTACACATTTGTACAGATAGTCAAAAAGCCCAAGGCTGAATCAATTCCCAAGCTGTGCAGGTTAATTTAAGATGCATAGATTGAATTGATAAGCAAGTGAATAGACATTAACTTTTGATTCCAGAAATGCAGCCGTGTGCCTACAGTGGCCCAAGCCAGAAGCTGGAGGTGCTAGAACACGCCTCCCTGCTCAGCAGGAGCAGAAAGCTTGGGCCAAAGCTAGCCCACCCACCCACCCTGCAAAGCATTCTGGGATACTGGGGGACTGTGAATCGGGAGGGGATCCAGGACAGAATTTAACCTAAATCAATTAAGTCTAATAGCACATCCATCCGGGTTTATCTTAAACCAGTTTCGGCCATTTTGAAAGTAGTTTATGTGCATTGAACTTCTGTTGTGTTACTGATTTGAAATGGTTTCCAATCACTTATACAGTTTTTTGTATAATTTCTGTCCCAAGCCACTAAGCTAATCAGAGTCGATATCCATGAGTACTGTCCTTCACTACAGTCAGTCACTGTTAAGGATGTCATTGTGGGTGCAGACATTCCAGGTTGTAAACTCTGTGCTACTAAAAGGAACACTTGGAAAGGAAGGAATGGGGAAAGTCATTTGAAATGGAATATTTCTCATGAGCAAGTGTTCAGAACATGATCTTGTTATCACAAACGCCTTATTATGCCAAAGTAATGACTGGAAGACATCGTGGATGCAATTCCACTCAGAATACTGTCACCTGATTGACTACATCATAATGTGTGTCTGGGTCCATCACAATCTCCATATCACCAGAACTATCACCAGAACAGATGAGCACCTGGGTGGATCATCATCTGATTCATCATCATTTGTGGAAACAAAAGAAATTACCAAGGAAGATGTTCAATCTAGTACTTGAAAGCCTGCTAAAAGCAATCATCTCCAGCAGTGCCTTTGTGAGGAACTCTCAGACCTCTCTTATGATTTTGACACCACTGATTATTAGGAGAGCCTCAGAAACATTCAGTCATTACCACATTTGTTTCTGGGTTGAGACTGAGCCAAATCTCCAATGGCACTCTCAATCTGACAGTAATGTATAATAAAGATATCATGAATAGCTGCACCAGGATAACCTGCTGCTTAACCCTGTGTCACCAGTCTTGTCAATCCTGCATCTTGCTGGCATCTAAGGCTTCTCTTCAATATTACACAGTCCCTATGTCACCTTCCTAGCATGCTCTATGTTTAATAGGCCCATTAGACTCACATGACAAAATGCACTGATGTTAAATTTGTTTTCTACCAATTCATCCATCTTGGTAATTTTGTCATGCACTAGAAGAAAGATTACACTTTTTTAAACAAGATTATGACTCTTTATATGGACTGAGCAGTAAATGTCTTTGCAAGGATGCAACTGTTATAGGGAGGTGAATGATTGTTGGCCAGACTCTGACAATGATCCAGATCTCTGTACTTTTAATGAGTTGTTTATCTTCCTCTTTTTGATTATCTTCAAGTGATCTGAGCAGTCTGGAGTTCTGTATTCCTCTCAGTAGTTTCAAGAGACTCGAAGGAAGGAAGTAACCTACTGCAGGTATTACAAGAGGTGACCATGGACTTCTTTTAATTCTGCAGTCTCCTTGTTATTCTAGAGGGCAGGAGTTGAATAGCATTGCCCCTAACACATTCATGTTAGATGTCAGTTTAGTTTGAATGTCAGATTAATGAGTATAAATGCTACTTGACTTCGGAATGAATGCAGTGCTGAATGCATTTATGGATTTGGCTTTGGTCCATCAACTCTTTCTTCCATGCTTGTAAAGCAGTGCTCCCACCTGAATGAAGTCCTTAATGACTCTGAGTTGCTCCATTATTATAGAAATGCAAAATAGTTGGGCTTATAAAAAATATTGTTAAGGTAGAAACAAGTAAGCAGAAGAGAACTCAAGTTAAAAATAATGTTGTTTTCCAGAATTTCTTTCGGTTTACCTCATAAGGATAGCTGGCGAAACATGCAGAATTTCAGTTTTTCAAGAAATTTCAATGTTTTAGTTTGATTTAGTCTCAATTGACCCAGTAATAAAAAAAAATATTTATGGAACATTGAAATATAGTATTTATGAAAAAATATGCTCCCTGGGACCTCACTGCTGCTAAGTGAAAGCAGTGGGTGCCTGGGTAATTCTAGTGCATTGGAGCAGACTTGACTAATCAAGTCTGCTGTAGCATGGCAATTACAGTACTCCAGCAGTCTCCTACATCTTGTGTATCAGCATCCGCATGCTTCAAAATGGCAGCAGGAGCACTTGAACTGAAGTTCGTTCAGTAAACTTTAGTTCAAGCACCCTCAGTGACATTTTGAAGCACAGGGATGCTGAAACACAAGATGCTGTGGTTCTTAGTGTGGCTCTGAGAGCCACTCTAACCCCCACCCTCAACCCCCAGAGCACATATAAAAGTGCCCTAGAGTCTTAGGGTTGTAGGTGTGTTGGTCCAAAAAGCAGAGGCAAACAAAACTCGTAGGGTAGGAGAAATATCTTTTATTAGGCCAACTAAATACAATCTTTGAATTCTCCTCTGCCTGACAGAGGGTGTTTGGGCCCAAAAACTGCAAAGAAAAAATTTTTTTTTGCTACCATTTAGTTAGTCTAATAAAAGATATTGCTTCTACCCCAGGAGTTTTGTCTGCCTATAGTCTTAGTTTCACTGCTGCAGTAGCCAAGAACTAGTGTGAACTAGCCCACATTGAGTTCTGTGGTTGTACTACTGGACTGCTCTTTTATCTCTCTACTACCCTGCAGTCCCTGCATACCCTAAGTCTCATTTCCCAAAGTGGCCTAAGCAAGTACACCCTCTTAAAGGTATTTGCCATTCAAATCCACTTCCACTGATACTTTCAAATACATTCAACTGCCACCAAATCCTGTAGATGCTTAAATTTCCAAGGTCCCTGAACCAGCATTTATGAAGTCACTTAAAATATTGATGCCAAAGCCCTGGAGGCCTTGATGTGGACTTCTCAGTCTAGGTGGGACAACTCTAGTAGAGCCTGATCCTATAGGCTTATTCAGAACATGCATTATTCATGTTCCCTGGAAATTGCTGAAGAGATGGAGGCAAGACACTGATGGGTGAAGGGGCACCACAACACCTCTCCAAAAGACAGCTAAAGGTTTGGTGAAACGTATGATGAGCATGGGAGAGTTATAGCACATGAGCAGAAGGTAGGTGGTTCATCACGGTCCACCTAAACAGCTGACCTAGCTTAGGTATCCAGCTCTAGGAGAGGGCTTTCCAGTTGAGTACCCCAAGCAAAATAAAGCACATATGCCCATCATACAGGTGTACCAGACCAGTCACTTAGATGCTGAAGTCCCTCTCCTCCTTGGTATTTCAACCCTCGCCATCTTAGTTGGCTTTCTGTTCAGTTAGCTAGCTTCTAAAACAGACACGCTCCTCCTATGCATTACATGGGAAATCTGCATGCCTCATCTGGGGCTGAAAGTTCAGGTACAGTGCAGGTTGCCTAACGGTAAGTTGCTGAAATAGTCAGTGGAGCACTATCCAAGTACCTTGCATAAGAGTCCTAGAGGCAGATACTTAGATATTTAGGCTCCTAATGATACAAATAGTTACCTGGCTTTTCAAAATCTCACTAGACTCCTATTTAATCTTGAAATGCAAAAACACCTTTAAACATCTGCTCCATAAATCCTAATGCCAAGACCACGAGAGGCATCCAGAGACCTAACTGCTTACTAAAATGTCTTTGAGGACCTGGGCCTTTAGTTCCACTGACTGAAGCTGCTAAATACTTAAATCGTATTTGAGATTTGGTCTCCAAAGAATATGTCTATACTGAAGCAATTGCTGTGATTGCAGTTCATGTGCCTACATCTAATCTAGCTTTAAATCTAATCTAGCTAGTTTGCAGATTGCTCACTGTGTAGTCATGGTAGAATGGAGCTCAGTGCAGGCTACAGAATCCTCCAAATGCCAATGTGTAAATACTCAAGTCCCCTAACCTGTACTCAGCTGCCTATAACCCTAGGTACATTATAAGGAATTCCCAAGGTAGCATAGCTAGATCTGCTCACCCTAAATATACATGCTTTTGAAAATTATACCTCTTATTTAATTATATCAAACATACCCATAAGCCATGCAAAATGTAGTGTCCCTCTGACCAATATCTTGTTTTTAAATTGATGAGAAGTATATTAAAACATCAATCTTAGTTTGAGAATTTATGTACACATTGCTGATGGGAGCACATTTTAACAGATGAGTCATAATCCCCTGGAAATAGGTACTGACATATGGTATGATGGTATGATACATCCTGACAGCTAGTGATTTAGTGTTACCCTGTTTAAAATAGCATTAGTTTGGAAAAAACCTTTATTGCTTATTTGTCCGAAGTATGGATATTTGGAATATAAAGATACTTTCATACAATAATGACCTAATAATAGAAAAAGCCTTAAGGGACCTCAGTAATCAAAGTCTAACATACTCCCTTAATTTTTCCAGAATGTCTGGAAAAATTATTTTGGTGCCTTCAAACTGAATGCAAATAAATCACATACAATAGTGACTGCGACATTCAGTGCCCACACTCAGTAGGGCAGAGCCTCAGGTGGTGCATACCAAGAGAGCTTTACGAAAGTCAATAAAACTGCACTGATTGACCTGATAGGGACATAATATGTTTATTTCTCTTTGGAATGAAATTTGGCAAACTGGGCAGCTTTGACTAAGTTTGACTAATGTAGACAGCTGAGTGTAAAAATAATAATCTTTGGCCTGTTTTCACAAAGCTATTTCCTCTAAAGGATTTCAGCATAAATGCTGTGCATTTCCCTGGCCATTGCAAATAAACAGGGAATTTGACATGAGAGATTTAATTATGTGCAATGACAGTCTGTACTTGCTCCAGTTTTCTGAGAACCAGATTCCTCAAAGCTGGCACAGCTTGATTCAAAATACAGCTGTCCTTCCGGGCTATCCCGACCTCCAACTGTGCTGGGGAGATTCACTCCAAAGGGAAGGAAAACTAGAATTCAGTGAGAGTTTCTTTACTTATGCAGGGGATGAACGTGACCCCATGAATCAACAGAAATCTCTATGGATATCTGTTTGCGGTAAAACACTAATCCATTTTATCTGATACTATATTTTATCATGTTGTTCTATTTTAACTTATCATCACTAGAACTGAGACAAAGGTGAAATAATTAATACTTCTTTCTTGAATAATGTTGCTTAGCTATAAATGAATTTAGAAAGTCTTGTCCAAGGAATGACATATGTGTACTATGCAATGTCATTATGTTACCCAAGAATGACTAAACTGGATGTTGCAGTGTAAAGATGCAAAAATTTAAGTCCCCATCCTGCCAAACAACCCAGATCAGCAAATGCTTTATTCATCTCTCTGAGTGGATATAGTTCTGTTTAGTAAAGGACTTTGGGCAAGATTGGGACCTTAGATAATATTGTTATTTGCAACACTTAGTTCTATTAGGAAAAGAAATTGATGGTAGAGTCAGGCATTTCTTGGGGGTAATCCTGCTTATTCATAAAGAATGTGTATAAAGATTTATTTCCTTCAACACAGGGGGAAAAAAAAAGAGACAATCACTTTTCTCATGATTCCTAGGCTCTTCCAAGCCAGCACTCTGCCCAAAAGTAGGCCTCTTGCTTGGTTTACTCCACAATGAGAGAGAATTTTGGCTTTATTCTAGCTTTTCTGATGGCTTTCTACTTCTTCCACCTGCCTACATACACAGCTGCAACCCTTCATCTTCCTGTTTCTACAAATGGACAATGAGCTTTTTAAATGGCTCCTTCATTAAGGCTGAATGAAAGGCAATTAGTGCATTCACAGCATAACTTTGGAGAAGTATTGATAGTATTTGTGCCATGATAGCATCTAAAATTCAGAGATCAAATGTGCTACATACTGAACACAACTGGGAGACCATCTCTGTCCCAAAGAGTTTACAATAAAAGTAAGTTGACTTAACAAGTGACAGAACCACACAAAATGAAGTCAGTGTGTTATCAGGCATGTGAATAGCAGAGGATATGTTCCTTCACCATTTAACAGTTTCAGTTTGCTTGTTACAGTGACAACAAACAATTCACAGAGATCTAGTCTGGGGTTTTTCATAACTCAGACTAAAATTTATGGATAAAGTACTTCTATATTTGTCAATTTTTGTTAGTAACAGGCTTGAGATATTTGAAAACTGTGGACCAATAATGCATTTTTCTTCATTAGTGGGTGAGTCTACACGAGACATGCTAATACATATTAGCCTAATTTGCTGCACAGTATGGGTACACGCCTACATGTGTGCACCCTTACTGTACAGTAAAAAAAGCTAATCATGACTAAATGTGATACCTGCAAATGCAGGTATCAATTTTAGGTGTGATTAGTTAATACTCAGGAATGTACGTATAGACATGACCCAGCACTAACTTTAGTGCCAGGTCTGCCCAGCCACTAGGGGGCTGGCCTGAGCCCAGCTCCAGGGCTCCTGGTTGGCTACCTCTCCTTCTCCAGGGCTGGGCTGCTCCCTGGCAGCCCCTAACTGCAGTGTATAAAAGCGTGCAGCCATTTTGTGCCTTGGGGCACATACCACAGAGCCTGAGGGAGACTGTTCTTTATCCAGGAGCCCAGCAGGCCTCTTGTGCCCCCTGGACAGGCCACAGGTTGCCTCTACCTGGCCTGTCCACTCTACAGAGCTGCTTGTTGGTCACAGGTGAATGTTGCAGAGGGCTGCAGCTTGCTATACCCCTTACCCAGCCCTGAGATCCCCCTAGGGCTTCTGGCTGCCTGTGGCAGCAGGGCCTGAACATGCTTCCTGCTGCTGCTGCTCACCCCCAGCAGTGTCTCTTTGTAGGTGCTGTGGTGAAGTGCCTCTGCTGCACAGCTCCCAGTCTCTGGCCATGCCCCTCTGCTGAGCTCTCCAGGGACAGCTGTACAGGGTCCCAGAGAACCAGTGTGGGATGAGAATGTCATCATCATCATCATCCCCATCAAGCCCCAGCCCCACTCACATGTGCATGCTTCTGCCAACTGCCCAGGCCCCAACTGGTCCCAGGAGGAGATTGGCAACCTTGTGGCACTCTGGGATTGTGCCAATGTGCAAAGGCAGTTTGTGTGGGGTAGGCACTTGAATGCCCACATTTATGAGACCCTGTTATGTGGCATCCTGGTCACTGCATTATAGTCAGGGCCTTGCGGTCACAATGGATGGCCATGACCGACACCAATTATTGGTTCTCTCATGCCCGGAAGACCATGCATGGCATTTATACAGGAGCTGACCTGTATTTTTGCACCCCAGGACCCAAGCAGCAGCATTGCAAGTGTCACCAGGAGGGGTGCCCTGGCTGAGCCTTCACCGTACCCTTCAGTGACATGCCCCCAGAGGAGGGGCCCTCAGTCCTTCAGCATCCTACCCTGTCCTCCTTTCCAGCTGCTCTATCCACTGGCAGCTCAGGGAGCATTGGCTAGTGGCTGCCTCACCCTTGGCACAGCCCCAGATTCCACCAAAGAAGAGCAGCCAGCAACATCACCGCCAACTGCCAGTAGCACCGGCTCCTCCCTGGAGGTGGGCCCTGACCAGGCACCAGCCTGCCACACACTGCAGGCTGCAGAAACTGGGAGCAGCCAGATGCCATCACCTAGGGGGAGGCCTGAACTGAGCTGGCAGCCTTGCCAGCCCTGGACATATGGTAAGTCCTGCACTGGAGGAGGGCCCTCCCAGTCCTTGCTGCTGGCCCCAGTCCTGGCCCCTGGCCCTGACTGCTGCCCTTGCTCCCTGCCTTGGCCTGCCCACACTCCCCTGGCCCCAGGTTCCCCCTGCTACAGCATGCAGGGAGGTGGGATACAATTCAGAACTTTATTCAGCAGCTTGTATCCCTACAGCTAGTGGGCAAAGGCTTCTCACACACAAAAGAAGGCATTAATCCCAGTGGTGATGTCCTCCTCAGCAGGGGGCAGAGATCTGTAGTGCTGCCACAGGCAGTGGCAGAGCTTGGAGGGAAGCCTGGGCTTGCCCCCCATACCATTGTAGCTCAGGGTCCTGAACCAGGAGTGCAGATGTGCTCAGGGAACCAGGAGTAGCAGCAGGGCATAGTAGCTTGGGCACCCCTCAACCTGCACAAACAGCTCATCATGCACCACCTGTGGCACATGCAGCAGGGGTATGCACAGAGGAACATCTTGAGGCTAGGGTGCTAGCCTCCCCCCATGGTCCCCCCATTTTGGCCTCAAGGACCCAAAATGTTGTAAAAACTTTTCCATTTTTAAATAGTGTTTTCCATTTGTAAACAGTATTTTCCATTTGGAAGCAGGTTTTTTATTGTTAGTGAGTGGGGAGGGTGGTGAAGGAGTTGATTGAGGGGGTTCTGCTTGTTGTGAGAAGAGGGGGGAGGGATGAGAGTGGGAGTTGTGAGCGTAAAAAAGTTTTTTTTTGTTTCAACTATGTGCATGTCCTTAGCATGATGCTGGAGGTGGGCAGGAGGCAAGGGATGTGTGGGCGGTGGCAGGCAGGCTGGAGCGGGGAGTGCAGAAGGACCTTTGTAAAGAAAGGTCGGCCAGAGCTTCCTGCAACTGATGCCCTGGGCCCTGCTGCAGGGTGCATGGCTGCCTGGGGTCTGGGGGTTAGGGTAGGGAGGGGACTGCTGGGGCCATCACCACAGCCAGAAGGAGCATGGGGCACTGGTTGCCACTAGCAGGGTCAGGGCTGGAGTAGTGGGGCACTGGCTGTTGCTGGCAGGGGCAGAGGCTGCAGCAGCCATAGCACAAGGAGGCAGGGTGGGCAAGGAGGGAGCTACCGCAAGCTGCCCCTGCACTGGGCACAGGGCTCCTGGGAAGGGACGGGGCTAGCCAGGGATCAGCGTTTCCAACATGGCGGACCAAGGCACTTCAGGGGGCACTTAAGGGAGCTCACCCCTGCCCCAGCCCTGGCACAATCTGTGGGCAAGGCAAGAGCCCCCAAGGGCACACTTGCCTTCCTGTACACTAATGCCAGGAGCCTGGGCAACAAGCAGGACGAGCTCATCCTCCTGCTCAGTGCAAAGAAATATGATGTCATTGGGATAACGGAGACCTGGTGGGACTCCACCCATGACTGGACCACGGGTATAGAGGGCTATACCATATACAGGAGGGATCGTGTTGACAAAAGGGGCGGGGGTGTAGCTCTCTATGTGAAGGAAAGCTACATGTCCCTGCAAGCTGATGTTGGTGACCGGCATGGACAGCTAGAGACCCTCTGGGTAAAAATTCGTGGGGAATTCGGCACAGGGGACACAACGGTGGGAGTCTACTACAGACCTCCCACTCAAAGTCCCGAGCTTGACCAGGAGTTCGCCCAGGAACTGACTGAGGCCGCTTGCTCCAGGACCTTGGTTGTCATGGGTGACTTCAATTACCCGGACATCTCGTGGGAAGATCACTCAGCTAAATCTGAGCGGGCGCAAAGCTTTCTCTCGTGCGTGGATGACCTCTACCTGACTCAAGAAGTCTATGGGCCAACGAGAGGCAAAGCGCTGCTTGACCTGGTACTGGCTACGGCGGACGACCTAATCGGCGACCTAGTGATTGATGGGAAGTTGGGTGACAGCAACCACGAGCTGATCACCTTCACCATCTGCCGTAAAGCTGGCAAGTCAGTCAGCAACACAGAAGTCCTTGACTTCAGAAAAGCCGACTTTGATAAGCTTAAGAGGCTAGTCGGTCAGGCCCTCAGGGACCATGACCCCAGGGAGATGGGAGTTCAAGAAGAGTGGTTGCTTCTCAAGGAAGCGATCCTCAGTGCACAAGCTAAATCTATTCCAACACGGAGGAAAGGCAGCAAGAAGGCACAGCAGCCCCCCTGGCTCTCCAGAGACCTAGCGGACCTACTGTGGCTAAAAAGGAAAGCCTACAAAGGATGGAGGATGGGATTCACCTCCAAGGAGGATTACTCCGCGCTGGTCCGGTCCTGCAGGGACCAAACCAGGAAAGCCAAGGCTGCAACTGAACTCCAACTAGCTTCAGGCATCAAGGACAACAAAAAGTCCTTTTTCAGATATGTGGGGAGCCGGAGGAAAAGCAAGGGCAATGTTGGACCCCTGCTAAACCAGATGGGGCAACTGACAACTGACGCCCAGGAAAAAGCCAACCTATTAAATAGGTACTTTGCGTCAATCTTTCATCAGTCACATGGGATGCCCATGCCTGCTATGGGACAGGGAAATCTGGGTGAGGGGAATCCCCTACCCTCCATCAATGCTGACCTCGTGAAGGAACACCTTGAGAAGCTGGATACCTTCAAGTCAGCTGGCCCTGACAACCTGCACCCCAGGGTACTCAAGGAGCTGGCGAGCATCATAGCCCAGCCCCTGGCACAGATCTTTGAAAACTCCTGGCGCTCTGGTGTAGTGCCCGAAGACTGGAAGAAGGCCAATGTGGTGCCGATCTTCAAGAAAGGGAGGAGAGTGGATCCGGCTAACTACAGGCCCATTAGCCTGACTTCTATCCTGGGGAAGATCTTAGAAAAGTTTATTAAGGAGGCCATCCTTGAGGGACTGGCCCAGGCTAACATTCTAAGGGACAGCCAGCATGGGTTTGTTGCGGGTAGGTCTTGTTTGACCAATCTCATTTCCTTCTATGACCAGGTGACCTATCACCTGGACAAGTGAGAAGAGATTGATGTCATATATCTTGACTTCAAAAAAGCTTTTGATCTGGTATCCCATGATCACCTCGTGGCCAAACTGGCCGGTTGTGGCCTTGGCTCCACCATGATCCTCTGGCTGGGAAATTGGCTTCGTGGTCGGACCCAGAGGGTTGTGATTGATGGCAGTCACTCATCATGGTGCCCTGTAACCAGTGGGGTCCCTCAAGGCTCTGTCCTGGGACCCATACTGTTCAACATCTTCATTAACGATGTGGACATTGGAGTTAGGAGTGGACTGGCCAAGTTCGCCGATGACACCAAACTTTGGGGCAAAGCATCCACGCCAGAAGATAGGCGGGTGATCCAGGCTGACCTGGACAAGCTCAGCAAATGGGCAGACGAGAACCTCATGGTGTTTAACACCGAAAAATGCAAGGCTCTCCACCTTGGGAGGAAAAACCTGCAGCACCCTTATAGGCTCGGCAGTGCTACATTGGTTTAGCACTACAGAAGAAAAAGACTTGGGGGTCATCATTGACCACGAGATGAACATGAGCCTCCAATGCGATGCTGCGGCTAGTAAAGCGACCAAAATGCTGGCGTGCATCCATAGATGCTTCTCGAGCAAATCCCGGCCCTTGTACTCGGCCTTGGTGAGGCCGCAGCTGGAGTACAGCGTCCAGTTTTGGACTCCACAATTCAAAAAGGATGTGGAGAAGCTTGAGAGAGTCCAGAGGAGAGCCACGTGCATGATCAGAGGTCAGGAAAACAGATCTTACGATGACAGGCTGAGAGCCATGGGACTCTTTAACCTGGAAAAGCGTAGGCTCGGGGTGATCTGATGGCCACCTATAAGTTTATCAGGGGTGACCACCAGGATCTGGGGGAACGTCTGTTCACCAGAGCGCCCCAAGGGATGACGAGGTGGAACGGTCACAAACTCCTGCAAGACCGTTTCAGGCTGGACATAAGGAAGAATTTCTTTACTGTCCGAGCCCCCAGGGTCTGGAACAGTGTGCCGGCGGAGGTGGTTCAAGCACCTACATTTACCTTCAAGAGTAAATTGGATGCTTATCTTGCTGGGATCCTATGACCCCAGCTGACTTCCTGCCCTTTGGGCAGGGGGCTGTACTCGATGATCTCCCGAGGTCCCTTCCAGCCCTAATGTCTATGAAATCTATGAAAGTGCTGGCAACCATGTGGCTGGAGGTTGGAACTCCAGTGGCCACAGGGGCACATGGCAAGGCTGAAGGGACTTGGCTCTAACTTTAGGGGCAAGTCTCTGCACTTGTAGACAGCTGCAAAAATCAGTAACTTTAATTGTGGCTAATTGCATGCATAGATATGCCCATTGAGTTTTTGCTTGACATGCCCAGAACAAAAGACTAGGAAAAGCATTGCATGCCACTGTAGCTTACATGTAAGTAACTTTTCCACCAAGGAAAAATTTCCACCAAGCATTCATCAAGCTCACACCTGGTGCTTTCTCCAATAGCTACCTTAAACATATTATATATCAAATCATTAAGTTCCTTACAAAAACCATCCACTGATACAGATGCATGAGAATTACCCTGGAGCATGGGGCATGATACTTTTCCTAAGATCTTCTGAGCATGTATTAACCAACTATTTCCCTGTCATTGCAGTAACAGGGCATTGATAGTGCCCCTGTCTCCCCTGCATTTATCTATGGCAGTGGTTTTCAAACTTCCTAAAGTCACAGAACCATTTCATATCACTTCTTTCATATCCCCTGTAACAGATCGCCCTCCCCAGCGCCATCTTCCCTGTTATCCGTGCCTTACATGGGGTGCCCTTGGAGTCCCCTTTAAGGTTCTTGTGTCCCACTCTATACTCATCTGCCACGTCTTGATGGAAATTATTATACTGATGTTCTTGTAAGCGGGAGACTGCCTGTTGTATTTTGTATGCTGGGGTCTTCTGTCTCCACAGGCCTTGACCCCTGTCTTTCTCTAGCTAGGCCTCCCTGTCTAAACCCACCAAACAGGGTTTGACCCCCGAGGCACTAGCCTTTTTTTAGTCTTGGGACTCGTGGCCCTCCTTTCTGCTCCAATTTGGAGCCCAGCCTCCCTGGCCCAGAGGCCCAACCACTGGCCCCAGCACCAGAGGATCACAAGTTCAAGGCTGGGAAACAGCCCCAAACCCACACTGTCCCACTCCAGGAAAAAAAAAATTGCACCTCAGGTGCACCAGACCACCCTGGCCCTTTAGGATCACTCCCTCCAGCGCTGGTGTCTGTACACCCTAAAATCCTGCACCCCCCACTGGCACCAGGGTCAGTGTACCCTGAATCCTGTGCCCATGCTAGTGCTATGTCCCCATGCTGTAGTAGGGCCCCAATGAGGCCTCCTCCTTCCCCAATAGCCTCACCCAAACTACTCGTTATTCAATAATAAAAAAAAATATGAATGGTCCTGTCCATGGGCAGTAACCACCACCAAGAGAAATGTGGCTTACATTTACACAGGGGTTTGTGCTTTGGCTCCCTACCGTTGGCTACAGTCCTTCTTCTTGGGTTGCTGCCATCTCTCCAGGGTCCTTGGTAATTCCCCTTCTCCAGCCTTTGGACTGCTCACCAAGCCTCTCTGTGGAGCTCTGAGATGCACTCCTTCCCCTTTGGCTGCTGGCCCCTACTGCCACTCAGCCCAACGTTTTAATAGTCCTGGCCTGCCCCCTTCTGGTCACCTGAATAGCTGGCCAGGATCAGCTTTTAATCCCCACCTTACTGGCATGCTGTGCCCAGAATGTTCTAGCTTTAAAGGGGCCAACCTGTCTTCTGGTAACAGGGTTAGGGTTCCCCGTTACACACCCTTTCATATCTTTTGCTGTAGACCCCTTATCCCTACCCTAAAGGCTGGCAAGTTTTGTAAATGTAAATAAATATACACAAATAATATAGTATTATTTATTTCTTTTTCTTTAATTGTACAAAAAGTAATGATGTGAAAAGATAGTGATATACTTATAGGATATGCTTGCTTTCAATTTGATGAATGTGCCTGTCTTTCTGCACAAAGGTCTTTGGTGTTTGGCATGATGATTGACAACTGTAGGCACTTACCTGATTCTGCATCTAGCTTGCTCAATATTTATTCTTTGTAGCGGCATATAATGTAAAACCTCTCCTTAAGTAAGAGCAAGTGGGATTAGACATTTTACTGCATGGTGAGCAACTGAGGATGCTGGTTCAAAAGTTGTAACCAGAAATTCACCAAAGAAGTTTATTGAGAGGTTGACTTGAAAAGATAGTCCATTGAAATATCAGTGAGCTTCTCATGCTCCTTCAACGGTAGTTCTTTTGAACTGCTTGACACAGTTTCAGTGAATTGATTGCACATCCAGGCATGGGACTTAGTCATCACTGGAAAATATTCTCTGAGAGTTGTTAATAGATCAGACAGGTGTTGAAATATGCACCACGGAGGCCAAAAATTACACTTTTTAGATGGTATGTGTGCAGAAAACACTCTACAGTAGGGCTGTGCAAAATGGCACCGTTCTGTTTCGCCTTGAGTTTCGACAGTTCGGCAGAACAGTGTTCCATCTTGAATTTCATTTAAAGTCAAAACAGCTGTTCTGTTCCATTCCGTCAAAACTAAAAAGCTGTTTTGAGGCTGTGTTGAGTTTTGCTGGGGATGGAAAGTCAGACCAGCTGGGCTGACTTCCCTTCCCCAGAGCTAGATCGCGCCAGGGGCAGAAGGGAGCCCAGCTGGGCTGCTTCCCTAACCCCCATGCTAGATCGTGCTGGGGAGGGAGGCAACCCAGCTGGGATGCTGTCCCTACGCTAGATTGTACCCTGGGTGAGAAGCAGCTCAGCTGGGCTGCCTCCCACCCCCAGCTTGATTTAGGGAAGGGGTTGGATAAGCAGCCCAGCTGAGCTTCCCCTTGACCAAGCATGATCTAGTGCAGGGGTTGGGGAAACAGCTCAGCTAGGCTTCCTTCCCCCAACGCAATCTAGCATGGGGGTCGGGGAAGCAGCCCAGCTGAGCTGCCACTCGGCCCGGTGTGATCTCACCACCTCCTACCAAATCTTGTGCTGGGGATAGGAAGCAAGCCCAACTGGGCTGACTTCTCATCCCCAGCCTATGGTTGAAATGTTTCGACTTTTGAAACATTTCGACCAACCTTATTTTGTTTTGAGGCTATTTTGAGTGCCTTTGTTTTATTCTGATTTTGCTGTTTCAACCTCAAAATTGGTCAAAACAGCATCAGAATGAAATGGTCAGTGAAATTTTGCACAGCCCTACTCTACAGCCATAACCAAATACAATAAAAGCTGTGCTATCCAGCATCTTACAAGCTGGCATGCTCTACTAACCAGCATGCCGGGTTGTAAGATAAAGTGAAACCAGAAGTACCCACCATGATACTTCCAGTTTCTCTGAGACCCCATGGCAAGGGGCAAAGCAGCCTGTGCTGCTGAGCCCCCCCCAATAACAGGCTGTGTGGGGCCTGCCTCCCTGTCCTGTGGGGCCCACAGGCCCACGGGATGGGTGGTAATGTGGTGGGAGGGACGGCGATGCGGCAGGAGAGACAGAGGGACACCCCAGATGCAGCAGAAGAAGCAGCAGCTGGGGCCACTCAGTTAACCAGCATATTTTGTTTTCTGGCATCTCCCATTCCCAGGAGATGCTGGATAACAGAGCTTTTACTGTAGATGGTCAGAGCACACAGAGTGCTGCAAAAATGGTGGATCCTGCTCTAAGATAAACCTGAATGGATGTGGAATTAGACTTTGGTGCTGGGTAGGTTAGAGTGCCCCCTAACGAACATCTGTACCAGATCCCATCATGATTCATGTTAGATCACATTCCACCGGCAACCCATGGGGCTTTGCGGCACCCTGATCACCTCTCCTGTCAGGCAGCACTCTAGCCTCACCCAAAGCTCATGTGGGCTGCCCAAGTGCTGGGCTAGCCCCGCCCATGAGGCAATCCTGGCAAGAGTCAGTGAAACCCCTGTTTCCAGTTCCCTCTCCCCCTGCTTTGTTCCCTGTGGCCAGCTATGAGCCACTGTCTGGTATTATTGCACAGTGTGCCAATTCCATCTACCCCACCTGGGCATTTGTAAAGATTGCAACTTTCAATTAAGTGCTAAGCTGATATCTGGACACTACAGTTACACAGGGGATTGTCCACTCTACAAAATGTTCTTTTTGTACAGTGTTGTTTTGAAGCATCTGTATCTAGATCTGTCTGTTCAGCTTGACCCACACTTCATTGTCAAGGTTGTGCCCAATGGGAGATTTATTTGGTGTTGGTATAAAATGCTTGTCGGAATAGATTTCAGACCATATTACTCTGAATTATCATTTTATTTCCATTCAGCACACCCCTTATCTGAATTTAGTGCAACACACAGGCCACCCAGCCTACCAGGCTTCCCATGGATCCAGGAACTTAGCAGCAGGGGAATGGTTAGGGTTTGTCTTATGTCACCTGTTCTAATGCCCGAGAGCACAGGAACTAGATCTGTGTGTGTGTAAGTTGTGCAGCTTATTATGAGTTTCTGTACACTGAGCTTTTTAGTGCAACAACATCTGAATCATACACACTAAGGGCTCCTATACACATGCAGGGAGGCTGCTCTGACGTGCTGTAATTACAGTGCATCAGAACAGACTCAATTAAACCTCCTCTGCATCCCCGTGCTGAAAATTTGCAGTGGGGTGCTTTAAATTAAAGCTCATTCAATGAGCTTTAATTCAAAGCATCCTTCCACCATTTTTCAGAATGGGGAGACTGATGCATGTGATGCTCTAGACGCTTTAAATTAGCATGGCTCTCAAACCTGCACTAATTAAAGCACCCCCTCTGCCTCCCAGAGTATGTCTATAAATATTCTAAAAGTTTGGGAGCTTCAAGATTTGATTAAAGCAAGATATGTCTCTTCCTCATTCTGCATTCCCTTGAACCCCAGTGTGTGTCCCTGCTGGGGATTGGGGAGGGAGAAGGGAAGGTGGATGGAGTGGGTTGTGGGCAGCAGTGCCCAGGAAGCAAAGGCACCATGGCCCTGTGCCAGAGCAGGGGCACTCAAAGACCTCTGGCCCTACTCATCCTGGGGGGAGGGCTCCCAGTTCACATGGATGAGAAGCTAGTCAGCTTGGGTTTCTTGGATATGGACAGCCTGCCACTGTGCAGGTCAGGGGCCACTAATATCAGTAAGGGAGGCATGGCAGGTGAACACAGGCATTTAGGGCATGTGCATGCACCCCCCCAGGCATTTGGGACACACGCACTTGGCAGGCAAGGGCATGCTGGATGAGCTTGCATGAGACAGCCAGCTGAGAGTGCATGTCATGACAAACCACTTCTGCATAAGGTCCAGGCGGGTGGCCATGATGCCCCTGCCGGTCAGTTGGGTGGCTCAGCCATTCACCTCCACTCAGGAGTCTTCGACAGCCCAGGGATCCTGTGGGGCACAGTGGGAGGCATGCAACCACTCCGCCCCCCCGCCCCCGCTGGTCTTGGGCCATGCAGGAAGGCTCCGAGCCACCCCCTTACCCATCACCCTCCCAAGGGCTAGCATGTGTTCTGCTTCCTCCCAACCTACCCTTGGACACTTAAGAGTAAAGCTTGAAGGTTAGAGTACTGCCACTATGTGCTTCTTGAATGCCTATCCTTAGCCTCTGCCTTTATCCAGTTCAACTTCATTAGGAAGCAAAAAATCAGGAAGGAAAGGGAAACATTCAACACTATTTTTCTATATGCAGTTGGACCATAAATCAAGCCTCAGAAGCATCAACTCATTTTTATCTTGAATACTCTAAACATTCACATTTAGGCCCCAAAAAGACAAGTTCATCTTGTTCAACTGGGAAAAAATGTCTCTGGGATATACCAATTTTTACACCCAAAGAAGTGTTGGTGCAAGTTCAGATGGATGATCAGAAAAGAAAAGGTATCTCTATCCTGGTAATTCATATACATAAACATTTATATTTCTGATCTACATGAAACCATAACTAATACAGCTTTTTTCATATTTACATTTTATGATTCAATACTCACTGCACTTTCACAGTCACCGTTTGTAGTCTGACGAGCTTGTTGGCTGAGTTGATACACTTGCACAAGTGGCAGAAGTAGATGCAGCATTGGTATCTTCTTGGTCATTTAAGGCTTTGCTTTTCCCCCAGGTACCTAATTTAACGTGACCTGTTTTCAGCCACTGTTCTATAATTTCACTGTTCAATAATTTCAAAAGTATGTTTTCATAAAGAAACTTCCTATGTTAAAATTGTAAAACTCAAATTAGTGGTGCATAGCCTCCTGGCCTGCTACACCATAGCCCCAGTCTCTTTGCAGAACCCCTGATAACCTGTTATGGAACCCCAGAGTTCCATGGAATACAGTTTGAAAACTATTGATATATGGCACGTCAGGGGGTGTTACTGGTGTCTGTAGTATTGTGTCTTGTAGTTGAAGGTTTGAACAGATGATTTTGGGGATTCCATGGATTAACTACAAATGAAGTGCAGAGGCAGGGGACTGGAATTGATGGCCAAAGATACAATATGGCAGATAAGAGGACATCTGATGCCAACCATTTTGTTCTCTTCCACTGTTGTTCAAAATCCACGCTACAGCACTGTATCTAGAGCTGGCATTACCAAGTGGAATTTTCTCATACGGTTTATCATGTGATGGGGGAGAGGAGTGCTGTGGCAGTTTAGGGAAAGAAAAGAAAAATGTCCTGCTTTTGCTATTGGTAAATGTGTTGTAAGAGAGGTTATGTATCTGAAGTTATCAGAATGTTTTTTATGCCTGTCGGGAAAAGGAAGCTGAGTTCACCAAGGAAGCTTACTGACTTTTCAGACCTCAGAATAGATGTGAGATGTCAGGAAAAAGGCCACCAAAATTAAAGTGCAATTTTTACAGAGTTGCAAGTTTCTGTCAGTCAAGGAAACCCTCAAGAGGACAAGATCAATAGGAAGTGAATGGAGAAAGGTTAACCACCAGCTGAGAGGCTATATTCAGTGCATGCCGAGGGCTGAGGCATGGAATATATTGATGCAAACTTGTGAAAAACAATGCAAGAATGATTTAAACACCTTAATGAACACGTTTGCCAATAGCAAAAGCAAGACATTTTTTTTTCTTTCCCTTTTCAGACCAGTTCTTTCTTTACACTGCTACTCTTCTGTCTAAATACTTTGTAAAAACTGAGACCAACTGTGAGAAAGCTGCAACTATCTGTGCAGTAAATTAAAAAATACATTACATATATATAAAAGTAAGCTTCTCAAGTGACTGCTATCAGTTAATGCATTTGATGAGCTTTGAACACTCAGAATATTGAAACATATATAATTATTTATTCTCCATTTGCTTCAAGATATTTCCAGCAGCAAAATATAGTTCAAAAGAGAGTTGTAAAACAAATTTCTTTAAGCAAGAGATGCAATACAAAGCTTTCGTAATAAATAAGATATGTGAAAGAATCTATTTGCCTGAGACAAAAATGTCTCCCTTGAAACTGTGCCATGGGATCTGCACAGCGTGGGGCAGGCGACAGGTGCAGGGTGGAGCCAGAGCTGGTGCTGCCTGGGACTCTTCTTGCTAGGAGCTGGGCTTAGAGTGGGTACAGCCACTTTTCTCAGTGCTTGGGTGAAGGCAGGGCATTCAGCCGGGGCAGCTGCTTGGGGCTGGGAGCAGACCTGCAGCAAAATCTGGGGTGGCTGCAGCCTCCTCCCAGCACCACTGGAGCCTGCTCCAAACCCAGGCCCCAGCAAGAAAAGTCATGCACAGCCCTGGCTCCAGCTCCACCCCACAGCTGCAGCCTGTCTCTCTCCCCCCACCCTCCTGGAGTGCAAGCAGCAGCAGGAGCTACCCCCACCCCAAAAGCCGTGGCTGTGTCCTGGGCCCCCCTCCCCGCCCCTTTTGGGCACCTCCTGACCTTGCCCCCTCCCTCACTGTAGGGGGGTGTTGATCTGCCCCCCCACACCCCTTCCCTCCCCCCTTCCCTTCTACCACACCGGACTTACTACCTTGAGGCATCTCTATTGGATATTGGATCGGTATTAGCCTGTATGCCTCCTTAAATATCAGCTATCAGTATCGGCCCCCAAAATCTCTATTGGTGCACCCCTAATAGACTTTAATTAGGCTCAGCTTCTGTACAGAGATTACAAAGATGAGTGGAACTTCCTGTGTCCTTTTCAGAGGAGGTCCTGACCTTTTTTACTTCACCGTCTCTATTTTTCTTGTGTTTTTTGCTATATAAAAATATAGAGCAATTGCACTGTACATACTGATAAGGGTCTGGTCAAGATTTCTTACAACTCACCTGGGAAAAACACCCACTGCTTTCAGTGGTAGTATGCTCCTCAATAAGTGGTGAAGAGCTAATTTACTTATCTACGGTATCACTGTGAGATGGCTATGCTACTTCTGGCTCTGTGGATAGCACGCACAGAGGGTGTGTCTACACAAGATGCTTTATTTGAGATTAGAGCTAATTACTGTGCAGTAAGTGTCACTGTCTACACATGCAGATGCTTACTCTGCAGTCATTTGCTCTAATTGTGAGTAAATTTGCTACCTGCAAATGCAAGCAGCAAATTTCCTGTTGATTATATACTGTGCAGTAGCAACATGTAGAGAGCTGACCAGAAGCAAATGTGCTTCTGGTCAGCTGGGCAGCACGGACAGGAGATTGTTTCCTGGCTGCTGCAGGGGTCTAGTGCAGGGGTGCAGGGAGCAGAAACAGTCTACTGCTAGGAGCAGCAAATCTGCTTCCGCATCCCTACACATGTAAACACATACACAAGAGAGTTTGCTCTAGAGTACTTTAGAATAAACTGCTCCCAGATTATTTGCACATGTTGACACATCCAGAGGAATTTGATATATTTCAGCCTGGCACCACTTGGCATAGTATGTTAGTGGTATAAGCATACTGTAGGTATCCGAAATAGGACCTTTAATGTGTACAGCTTTGGGAGTAATTAGCTATTAACTTAAACAGACAAGCCGATTGAAGGTAATAATTTGAATAAAGGTAAAAATACAACCACAGTAAGCTACCTAGATGATTAAGTTGCTATCCCTTTACTGCATTTGTCTGGGATTTTAAGAACAAGTTGTTTATTTTAATTCTGAACCCCATCAAACTGAAAACATTTCGAAGTGTGGTTTTACTGGACAGTTCTTGTTTGAGCTTTGCTCATTGCACTTGATTTTTATGAATTATGAGGTGCATTTACTCCATTTGTCTGACTTATTGATATCTTATAGCCCTGTCAATAATATGTGCTACTAAGGAATTCTAACAAGCACTAAGGGAAAAACCTGATATTTTGTTTGCTTACTAAGATACACTATTGCAGTACATTATCTATAGTTTAATACTATCTAATTTGTTTGACAGGTAAGCTGCAAGGTGCTGCAATTTTTTCATCAGTACACGCTGGGTTGCAATTACTTCTGGATGCTCTGTGAAGGCATATATCTTCACACTCTAATTGTGGTGGCAGTGTTTGCTGAAGAGCAACGTTTGCACTGGTATTACCTTTTGGGCTGGGGTATGTATATTCATTTGCAGTTTCTTGGTCAATTCATTCCTGTGTTTATTATATATTATTTTTTATATACTGTTGCCTCAATCCTGCCATCACTTGCATACAAAAGTAGTTTTATTCATGGGTATGGATCATTGCCTAAGACTGATCACTTGAGATCCTAAGTTTGAGAATTAATTCCATGTATTTGCACAGGACCACTGATTCTTGTTCACATGCATTTCAGGGTTGTTTGTTGTACATGTTAGTCCATTGAAAACCTCACTTGCAGTGGATAGAATTTACCATTTTCTCTCCAGTGTTTCCTTTCCTGACACTTTCATTTATGACAGACAAATCTTATGGACAAAACATTTCAGACTTCGAATGGAAATGCTTTGGACCTTTACAGGCCACTCAATTCCTGCCTTTTAAGATTTAGCAAATGTTTGGAACTTACCCCCAACAGTTTCCCAGCAGTTATAGACAGCAGCTGCTACATAGAATCCTTCTTCAGTCCCACATGTCTTAAGTTGGTGGCAATCTCATCAGCCCTTAGAACATGAGACATAACATTTCACTGGGCATCCCTGATCTGAGATTTCAGGAAGTAAACATGAATTAAAATTAATTGTAGTAGACTGGGCCTTGTTTAAGAACTAGGGAATGGACATATTTCTTTAAGAGTCATTTTTCCTTTCAGATAAAACTTCTGGCATCCTTGTAAATTGTAGCATAAAACTCAGCTGTCCAAAAATAGTGCTGTTATATATACTTTCTTCCAGGGGGAAAAATAGGCATAAATATCTCTGTCTTCACATTCATAGTGACTGCAAGTTGATGTACATTGAAACAAGTATGCATTATGTATCCAGCTTACAGTAGCTTCATTTAGATTGGTTATTCCCTTTAGGCTGCATCCAGGTGAGCAGGAGCATGTGTTGCAGTAGCACAAATAGTAGCAGCACAAACTTCTGCTGCTACTTTTTGCCTCAGAGCACACCCCTACATGTGTACTTTGTTGCAGGGCACATTGTCCCACAGTGGGCAAATGCCCTTTCCCAGCTCCTTTCAGCTTCCAGCATGCTGGAGCAGCCGGGGCACAGATAGAGCTTAGAGATGCTCTGGCTGGAAGCCAGAGTGTCTCACTGAAGAACCAAGCTGCTGTTCATTCACTTTTCTTCCCAGTACTTTTTTTTGCTACTGGAAAATCCTGGTAGCAGATTTTGCCCCCACGCTGCAAATTTACAGCATGGGGCACATTTTAACATTTCATGCATGTGGTTTGTGACCCCACAAAGAAGCTTGTGGATGTGGCCTCAGTTGTGTAACACTGGGTAGACAAGTAGGACAGGCACTGCCTAAGAGAAGTGCCTAAGGGAAGGGGGGCCAAATGTAGTGGGGCACTTTCTTAACATGAGCACATTCTAGAGGTAAACTGTACAAATCTCTGCCTGTCAAAGCTTGAGTTCAGGGGTTTATGTTTCTCATAAAAGCTGTCCTGAGATTAATGACATCTTAAAAATACAAGAAATTATACTCTCCTGCTTTAGAGGACCATTGTGTCATCTGACACTGAATGTTAGTCACAGATCCCTACAGACTTGATACATGAAGGAAATAGGAGCTTTCCAACTGTATCACTTTAAAACTTGGGAATATGTAAGTATAAAGTCTTTGTATATAAGACCATACTCTGCCTCTCTCACTGTAGTGTGCTGAAAACAAATAAATGTGTGTTTGTTATACCAAAGTGTGGCCACAGAGAATGCACAAAGAGGAGCAGTGGTTAGAAGGCAAGTTGTCTCACTAGTGGATAGCTGCTGGTAGTCCCCATACCATATTACTTATTAAAAGGAATAATTATAGCTAGCAGCTCTAGGACATAGATTCAGTAGAAGGCATATACCATAAAAACCTAGCATCAATTAGTGCTGCCATTTTATCTTGAACTAACTTTTCATGGTCTATTGGATTAGGAAGTAACATGAAAACAGTATGTCAAAAGTTAAGAGGAAGACCAAAGAAACCATAAGTCCCTTACAGAATGCAGAAGGCAATCTACTTATGAGATCTACTTACAATCTACTTACAATCTCTATACAAAGAAGGCTGAAATATTTAATGCCTTTTTTACTTCCATCTTCATAAACAGGGGCAGCTACTAGATGACAAGTGGGTTTCCAGCAAAGATAAGGATCCTAAACAAACATCCTACAGTAGTAGAAGAACAGGTGCAAGATTATTTAGAAAAGTTAGATGCTTTAAAATTGGCAGGGCCTGATGGGATACAATGTGGAATACTAAAGGAATTGGCTGAGGTAATTTCAGAGCTATTAGCCTATCCAATTTGAGAACTCGTAGAGGGTCGGTAAAGTTAGGGTGACCATCGTAGAGGACAGTCCAGTTGTCCTCTGTCCTCTATTGATATGAAACTGGACACCTTTTCTTGAAGAGAAAAATAGAGGACATAAAGGCATCTGGTTTCATATCAAAAGAGGGCAGAGGACAGAGTAGCAGAAAACTGGAATGTCCTCTATGATGGCCACCCTGGGTAAAGTCCCAAATGATTGGAAAAAGGCAAATGTAGTGCCCACCTTTAAGAAAGGGAAGAAGGAAGATCTGGGGAATTATAAGCCAGTGGTAAATAGTAGGGCTGTGCAAAGCTTCAGGCACTGATTCAATTCAGAGGAGATTCAGCTGGATTCAGTGGCTGAACCTCCAAATCCGAATCAAATCAGGAGACCAATTAAAATGTCCAAATCTGTTCAAAGCTCTCCAGATCAATTTGGAAAATATTCGGAGAGCTTCAGTGATTTGGGCAGCCCCGCCCACTGCAGCAGGGACTCTGAGCTGGTAAGTAGCAGGCGGGGGAAGGGAGGCAGGACGAGGGTGGAGGGGACCATGCGGGGATCTCTGCCAGGCCCTATTCCCTCCCGGCTCCCCCAGCTCCCCTGAGCTCTCCCTGACCCCCACCTACTCCCCCATCCCCCATGGCTGCACTGCCCACCCCAGCTCCCAGCCCACACTCACTGGATGTGATCTCCACTGCCCCCCACTTCCCCATGCCATGTGGGAGGTTCTGCCACAAGCGCCCCAACCCCTGTCTGCTGTCCCAGCTCCCCCCCACACACAGCTGACCCACCTGCCCCAGCTCCAGGCCTTTAAAAAACAAAAAATAGAAAAAAACCCGGCCTCACTGGCTGCTGCAGCAGCCTTGGGGCTCCAGGGGGCTCATGTAGAACCTCCCATGCAGTGCGGGGCAGCGGGGGGCAGCAGGGACTGCTCTTCCACTGGACAGCAACTGGTGAGCCTGGGTTTTTGTTTTTGATTTTTTTTTTAAAGGGCTAGGAGCTAGACAGCCATGGAGGGGGGTGGGGGAGCGGGCTGGGGGAGCGGGCTGGGGGAATAGCTGCGGGTCAGGGGCTCATGGCAGGGCCCCCCACATGGGGGGAAGCAGGGATTGCCCTCCCGCCAGGCAGGAGCTGATGAGTCAGAGCCTTTTTTTTCCCAAACATCCAGGAGCTGGGGCAGGTGAAGCAGCCATTGAGAGTGGGTGGGGGATGGGACCTGCGTGATTCGGAGATTCAGCTGATTCAGCAGCAGCCAAATATCTGAATCAGATTCGGCTGCATCAATTACGGACAGTGATTAGAATCACCAAATCAAATCACTGTCCCCTGAATCAGCCAAATCCGAAGCGAATACTAGCTGCTTTGGACAGACCTAGTACATAGAGGCCTGAGAAGTAAGACTTATGAGGAAAGGTAGAAAGAGCTAGAGTTATGTAGTCTGAAGAAAACAAAACTGAGTGGGGATTTGGTAACAGTCTTCAAATACCTCAAGAGCCATCATAGGATGGAGATGGGCTTTTTCTCAGGCCATAGGAGACAGGACTAGGAGCAATGGCCTCAAACTGCAGCAGAGGAAATTTAAATCAGAGATTTGGAAGAACTGTCTGACAATAAAGCTGGTCAAGCATTGAAACAAGCTACCTAGAGAAGCTGTAGAATCTCCATCTTTTAAAATTTTCAAGAGCAGGTTAGACAAACACTTGGTTGCAACAGTTCAGTCAGGGATGATCCTGCCCTAAGCACAGGACTGTACTACATGACCTTGTGAGATTCCTTCCATCCCTACTTTCCTATGATCCTATGAACAGTGGGGAAGGAAGAAGACAAAGCAAAGCAGCATGGCAACTCAGCCACCAAACTGTGAGTGCTAGAGTGGGGTAGAAAATGTTGTTCAAGACCAAGGTGTGCAAGCAGAGGGTCACAATTCTCCAGAAGCCCCATATGATTAGAAGGCTCCTACCTTGCTCCTTCAGTCACTTCAGTCACTTCTGTTTCTCCTCACCAAAGGAGAGATTGCAGCATGGCTGGTTACCACACCTTCAGCACACTACAGATTTTGTGCTTCTGGTTTCCTTTGGCAAGATTTTCACAAAAAATGCCCTATGCAGTGTCTGTAAGAGTGGTATTTTCCCTTCATATTGCAAAAGACATGAGCCCTTACCTGAGGTCATGTGAGGCTATAAAAAGGCTCATGATTTATATCATATCCTCCATACTGATGATGTGCACATATGGGTTAGGGCCATCTGAATGAATTGTGGCTGGAAACCTGCAGCATTAGCCAAAAGAAGATACGCCCAAACTCCTGGCTTCACACATTTCCCAGTGCCTTTGGCTCTGTAAAAGGCAGCCTGGTTTGTTGTACTGTTGTTTGTGCACTATGACCTGCCATGCAGGATAAGTTACTGCTGTCCTCTTTAGCTTTAATTTACATGATTTTGTCATCCCTCATCACTCAAGGGATATAGAAATTCACACTCCTTGTCTCCTCCCCATCTTGGCTGATCACACCCCTTTCCCCTGAATTACTCATAGAACGTCTGTCTGACAGCCGCTTTGCAATACTATCTAGAAGCTATTCTCCTCTCCATTGCAAGGCCATATGACTCTAAATCAGATGGAATTGTAATTTTTTTCTTCAACTTAGAATTCTTACTTATATGTGGTTTAAAAAGAAGAAAGGTTATTTTTAGTGTCCTATGAAATGCCTGCCAAAAAATACAAAATCTGACGTATACCTTTAATCATTTTAGGGTTTCCTTTAGTACCAGCATCTATTCATGCTGTTGCCAGAGCCAAGTACTTTAATGACAAGTGAGTATTCTGTCTATTTTTAACAGAATTCAGCATGTTTTATATAAAGTCTAACCATTTCTTTTGTATTTATGGTATATTTTTCTTCCAGCTGCTGGATGAGTGTTGACACTCACTTACTCTATATTGTCCATGGTCCTGTAATGGCAGCTTTATTGGTAAGAATATTATTGATTATAATGTTCATTCAGTAACCCATCCTGGAAAAGCTGCTAAACAGCACTGAAGAGATATTTCTGTATTTTAAGTGATTTTTCTGTATTTTTTTGGCCAAAATTTTCAAAAACAGAGATTTTTCATGCCTCAACTTCTGATTGGCCTACTTGAGACATATAAAAAGGGGTTTGATTTGGAAAATAGGTTCTCAGTCCCTTCAAAAAAAATCAAGCCCCTTCTCATGATGGATACCCCTTCAAAATATCCAGAGTCACTGGTTGCTTTTAAAAATCACAGCCACCGTTCTTTTATTTGTAACAAACATACTGCATTCTGTATCACTTAAATGAAATATCTGTCTCAGGCTAGACAAGGCAGAGTGAACTGAGAAACAATCTGTAATTTAGCATTGTGGTTTTGTAGCTCTCTGTGCTAAAATGGTAGGGAGCGAAAGTGGGAAGAGACTGGGGAAAGAAATAAGAATTGAATCAAACAGAATAAAAATAGTTGACAAGAAAGCAAAGAAGGGAAAGTGAAAGATGTCCCAAATATGTAATTTCTGCTGTACTGTGGAATCAGCCCTTCAATGATTATATTCCAATACTGTCAGTTGAGCTAAGTGAATGCACCAGAAGGCAAGAAATAGAACCATTAATACCACAGTCCTGTCACTATAGCTATTCCAGAGACCTTGACCTCATGAAAAGTTGAAAGTCTAAGCCTTTTTCAAAACCACATATCAGTCCCATCTCTACCAGTCATCTACCAGTCACAAATCCTCAGTGAGCATGCCTTCCTCAGACTCACTCTCAGTGGGCACATCTACATGAGATGCTTAATGCACAGTAGGTTCATTCTACTGCACATTAGCATGTCACAGCAAAAACCATGCTAAAGCAGTAGAATTAGCCTATGCGTATTAAGCACCAGCTTAAGCACAAAAAGACTGTGCGCCGTTGCTACTGTACATTAGAACCAGCTACTGCATATTTATGTAGTACCTCATATTAGAGGTACTAAACTTAATGCACAATAGCAACGATGCATTAATGCACATGTAGATGCACCTAGCATCAGTTATCTAAAACAGCCTAACATTTCTCTGATGTCGTAATTCCAAGGTCTAGGAAAGGCCATATAAGACTCTCCCTCACCCTTCCCCATTGTTACTGAACTCCAAAACTGCATTTTCCAGTTGCCCTAATAAAAAGATCTACTATATTTATAGAGAGACATAAATCTCTCCTTAAAATGGGAGATTACAGTTGCTGGCTTGCAACTGTAGGCATTTGCAATGTGGCTTATTCATGAAAACTCTATTTTTACAAAACATATCAGATATCAGTTCCTTGCCAATCAGAGCTAGATCTAGCAGCATACCCCAGAAGACCCAAGTATTTTACAGCTGCAGAGGTTTTATTCACCTTTCACAGTTGACTCAAGGAATTTTTAAAGTGGAGGTTAAGTGACCCTAGTGAGTGAAGCCAGGGGAAATAATGGCGGGGGCAGAACTTTACATTTAATTATAAGTGAGGCCACACAAATCATTCTTCAATATTCTTTTTTCAAGCACAGCACAAATAAAAAGCTTTTGAGACATTTCTCAATAGCTACAATAGTATGAAATGGTTTCCTGCTGCTTATGAGTTACGGCGTGCTAGAAGGTCCAGACATGCTCTCTCATATACTTAAAGATCGATGTCATTTAAACATATCTCAGAACAATACAGTTATTTTAGTTTGTTAAAAAAAAACTTTGGAAAAAGGTTAGTATGGGACAGAAACTCTGCACTAGTAAGCACATGACAAAGAATAGGAGTGAGCAAAATATGGCCTGAGGGACAGCCCCAGAAAGGAAGCTAAGCATCTATAACTAGGGCCACGCTGAGCTCAACAATCAAAGTGGTGAGTTCTCCTATACCCCAGCAACCTTCTTAAGTGCATCCCTAATAGTACTAGATACTTCAGTGAGATTTCTCCATTCTCAAAATTTAGCGTGCATTTTAGTGTTTTCCCATATTGGGGCCAAAGTCCTCAGTACTCTTTAGGCCTCAGATCTTGTTGCCTGAAGAGAGTTGTAAGAGACAATTCCTTAGCTGTTGTAGATGTTAGGGCTGTGCGAAGCTTCGGGTGATGATTTGATTTCGAGGAGATTCAGCTCAATTCAGTGGCCAAATTGAATCAGGGGTCCAAATCTGTTCGTAAAAGATGCGGAGAACTTTGATGATTCCAGCAGTCCCCACCTGCTGGAGCTGGTAAGTGGGGGATGGGGGAAGAGAGGCTAGGGGAGAGGGGACCATGGGGGGGGCCCTACCAGGCCCCATCCCCTGCCTGCTCCCCCAGCCCCCCCATAGCTGCCCCACCTGCCCCAGTTCCCAGTGCTTTAAAAAAAAGCCCCCATGCAACAGGTGCTGCCAGGCAGGGGAGCAATCCCCACTACCCCCCAGTGCACACTGCATGGCGGGGCTCTGCCACGAACCCCCCAACTCCCCCTCACTCCTCCAGCACCCCCATGGCTGCTCCGCCAACCCCAGCTCTGGCCCTTTAAGAAATAAAAAACTGAGAAAAACCCCAAGACTCACTGCTCCTACAGTGGCCTCAGGGCTTTGGGGGGCTCATGCAGAGCCCCCCTCCCCCACAGTGCAGGGCAGTGGGGATTGCCCCTTGCTGGCAGAAGCGGTGGGTGCGGGGGGTTGTCCTCAGTTATTTTTTTCTTAAAGGGCTGGAGATGGAGTGGGTAGGGCAGTCACGGTGGGGCTGGGGGAGCAGCAAGAGGGTTGGGGAGGCTCATGCAGAGCCCCCCCCCCTTCAGCATGGGGCAGTTGGGGGCAGTGGGGTTCACCCTTCCCCCACCCAGAAGCACCTGGTGAGTCAGGGCTTTTTTTTCCAAGTGCAGGAGCTAGGGCAGGTGGGGCAGCCATTGTGAGGGCTGGGAGAGCCGGCAGGGAATGGGCCTGAGTGATTCAGAGATTCAGAGATTCGGCAGCATCTGAATCTCCAAATCAGATTCAGCCAAATCAATTTGGGACAGTGATTTGAATCACCAAATCAAAACACTGTCTCCCAAATCGGCCAAATCTGAATCTGAAGCGTATACTAGCCGCTTCACACAGGCCTAATAAATGCACACCAGCTGCACATGTAGCTCCCAATGCCTTAAGGAACCCAGGGTTACATAATGTGATCTTCATAGCAATCCTGATGAGCTACCCTGAGTGCAGCCCTGAGCTAGGACGAGGCCAGGAAACTGTGGTTTGCTGAGGGGAGGAGGAGAGGGGCCATTACTATGAATTTTTACTGATGAAGTTTTTGTTCTTGCAGGTCAACTTTTTCTTTTTGCTTAACATTGTGCGAGTTCTAGTGACAAAACTGAGAGATACACATCGGGCTGAGTCCAACATGTACATGAAAGCCGTCAGAGCCACTTTAATCCTGGTGCCGTTGTTGGGAATTCAATTTGTTATTATTCCCTGGCGACCAGAAAACAGACTTGCTGGAGAAATATATGATTACATCATGCATATATTAATGCATTACCAGGTATGTTTCGTAACATCTTGTTGTGCTTAGGAGATGCATTTACTGGTAAGTTAATTTAGTGCAGAATTCTGCTGCCAAATACTTTGTCTCTAAAAGGGAGCCTGGCCGTTTGGTTTTGTTTCCTCCAGCACTTTCAGATGATTGTATTATCTCCCTCTGCTGCTTTAGTGTTAATGTGTAAACTGCCACCTCCAAGATGAGGAAAGCAGAAAAAATGCTGCAGAAATTAGAGAATAATGATGCTTCTGAAATGAAGAGAGAAAAATGAGATCACAGAAGGCTTTATACATTATTCAGAGCCCTGCTAATACAGATATGTTCAGATAGCCTATCTGAAAGAGCTACAGTGGGGTGATATTAAAATTAACGCTGTATGGAAATGATTATGGAAAGGAAAGAGAGATGTATGTAGGAGAAAAGGTCAAGAACATTAAGGCTAAATCATAAAATTGTTAAATCATCATTTAGATGGTTCTAATTAAAAAAGCAGCTCTAACATTTGATTTTTATGAGTATTTTGAAAATACACCATCAGTAGTTCAAATGCACTGCTTTGTACAATAATTTACAATGGAAAAAAACCACAAAACAAGCCAGCTAGGTGATATCTCTGTAGAAAGGGCTGGCTAAACAGTGATTAAAAGACACAGTAAAGGTAAAAAAGAAGTGCCATGAAACATGGATATAACATGGGATAATTATAGTCTAAGGAAAAGAAGTTCCATCCCTATGAGTTGCCCCAGCCAACTCGTCTGGGTGTCTGTGCTAGGCTTCTGGGCCAGCTGCTACCATTGGTTCAGTTCCATGAAGACCAACAGTGGTGGGAATCCTGTAAAATAAACACCGATCCAAATAGCCTCCAGCATTCTAGTGTAACCTCCTATTCCAGTGGTTCTCAACCTTTTCAGGGGACTCAAGGTACCCTTTGATAGATTCAAGGCACCCATCAGAAAATACCAGCTCTTAATTTTCACTTGTTTTTTTTTAACTATAAACAATAATAGAACAATTCTATTGCAAAGAATTTGGAAAAAAACATAACAGATCAGAACACTTTTAATACTAAGGATTCCTATTTGAAATCTCTGGGTTTATCTTATGAATCATGTTTGTTCACCTAACAGTGCTAACACTGCAGCACCCTTGAAATGATTTCAACTACTGCAGAAAATGACCAGGGTATAAATATACACTGTTGCAGGGCTAGGGGCGCGGGATTTGAGACCATACAGTCTCCCTGCGCCTTTTACTTGAGCTCGAATAAACTCTGTCTACTTCTCCCCCCAGTGTGTTTATTGGTGCGATTGTTGCCTCCCTCAGGCACCTTGTGCCGGCAACATCATGGCACCCCAGGGTGCTGTGGCATCTAGACTGGGAATCACTGTTCTGCTCTAACCTATTCAGAGGGTCTCTACCATGTGGTACCTAGAACTCTGTGGCTATGTGTACACTACCACATGGGACCATTCTTAGGATATTTTCAAGGCCCACCCATGCCAATCTTTTATACACTGGGGGCTCCAATTCACCCACCCTACTCTTCAGCACCAGCTGGGGAACCCCAAGAATGACCTCCCTCTGCTGCCTTTCCCCCCTCCCATTCTAAAAACAGCCAACACTGGCAGAGAGCCCTGGCCATTGCAGTGGGAGCCTGGCTGCAGGCTCCAAGCTGGCAGCTAGATTCCTCTCCCTGCTGTAACCAAGAGTGAACTTCTGTTTGGTCTCGGGTAATGTGGTAACTCCGAACGCTTTGCAGAAATCGTTCTGAGTTACAGCTCTCATTATAAATGAGAAAATGTAAGCCTCCACCAGATATAAGTGAAAGTAATGCTACATGTGCTCCACAACGAGCACACTGGGCTCCTTCACTGCTGCTACTCAGCTACTTACTGCTACTTACCAGTGTCAAGGAAAGAACTTTTTTTCTGTCATTCTGCCTTTCAGAAAACAAATTATGCATTATATTATGAGGCACATTGTTTGAAAGAGAGTATGGTGCTGAGTCCCTACTATCATGTGAGGTTTGTTACTTCAGACAGGACAAAATCTCTCTTCCATAGCTCTGGAGTGAACCTAGAAAAAAATGATATAAACAAAGATTCTGGAAAAAATGGCTTCTTAGTGACTTCTGTTCTCCTAATATGAATCTGTGGTTTGTGCCCTATGTCCAGAATGACCCCGAGGAATCTCTGAAACTGGAGATTGATTACTCCCCCGCACAATTATTAATACAAATCCTGAGGCTCCAAATGTATTTGAAATGAAGATAATATCAGATAGAAGAGATACTTCAGCTCTTAAGTGGAGGAACTAATGCACAGCAGCTCTCTCAAAAGTAGAGACTTAACATGGATTGATGAACACCCAGCTCTTCAATTAAACACAGAGAGCTAATAAAGTACATGTCATGAAGTAAACATTTCCCTTCCAGAACAGAAAGTTAAGTGTGGATTTTCCCTAGAGAACATGACTTTCAAGATTCTATAAAATGATTATGAAAGTTATAGCTTTTCCTTGAACCAGCACTTTGCAGCGTTCATCAGGTTCTCTTAGAGCATGAAGAAATCCTTCCAGAGTGCCATGCAGAGAGGCACTGATATATATAGGTGAGCGGGGTGCAGCCAGGAAAGGAATGAAGTAGCAGCCATGTGTACCAGGTTGTTGAAATTAAATTCTTCCCTCCCATGGTTGCACAGAAGTGATGTAGATCCCCACTGCGTACCCTGCCTGAGACCCAACCACAGATTTCTGTGCCTTTGTTCAGCAAAATTCTTCAGCACATACTCTTACGGTAGGCATCCAAAAAAGCCCAATGAAGTCAGTAGTAATATTCAAATGTTTAAAACACTCATGTACCAAAATATCTTGCTGAATAGGGATCCCTAGGAGTCTGAGATTGCCTTTATAAAAGAATTAAACAGTCATTCAAAATCACAGCCCTGTTTTCATAAGTGTATAAACCACTTTCCCCTACTAAAATATAAATGATTTTTGCTCGCCTATCAAACAATACTAATTCCACATCCCCCAGTAGCTTGTGAACAGTGGGATCAGAATTTAAACATTTTCCTGCCAAGTTTGGATGTGTGGCCTCCTTTTCATGAACAGATTTGAGAGCTATATTTTTTATACTGCTCTGAGCTTGTAAATTTGAACTCATGCAGGCAAGCAGAGTAATTGCTTTATGAAGAACAAAATTAACCATTTAAAAATGTCATGCTCATTTGATCCCTTTACAGTATATGCATTTGTACACCTGTGCATTTAAAAGGGGCATAGATATTGCCAACATTTGGTGCCAAAGCAGACAGAAATTTTCTTTCTGCCATGGAAAGTCAGGGGCCTGGGGCCACTCCTGACAAAATAAATCTTTCCTTTATTTCTTGTTCACTTTTACTTTGGTTTGTGTTCATTTCCAACTTTCGTGCCATTTTTTTAGCCGATGAAAATGGCCAAAATATTAGTTTTTGCAACTAATGGCCAAAATGGCCAAAATATCAGTTTTTGCGACTGGCTAACTCTTCAGTGCTATTTTTGTATGTAGTATTCATGTATAAAAAGGGGCTCCAGCAGTGACAGTGAGAGGCAGCAAAAAGAGGGGAGAGCACTCAACATCAGCCATTTCTCAGCAGAGGGCCTGCCATCTTCCCTCCTTTTCCTGAAAACCTCCTTCTGCTTGGGCAGTAGCAAGGACTTTTTTTGCTGCACAGCTTCTAGCATCAAAGTATTTAACTTGGGGCATCATACTGTTATGGGCATCACAGAGTTGATACGGAGCTGGATGATTTACCTCAGTTTAATTTTCCATGGACTTCAGTTTCATTCTGAAAAACTGTCTAAGTAAAATAAGCACCATTTTTCTGACCCCATTCTATATCAAAAAGTAAGCATGTGTATCTTGATGGCAGATTATGTTTCCTATTAGTTCCTGCTGTCTGCTCTGGAGGACCAGGTGGCCTAGGTGCATACCAGCTCCTTTTTTTTGTCTTACACACAAATCAACAGAATTGTTAACTGAATTCCTACTTTACAAACATCTCTGCAGTCTTTATAACCTTCAAGCTGTAGTGACAATTATGCCTATATATTCTCAGTGAGGGCATTAGGTCTGCACATGTGAAACCAAGAGGATGACATGAAGACAGTGGAGATGCCTACTTATTACTGAGAGATTGAAGATGTAGAAACTTTACCACTCAGAGAAGTTTGGCTGCTGAACCCCAGCTGAGTTTGTAAGGCTAGCAATTAGAAAACATTTTGGATATAAGTCAAATGAACAAATTTTATAGGGAGAGACAATCACTGTAAAACTCCATAGTGCCGCTTTTGTAAATTCACTTTTCAGAACAGAACTCTGCTTTAAGACACTGAGGGCACGTCTACACATACACCCAAATGCACTCTTGTTACTGCGCAGTCATTTAGTACTTGCTTTGCTTTCACAAGTACTAAATGACTGCAAAGTAAATGCCATTACCACACAGTCCTGGTGGCGCACGGGTCATTTCTGACCCTACTGTGCAGTATCATCACGGTTTGTGCCCGCCAACACTATGTCTCCATAGTTTATGGTAACGGCAAGATAGTGTCTTGTGTAGATGCACCCAGACTTCTGTAGTGAACAAAAAAACCCAAACTGGACTGTTGTTAAGCTAAGAATTTCCTTAGATCAACAATGGTTCCTGAAGGTTAAGTAAATCTAGCCATGAGTTCAGGAATATATATATCGGATTTATATATTTTATGGCTAGCAAATGTATAATCCCTTGAGCATGAGTCAGCAGATGCTGATGATTCACCTTGTTGTCACAAACTTTCATTGGTAATACAGAGAATTTCAGAAGCAGTAATTAAAGGTTTTAACCCTAAAATAACTTCAGTTCTGACCTGTGCAATGAACCCCCAAATCACTGTTACTCTAATAGTGATAGATAAAATATGTCAGGAGAGTTTAATTATTTTCTACAGTAGATAGAAGAGACAGAGACAGGGTTTTGTGATCAAGGATGAATGACAACAGCTTCAACAATGGGCCTTGTTACACAGTGAATTTAAGTGACTTCCGGAGCTCTTAACCCCTGGACTGGCTGCACATTAACACTTTTTAGGTGGCTTAAAGCACTTGTTATTTGCTTTAAAGTTATACCACTCCAGTGCAGAATTATCTCTAATCCTCCTAATTTTGCTCCTGTTCCATTAAGGTGTGGCCGTTCCAGACAGTTATTCCACCCGAGTTGACGTTCTCCAGCATCCCAGAATGCAGTGATCCCTCCTGAGTCAGGGAAGCAGGGACACCAGGGCACAGCAGGACCAGGCACAGAGCCTCTGCCCTGCTGCTTCTGCCAGGCAGAGGCAGTGCCACAGCCCTGGTGCTCACTCACTCTGCTCAGGCCCAGAAGTCTGGGAACATGCCTGGAGGGTACAGGGATGAGACTTCCCATGCCCACCGGGCTTTGGAGGCAGCTGGGAGCGGTGCCGCCTCCTCACCTGTTTTGTGCAGCCCCAGCCAGGTGCATGGTGCCAATCCCTGTGCTCTATGCCTGGAGATGCCCAGCTTCCATAGGAGGGTCAAGGCCATTAGGTGCCTGCCAACTGCAGACATACAGCAGGGGCAGGCTCTGGAGAAAAAAAAGAATTGGGCCCCTTGGATATCAAGCAGCAAGCCGGTCCTGCCTCTGCTTCTATTCTTGCTCACCAAGCCTCTAGTGGCAAGTCACTGTAGTACAGGTGAAGGACAGCAAGAGGTGGTTTTTTGCTTTAAGATGTGACTGCTCCACTAAGCTGATTAACATTTGTCTGGCTTACAGTGTAAGGTGCAACAAGGCCCAAAGATTGCTGCAACTAATAAGAAGCTTGCAGTGAGTGGAAGATACAGATAAATGAAAAGTTAGGATTAATCTGAACATTGTTGGCTTCCAGGAAGGAATCGGTGTGCCCCAAAAATAATGCTCTTGAAACTATATATTCTCTGTTTTCAAGAAAGAGCACAAATACAGCAATCAAAATTAACCACAACCAAATTCCTCTGCCTCAGAACATGCAATATAACATAATAATAATGTGACTTCATAGCCTTACCAATAATGTGAAAATACTTGTAGTGCTGTGAATACCAGTGGAGCAAAAACAGAAATGGAATACATTTTTCTTGCTCCGTGACTTTTCAGCTAAATGAAAATATGGCATATGTCAAGGTAAATAAGTACCATGCAGAGAAATATGAGTGAAGTATCTGGCACCACTTGAGGTATATGGGCATCTGGGTGCTCACATTTCACAAATCCAATGAAGTAGCAACTTTTATGCAGTAGAAAGTATTACAAGCCTTAAGATATGGCCTAATGTTCAGGAAAGACAGAATGTCACACTCCAGTATTTGTTCTAATTAAAAACAACCAGCAGTGCTATTTATTCTTTTGAGTTTAATATTCAGAAGCTATGTTGTGTGAGTTCTCTTGATCTCATCTTATCAGTGTTCATTAGCCTCCTCTGTAAATCTCATTAATCTGGCTTCTCTCTCTCTCTCTCTCTCTCTCAGAGAAGAAAGGCAGTAATCCATCCTTCATTGCCTGTAAACATCTGCAAAGCCATCTTATTTTCTGCCCTTGGATACTTCCTTGTGAAACTCCCCTCTGCTATGATGCTTAGTAAAAATTTGACAATCACTTGGTAGCTGGTCTGAGCATTACTGACCCTGAAGACAATGATTTGTCTTTGTTTCTTTATGCTCCCTTATGTATTTATGTTGGATCAACTTTGTTTTTGTCTTCGCTTGCAAATGGTTTGCATCATGGACCACTTGTGTGCTCTGTGTTTGTACAGTGCCTGCTGTAATTGGGCCTTGAACCAGGATACCAGAGACCATGGAAATACTAATAGATGCTTTCACTTTCCTTAACAAGTTTCAATTGGTTGATAGCTATGCAAATAAAGGTGAAGATAATGTCCTTAGGGACTGAATAAGTACTATTCTGTAATTCATCTCTTCAAATTATTTTAATATAAAGAAGAGAAATAAGTGCTTAAATGATCAGAAAGACATAAAAAGTGAGTGAAGCATGATACTTGTAAGCTGAAGCCTTGATGTCTAGAGCACAGGCCTGGATTGATTAGATGATTCTGTGGGATAGCCTATTTGATTGGGTGTTTCTCAGATTCACCTTCTCTGCAGCTGAGGCCAAGCTGCAGCCAGTCTTCTGGTAGTGATTTGCTGATCTCAGGACATTCTAGGGATCAAAAAGCCAATAGCTATGAGTATTTTTTTCCCCAGTACACTAAACCTTAGTATCTCCAAGGGAATTACAAATAACCTATGATCTTGTTGTTGGTTACAAGAATGATATGTCCAAATTATAATGCTTCCTGCCAGACATTTTCTAACTTGCTTTTGCTATAGGGTTTTTCACCTCTGTTATTTCTCCTACTCACAGATGCATCTTATTTTTTTAAATTCATTTTACCATGTTTTCATTTCCACTATCTTACTTAAAGGTCTAGCATATAAAGAGGAAGGGGGAAAAAATCACAGTTCCAGCTTTAAAAGAGTTGAGCTGTCTTTGAAATCTCCCCTTTATTCCAAAGCCACAGATAAGGAACTTCCTGCATATTCATTGTCCATTTAAAGAACTACCCTGAAAGTTGTGTACTGTATCTGATTTCTGAAAGACATGTTTCTGATTTCCCTGTTGTAAGATGTGAAAACAGCAACATATTATAAACTAAACATGTTCTAATACTGAGCATGGGTGTGTTTTCTATTCTGTATCTTCTTGCACTCTATAAAAAAGGGTGTCATGTGGATTCCCTATAGTTATATTCATACAGCTATGTATTCTTACACTGCACATATTGCACTGTCTTGGAAAATGAACAAAAGCAGAAAAAAAAAGGTTGAACAAAGTATCCAAAAGGTACGGAGAGTGGAAAGGATTCCAATGCTAGATTTTTTTTTATTTACTGGATGGGGGGAGTGCGGAATTGGCAGTTCCTGAAAAGTGGAATGTGATGAAGCCATTGCTGAACTCAATTGTTTGCAGATGATGGTGCATCAGAGCTTCTTGAGTATCTTTGTGATGTTAACCGAGCATCCATTTCTGTTTGCATTTTTTGTGTTGTCTTAAGCTCTCTCTGCTGTGTTTATGACACATAGAAAGACACATAGGGAGGTGTGCTGTACTGATAATGCTACGTTCCATAAAGGCTAGGGACGTTCTGCATATCTATTCTGTTACAAACTGGTTCAACCTAGGCAAAGGTTGAATCAATTCAGGCTCCAGCTTTTTGAATGTCTGTCCCTAGCTAAAAAGGCTAAACTTTCAGGACCCAGCCCAGCAGCAGATCATAAAGCTGTTGTATGGGAGAAAATGTGGAATGCTGCATACAAGTTTTTCTTTACCAAGAGTAAAGAATCACCTCCAGGGTATCCCTTACAAATGTGTTAGCTTCCAGTTAACTGGCAATCTGCCAACTCCAGGTAAAGCAAACCAAAACAGTAAGCCATGTTCCACACTTCTAAATGCTCTTTCACTACCTCTCTTGATGATGCCAACTACTGTATTGCAATATCCTCTTAACAGTCAGGAAATTCATTTAAGGACTACTTTAAATGATTAACTTGACAATTTGTCTTTAAATTTTGATTTGTAATGCCATTTTAATAAGGACATAGTGTATTCTAATTAAATGGCTCTGGATTAGAGCCTATATATGTGAAAAATTACTTTTATTACACTTACTAATCCTAACTTGACCCTGCTTTATTTTGCTGTAGCAGTAATGAAATGTCTTTCTGATCTGCTGTTGTACTATTTAAATTCATTATAAAAAGTTGGGGCCAAGTGTTAATCAGTGTACTCTCTCCTTCCTTTTCCACTCCATCCTTTCTCATCCTATTCTGTATTTTCACCCCTCTTTTCTAACCACTGATGTCTCTTGTTATATCTGTCCACTCACATAACAATATGTGGCCACCCACTGTGGGAGGGTGGTTCCGCGATGGCCACCCCTCGCTGTGCCGGGACCGCCTCCCGCTGGTTAAGGGTCTCTCACCTGTGGTCGCACGTGTCCAACTTGCCCACCACGACTTTGATTGTAATCTGGTTCAGTTTTAGAATGTCCGGCACGTGCCAGTCCAGAAGTGAGACTCCTCCCATTCACGGGGTCCCGTCGATGAGGGCTCCGCCTCCCCTACACCCTCGCCCATACCGCCGGGATGTTGACCACCTATCCGGGCCGGTCACTTGTCAGGATAATGCTCAAAACATCCGTAAAAGAAATGCAAAGGTCAACACAAAGTTTACAGCCAGGGATTCCCTAGAGCGAGGGGTGGCTTTTGTCTCTCAGCCGCCTTCCGCGATATTACCCTGTATGCTGAGGTGCTGGCACCCTTCCTCTGACTCTCTCTGAGCTCTTCAGCCCTCTCTAGGGCTTCTGGAGGCCACTCAGTCCTCCTGATTATGGGCGAGGCACTTTCACCATCTGTGAGTGCCCCAGTATTACCGTATATACGGTTCCCAGCTCCTGCCGGGTCTAGCCGCTGCCAGCAGCCTCAAACAGTCTGCGGCCTCGCTGGGCTGCTTGACTTGGCTCCCATGCCCCGCTGAGGTTTACCCTTACCCCAGAAGGTCCTGCCGCATCTCAGGACGGCTCGCATCCACCCGCGTGTGCTCCCGCCGGCATCGGCTCCTCCTCGGCCTTCTTCCGGTTCCCCTCTGCTTGCCGCCGGTGCCTATTTTATGTCGGCCCTCTCCGTCCAGGCCCTGCCTTCCTCCCTGCACCTGGCAGAGGCATGAGTTCGTCCCGCACTCTCGGTCTGAGAGCAGGGCTTGAATATGATTGCTCCAGGGTGGGGAGCTTCAGAGCCTGTTGGCTCCTTCCCTCCTTCACACCCACACATAGGTTTGCTTCTTCCAACGTGTTTAGTAGCTTGTGTTGCTCCCATTGCATCTCCATCCTGACAAACCAGTAATCACATCTTATCCTCCACTATGTCTTCTTCAAGCAGCAGCACCAATGAGGCACACTGGTTCCAGGCTAGTCAGCTTACCTCAGGCTAGAATCTGCCCTCTATACTTTCCTTTTCTAGTTCTCCTTTATGAGAAGCAAGTACAAGGCAAAAACAGATGAACTAGAATGGATGGTAATAGAAGGTCTTAATGAAATGGATATGACTAAAACATGTTAGAAAGATGAACATCATTGCAGCCATTTACAGATGTGCTCAGCATTTTCTAAACCAAGTTAACTGATTTGCATCACACCATTTGAATCAAATTTCAATGTCAGTTAAGAGTTAATAGATGATCATTGACCATCATGGCAGGGGGCACTGACTGTATACACAATCTGTACACTTGACAGCCCCTTAGCAGAGGTTGTAAGTAATTAGGCAATAATAAGCTTGTGTAAGCACTGCTACATTGTTGCAGTTGCAGTTACCTGAAGTGCTGTTCCAAATGCTGTAAGTGATGGGAGACTTAGCAGGGTGAGTGTTGTTGGAACATTTGACTTTGTAAAGGTGTTTCTTTGTGCCTGATAGCCTCTATTGTTTTGCAGAAAAACAATTGAGTTTCCCTTGATTGTTAGTTGCAATGGTTATCTGTTTATCTAAGTTCCTAAGGACTGTTTTTCCAAAAAGCAACACACAATATATACATTTTATATACGTTATAAAATGCAAAAGCAACACACTATATACATTTTAATTAATAATTGTAATTGCCTGATTCAGACTGCCCTAGTCTGTATTAACTTTAATCCTCATTCAAGGAGAATTAGTTAATTCAGACTGGACCCAATTTTAATTTGGACTACAGACATCCACATGTATATAGTTACAACTGTAGTCCATATTAAACATAGAAAAATGTAACATCTATAAATGGCCTGCAAGTCTACAAAACCAGGCATTTAAACTATGCTGAAAGGTCTGCTTAGTTTATAGAGCTAGGGAGTCTTACAGTTCTGAGCCTTACATTTTCAAATAATGTAAAAATGTTGAAGTATTCTAAACACTTTTATTTTTTCTGTCCTTCTTAGGGCTTGCTTGTTGCAACTATATTCTGCTTCTTCAATGGAGAGGTAAGCATATGAAATACATCAACTGTAGTGAAGGAAAATTCAGCATCTTGCAAGGTAGCTACAGTGTTCACAATAATTTAGATTGTGTTTGGCTACAACCTTCAGCACAACATAAATAAGAGATCAGTATTTTGCATGTGTGCGTGTGCATGTGTACACAGAACACAACATCACTCTGTAAGTTTCCAAAGCATTACAGATAGCAATTTATCCTTATTTCTGTGAAGGGCAAATTTGGGAGTATTATCTTTATAAAATAAATAACAATACAAAGGGATGGTACCCACATCCTCTTCTTCCTTTCAGATAAGGCAAGACAAAAGCAGAAAACATAGGTAGCACTTTACTTCACCCCCCTTCACAGTACCAAACTCTGCCCCTCCCCGTCCTCTTAGAATAGCAGGATGGATTAGTAGGTTAGAAACAAACACTTTGTGGCACTATATGTTCAAAAAAGCTTTAGTGAGTTTAATTTCAGTGACTCATTTGGGATTGGCACTTCTTAAGGTTAATGTTTTGTAAGTAGCAATTGAGAAAGAAAAACCCTTGAGCAAAAGCTCTTTCCCATTCTTTAACAGCTCAATATTTTGCCTACTCCACTACAGTAATGACATTTTAAATAAAAACAGTATGGTAAGACATGTCATGAGCTGCTTACATATCCACAATGAGCATTTTTAAACACAGTTCAGCAGAAAAATGATTTTGCAATATACCAGGAGCATTTAACTATGAGCCACTAGTGAAATAATCCAATAATTTTCTTAGACAACTAGGGTGCTCTTGAAGATGCCAGATTTCAGCACAGAATGAAGGGAATTATAGACAACTTCCTGCAACAAAAACTAGGTTGGTGATACTAACTCTCAACATAGAGGTAGTAAGGTGGTAAAGTCATGTTAGTCAAAGCAGAGATGTAACAAGCAGAGTTGCTGACTTGGGAAATCCTGCAGAAGAGTGGGGGTGCAGGGGAGGGGGAAGGATTGGGTACGGTTCTGATAGCTGGGTGGGGGTGCGCAGTGAGGGGCACATGGTTCTGCAAGTAGAAGCTGATGGGGGGTGAGGGGGGAACATTGCTGCATGTTCTTCTTGCCCAAGTTTACTCTTAAAGCAGTAGCAGCAGCAGCCATAAACTGTTTTGGAGTTCTCAACATGGGTAAGCTGCAGGGGTGCAAGATGATTCTGTCATACCTCTCAATTTTAGATGCAGGGGTAGCAGTGGATATAGTCTTCCTGGACTTCTGGAAGGCTTTCGACACTGTCTCTCACCCCGTTCTCATTAAGAAACTGGGGGGGGGCTGTGGTGTAGGGTGGGGCTGTGGTGTAGACACCCACACAGTCAGATGGGTTGCCAACTGGCTGGAGGGCGGCACCCAGAGGGTGGTAGTGGATGGGTCCTTCTCAACCTGGAAGGACGTGGGCAGTGGGGTCCCCCAGGGCTCGGTCCTCAGGCCCGCACTGTTCAACATCTTCATCAGTGACTTGGATGAGGGCGTAAAAAGCACCCTGTTCAAATTTGCTGATGACACTAAGATGTGGGGGGACATGGCCACACTGGAAGGATGCGACAGGCTACAATCAGACCTAGACAGGTTACAAGGGTGGGCAGTCGAGAATAGGATGGGTTTCAACACAGACAAGTGCAAGGTGATGCACCTCGGGAGGAACAACCAGCACCATACCTACAGGTTGGGGAACTCCCCTCTTGTCAGCACAGAGGCGGAAAAGGATCTTGGGGTCATCATTGACTCCAAGATGAACATGGGCCGGCAGTGTGGGAAGGCAGTTAGGAAGGCCAACCGCACCTTGGCATGCATCCACAGATGCATCTCGAGCAGGTCCAAAGAGGTGATCCTCCCCCTCTATGCGGCACTGGTCAGGCCACACCTGGAGTACTGCGTCCAGTTCTGGGCGCCGCACTTCAGGAGGGATGTGGACAGCATGGAGAGGGTCCAGAGGAGGGCCACTCGTATGATCAGGGGACAACAGGGCAGGCCCTATGAGGAGAGACTACGGGACCTGAACCTGTTCAGCCTCCAAAAGAGAAGACTGAGGGGGGATCTTGTGTCCTGTTATAAACTAATCAGGGGGGATCAGCAGGCATTGGGGGAGTCACTGTTCCCCCAGGCACCGCCAGGAGTGACCAGGAATAACAGTCACAAGCTGGCAGAGGGTAGATTTAGGCTAAATATCAGGCAGTGCTACTTCACGGTCAGGGCGGCTAGGGTCTGGAACCAACTTCCAAGAGAAGTGGTGCAGGCTCCTACCCTGGGGGTGTTTAAGAGGAGGTTAGACGAACATCTTGCTGGGGTCATTTGACCCCAGTATTCTTTCCTGCCATGGCAGGGGGTCGGACTGGATGGTCTGCTCAGGTCCCTTCCGACCCTAGAAACTATGAAACTATGAAACTTGGCATCAAGGGTAAGTGCTGCTCTCACCCACCCCTATTTATACTATTGGTTTGAAGTCAGGCAGAAAGTAGAGTAGAGCGGCATCTTAAAGACTACTGGAGTCAGAAAATATGAGCTTTAAAAAGCAACAGCCTACTTTGTAAGATGCTATGAAAGAACTGGCAGAAAGAAAAGTTTTATACAGAACTGTTAAGAAAGGAAGTGGGTTGATTAGATCATTTGAGGTGAATGAGGTAGTTAGCACTTGGAAGGACACTGGAGTTCACTGCTGGTCCAGATAAAGGGATAAGAAACCATGATCCCTGTTGAGACCCTTGTTAACACAATCCAGTCTATGGGTGGTTTCTTGTTCTTCAGTTTCATATTCAAGTTGGTTTTGAAGTTGGGTTTTTTTTGGTTTAAAGACAGCTACAATTAAATCAGTTATGGAATATCTAGGGAAGTTAACGTGTTTTACTCTAGGTTTTTTGTGCGTTTCTGGACACAAAATGGAATTATATATAACTTCTACACAGTTGCAGTAATTGCATGTGAAAGTAAAGACACAAAGTTTTCTTTTAAAAACATTTCTTTAACTATAATTTTAAAAAGGGAAATTACACAAAAATGAGGATGTTGGAAAGAAGTTAAAAGGAACAGTCAAAAATATAAAACAGCTGCAGGTAGCATGAAAGTTGTTTAAAAATACTATGTTAGAGGCTCAGGAAAAGTGTATACCACAAATCCAAAGGATATCAATTGGTCCAGTAAAACCCCTGCCTAAATTAACAGTGGTGTTAAGGAGACTGTTCAAGGCAAAAAGGTATCCTTCAAGAAGTGGGAGTGCTCAAATGTGAAAAACAGGAAAGCTTACAAAATCTGGCAGGTCAAGTATAAAAGCAAAATGAGGCAGGCCAAAAAAAGAATCTGAGGAATATCTAGTAAAATCTGTTAATCATAAAAACTTTTAAAACTACATCAGAAGCAGGAAGCAGTGGGAGAATTGATGGGACCATTAGATAACCAGGGTGTAAAAGGTGCACTCAGAAATGAGAAAGCCATAGCAGGGAAACTGAACAAAATCTTTGCATCAGTGTTTATGCAGAACATACTGAGAAAACTCCCATACCAAATAAATTCTTCCTTGTAGGTGGGTCTGAACTGTTGGACCACATTGAAGTGGCAACAGGCGAAGACTTAGAACCAGTTGATAAATGCTAATAAGTCACCAGGACTGTATGGCATTCATTCAAGAGTTCTGAAGGAATTCAAAGGTGAAATTGCAGAACTTCTGGCAATAGTATGTATTGGTTAAAAGATAGGAAGCAAAGGGTAAGGCTAAATACAGGTTTCCCTCTATTTATGCGGGTTCTTTATATGCAAATTCGCTCTTATGCGATGAGCATATTTAAACCCATAATTCGTTATATGTGAGGTAAATTCACTCTTATGCGATCAGCATAGACCCTCCTCCCCTCCCCCCACTCAAGCAGGTAAGTCTGTGGGGAGAGGGGAAAGGGCCATGGCCCCTCTTACCCCAGCCCAGCTGCAGTGGCCCCAGAAGCTGCTAGTGCCAGCTGCCTACAGCTACCATGCCCTGGACCCCCCGGGGCTCTGTCTGTCTCCACTCACCCCAGCTCCTGCTACAGCTGCCCCAGGACTGGCCAATGCCAGCTGTTTGTAGTCGCTGGGCTGCACCATGCCCTGGTGCAGACAGCTGATGTCAGCTGCTCCTGGGGCTGCTCCAGTGCAGGCTGGGGTGAGTGCGGACAACCAGACCCCAAGCGGTGCGCGATGCAGCACTCACACCAGCCCCAGCTGCAGCGGCCCCAGGTGCAGCAGAAAGATCTCACCAAGCTACATTAGCAGGCAAAAAAAATGGCAGATGAACTCCAGTGTTGAAAAGTTCAAGGTAATGCATCTGAGGAAAAATAACCTCAACTAGACATGCACAATGCTGGGTTCTGAACTAGCTGTTATGATTTAGAAAAGAGACCTTGGAGTCGCTGTATGTAGTTCTCTGAAAATGTCAGCTCAATATGCAGTGGTGAAAAAAAGCAGTAATATTGTGTCAACCCTGCAGGCCCAGAAACTGGCACAAGAAACAATGGTGAGTTCCCACTTTTACAAAATCATAAGGGTTGGTCACAAGCCAACGGGCCAAAGAGAGGGAACAGGTAAAAGGTAAGGAAACACCAACACTGTGGTAACACACTCAGCACCTTAATTTCTCTCTCACATCTCTGCAAGCCACATCTCTCCCAAACAAGCCTCTAGTCTTAGAGTGCTCAAACAGCAGCCTGCATCTGCCCCCGGTTCTGAGTCCAGCTCCGTCAGTCCACGATCCTGGCTAACTGAGCCAGTGAGCTCTTCAGCGCCACTGTGCACTCCCTATGTAGGACTGACCTGAATCCCCATGCATGCAGCTCTCTTTTCCCCTTCCTCTAGCCTAGGGCTTTCTCTTCCTTTTTCCTTTCTAGGAGTCCCAGTCCAAATTAATAATAAGTACAGCTTTGCAGACTGCCCCTGGTTCCTACTCAGTTTGTGGAGGAGCTAGAAGCAGTCTGCAAACCTGGGGTCTATTCAATTTGTGATTCCACAGATTTCATGGAAACCACAAAATCAGGGATTGTCCATGAAATCAACTTTAAAAAAAAAGCTTAATAAAAATTGGGAGCCAGTGGTCCTTGCTGCCACTGTGGCCTGGCCTCAGAGCCCAGCCAGGGTGTGAAGGTGCTGGCTGGCAGGGCAGCACAAAGGGCAGCAGACAAGATGGTGGCCACCCCCTAGTACCTCCTCCCCTACCGGGGTCTCTCCACCAATCAGCACTGAGGGTCAGGGCCACATGAAGGGCAGTCAGCAAACAAGATGGTAGATGCCCCCTTGTCCCTTCTCCCCCACCAGGGCCTCTCTGCCAATCAGCGATGAGGGGTGGGACCAGAAGAGCATATCCAGAAATACCCACAGAATTTGCTCTTTATGTTGCAACCAATCCACAAAAATTGTTTACTCTCACCGTGATTTAAGTAGGTCCCTACTCCTGCTGTTACACACATAGCATTCACATTACAATATGGTGTGCATCACTAAAAAAGGAACTGAAAACGAAGCAGAACATCAACATGCCACAATACAAATCCATGGTGTGCCCATATCTTAAATGTTGTTTAGCGTTCTGGTCTCTGCATCACAAAAGAGATGTAGGATAGTTGGAAAAGGTAAAGAGAAGGAAACCAAAATGATCAGGGGGATGGAGCACTTACCATACCAAGAGACGCTATAAAGGTTAAGACTCTATTTGGAAAGGAGAAGTCTGAGAAGGGGATATGAGAGAGGTCTACAAAATCATAAAGGGTGTGGACAAAGGATCTGTTATTCATCAAGTCCCAGAATACTAGAAGTAGAGGACAGCCATTAAAATGAGTAGGAGATAGATGTAAAACTAACAAGAGAAGTATTTTTTTTACATAACACAGATGACTTGGGGAATTCTTTGCCACAGGATGTGGTTGAGGCAGATGGTACAGACAGGTTCAAAAAGGGGACTAGACAAATTTGTGGATGATAAATTTACTAATTGCTGTTGAACACAACAGTTGGAGAGTTGTCCTCTAGCACATCTGAACCAATAATGCTGGATGCCAGTGAGGTTAATGAATAGAGACCACTCTAGATAAGTTGTTTTCAACATTTTGGACCACTAAAAAGATTCAAGTGGTGGTGCAAACCCCTTTGAATTGTAATTGTGAGTATTCACATACTTTTGATTGATCATAGTTATCTTTCACAGACTCCTTAGACATAGTCTGCGCACACCCCACAGGTTGAAAACCACTGCTTTAGAGATATCCAGTTCAATGTTTTCCCTCCAAAGCAATTGGTCAATTGGTCAGACCCAATATGCCCCTTTTTATAGTCTTATATTTATCCAAAGAAGCTTTTTTCATGGAGATTAAAAGTGATTTTTTCTACTTGCTGAGACTTGGTTACAAACTTCCTAGCTTTCAAGCGCCCTCCATCCACCAGATCATCCTGCATCTTGTTATGCTGGTAAGGTACTCCAAATCATTATGCATTTCTTCCTAGAATGCTCAATATATACATGTACAGAAGAGTGTAACATTATAAGGACTTCAACCATAATAATAGATTCTGATACCATAAAACAGAAAAGCAAAGCTTGAACAAGTATTGCCACTCACACCTAAAATGAAATGATAATCTTTGTAATCACATTATAGTGTCATATACTTTATGCTAGAGAAGGACCAAATTAAAGAGTGCTGAAAATGTATATGCCTCCAAACTTCATATCAGCCAACTTTCATAATATAAAACACTGAAGCAAAATCCTAGATCTGCATGTTGTATTTTTATGCCTCTACATTTTAGATCCAGATATGAGTTTTACACTATCTTTGCTAAATGCTTTGCAATTTAAGCTATTGGTAGGTCAATCACATTGGGCATGTCTACATGTAACACTATATCGCCATAGCAACACACTACAGTGATGTAGCATCTACAGGGAAAAACCATGACACTGAAGCTTTGTCAACCTAGCAACTCACTCCCTCAGCATAGCACATTGCTACAGCGACATAGCAGCTAAAAATAATTGTGTGCCACACACGGTGCAGTATGGGCTGTTCCTGCACTGTCATTTAGTATTTCCAAAAGGAAGGAACAACAACACTGTGGGGCACTTGTATACACACCCACTGAAATGTTCCAACTTTGCTGAAAAGATCTAGGCTGGCACTGTAGCATTTTGAAGCTTTTGGAAGCCTTTTGAAGGCTGAAGTAGCAATGGAGAAATGTTAAAGGTGCAAAAGTTAAAAAAAAAACCACTGAAAACTGAGAGCAACTTAAAGCTATTTTACTTTTTTACTATGTTCCATCTGACTTCTCTGGTTTGTTAATGCTTTTGATAATTCAGTGTAAAAAAATGCATGTGTCTGTAAACCTCTGATAATCAGCCTTGCCCGTTTCAAAGTATAGTAATGAACAAGTGTACTGTGTGTCTATAAGGTAGTCCTAGTAGAATAACTTTTAGGTCCTAGCTGAATACTCATTCAATAACTAAAACTTCAGTGAGAAGAAATAAATTGCTATATATTGTACTAATGTATCCATAATATGTTAGGCTAAAAACCAAAAGCCAAGTTCCAGAAAGGTAATTAAGCATGAAGTAACACATCCCAGTTTTCTTATTTTTTGTAAAATATTTACATAAATTAATTTAGGAATCCAAATGCATATATTTGGGTTAGGAAATTATATCATATTCACTTCATTATTTAAATTCAAAGCTGCTTCTGCCTATTTATAATTTAGTGATCGCAATAAGCAGCTAGTAATGCTAACACTTTAATAACTTTGACAAGAATTCTGCTGCAATTCAGCTCCAGGCAAATTAATATATTACTTAAAATTAAGTGCCTTGAAAAAAAAGCCAGATATCCAGAATGTTTACATTCTCTGGAAATGCTAAAGTTTGACTTTACGTTTTGGGGTTTTGGGGTTTTGTTGTTTTGGTTTTTTTTGGGGCTTCCCCAGCACTAATTCAAAGCAAACCATTCATTATACATTTTTCAAGAGGTCAAGATTTCAGACACTCAAAATTTCAAAGAATGTTTGGTTCTAGATTGGCTCATTTGGGTTATATTGATCATGGCCAGTTGCAAAATCTGAATATGCCTCTGGGTACAGTAACAAAACATGAAGAAAACCTGTGATTTATAGATTTCCATACCTGATTATCTGTTGCTGATAACCAATTACTACAGCCATTAGGGAGTTCATTCAAAAGGTGGAAGGAACCAAATCATAACACACATTCACTGAATCCCTACTCACCACGTAAAGCTTTGGATGTTTACATACATGCCACTGGAAGTGGTGGGGGATGGGTGTAGCCCTTTAATTAGGGTGGCTCCAACAGCCTCATCAAATGAGTTTTAGTTAAAGTTCCCCCACTGCCATTTTTCAGCATGGGGATGCTGATGCATGTGATGCAGGGGTCAGATGGCGTGCAGCAATTACCACACTCCAGCAGGCTCAATTAATCCAACGTGCTGTAATTGCAGCACATCAGAGCAGTCTTGCTGCACCTGTATAGATGCCCTTTATGACATAAATAATGGTCAGTAAAATATAGATTGTCCCCTTGTTGAAGGGACAGTGAATTTACAACACTGTATCAGTTTGCAAAGGGATTGGGAACTGTAAAATCTGCTGCAAACACACAGATTTTCCAATATCAGTAATGAGAGAGGTACTTAGAAGTCTCTCTATTATTCTCCCATAGACAGTTATAATCATGTTCATAAGCAGGGTGAAGATTCAAAACTTAGGTTTAATGTGGGCATACAGCAGGTTTAAATTAAATGTTTCCACTTCCAGACCATTTGAAAGTAATGATGGGCTATTTTATAGCACATACCTTGCAAACTATCTGCTAGTACCCGCAAATCAAAAAGTTACTGGCAGATATCCAAGTAGCATTAAATATGCTCATAATTGTATAGTCCATCTAACTGGCTTCCTCAAGATGTGGCAGATAAAAGGAATTCTCAGATTAAATTAAATCTTCAGTCCAGGGTTCAATAAACCTCTTTGCATCCTCTCCAGCCATTTTTCTCCACAAGCGTACTGGGATATTGATCACAGTTGTCTTGTCTCCACTTACCTATGTAGTGGTAAACATACCCTCTCACATCCCACATCCCATCCCTAGAACGTATGTTCTGTTACAGGTTTAAACAATCTGATCACTTAAACTGGTTTATGTGTAATGTCTGTCCCTAGCCTTAGAGACTGAGGAGGCTGGAGAGAAATATAGGTGTGCCAGAAGCAAGGGCAAACCTCCCCCTCTTCTTCCTCCTCCACTCACAAGGAATCTACTCAGAAAGGGTCAACTCTAACTCATCTTGGCAGAGCCCCAAGCAATATTCTAGTAGACCTAAGTACAGAAGGGAAAGACCTTGCTCAGAGTGGAGCATTATAACTTGCAATACAAAGCTGCTGATGATTAGAGCTAGTCTATACAAACATTTTGTGCAGATTGACCTGATTTCCTTCACATGCAACAAGTTTCAGGCTCTTCTCCAGACCATTGCCAATGGAGAGATTTCTCCATTGTGAAGGTTTCTTCCTTCAGTCCCCTCTTGTAGATTTGGGAGTGATGTTCTAGACTGCACATTTAAACTTCATGAACAACTGGAAGACTACAAGCTACTTGTTAAGAAGCTGAACTTAATTGAAAACTTTCTGGGAGCAATACCACACAATTCTCTACTTAAATTCTGCTGATCTGTTAGCAATGCCATGTCATATTAGATCATACCCGAGCACCTTTTCATTGATAGAACTTTGCAATGGCATGATATGAAAATTGTGTAGCCAATTTTCAATCCATCTCCATCCTCCTTTTTGGGGAAAGTCATTGAAGAGCTGTTTTTATGTCAGTTCCAGGTGCATCTGGATGTCTTCAGATTCCTGGACATTTATCAGTCTGACTTTCATCCTAGATATAGCACAGAGAATGTGCTCATGGCCTGCATCGCAATTCTTTGCCTGGAAATTGACAGGAAAAATTGTGCCCTGCAGATCTTACTAGATATTTCAGCAGTTTCAGATATGGTTACCCATAAGGTTCTGATAAAGCTTTTACATAATCTGGTGGGTATTGCCAAGACAGCTCTAAAATGGTTCCATTCTTTCCTAAAAGGAAGGTCCCAAACGGTAGTGTTAGGGAGATGCTCATCAGCCCCTCAAGACCTTTACTGCAGGTGCCCCAGGGCTTCATCCTGTTGCCCCTCCTATTTCATGCCTATATAAAGCCATTATAACATAGGCCTTATATATAGTATTTCTGTGAGGCTGCACAGAGATTTGGAGTGAAATGTCATCAGTATACCGATGACACCCAGCTCTATTACTCTTTCTTAGCTGAACCAGGCCCTGCAGTCTGAGTCCTTTCCCAGAGCCTGGCTGCAGTTACAGATTGAATATTGCTGAACCAATTGAAACTGAATCCAGACAATACAGAGGCAACAGTGATAGACAAGCCATGTGACTTGAGGTGGGGGCACCTATCATTGATGGAGTTCAGCCTCCATTTGTCACTCCAGTTCATAGCTTGGGGTGCTCTTGGATCCTTTGCTGCACCTGGTTCTTCAAGTGGCAGCCATAGCTACAAGTGTCTTTCACCAACTCTCTCTGGTAAGAAGGCTGTGGCCCTTTCTTTCAAATTCAGATCTGACCACCATCATTAAGGCCTTTTTAACCTCAAGACTAGATTACTGCAGTGTGCTCTATGAGGGACTGTACTTGAAGACCATCCAGAAGCCACAGCTGGTGCAGAAGGCAGCACCTCACCTTCTAAAGGAGGTCAGTTGCGAGGAGCACATAACTCCAGTGCTCCAGAGTCTCTACTGGCTCTCAATAGCTTTCTGGGCACACTTCAAGGTGCTGGTTTTGACCTATAAGGCCCTAAATAGTATATCTATGGGTCTGTCTTTTCCCTTATACCCCATTACAATCCCTAAGGTCAGCCAAGAGCAACCTCCTGTAAGTACCATCAATGCACCAAGCCCACTTGGCAAAAACACATGGGAAGTCAGTCTCAGCAATTGTTCTTCTTTCTGGACTTCCCTTCCTCCCGAGGCATGCCAGACCCTGAGCTGGGACATCATTTGGAAGCACTTTAAAACCTTCTTATTTGGGCACGTGTTTAGCAAAAAAGCTAGGCTGGAATATTGGCTAGGGAGTTTCTGTTTTATGTTGATGCTTTGGTTTCTGTACTGTTTTGTTCTCTTGTTCACTTTCCTGTTTTATAATATATTCTGTCTTCTTGCTGTAAGCTGCCCTGAGCCTTTGTTCGGAATGGTGGCATATAAATCAAATCAAATAAACATATACATAAATAAATTATTTCCTTTGACTAGCATCAGTGTTGCTATAGCAAATTTTGGTCATGTCCTTTGGTCACATCCTTTATAATTAAGGATGCATGGTAGGTTGCATAATAGTTCTATACTTTTTCTGTGCTTTGGGCCCTAACAAAAATGAATTCAGCCATTTTTCAGTTTGAAAGTGTAAATAGAAACATACTTCTCCAACTTAAAGGCATTCTAACCGGATTGTCCTGAAATGGATTACAATAAAAAGCTGATATTGGAAACTTGGCATGGACATGTTTTCCTTCAGTATTAAAGGATCAGTCCTGCAAATCCTTGCTTACTCAAAAAAGTAGTCCTTTTGAAGTCAGTGTAACTGTTTGCATAATTAAGAATTTATGGGCTCATTTCTCATAGTTTGGCTTGTTCCTTGCCTTAAAAATAAAAATTTGCAATATCCCTTCTTGGCTTGCTCATGTAACCCACAGTACAGTCAATAAGCATATCATATTTCTAGCAATACTAATGAAAACTCACCCTTTTCTGACAAGAGAATAGCTTCCTTCTAGCTAGGCAGAGAAGAGCAAAGGCAGTGGCTGCTGTATGGGGGGTATGTGAAATTTTACTATATATGTAAAAGAGATTAAAATTTTGGAGAAGGCAAGAATATCAAAGATACCTTAGAGAATCAAAAGTATGGCACAGCATAAGGCTAGACAGTGACTTTTGTCACCTTCCTGAGGTAATATGTAGCCACAACGAATAATAGTATTGCGACTCAGAGACACACCTGAAGTCTCAGTTCACACCTTCTTCCTTGCTCTGGGGAATGGAAGAACGTCTTCTTTTACAACAGAGTACTGCTGCTTTTGCTACACTTAGGCAAGTGAAGAGAGCCAGTCCCATTTTACTTCCTACACTGATAGGAAGTAAGTAACTGATATGGGGAGGGAGCAAGCCAGAGTATTCTGCCTTTCTCCTACATGACTGGACTCAAAGCCGAAGAAAACAAAGGAACAAGGCCTGTATAGTCCAAGTCCCTGAATGCCTGTATAGTCCAAATCACAGTCTAGCTCTCACATCTGAAATACATACCTTGTTCTACTTGAGATATTTGTAGAAAGTGCCTTTTCCCCCAGAATGTTATATAGCTGATGGATGAAATTCACCACTGTGAAGAAGACTAGTATTAGACCTAATAATTACTTAAGTTATACTTAAGTTTTCACTATTTATTCCTAGTTTATTCAGGGTGAAATTTACTTAGTGCAGTAAGCCAACATGGATTCCTTTCATTTCACTGGGGAACTTATGTGATGTACACTGAATCTGTGAACTGAGTAAATTTATTCTGAATAAACTGGAGACTATGAGCTGTGAATCTCATTCAACTCAATCTGACCTCAAATGGGATTTGAAACAGAAGTGACTTTTAATAAAATGTGGCATCATGTTACTATTGTAAAATAGAATTTCCAGCATAATAAAAAGGGTAGGAGGCCAGACTGTGCACACCTGTTATAGTCAAGTTGTTGCTGCTGTCCAAAAATCATTATAAAATATTACTTGTTTGACCCTTCCAGGTACAAGGAGCTCTGAAAAGGCAATGGATGCAGTATAAAACCCAGTGGGGTCAAAGGCGACGGGATCACTGCTCTACACGTTCTACCTCTTACACAGCAACATCTATCACCGAGGTCCCTGTGTATCTGTACCATCATGACTCCAACAACGAACAGTTAAATGGAAGATATTTAGATGACTCTGAACTTGTTGCATTAAAATCTGGAGAGACATCTGCCTAGTTTGGAGGCAAACAGATCATTTTACATTCTGTTCATGACAAGGTAGGGAAAAAGAAGGAAGTGCAGCCTTTAATGCCATTGTGTCAGATGACAGGACACATCAGATGCCAAATACAGAACCATCAGCATCTAAGAATGATGGCCAGAAAGTCTGACAGAGAGATGACCATATGATTTGATACTATAACAGCAGCTTTTTAGGACTGAAAGTAGACCTATCCACTGAGCCATCTGGAATTTCAACTGTTCCTGATACTGGCTACATGAAGCGAGAATAAACTAGTATTAACAAGTCAAGGTACCCAATAGCAAATATGAAAGAATGAATTAGAGTGTTTATTGACCTGACTGAACTAAATACGTGACAAAATGGAATTGTTTGTTCCTTTAGATACCTTTCACCCTAAAGTTTTAAACTGTCAGCTTTCATTAAGGTGTAAACTGGCTTGGAAACCTTTACTATTTTCATGTTAATCAACACTGATGCTTTCTTATAAATTTTTGCATTTTGAAAAAATAAGATCATTTCAACATATTCAAATCCTTATCTCAAGAGGACACCATATAGTATTACTGTTCCAGTATCAGGGACATAACAGAAACAAAAGTAAATAGTTGTTGCATTGCAAATGTTCAGCTATTGATACAACACTGAAACATTTCTTTGGGCTTCCTTATGAAAGTCCTGAAGATATGTCAAACTTTTTTTTCAGTATATGCTTGACAGTATACATGTATAGGAAATGTGTAGCCATACTACTCAGCCCTATAACCTCAAAAGTAAGGAACAATCTTTCACTCTGAATAAACCGTGAAATGTATTTCGATTTTAAGAATAATTTTAATTGCTGTTGAAGTTTCTGAGCCTCTAGTGGCTGAATGTTTATCTTTCTGACACAAACAGTAAAAAAGCATAGCGTAAGAGATGAGGAGCTGCAACTAGTGTTATACAGGCAGTCCTCGGACTTACAACACAATTGGTTCCTGAAAAACGCATCTTAAGTTGAAACACTGTAACTCAGAACCAATTTTCTTATAAGAAACAATGTTATAAATGGGGGATTAGTTCCTGAACGAAGGCTCGGTACCCTATTTTCACCAAAAATACCCCAGAATTTTGTACTCGATCAGTTCTGGATTAGTAATATAGCTACATTAATGTATTTATATTGTAAATAGCAATCATATTGATTTGGAAAGACTTCTTTGAGGTGACTTTGCTGGACTTTTTGAAAGGCTCTTGACTGGACTTTTTAAAGGGTTCTTGGCTGGAGTCTTGTCAGGAGTCTTGGCTGCAGGTTTTTCTGGAGTCTTGTCTGTCTTCTTAAAGAAAGTGTCCAAGGAAGTTTGGGCAGATGTTCTCCAGGGAGATGAGTGACGCAGCAAACTTGTACACTGGCATGGCGTGGCGTCGCATTGGATCAAGCATTGTAAAGTTGAAATTGACATCAGAAAGTTGAAACAGGGTGTCAATTTAGAAATGTTGTAAGTGCAAAACGTTGTAACTCAAAATGTTGTAAGTCAAAGACTTCCTGTATTGTTGAAATCACAGAGCTCGAAAAATGTGCTGATCTCAATAAAATTTCATCGGGGGGGGAAAAATGGTTTGACGTTCAAACATCCCTGTTCAATGTTTTCCAAGTGGAACGTTTTGAATTTTCATTCTGAAGTGACTTTCCAGAATGAAGTAAAAACAATTACAAAGTTTTTTTTAAAGGTCAAAACCAGAACAAAACATTTTGATTTTCTTGAAACATAAGGCTCTGATCAGCCAGAATTCATTTTTTTATTCTGTGGCAAATTTTATTTGCATTATCTTTTGAATACAAAACACAGAATTCCCTTTGAAATGAAAGAACCCATTCCAATCCAGGTCCACTGCTACTGCATGCTCACTCTAAGAGCAGGAACCCACAAGCAGGAACATGCATGTCCCTGAGGACAACTAGCAGTGACACAAATATGGGGAAAACTGGCCCAGGTCGGGTAGGGGGGCTGGCCCAAGCAGCTTTACCTGTAATTCTAGGAGTCTCCCAGGACAGCAGCAGTGGCAGTCTGGGCGTGCAGAGCCTGGCCAGCAGCCAGAGCATGACTGGCCATCCAGACTCCAGTTTTGGGCAATGCACATTGTAGCCACATGTGTCGTGCCAGTTTGTTTTGGTGGGGGGGGGGGTTGGCTTGGGTTGTTTTTTTACACTGGGAGTTTCCAGTGTCAACAAAACCCGCTGTGCTGCAAATTAGCAGTGCAGTGAACACATGCATGTGTGCAGTGCAAACTGCACATGTGCAATGCAAACCGCACGTGCGTGCTCATGGGGACGCACCCTAACAGTGCTTCCACCCTCCATAATAAGTACGTAGGCCTGCATAGAAAACAGCAGCGGATTTAAGCCAGGTTCTTATGTATATAGATTCAATATTCCCATAACATTATGCAACAGACAAAGAGAAGCTATCATTGTCAATTCAGTCTGTAGGCTGGAAGAGTGGCCACAGGTAGAAGTGGAATTCAGCGTAGCTCAATGACTTAGTTTTATAGCTGGGAGTAAATTACATCTTAATTCCTCTTCACTCCATCTGTCACCAGATTGATTTCTCTAAGGCATTTAAAACTGGAGTTTCAGCTCTCTGCTGTAGGAATAATGCTGAACTCTACATGATTATCATGGTGAGAATACTTACATGTCCACAGGGGGCACGTTTACATGAGATGCTAACTTCGCAGTAGCTAAATAATACTACGCAGTAGAGCATCATAGCACAAACAGTGCTAATACACTAGTGTACAGTATTATTAAGCCACTGTGCAGTAGCATTGCTAAAAAAGGTGCTCACCGACGCTACTGCACAGTAACTCCAGTTATTGTGAATTTATTTAGTATTTAATTATACAAATACTAATAAATGCACAGTAACCACTGCACAGTAGTGTCCCATGTAAACACGTCCATTTTGTGGACTATTTAGAGGCTCTTTATTACATTTCACAATAATTAGGTTAATTGCAAAGACATTTATAACATAAGTCTTAGTATGGCACAACGGGAAAAGGAATATATGAATAAATGGGAAGCTAAATGTACAGTAAAGAGAATGGTAGGGCCTTGTCCCTCTCAAATAACATCATTCCCTTCATATGAAAACTCAGTTTATTTAAATGCAGGACCTGACAGAAACATTTGCATAGGTTTGCATCTGAGCAATGAAATCTAGCAAAAAATTCTAGTTGTTCATCTTTGTTAGATACAGCTGTCAAAAGGATCGTGATGGCATGGAGTGCTGAAACTAAGCCCTGTTTCTTCACTTGGTTCATTTAATGATTAATAAACTATGCTTCAGTAAAACAAATTGCAATGCAAATAAGGAAAATGGCATGCTGTATTTTATAATAGCTACCAGCCAGTATTTCTATTACAAAGTCCCTATTTTCATAGGCAATAGGTATTCACAGAAGAAATCTACCATGAGAAACCTCAGTATATTCTGGTTATCTCTTTTTTTTTCTTCTGACAGTAATTCTCAACCAGGTTGCTACCGCACCCTAAGTTACCATGGACTCCTTTTAAGGGTGCCTCAGGGTGCCAGGCAATATTAGCACTAATAGATGTACCAACACCTATAGGATTCACAAAATAAACCCAAAGATTTCAAATATGAATGTATAGTTTCAGAAATATTCTGACCTTCTGTGATCTTTCTGAGTTCTTCGCAACAGACCTCTTTACTTACATTTTTACTTTAATTTTCCATAGTTAAAAAATGAGTAAAAGCTAAGAGTTGGCATCTTCTGAGGGGTGCTCTGAATCTAAAAAGGTTGAAAACTAGTGCTCTAACAAATCATAGGAACAAACTTTGGACTATTTTCCCTTTGGCAGAAAATAAAAATGACTGGTAGCCTTTCAAAACGTAGCTTTCTCACTAGAAAAAAAATGGATAATGCTGCCTACTAACTAATCTAGTTTCCCTTTTCTGGAGAGGTCAGGGGTTGATGAACCAGTTAAGTTAAGGAGAGAACCCACCTGAATGTCAGGCCTTTCTAGAAATGTAACTTAAACCTTACATAAAATCGCAGAACAAGTTTTATACCCTTTCCATGATCCCTCCCATCTGTCCTCCTGATACCTGAATTCTTCTCTCTCTCCTTCTGAAGCGTGGCTTCTCCTTGCTTTCTGATCTTTCAAAAACTTCCTACCTTGTTTTCCTTCACAAGTCCCAGAATGTGTCTCCAGTTTTCTGAAAGTACATTGCAGTCCCTCTCCAAGGACCTGATCTAAAGCCAGAGTCTATAAAAATCTTTCTATTGATCCCAGTGTATTTTGCATCAGGACTCTTGATCCCAAAAGACAGAAGACAGACCTCTTTTTAGAACATAAATTATAGAATATACATTTAAAAAAATTAACCAAATAAAGGTGTAGGTATTTCCAATACCTTACATTTTTGTAACTCAAATATGTCTTCATAACTATAAGCATTCATACATTAGACGATAGGATTATTGCCAAATAATATGAATGTTTGTAACATAAAAGGTATATATACGGAAATAGGAACTGCAAATTAGAAACTGCAGATTAGACTTAAGCAACTGCAGGCAGAAGATTCTTTATGCCTTTTGGTTGGAAGGGAGAAGGCACTGAAAGTCTGTGTAAGTGTGGTCTGAATCCTATTGTTTATGCTCTTTGAACCTGATTCTAACCATACTGCAACAATAGCAGTTTTGCTACTAACCGGGTGTGTCTACACATGCCCCTGACTGCACAGTTGGTACTGCACAGTCCCAATGGCACACAGGCTGTTTCCAACCCTACTGCACAGTAGAAACAAGCTACTGTGCAGTAGTTTCTTCCTACTGTGCAGTAGCAGCCTCCTCAGAGTTAGTGCCCGCTGATGTTATGTCACTGTAGCTTGTCGCTACAGTGACCTAGCATCTCATATAGATGTGCCCAGTGCAATGCAAATATAAGTGGGACCCTTTAATCTAAGGTACAGAAGAATGATATAGTATTGACTAAAGCAATCACCATAGGTTATGAAGGAGTCACTAATGTGCCTTTGGCTACAGAAACAGGCATTGCCTTAACTGCACCATTGATGACCAGATAGGGTCAGGTAGATCTTTGACTTTGACCTTTGCATCCATGACCCTGCCAAAATGCACACTGGGAACAATTTCACAATTGCGCCTGTAGTGGTCACCGGTTCCCTCTTCCAACCTAGTTTCTACTGCTAGCATTACTTCTACCACCAGTCTGGCACTGCTGGAGCTCTGATACTGTGCCCAGGTTCCCTTGTGATTACTTGGTTACTGTAACTCCTGGTCAGATGCACCCATTGAACTACTCCATCCAATCAATACAGAGTCACAGTGAAGAGGAAGCTTCATGATACATGGTTAAAGAGACATGCCATGCAGGACTACACCCTGCTCTCAAACTAAAGGCCCAGCAAGGCAATGCTATGATATTAGAAGTGGCTAAATGGGTCATGAATGGACCAATAAAGGTTCTTTCCAGCTTGTCCTATGCTAGGAAACCTCACTGCTACCACTAGTATATGGCTCCCATGGTTGTGAGAAAGGCTTGGATCAGACAATGTTTCAGCACAAGAAAAAACCCTGCACATCCCAAGTTATACATGGGTAACTCCCATTGACTCAGTGGCTTAGGTAATGGCAAAGTCTGTCCCCTCTCATTTTACGTCTTATAAAATAAGTCCCTATCCATCTGGCATGCATTCAAGAAATACTGTTAATGTAAACACGTTACTGCTTTTAAAATAAAATTAAACTATGTTGATAATGTGATACATATATAACATCCTTGAGGTAATGATGGTATTTTTTATATTTCCTTCTCAACTTTTTATGACATTGTACTGAATTATCTCCTGACATTAGCAATATCTACTTACAGCACATTTATATGTATAAAATATACATTTTATATGCTTTACAAATTATATGGAATGAATATATATTTTCACTATCTTATTTGTATATGGGCTCTAACAACTTCATTATCTTGAATACTTGCAGAATAACAACTGATTCATCATTGAAACCAATGAAAGCCACAATCCCATCATGTGGGGGTTTTTTTTAAATCAGGAGGATCCAAGTTCCCCTTTGAAACTGTATAAATTTTTCTTTCTGATCTTTATTACCACTCTTCAGATGCAAGATTTTGCATCACTCCTGTATGTATTAGGTGCAGTTCATCCAAATGTATGTAGATGTACAGTTTACCCCAATGGTGCATTAAGTTCCACTTATGTCCTCTTATGAGAGCATAAGAGATATGTAAAGAGATGCAAAAGTCTTTTTGATGAGTTCTAAACAATGATGAATTTCTCTTGAAGCAGTTTTATTTTTAACTTATGGTAACTTCATGGAAAATAAGGTTATGATTAATGTTCCCTACCAGAAAGTCACATGAACCCAAATTGTAAACCATGCTGGGTGTATGCACATGTGAAATGAACATGACACAATAAACTCCAGTGCAGTTCGTATGAGAGTTTATTGCTCCTGGGTACCACATTTACATGTGCACCCAGGACCACAGCATGTTGAACTGTGTCGTAGCAGCCCCAGCTGGTAGGAAGCCCTGGGAGGGTCAGCCTGCCAGCCTGGAGTTGCTCTGGCCTGGCTCATTGTCTTGTGGAGTGGCTGGCTGGAGCATAAGGATGCTCTAGTGTGGAGCTAACCAGCAGACAGCCCCTGCATTGAAGTATATGCATGCTTCAGTCAGCCCTATAAGCATCTACACGTGTGCTGCTGTGCACTAAATAATACTGCTGTAGGATAGTACTTGTGTTTACAAGTACTAACCTATGGCAGAGTTAATTAGTTTACTGTGACCTAATAGGGCCACATACGGACATACTGAGACTTTACTGCAGAGCTAATTAAGTAGTCCCATTGTAAATGTCTTGTGTAGATGTGCCCACTATGGCCTATCACACACACATGCCACAAAGGTAAGAAATTTGCTTTATAAAGAAATACTTTAAACAGAAATCTTGATGTTCAGCAAGATCTTTGTTTATATTAAATTTCTGTGAATTCGATATGTCCAGTGCACAAGTTAAGATTTGTACAAACAAGGCCCTAAGTTACCAACAATTTCAGCTGGATAAATCAATGAGCTAAAGAAAAATATTCATGCCATATATATCTTGTATTTCTTACACAAATTCTTTGTTAAATGAGTACCACATTCTGACTTACTGTCATTGTAAATTAGCAGTAGAAATTCAAAAAGCAAGAATATGGTAAAATATCAGCACAGAAAATGGTTAAGCAGACATAAATCTGAGTTTTTTTCATAGTTTGTATTGGCTTTTTTAAAACACCATGTTGATTCACAGAAATAAAGTATGACACAATCAAGTTTTATCACAATATACCCAAAGCACATCCTTCACAAAACTGAAAAGGTTTGAAAATGTGACACACATTTCTGTTGGTGAATCTGAGTGACAGTTGATAAGCTATAGATCCATTATTTATAAATCACATTACTGCAGATACAATACTAAGGAGATTATTCCTTTCATTGAATATAAAGAAACCCATGTTGGTATAATTCATTCATTAGTAGCTGTATTTTATACATTCAACAGTTTTCTATATTAAGTAATGTATTTTGTGAACGTAATGCTGTTGTTATATTGCATTGTTCACTATAGATAAGGAAGTTTAACTGAACTTTGGTGTAAATAATTCACCAGTAGATTATCATCTAAAAATACTCATTAAAGATGAATTTTTGTTACTGAAGCTCTTAAGTGAAATTCTGGCTCCAAGGAACCATCTCTCTGACGTGAGTAGAGCAAGGATTCACACCTTATATCATAGCTATCATACTATGAATGTTAGCTACTGAGGATTGATCAAACAGGAGATGCTTGCTATTACCCAACTCAAATCCAACCCACCCATAGACACTGTTAGCCAGTGAGTGCTCACTTACATTATTCTCCAAAAACCTGCTTTCAGAGAGCAATATTTAAGGAATGATGCAATAGCCAAGCCTTGCTCTAATGATGTTTCTTATAGCAGTGGATTCAGGAATGGGATGTCTAGGACACTCTCAGTTCAGAGGTGATCAAGCATCATGAGAACCCAGTCTGCATCCATCCCTCAAATAACTTTGGTGTCTGAAAGGTTCCGCTCTGAGCTGAATGCATTCTACTTTTGCCAGTCAGCTGCCCTAATGTTCCTGTTCTTGTATCATTGTAGGTGCTGTATAAGAGAGTGTTGTACATATCATTTGTTCAGTGTTTACCTGAGTACTCAAAGTATTTTGGCTTTGTGAGAGGCTTCTATTTTTGCAATAAAAACAAGTATGATTCATTTTAAAATTGTTGGAATGGGTTTTTCTTTCATACCCAGCAATGATACAGGATCTTAGAAACAAGTACCAGCACTGGACTGTCCCAGTTCTCTTGCATAACCATGAAAATCTAGCTTTTGTAAAAAATGTCGCTCACTACATCGAGCTCCCACCTGTAGTCACCATAAAGGGACTACTGACACCTAGGAACCAGTGGCAGAATAGCAATGATGGCCACAGATATGCCTATAAACAAATACAATGACAGAATGTTGTGATCAAAGCTCTGGACTGGTGTTGTAAGATCTGGGTTTAGTCTGTGGTCATGCTATAATATTCCTGTTTGACCCTGGGAAATTAGGATGAAACATGAGCCTTGTTGAATTTAACGCAAATTTGGTGCTAAATCTATACCAGGATTTGTATGTGAAAGGGTGTGTCTGGAGTATGCTTAACCTGTAGAGTCTGTTTATATGGTATAAAGCATTGCCATGGATTAGCGCTGAACTATATCAACTTCATGCTTTACCTGTACTAATATATCTTGCTTCTCAACTAGACTGATTAGCACAGGTAGAGATCAATATTAGTATAGCTACCTAGCTTTCCAGACTAGCGTGTTTTAAAATGTTTTTTTTTTATTTTATCCCTTTGCATATCACTTATATGTTACCAGCTTGTAAGATCTCCAGGGCAGGAATTGTGTCTTCCTGGATATGAAAGATGTACAGTCTACCTATATGTGTAGACTGTACATAATGCATTGTAAGCACAACTAGCAACAAAATTTGTAAGAATGATAAGAATCTCCTTGTGACAATTATGGCCACCGGGCCTCGAATAGCTGCTCTCGGGTGACCTTCACTCTGGTGGTAGACGTAAGGCGCCTTACAGACTCGTGTCACAGACCAAGTAGATGTCTCCCCCTCGAGTCGCCTTTCCCGTTCTCTCCTGCCATGACTTGTTGTTCCTCAGTAGGCGGGATTGGTCATCAAGTGTACTCGGTGGCCCGTAGTTCACCCAGTTGTCATTCATAGGGCTCCACCATCCCTACACCCCGGCCTCATGCCTCCTTTGGTGCGTTGTCCATCTGTTGGCCTCGTCCCCTCCAGCGAGATAACGCCATACGGCTTGGCATCTAGATGCCCGTGGCCTATAGCCAAGTTCGCCTGTGTGGCCCTGCTCCCCCGGCCCTCCTTGTCTCCACCCCTTCTTTTGGGGAAACACACAAAAAAAAAAACCTTCCAAGGCTCCGCCTCAGCCCCATTCCTCGGGGATACCTGCACTTTCCCCCTATTCCCCTTCACATGGGGCAACTAAATAAAATGCAATAACATAACACAGAATAGTGAGCCACTTCCTGACATGGCTGCACCCTACCCCCTTACTATCCTTCCCTGGGCTCTAGCTGGGGGGGAGTTGCTTTACTCCTGACCCGTCACCTCCAGGATTCGCTCCCATTCTGCTGTCGGCCCAGCTGGGACTGGCAGCGATACCCACCCCAATTGTAAACCCCTCAGGGCTCTTCTCTGTCTGGTGTCTTCTCCCTCTGGTGTGGCTTCCTCCTTGCCCCAGTTGTCCCGATACTCCCACCTGGGGTCTGCTTGGACTCTGGGTGCAGCTCTGGTTCCATCTCTGTGGCCAGCGTGCCTGTCACTCCCTTGCTGTCCCATGCATGCTCCTGTTGGGGGACTCTGCCCTGCACTGCCAGCATCTTCCCCTGGCTTGTCAGGCTCCGTGGGTGCTGTGGGAAGGATCCTTTCCTCTCCCTGCGGCGGCTGCAGCTCCTCTTGTGCTGCTCTCCCTCTCCCTCCCCACGGCATCAACTGCTATTTTTATTTCTGCTGGAGCAGACATCATCGACCGGCTACAATTGAATAAAGAGGCGGCTGACGAGCTGTGTGGGCTCTTCATTCCACCCTGCTATGCTGCGTCTCCTGCTGCCAGTAAGTACCCTTCGTTACTTCTTTCCCTGGGACAACAATAACAAAGTAACAAAGTAGGAAAAGCTACTCACCCATGCACTTCCAGTTAGGGTTTCTTTTCCCCTGGAGAAGAAAACCCAATAATTTTCAGTATATATCTCTTTGGAGTCCAAAATATTAATTTGTCAGCAGCATTCCCATTGGAAAGGTACCCTTCAAATATGTCAAAGGTGGTCTGTTTCCTTACCACAGCACCTGAGGCATGGGAATGACCTTGAGTACAGACTAGTGGAAAAACAGTGTAGGCTCCCTTCTTTACCAAACATGCAGCTCTGGCACTCCAGCCTTCTCCCATCAGCTGGGGCTGAAGCAATGAAGGGATGGGGATGCAGAGGGAGAAGTGGTGGCTGGGCAGCAACCTGTGACGATAAGCCGATTATTTTGCCTTTGCAAGGGAGAAATCAGTCTGCTTTGCACACATATTGAAGCAATGAAGGGCTGGGGATGCAGGGGGAGAACTGGCGGCTGGGCAGTAATCTGTGGGCTGTATTCTAACCCTTCAGGACTATAAGACAATTATTTTGCCTTCACAAGGGAGATATCAGTCTGCTTTGCACACATATTGAGGGAAAAATAACACTTAACAAGCTCTAATACTATTGCTAGTTTCTCTTCATCACCCTGGGTTCTGCTAGCTGATTGAGTGTTCTTCAGAAAGAACCTCTATTTTTGTCCTACAAAATGCACTTCCTTTTTCTCCAGTAAACCTAACTTCTCCTAAGCAATTCCATTGCTAGAATAAAGTCTATTTTTTTAGCAGAAATATAATAAATCTTTGTTCCTTGAATCCATTTGCCTTCTGGATTGTTTTCTTGCTGGCAGCAGACTCCATCTGCATGTTCCAGCCATATTTTATATTCTGTTTTTTTAAGGCACACAGGCTGTGACCTAGTGGCTAGATGGCAAATCAAATGATAATAAAATACTGAAAAAAATATTTGAATCACAAATAACCATCATTCTCCTTTTTGGAGACCACCACTGCAGCTGCATTACATGTTGGCTGAGCACAGCAGCTTTGATAGAGACTGTAACTGTTATTAATAAGTATCTGGTTTCACATTTCTATTTTTTCAAAACTGAGTCATGTTTGATCTAGATCCTGTGAAAATATGTCTGGAATCATTAAAAACTGGCTATTTTTATTGATCTCTACTTCAAAAAAAAACTCAGCTTAGCTGATTCTTTGGAAAAATGAATCTAGTTTGGTAAACTATAAGCCAAGTTTAAATTTGGTAATATTAAAAACAGATGAAATATTAAACTATGAGTTTCAGAATGGATAATGGAAATATATACAAAATGCAATGCCATAACCAAATACCAAGAATCAGGCTAAACTTAGTTATAGATGGGTAATGCAATGCCAGATTGCCTAGCTGAATTTCCAGAAATGACTTTTTCTTCCCCATTTTGGATGCAATACAGATATTCAGAACAAGAACTGTGTATTAATAGACATGAATTGTTTAAGCTCAATAAAGGGGAATGCTTTCTGTACCTGGGCAGTACAGATTATTGTCTTATTAATCAGATGAGATATGATGAGTAGATCAAGACTTCATGATGAGTCAATAACTCCTCTGGAACTGAATCATTTGTTAGGCTGCTATAGTTTCATAGTTGGTAGGGTTGGAAGGGACCTGAGCAGATCATCAAGTCTGACCCCCTGCCATGGCAAGAAAGAGTACTGGGGTCAAATGACCCTGGTCAGGTGTTTATCCATCCTCCTTTTAAAGACCCCCAGGGTAGGAGCTTCTCCTTGTAGGTCCCTGATCATGCAGGTGGCCCTCCTCTGGAAACTCTCCATGTTGTCCACATCCCTCTTGAAGTACAGCACCCAGAACTGGACGCAGTACTCCAGCTGCGGCCTGACCAGTGCCAGATAGAGGGGGAGGATCACCTCCTTGGACCTGCTCGACATGCATCTGTGGATGCATGACAAGGTGTGGTTGGCCTTCCTGACAGCGTCCCCACACTGCTGGGCCATGTTCATATTGGCCTCATGACTCCAAGATCCTTTTCTGCCTCTGCACTGACAAGAAGGGAGTTCCCCAGCCTGTAGGTATGCTGCTGGTTCTTCCTCCTGAGGTGCATCATCTTGCACTTGTCAGTGTTGAAACCCATCCTATTCTCATCCGCCCACCCTGTAACCTGTCTAGGTCCAATTGCAGCCTATTCCTCCCTTCTAGCATGCCCACTTCTCCCCACATCTTTCTATTATCTGCAAATTTGAACAGAGTGCATTTTACCCCTTTGTCCAAGTTGCTGATGAAAATGTTGAACAGTGCGGGCCTGACGACCAAGCCCTGGGGGACTCCACTGCTCACATCCCTCCAGGGCTAATAAGACCCATCCACCACCACTGTCTGGGTGCAGCCCTCCAGTCAGTTAGTAACCATCTGACTGTGTAGGCATTGACACCAGAATGGGGTGAAAGACAGTGTCAAAGGCCTTCCTAAAGTCCAGAAAGACTATATCCACTGCGACACCTGCATCCAGGGATTTCGTGACCTGGTCATAGAAGGCTACCAGGTTGGTTTGACAGGACCTGCCTCTAATGAACCCATGTTGGCCCCTCGTGGACATGTGGCAGGATAATTTTCTCAAAAACCTTTCCCAGGACCGAGGTAACACTAACAGGCCTATAGTTTCCTGGGTCCTTCTTCTTCCCTTTTTTGAAAATGGGAACCACATTGGCCCTTTTTCAGTCCTCTGGCACATTGCCAGAGCACCATAAATGCTCATAAAGTCATGCCAGAGGTCCCACAATAACCTCCACTAGTCCCCTCAGCACTCTGTATATGGCTTTATAGCTGCTATCTTCCACAGATCTTTTTCTATTCTCAAATGATTCTGCTTTTGAGAGGAACAGAATCTATGAGGGGAAAATGTTACTATTATTACCAGGGCAGGGTGTGTTGGTTCAAAGGCTGGTCACTTCTGCATCTATTCCTTCTTCCAGAACACTGGCTTCCTTATAAAGGGATTGATGTTTTTTAGATGAAAGTATCTGTTCCCTTTTCTACCCCAGAAGGGCAGAGGTATCCTTCAAAATATTCTCATATAGACATCCTCTTTTTTAGCCTTGGTATGTTTCTACCTAATAATTCAGGTTCCATTTCATAAACTGTGTTCACATCTGAATTTAAATCATGGTGTCACAGCTGATGAATCAGGAAAGATTCCAGAGGTAATTTGTTTCCCAGCTGTCAGAGAAAATCATTGACAAAAAACACAGGGTGCTAATAATGGTGTAGTACACCAAGTGAGGGCAAAAGTGCATGTCACCCCTCCAGTGGTTGTTCCTTAGAAATTATAACAGTCTGCAGCTTGGACATAGGTAAACTGTTTCTCTGTTACCTGAAGTAGTAATGACATGTGATAAAGCTTGGATTCCAGCAATGACTACAATGCATATGCAGTCACAGTTCATTCAACTCCATGTTTTCGCTCCAAGTGACCTTAAAATCTAGAATCATAGAATCATAGAAAAGTAGAGCTGGAAGGAATCTCTAGAGATCATCTAATCCAAACCACCACTGGAGGCACGTTCATCCCTATCCAAACTATCCCATACAAATCCTTGTCTAACTTGTTATCAAAATTACACAGCCAACCCTGACACAACCACAAGATATAACACCCCAAATCTGCCACAAATATAGCAGAGGGACAGCAGCAGCCAATGTCCTGCTGTCACGTGGGTTGTTTAAATATGCTTGAGAGCGCTAAGAAAAAGGGGCACAGTCCCCACTAAAGAAGAAGGCAAAAACCCACACAGTCCATACCATTCTGACCATGGGGTAAAAAATTTTTCTGACCCCCAAATATGATGCTTGGTCTTGCCCCTGAGCGGAGGGACAAGAACCTCTGGGTTTATGTCCTGGTAAGAGCATTGGCACACATTAGTCAAAATCCCCAACCCTGGCTGCAGCCAACACCCAATGCTTCTGAAGAAGGTGACACACATACAGCAAAGGAAAAAATGTAGCCCATGTAGCAACCAGCAAAGCCCAGAAACATGAAAATAACCAGAGCATAGGTCTCCTAGATCATCCCTGACTAATGCTTGTCTAGCTTCTTCTTGAACACATCCAGTGATGGAGATTTCACAACTTCCCTAGACAGTCTATTCCATATTCCTCACTGTTCTAACAGTGATGAAGTTTTTCCTAATATCCAGTCAAAATCTATTTTCCTGCAACTTCTTGCCATTGGTCTGGGTCTTGATCTCTGCATTAAGAGAACATAGGTGTTTTTCTTCTCCTTTAGGGCAGGTCTTCACCTGGTGTGTGGCTCAGTGGTAGAATCCTTGTCTGTCACATGGAGGGCCCAGATTTGGTTCCTGGAAGTGCATATCACTACAGCTGTTGAGACACCAAATGTCTGGCCTTTGGATTTTTGTCTCAATGGTCTAAAGTGGGGATAGAAGGTCTGGGCAGCCTCCACCACTCCATACTGCTATCTAGGTGTACCTGTTGAAGGTCCTGGTAATCTCTCATGCACACACCATGATCCAGAAGTATTGATGGTTGCTTGCTACTATGGCAATACTTCAGATATTTAAGGACTGCTATCATAGCCCATCTTAAATTCATTTTCTGCAAGCAGAACGTATATATTTCCTTCAAGCTCTCCTTGTATGACTTACCTTCCAGAGGCACTTGGCACATCTACACATGCAAATAATCCAGAACTTTACTCTTGAGGCATTTGTCTACATGTATAGGGACACAGGACCATATTTACTGCTCCTAGCAACAGACTGATCCCACTCACTGCAGCCCTGCTCCCACTGCAGCAGCCAGGATGCTAGCCCAGGGGCCAGCCAGGATACACCTGTCTTCTGGCAGAGGGCTGGAACATTGCTCCCTGCCCCTGGGAGCTTCCTGCTACTGGCAGGCTCTGCCTTTGGAGTCCAGGTGGGGACAATGTCCCCCTGACCCTGTAGCAGGGAGCTCCCAACCCCCACTCTGTGATCACAAGGCCAGGGCTAAGACATTATTATCTCCCAGACGGAGTCCCACAGTCACAGGGCTGGGAGATCCTTATCTCTCAGCCTGAGCTCTGCAGGACCCAGACTAAGAGAAGGATCTCCCAGTGCCAGCCCCACAATCACAGAGCAGAGGCTGGGAGCTCCCTGCTGCCAGGGCAAGAGAACATTGTCCCCTCCTCCCCCCACCCCCCCGGGCTCCAGACAGCTCCCAGGGCCAGGAAGCATTCTCCCACCCACTGCTGCCCATCTGACCAGGAGCACATTTGCTCCCCATCAGGCATATGCTACCACAGTTACTAATCATGAGTAAATTTACTACTTGCTACTTGCTCAGGGCCACCGCCACCTCTGCACAGCTGCTGCTGCCAGGGACACCAATGAGGGGCTCCACAATGCCACCACTGCTCCTCTATCACTCTCCTTGGCTGCCAGCTCAGCTGTCCCTGTGCCCGCCACACCAGTCAGCACAGGTGGCTGCACATCATTCAGCTGACCTGAAATGACAAGCAGTGGCGGAACGACTTCCGCATGACACGGGCCATCTTCTGGGACCTAATTCAGCAGCTCTGGCCCCATTTGGAGCAGCAGAACACCAGCATGTGCCTGGCCTTTGGCATGGACACCCAACACATCGTCGCACTGCTGAAGTTGGCCACACCCTCCAGCCTCCCTTACTTTGGACACCTGTTTAGCATGGGCAAGGCCACTGTCAGAGAGGCCATTGTGGAGGTCTGCAGCACCGTCAAGGTTGTTTAGGGTCACACTGTGCTCTGTGTCCATGACTCCCTGGAGGTGGTGGCAGGGTTCTGTGCACTGGGATTCCCCCAGTGCATTGGGGCCCTGGATGGGACCCACATCCCAGTCATCTGCCCACCCCACGAAGTCCGGCCCTATTACAGCTGAACGGCTTTCACTCTGTGGTCCTGTCATGGACAATTGCGGCACACTCATGCACATAACACCTGCATGTTTCAGAACTTGGACCTGGCAGGACTGGTGGAGAGTGAGCACTTTGCTGCCAAAGGTGCCAGACCTGCAGCTGGGCACCATCACTGTCCTGCCTCTGTTCTTTGAGGACCCTGCCTACCCACTCTGGCCCTGGCTGATGCAGCTCTACACAGGCCACCTGGATCCAAGCAGGTCCCCTGATTGGCCAGCCTGTACTCAGAAGAAAACCAGGAGATAAAGGGGTCACCTGGTTTGGCCCAAGTGAGGGGCAAAGAGAGAGGGGTATTTCTTCACATTTATTTAATAGGGGCTAAATTGAAGGGCTCCTGTACACATGCAGGGAGGCTGCTCTGATGAGCTGCAATTACTATGCTCCAACAGACTCCAGTGTTATGTGTATCAGCATCCCTCCTTTATTTCAAAGCACCCCACTGCCATTTTTCAGCACGGGGTCACTGATACATGTGATGCTCTGGGTGCTTCTAATTAGCATGGCTCTTGGAGCTGCACTAATTAAAGTTCCACCCCACCCCACCCCACCTCCGCCTCCCAGAGCACATTTAAAGATATCCAGAGATTCTCATTTGGGTTCTACATGTAATCCCTGAAAGACTCACTTTCAAATCCTGTTAGAAGAAACACAGATTCACTGGAAACAAGAGAAAGCCCCTGGCTTTGACACTGTAACATTCTAAAAATGTGAAATTTTATGTAGCAAATATCTGCAGATAACACAAATTCATAGAAATGGCCATGTACACAGGCACAATCTGAGATTCAGCAGAGAGCATCAAATTCTTGTTATAAGTTCCACCCATTGTTCACTTGCTGATAAAATCTTAGAGTAGAGCATTGAATAGGATCTATGAGAGCTACGGGTCCCTGCAAGCGATATTGGTGACCAGGGTGGATGGCTGGAGACCCTCTGAGTTAAAATCTGTGGGGAACATGGCACAGGGGACACAATGGTGGGAGTCTACTACAGACCTCCCACACAAAGTCAAGAGCTTGACCAGGAGTTCACCAGGGAATTGGCTGAGGCCACATGCTCATGAGGTACATGGTTTTCATGGGAAACTTCAACTGCAAACATCTCATGGGAAGAGCACTCAGCTAAATCCGAGTGGTCTCAAAGCTTTCTCTCATGCGTGGATGACCACCATCTGACCCCAGTAGTCTATGGGCCAATGAGAGGTAAAGTGCTGCTCAACCTGGTACTGGCAACTGGGGACGACCTAATCAGTGACCTAATGATCGAAGGGAAGCCAGGTGATAGCAACCACGAGCTGATCACCTTCACCCTCCGCTGTAAAGCTGGCAAATCAGTTAATAATACAGAAGTCCTTAACTTCAGGAAAGCTGACTTTGACAAGCTCAGGAGGCTTGTCAGTGAGGCCCTAAAGGGCCATGAGACCCCAAGGGAAGGAGAGTTCAGGAAGTGTGGTTGCTACTCAAGGGAGAAATCCTCAATGCACAAGCTGATTCTATTCCATCTTGGAGGAAAGGCAGTAAAAGGGCACAGCAGCCCCCTTGGCTCTCCAGGGACTAGCAGACCACCTGCAGCTAAAAAGAAAGGCCTACAAAGGATGGAGGATGGGATCCACCTCCAAGGAGGAATATTCTGCACTGGTCCAGGCCTGCAGAGAGTGAAACAGGAAAGCTAAGGCTGCGACAGAACTCCAACTAGCTACAAGTATCAAGGACAATAAAAAGTCCTTTTTCAGATATGTGGGGAGCCGGAGGAAAAGCAAGGGCAACATTAGACCCCTGCTAAACCAGATGGGACAACTGACAACCGACGCCCAGGACAAAGCCAACCTATTAAATGGGTATTTGGCATCAGTTTTTCATCAGTCACACGGGACACCCCTGTCCACTACGGGACAGGGAGGCCTGGGTGAGGGAGATTCCCTGGCCTCCATCAAAGCTGACCTCATGAAGGAACACCTTGAGATGCTGGACACCTTCAAGACAGCTGGCCCTGACAATTTACACCCCAGGGTACTCAAGGAACTGGCTAGCATCATAGCTCAGCCCCTGGCATAGATCTTCGAGAACTCCTGGCACTCTGGTGAAGTGCCTGAAAACTGGAAGAAGGCAAATGTGGTGTCTATCTAAAAGAAAGGGAGGAAAGTGGATTCGGCAAACTACAGGCCCATCAGCCTGACCTCTATCCCTGGGAAGGTCTTGGAAAAGATTATTAAAGAGACCATTCTTAATAGACTGGCTGATAGCAACATCCTGAGGGATAGCTAGCATAAGTTTGTTGTGGGTAGGTCTTGCTTGACCAATCTTAATTCCTTTTACAACCAGGTGACCTATCACCTGGACAAGAGAGAGGAGATTGATGTCATATATCTTGACTTCAAAAAAGCCTTCGATCTGGTTTACCATGATCATCTCTTGCCAAAACTGGCCAACTGCGGCCTTGGGTCCACCACGATCCACTGGCTGGGGAAGTGGCTCCATGGTTGGACCCAGAGGGTGGTGGTTGATGAAAGTCAATCATCATGGTGCCCTGTTACCAGTGGGGTCCCCCAAGGCTCTGTCCTTGGACCCATATTGTTCAACATCTTCATTAATGATGTGGACATTGGAGTCAGAAGTGGGCTGGACAAGTTCGATGATGATACCAAACTCTGGGGTAAAGCATCCAGACCTGAGGACAGGAGGGCGATTCAGACTGACCTTGACAGGCTTAGGAAATGGATGGACAAGATCCTGATGGTGTTTAACACTGGTTTATACAAGGTTCTCCAGCTTGGGAGGAAAAACTTGCAGCATCCTTATAGGCTCAGCAGTGCTATACTGGCTAGCACTACAGATGAAAGGGACTTGGGGGTCATGATTGACCACAAGATGAATATGAGCCTTCAGTGTGATGCTGCGGCTAGTAAAGCAAACAAAACACTGGATTGCATCCATAGATGCTCCTCAAGCAAATCCCAGGATGTCATTCTCCCATTGTACTAGGCCTTGGTGAGGCTGCAGCTAGAATATTGCATTCAGTTTTGGGCTCCTCAATTCAAAAAGGATGTGGAGGAGCTTGAGAGAGTGTATAGGAGAGCCACGCGCATGATCAGAGGTCAGGAAAACAGACCTTACAATGATGAGCTGAGAGCTATGGGACTCTTTAGCCTGGAAAAGTGCAGACTCAGGGGCGATTTGATGGCCACCTATAAGTTTATCGGGGTGTTCACCAGGATCTGGGGGAACATCTGTTCACCAGAGCCCCACAAGGGATGACAAGGTCAAACAGTTATGAACTCCTGCAAGAATGTTTCAGGCTGGACACAAGGAAGAATTTCTTCACTGTCCGAGCCCCCAAGGTCTGGAACAGCCTGCCACCAGAGGTGGTTCATGCACCTACATTGAATGCCTTCAAGAGAAATTTGGATGCTTATCTTGCTGGGATCCTATGACCCTAGCTGACTTCCTGCCCCTGGGGCAGGGGGCTAGACTCGATGATCTTCTCAGGTACCTTCCAGCCTTAATGTCTATGAAATCTATGAAATATTTACACCAAAGCTGGAAAATAGCTTTAAATCTATCCAGTATAGATGCACTTCCATGGACAGGTAAAAATGACTTTGGATTTTGGAGGGAAGAGGTCTTGAAATTCAATCTCCAATGTGCAGAGGTAATACATGGTACCAAATCAACATGAGCCACATTCCCTCTTAAAGCTTAATTTTCCATTTACATATGTGCATATCTAAGGCTTTGAAAAATAGGCATTATTCTGCTTACTGCATACACACCCCTAAGTCTCTTAAAATGTTTTCTAGAAATGTCATGACCCACTATAACCTAGCACAGGGGTAGGCAATGTTTTTTGGCCAGAATGCTGAAAAATCCACAATATCTACCTTGGAAGGTGCCAAAGTGCCAACATGCTGGAGCCCAGAGCAGATGTTTACAGCCCCCCAGCTGCAGCTGGCCCATGGAAGCAGGGCTTGCAGCCTCCCAACCACCTGCTGGGAGCAGCCTGAGCTTCATGGCTGGCAGCAGCTGCTTAGAGCCCGGGCTGGCAGCGGTGTGCCACGCAAAATGGCCTTGCATGCCATGCTTGGCACAAGTGCCGGGGGTTGCTGACCCCTGACCTAGCAAATCCCTTAGGTCTCCCCACTTCTGGAGTCACTAGAGTCAAAACTCTTTTACCATTCTCATGTTTCATAATGCTACAAGTGCTGGTTATGGAGGGATTGCCTTGTGCTATTGATTTGGCTTTGGGTTAATTTTCTAACAGCCTACAAACTCAGTTTGTTTAGGGTTATCATACATCTGGATTTTCTCAGACATCTCCTCTTTTTTGCCCCCCTATCTTTGTGTCCAGGTGGGTTTTTAAAATACAAAAAAATGTCCAGGTCTTTGCTTTGCCTCCACTTTTCCCAGGCACAAGCAGCTTGGAATGTTTGGGCTGGATCATTGGGCAAAGTGATTGGCTATTGGGGGTCACATGCTCTGCATGCAGGCCCTGGAAAGAATATGTACACGTGTGTATGCAGGCACACATGGGCAGCAGGGCTGGGGGAGGGGCAAGGGGTTCTGGGTTGGCAGTAAGGGTCACTGGCAGAGCTGGAGGGCAGGGGCTGCAGGTTGGGGCACCAGCAGGGCCGGGGGGATAGGGGCTTAGGAGTGAAGGGCAGAGGCAGGGAACAAGCACATCACTGCCTCCCCCCTCCCTACAATCATATACCCCTCTCCCTTCCCCTCCCTGCTTGCTCCCAGCTCCTTCGCCCCCTCCTCCCCCGCCATGGGCAAAAGGTTATTGGGTTCAAACAAGCTCAACGAGGTGCCTCCTCCTGAACAACTTCAAGGATGGCAACTGCATCACCTCTGCTGGGAGTGTTTCAGATTCTAGTTATGTTTATGAAAAATAAGTTTTTCCTTATGTCCAGCCAAATTTTTCTTCTATTAGCTTGTGCCCATTGGTCATTGGCCCCCCAAGCGGTGCCTTCCTGAAGAGTTGCTCCCTTAGATCTTGGTGCTCACCCTTGACATACTTCTTCTCTTACTCAGACTGAACAGGCCCAGTTCCCAGACTCTCTCCTTGTAGGGCCTATCTTCCAGGCCCCTAATCATATGGGTGGCCCTTCTCTGTACCCTCTTGAGCTTATCCACATACTTCCTGAAGTGCGATGCCCAGAACTGGATACAGTACTCCAGCTGTGGCCTCACCAGCACCGAATAGAGGGGGAGGAGCACCTCTCTGGATCTACTGGCAATACATCGGCTGATGCAAGCCAGAGTTCTATTTGCTCTGCTAGCAACTTCATCATACTGTTGGCTCATGTTAATCTTTGGTCAATTGTCACCTCCAGGCCCTGTTCAGATGCTATCCCAACCACTGGACCACCACCCATCTGAATCCATTCAGCCTATATGACCAGTCTGTCAAGGTCATCCTGGACCCTTACCCTATCTTCTAATGTGCTCATATTTCCCCACAGTTTGGCATCATCCACAAACTTAATCATTGTGCTTTCCACCCCCATATCCAAGTAATTGATAAAGATGTTAAAGAGCACGGGGCCAAGCACTGATCTCTGGGGGACATCACCAGAGATGGCCCTCCAGGATGAGGCTATCCCATCAATTACAACTCTCTGTGATCTGCCTCTGAGCCAGTTGTCTACCCACCTCACTGTAGACTGATCTAGGCCAGTACCCTCCAGTTTAACTGAGAGAATTTCATGGGAAACAGAATCAAAACCTTTACTGAAGTCTAAGTAAATGATGTCAACCTCCTGTCCCTTGTCCAGCTGGTTAGTTACCTGGTCATAAAAGGACACCAAGCTTGTTAGGCATGACCTACCCTTGACAAACCCATGCTGATTGCTTCTTAATACCCCACCAGTTACGAGCTTGTAATTGATGGCCTCCTTGACAATTTTTTCAAAGATTTTTCCCAGGACCAAAGTCAGACTAACCAGTCTATAGTTTGCAGAGTCATTCCTCTTCCCTTTAGCATGCTAGCCCTCTTCCAGTCATTCAGAACCACTCCCAAGTTCCATGACTTTTTGAACACCTTCATCAGAGGCACTGCTATGAACTCAGCTAGTTCTTTTAGGACTCTCAGATGCAGGTCATCTGGTCCAGCAGACTTGAAAACATCCAAATGTTTTAAGAGTACCCTCACTTGTTCAGGACTGATTTCATGTGGTCTGTTGTCTGTTCCCCATATTCCCTGGGCCATATTCTCAGGTGAACAGCTCCCATATGATTTCAGGAATACCAGTGTGACTTAAGTATTTAGGAATTCTGCCTTTTCGTGGGGATTAACTGTGGGCTCCTCTCCATATTCAGTAGGGGTTTCGCGGTGCAGCTTGATTTCATATGTACCTATAGAAGGACTTTTTGTTGTCCTTTATTTTCGTTGCCACCTTGATCTCCATGCCTACCTTAGCTTTCCATGTGTCATACCTGCATACCCTGGCCGTATAAGTGTATTCCTCTCTGGTTGCTGAACCATTTTTCCATTGCTTATATGCTTCTTTTTTCTTTTTCAATAGTTCCTTAATATCCCTGTTGAGCCAAGTGGGTCATTTGGCCCCCCTCCCACTTTTTGACCATGGTATAGTAACCCTAGATTTGCTCCTCTCTAACAAGTATGCTAGTGCCATAGGTTGCTTGAAACACAAGGAAATAAAACAAAATGTTTACTTCATAGTCTAAATAAACTATTCTGAGTCAGATTCTTTTCAACATGCAAAGATCACACATCTAGAGCCAAACATCAGATTCACATGAGCTGTGAATCATTTTTACTGTCACTGGTCAGCACTGTATGCTCCTGAGAGTGGCAGGTGCTCATGTTCCCTCTCAATTTTTTTCATGCCTGTAATTAGGCCAACATAAAAACCAGGCAGAAGTTTTCTACTATGGGTACTAGTTTCACTAGTAATGTGTATTTTAGGATATAATCTGCACAGCAGGTGCAGAATGAGTGTCCACTATATGCACGTGCATATTAACAAGTTCTCTGTTATTTACATTCAAAGCCCTATGTAATTGTCAGGGATTCCATACCTCTATAGCATCTTGCATGTCAACCAGAGGTCTTTGTCTATCCCCTAGACCAGTGGTTTCCAAAGTGGGGTGTGCACAAGACAATCCATTGGGGTGTGGGAAGAAAATATTAGAACTTCTATTTATATTTATATAAATATACATATATTGTGGGTGCTTGCTCAAAAATTTTTTACTGATGGGGTGTGAGAATATAAATATACATATATTGGGGGTGCGTGCTCAAAATTTTTTTACTGATAGGGATGCACAATCAAAAAAGTTTGGAGACCACTGCCCAAGACCATTGGTTTTCAACCTGTGGTCTGTGGACCCATGGGGCTCCTCAGACTATGTCTAAGGATCCGCAAAAGATGATTATGATTAATCAAAAATATGTAAATAATCACACTTACAATTCAAAGGGGTCCGCATCTCCATTCAAAGTTTCCAAAGGGGACTGCACCTGTATTTGAAATTTTTTAGGTGTCCATGAAAGAAAAAAAGGTTGAAAACCACTGCCCTAGACATACATAAGCAATACCAGTCTCAGTCATACATACACCTCTCAGGCAGCCCTGTTAACTTGGATGCTGATGTCAGGATTCAGGGTTCTGGATTGAATTTTCTGACACATTTTAGCACTGAGTGTAACAAGTGGGGAGCCCTTGGCTTTCTAAACATATGACTTAATGTGCATTTAAGCTTACTTAGGATCAGTGCTTTAATAGGAGTTGGGCACCAAACAGAACCAGCCTGTTTCCTGCTGAGAAACCAAACTAAAGGGTTGTGGAAGCACAAAAACTGCCTTGTTTGTATCTGTTTTTAAAGCCCATTTGGCTGCATTAAGGGCATGTAGCCAGAGATTCTGTCATTCTGTTTTTATTTTTCTTGACTCAGCAACACCTATAAATAATCTAGAAAACCTCTTCACTCCTACTTTGTTCAACTACAGTTATTCATGCTGACTTTCAGCCAAACTGCACAGATTATGGGGAGATTCTGAACAGGACATTTTGAAATCTTTTGCATTTAAAAAATGTAAGAGACACACCTCCCCAAACAATCTTTCCATTCCTTTATTACTCAACATATGTTTAGGGGCTTTGAGAAATATATCATTTCTATTGTTTAACATGTAAAAGCCCCACATAAACATTAGGGCTCCAGTGTAGTCAGCATGGTACACATCATTGAGAAAAATATGTTTTTTCATCTACCCAAAAATCTCCATTTTAATTAAGTAGATATATCTGTATCTGTTATATTAGATGACCATATTGAAATTCTAAATGCTAACTATATTATAGTAACATTAGAATGATGTTGCAACTGTGATTGTCCAAGAATTATGTGGGAGGCAAGAATTCATTATGGGGTAATATCTTTTACAAGACCAACTGCATGGTTGGTATAAAGCAAGATATTCCTCATCAAAATTCCATTTGCAAAGTGCCAGGACAATACAGATCACAGTATCAGATTGTAACAGGAAGATGACTGCTTCTGTTGCTTTAAGGGAGAAACTGCAGTGGAACAGGGAAAAGAGAAAGCAGCAAAGAAACACTGCTGCCTAGGTAGTGGTCTGCCCATTAAGACAAAGAGACACGCCTGCAGCAAATCAAGGGAACACCTGACCAGAAGAGGACAGGGCTTAGGGAGCACATAAACCCAGAGCTTAAGCCAGGGAAGGCAGTCTGGAGGCTGCAAAGGAAGGAGCTCCAAAGCAGGAGGGATGCAGAGGAGCTCCTGGTTGGCACCTGTGCTAACATGGGGGAGACAAGTAGGTTGTTGTAGAGTCTCAGGGGAGTATGACTCTCGGTAGGGGGAAGCTTTGTGATACAGCCAAGGAGCTGGTGTTTGTGTTTAGACCCCATATGGAGTTGTTGTTACAGCCTGTCATGGAGTCACAGAGGTGCCCCGTGATTGTGAGGGTGATTGGCAGAGCTGCCAATCACCCAGGCAGCTCAGGTGCCTGGTTGCCAGGGCAACCAAGTGGGTCACATGGTCGAAAGGGGGCACGGCCAGGCCTTTATATATAGCTTAGGCCGGAGCCTGCCTCACAGTTCCCTTCTGGCTGCCGCAGGAGCAGGAGCTCTGCAGCTCGAGCTGAGTGGCCTGAGTTGGTGGTCGCGGCCTTACCCCACTAACAGGTTGCGATGATGCGGGGAACAGGATCACCCTGATGGGAGGTAGGACTGAGAGCCCTGGCAGGGCTTAGAGTTATTGTTAGGTGGGTGGAGCCTCTGTTTATGTTGTAGCCAGAGGGCTTGAGTTTACGTTATAGTTTACTCCGGAGGACCGGGTGAGGCTGTAGGGGAGCGAGGAGGCCTCAAGGGGAGCTCCCCAACAGCTTGGGGGTTCCCAGTGCCCAGTTGGGGCACAGTGCCAGGGGCACTATTGTCGGTGCTGCAGGGCACCATATTGCGCCAGGGAGGCGCGGTGTGCGGGGTTACAGACCCCGGCCCATAAGGGTGGTGTTTGCCCAGTCAGCAAACGGACCCAGCGAAGGGTCAAGGGGACAGGCACGGCGGCGAGTGCCTGTGCTCCTAGCGCGAGGCGCGCGGTGTCAGCCCTAGAGAGGGCAAGGCCCAAGGCGGGGCAGAGACAGGGCGTGAGGCGTGCAGTGTCAGCCCTCGAAAGGGCAAGGCCCCAGAGCGGGGCAGGGACAGAGCGCGAGGCGCGTGGTGTCAGCCCTAGAGAGGGCAAGGCCCAGAGCGGGGCAGAGACAGGGCGCGAGGCGCGGTGTCAGCCCTAGAGAGGGCAAGGCCCAGAGCGGGGCAGAGACAAGGGCGCGAGGCGCGGTGTCAGCCCTAGAGAGGGCAAGGCCCAGAGCGGGGCAGAGACAGGGCGCGAGGCGCGGTGTCAGCCCTAGAGAGGGCAAGGCCCCAGAGCGGGGCAGAGACACGGCGCGAGGCGCGCGGTGTCCGTCCAGAGAGGGCAAGGCCCCAGAGGGGCGAAGCACAGAGGGTGCAGTATAGGCCCCAAAAGGGGGCGAGGACCCAGAGCGAGACAGAATAACCGGCGCGAGCGAGCCGGCGGTTAGCTGGACGCCGGTAGATAGGGCGGCGCGAGCGAGCCGGCGGTTAGCTGGACGCCTGTGAGAAGCCGGACTCAAGGGGCGCCAGCGATTAGCTGGAGGCCAGTAAGAGAGGCCCGAGGCACCGGGAGGGGGCTGGAAGTAGGAGCCCGACCCAAGGGGGCGCCAGGTGGGCGAGGAGCCCCGGGGCCCGAGAGAGAGAACGAGGGCACCCGACGGGCGAGGGACCATCCAAACGTCCCCAGAACAGCTGCGAGGCTTGGGGCGTGCTGAAGGGGAGGTTTGGAGGCACGCATAGCCCTTAAGGCGGGACACACATAGATACCCCAGTCGGGAATAGGGACAGGAACATCCAGACCGTCCACTAGGGAAACTGGCAGCCTCCACATTATATATTTAACCATCAAAGTCGTGGCGGGCGAGGTTCTGAGGGTGCTATGTCACCCTAACGTGACGGTAGGGGGTGCTAGGGGGTTCACGGCCGCCCCTAGCCGCCGCTCCCTCACACAGCCAGAGGGCTTGTTCCTGTGTTACAGTCCCAACACAGTCCACCAGTAACTATCAGGTGTGTTGGCTGTTTGGAGTCCTGCCAGGGGCTGGGATCAAGGTGGTTACAGGTGGCAGCCAGAAAGGGAGGTTGTAGCTAAGGGAGAGGCTGAGTTGGGTGGAGACAGGGCCAGGCAGCCAGGGCTATATTAGGCAAGACAGGAGCTGGAACCCAGAAGCCAGGTCTGGCTCAGTGGGCCTAAACTAGAAGGTCTAGTTAGAGGAAAGGGGCAGAGGTCAGGAAGACCAAGACCCCAACAAGGGAAAATGATTGTATGGCAACTCTTGCTCTGCATTCAACCCAGCGCCATTTTCCCCCGCTCCGTGTCCAGCCACCGGGAGTACACTGCTCTACATCTGGCCACCAAAAAGGTTGAAAACCCCTGTCCTAGGAGGAAACAGTTAATGATTCAGTTCCTTCTCTGGAATCTGGCAGAGAAGGGATCTTTTACATCCCAGCCAAGCACTGTTACTACCAGGAGGCACCATCTTCTGTCCCTTCAATTGACAAATATTAAGGGATTAACAAAAGAAAGACAGAGATTCTCCAAAAACAAGCCAAATCTTACCACACATTTAAATTTCCTGGTCATGAAACTCTTTTCTGACTATGTGGGCTGGTTTAAGAAGAAGCACAGAATAACACTTCCTAAGCCCATTTAAATTCTTCTTTGAGGACATTTATTTTACTTTCTAAGTTCTATTTCCTCTGTCAACTCTTTCACAAAACATCCAGTGGGAAGTTTCAGTATTTTAGTTAATTGAGCTACATCTTAATTTGCCTTGGTGTTTCATGCATTTTGCCCATTTCATTTTTATCCCCTATAATTTATTCCTTTCTTCCCACCTCCCTCCCTCCCCCAGATGGATGTACTGCTAGAAAAACAGTTGTTACAGCTCATGTTTATTCTGGACTATGCAAGAGGGTCAGTGTATGAGTGTGCCTCCCACTAATAGTTGGCCCCACAAAGGAGTAACCTTGCTGTTTTTCAGCAACTAATAGAGTTCTGCTTTCAGTTCAAGTGATAAAGGCTTGTATTTTTATGCCTCAGGTCAGCAAAACATTTAGTAGCTCTTAACATGCAGCTAAAGTTAAGCACATGCTCAAGGACTTCACTAAACATGGAACTTTTGAATTGGAGCCTTCATGCTAAAACTCCCATGCTAAAAGACATTGCTCATAAGCATGAAACACCAATTGTTTGTTACAGAGCCTCTTGACTTATACACATTAATCAACCATGTATCCATGGGAATGGGGGCTGCAACTGACTTCATCTCTGAATCACAAAGAATAAGAAAATTCTTTTCTCTTTCTAGCTGAAAATGATTGGGTTAGAAACACTACAGAAGAATTTCACATATAAGTATACTTTTTGTGTCATTGTTCACAATTGTTTTCTTTTTTTATCTTTGTGACCTGTCTAACTCTTGTGACAAACAACTGATTCTCCACACAAAAATGTAAGGTAGCTTGATTTCCTGCTTTTCGTCTTGAATGTTTTCTAAGGGACTCCAATCCCTAAATTGTGTATCTCTGATGCTAAAATTTTAGTTTCTGTTTTAATTATGAATCATTCGAGTTCAAAAAGTGTTCTGTTGATCTCTGCTACACAGGAATATCACAAATAAAACCTCTGCTATTCATTTGAAAAAGGTTGAAGCACACGAGCTAATTTGATTTAATTAATGTTGATAATTGTAACAATCAGAATCTATCCCATGTACCACCTCCTTGGTGGGCACATCTACGCAAGATGTGTTAATGAGTCTTAGCCTAGTTTACTATGTAGTACAGGCACACATCTACACATGTACATCCTTACTATGCAGAACAATGGCTAGTCATGACTAAATTTAATACCTGCAAATGCACATATCAAATTTAGATGCAATCAAAGTCCAGTAATGCACATGTAGATACAACCTGGCACTAACTTTAGTGCTGGGTCTGCCTAGCCACTAGTCCAGGGCCAGCCACACAGGTACAGCTGTGTGGAAACCCAGAGAGCTGGTACAGGATGCACTACCGAGTCCTCCCCATCAAGGACTGGCCCCACCCACATGCACACACCTGAGTCTTCCATCCAGGCCCCAGCTGGAGCCAGGAGGAGATTGGCAACATCATGGCACTCTGGGGGGATGCAGAGGCTCAGAGGCAGTTAAAGCACAGTGGGTGCTTGAACACCCATATCTAAGAGGCTATTGGGTAACATGTAGGAGCAAGGGCACTCCTGGATGGCACAACAGTGCTGTATAAAGATCAAGGACCTGTGGGCACAGAAGGTGACTGACTACAATCAGCAGTCTAGTCATACCTGCAAGGCCATACCCTTTATGCAGCAGCTGACCAACATTTTGGTGCCCCAGGACCCAAGCCAGAACCCTGTAGTTTACATCAGCAGGGGTGGCCAACCCAAGCCCTTCTTTGCCCTGACCTCTGGAGGTGACACCTCCCTGAAAGAGGGGCCTTCAGGTGTTCAGTGCCTCACCTTGCCCACCTCCCCAGCTGCTGCATTCACCAGCAGGCCAGGGAGCCATGGCCAGCAGTAGCCTCACCAGCTCCACACCCACAGGCCCCATCACAAGGAGCAGCCAGCCATGACAGCACCAGTTATCCAAAGTGCAAGTTCCTCCTTTGCATAGCTCAGGGTCCCAAACCAGGAGTGTAGGTGTGCCCAGGGCACCAGGATGATCAGAAGCAGCAGCAGGGTGTAGTGACTCAGGCACCACTCGGCCTGCACAACCAGCTCATGGACGACCTGGGGCAGGCACAGCAGAGACATTCTTGGGGGACAGTGGCAGGGTGTCAGGGGGCCAGCCCTGGGGTGCCTCTCCAAAGAGGCCCCAGAAGGGAAGGGAAGGGCACAGCCAGATCCTCACCTCAGTTGTGTGAGACCCCATACATCCTGAGCTTTGGCACTGTGGGCTCAGCAGCAGCACAGCAGAATGGTTGACATGCAGGGAGAGAGGAAGGGAAGTAGGGTCTGGAGCAACAGCATCTGTAGACACATGCCAAAAATTGCTTACTGTGCAGTAAATTTAATTGTGCTTAAATGCACATGTAGATGTGCCTGATGTCTCAAATATCAGGAGCATCAATACTGAATTCCATTCAGAACCTGAATACACTGTGATGTAGCGTAAGTGGAATTTGAAGAATGGGTTCACTGAGAGACTGGAATGTATTCTTGGTGCCAATTTTACAGAAGCTTCTAGCATTGAGACTAACTCATCTGCCTTATGGAAGATTTATCTTCCATCTTTATTTTTCTGGGGTAGCATTTACATGATGAATTCTATTACCATCTTTCAAGTGTCATAGAAAGGGTTAATCCTCTGGTAGTTGCACTTCAAAGAAATCTATTTATGTGAATGCCTACTGTACCATAAGTCAGTTGCCAAAAACTACTGTCACTATCAAAAACTATTCATCTTTCATAGGATGAAACAACTAGGAATAATCCTCAATTGTTTTAAGAAGCACTTAGAAGAAAAGTGTGTTCTAATCATATAACAGATAGTGGTACCTGTAATCTTCAGTTAATATTAGGTCACTGGAGAAATATGACCTCTGGAGGTGACACCTCCCTGGAGGTCACACCCAGAGGGTCGCACCCAGAGGGTCATGGTGGATGGGTCAGTTTCGACCTGGAAGGGTGTGGGCAGGGCTCGGTCCTTGGACCGATACTCTTTAATGTTTTCATCAGCTACTTGGATGAGGGAGTGAAATGTACTCTGTCCAAGTTTGCAGATGACACTAAGCTATGGGGCGAAGTGGACACGCCGGAGGGCAGGGAGCAGCTGCAAGCAGACCTGGACAGGTTAGACAAGTGGGCAGAAAACAACAGAATGCAGTTCAACAAGGAGAAATGCAAAGTGCTGCATCTAGGGAGGAAAAATGTCCAGCACACCTACAGCCTAGGAAATGACCTGCTGGGTGGCACGGAAGTGGAAAGGGATCTTGGAGTCCTAGTGGACTCCAAGATGAACATGAGTCGGCAGTGTGACGAAACCATCAGAAAAGCCAATGGCACTTTATCGTGCATGACAAATAGGTCCAAGGAGGTGATACTTCCCCTCTATCGGGCGCTGGTCAGACCGCAGCTGGAGTACTGCGTGCAATTCTGGGCGCCGCACTTCACGAAGCATGCGGATAATCTGGAGAGGGTCCAGAGAAGGGCCACTCGTATGGTTAAGGGCCTGCAGGCCAAGCCCTACGAGGAGACACTAGAGAAACTGGACCTTTTCAGCCTCCGCAAGAGAAGGTTGAGAGGCGACCTGGTGGCTGCCTATAAGTTCATCAGGGGGGCACAGAAGGGAATTGGTGAGTATTTATTCACCAAGGCCCGCCCCGGGGGTTACAAGAAATAATGGCCACAAGCTAGAAGAGAGCAGATTTAGATTGGATATTAGGAGGAACTTCTTCACAGTTCGAGTGGCTAAGGTCTGGTTCCCATCTTCAAAAAAAGGAGGAAGGAGGACCCAGGGAACTATAGGCCAGTTAGTCTTACCTTGATCCTGGGTAAGCTTTTTGAAAGAATTATCCTGGCACATGTCCACAAGGGGCCAGCGGGGGAGATTATGCTTAGGGGCAACCAACACGGGTTCATTAGAGGCAGGTCCTGTCAGACAAGCCTGGTGGCCTTCTACGATCAGGTCATCCAATACTTAGATGCAGGGGAAGCAGCGGACATAGTCTTCCTGGATTTTTGGAAGGCCTTCGACACTGTCTCTCACTCTGTTCTCATTTAAAAACTTGGGGACTGTGGTGTTGACACCTATACAGTCAAATGGGTCGCCAACTGGCTGAAAGGCTGCACCCAGAGAGCGGTGGTGGATGGGTCATTTTCGACCTGGAGGGATGTGGGCAGTGGGTTCCCCCGGGCTCAGACCTCGGGCCCGCACTGTTCAATATCTTCATCAGTGACTTGGACAAGGGGGTAAAAAGCACCCTGTTTAAATTTGCTGATGACACTAAGATGCGGGGGGATGTGGGCACGCTAGAAGGGAGGAATAGGCTGCAATCAGACCTAGACAGGTTACAGGAGTGGGCAGACGAGAATAGGATGGGATTCAACACTGACAAGTGGACAGTGATGCACCTGGGGAGGAAGAACCAGCACCATACCTACAGGCTGGGGACCTCCCTTCTCGGCAGTGCAGAGGCAGAAAAGGATCTTGGAGTCATCATTGATGTCAAGATGAACATGAGCCAGCAGTGTGGGGATGCAGTCAGGAAGGCCAACTGCACCTTGTCATGCATCCGCAGATGCATCTCAAGCAGGTCCAAGGAGGTGATCTTCCCCCTCTGTGCGACACTGGTCAGACCGCAGCTGGAGTACTGCGTCCAGTTCTGGGCGCCGCACTTCAAGAGGGATGTGGACAACATGGAGAGGGTCCAGAGGAGGGCCACTTGCATGATCAGGGGGCAGCAGGGCAGGCCCTACGAGGAGAGGCTACAGGACCTGAACCTGTTCAGTTTCCACAAGAGAAGGCTGAGGGCGGATCTAGTGGCCTGTTACAAACTAGTCAGGTCAGAGGGGACCAGCAGGCATTGGGGGAGTCCCTGTTCCCCCGAGAACTACCAGGAGTGACTAGAAATAATGGTCACAAGCTGGCAGACGGTAAATTCAGATAAGACCTCAGGAGGCACTACTTCACTGTCAGGGCAGCTAGGATCTGGAACCAACTTCCAAGCGAAGTGGTGCTGGTTCCTACCCTGGGGGTCTTTACGACAAGGCTTGACAATCACCTTGCTGGGCTCGTTTGACCCCAGTACTCTTTCCTGCCAAGGCAGGGGGTCGGACTTGATGATCTGCTCAGGTCCCTTCCAACCCTACTAACTATGAAACTATGAAAGTGGACAGCACTTACAGGAGTATAATAGGATTGTTTTAGTAAGGAGGAAGTCTTCCCCGGTGATATTACAAGGGAACGAAGCTACCATGACCTCTACTGTGAGGAACCAGGGAAAGGAACTTTCCTGATTCCCAGGGTAGCAGCAGAGGCAGAGGCAGTGTCTTGTGTTTTCTGTTAGGTTTTTTCTTTTGTTTCCCCAGGTGAAGAGGTTGAGAGAGAGAGAGATGGTTATGGAGCATAGCCCACAGGGTGTCAGGGGATGACTTGAGCCTGAGGACCAGAGTGCTCAGGACAAGGGCAGGTTCCACAAGCAGGACCTCCAGTCAGAGAGGACCTGTGAAAGGTGTAAGCCGAACAGGCTCCAAGAACCACACGCCAACAGGAAGAAACCCTACACGTGCCATCATCGTAGGACCGAGGAGGCACAGCCAGGAACTCGGCAGGATCCACCAAGGTGGTGTGAGGCCGGGGTGTAGGGATGGTAGAGCCCCGCAAGTGACCGTCGGGCAAACCATGGGCCACAGAGGGACCCAGGATAGTCAACCCCGCCACTGGGAACATTCAAAGTCATGGCAGATGAGACAGGGGAAGACGACTTTTGGAGTGACCAGCAACTCTGCCAATCACAAGAGCCAGGAAGACACACAGCACCCATCGCTTGGTCTAAGGCCGCATGTGACAGGGTGTTGGAAACTCGGCGGTCACAGTGACAAAAATATTTTTTGTAATAAAATTAAAATATGTTATCATAGGTGTTTGACTTTTAGTGTATGATTTTTTTTTCTGGTTCAGATGGCAACCCCCCCCTCCCAAAGGAGAGTTTCTGGGAGGCAAAGGGAGGGACGTCCAGTGGCAAACATCAGGGCTTAGGGGTGGGACTTCCAGTCCAAAGATGGCAACCAAGGGGCAGGGTACCTGTTAAGGGGTGGGGCCACAGAAGCACAAGCTCCCGGCAGCCAGCCATGTGAGCCAGCAAGGACCCTGACTTCAGGTAAGCAGAAGTTCAGAGAAACTGATGTTTCTATGAAACATTTGGTTTCGTCAAATTTACATTTTCTGATGGAAATGTACTTCCTCAGAAAATTACTGATCAAGCCTAAAAGAAAACCCTTTATAAAGGTGATTTTGGTTTTTTGGTTTTTAAAGACTTGTTTTTTTAAAGGATTGTTTCTTTGCTGAGGTGAGGAAATATTTTAAACACATTGTAAAACATTTTTAGCTGGAGTCAGACAGACAAAAGATGCAAATGAGAACAGGGGACGTGGGAGGAACTACAGCTTTTGTAGATTAGTATAGAAATAAAAAAACCCACACAAACAAAAATTTAAAAGCCCTTCATTCCATGAACTAGATCCAAACCAAGAAATAAAGAGAAAGTTTCTACAGCAGAAAACAAACAATCTAAAATAAACTGCTCACACAAGAGAAATATACTGCAACATGTAAAAGAACAAAGGTTCACATTTGATTCTGAGTAGCAGCAATACTTTCAAATGCATCTTCCCACATTCTTCTCCACCTAGAGCTTTGGAGCTTGATCTAAATCATGGTACTATAGTGTGAATATGCTACACTCTGGTTATGTCTACACATGCACCAGACTGTGCAATAACTGATGTTACTGAGCAGTCCTGATGCCACATGGTTTTTTTTCCCCACGGTACTGTGATGTAGCATCTCGTGCCCACTAAAGCTGTCCAAATGAGACACTATATTCTAAACTTTACAGGTTTACCTCACGTTATATGGGTTCTATATGTGCAAGTTCACTCTTATGAATGACCCCTTCTATACCAAAAATTCAATATATGCAAAGTAAATTCACTCTTATGCAATCGGTGTGGTGGAAGCCCGCAGTCAGCTGCTTTGTTCGGTGCATTGTGGGGGTGACATGCACCAAAATATAGTCTCCTGTGTGGATCTGTGCTTCTCACTCGTTATCTGAGACGCATGTTTCTGTAGTTGCCATCCCTATTATGATATAGTAGTGTTGGGTTGTGTGTACTATCTGCTGTTGGCAAGTACCAAAATTGTCTTGTAAAAGTGTAGAAATGGGTCTGCGGGTCAGTACAGTCAAGGTCCTGGAACATACCCTATTTGTTACATTGTAAAGTGGGTTCCCTTTATGCAAGGTCAAGTTACATGCTGTTTTCCAGGAATGGATATACAGCATAAAGCTAGGGAAACTTGTATTGAAATATTTGGGGATCAATTTGAAAAGCACAATGTGGTACATTCCAATTTCAAAACTATGCCTGAAAAAAATTAATATCTCCAGCACATAAATATTCTTCACAACAAAACAAATGAATCTAGATATGCTGCCATGTCTAGCACACGCTGGGCTGTGAGGTAAGAGTTGTCAAAGGAATTGGTTCCTAATTCTTGACTCTGGCCCCAGCAATTTAAGTCACCCTGAGGGTTACTTTAACATGAGAGGACTACTGCACCCTAACCTAAGGGCTCCTGAGATGCAAAACGCTAAAGCCACTATTCTCATCATTCTTCATGCTGCTCCCGTGCCTCCTGTTCTGGAAGATGTTTTGAGAAGGTGTAGAGACCAGCTCTGTAAGTTTTCTGTGTGTTTGGGATTCCTCAATCCTGGAGAAACCCCCTGCTGAAGAATTATAAGAACTTTATAATCACTCTGTGCCACTCAAGCAAAGCTGAACGAGCCAGAGAAAAATATATGCCAATATTTGAAGAAGTAAGCATGCAATAAAAGTTAAGCAACCTATACAAGTTAAAACAACAGTCAAAAATAAATTAGTATTCATACTACTGCAGTTCACTGAAGCTTTACTCAACATTAAAAACATGTATTAGGTATCTGATGAAAGTAAAACCAGAAATATCACTGGAGGAGTCACAGTCCCCATAGCATCTCAGTAGTTTCTTTTACATCTCCAGAAACATGTGTCCCCTTATAAATCTAACTGGTTTCTTGGAAATATTGGCCAACATTTCCTTGATATAACAGTCAAAGCAGAATAACAGATAGATTATATGACCCATAAAGAGTAAAAATATAAAGAGTAAAAAAATAAAATATAGAGCAAAGTATATTTCTTGTTTTCAAACTAACTTGTTGACAACTGCTCTTATATACATTAAAATATCTTTCTAACAAACAGTGATGGTATTGCTGAACCTTCAGGCTAGGGACAGACATTACACATAAACCAGTTTAAGTGATCAGAAACTGGTTTAAACCTGTAACAGAACAGATGTTCAGTGCACATATACCAGATTCAAAATGGCCAAAACCAGTTTAAGATGAATCTGGTTGAATGTAGTATCAGACTTAACTGATTGAGCTCAAACCAGCTTATTCAATGTCTGTCCCAGACCCCTAGGACCAAGTGAAGGCAGCACCATTTCAGACAACCCATTACTCTTTCAAAATGATGATTTTTTCTCTTTTATCTTCACACAAAAATAAAAGTGAAACCACTGATTCCACCAACAAAACAGGTGAATAGGGACAATAAAAAATTATAGCTACCTATAATTTATTTGCTAAGACTCTGAAAGAGTTTAAGATACATTTGCAGATGTCTTGTAAGTTATGTTTACCAGTGAACCTAACCACAGCCTTTAAAAAAATCATGAGAATGCAAGCAGTGACAACAGCAGTGATGATGATGATCCTAACATGGCCAAGTTGGTGCATTAGCAATTGCCTTATAATAAAAGCTGATCAATTTCACCTACCCCTTGATATAAAAATTGATCTCTTCTAGTGCTGGAAGCTGCTGAAAACAAAATTTATGGGGATATGATAATCATCACAGACCCTGCCATGTCACCCAGCCAACTAAGACAACACTACTTCTTGACATTGCTATCTCACTAAATGGCATTCAACTGACCATCATCAGAGAAAATGATTAAAAAGTAGCAGGGCATGGTCACAGAACTAAAAGCGATCTAGGGTCTTAAGGTGAGTGAAGTACTAGTAGTGCTGGCCATCAATGGGGTTACGTAAATGTCAACAGAGAAGGCTATCAGAGGGATAGAAATGGAGCTTACCTTTTCACTCATTCAAAAAGTTGTGCTTATATGATTGAGATATCACCTGAAAGGTTGTCAGGGAGCAAGCAGGTATGCCTAGGTAATTTATGTTCCACTATGGTCTATATATGCACTGGCACATGCTGTGAACCTAGAGAGGAAGAAGAGAGCAAAACTAAGCTTGTGTTTTGTTTGAGAGAGATCTTTCCAAACAGCTGCATTGCTCAACCAGTGAAGATGATTGCTTCAGACAACAGTACAAGAGCCTGACACATTTACCAACTCTGATCAAGATGGATGGCTCCAGCAACAAACATCACAACCGAGTGTTTTCCAGGCTCTGTAAATGCTTAGGGATTATAAAGGCAGTTCTCTTGATGAAGTAAGACAGTTTGTGCCTGTGAGCATGTGACACAGGGAAAAACCTTAAGCTAAATAGCATGAGAGAAAAAAAGACACAAGTACCACAAGATCCAAAATAGCTGGCATAAGCTGGGTATGACTTAACATTTCCTGCAGCTGCTTTGCTTTCGATATCAGCCTTCAACACCATGTGGATGGGATCATAGGAAAATGTTTTTCTCATATTTTGGTTGTAGTTTGGAAGTGGTTGTATATAACTTTGCTATACAAGAGAGATCAAGTTCTCTGAAAAGTGAATCTTCAGTTCTCATTGCCTCATATATACTAGGAGTGTGCAAAACAGGCCATATTTGATTCAGATTTGGCCCGAATCAGGGACAGTGATTCAATTAGTTGATTCAGGTCATTGTCCTGATTTGATTCAGCCAAATCCAGATCTGAAGATTCAATGCTGATTCAGCCATTGACACAGCTTTAAATGTTTTTTCTACATACCTTAAGGTACCAGGTGCAGCTCATGAATGCTGAGATGGTGGGGCAGATGGAGCATCCCAAAGGAGTGGGGGGGGGGGGGCTGTGTGCTTGGCAGAAAACCCAAAAGTGGACCAGAAGTAATAGTGCTCCACTTCTGGGTCCACCACTGAGCATGCAGGGGATGACACCTGCCCCAGCAATCAGCCATGGGGGGACCCCAGATGCCCCCCCCCCGACCCAGGAGGCACCAGTCGCTGAGCCAGGATGCACAGTGGGGGGGTCCAATGCGCACTTCCCGGTGGACCCAGAAGTGGACCAGAAGTGCTTCTGGTCCACTTCCAGGTCCGCTGACAAGCATGCTGGGGACCCCTCCTCATGCTCCTGTGGGATGCACTCTAGCATCTCAGCATTCATGAGCCACCTGGTACCTTGAGGTATGTAGAAAAAAAAATTAAAGCTGTGTCTATGTCTGAATCATCAAATCTCTCTGAATCAATTTGGAGGGTTCTGTCTGATTCAATTTGGAGATATTAAAAGGTCTCCTGATTCAATTCGGATTTGGAGATTCGGCCACTGAATTGTGCCAAATCTCCACCGAGTCGAATCAGTGTGCACCTGCCTGGCTTTGTATAGGTGCTCCCTAGTGTTTTTAGAGTGCACACCTGGTTCTGACCACAGGATGCATCCTTGGGGCCCAGACGTTGGATTATGTTCACCTCCAAGGGAGGCCCCAACACTCTCCTGCCATGACTTGATCTTATTTTTTTCAGTGGTGGAGCTCCTTCTTGTGGGTTTTGCGATCCAGGTGCTGCCCTTAGTGGGTGTTCTTGGGGCTCCACCTCCCCTACACCACAGCCATGCACCAGCCCTCAGGACAACCAGCGGATGGGTTGCTGGCCTGTCCCTTGATTATGTCGTCTGTTCTTTTTTCTTCCTGTCCATCTCTTGATGTCCCTTCACCCTAGATGACTGTGAGGCTTGTGACCGTCCTCGTCACCATGCCTCCTTGCTCTCAGGGAACAGTGTTCACTATGTTTGTCTCAGCTTGTCCACCCCCCCGCCCTTCTGTCCTGAGGGGTCATTTGAAGCCTATTCCCCTGACCTGGGGGACCTGAGCCCCCTGCAAGCAACCAAAAAAACAGAAGGAAAAAGAAAAGAAGCTGAATATTTAGGGCATGGGGCTTCAGCCGGCCCCGCTCACGAATCCAGTGTCTGTGGTCCCCAGGATTTCTCAACGCTGTCCTCTGCAAGCCAGCCATATGCCTCCTTCAGTGGAGCCAGGACTTTTCCTATGGGTCCCGTGAAGATCCCTGTTGGACTGTCAACCCGACCCGTGTACCACCTGGGAGAGTAGCTTCGCCCTCTGGCTCTGGCATTGCTACTCTCCCCTCTCATCCCTAACCACTGACTTTTAAACTAGCCAGGCAATGATTTTTGATGACGTCATTGGCAGGCACCACTCCCAGCGAGTAATAAAAGCAGCTGATGAACTGTGCAGGTGCTTTGTCTTGGCACGGCTCCATTTCTCCTGAAAATGGTAAGTGAATCCCATTTTCAGGGTTTTTTGATCTCCTCCTGGGTGGATTAACCTTGCCTCAGGTCCCATCATGGGAGGGTGCCTTGGGGCTTCTGCTCGTGTCCCCATGGGACACAACGACTGAAGCTTCACACAGCCCTAATATATACCCTGTGGAGTGTATTAATGTTTAGAAACAGGACTGTTCAACTTGCGGTCCATGGACTGAATGCAGCTGATGAGCAGTTAACTGAGGATCCACAGGCTTCCACCCAGGCACTGCTTATTCTATTGCTCCTGCTGCTGTTGCATCTGGAATTTCCAGGCTCCCACTCCAAACTCTGACTTGTGTGTGTCATGCAGCCCTCAGACTCTCAGAAATTGGGCAGACCTGGTTATGTTACAGATTTGCCCGCTACTTTGGGGTGTGCTCATTTATTAGGGCTAGGGTCTTGGTAATTCTATTAATGTGCTGCTTGTGTTACTTGTGTTTCTATACGGAGCTGTATCTCTCCCTTCTGCAAGCCCCCACCCCCAATGGAGCTATCTTGCAGGACTCAGTTCAGTGGGGCTGGGTTCCTCCAGTCCCCAAATCAGTCATACACACAAACACACACAGATTAACGTGACACGCCTGACCTGGCCGGGTTGATCAGCATGGACAGGCTGACACCCTCATATGCCAAGAATCAGTTCATCAGAGCAACAATAACTACAGTCAGACACAAGCACACAGTTAAACAGAATACCTCTGAATCTGGCTGGGTGTCCAGATGACACCCTCACGGGTCAGCATTCAGTTCATTAGGGCACGTCTGAGCCAAAATGGGTCAATCAGCCTGTACAAGCTGATCCCCTTCTGTGTTTCAAACTCAGCACGTCCCAATCTTTTAGCCTCTTGATGAGCAAACCCCACAGTATTTCTGGGCTTCACAGGGATCTTTAGCTTAGGTAAGAGGGGCGTTGCTGCAGAGCAAGTGGGGAAAAGAGAAGTAAAGAAGGCAAAATATACCCAATTACCACCAGTTTGACTATAAAAGTTATTTACTGATAAGTAGATGAAATATATATTGACACTAGTAGTGATAGACATGCAAAGGAAAAACAAACACAAACAGTCACAGTATACCCTGGTTTCACAAAGTATTTGGGGAAACTTAGCTCAAGCTTAACTAATACAGTTCAAGTTCAGAAATCTATGCTTAGAGAGAGAGAAGAGAAAAGAGAGAGAGAGCTGGGATCTCACCAGTCCAAGGCACTCAGGTTGCAGAGCTGACAGGTCAAAGTTCTCAGCACGATCCTTGAAGGGAGATGATCTTCTTCCTGCAGCCTCTCCAGAAGAAAGCGAGCGGTGTCAGCACCCACTGCTGCTTCTTTTACAGATTTTTATACCCCCAGTTCAGCTTCTTTCAGGCATTCTCAATAGTGTAAATCAAACTGTCCTCTCTATTGACAAGGGTTTATCTAGGTGGAACATCTCAGGAACTTAATTGATACTCAGGAAATACCTACTTGGGAGCCAGCTTGACATTCCTATGGATAGCAGATATACTTGATGGGATACCTCTTGGTGTCTTCAGAAACAATAGATTGCAGCATCAGGGTTTTTGGATTTTTACTTGCTGTGAACAAGCCTCAGCTTAGCATGACTTTTCCAGATCTTACTATAGTCTTTTAACAGACTTAAGGCAATTATTGGAGTGTTCATAACCTGTTGCAGAGAGGACTTCCACCAGTCGTCTCGGGAAAAGTATGACACCACTTGTGGACAGGGCTCCAACGGGCTGGATGCTGTGATGAACCCGGTACCATTGTTCAAATGTTGCCCATACCCGCTCTGACTCGGTCTATTGCCTCAGCATTCCCTAACCCGGCAACCGAGTTGTAGCCAATTAAGTTTACATAGGCCTCCTATAGTGGGACCGGGGAATGTGCGGCCCGAGATGCCTAGTAAACTTACTTTCGCTTAGAGGTGGAGGGGGGAGGAAAAGTCCTTCGTAAATCCAGATTAGAACTGGTCTGATAAATGCTGAGCTGGGTGTGGGGGTTGATTACCATTTGGAACACAGCTTCCCCATCATGCAGTGCTCCCCTGCTTTGCTGATCCCAGAATTCACTGCAGTCTCTGCTTCAGGTTTTCTGTTCTCCATCTCTCATGTAAATGAATGGTTATCTGTTCCCATCTCAGATGCAAATGAGACCTAGGGCAGTTGTTTCACTTTTGTCACCCTTATCTGGAGGGTTTGAGGTGTGTCTCTCACTGCATCTTAATCAATTCCTGTTTAGGTAGAGGAAGGGGTGGGGGGTGCGATTCTTTGTGAGTCAGACAGTCTGTGTCCTGTGTCAGGGTTCCCCAAGAACATGCAGCTGACAGGTAACAGTTAGGAACATTCAAAAGTGATTTAGCACCCTCAAGAATCAGAGCCAAAAATCTCATGTAGAAGCAAGATGTGCTATAGCATGGTGGGCAGGTGAGGGGGAAGATTTTTGCACCTGAAAATTGCTTACTTTAAAAAAGTGATTATATATTCTCACCCCAAATAGTTGAATAAGTTTGTTTTCACCAGGCGCATGTTCATCAGTGTGCCTCAGATACTGGAATCAAAACTCATGAAAAGGGTGATATTTTTTTATTAGTCCAACTTCTTAGGTTTCAGGTGGTAACTTTTGCTTCCTTCTTGTAAAATTATAAAATTTTCATTTAAAAAAGCAGCTAAAATTCAATATCTTCCATGTGTCAGGTATCCAGGTTGTAGCCGTTTTGGTCTAGAGCCAAAAGGATTAAAAATTTGTGACATCTTTTATTAGACTGACAACAATAATAAAAGCTATCAGCTCTGCCATGAGTTTTGATTCCTTTTGTTTCTAGACCAATATGGCTAAACCTGGATACTTTAGATACTGTGTATTTAGTTTAGTACTTCCTTAATAAAGTACTAACTAAATGTGTAGTACCTAAAGTTACTGCTCAGTAGCGCCGGTGCACGGTTGTTTAGTGATACTTACTGTGCATTAGCCTAATAACACTGTGCAGTAGGCTATTAGCATGGTTTTTGCTGTGACATGCTACTGAGCAGTATTATTAGGCCAATGCATAGTAAAGCATTGACAATAAGAATAGTGTAGAAGGTACTGCTTTAACAAGGAAATAAATGCCCATGGGTATGCAATCTAATGGTCATTAAGAGCTTTTGATTTTCCAGGTAGTATTAAAATATATTTAGATTAAAAGCCTTTTCAAAGACTATGTCTATAACTCTTAAAAATAGGTAGAACCCCACCAAAATGTGATACGTCTGCATGATAAATTGCTAATAGCAACAAGAGAAGGTAACCCCAAAGTGCCAATTAGCAAACAACAGAACACATTCACAGTTCTAATGAGTGACTTCAACATGATGAAAGATAAGCATATGCTTAAATTCATAGAATCATAGAATCATAAAAGTAGGGTCGGAAGGGACCTTGTAGATCTTCAAGTCCGACCCCCCCCGCCTGGGCGGGAGAAAAGACTGGACTCAAATGAGTCCAGCCAGGTAGGCATCAAGCCTCTTCTTAAAGACCCCCAGGGTAGGAGCCAGCGCCACTTCCCTAGGAAGCTGGTTCCAGACCCTAGCCACCCTAACTGTGAAGTAGTTCTTGCGGATGTCTAATCTAAATCTACTCTCTAATAACTTGTGTCCATTGTTCCCTGTCATGCCAGGGGGCGCTAGGGGAAACAGTGTCTCCCCCAAACCCTTCTGGTCCCCCCTAGTGAGTTTATAGACAGTCACCAGGTCCCCCCTCAGCCTTCTCTTGTGAAGGCTGAACAGGTTTACGTCCTGCAGTCTTTCAATGTAGGGTCTGCCCTGTAGTCCCCAGATCATGCGGGTGGCCCTCCTCTGGACCACATCCAGTGTTGTCCACATCCCTCCTGAAATGGGGCACCCAGAACTGGACGCAGTACTCCAGCTGTGGCCTGACCAGCGTCGCATAGAGGGGGAGGATCACCTCCCTGGCTCTACTTGAGATGCGAGGGGGAGGATCACCTCCCTGGCTCTACTTGAGATGCACCAGCATTCTTTGCTGAACAGACACCTTAATTATTATTTGTTCCAAGTTGAATTATTTCAATGCAAAAAATAAAAAGGAAAAATAACAAAGGTAAAATTATAAATCTTTCCTACAGAAGGATTAAAGACCCAATTCTCCTCTCAGTTATACTGTGTTCATACAGTAATTTCATCAACTCCTACAGTCTCTTTCAGACTCCATAAGAGTCTATACTGCTATAAATAAGAACAGAATCAGGCTACATATTTTATACTGTGGAATCTACAGTATTGAAATTAGTTAGACTCCAGGTGTACTACAAAGGGAAAACTTACAGTGCTTGGGAAAATATGGCATTTTTCTGAAAATGGAAAGAAGAGAAATGTTTCCAGCATCACTCCCAATCCTGTATAGCTCAGATCCTAAACCACAAGGAGCTCCAAGCAAACAACTGAATGCATACAGAAGTAATGATATCATAGCCCTCTCTCCCTGCCTTTTATATGTTTATCTGATCATGCTAGCCATATTATATTTTCCCATTCCTAAAAGAATTGGGAATGATTTGGCTTTGATAAAGTGCATGCAGCTTTATTCTGTTTTTGCTCAGTCTGTACTGGAGCAAACTTATCATTGACTCCAATGGCAAATTTACTTGAATCCTTACAGAACAAATACAAGGCAAGAATTTCAGGATTTGGCCCACTGCCTAAGCATAGAAACATCCTTTATCCTCAAGTATAGGCCAACTGTGAAGTCCTTAATCAGACAAAACATTTCTTAAAGTTAATGGAAAAAGAATCATTAAATATGTGGGGTAATGACTTTGGGAAGAATCTGATTAATTTAACATGAAATTTTCTGCTGAGTTCTTATGCATTGTGTTAAAAATATATCCATCTACTTCACAGACTTCAGATGCTGAGTTCAGCCTTGTATAAAAAATATTTTTCCATCACCTTATTGTCAAAAGCTATTCAGTGAAATGAGAGACAGGAACAATTTAGTGGATCTGGTGTTTGCAGAATAAATTCTATACAACAGTCAGAAAGAATAACTCATGCAGCAATCTTGCAAAACTGCTTACTCTAGCAAATATTTTTCTTATAAAAATAAACCTCTTGAGGATGAAATTGGATGTAAAAGACAATATTTACTAATTTCATTTTCTTCTGATATTTTGAAAGGAGGGGGAACTAGTAATCCACTTAAAATGTAGGGAGGAAGAGAAATTATGAGAAATCTTTTTCTACCCTCACAATCTCATCCATTTTCAAATGTTTCATTATTTCCACCTTTCCTATATAGATTCCAAAAGTTAAACTGGGAAAATCATATGGAAGATTATTACTGACTTGAAATTTTTGTTTTCTGAAGTTGAATATTGTGAGAGCTGTACTCCAGGCCTTCCTTCTCTGAAGCAGAAAAGCAAATTCATCTCTATGCTGGCATGCAGATAAAGATGAAATATAAGATGTTTTATGTTGCACCCCTACTGCAATGGGTCCTATTAGGTTTTGCAGAGATGCAGTTAGCCAGATTGAAAGAATGCTTTGGGCATAGTCTTTCCTGTCCTATCCCTTACACCCACATTTTTCCCTGCCCTGGAATGCCGCCTGCATCCAGAGCTGTTGCGTAGCTGCCTCAAAAGACCCTCTGATTCACTATAGAGAAGGAGCTTATTCTTGCCTATCTGGCTCTGGACCTATGTTGAATAGGGCCACTGAATCTGTCTGAATATTAGTAGTGTAATAAGCAGTGAGCAATCATGGCACCAACCCTAAGCACACACTTAGAGGGGGCACATGAGTAGCAGCTGTCCCTACTGCCACCCACCAGCTGCCGCTAACCCAGCCATTGCCACCACCCCTGCTACTGCTGCTGCCTAGTCCCTTGATGTTATGCCATTGCTAAATGTACAAATTAAGTTATAGACCTAATGAGCCTAAAGTTCACCATAGTTTTATTATCTCCTGTGAATACAGCATAAGTCACTTACTGTGCCCACAGGCTATATAGGAAGCCATTCAAATCATGCAAGTAGTAGTAGCCATTTGCCAAACCTCATTGGCCCCACTTTGACAGAAACAAGCATGTTTGTGTAGCAGCATTAAAAATGGACCCACCAGAAGGAGTAGAAGGGGCTGCCCTGCAGACAGACAAAGTGCGAACAGACAGAGTTTGTCCCAGTAGGGACACCATTTCCCCTGAGGGCAACTAAAGCTGCTTTAGAGGCAGCCCTCTTTGAAGTGGGAGGGGTGATGTAACCCCAGCAGGGTTTGAATGAGAGATGTTAGCAAAAGCCCTGGAAGAGTCCTGGCCTGGGATTGGCTGAGAGGCCTGGTGTTTTCCCATGAGGGAGAAGGCACTGGGGAGGGGCAGGCTCAGGGTGCCAGAGGGAGCCCTGGTCTAGAGGAGCAGGGACTGCTCAAGCCACCAGAAGCCCAGAGCAGGCAGGCCCCAGGGAGGGGCTGCATTTGTTGGGTGCTGTGAGGCTGTGCTGGGCAGGAGAAACTCTTACAACTTGCAGCCCAGACACTGTTCCCTGCTGTGCCAGGGACGGGGGTCTGGGCAGGTCTTTTACAGGGACTGCAGGGGAGGAGACACCACCTGCTGCACTAAGAGCCCTGGGAGCTCATGCAAGGGATGCCAGCAGCAGGGACCACCCACAGATCCTGTGCCAGGGACACAGACGCAGTCCTGCTCCATGAGCCACCCCACCAGGGGCAGTGCACACAGGGTCTTCAGCACACCCTGTACAAGTTATAGCTGGGTAAATAAGTTCTTTATGGTTTATTAGTTGGAGTATCAATGTATTTATTCAATCCCAGCTGGTCATGAATCCCAACAGGGCTCTGGGAGTAGGGCTTAGGGTGTTGGAGATGCAGGTGGCTTTTTCCTCTATCCTCCTGGTTACAGGTCATGGGTTGAGGAGGGAGAGACGGATCGGGGTAGTCAACTGAAGACTGCAGTGCTGGTGTCATTGTGAAGGCTTCAGCTTCCACAATCAAAGTCCATTCTTTGGTGAGAGAGGCAGCAATCTGCTGGGAAGAGATGGCCTCTACCTTACTTCACTGGGGAGGAAGCTCTTCTCAGCCAGAATGGCTGACCTGCTCGACCAGGCTTTAAACTAAGCCTGCTGGGGGATGGATGGACAACCACCAAAGCAAGCCCGCTAGGCAATACCTACAGAACCAACAGGTTAGGGCACCCAAGGGATTCCACTCCTATCCCAGCCCTCAGGGACCTCAGGAGATTGAGTCCAGCCCTTGGCCTCAAGGGCAAGAAGTCAGCTGGGATCAAATGATCCTGGCAAGATAAGCATCCAAACGCTTCATAAAGGAGTCCAGAGTAGGTGCTTGCACCTATTCCAGGCCTTGGGGGCTCAGACAATAAAGAAGTTTTTCCTTATGTCCAGCCTAAAATGGTCTTGGAGGATTGTTGGTTCTTGTCATTTCTTGAACAGATGTTCCCCCAGATCCTGACGCGCACCCCTGATGTACTTATAGGCGGCCACGAGGTCACCGTTGAGCCTGAGCTTTTCCAGGCTGAAAAGTCCCATGGCTCTCAGCCTCTCTTCATAAGGCCTATTCTTCTGCCCTTTGATCATGCATGTGGCTCTTCTCTGGACTCTCTTGAGCTTCTCCACATCCTTCCTGAATTGTGGACCCCAGAATTGGATGCAGTACTCCAGCTGTGGCCTCACCAAGGCTGAGTACAGTGGGAGGATGACATCCTGAAATTTACTTGAGAAGCATCTATGGATGCAAGCCAGAGTTTGGTTTGCTTTACTAGATGTGACATCACATTGGTGGCTCATTTTCATCTTGTGGTCAGTCATGACCCCCAAGTCTTTTTCAGCCTTGGTGCTAGCACGCGTAGCACTGCCAAGCCTATAAGCATACTGCAGGCTTTCTTTCCCAAAGTGGAGTACCTTACATTTTTCGGTATTGAAAGTCATCAACTTTGTATCTGTCTGCTTTTTCAGCCTATCCAAGTCAGCCTGGATCACCAACCTATCCTCTGGTGTGGACACTCTACCCTCTCTTTGGTGTCATCGGCAAACTTGACCTCTCCTGAGGTCCCTTCCAGCCCTAATGTCTATGAAATCTATGAAACTTGTCTTGCATTCAAAAGCTTGTTTAACTTTTTCCTAAATACCTAGTTGGCCCAATAAAAGATATCACCCTAAGAAATCCTTGATTCTCACACAGTTTCTAGACCATCACGGCTACAACATCATTCTTACACTACATTAATTTCTTTCACAGAGTGATATTAATATGCCTTTACCCCGTTAAGTGGTACCTTATTGAATAAGTAGGCCTGTTTATTACAGCAGTAGTACCTGTGGAGTAAGGTACTAGTCATCATGATGATTCATTAGCTACATTCATTATACAGGTAAAATGTTGCTTTCTTCACAGCATAGTGAACATTATGTTCTTCCCCAATATTTTACCAACTCAACTTTAGTATTAAAGTAGCATATTCAGGTGCATATGTTGGCAGTCTTTTGAGCGTATAACAGTGAAATTATAACAAAAGGGAACATTTAATTTGCCATAATTAAATGTTGAAAATTCCTAGTCTATTTATTTGTATACAAAGGAAGCCATTATTCTCTCGCAATAATTATACCCTGTTGTTGTTTATTTTAATCCATATTTAAAAACAGTGTTTTGCCTGAAAATTCCCTAAAAAAAGTCTAGTTTATACCAACAGGAAATAAGTAAAAAACTCCAATAAAAGTAGGACAACCACTGACACAAAGCCTTTATATCAGCATGTTAGTTTGCACCAATCTAGCAATAAATACAGCTATAGTGGAACAATGGAAGTCCCTGCTTTGTAGTTCTTTCTGACACTTGAACCCTGCTGCTTCAAAATGAATTTAATGCTCACTTTATTGTTGTTAAATATGTCACAACTAGCAAGGTTCTGCAAAATATAGGAAACAAAAGTCAAAACTAAATGTCTAGGTATGCTTTTTTGCTGGGTGGAAGTTTTATTAGCCACTGGCCTTTTTACTCCCTTTAAAAATTAATTTCCCAACGTGTTGAAAACATCCAGCTGAGGCCACATTACTGGATGTTTTTTATTAAATCCTGCTCCATGAAAATCCAGTGAGGAGTATAAAGCATAATGGGCACTGCCCATTTCTGTAGCTCTTATTATTCATAGATTCATAGATTGTACGGGGTTGGAAGGGACCTCACAAGATCATCAGATTTATTACATCAAAAACACAGCAGTGAAACTTAAAATATATGTATTCAAAGAAATGGTCACTTTATGTTACTGAAGCTGCCAGCTATTTGAAAGACACCATAGATTTCTTAATGAAACTGGCCTCCATTGACAAGCTTCCAGCTAAACACCATATTAGCTGTCATGGATGTCACATCTCTCTACACCAACATCCCACATAATGACTGATTACAAGCCATGAAGAAGATTATCCCTGACAAGAAAACTGCTTCTGTTTCCATTAAGCTGTCCCACTTGCTCCTCATACACAACTAGTTTAGGTTTGAGGATTCTTTATAGAAGCGGGTGGGAAGGGAGTGGGCGCACTGGTGCTCTTGTTACCCCCTTTGATTCCTGGTCCATCCAGACTTTACAACCAACTGGCTAGAAGTGACAACAGCACTTCCATTTAGGCAGCAGTGGGGTGGAGGGGAAGTCAATTAACTTAATGGATTTTTATAATTTGCATTGATTCCACAAGTATTAATGGCCCTCTTCCTTTAAATGGTCTTTAATGGTTCCACTACTCCAGCAGTCCTTACTTCTGCAATGCTGCTGTCTGTTAGCTGCTCCTAGTAACGTAGCTCCTATGTCAAAGCCCTTCAGACTGTTTTTAACTGTAATAAAAAACATTTACTCAGGTGTGGAAATATTAACTTAGGTGAACATTAGCTCAAGTTTGGAAACCACTTTCAATGAAGCATTTGAAGCACTGTCCAGATGCTCAAGAAGGCTTGTTTTGTGAATCTGAAAAAGACATAAGCCACATCTACATGAGTGGCGCACTGCACAGTTGTTACTGCAAAGACTTTTAGTACTTGCTTATGACTGCTTATGAATTGCTTTTTCAAGTACTAAATGACTGTAAAGTAACCACTGTTACTGTGCAGTACTGCCCCTGCACAGTTTTTTTCCTGAAGCGACTGTGCAATAACTCATTACTACTGTGCAGTAGTGTCATATCATGTTTAGTGCCCAGCAATACTACTGCACAGTAGTGTCTCATATAGACATGCCCATCTATATATCTCTGTATCTATCTATATAGCTCTACATAGAGCGCTATAGATATATCCAGATAGATACATACATACATACATTGACATATCTATCTAGATAGATATAGCGACATATCTATATAAAGGGCTTAGTCCAGGCTCCTACTTATTAGTGAAGCTTCTGGGTTTTTTTTTAACTGGAGAAAAATGTGTGTCATGTTGCACCACAGCATCTGCACCGCCCCCCCCGCCCGCTCTCCCATTTCCAAAACCCTAAATTCACCCACATTCCTATACCTACAAGTGAATCTCAGTATGCCAACGTATTTGACCTTAAGGTTAATTTCCTCTGCAGCTGCCTTTTCATCTCCTGATCGACCTAAGGTACATGAATCTCCATCATACAGACACATGGAAAGGAATCTCTAGATAATTTTCACCAAGACTGTAATAACTTCCACCCCTCCATCAAACAACTCTGGAGTACTCCACACAGGAAATTTATTTCTTAGACACTGTGGAGAAGGTTTACAATGGCCATGCTGCCCCCACAATGTACTGGAAACCAACCAACCACCACAACTACCTTCATGCCACCCATGTTTATTCTAAGTACATGACTAGATCCACTGTTGGCACCCAAACTGTTCTAATCCCACCAACTGGGATGCACGCCATAAGGACCTGGAGCAGGGATTCCTACAATTACAACACAATCCCAAAACTACAGCCAAATTAACAAAGTCAAACTCAGACCTTACTCCAACCTGCTACAATACCAACCCCAGAGTTCTTCTCATTGTCGTCTGCATCCCCCAGCTTGAATACGTTAGTCATATCCTCAATGGTGTAACAATCAGAGTTGGCGCCCAGGGCTAACCCAGTCGGGAATGGAGGGAGCACGTGGTTTCAAGAGCATGGTGGGGAGGAGAAGAAGGAGGGGCACAGGTCCCTAGGGCAGGGAGAGAGGCCACGTTCCAAGAGCAGGGCTGGGGTATAAGTGTTCTGACAGCAGGGCAGTGCATGGGTTCGGAGCATGACAGCAGGGGGGCAGCATACCCAAGCCAGGAACTCCTAAATAGTCCTGACTGAGCTGTCGCTGCCACTGTGTGTGCTTTGCCTGCCCTGGCTGGTGCTCTTAAAACAGCAGCAGCCAGGGCCTGGTCCAGATTTCCTGGCATGGCAATGCTCTTGGGGTGCATAATCCACAAGGCTAGGAAGCAATTCTGTCCCCACTCCTAACTTGGTATCCAGGGCAGGCACTCTCCTCACCCCACCCCAACCTCAAAGTGCATCTCTCAAGGAACAAGCTCTGAGTCACATCAAGTCACCAAACCTTGCAACAGACCAACATACCTTCTGTGCCCGAACATCAGTACAAACCACACCATCATATAATAACATGGATTATAACATTCGAGGTTCATTCACTTGCAACTCCACTAACGTTATAAATATCATTACCAGCCCACAGTGCCCCCTGCTGTCTGCATTGGGCAGGTGAGGTGATCCCTATGTGAAAGAATGAATGCCAATCAGACATTAGCTGCAGAAAGACATGTGGGTCTGTGGAAGAACTCTCTAACCTCCCTGGACACTCCATCACTGAGCTAAGGGTGGCTGTTCTGAGGCAACAACCCTTTAAAAAACAATTTAAATAAAAAACTGTAGAACAAGAAATCAGACTAGATTGTGTCAAGTATAATTTAAATAGGGATTATGGACTCCCATATCTGGATTAACTTTTGTGACTCCTTTGATCCTATGAGTTAATTGCTTGTTAGTTTGCCTCTCCAATCACTGCCTTTCCTCCCAGCTGCCTCCTCTCTCTCCTTCCTCCTCACTTCTACCTTCTATTTTCAAATTTCTCTCTCCTTCTCACTGCTTTGTTCTTATCCTTTCACAGCATTTGATGAAGTGAGCTTCAGCCCATGATAGCATATATACATACCATACCTTCCACATTATGTCAAAGTAAGAATTCATCAGGTATACAAGAAGCTTGCCCATACATTACTGAAGTGAATGTGTGTTCCATGCCCAAAGCCCTTCCTATGCTCTGTCTGTATTAAAATGCAGCATGTGCATACTTATTTAGGATAGGAATTTCAAATACAATGGGAGCTAGGCACCTAATCCCCTTAGGTTCTTTTGAAATGACCAGTGGCATCACTCAGGGTTCAGTACTTGGACCAGTGCTTTTCAACATCTTCGTCAATGATTTGGATTCAGGTATAAAAAGAGAACTAGCAAAGTTTGCTGACAACACCAAACTATGGGGAAGTATGGTCATGCTCAAAGACAGACTGGCAATACAGACTGACCTGGACAAGCTTGTGAGGTGGGCAGACCTCAACCAGATGTAGCTTAATACAGAGAAATATAAAATGCACCATGTGGAAAGAAATAATCTGCAACACACACAGGCTCAGCAGTGCTATGCTTGCTAGCACCACATGTGAACGAGACTTGGGTGTTGTGATAAACAGCAAAATGAACATGATCCACCAATGCAATGCTGTAGCTGGCAGAGATAATCAAACTCTGGCATACATCTACTGAGGCGTCTTCAGCAAAGCTAAGGATGTCATCCTTCCTCTCTACTCGGCCTTGCTGAGACTGCAGCTAGAGTTTTGTATCCAGTTCTGGGCCCCGCACTTCAGGAAGGATGAGGGCCCAGAACTGAATACAAGATAATCCAAAGGAGGGCCACGTGCATGATTAGAAGCTTAGAGACCAGGTCATATGAGCAGAGGCTGAAAGACTTGGGACTGTTCAGCCTGGAGAAAAGAAGACTCACAGAGGACTTGGTGGCACCCTATATGTGTATCAGGAGTGTACATCAGGGCCTGGGGGAGCATTTGTTAACCAAGGCCCCCCAGGGGAGGACAAGAAATAATGGGCACAAGCTGATTGAGGATTGCTTCAGGCTGGACATAAGGACAAACTTCTTTAGAAGTCAAGTGCCAAGGGTTTGAAACAGGCTGCCCCCAGAGGTGGTAGAGTCACCCACCCTGGTGATCTTCAAAAAGCATCTTGATGCCCATCTTGCTGGGGTCATCTGATCTCAGCAGTCCTTCCTGCCCAAGTGCAGGGAGCTGGACCTCATGATCTATAAGGTCCCTTTCAGCCCCTAACATCTAGGAAACTTTGAAAGCCCAGCTTTACTTCATGCTCTGTGCCTTCCAATTCTATATCCCACTGGGTACAACCTTGAAAATCTTTAGTTGCCTGAAAATTTTTTTTTTAATGTCTGCCTGCAGGATCATGCCCATTGATAGTAAACTCATTTGTCTTTACGAGCAAAGTTGCATCAGTTTTAATTCTGGTAAAACCAACTTGCTTTATACTAGTATTGTTAAATACATTTTTCTGAATCGTTAGCCAGTATATGATTGGCTACAGATTGGCTTCTGTTAAAAAAATTGAAGAGGTTCAGGGTTTGTTTGTTTTTTTTGAAGGAATCCTGTTTACCTACAAAGAATGTACTCAAAGTCCTACTTCCCCAAGTACCTTAGGAATCAGCAAGCAGGAGACAGTTTCTTTGCTCATATTTCCAAGCCAGCGTTCTACTCAAACACCTCTCAGCACTATTACTGGGTGTGTCACACTCTGTTTGTTGTGGCCTTCCTTTTGGACTTCTGCCACTTCTCAGTTAATTTCACCTGTATTTGTAGTGCATCTCTCCACCCATAAAAGAAACCACAAATCAAATCAAACCCCTATCCCCATGCTTTTTATCAGATTCCAGCAAAACTATGAAATATAATGTGGCCTTGCCACTATACAAATGTGCATGCAGTTTAGTACTTATAAGTGGTTTTCATTGTTTCAGATATGACTAGAGAAGGGCCTTTTCATTTAGCTTAAAAAGAATGTGGTTTTAATAAGGTTCTGGGCCTATCCAACCAAACAGGACTCTACTAAACATTTCTGAATGAGTCTGAAAGATGAGGTTGGTTTGAAAACTTATTATATTTATGTGACATTTTAGTCTGTACACCAAAGATTTATTTACTGCACATAAGAATTACTCTTGCATTTATAGTTTTGACACTCCTGCTATTTTTCTCAGCGGAAAATTACATTTAACACCATGTTCCTAAATGTGTGGTTCTTGAGAACAGGAAATTCTGAAGACCACTTAATCTATCTGTAGCTACCAAACTTACTGTCAAAATAATTCTTCAAAATTCTGCTAAACCTCTTTACTGTACAACGCTCCATTTATCTAAAGCCAGGAAAACAGGTTTGTTGATTTCATACAATACCTCAAGTCATATTATTTCTCCTCATTGTATATCATTTCCACTCCTTTACAGTTTGCTTTCATACTTCTCTTAATTCCATTCTCCATATGTTTTCCCTTGCTAACCCTTCTTTCAGTGAGCACATATTCTTTATGTTTCCTGCTTCATAGAATATGGAGTAGTTTTCCATCTGAATGTATGAGGACATCCTAAAATAGATTACTAGGCACTGATCTTTTACCTCCGCATGCACAAGAGAGGGACCTAAGGAATGCATTCTTTCCTTCATGCAGATGCAGAATGCTTGAGTTACTAAACATAAAACATGTGCACTGATGAGAGAATAGTTTCCAAGATTATCTCCGTAACTCACCTCCACAGAAGCTAGCCAGGGTCTGTATTTTGCTATATTGAGTCACCATCTTGGATTTTCCTCTTTTAAAAAATGTCATTGCTAAAAGAAAGCTAAATAGACTAGGGGCCTGGATTGTTACCATGTTTACTTATATGTTAAAAAACAGTAAGAATGCCCATACAAAATAGTCTATACCCTTTAACATAAAAGAAAATTACAGTTACATATGACCAAAAAGCAGCAAAGACTGGTATAGAAACAGTGGATTAATTCAGTTACCCAAAGTATTAGAGCATAAAAACAAGCCTTTTCCCCCAAAATCCTGACATACAAAATGGCATTAATGGCATACTGACATACTTATTGGGCATTAATGGTACTTAGCTGCTCACAAGTTCAGACCTATCCATGTAATTGTTTGCAGTGATATTGAATGCAACACAAAAGGCTATCTTACAAGACTATGTTAACTTTCAAACCGCAAAATAAACAAAGCTAATAAACAAGCTTTGAAGAGGTCAAAATACGGGGAGACCTTTCTTCTAGGTATAATGATGAATGTGCTGAAAAAGAGCACTTTTCAATAATCTGTTTGGATTTTACAATAATGCTGTGGGAGACAAGTACATCCTTCTCCACTGAGCATATGAGCTACAGTCTGATAGTGAAAAGCCAATAGCATAATTCCTAAACAGAGAGAGGTGCAGTGATGGTATACAGATGCATTTGGATGACATTCAGCCCAAGGCAGCACCAAAGTGCTTATTTTAAGACCATAAATTTGAAGATTGCCTAGATAAGTACCAACAAGTTTTTTCTCCTAAAATGCCCACTTTTTTAATAATTCATGTACAGAAAAAATTAACACACAAAGATGGTCAGGGCAGGAGGACAGTAGTGAATGTTCTAGAATTTGACATCAAGATACTTTTTATTTTGATAGCTTTGTGCTTAGAGCAGTCGCTATGGGCAACAGTAACAATGGCTTTTCAGTCATGTATGAATAGGGGAAGAATTGCAAAGTACTTGGCATCTTAACTCTTCTGATAATAATTCCACCTGTTGGATCTCTGGATAGAGGGGCAACTTTAGCCCTGAGCTATTGGTGCAGCTAATCTAGCAAGCTGGCACTTCTCACGAAAACAAATGCATTCAATTTCCAAGTCATGGAAACCGTTTGCTTGATAGCAGGCTACCAACATTTGACAACTGTTCTGTCTGATTTAGTTGTTTCTAAATAAAGCTATACATAGGTAGCTATTTCATTCTTCCTCATTATTGGACAGTGTCCCGGGACGCAAAGATACTTACCTGCACCTCCCGAGCCAGAGAACGGAGGATGGGAGGGGAAACCCGCGCAGCTCATCAGCCACTTGTTTATTCAGCTGCAGCCGACCGGTGACGCAAGCGTGGAGTGCCGGCCGGCACAAATAAAAATGGCAGCACACGCTGCGAGAGGAGGGGAGAAGGAGGAGACGCTGCTTCCAATGCCCTTGCCCCTTGGACAGGCAGGAGCACCCGAGCACGAGGGAAGAAACACCCTGGACGGGGGTAAAAAGAGACAAGGACGCCACGGGAGCAACGTTGCCGGCGCGATGGGTAGGGAGACCCGGGATCGCCCTGTGTCACCACAGAGGATATCCCTGACGAAGACAACCTGAGGAGGAGAGCCTATGGGGAAGCCCAGAGAGAGGTGCCTCCAGAGGATACGCCACCGCTGGACTGTGAAGTGCCAGGGAATGGGCAAAGATTAAATGCCTAGGCACGAAGCAGACGGGGCTACAGTAAGGCGTGGGGGGGCAATTAAAGGGGCGGTACACCCAGTTTGTGTTGAGCCTTTTTTTGTGTTTCGTGTTAGGTTTGTCTTTTCCCCGAGTTCTAGGGGAGACCAGAGGGCACTAGACCTGTAGTAGGCATAGTTTCGTGTTACAGGAAGGGAAGCTGGCACTCCATTTGGGGTAATAATCCAAGAGCAAGACGATCAACAGCTTAGCATCACCGTAAGGAGGTGTGAGGCCAGGTTGCAGAGGTGGCGGAGCTCCAAGAGTGACCACCAGGGGAACCTGGGCCACAGACACGCACGACGACCGACCCCAAACACTGGTAACATCAAGTCGTGGCAGGAGGGAACGGGGTCAGGGAGTCGAATAGAGAACATCCACTCGGCCGAAGGCAGGAACGCCAGCAAGGGACAACACCAATCACCTGGGGAAGAGTGGCCCAAGAACAGCTAGTCGCGTCCCGGCGGCGACAGACAGGGGTGTCAAAGATAGGGCCTGTGGGCCAGATATGGCCATAGAGCCATATCACCTGACTCCCAGTGCTGCCCATGGGTTTTGGAGTGACACACTGGCTATATGCAGGGTGTGATGGATGGCTCTGTGTGCCACCCGAGGAGTGGTTGGGCAGTTGATGTTACCCTGATTTTGAGATTCAGCTGCCACAATACTCAACTGTGGGCAAACTGCAACATCCCTAAAATGGCCAACCACAACTTATCCCCATTGATAACTTGGAGACTTTTATTGATACACAATATCAGCATATGACAGTTTGCAAGCAAGCAAAGGCTCTCCCCATATACTGTGCCCCAGGGATGCACACAGAAAGATGGACATCTGGCCAGTACACAATCATCTTCTGTGGGTTTCTTGTTTCAGTCTGTGGGGTCTCACCTGGAGGAAGTTCCTGAGCAATGAACACATTGTCTCTTTGTTCCATTCATTGTGTACCTAGTTGGTGCTCCTTCATTGGTGGCCCAGTCTGACATACCTTGTCCAGCCAATTGAGGTACTGTCTATGTGTATTTCATGCACCAGGCATCTGGTAAGAAGTGATCAAATACTTGGAATCTTCCATCCCTGATTGGGACTTTTAGGAAGCAGGACAGATTAATTCCTGCAGCTGTGTTCTTATCTTTTGAATACATGGGAGATGGGGCTGCATCTCTTCTCAAGGTCCATTACACACTCTCTACGCACCTAAAAAACAACTCTCTCTCTGGACTGTGTGAGAACTGCCTTGTAACAGAGCTGCTCTCCTGCTAGGGCATGAGGGCCTGATTTTGCTTTCTACTAGCATGCTAGTTAACCACATGCATATTGAATATATTGAAAGATAAGCAATAAGCACTAAATAAACACCAAAATTAAAAAATAATAATTTTAGACATCAGCTGTCACATGTAGAACAGCTCTAGTGGCCATGCATACCTCTGGGGCTATGCTGCATGCAGCAGTGGTTCCAGGGGCAACACTGATTAAGAAAAGATGTATTAGGGAGGGCTTGAAGGCAGATTAAGAGCTCTGCATAGCTATGACAAATCTACCAAGAGAGACAGGTCAAGGTTTTAGTTTGAACTGAAAGAGATACAAAGATTAAGGAAACGTCATACAGAAGGTAGGTGAATTTGCAAATTAAATTACCTAAAGATAAAGGTCACCACACTCATAATGCATAACATAAATCATCTAGAAAAGCATCTTCATTAACCTATCACCACAAGATCTTGTTTTCAAATGATGAGGTAGAGCATGATCCCACACCTAGCTTATGCCTATTCAACAGTAGATGTCTGCCAGTGTATTAGAACAGGAAAACATTTCAAATGTAGATGCAGTTTATTCTGGAAAAACAGAACATTTAGTAATGTAGTTAATTGCACCATCCACACTCCCACCCTGAATGAAATAAGCTTTTCAAAAACAAATGTAGCTTTGCCAGTCACACAAAGATTTTTTCAGTGGCAGAGCTGTATCATTCAGAGTTTACACTTCTTCCTACCCCCTGGCCAGTACAGTTACAGTAGTAAATGTCTGCAATGCAAATGCACTGGGTGCTAGTGCTCAAAAGAGTTGTTCTCTTCTCATAGGCTTCACAAAGTTTTCAAAACATGTTAACAGCTTCTGGGAGATCCGTGTTGAAACATTAAGCACAGTTCTTTCAGAAAAGGTGGGAACACAATCTGACACAGTTTAGCACCACTGACAGCCTCAGACTGTGCTGCCATACATACTGCAAGCCCAAATATTCATTTGGCACTTTCAAAAGCACTAATATTCATACCAGATTAGAGGAAAAATAAAGCTCGCTAAAGGAACAACATTTAAAATAAACAGAAGACAAAACCTCATGCATCAGCCCCAGCAATTCAGAAAACTCTCCTACATCAGAAATATATTGTCACTTTCTTTTAACTATGACATGTGTGTCCTTACTTGTGGTTTTCTATTGTATACACAACCCAGCTCAGCTCCAACAACTTAATATGGATAACTGTCACAGCTGTCACAAGAGCAATAGATTTATTGATGTCTGTGGTTTCTTTGAAATGTTTATGGGCCTGAACTACAGTAGAAAGCCTCAGAAAAAGAATGTTTACTCCCACAAATTGCATCCTATTGGCAAAGGCCTAGCACAAACCAAAATATAGGCAAAGAGTAGAGAACTAATACATGTGTAAATACAACCCACCCCTTCAAAAGTCCACTTCAACAGTCTCCAGTGTAACACTATGCATCACCCTGCTGTGGTAGCCAGAACCAGAAGGGTTACTATCAAGAGCAATAAATATATGCTCTTGGAGACACTCAGGCAATTGTCTAAGCAGTTACGGTTAGCTAACGCAAAGCTTGTAAGTTTGCAACCTGCAAGTCGAATTTGTTTGTTACAATGTAACCGAAGTGTTGAATCTAACTGTTTGCACTGATCATGGGCCCCCAAAATAAGCAAACTACAAGATTAGCTGATCTAACAGGTTTTTTAAAGATCAAGCCATAACAAGATCTGACCACCTAATATAATTAGCACATTCCAAGGAATCCAGGAATAAGAAACTAAGGGATTGATCTTGGGCACATAATGCTAATTTCAAACCTCAACGTAATGTGGTGTAATTTGCTTATTGGGTGAACCTGAGTTCGGGTGGTAAACTTTCATGATAATTTCTAGCATCTTTTGATCCCATAGGGTAACAGCTATAGGGCAAGATTGTGAGTGGCTCTAAAGCCAACAGATTAGCATAAGATAAAGCATAAAGGAACGTGCGTGTCAAGTGACCAGTTAGAAGGATGGGACAGAAGAACCATTTCTGTACAAAGCCTGGACCCTGGACTCCCAGTGTGAGTGAGGACTGGATCCTGACCAAGGGACCTTCAGACACCATTGATCGGGGACGCCTGACTTCACTGGAACAACTTGGTGTGCACCTGGCATAGAGGGACTGACAATAAGTTGCCAACCCCATGTAGGAACTCTTTGTTATTCTATCTGTTGTTATCATTCACTATTAGCTCTTTATTACTGTACTATCTGTTTGTCGCATTAACCTTTCTGTTAACTGTTGTATGCTAAGCTATAAGTTAATTTGCCTTTACTTCACTCCCGACTTGCCTCCTTGGTGCTGAACCCAGCAGCCTAGTGGCTGATACACTCACAGTGCCTAGCCAGCCTGTGACACCCTGCCCAGTACACCCTTCTCACAGCTGCGGACTATGGCAGGGATGCTGAATCCATTTTTGATTATCAGCCTCTCTGAACATTGAGAACTTTAAGAGTGTAGGATCAACTGTATCGCAAGTGGCAATTTCCTCCTATTAGGCAAAATAATCCTTAAATGCCCAATAATATGTTCATTATTTTCATTATGCACAAGTCCCAAGCACTGTACATGACTACAGACATCCTAGCTCTGATATTGTTTGTCATTCCCAAAGCTCAGTTCCTTTTGGCAAACACCCTTCCCTGTTTTTCCTACAAGGACCTCCCTCAGCTCTTCCAAGTTGTCTCTTCTCTTCCGTGAGTTGGTCGGGGGGAAGTCCCTTAGAACTTTCTCCTGAAACAACCCTTCTCTGGCCTCTGGAGCTGGGTCTCCTGTATAGAGAAATCAGCAAGTTCTACTGATCCCAACTTTCTCACACCTCTGGCTTCAGCTTTCCATCTTGAAAAGTTGTGGATCATGGTATATGCATGAGAGGTTGCCAGGACCTTTGATGCATACACTTCAGCAGGAGTATGAAGGAGCAGAGGCTGACCAGACCTTCCATCTCCCCTTTTAGGGATGTAAATATAATTTTAAAATTATCCATTTAACCTACTCTAATTATATCAGTTAAACAGTTAAACGATAACACAGCAGCTCAGACAGCTGCTGCTCAGGAAACCATTCCCCAGACCCCTTGATAGAACAGGTGGAGGGGAGGAGGAAGCAGTGACAAGCTGCACCATGCAATACAGCTCACCTGAAGCCATGGGCTGGGAGGAATGGAGCACCTGTGAACAAACACCTAATTGCACCCACTGTTTTCCTCTTTAACTTCATAGAGAACTAGTACTTCCCCTTTAACTGCCTCCCTCCCCCCACTTTCCCTCCTGTCTGCCCTGCCACCTTCTGACTCCTGCTAGGTCACCACATGGCTTCCCTTCCTTCCCTTCCCTGCTGGACTGCACCCTGTCCCATGCTGTACAATCAGAGATGTGGATTTTCTGGAAAATTTTGAATTGGAAGATTTTCCAATGCCCTAAATAGAGTGTAATCTGATTTAGCATGTTTATTTGACTTATATTTACTAAACAAAACTAAAAATGTACCCCCATGTTAATTTTATGTCCCAATAGCCACTAGTATTTGAACTGAAATATTTGATTAGGAAAAACATTAAATACAGTACACTTAATGTGGTTTAAATGTTGTATTCAAACATAATCAAAGCTTTATGTGGAAAGAAATTATTTTTATTGGAATACTTGTAAAAATGTAAATATAATACACAATAGCATGTACTTCCCTTATGTTGTTTGTTTAAATTTAAGGAAAAAAAACAAAGGCACTGAAAACTGTTGACCCACTGATTTTAGCACACCCAAAGAACTATGTATGATATGCCGTGGTTATCGACTCATCTACTTCAATGAAGTTTAACTCTCTTTCACTGAGGTCATTGCGGCACCTCCAGTTTCACTGTCACTATCTATAGAATCACTTGCATTACTTATTAGTTCCATTTCAGAACCAGAATGAGGGAAACCTGATTCAGAACTACTTGAACCACATTTTCGTTCACTAAAGGATAGTTTTACCAATGAGTCTATGGGCAAGGGCAACTTATCAAACTGCGTCTTCTTCACTAATTGTGCTTCTGACTGATTCCCCACAAGCAAGAGATTTTGAGAAATAGAAACAAGCTTAGTGATGTGTTCATTTGTCTATTCTTCTTTTTTGTGTTGATTGAGCTGAAAGCTTTCCAGTTCCATTCACAAGACGCTGCTGTTGGTGGAATACTTTGGATCCTTAGAGCAATTCTGGACAACAGTTAGGTGTTACAGTATCCTTTCCACCATGTGAGAGGAGACATATTCTCTGTTACCCGTCAAATGATGTCTTTGCTCTGAAGTTTTTCTTTTGCACGGTACTTGGCAACGTCTGTCATCACGGCTATTTTGTTGATGTTGGGGACATTCTTAGCTACTTCTATAATTGTATCGAGAGCAGTCGATAATTCACCTTCTGATAAATGTTGTGCTCTGTGTTGAGGATACAAAACGTTTGCTGCCAGATGAACTAGATGAGAGCAAAACTCAGATCTCTTAGTAAACATTTGTTTTACTTCTTTTTTCTTTTTTTTGGATAGAAGTGAAGAAGGCAAAAGCTCAATTAGATCTCTGGAATATTTGAAAGGCTTGGTGCATCTCCTTCAAGTTTCTTGATGGCCACTGAAACTGGTAGTAGTAAACTGAATGCTCCTTGAACTTGAATCCAGAACACATCATTGTTGAGAATCTGCTTCTGAATGTTCACAGGAATAAATTGGGATAATGTGCCAGCTACTGAAGCACACTGCAAACAGCTCTTTGTGTGCAGCAAACTATGTCAACACTTTGTAGCCAAGCCCCATCTAGTTTCTCCTGGCCATAAAAGAGCACTTTCCTTCCTATGCTTCTCTTTCTGTAATTTCTTCAAAGTCTGATTAGCAACACGATGATTGTTGAATACCTTCACAATTGCTTTGCAGTTTTCCAAATCTTCACTGTGTTCACACTTACTATGTCCTTTGCTAGAAGATTCAATCCATGAGCAAGACAGCCAAATACTATTAAACAAGGATACTTTGCTTTTAATATTTACCACATGTTTTGTCATGTTACTCGCATTATCACTTACAATGGCTTGTACCCTGGAGGGACTTGGACTTTCAATCTCTTCACTCAGTAGTTTGGCTATGTATTTACCAGGACGACGAGAAGATTTGGTAGCAATTGCTTTCAGGAATATTGGTTCAGGTATTGCCAACATAATGTTCAATAAAGGATTTCCTTGTATATCAGTCTAACCATCTGACATGAGAGTCAGTGGTTCTGCTTCACCAATCATTTGAATAACCACTGTTTGAACTCTGTCATGCTCTCCATCTAAGAGAGAATGCGATAAGCGATAATGTGACAGTAACTTACACAATGGGTGAATTAGTTTGTAATGCTCCTTCCAGTATTGTTCAGTTATGGAAAGAGGTGTACCACTTGCAAATACAGCTCTATCTCATGTCTCATTTGCTTTTCCTTGATTTTCTTTTGACATTTTGTCCACAAAGCTTGATAAAATGCTTGACTGTCTTGAACAGCTACTCATGGTGGATCACGTATCTGGTGACAGTGATCTTGAACACAAGGATCCTGCTGCTATTCCCCCAGACTTGGCAGCTCAACATTTCCATTTTCCATTTTTTTCAAATCTGCTGTCTCACTTGAGCTACCAGGTTCCTGCAACAAAAGGGGGAAAAGATTTTTATTTTAGCCTATACTAGCCTGGCCTCATCCATCAGAAGGAGAAGGAGAAGCAGCAAGCAGCTTGCTTCCTCCCTCCCTGCCAGAAAGCATGCTCTGCTGCTACACTTGCTGCTCAGTTGCCCTGGGACTACAGTGCCAAAGGGAAATATAGTCTGGCCTCTGCCTTCGGCAAGAGGACTAAGCTCACTCTGCTGGGTTGAAATAGTTAACTATTTATCTTTTTTTTTTTTTTTTTTAATAATTGTTAAGCTTATGCCGCTTTGGATGTTTAGTGCAAGCAGAAAAGCAGGATACAAATATTTTAAATAAGTAAATAAATAATAGTCCAGAGTTGCAATAACAACTTTTAAAATTATAATGTTTTAAAACAATATAGATGCTAGTCTATACTGTGTGTTGTTTAACATATTAATTTGTTTACTTGCATAGGGTTTCTTAAGTAGACTTTTCTCAGATAATGTTGTTCCACCACTTGGTTGTCTTAGCTTTCTGTATACGGCTTGTACTCTTTTGGGACAGTTTCTACATGTTATTAAATGTTTCTTCATTCTTGTTGTATTGTTACCATACTCCTGCCTGCACTATTTACATCTGCCAACTTTCTTTCTTCCTTCAGTGGCTTGAACTTCACTATAATGATGCCAAACACTAGTTTTTTTCTGAGTAGGCATTATTATGACTTCTTCAAAGCTGAAGGACCTGAACCTGTTCAGCCTCAGCTAGCAAAGGCTGAGAGGGGATTTGGTGGCTGCCTACAAACTCGTTTGGGGAGATCAGCAGCAAATAGGAAGGATCCTATTCCCCCCAGCAGCACCTGGGGTGATAAGGAACAATGGCCAGAAGCTGCTGGAGAATAGGTTCAGGATAGAAATTAGGAGACACTATTTCACTGTCAGGGTACCTAGGATCTGGAACCAACTTCCTAGGGAAGCGGTCCTCACTCCTACCTTGGGTAAATTCAAAAAGAGGTTGGATGAACACCTGTCTGGGGTCATGTGATCCAAGCGTGTGCTCCAACCAGTGATGGGGGGGTTAGATTAGATGATCTATTCAGGTCCCTTCTGACCCCTAACTACTATGAAATTATGAAAGCAAAAGCACAAACAAACTAACAGGTCTTATGCAAACACTTCCAACTTCCCCAATTCAAAAAAAGAAATGAGACTGCTGTGTGTGTTTGCTGAACTGAAAGTGAAACAAAAATTCATCACAGTTTTAGTTTTGATTTCACTTGCGGTCCGAGATAAAATAAGGATTTTAGCCTTGGCTTTGATTTGACCTGGGCAGCCAATTAGGTGAATTCATAACTTGTTTTTTGGTTTGGATTATTATGTAAGTGTATTTACCCTCCTGTTTATAAATCAATATAACGTATATGTACTCGCTCACACACTTCCTAGGGATAATCACCTGAAAAACATTAATTACTACTTTGAAACTGCAAAGCTTGCCTAATATTGTATTGGCATCCATTCATTGTTACTAATGGATTTTATGAAACAATTTTTAAAAATGGAAAATTTCCCATGGAAAAATAAAGCAGTGGCAAAATTTCCACCCCACATCTCTATATACAATAACCGGTAAGGTAACTGGTTACCACTGGGCTTATCAGTTAAATAATTAATCCTTTAACCTTTCAGATCCCTACCCTCTTTAGGCCACTGAGACAGAATCCAAAGGCCAGGCTCATCCAGACATTCAGTGCCTCGATGACTGTAGTTATATGCACATCCAAGAATTGAACCTAGGTCTTCAGCACAGCAGACAAGGATTCTACCACCAAACCATCTTGAACAAATAGCTAGCATATTTGTTTTCAGCTTCTGCTATCATAGACCTCCTCTCTGGCCTCTCTCAGGCTCAGGAAGGTTTTGTAGGTGTATACTTCAGCTGTTCTCCAAACTCTCCAAGGAACTCTTTTTGGATCCCAGCTGTCTGCAGGGACCCCTTTCAACAGATCCTAGCCATGTGCTTTGGTCAGGAAGTATTTGCAGCTCTACCATCAGATGCCAATGAGCTGTCTCCTTATAAAATTCCTACCTATCCCCAGCAAGCCTGAGTTAGCTGAATCCTCCTGTAGGGAACACCTACAGACATATAGCTCCCCTTTCTTGCTTCTGTTTTCTCTGTTTTAATCTCAAGTACAAGCCCTTGGCCTTTTGTTACCTGAATGGGTAAAGGAAAATCTGACATCCTGGAAGAAGTTAAAGCTACCTAAAACACTGGAGCTGACTGGAGTAGGATTGCAACAAAAATATCACCAGGTCATCCTGAAGATACATACTTCTAGAGTGCTGGGTACTTTACTGAGCTGTGACAAAAAGAATGAACCTTGTTTCAAGATTTTAGCTATTTGGGGATTTTGTTGGAGGAGGAGGGCTAAGGATAATGTGTAGGTAGGTGATGGCCCTGCAAACAGCTGTACAAACTCAACTAAGACTGTTAAGAGAATAACCCATAGGAGTATTCAAAAGAGAATCTATTGCTAGGACAGGGTTAGGTAGGTGCCTCACAAATATAGCTGGATAAATTCATATATTGTAAGGCCTTAGTGATCAATATGCACTTTTTTTAGTCTAACCTTGCACATAACACAGGCCATAGAATTTCATCCAATGATTCTTTCCATGAGCCCATAACTTCTGGTTATAGCTATAGTTTATATCCTTAGAAAGACATCCAGATTTGATTTAAAGCTTTCAAATGAAAGCACATACATTCTTTAATTCTCAGATTGCTCATGTACTCAGAGGTCTTGTACTCTTCTGTCAACAAATGGGAGCATAAATTTTAATAAGCTGGAAACTAAGTTATAGCAGGCAATGTGTAAAGGAAATTTGAAAAGTAACATTTTTTGTGGAACAAATAGCTAACAGCATAAAAACAATTATTTAAATAAATTGAAAGCAGGAAAGCTACCAAAGTGCTGGTGGCTGGAGGATTACCAGAGCAATTAAGAAGATAAATACATTATTGGGAAGCTAAATATTTTCCTTCATCATGGGTCATTACTGCAGAGGAGGTTGGGACTTCCTCTTCCTGATTTATTCCCTTCTCTGATAGTGAGATTCTATCAACAATTGAGGTGTCAGAAGAAAAGTTTGCTAGCCGGTTTATCTGTCTTTATATTCAGTTTCACAACTGAGTTCTCAAGCATTGGCACAATGCCACAACCTTTGAACAAGTCCCAAACACTGGTAGAGATGTTTAAATCCAATCATATGTCTTTAATTAAAAAAGCAGCACTGCATTACTGTTAAAATATATGTACTGATAGTTTAAAAATAAAACTGTTGACTAAGGCATCTAACAGTTCTTAAGGAATAAAATGAGAGTTAGGATGAAGGCAGGAGAAGGGATGCACCTCTGAACAAAGGTACTTTCGAGTGATTTAATTTCCATCAGTAGTTCTTTTGCAAGCCAACTTGATCAACTAAATGCAATTAAATTGCTATTTGAGGCTGACAATGAGATGAATGCTTACAGCAGTTCTAAATCATCATCTGAACATCAGTTCCTCTGGATTCCGAGGCTGAATAATATCCAGGGCCAACAGTCAGGAAGAAGTGATGGATTCTAATTTTGGAGGTCTCTAGGCACAGAATTAGTTTTGATGCAGTCCTCAGGAGAGATATTTGAAAGGCTCTCACAGAAGTATATGAGAAGTAGGACAGCCTCATTCTGGGAGTTGTAAAGATAGGTAACTGAGGAAAGCTGAGAACTGGAACACCATGGATTTTTTGCAGTGACCTTATTTTATTAAAAAAGGGAAGCCTTTCCTTAAAGTCAGACTATAGTTCCTAGAACTGTAGTGTACTTTACAAGTAATAGGGGAAATAGATACAATAGCTTTACTCTAAGTTTGTATATAGCAAACATCTACTCGTGTATATATTTAGCCTGAACAAAAGCTAATATACTTCCACATTAAAGGATTACAAATATTGTGATTCAGAAGTCTGCAATTGTAACAGGATTTTTTTCAGTCTCTGCTCTGAAATGCAAGTTTTTAAATGCTGCCTTCCAGCCCATGGATTAAGATTATATATGTATAACCAGAAAGTAAATCATGGACAGAATGAGATTGAAATAATGTACAATATTGTGACCTTACATAGTTCCTTCCGTTTTATACCATGAGTTAATGCACAATAAAGGAATTGCTTAAGTAATGACTGTTATAATTTAATCCAAATGTGTTTAGTTATTATAAAAATCAGATCCTTGACTGTCTCAATACTTTTTCTTTTCTGTTTTTTTCCCCCAATATTTTTAAAAAGTTAGTCCAACAAAGCTTTTTCCTGAGAACAATAGGACGCCTGCTCATTTAAGCTTCTTCTTTGTTTCCTGTCCATGAAAATACAGTATTTCAATGAATATTTTGTTTTAATAGTAAACTTTTCTGAGGGATCGTCTCAAAGCCTTTTTGGAAGTGAAAGGGATTGGCTGTAAAGGTAGCTTTGACAAAACTGTGGGGTGCTGAGGTGCTGTCAGAGATGTAAGGTGCTCCCAGGTTTGTGTAATCTTATTGGTCCCCTAGGCTGCTGAATAGGTATGCCCAGATTATTAATTAGTCTAGAAGTCACAATTTACCACAGGCTCTTAAGTAAAATAACAGAAAAAGAAAACACAAAGAAGAAGAAATGGTATTAAAAAAAGAGAAAAAAGAGAAAAAGCGATCAATGCTCTCATAAAAATGGAGACCTCCATTTTCCCTCTCCTCACCAGGAGCCCTCTTTCTAGCCCTCCACCCCCACCCGCACAACTTTCTACAAAACCTTTCTGCAACTACTGTTAGGGGACCAGAGAATACTCTAGAGCACTGGAACTCAACCCCCAGCCTCTGCACCCTGGCCAGCAGGCCAGATCCAGCCTCTAGGGGGCACAGTGTCATTTGCTCCATGAGTGGCAAAGGGCCCAATCCCAGTGCATTAGGGTGCAGAAGGGTCCAGGGAGCCTGATCCCTGTGGTTTTTAATGCAGGTGCTCCTCAGACTCACAACACAATTGGTTCCTGAAAGCTGCATCTCAAGTCGAAACATCGCAACTCGGAACTAATTTTCCCGTAGGAACAATGTTATAAGTGGGGGATTCGTTCCTCTTTGATGCTGGATACAGCTGTATCCAGCTGGTAAGTCCAGTGTGGTGGAAGGGGAGGGGGAAGGGGGGGGCAGATCAAGGCCCCCATGGTGAGGGAGGGGCTGTGGCTGGGGATGTTGCTTGTCTGACAACTCCTGCTGCTCATCTAGGAGGGCATGTGTCAGGGGGAGCGTGTGCCCCAGATCTACATGGGTGGGGTGTGTGGGGCTGGGGATGCCTGAGAATGAAGAGTCACCAGAGGGAAGAAAGAATACAGCAGAGGGTCCCTGGGGGAACCTGAGGCCACTATGCACAGCGGACATACCACCGAACAGTGACATTCAGATGGTGGTATGCCCGCTGTTCCCCGCACTGTCTGCCCTACTGCACATCCTCTCACTGCCTGACTTACGACATGCACTCTACTGCCTCTCATACTGCCTGTGTTACACTACAGACTCATACTGAGTAAGTGATCCAACATGACTCCTAGATACTTCCCCACAGAACTGCCATCCAGTGAGCTGCCACCCATTTTGCTTTTGTATTTTTTATTATTCTTCCCAAAGTATAGTATCTTGTATTTGTCAGCATTGAACTTCATCCTGTTAGGTCCAATTTAGTTTTCCAATTTCAAGATCCTTCTGAATTGCACTCCTGTCTTCTAACATGCTTGCAATCCTCCCTAGTTAAGTGCCATCTGAAAATTTAACCAAGAAGGTCTCAATTCTTGCATCCAAATCATTAAGCAACACTGGGCCCCATACAGACCCCTGTGGGACTCCACCTGAAACCGCCTGCAATTCATACATGGATCCATTTGCAATTACCATTTGCTTGCTGCTGTTCAGGCAGTTGTTCATCCACCATATATTAGTTCTGTCTAGCCCACATATCTGCAATTTGTTTATGAGAAAGTCAAGTGAAATTTTGTCAAAAGCCTTTATGAGGTCCAGATACAACATGTCCACCGCATTCCATTCATCTACCCAACTAATCATTGTATTGAAGAATGAGATCAAGTTTGTTTGGCATGATTTATTCTTATAAATCCATGATGTTGATTGTAATCAATCTTTTCTTCTCCAGATGTTTGCAAATAGACTTCTTCATAATATTCTCCAGTATTTTCCGGTGTTACAAGGTGAGGCTAACTAGTATACAGTTCCACAAGTCCTCCTTTTACCTTTTTTAAAGAGAAGCACTATTAAAATCTGTAGGATTACTAGAAAGATGCAAATATATCAAATATATTACTTTGAAGCACCGTAATAATTGATTTACAATAACTTTAGGAACTATTAAGTAAGTAGTAATCACAATTTTCTATATAAAACTATCAACAACTTTTGGAGAAAATATATGTGGTGGCATAGATTAAGTCAGCATTATTCCCAAAGAGAAATATTTTGAAAATTATCAAAATATTAGCTCCAGTGCAAAAATATCTATCATGAGTTCACCGATTCCTATTTTTTACAGCAGGAGTTTCCATAATGCAACCATCAAAGTTTATTACATTCTGTAATATTAAACTTTACCTGTAATTGTATCTTGCAACAGTTGAGTGAATCTATAATTAGTATGTCAAGAATAGATGTTTCTTGTGGTCTTCAGACAATTCTGGAATTGTTTATTAGGGCTGTGAGAAACTTCAGGTGCTGATTCGATTCAGAAGAGATTTGGCCTGATTTAGTGGCTGAATCTCCGAATCCAAACCAAATCAGAGGACCAATAAAAAGGTACCAATTCAGAGAGCTTCAATGATTCAGGCAGCCCCCGCCCGCTGCAGCAGGGAGCTGGAGTCAAACTTGGAGCTGGTAAGTACGGAGCAGGGGAAGGGGAGCTGGAGGGGGGGAGGGGACCATGGGGGGACCTGCCTTGCCCATCCCCCTGACCCCTGCCTTCTCCCCCAGCCCCCACACCACCCAAGACTGCCCTGCCCCAGCTCCTGGTGCTTTAAAAAAAAGCTCCTACTCACTGGGTGCTACCAGGCAGGGGGGCAATCCCTGATGCCCCCCACTGCCCCATGCTGCATGGGAGGCTCTGCCATGAGCCCCCCAACCCTCCCCTGCTCCCATAGTCTCCCCATGGCTGCCCCGCTCACCCTTTAAGAAAAAAACTGAAAACACCCTGGGACTCCCCAGCTCCTGCAATGGCCTTAGGGGGCTCATGGAAAAGCCCCCCACATGGTGGATCACCCCCTGCTGGGCAAGAACCAGTGAGTCTGGGGGTTTTTAGGGTTTTTTTCCTTAAAGGGCCGGAGTTGGGGCAGGTGGTGCAGCCATGGGGGGGAGGCTGGGACAGTGGGGGCAGGGAGAGGAGGGCTTGTGCAGAGACCCCCATGCAGCGCAGCGCAGTGGGGATTGCCCCCCCACCTGGCAGCACCCAGTGAGTTAGGGCTTATTTTTTTCTTCAAAGAGCTGGGAGCTGGGGTGGGCAGGGTAGCCATTGCTGGGGCTGGGGGAGTGGGTGGAGGATGCGCCTGTGCAATTCGGAGATTCGGCTGCTGCCAAATCTCTGAATCAATTTGGGACAGTGATTTGAATCACCAAAATAAACAGGCCTACTACTTATTATGATGTTGTTAATTGTAGTTTAACATTAAGTGTAGTTAGATTATTTTAAAGAGTTTAATCCAATATAGTTATTAAGCAAAACAGAGTGGAATAGTTTGCAGAGTAAATATACTCCGTATAAATTTAGAAATATTTTCTGAGTCTCCAGAGTTTGGCATAGACTCCTGCCAGAAGTGGTACAAGTACTTCTCTAGATATGTTGAAGAAATGCCTGGATACTCACCTTACTGGGGTCATCTGATCCCAGCTGACTTCCTGCCCTTTGGGCAGAGGATTGGACCCAATGATCTTGCAAGGGCCCTTCCAGCCCTAACATCTATGAAATCTAATCAAGGAATCCCAAAATCCCCTTTTAAGTAAAACTGTTGCCTAATTGTAAAAGATGAAAGGCAGCACTTTGTGAACCTAATTCCAGACAAATAATGTTCCCTCATACCATGAAGTCTCAGAATTGATTCCAGCTCTCCTTGTGTCTTTTTTCTTTTCTTTCATAGTCAGAATTATCTTTAAACCAGCACTGTTCCTCTCATGACATTCCCTTCTCCAATCCTTACAATCACTACTTCTTAAAAATCAGAAGAGTCAATTATCCCCCAAAAGTCAATTTTTCCACATGGAGTAAACCATTATCCTAACACCTACAGACTTTACACTGTAAAAAAACTCCTGTGGGCAGGTTGGTGTCCACCCTAAGACTAAAAGAAAACACACAGAGCAGTAGTTCTCAGGTCTCAGAATAAATTAAAAATAATGGGAGAATGATTTAAGAGAATCAAACAAAACCACTTAGCTGATATACACTGTTAGAGGAACATTGTGTCGCAAATTAGGTAATCATAGAAATTAGTCAGACATGCCAGACATTAGTCAGACATTAGTCAGAAGAAAAAGATAGTCAGGAAATAAATCCCCTCTAGCAAGTGGGTAGTGAGGGAGAAAATAGTTTGGAGAAAATGGAAAACTGAAAGCAAATTAATACTACAAGGGAGAGCAAGAAAAATTCTAGTGAATTGTCATTCAGAACAGAGTAAAAAATTGTCCATTCATATCATAAAAGCTGTAAAATCAAAATCAAAACTACCCTCAGGAATTGAGTCAATTTTCCATAGAAAACTATCCCGATTATGGAATTGGACGTGGGTGTGTCAGTCTCTGTACTAAACTCTCTCACAATTATGGTACTGGATACTGGTGCATTAATTTTGTTACCTGAAAAGATATACACAGAAAATTTGAAGAACCATTTCATCTTTCAGAATTGCCCATGACTGGAAAATCAGAGATAACAATGACCTGTACAACCTAAAGAGTGAAGCTGACTTGCTATGTAGTATGGGATCAGAAATGGCCCTGTTTCACAGAAATTGGCTATCTTTATTTCCTCCTAAAATGACAAAAAGTTACATCTCTACATCTGAAAAGCAACCTTGGAAAATTGCTATAAAAAACTCTGTGTTAGTACATTCCCTGTGTTAAGCCCTTTAATGGAAGCTACTGATAGAGAATACTCTAAATATTCTGGGCTGGATTCTGATCCCACTAGCACTTGCTTTATCCCAGCTCAACTCCTTTGATTTCATGAGTACAATAGCCTGATTTACACCCAAGTGAGACCATTTCAGGGTTTTTTTTTACCATATTGCTTCATTATTTTCTTCTCCCTTAAATTAGAAAGGCCTTTTAACTGTTTTATTCACATAGGAACAAATTAACACCCTCCCTACTCTATCAAGATACAGCTGGATCCAGTGCTGGGGGCTGTTCTGTACTCTGGCATGAACTAATTATTTCCATAGATTCAGATACTCAAAGGTTCTTTAAAACCATTGTTTAGCTGTTGCCTGAAAGTTTCCCTAGTGGTCAAGCCCAAAGTCACCTAAATGCTGACACTGCTCAATAACCAATGAGCTGCCAATGTATAGTTCAAGTGCAGAATTCTTGAGCTAAGCCTACCCTTACCACCCTTACCATGCCTGACACAGGCATGTTCAAAGTGAGCTGTAACTCACAAACGGGGCCCTCTGGAATCTAGGCATGAGGAGTATATGTTCTCCTATTGGAAGTTTTCCAGTCTGTTTACTAGCCTAGCAAATGAACCTTGGTCTCCTGCATCCCTGATGAGAGCCCCAATCACCAGGTTATAGAACCCCTTCTTTCTTTCTCAGGCTTTATGCATATATATTCATTTATACAACATGGAATAGCACACACAGGAGCAATTAATAAAGATCCATTCTAAAATGCCCAATAAGCTATTAGTTAGGATAATACCATGGGCCATCTGGGTGCAAGTCCCTGTTTTGAGTTAGACTAGGAAGGGTTTTGAAGGGTTTTCTGTATGCCAGGGGAGTTCTCCAACCACAAGGCAACTGTTCTATGGCAAAGCACTCACTCTTGTTTGTCATGGAAAGGAAACTAGACTTAATTACCTAGCCTGAGGAGAGAGTTCATGACTGAAAAGCACAGATGGAAAGTGATACCTGCCAAGCTAGAGGTAAACAAGCATCTATGCCCTGCCTGTTCCTCTCCGTATCACTTCTGTTGTTAATTGCTGTGGCTCTGGAAGCTGTGGAAATTAATATTGCCAGAGGTCCCCTGTCTCCAAATTTCTGGATGCATGAGGAGCCCCATGGCCAGATGACAGTCCTGCATGCTGGATTCCACCCACAGGCCAGAGATTGAGCACCACTGCCTTAAGATAAACAAGTCAAGCTCATTTAATCTTCTTTCATAAGAAAAAGTGTCTGTTTTTCTACAAGGAACCTTTTTTTTTTCCACATGAGCAACAGCCACCAGACTAAGCCTAAACCTTTGCACAAATGTGGAGGTAATACTGGTGAATTTTTGCCAACATAAAAATTTTACTGCTTTGAATTTTTCTGCTTGAAATCTGCCAAGTCCAGGCCCAGAAGGTTAATTTCTCACTGGACAGCTCCCTTGGTGGCCCTGTTCCAAAATCCGACAAGAACCTACAATAGACATGTGAAACGCATCTTTCTTTATTGGTAATTGATTTACTCATGGAGACTATATTCAAAACACATAAACAATACAAACAGGTACTGACAATGAAAAGAGAAATGCCCATTTCCATCTGAAAAGCTGTTTGATGTATTCTACAAGGACTTGGAAGGAAAATGAGGAAAGGGAAATAATCAAATATTTGAAGCAGTTTTCAGGCATACCCTACCACAGATTACAATTGCTGGTGTGACTCAATTAACCTGAGTGAGTAATTGCTCAAGTAAAAGACAGCAGAACCAGCTTTAGGGCCTGATCCAGACCACATTGGAATTTATAGGAAGGCTTCTATTGACTTTACTGACTTTTGGATCAGGCCTTCAATTAGCAGATTATCATCAACACTAGACTGTTTAATCTCATTCTGTATTCATGGGATTAGTCCTACTGAAGTAAATTAAATTCAAACTCAATGGGACTGCTTATATGATTAAGTACTCATCATGTATGGCTTGCAAAATTGGCCTGTAGAATTTATAAAGAAAAAACTATACACACAAATTGATTCTCAGAATTTAAGATACTCTGGGAATTAAATTAGAGGGGTTGGTTGGCATGGATCTCTGCTGAAAAGATAAGAAAAACGTGTGTGCAAAGTAGGTAAATATTAACAAATTTTGATACAGGGGCCATGCTAGGCAAATGCATCATACTAACTGAATCCAAAATTGAATGGCCCCTGCCGTCTGGACCAGAATGAAAAATCTAATGAATGCACTGTGGCAACGTTCCAATTTATAGTGATATTAGCAACAGATTCTCACATCTCTCAAAAAAATTAGTCACCTCAGTAGAAACACAAATCCTAACATGCTAATGAGAAATGTGCAAATATGTCAATATTGATATGCTTAGAGAATGCTTTCTGCATATGGGACCCATTGCTATTACATTAAAAAAATACTTTACTATTAAAGTCTTGATTAAAAACTGATGAAAAGAAATGACCTAAATCAGAGCAGATTGCTGTTTCTGTCAAGAGATATTTTGGGTATTTTGAATGAATATGGGGCCATTTGAAATATATACTGGTAAAAGCTACAGAATATGCAACAATGCTTTATATACAAGAATGTTGGTGAATGAGAAATTCATCAGCATCTGAGATCTGTTTGAGTGGAACTGATTACTCTCTCAAACAGGAAAGCTCATGCTATCTGTCATAAATGTAACTCATCAATTAGTACGAAAAATCATTTCACAGGGTCACTAGATTATGCTATTATATTCATTTATGAATTAATTCTGTTTTATATATTATATGGGATTGAAAAGAATCCTTAAATTAAAAAGATATCCAATTATTTATTTTATACTCTGTCACAGGTTACAACTGAGTCTATCAAGCCCCTTCATCAGTTGCTTTAGGTAGGTAAGATAACACATCCTTCTCAAAGTACTAGACCAGAATTAGCTGGGTAGGAGACAACTTGGCTACTGATCCCCAGAAAAATCAAGGTGCAAATCCACATGAGCCAAGACAGCTCATCAGGCTGGTGTGATTAAGACATGTCATTTTCTGTTCCCATATAGCTAGTGTCACATCTAGCCACTCCAGAGACCAGCTGGGAGCTGAACAGGCAGGGCACATGATTGGGTGTATGAGATGGAGCCACAGGCAGGCAGGGAGCTGCATCCCGGGCCAGGTCTGAGATCTTGGGCCAGTGACAATGTGGGGCCGGGTCCCAGAGCAGAGCCACAATTTGCTTCCCATGTGCCCCTGCCCATGGAACCAGCCCCCATCACAAGGCCATGTGGACAGCAGATCATGGCTCTGCATTGGGGCCCAACCCGATGCTGCCACTGCCCCAAGATCTGGAGCCCACCCACCCATCCCATTCTTGGATGCAGCTCCCTGCTGGCCTTCAGCCCCATCCCAGCTGCCTATGGGTCTCACCCATGGCAACGGGTGCAGGGGGATGGGCCAGGTCCAGTGGCTGCAGCAGGCAGAAGGAGCTGCTGCCACTAAGGGCTGCCATAAACCCAAGTCTGGCCACCATGATGCCCCAGCCCCACTATGCACCCAGGGGCAGCATATGGCCCTGTGCCAGGCTGACGTAGCTGCAACAGGCCAGACAATCCCTTGGTGGGCTGTATTTTCATAGAATCATAGAAAATTAAGGTTGAAAGGGCCCTCAGAAGGTCATCTACTCCAACCCCCTGCTCAAAGCAGTACCATCCCCAACTAGATCATTCTAGCCAGGGCTTTTCAAGCTGGGCCTTAAAAACCTCCAAGGATGGAGATTCCACCACCACTTAGGTAACTTGTTCCAGTGCTTCACTGCCCTTCTAGTGAGAAAGTTTTTCCTAATATCTAAGCTAAACCTTCCTTGCTGCAACTTGAGGCCACTGCTCCTTACTCTGTTATCTGTCACCACTAAGAATAGTCTAGCTCCATCCTCTTGTAACCACGCTTCAGGTACATGAAGGCTGCTATCAAATCCCCTTTGTCTTCTCTTCTCCAAACTAAATAAATACAATTCCCACAGTCTCTCCTCCTAAGTCAAGTGCCCCAACCCCCTAACCATTTTTGTTGCTCTCCACTGTAATCTCTCCAGTTTATCTACATCCTTTCTGTAGTGGAGGGCCCAAAACTGGACACAGTACTCTAGCTGTGACCTCACCAGTGCAGAACAGAGCAAAATAATTACTTCCCTCCATCTGCTGGCAACACTCCTACTAATGCAGCCCACTATACTATTAGTCTTCTTGGCAACAAGGACACACTGATGACTCATCTCCACCTCAATGTACACTGTAAGCCCCAGGTCCATTTTACCTACCTCTTATCCAAAACAAGGCTCAAACTCCTGTTTCTGGAGCCATAGCAAGACAAGTCTTCATGGCTTTTATTTTATTCACATTGACTGGCCCATTTCTTAGTAGAAGAGAAGACCTAAAATGTATTCTATTGAGAAACAATTGAGTTTTGCTTTGCTAATTTACCTTTTCTTCTTCCTTTTAAAAAGAATACATAGGATGTTTGCACTTAAATCCCAGGATTTTTCTTTGTTAGAAGTTCAGCTAAGCCTTCTGCTTATTCCCAGGCAGAAGCAATCATTCTTTGCTTATGACATCATAATTATTTCCATATCAAGTATCCATTATGACAAAATGAGAAGTCAGAGTACAAACTGTGATCTCTAGCATATTGTCAATCTGACTTGTATCAATATAAATAAAACCCCAGAATATAGCCCATTTTCTTCAGGTAAAGAATAACCAACAAAAACAAAGGATATTTTGAAAAACACAGACTGAATTCTCATGCAAATATCTTTTCCAATAAAAGACTAAAAGAAAAGGAATTCTTAATAATGATCTGATTAGAACCATTTCTCAGTGGACTATGGCTAAAGATTTCTTATTATGTACCAGCCACTATTTAATATGGACAATATGCTGTAAAAAATAATATTTATTTGGAATGGTACAAGTTGTGTAATTTTGTGAAATGCTGTAAAGAGAAGCATGTTCTTTCCCAAGCAGAAAAACATTAAGTAAATAACTAAATCCTTCTGATCAACAACGTTGCAAATTTCCAAACTAAATGTTGTTCAGTATTAACATATAACCATGGGGCACGTCCAGATGAGTGTGCATGTGCATTTTCCCAGGGACAAGTAGCAGCAGCAGCACATAGTTTTGCTTCTGCTACTTGTCCCTGTGGAATGCCATTGTACATGCGCTGTGGTGCAGCAAGTTGCCCTGAGTGGAGTAGGGCAGGCTGGGGCCAGCACCTGGGCTGGCCACAGCCTTACCTGGGGTTTTGGGAGCCTCCTAGGGAAACCAACGGCAGTGATCCAGCTCATGGAGGCTGGCTGGTGGCTGGAGCACGGCTCTAGCTGGCCAGGTTCTGGTTTCAGGTAGTGCACAATGCCACATGTGCCACATTGCTTTTTTCAGGCACAGATTCTTTTTGATCCTGGGATCTCCCAGTGTCCAAAAATCCCACCATGCTGCAAATTAGCAGTGTGGCAAATGCTTGCATGTGCGGCACATGTGTTTTGCAGTATGAGAGATGGGTCTATGGTGCCTCATACCACACATGCGCTTGTCTGGACTGTGCCCATGTAGGCCAATCCTGCAATTCTTGGGCACTCTGCAGTATGTTTGGTGCTCCCAGAATCATCAGCATTCAGGGGTGCTGAATTTGAACAAACCTAATTCATCCACACAGAACAAAACCAAACCCCACTGCTGCCCTTCGAAGCACACCAGAGATCTTAGGGTTCCTGGAAGAGGCCACCACCAGAATGGCTTCACCATCTCATTTCTGTATTTGGCAATTGAAGACAAGATGAGGAGGTCATGCTCAAGAGCACACCCCTGTGGCTATCAAGAAAGCTGGCTAGATGCACTGTAAGACCTTATTGACCCCTGTGGAAATTTTGAGTGTGCAAGGTTTACATAATTGAACCACATGTCTATTTCTTATACTCACTTTTAAATGACAGGGCATGGGTCACTGCTTCCAGTAACACTTAACCTCAGTTATGTTGACTTACACTCAAAAAACAGTTTACTCTTATTGCACTAGCTAATCTAACCAAGGTTTGGCTTTATGCAATTGACAGAAAATCTTGCATGGCTCAGTTCTATATTACTTTCAATTTAGATCTGCAATACAGACAAATTTCTCTTCTTCCAGTGAAGTCATCATATTCTACATACCAAATAATACATATGGACCAGTGTAAATCTGAAATATTTTCAAAGGAGTCATAAGAGTAACACCTGTGTAAAGCTGGTACACAAGAAGCAGTGGAGCTGCATGCCTCTCCTAGAATTACAGCTTTATTTCAGACAGTAAATCAGTGGTCCCCATCTTTTAACAGGAGACTTAGTGTGCGGTAAAAACAAGCAACTCCTCAGCAATTTGAGATCACTCAAGAGTCAAGCGTTAGGTCTAAATATACACATTGTGGGCGCATCTACATAAGATGTTTACTACAGAATTGCCTAATTAGGTCCACAGTAAATGTCTCAGCATCTACATATGTGGCCCTACTAGGCTGCAGTAAACTAAAACTCCACAGCAGGGTAGATACAAGTACTACCCTGCTGTGGAGTTTTTTAGTCCACAACAACACACATGTAGACACAGACCTGAATGGCTCAGGCATAGGAGTGATTTGGTGTGGGGACTGCTTGCTGGCTAGCTCCACACTAAAGCACCCTCATGCCCTAGCCAACTCCTCCACAGCATATTGAGCTAGGCAGGAGCATGTGCAGGCTAGCAGGATGACCCCTGTCAGCTGGGGATGCTCCAACCAACCTCAACATGCTGCAATCCCAGAAGCACTTTTGGGAGCAAACATGTTTGTGTTTATTGCTTCACATTAATTGCATGTGTAGATGCACCCTGTTAAAAGTTGTTTGGGCCCTTATTTTTTTGTTTACCCTACAACCGTGAAATTAGATAGAACAATTACAAAGTTTCAATCTAAACCCAAAGTTCCCTGTTGTAATCTGGAATTTGTGTTCAGACCCATTGTATTGGAAAGTTAAATTGTTGGTTTAAGAGTTATTTTCAAACTTCATGTCTTGTGAATCCCAATATAATTTTTTAAATAAACAGAATAAAATTAACCTGACAGTTTCCTACCAGTGATCATCTTCATGGTATATGAGCATCCCAATTCTATCACCCTAGGTTTTCACCTTCTTTTTCACATCAGAGAATCCCAATAATGGAGGACACCAGCTCTCTTAAAACAGAAGCAAGGCTGAGGCCACTGGCAAACTTTAATATAATGGCACAATTGGGATCTAAGGGATGTTATGCTTAATCCCCAAGACTGGATGTCCTGTCAAGCCAGATGTGCAAAATCCCAGGGACTGGGTGAGAGCAGCTAGGGCTAGGGCTGCCCCAGCCCAATCCTGTGCCCAATCCCAACAATCAGTTGATCATCCAGATTGGGCAAAGGGCAGCCAGGTATGGGATGTTCAATTTAAAAAGCAATACAAAACAGCTACAAAGATGTTTCACATTTAATTAAGTTTATCATCCAATTAATGCATTCGACACTCAGTAAATGTAATGTCTGCCAGTGCCCTCAAAGACCACATCAAAAAATCTTTTTTCCCTACCTAGAGCTGGTGGAGCATTGAAACTGGACCAGAATTTGAAAGAGTGCATCACTGCTATTCCTACTCATACAGTCCCAGCCATTCAGTTTGCCACCAACTCAGTTACCAAGACCTCAGTTCTTTAATGTAGGTGTAGCTTCAGTGATGGACCAGTGGCTGCATCTACACAAGATGCTGACTGCACAGTAGCCCATAACTACTGGGCATTAGTGTCCCATGGCAGAAAGCGTGATGTGATGCTGCTGCGCAATAGTCTTACGCTACTGCACGTTCAGCATCACAAAAAAGCAATTCAGCAGCATTATAGCACAGTAACTCTGGTTACTGCATAGTCATTTACTCTTATATAAACATTTAGTACTTGCATAAACTTGTATAAACTTGGGCTGACTCTAGCTGACCCCATATAAACAAGTACTAAATGACTGCGCATTCAGCGTCTCATGTAGATGTGGCCAGTGAAACCCTCTTAGGCATTATTTTCTATATTTAACACACGTTCTAGCTTTTAATGGCCTTCTCATATTTTTTTCCTGTTTGAATTTTCCTCCAATTTCTCCTACTTGGAGAGAATAGAAAAATAGAGGTAGGAAGGAACTGACCAGGGAGTAATGGGAAGAATATAAGGCTGGGTGACACTGGGACAAAAAGAAGTAGGCTCTGGAAATATGATCAAGATGTGCCAGGAGGGGGAAAAGTGTAGCAGTGTAAGTGCATGAAGCTTAAACAAGAGAAGTAAACTCATTTTCTGCCCTCCCTCATGTTTACTCACTAGTGTATGTGTAAGAAAAATGTTTGGCATGAAAGATGAAGCACAAACTAATATTTTCTTGTCCAGAAAATTAACTTCAGAGGCAGATGTAAGCCACAAATATAATGATCAAAACATACAAAGCTAGAAAGTATTCATTTCATCTCAGCAGAAACCTTAAGAGGAGCTGATGGTAACAATAGTCACTGAAGTCATAAGACAGGAGATTAATTTTTTCAACAACCTGACCCATGAAGGGCCAGCAGGTAGCAAGAAAAGAATCAGTCCTTTTTTTGTGTCTTTATTTTACTGGTGAAGTGATAGTAATCAGTGATACACAAGATACCTCAAACTGGTAGTGATCAACTGAAAAACAGGTGCTTAGTAGTGAGAAATCATCAAAGAAATAGGTACTGCAATTCACTGAGTCAGAACATTCTTGTTAGTTGCAAAGGAAATACTGTTCTATTCATGCTGAATAGAAACCAAGATGAAAATGATAAATGTGTATAGACACAGCAGCTAATTCATATCTGGATTTATCTCTTGCAGTCTTACTGTCATCTTTTGACAAATCACTGACCATGGTCTAGTTTACCAGAAAGCATTATTGATTCATTCTGTTTCCCCTCTAAAATGCAATAATTTTAACCCCAGATATCTAGAAAGAATTCATCTGGGTTTCCCCTAGCATTGGTCAACAAAACAAGCTGAGATCTATTTGATGATTTATACTGTTGGATTTCACTCAGATAAAATTTCAGAGTAGCATTGTGCATGTTGCTTCCTGTTTTGGTTTGATCATAAGCTCTTTAGGAAAGAGACCTTGCCTTTTTAAATAAGAACAATTAACAAAACCAACAGTAAGTTCTTATATAGCTCATTTCACCCTTAGATCTCAATGTGCTTTTCAAAGGACTCTCTCCTCATTTGTTAAAAGGCAAGCTTGAGGCACAGAGAGCTAAAGTGACTAGCTAAGCTCACTAACTCTTAGGGAGGGGAAGCTCTGGTGCCTATCTAATAACATAATTGCTAAGCTGATCTCAACCCATTGCTGCTTTCGTGGGACCTTAGGCAGAATTTCAGGTGGAAAGGGAAGAGTTGGCCTGTATCCCTCTTTCCTTTATCCTGCCTTTGTAGGTGGCAAAAGTGTCTCTCTTTACAACAGACTGTTAAACACTACTTATTTTTTGAATTGTGTATAATGTTTTTCAGGGCCCAGGAAACATATATTAACAAGGACAAATGGAACAACTATTAACCTGGACTCAACTCTGTGACATCAGTGCTTATTTGCTTACCAATTTACAAAGATCCTATTTTGTCTTTTTGCCCTTACTCCCACATTCTCTTTTCTGTTCCTTTCTTCCCACCCCCCTTTAATTCCATTTCTTTCCCCTTCTCCACTCTCTTTTGTTCTTTACCATTCCAAGTTCTCTTCTTTCTTCATATCTTCATATTTCTTTGGTTCAGGCAACTTAGTTTCTCAGCTGCACCTGAATGTTAACATCACACTAATCTAGTTGAAGCTGCATTTTTTACAGACAGGTAAGCAGAGATGTCAGTTTAAATAGGCAGATAAAGGGATGCTTTTATTCTGTGCAATTCTGCAAATGCTACTTTTTCTACAGATGTGGCAGCAAAGGTGGGTGAGGGGAAGAACCCTTTTCTATCTTGTTTGAATCAATACATATGTCATACATAAGGCTGATACATAATAGGAAATCCTTAACCAAAGTCCACTGAGAAACAGTTCTAATCAGATCAATATTAAGAATTCCTTGTCTGCTTTAACTACAGCTGCTTTGATGTAAGAAAAGATACAGAAGCCAAGGTAGTCTGCTTCTTTTTCCTGTTGCTTTACTTGAACAGGGGTGTGTCAATGAGTGCTGATTTGTTGGACCTGAAATGTTTCCCTGAAACATCTCAGATTCAAAGAAGCTTTGATGAATCAAAGACATGGTGCCCAGGTTTCATGACAAACTGCCAGAAATCCCAGCTCTTCCAGAGTTCATAGTTTTGGGATAGGCCAGGGGTGGTCAGCTGGGGATACGTATACCCCCAGGGGTACTTGAGAAGGCCCTAGCGGGTACGTGCAGGTGGGCAGGCAGGACCAGAATGCCACCACACACCATCCTGAGCTGCCATGCAGGCACCACCCACCCAGGTGGAAGCAGGGGTGGGGGAAGCTTGCATGCAGCGGCTGCTGCTGCTCCACGTTTGGCCCTGTGCTACCCCCCTCCCCTGCTCCGCGTCCAGCCACTGGGGGTACACTGATACAAAAAGGTTGAAAACCTGGGCTAGCCAGATGGAGTGCTCCATGTTTCCATGGCTCTGGGACAGTCAGTGTGCCAAGGCTTCCATGCTCGCTGCCCTGAAACTGGGATTCCAAAACTTCAAGATCGCAGTTCTGAATAGGACACCTATACTCCCTGGTGCAGGACAAGCATTCGGAGTTTGAAATTGACTCCTGGGGTCGGCTGCCTATAGAGAGGATTGCCATTCAGACTGCGCTGGCTCAAAGGACTCAGAACTTTTCAGACTCCTGTGCCAGCCAGGTGTACCATACAGAAAGTATACTTGTTGCTTTGTCAGAGAGGGGCAACCTATGCTCGCCGAGAATTCTTAGGAAGCTCTCAGCACTTTTCAGTAATGGATCCTATGAGAGTTAGAAGGAACCTTATGGCAACGCCCAACTGCCTTCTCACTGACCTTACAAACTGAAGCTAAGTACAGACAGTCAAAAAGCCCGAAGCTGAATTGATTCAGTCTTTGCAGGTTAATCTAAGCTACAGGGATTAAACTGAGAAGCAAGTGAACAGACATTCACTTTTGATTCAGGAGATGCAGACACATGCCTGCAATGGCTCAGGCCAGAAGCTGGCGGGGGGCATGAGAGCATGCCACCCAGCCTGTCAGACATTGCCAAAGGGAAGTGACTGAAGCTTCAAGACTTTTCCCCACTCCCTGCTTGAGCAGAGAGGGTGGCGCAGGTCCCAGTCCAGCACTGGCACACGAGAGGATGGGTGTTTAAACCCTTTCCCTGGTCCACATGGGACTTCTGTCATGGTCTGCCTGGGCAGGGGGCAGTGCCTGCCAAGCTTCTTCCTCACCTCCCCACTTGAGGTGGGGGAAGGCAGTCTCTGCCAGGCTGAGGGGGCAGCTGAGGAAATAGGTAGTGGCATTGAATTCAGCTGGTGGTCTCAGGTGTTGGAGTGGAGATCCCACAGGACTCATCTCTACTTTGGTTTTTATTGGTGAACTTGCACCCCTTCTCCCCACTGGGCGTCTTGACATTGGTATGCTTGTCACCTATAGCACCTTTGGCAAGACTCTCATGCATTCAGTATCTTTTGTCACTGCTTAAGTATTCCAGCCTCCTATCTTTTATAGGTTCTGCTTCATAGTGGAAATGTAGTTCTCTGCTTTCTTTTGGTCACACCAGCCCAAGCAGTCTGGGACCCTCTCCCATTCCCTTAACTACATCTCCAGCACATACATGGGATGATTGTGCCAGGTCTTTGCCAACACCTCCCACCTCTCAGTCAGGTCCTGCAGGGTTTGGCCCTGTGCTCACAGATGGCAGAGGACTAGTCCCTCTAGCCCCCGCTCCCCAACCTCCTCCCCCTTCCCCATGGCCAGAGGGGGCCAAGGGGAATCATGACCCCTCCCTCTCTTCCTCCCCTTATCAACTGCTTTCCTGCCTCATTCTCTGCCAAAGGTGGGAGGGGATGGAGTCTGCTGGTTTTCTGCCAGCCCAATGCCAGGCAGACCCTAGCTGGGGTCCTGTGCCTGTGGGAGAGGGGTCCACACCCCCATCCCTACTCCCTCCACTCCTGCTGGGAAAAGTCTGGCGGGGACTGCGTCCATGCTCCCAGGCAGACCCAACTGTGTCCCCAACTGGGTTTCTCACCCCTACTTCCTTATCAGTCGGCTCTCACTGCTCCAGCTAGGGAGCAGAGGGGCAGGCCCAACCCTGCTCTCTGGAGCAGACAGGCCAGCCCAGCCCAGGGCTACAAAGCATGCTAGGGGACTGTGATTTAACTTGAACCAGGAAGGAGTCTGGGACAGAAGTTACATAAACTGGTTTGACCTAAATCAGTGAAATCTGATACTACATTCAACCAGGTTTTTCTGAAGCCAGCTTCTGCCATTTTGAAACTGGTTTATGTGTACTGAACTTCTGTTCTGTTACACTTCTGTTTCTGATCACTTCAACTGGTGGCCCACAGCAGCAATTCCACCCAGCAACGCAACTGTTGAACTTCCATACTGAAGGCTGACTCAATACCAGTTACCTATTAACCCATCGAGATGGTTATGTAGACGGTGCGGTGGCGTGGTAGCACTTCCTTTTAGACCAGAAGCCCAGGCCTTTTTTTTTTTTTTTTAACTCCCTAAAACAGCTAAAAATACCTTGCATCCTTCCCCTACATGCTCAGCAACATGTCTCTTCCCCTCCCATTCCCCACCACCCCTGCCCACTTTTGCCACTCTCCAAGGAAAGGGGGAGCTCCAGCAATGCTGCATGGGGTCCGTGCTCAAACAAGAACACCTGCAGCAGCAGCAGAGACAGCAGCAGGCAGGTTCCTCCTCCCTATCCAATCCCCCCAAGTGTTCCCTACTAACCTGGGAGCAGGCTCAAGGAGGGGAATCTGTCCACCACTGCTGCTGCTATTGAGCCTCACACCCCATGCAGCCTAGCTGGAGTGGAGCAGGAGTGGCTCTGGAGCTCTCCCTGGGTCAAAGACAATGGTTTCAGGGAGTGGAGGAAGTGAGGAAGGGAAGGGGAGGGGAGGCACAACTGGACATAGAGGAGAAAGGATGAGATACCCAGGGGAGATAGGATTCCTACCTACTCTGGGGACTTCTGCAGTGTCCAAACTGGTCTGCCACTGGTGGAGGTGGGGCTGGGAGTAGCAGTGCAGCCCACTGGTGGAGTGGAGGCTCAGAGTAGCAGCATAGTTCCTGCTGCAGTGCTGGTCACTACTCTTTCAACCCCCTAGGCAAAATCCTGGATCCACTCATGTTCTACAGTGAGTTTGGAATATACTTGGATATCCTGACCCCCAAAAATGGGAAGTCCATCTGCAGGAAGCACAGGTTATTGTTACTGATTTCTGGCCCTTCTACAGCCTAATTCCAGTCTCTGCTACTTGCAAAGACAAGGCTGGAAGCTGCCACACACCAGTACTTAGAAGGCTGCTGCTTGAGGAAGAAGCCACACAATATGGTGCAAGCTGCAAGGCAAAATGAATATGATGAGGCCACTCATTGCTTTGGGAGAGTTGAGGGTAATCCAAGACATCACCTCTAAATAAGATTGTAGCTTTGCCCTAAGTTTCCAACGGCATAACTAAGGCAAGCACCTCACTTTATAGAAAGAAATAGGGCCACCAGCATAGATCCTTGAGTAGAAGTTATTTGTTTTTTAGCAAGGGAGAAAATATTGCACTTGTTAAGGAAACAAACTTCCTTAGTGTTTCCATCATACCATGTATTCAGCAGAGTGATCTCTCCCAAAGATCTGTCAACTGCTATTTGAGGTAGATCATCCCAGCTAGCTCCCATTTCATTAATGCCTGCTTTAGTGGTAAGCCACCAAATTGGCCTCAGTCTTCTTATTTTTCATGTTCCACATTTCTGTGTCCTTTACAGTGGCCACATCTACACAAGACTCTGACTGTTCAGTCGTTACTGCATAGTCATTTAGTACTTGCATATACAAGTACTAAATGGCTGCACAGTAACTAGAGTTACTGTGCAATAGCATCACCAAACAGCTTTTAAGTGATGCTGACTGCGCAGTAGCTCCTTACTATTGTTCAGTAGCATTGCATCATGCCATGCAGTGCTACTGCATAGTAGTAATGAGCTACTGTGCAGTCAGCATCTCATGTAGACATGGCCAGCGTCTGCTTGTGCATTCATTCACTTGATATGTACAAGACATTGCCCAGCCCAACTAAACTTTCTCTTTCTAAGAATAAGCTCTAAGAGAACTGAAGCTCTCCAAGTCAATCCACAATTTAGGCTGGAGATTAAAAGGAACTTTCTGACTATGAAGGTGGTCAAGTATTGGAATAGAGAAATTACTGAATCTTCATCCTTGGAATTTTTCAAGAGCAGGTTAGACTTGCCTGGGATGGTTTTCAAGAGCAGGTTAGATTTGCCTGGGATGGTTTGATAGATATGATCCTGCCTTAAGCAAAATGTTAGAATAGGTAACCTCATATGTTAGAATAGGTAACCTCATTAGTTCCCTTTCAGCCCTATTTTCCTATGATTGTATTGTTACTGACATAGTTCACCCCAAGATATTCCATACACCATCCAGAGTCACTTCTCTAAAGAGGAACACACTCAGCTTCTTGTTATTGCAGGCTCTAAATTGTCAGCTTTCAGCACTAAACGGTAACATTGAATTTTTAGTTGCATCAAAGAGCTTGGTCACAGTCTGAACAATGATGTGTTTAACTCATTTAAACTGTGCATCCAGCTAAGGAGTGCTCCTATCTGTGCATTTCTTTTCTTACCTATTGGTCCATCTCTGGTTATAGTACTGTTCAGATGCCCAAATTGCTCCAAAAATTTCAAGGACTGGGTAAACATAGTCTAGTGTCACTGCACTGAGAGCCTCCCTGGCCAGCTACAGGACCACAGCCAGGCCCTTTCCATGTTCTATGCATCATTTTTGCCATGTCCCCTTCTGTCTGTTTTGGCTTTTTCCCTTTTGTCTGTGTAAGCTCTGTGAAGTAGGGACAGTCTCTACAAGCAGTGCAGTTGTGATGGTTGGAACACAATGATTATGAATGAATGCAAGGACCAGCAAGACACATTGAATTTTGTTAAATATTGGACATATGTTAACCTACTGAAAGAAATGCATTATTCTAACATTTTTAACTTTTAGTCAACTTATTTAATCAAAAGAAACCCATGTATATTTGATATCCATCATGTCAGATCTGTACCAGCAATTGAATTCATGTTTTAAAAAAATATGATTTTAATGATAGGAGTGAGATATTTTCTATAAAGCCTACAGATGTGTTTCTTTCTCAGGTGAGTCCTTCATGTGATGAACTGCACCTGCCTTGGAGTGCTAATGACTTCTGTCTGTGTTTGGTAACTGAGCTCAAAGGCACTTTGGTTTAAATAATATTGAAATGCTCCCGGCATTTTCAGTTGGGTTGGAAAGCGTGATTTCAGACACTTTTCTCACTGTATAAATACACAGGAATGTTGCTTCTGCCACTCAGCCCCTGGAACAAGTTCAATATATTTTCTCCCAGCTTGAAGCCAACTAGCTTGTATTAAGTGCAAGCCAATCACCTTTTGACTTCCAAATGTGATCCCACTGAGCAAGATTACTTGCTTTTGGTGGGTTGAAACCCTTTCTTTCTCCCAGCAGGTGTTTCTCAGTGGCAGGATTTGGTCCACAATAATGAAAGACAGAGGACACATTTTGCTTTAATTTACTGCAGATTAAAATTGGTACAACTCCTTTGGCTTCACTGGCAGTACTTCCAATTTATGGCAGAACAGAACAAAACAGAACAGAACAGAACAGATGTCGAGTTCAGCTCCTACACCAGAATTCTCTGAAACACTTATTAGCTGGTTAGTACTTATTAGTTTACATTGGTTTAAATTTAAACCATGCTGGAAAGAGATGGTATTAGCCATCTTGTGGTCTTTAAAAGATTCCCCCTTCTTTCCAAACATGCTAGTAGGGTATTTTTAAAAACCAGGTGGCATATTAAAGAGAATGTTATTACAGTGACTTGCTATTACTGCATACAGCTAGCATCTGTTCTATGTCCCATCTCCATAATATCACTGACTTCCTTTACTTGCAGATATTGTCTCAGTGTTACCTTGTGGTCCCTTATCTATATTAACAAGCTATGGGCACGCACAATATAAAGGTCACTTCAGCTCATTAATTACCATTTTTACCCAAACCCAAGACAATTTCAAATTTAAATAACCCCCATTAATTAGATTCTACACATGGAAACTTATAATATTGTTATAGTTTTCCATGTATAGAATCTAGTTATTGAAGCATGAGCTTAAATTCATATCCTCCCATGTCTGTGGCAAGGAAAGTAGTGGGGCAGCAAGCAGTGGGGAAAGCAGTGGGGCAGGCAGCCTGCCCTCTGCCACTTGGTGCCTGGCCCCACATCCACTTCTGTCTCCCCCCCTGGCCACTGGCTCCCCACCAGTGTATAGCGCCCCCCCCCCCATTACTTCTTGCCCTATATGGTGGCTCAGGCTTCTCCTCAGACCATGGAGAACAGGATGGCTCTGGCTCCAGCCAGACAACAACAGTGACAGAAGCTCCAGTCCCAGCCCTGGCTTCAGGTCAGGGGTGGGGTCAGAGCTGGAGCAACTCCCCTGGCTCTGCACAATCTCCCCTGCACTCTCCCCAACACCAGGCAGTCTTCTCCTGAGATCCTCTCCCACACCATGCCTCCCTCCATGTCTCCCCCAACCTTGCACTACGTGGTTTTCCCCCATGCTTTCCAGCCCCACCCCCTCACTCCTCCCTCCCCATACCCCACAGTCTTCCCTGGTCAGTGCCAGAGCTGGAGACTGAGCCAGAGCCACAGTAGCTGCCTGCCTGAGGCCAGTACTCAAACCTAATATGAGGTTCCTTTTTACCCATGTTGAAAGAGTAGAAAACCTCATCTTGGATATGATGAGCATGTACTTTCTGTGTTGTACTCTATGGGACGGCACAGAAAGAATGCAAAGAAAATCAACTCACTACAAATAGTTTCACCCAAAAGAACTAGGACCTGAGGGATTGTTCACTCCAGAAATTCCCTCTCCTATCATCATAGTACAATGGTGTCAAATTCATCAGGTCCCATGGACCAAATGACTGGCACAGGGCCAGTCCTCAGGCTGGATCAGGCTTGTAAAGCAGGCCTGCATGCTGCATCCAGCATGTGGAACAGTTTTGGTGTGGATAACACAGGCAGCATACGCCCTGGACTGGTTCTGAGTGCAGCCAGCAGCATGTGCCCCAGACTGGCCCAAAGCATAGTATGAGCCTGCAGGATTGGTATGGCACATGCCACATGTGGTGCATGGCTCCCATCTGAGACCCACATTTGGCACTGTGAGACAGACAATAAGGTTTCATGGCCAGATCTTTGACATCCCTGCCACAGTACATGGGAAATACAAGAGTTACACAAGCTGAAAATATTCAAAAAATATTTAAATAACCCTTCAGCATTCTATGTTTATTTTCCATTTAATATGTAAAACTATGTCAACATTGGACACAAGTTCCAAACCCCATTAGCAGTACCTAATATAATCTAGTCAAAGAAAAGAGTTCACGCCTGGTGAAAATAATGACAACTGTAAATTTCACAGCAAATAATAAGCACACTTAAATACATGCTGACTAATGCCTTTCAGGGTAGGCTATAGAAATGTGTTGACCTCCAGAAATGTTTGTTCATTTGAGAGTTTTAGAGAGACTTTTCTTCCCTTGTTCTTGCCAGGAGGTCAGCAGACACAGTAATTCCCATTATGCAGAACACTCATTCCTGAAAACCTCTTTCATTGCCCAGCTATAACAACTATTTGTCAGGACTCAGGAAACGGATCTTAATTATCCATACAGTTTGCTTCTTTGAAAGGCAGATGATATAAAAATTAACTATAAAAATATTAAATGAAAATGTATCAGGCAGGTGAATCCAATCTAGCAAGACTCTTAAATGGTGCCCATCCACTTTGTATGTGAGCACCTATTCAGCTCATTGAATCAAACCAAATAATTACCTAATTGAATTTGCCAATTAAATTGCTGGGTTAGGAAAATATTTTCCTTCTCCCTACACATTATGTCATAATTGCCCATTAAGATGTTTTTGTATTCTTCTAATTTAGGGGTGTCAAACCCTTCCAGTCCAGCAAGCCAGATCCAGAGCATGGAGTTATGTCATCTGACCTGTGGGGACTACCTGCAGGGCTGGAAATTTGGTAGTAGAACAAGCCACAGTAGCATTAATTGCAACAGCAATTAGCACTGCCACTGCTCATCGTGCTGCTAAATTTTCAGCCATGTGTGCAGCCATATGGGCAGGAAGATGTGCCTGCTCTAATCCATCTGGTAGTGGCCACTTGTTATTGAAAGGGTGCTGGACTAGAAGGGCCAGAGATCTTAGCTTATAAGACTATTTCTTTGATCCTAATTAGTATGATAACTACAACTAACTATGGCAGCACTGAAAAAGTGGGTAAGGTAGTAGACATAAATCTCTCCGATTAATAAATTAAGACATCACATCTCATCATTTGAATCTGCTGAGATTAGTAGTTGTGTTGGATTATACTATAAATGAATATAGAAACAAAAAACATGCTCTACTCTTACTAAGTTTTCTTCCACAGGTTTCCAAGAGTGAATGACATTTTAGGACTTGTCCACATTGGCACATATCTCGGGGACAGGTCCTATACACTGATCTTCTGGCAAGTAATGGATCATATTGCTTCTTCCAGATAATAACTGCACTGGGAAAAGGACAATCAGTAAAACTGCCCTCAGCAAATTTCCTCAGGATTCATCCACCAGGAAGGAGGCCCAGCAGAAAAATATCTGTAGTTCACACAGCCTGTAGATCCAAGAGTGTCAGATAGTACAGAATTTCCCCATACATGATTATAGGGTTGGAAGGGACTTCACAAGGTCATCTAGTCCAGCCCCCTGCTCAAGGCAGGATGATCCCTGACTAAACCATCCCAGCCAAGCACTATCTAACCTGCTTTTGAAAACTACTAAGGATGGGGATTCCACAGTTTCTCTAGGTAGTCTGTTCTGATGCTTTGGTCATTTCTAACCCTCAGTCAGAAAGTTCCTCCTAACCTCCAACTTAAATATCCCCTGCTGCAGCTTGAGGCCATGTTCCCTATAGCCACAGGGAAAGCCCATCTCCAGGGAAAGCCCATCTCCATCCTCTCTGTAATCACCCTTCAGGTATTTGAAGACTATTACCATTCCCACCCCTCCCCATCTTCTCTTCTCCAAACTAAATAACTCTGTCAGCCTTTCCTTCTAAGTCTTTCCTCCCCTAAGCATTTTTGATGCACTGTGCATCAAACCCTGGCCATATACTTCTTGAAGTGTGGAGCCAAAATTAGACACAGTACTCCAGATAAAAGGCCAATAGAGAGGAAGAATCACTTCCCTTGATTTGCAAGTGACACTCAACTTACTTCCTAAAACTAATTTTCATTACCAATAAATCATGATAAAAGATCATAGGAAATATTTCTGTAAATTGCCTGCCTCATTTAATCCAGGTGGTTCTTTGTGATGCTCTTTCATTTTACTACCCAGGAAACTATCTGTCTGTCTGCATTGATATGGTATTTCTAAAGCACCTATCAACTCAGTATCTAAGTCCTGCAAGGAGTCATCATCAGTGCACAGATACATTATTGACCTTGTACGGCGGCAAAGATAGACATGAATATAGATATGTATGTATGTTTAATATCCCTGGGCTCTAATTAAAACAGCTACATCATTTGAATTTTACACAGTGTTAGTCACTGACTTTACATTCAGTTATTCCATGTCATTATTCCTGGAAGTGGCAACTTACAACATTGTATTGGTACTTCTAGGAAGAATATAAACCCTACTTTTAGTAATGCCTGTAGCCACCCACTACATTGCTAGCTAGTCAAAGAAGACTGTATTCAGATATGGCCCTGGTAGCGCATCAGAGGTAGCACAGGTTAATTAGGGAGAAAGAACACAGAGGGCTATTAACTACCATTTTAATACTAGGACATCACTTGCCCATATCTGCAAAACTAAACAGGTAAAAAGCAGGAAGTTTCTTCTTCATCTACATTTTTCTCTAACTAGTGTTGTACCCTTGTATTTGGAAAGACTCTATGGGCACATCCACACATGCAAGCATGTGTGTTTGCAGCAGCTCAAATAGAAGTGCAAATTTGAGCCAGGGCTTTTTGCCTCAGCACACATGCTCAGGCATGCACTTTGTTGTGGAGCAAATTATGCCACTTGGGGCAAAATAACCCTGCTTGGCTCCTCCCAGATCTGCAGCCAGGGGGAGCTACAGCCTGGGGCCAGCACCTGTGCTGTCCCCAGCAGTATAAAAAGCTGCCCTGTCCTGGCCCCATCCATACAAAACCTGCCCTGGCAAGCAGCTCAGGGCTACTCGCTCTCAGGAGCTTTTGGGACCCAGCCAACTGATATTTGGGGACACTACCCCTTGTGCCAGCTGGACTGCTGCAGCAGTATCCCAAATCCATTTTCAAAAGTACCCCAAAATCCATGTTCTTCCACAGTTAAAACAAAAAATCACTCTACACACACACACACACACACACACACACACTTCTAGAGAGATGGAGAGAGAGAGAGAAGTTGGGTAATGCTTTATTGGTATATTTACAATATTAAAGCAACTTGGAAGTCTACAAATGTCTCTATAATCAAAAAAATAAATTCTAAATACCTATATGTGTTGTGTGCTTTTGGTTTTCTTCACACATGATGGGTGTGTGATGGGGGGATGTGGTGTTTGCAGAAAGGGGGTGAGAAAGGGTGTGGGGGGTAAGTGGGTGTGTGTGGAGGGATGTGGGTTGGTCTGTGGGTAGAAGTGGGGCAATTGCTGGGGGGAATGTGGGTGTGGGGGACCTTGTGGGAGAACTGCTCAGGAGGGGTAGGTCCCCTAGCCCCCCACAGGGTGCAGCCCCACCAGCACATGGAATGCCCCCCCCCAGGGTCCCAGATCCCCCTGGAGGGCCACAGCCCCTATCCCCCACAGGGCCCTAACCCCCCCCCCCCTGCCCAGGGTTCCAGGCACCCTGGAGGCCTCCCTCCACCCAAGGTCCCAGCCTCTATCCCCTACAGGGCCCCAGCCCAGGGTCCCAGGGTCCCAGGCACCCTGGACAGCACCCCCCCAGGGTCCCAGGTCCACCCTGGAGGGCCCCAGCTCCCCCGCCCAGGGCCCATAATTAACCTTTAACAGCAGCAATAGGGGAACCATGTGCTGAGCCCAGCCAGGTCCTGCCAGGTCTAGGGCTGCTCCTGCCACCCAGCTGGGCTGGTCTTGTGGCAGCAGAACCTGGCACAGCATGCAGGGACCATGTGCCAGGCCCAGCCAGGTCCTGGGGCTCCTCTGCAGCCCAGCCAGGCTGGGGCCCATGGTGACAGGACCCAGCACAGCACACAGTCCCCGCATGCAGGGCCCAGCTGGGTCCTGCTCCCCTTGAGGCCATTCTGCCAGGCAGCGGGGGGGATGTCCCCAGGGCTGTGGGGAGTGAGGACCTGGCCCAGATCCCTGTGGCTCACTAGTCCAGCTTTGCACCAGAGTGGCCTGCATGGCTCTAGGAGATGTGCAAGGAGCTGTGTCTCCTGGAACCCTGTGACCCACTCGGGGGCAAAGCCAGACTGGAGAGCCACATGGGTCTGGGCCAGGTCCTCACCCCCTGCAGGCACAGGGGGAAGAGGCAGGAGCTGGACCTGGGGCCCAGCCCATGGTGACAAGACCCAGTATGGCATGCGGTCCCTGCCGCCTGGCTGGGCCCTTCCTATAGCAGCAGGACCTGGCACAGTGTGTGGGGACTGCGTGGAGCTGAGCCGGGTCCTGCCAGCCCTGGCGCTGCTCGTGCCTGGCCCGGCCCAGGGCACAGGAACTGCCCAGACCTGAGCCAGGTCCTACTGACCCTAGGGCTGCTCATGCCTGGCCTGGCCTGGCATGCAGGGACTGCATGGAGCTGAGCCAGGTCCTGCCGGTCCTGGGGCTGCTTGTGCCACCGAGCAGCCTTAGGGCTGGCAGGACCTGGCTCAGCTCCGCAACAGGAAGGGCCTGGCTGGGCGGCAGGACCCAGCGTGGCATGCAGGGACCGCTGGCAGAGTGTCTCTGTGGTTGGTCCCTCGCCCTGGTGCTGAAACATGCAGCCTGCCAGGGAGTGCAGCACCAGACCTCCAGTGCCAGTAAGTAAGGGGTCAGGGGGCTGGAGGAGGGATCCACGGGGGGACCCATCCACTCCCCCAGCCCCCCGATCTCTACTCTGCCCACCCCCACCTCCCACCTAAGGTAAGTAGAGGCTTTTTTCCCCATTTTTTTCTTTTTCTAAGTGATGGTGCCTGGAGTTTGGGGGGCAACCATGGGGGCCTGGGGGTGCAAGTGGGGGATGGGGATGGGTAGAGAAGCCATTGGGGGGTCTGGGGGTGTGGGAGGCTGGGGCTGGGTGAAGCAGCCATCAGGGGGGCTGCAGCAGTTGGCAGGGAATAGGGCCAGGTGGGGCAGGTGGACCTTGCAGGGGGGGTGGTGGTAACATCACTTGGTGTCCAGCCTGAACCTTTAACAACTTGTGGCCATTATTCCTAGTAACCCCAGGTGATGCCCGGAGGAACAGAGCCTCCCCCATTTCCCACTGGTCCCCCCTAGTGAGTTTGTAAATGGCCACCAGATCCCCTTTCAGCCTTCTCTTGTGGAGGCTGAATATATTCAGGCCTTTTAGCCTCTCTTCTTAAGGCCTGCCCTGCTGCCCCTTGACCATGCGAGTGGCCCTTCTGTAACTTGTCTAGATCTAGCTGGATTCTCTCTCTCCCCTCCAGTGTGCCCACCTTGCCCCGCATCTTGGTGTCATCAGCGAATTTAGACAGCATGCATTCCACAGCCACAGCCCCTGTGTAGGGGCCATAGCCCCTGTTGGGGGGCTGTAACCCCTGTGTGGGGGGCCATAACCATGTGGGGGGCAGTAAAATATATATTAATGTATTCATGAATTTATGAATCATGTATTACAGTTCACTTTATTATTATGATAAGAGACACTGGTAGGCTTCTACATTGCTTTAACACTATAGATATATCAATAAAACATTGCCCAACTGATCGCAGTCTCTGTTTCACTCTCTCTTTATAGTGGGTTTTTGTTTTACTTGTGGAGAAACATGGATTTGGGGGTATTTTACACAGTGACTTTGGGATTTTTTTTTATCAGGGATTTTTCAGCTTTCCAATAGGGAACACCAGAATTCCTGCTAGGGGGGCCAGTGGCAAGACCCTGCCTGCTCAGAGCTGGCACTTTGGACCCAGCTGGCTGTGTCTAACCTCCTGGCCAAATGGAGCCAGGAGGACATCCTTTGACAGTTCAAAGCCGGCCACCACACCCGGAACATCTTCCGGGTGATAGCTGCCCAGATGGCCAGGCAGGGGGCACACGTGGCAGTAGTGCCGTACAGAGGCCAACTGTACAGCCACAGCCCACTGGCAACTGCCAGAGGGACAGATGCCTCTATTGGCTGTGCAGTCCCCATCCAGGTCTGGCAGGTGTACAGCAGGTCACAGTTAGGCAGCAGCCCCCACTGCCAGACTGCTGCAGTGGGTAGAGGGTGCAGGGAACTCTCAGGGCTGCTTTAGGAGTCCAGCTGGCACAACGGGTAGTGTCCCCAGATACCAATTCGCTGGGCCCCAGAAGCTCCTGAAAGCTAGTAGCCCTGAGCTACTTGCCAAGGCAGGTTTTTATACTGCTATGGACACAATTTGCTCCACAACAAAGTGCATACCCGAGCATGTGCACTGAAGCAAAAAGCCCCGGCTCAAATTTGCACCACTTCTATTTGAGCTGCTGCAAGCGCATGTGCTTGCATGTGTGAATGTGCCCTTTGTGGGTATTATTTGCTGATCCCCATTCTTAAAGGTAGCATTAACTGCTTGCACCTGTCTGCAAATATACCTATGGCAAAAACTGAAATCTCACAGCACATTCCAATATGCAAAAATTATTATTCAGTTTACAGATGAGAGAACTGAAACAGAGAAGTAAGGTGACTGCTCCATGCCATGTTGGTAGCAGAAACTAGTGTATAGCCCAGGGCCGGCCTGTTCCATCTGATATGCCAGCTGAGGACACTGAAATTTAGGTTAGCTCCTCTAAAAGTGGGGGGTGCCTGGCAAACTACATTGTTTTAATAAATTTGTAGTATTGGAAACATACATGTACTCAGTCCAGTTTAGTGCCTCTACTGAGGAAAGCTCCAGCACTGAATAGCACTGAACATCTCACTAAAAAATAAACAGGCATGTTTCCCAGAATAAAGGCTCTGTAAATGGTATGGAACAAATCCTGTCAAACAACACAGAAGCACTAAGACACGTGAGTTTAAATAAAAGGCATGAGAGACAAGAATTATTACTCTTCATGGCAAAAGTTTTGTCTAGTTTTAAATGTAACACACTGTAAAACACCCAGAGACTTTCAGGCAAGCATATCATTTGGCTGCTAAAATATTCTAACAGCTCCTGAGGAGACAGATGATGGCAGGTTGGGGACCTCCATAAAGCTCATGGACAGACTCATTCACACCACTCATATTTTTCTTTGCTTTTAGAAATAAATAAGAGCGAACGCCGACAGATGCTTAACAGTCTTTTAATAATTTCATTACAATGCCAATTCCACCATTAAAAGAGCATTCACTTGCCTGTAGTTTCAGGGACAGCAATTAGCCAATTATAGAGACTTAGAGTACATGTTCAGTTTTGTTCTTCTTTCTCCAAAACAAAGGTTTTGCCACAAAGCAAGGAGTGCTTGAATGTATCCATGATCTAACCAAATACATCATCAGCAATACTTCACAAGAACTGGTCAATTACATTGCATCTGTGCCAATGGATTTTCTATTTAGTGGGTAACATACAACCCAGTACATGCCCAAACTACTCTTGTACCGGGTCCAAAGTCACTACGATAAAGGGAACAGGTACAGACATATACTTTAACTGGTATACGTGATCGAAAACTGGTATATGCCGGTAAGAGAACATAAATTTGGCACACACAGATTGGTTTAAAAATGATGGAGCCCCGTCTAAGATTAGTGCATCCCCCTGCCTTTCGCCCCCTCCCCCACTGCCCAAAGGGCGAATGCGTGTTCTGTTTGCTAATGTTCTATACTACACTGGTTACAGAAAACCACATAACTTAGACTGATTCCACCTTGGGCTTTTTGACTGTCTGTACCTAGCCTATAAGAACGCAGATAGACCCTCCTTATTAATAACAAATCAGATTCTGTTACTTATTTGAATGTATGAGAATTTACTCAGATGAGTAAATCACTGAAGTGATAAATTGGCCTTAAATGTCAGTTAACATGATAACCAGGGAGCCAGGTTTTCTGCTTCCCACAAAAAAACAGAAAAAAGGGGGATTTTTCCCTTTACCTAAGGAAAATGTGGATGCCTCATTTTAACAGAGAAAACCAGGGATTACACAGTTTTTCAAAGAGCTCTCTGTAGGTTGGTAGAGTTCCAGCCTGTAACAGCCTGGGAGGGAGTGGGAGGAAGGCGGTCAGGCAGGGTGTGCCCCATGCATGTATATGCACATGGCCACCAGGCAGCCTGGAAAGAAGTGAGTTGCGGGGTGGAATTTGAGGCTTCCATAGTGAGGGAGGGACAGTCTTGGGCAGGGCTGGGGCTGGTGCTTAGTCAGGCAGTGCATGGGTCGAAGAGCAAGGGTGACCAGCCACAGGGCCCCAACAGGGGCTGTGGGCAGTTTGTCCAGGGGATGGAGGGAGATGCGGCCGGCTCCCCACCACTGCACACACTCCCAGGGGGGCAGGGGGAACCCATACTCCAGATCTGTGAATGGGGTGGGGGTGGGCATGCAGTGTGGGGCAGTGGGAGGTAGCAGAAATAGCCCCCCTGCCTGGCAGCAGCTCGTGAGTGGAGCCTGTTTTTTGTTTTGTTTTTTTTTAAAGCCTGGTAAGGCAGCCATGGGAAGGGTGGGGCTGGGAGCGTGGGCAGGGCTTGGAGCAGGGGGGTTGAGGGAGCAGGCAGAGGATGGGGCCTGGCAGGGATCCTCCCATGGTCCCCTCCCCCCTTTTCCAGCCCCACCTCTCCTGCCCCCTACATACCAGCAGGGAGTCTGGGTCCAGCTCCCTGTGGCAGCGAGTGGGGACTGCCTGAATCTCCTAAGCTCTTTGAATCTTTTCTAAATCAATCCAGAGAGCTTCAAATCAATTTGGACCTTTTAACCCATCTCCTGATTCAATTCAGATTTGGAGATTCGGCTGCTAAATTGGGCCAAATCTCCTCCAAATCGAATTGGCACCCTAAGCTTCACACAGCCCTAGTATACATAATGTAGATGGATATATTTGCATATGCACAATTTTAAAAAGACACAGATATTCTATTTCAGAAAACTGCAACTTTCTGAAAACTTACAGGACTGGGCAATAATTTGTCTAATTTCATTCTTACAGAAGGATCCATTTCTTTTTGGTGTTGGTTTGAGGTCAAGGCAGGTTTTATTTCTTTAAGATAGATGTTAAATTTTGATAACTTCTGTCTTTATTCACTGGTACCAATGTTAAACTGAAGGTAGTTGAGGGCACAGAATTTACATTAATTTTGGATCTACTATGTAAAAATGATAAGATATACCCTGGGAAGGTTTCAGAATTATTTAAAGAGGGATATGGGGGCAGTGACCAACACTACAAGGGTGGCTGCACCCCTGCTCTCAGCTCCACTTCCAAACAGGACAGGCAGACCATACTGCAGGAGAAGTCCCCAGATCAGATAAAAATCTTCCTTACATACACATTCTCAAAACCCCATCCCTTCCCCTCCTTTCAGAGGGGAAACACATGGCACAGTCACAACAAGTTGTGGGCACTTTAATTCTGAGGCTGATGGAAAAGATGTTGAGTAAACAATTTAAGTGGGGGGAGGGGCTGGACTGGGCAGTAAATGACCTATAGGATTTAAGGAAACAGGGGCTGCAAAAGATAAAGCGGGCAGTAGGCACTCTATAAACAGTGCCACCCATACTATAAACATGTTAAAACCTGTGAAAACTGGGGACAGCATAGGACCAATGAATAATCATTAGACCAGGAAAACATCCCAAGAGACCTGCCATTGTCAAGGTAACTAAGAGGAGAGAAGGGGTGTAGATCACCCATAAAAGAACAAGCAAAAAACAAGGACTATTGTACCTCTGTGCCCACCTGCCAAGAACAACTGTGGATCTCAGAAAGCTTCTGAATGCCTAGCTGCAAGAAACCACTGTTCTTGGGACTACATAAGACTTATAGAGTTTCTGTTGTGACTTAACTTAAGCAAAGTTTTTGGTTGTTTCTTTGTTTTATGCTTAAAATTGGATATTGCCGTACTCAATAAATAGGCTCTGCAGAGAACAGACTATTTTTGTCCAAGCCATTTTCATGACTTCAGTGCCGCCACCTAAATGCTAACACTAGGGTTAGGTAACACACTCCCCTTCCCTCTTCTCCCGTTCCCTCTCCTCTGTCCACTACTGCTGCTGTCCTCTGCTGTCCTGGGGGGAACTCAAGAGGTTCACCTTTCCTGTTCTGGTCGGACTGCTCAGGAAGCTGGGCTCAGCCAGGGACAGCAGTGGTAGTGGGAGGCAGGTTTCTTCTCCCTCAGCCTGCTCCCAAGCTGGCAGGATGTTCCTTGGAACTGGGCAGAAAGGAAGAACCCATGTGCTGTCACTGCTGCTGCTGCTGTTTCTGGCTGATCCCAGCTCCTCATGCAGCCAGCTGGAGAAGAGTGGGGCTGGGGCAGCTTGGCAGTTACCCCACCTCCCAGGTCAGCCAGGGGCAGTAGGGACAGCAGCAGTCGTGGACAAGAGGAGGAATTGGACAGGAGGACACATGCTGCTGTGCAAGGAGGGGAGAGAAGTGGGGATTCTTACCTGCTTCCTGGATTTAAAAGTTCCTGGCAGTTGCTTCTCCAGTGTGGTCTGAAAAGGGGGTGTAACTACACCACTGCACCCCTCTGGATCTAGCTCTGTATAACCTGCTATCATCTTGTATAATTAATCAACAAGTACATGTATTCAGTGAAAACTGACTGGCCACCTTACATATAAATTTCCTCCATTGATCAGAAGGCTCTCATGCAGCTTGTTTTGTAAATATTAATTTACACATTTTAATTTATGTTTTAAATACCAATTTACAAATTAATTAATGCAAATATTGTCTTGTTGCCAAACAAAAGTTTGCATATTGGACTCCACACACATACAGAATACACACAAATGATATATGAATAGATGTAATATACATATAGAATACAAATCGGTATTTCAAATCAGTAACACTAGAGTGTTTATGATTTTTTTTTTTTTATAGGCAGTTTCCAATTGGTCCAACTCTAAACATTTCACTTACAAGTATATGCTCTCTTTAGTCCTAAGAAGCAAAAGAGAAAAAACACCTAGGTCCCTAGTAAATATTTGCCAAATTACTAGCAATTATATCATATGAACATTGCTCCCAAGTGGGAAAACATCACTGCATTTCTTTGGTTGATGTTCTAGAGACTTGTTCAGTGAAGACTACCAAAGTCTCCATTAGGATTTGCTAAATAAATGTTTAACTTTTAACAAACACAGAAATCACAAGAGCAATCTCTGTCCAGGGCTAGAAACTGCTTTTTAAATAGCTATCACACATCTGTCTCTAGACTAGAATAGATTCAAAACAAATAGACACAGCTGTGTGGTAGGCACTAGTTCCGTCCTTTTTCTGTTCCTAGGCACTTGAAATCAGTAAAACAACAACTCTCACAGATTCTAGTTTAGCTCATACTGTATATACTCTGACTTTAACTGACTTTAAATGGAAGGCACAAGTAACAGCTGTTACATAAACACCCACAGCATATCAGTAAAAAGAAAATGATTACTTCTTACTTTTTTATACATTATTTCCCAGACATCTTATCATATGGAGCATTGCAATTGCCATGTGTATAATGAACAGAACATCAGAAAAGTCTTTAGCAAGGTCCACATATTTTGTAGGATATTATGATCTGGGTTCTTTAAGAAGATCAGGGAAACAAAACTGGAAGGGTTTCCAGGACCATCCAGTCCAGCCCCCTGCACTCCTAGGTAGGGCCTGGTTTAAAACGGGGGCTCAGCTTGTGCTGCAGCAGCCCCTTTAATCTTGGAGTTCCCTCCCCACACACACTGCTGATTGGAAAAGGGGCCTGTTGGCCCCACCACTCACCACCTGCTCCTAATGTCCAAGGGGCAAAACCTGCAGTTTTAAATACGCCACGAATTTTGCCTCCCACCACTTGCTGCTGCCAGATGGGAGGCAAGAACTGCGGCACATTTAAAACTGTGGTTTTCATCTCCTGGTGAAACAATTAGGAACAAGCAGCAAGGCTGATGGCCCCTCTGCTAACCAGAGGTGGGGAGTGTGGGGGTGACTCTAAGATCAAAAAAGCCACCATGCCACAGGTTGGGCCTGCCATTTAAACCAGACCCTATTCATAGGCAATTCTTAACCACCTCACCCACAACTACAAAGAAACAAAATCCAAAACATCAAGAACAGCCTAACGTGCAACAGGTAAGCAGGAGAGACAAGGGCATGGCCACCAGTAGCATAACCTGTGACCAGTAGCTTAACTAGGGTGGGTTGACTAAGGTAGCTGCCACAGGCGCCAACTTGTTGGGGCAGAGGGCAGAAAAATACTGCTTTCAATACAGCTGCACACTCATACAGACAGCACAGTGGCAGCTGGAAGTTGCTATTGTCCCATGGTTCACAGCTGTCCCAGGCACCTGGCTATGTTGTTATACTTCCACCTGCTGCTACAACAACAGTGATAGGTTTAATGCTATCCTTGCATGTCCTTACGAAGTGAGCCCTCAGAGAGAAATAAGTGGCTTTGGCTCTATGAAGACAGTGTAGGAGATACCCTTAAATAGCTAAGGAGCCTGGAAACGGGTTGTATTATTTCCATGTTTGCATCACAGTCAAATCCATTTTTGTATTGGTGTCTAGTGCAATGTTTAATTATCATGCTCTGCTTTTTCAACTGATGGATATAAATAAAATAGATATCATCACCCACACACAGTAAATCTAGGTTTTGTTGGCTGAGCCTATCTCAGTAATTTGTAATATAACAGGTGTCTGCAGATACTTAGCTCTTAGAGAATTTTTGCAAGAGGCTACGTTAACCCATTTAATCAAAAGTTTTTAACTCCGGTTGTATTCAAATGCAGAACATAGGGGAAGAGTTAGTAGAACACAGTTTTGCAACTTAAGAACTTCGAAGACATTAGTGATTAGCAAGGTCTCAGATGCATTCACAGGACAAAGCCCCTAAAACATAACACTCAAGCTGTAGAATTTTCTTCCCAGCCCCAAAGAGGAGAAGCCACTTAGGATGAAGTACGTTTCAGTGGGGCAAGGGGCAGACAGACCTCTTTCACCAACACAAGCACAGTTAACCTTTTTCATTAACAAGGATTTTAGAGAACTAAAGCTTTGGTTCACCCCTGCCTGGAGAGCAGCTCTGTGTGGTCACAAACAGGCAGAAGCAGATCTAAGAGGTGGAGGAGTATGTAGGCAGGGGAAGGGTTGCAGTGGTGCAGTTTCATCCCCTTTCATTCATGGTCCACCCAAACTTTAAACCAGCTGCCTGGGAGGGGCAGCAGCATTTCTATTCAGGCAGTTCTGAGAGTCAATTGACTTCATGGCTTGGTACCATTTCCCCGATTCCTGTTAACCTCTCTCTACTCTACAGGGTTAACCACCCTCTACTTTTTTTTTTTTAAGTGTCTTGATATATTACAATTGAACCTATCCTTTTTTCTGCAATTTTGCTCTCCGTTATCTATTCCCAGTAATTACCTGTAAAATTCTCTTCTATTTTACAGTCTTTACAGTCCTACAGACTGGTTTCAGCTCTAGCTAAAAACTTTAACTTGGGTGTGGTAATATTAACTCAAGTGCACAAAAGACTGACAGTGAAGCATCAGAAATACTGTCAAGATGCTCAAGAAGGCTAGATTTTGTTTTATGAATCTGAATTAAGAGATGTATATTTAACTAGAAATGACTACAGGAATAATAATAATAATATCTTTTGTCATTTTTGTCTAGTTTGTCAAGTTTTTTTTAACTTGATATATAATTTAGCAAATTGGTGCACATTCTAATAGTAATATTTGTTTTTTTGCTTTGACTTCAAATTGACTAATAATGCTAGGTCCCTAGCACAGTAATTCTCAAACATTTCTGTACCAGGATCCATTTTATAAACATCAATGGCCAGTCCCAACCCAGTGCTCCTCACTCCTGACCCACTGCCCCTTGCCCCCAGGATCCATCCCCTCCACCCCAATGCGGGGTAAGTGCATGTGGGGTACGTGGGGCCCCAAGCAGCTCCTCTCAAGCTTGAACCCTGCCAGCCTGCAAGGGAAAAGCCACAGTTTCCCACATTTTTCCCCGTTTAAAAAAGAAACCATTTTTTAAAGTTTGTTGATCCATTTTTAAAGTTTGCTTATAACCTTTTAATCTATTCTTGCTACCCACTTTTGGGTTGCAACCCACAGGTTAAGAAACACAGCCTTAGCATATTAATAAAGTTTATAGTTTCTCTTAAACTGGAGAAAAATGTGGTTGTGTTCTATGTATTGTGCCACATCATCTGCACCCCTTTTCAAAATTCTACATCTGCCCATTCAAACATGCCACAAAGGATGCCCCAAATCATCGAATAGTCTACTTTATTTCTACAGGATAACCACTGAGCTGCCAAGCTGTCAAATGCACAATCTTAAATGCTATGGGAATCATCAGCAAAAAGCTTCTTTGCTCAGTTCCAAACTCTGCAGCAAGCACTTACTCGCTCTCCAGACTTTCTCAAAATCACATTTATTATGTTTACACTGCCCACATTGTTTCTGCTGCTTCTCTTAATTGCTTTGCATCCCACTCCCATGTCTCTCTCACACACATAGGTACACAATTTCTATCAATTCCCATCTCCTCTCCAGAGTTTATATCAGAGCAGAACCTTCTTAAGCTATATGGCTCTGTTTCTATTCCAATCTTCTATGTGGCTTTGGGTAAAGAGGCTTATTGTTTCAGTTCTTTGGTCCATAAAGAAGTTTGATTTTTCAGTTATCTCAAATGCGAAGCTGCTGTACACATTATTTTTAACAATGTTTAACCTGCTCACATTAGTGCATGTTTACTAAATAAGCTCAGCAGCATTCTCCATTACTAAATCTTTCAGAACATGTTTAAAAGCGTATTACTTTTCTAGAAATAGAATATGAGGTTCTTTCAGATTGTCCTACATTGATTACCATTTTTGTATTTGACCGACTGGAATCATTTTGATGCAGCATCCAGGTCTGCTTGAACTTTGTCTGATCTTCAAATCCACCCATTGGCTTCTTGTTGGCTCCCACATCACATTTAAACTCCTTGAGCATGAGGCTGCTCTGATGCACTGGAATTCCAGCAAGTTGCAATTGCCACATTCCCGCAGCCGCCCATGTCTCATGTATCAGCATCCCCATACTTAAAAATGGTGGTGGGGGCACTTGAAATAAAGCTCATCAAATTAGCTTTAGTTCAAGCACTCCATCACCATTTTTAAGTGTAGAGATGCTGATACAGGAGATGCAGTGGTGCTTTAATTAGACTAGCTCTCAAAGCCAGTCTAATTAAAGCGCCGTCTCCCCTCCCCACCACCCCTAGAGCACATGTAAAAGTGCCCCTTGTCAGCTTTCAAGGGAAATTTAACCTCAACTTACCTTTGTGCTCATCTCTTAAGTGCACTGTAGTTTCATAACACCTCTTACGAAATAGCCCTAACCTATTTGTTTTCAACTCAACCTACATTCTGGCATTTCCTAACTTCTTAAATGATTGACTTTAAAATAGTAAGATTATAGATGTCGAAATTTATACAGATTTCAAGCACAGGCTCTCTAACTGAAGGTGAAATGAGTCTCTACTGCTGTCACCTAAAGCTTCCCATTTTAAGGTCTTGTTTACAGTTGTTTGTAAGTTTGCTAACTTTGTAACTGTGTGGATTGAACTTTTCCACATGCTAAGCTTCTACTGAGGCTGAACGCTTTTGGATCGTTTTAGCTCAAATTAATTCAGCTGTTTCCAAGAATGAGGTTATTTTCTCACTTAAGAAAAAAATACCTTACAAGTTCTTTTGTTGAAAGCTCTAGCATCCCCAAACTTTGGAAGGAAGGCTTGAAATTTGGAAAGGGTGTGGCCTTTGGGCTTCTGGCTCTCCCTGTGGAAGCTTAAGCTATAAAGCCATTGACAAGATAGTTCCTTTATACTCAAGAGGTTTGTAGACTTCACAGCTAAAATCTCAAATAATTCTATTAACATCACTCTAGCACCAATGATTCTATCTATGAGCATAGCTCCATGTAATACAGTTCCAATTATTAATTGGACTGCAGTACTACCATCAGTGTGTGACTGAGATTGCTTAGCATAAGACAACTGGAATTCAAACAAGACTCTCCACTGAAACTGTCAGGTCCTGGCTTCATGTTGCAGAAGGTGAGATATACAATGAGAGGACAGTGATTAGGAGGGAGTCTGCAGGTTAAGGGAGCTGAATGCTGTCCCAGACATATGATTTGATAATAACACTTGTTGCAGAAACAGGAATATGATGCTAGACCAAAGTATAGATTTCATAGACATTAGGGCTGGAAAGGACCTTGCAAGATCATTACGTCCAACCCCCTACCCAAGGGGCAGGAAGTCAGCAGGAATCAAATGATCCCAGCAAGATAGACAGACAAGTTTGTTGAAAGTGTCCAGAGTAGGTGCTTGCACCACCTCTGGGGGAATCCAATCCAGGCCCTGGGGAGTTGGACAGTAAAGAAGTTTTTCCCTATGTCCAGCCTAAAACTGTCTTCCAGGAGTTTGTGACCATTGGACCTCATCTTCCCTTGGGATGCCCTGGTGAACAGACATACTTCCAGTTCCTGATGCACACCACCCCTTATGGACTTATAGACTGCCACCAAGTCACCCCTGAGTCTATGCTCTTCCAGGCTGAAGAGTCCCATGGCTCTCAGCCTGTCCTCATAAGGCCTACTCTCTTGTCCTCTAATCATGCATGTGGCTCTCCACTGGACCCTCTCAAGCTTCTCCACATCCTTTCTGAATTGTGGAGCCCAGAATTGGATGCAGTACTCCAGCTGCAGCTTCACCAAGGCTGAGTAAAGTGGGAGGATGATTGCCTTGGTCTTGCTTGAGAAGCATTGGTAGATGCAAATAAGAGTTTTGTTTGCTTTGCAGGCTGTGGCTCATGTTCATCTTGTGTTCAATCATGACCCCTAAAGTCTCTTTCAGTCATGGTGCTAGCGAGCGTAGCACTGCCAAGATTATAAATGCGATGTGTTTTTTTTCTCCCGAGGTGGAGCACCTTGCATTTCTTTGTGTTGAATGCCATCAGGTTTTGATCCACCTACCTTGCAAGCCTATTGAGGTTGGCTTGGTTTGCCAGCCTATCCTCTAGGGTGACTAACACTTCCCCATAGTTTGGTGTCATCAGCTAATTTAGCCAGTCTGCTTCTGACACCAGAGTTGACATAATTTATAAATACATTGAAAAGTACAGGTCCAAGAAGAGAGCCCTGGGAGACACCACTGGTCACCATGCATCATGTTGATTTGGCTCCATCAACTACCATCTCTGGGTCCATCCATGGAGCCAGTTCCCCAGCTATTGAGCTGTAAGGTTGCTGAAGCCACAGTTCCCCAATTTTACCATGAGGACATCATGGACACCAGGTCAAAGGCTTTCTTGAAGTCCAAATATATGATATCAACCTCTTCACCTTTGTCCAGGTGATGCATCACCTGATCATAGAAGGAAATGAGATTGGTCAGGCAAGACCTACCCACCTGTGTTGGCCACCTCTCAGACTGTTGCCTTCTGTTAGTCTGTTATTAATGGTTTTCTTGATGGTTCTTCCAAGATCTTTCCAGGGATTGAGGTCAAACTGTTTGGCCTCTCCAGATCTTCCTTCTGCCCTTTCTTGAAGATAGATACCACATTGGCCCTCGGATCTTCCTTCTTCCCTTTCTTGAAAATAGGCACCACATTGGCCCTCTTCCAAACTTCAGGTACCTTGCCCGAGCACTATGAGTTATTGAATATCCTTGCCATTTATGCCAGCTGTGCTATGTCAGCCAGTTCCTTTAGCACTCTTGGATGCATTCCATCCAGGCCAGCTGATTTGTGGCTGTCCAACCTCTCAAGGTTTTCCCTCACAAGATCCATGCCAGTGATGGGCATGCTCACCTTTGTTTTGATGATCCTGCATCTTGTCAGGCAGGGTGATCCCCTTGGGCTGGTGGATGACCAATGCAAAGTAATCATTAAGGAGATTAGCTTTTTCCTGGGTGTCGGTTATCAGCTGCCCCCTTTGGTTTAGCAAGGGTCCAGTGTTGCCCTTATTTTTTTTCTAACTTCCTATGTATTTGAAAAAGGACTTGTTGTCCTTGATTCGAGTAGCCAGTTTGAGCTCAGTTTCAGCCTTGGCTTTCCTAGTTCTCTCCCTACAGGTGCGGCCCAGGGCTGAATACTGCTCCTTGGTGGTATTTCCCATCTTCCATCCTTTATAAACTTTTATTTTTAGACACAGGAGGCCCATGAGTTTCCTATTGAGCCAAGGGGTTTGCCCAGCCCTTTTTCTACAGGCTGGAATGCACTTCCCTTGTGCTTCAAGGATCATATCCTTGCGGAGCGATCACTTATCATGGACTCCCCTCCCTGTCAGATTATGGCTTCTCAGGGCCCCAACAACTAGCCTCCTGAGCTTGTGAAAATGGCTTTCCTAATGTTGAGGACTTTTGCATTCCTGACTGACTTGCCAGCTTTGGGGTGGACTGAGAAAGTGATCAATTCATGGTCACAGTCTCCCAGCTTCCCTTTGATTCTCAGGTTGCTCACTAAATTGTCCCCTTTGCTCAGTACCAGGTCCAGCAGCGCCTTGCCTCTTGTCAGCCCACAGACTTCTTGAAACAAATAGAGCTTGTCAATGCAAGTGAGGAAGCATTGCGACTGATCAGATTCGGCTGAGTGCTCTTCCATAAGATGTCAGGGTAGTTGAAGTCACCCATGACAACCATGCACCAAGAGTGTGCAGCTGCAGCCAGTTCCAGAGCAAATTCGTGGATAAGTTCTTGCTCTCGATTAGGAGGTCTGTAGAAGACGCCTACCATTATATCCCCTTGAGGTGTCAAGTTGCCCTCCTTGGTTCTCAATCTCCTCCTGTAGGGAAGTGTACTGCTCCTTCACATAGAGCTACACCCTGCCCTTTCTTTTAACACACTCTCTCCTGTACAAGGTATAGCCATCTATATCTGTGGTCCAGTCATAGGTGGAATCCCACCAGGTCTCCATTATCGCTATAACAACAGTCATTTCTGTTTAGCACAAGAGTCAGTTCCTCCTGTTTTTTGTCCAGGCTCCTGGCATTTGTGTATAGGCAAGTCAGCCTGCTATCAGAGGCCCTAAGCTTCCCTGCACTCCTAAAAAAAAGCCCATCCCTTGCACAGCCTGACCTTCTGATTTTGTGGTTGATGCTTGCTGGGCTTGCACCAGTGGTTATCTGCCCATCCCCACATATAAATGTGATTACTCATCATGTGTTGTTCATTTTCAGGGTGACCAACTTGAAACTCTGGGATCTGATCTACAGAACTTATGAGTGCTCTGAAGTCAGCAGGAGTTGTGAACTGAAGAAACTAAGTGTTACATAGTACTAATAATCAGGGGGGGAAATAAACTAGTCACACACATTATTTATACCTTTGATCTGGGTAAATATCTGTGAAATTGGGATAGTTAATGCTCCCAACACCTCAGAGGCATCTTTACAAAAATTAATCAAACAGTGTTTGTGAAGTTCTCCATACAATAGAGTGCTAGAGAGCACTCAGTAACAATGATATTAAGATTACTAATATTAATAATACACTGATATTATATTACTAATATGCGAATATATTAATACTAGTAATATTAATACTAATAATTCTTAATTCAAAACGTGGCTTGAACAATAGTAAAAAAGGGCTGGGTCACACCCTAAACAATGAGTACCATAAAAAAACCCCTAATTTATCTGCTGAACAGGGCTAAATTTATGAGGGAAAATACTGTTCAGTTATATCACGAATTTGTAGAAAATGTGAAATGGATATAGTCTGCCAAAGCAGGTAATGTCCATAAAATCCATGGAAGAAATAAAAGAAAACTTACTGAAAATAAAATGCTGGGCCCCCAGAGGAAGCCAGCTGTCTTCATGGCACTGTGGCCTAGCCATACAGCCCACCAGGCAGGGGGAAAAGGGGGAGGAGGAGTTGCCAGCACACAGGGAAGCCCACGATAGCTACTGTCCCCATATCTTGCCACTGACTGGCTGAGAGGGCTGCTTGTTGTACAGCCCCACCCCTCTCCACCAACCGGTGGTAAGTGATGAAGCCACATGACAGCCCTCCCAAACAATCAATGGCAAGGGGTAGGGTCACCAGGGCCCCACAGAAAATCAGAGGCATGGGGGGCGGGGCTGGCCACAGTAAGCCCTCAAAAATGGCAGCCAGGCCTGCAATCTGCCTGTGAAATTGGCCTCAAGTTGGGTAGACCTCTATATACGAATGCAAGATACACAAGGGATTTAAATTAGGTTGCAGTTTTGACTTGGGAACTTCCTTTAATATAAAAAGGGTAGGCTAGGGTAGGATCATTTTTATATGTAAATTATTTTAAAAAGTGATTATTTACTATAAAAATAGTTCTTCACCTTGGTTTACTGCAAAGACTTCATCCCTTCTGACCTGTTATCTTTTAAAACCTGGCCTTTAGGCCACCGTTTTAATAGCAGTAAACAAAATCAAGTCAAAGGCATTAACTATTTGTATACCATCACTAGTGAGTCATAGTAAAATATTTACTTATTTTAACCATTACAATTAAATCTAAACAGCTTTTAGAACATTCTGTTCTGAGTCTCACTTGTTTTGAGAACACTTTAATATTTTGCTTTAGGGCAAATTCATTGACCCAAGACCATACTTTCAAAATGAATTAAACTTCATTTTTTATCACGATTTTTGCTGATAAGGTTAAAAAAAAAAGCCTTAAATCTAAAGTTTCACCTTAACACTCTGCTACACAAGTTTCAAATGGAGTTCTGGATGACAGTTTGATCAGTGCTACATGGGCTCAGATTCAGGAGTAAATCCCATTTCTTTTGAGATGCAGAAGAAAAATGCCTGACATTTAGAGCGCTGATATGCTGAAATACTGATATCCCTATATCATTTATTAACGGTTTAATATGAAGTACAATGCTAAGGCTGATAAAATATGTATTTGTGTGCATTTAGTTTATGAAAATAATTGTATATATTATTTTGCATCAAAACCATAATGCTTATTTTCCTGTATAAAAAAGGCTTTAAAAATTTTCAGAGTTGTAAACTTTATTTTGTTTAAAATTGAAAACAATATTACATCAGTGAAATATTTAAAAGCTTAGGCCAGACATTAAGTTTGGTATCAATTAACTGCTTTTACTCCCTGTTAAAGTTTAAGGCCCAACCAGTTCAGTCATTTTTTTCCCTCTCATTTCATTACTACAGTGTCTGATCTTATGGGAAACAGGTAATGTAATATAGTATACAGTAAAATCTCTGTCATCTGGCAGTGCAAAGAATTATGATGTCATTGGGATAATGGAGACCTGGTGGGACTCCACCCATGACTGGACCACGGGTATAGAGGGCTACACCCTGTACAGGAGAGATCGTGTTGACAAAAGGGGCAGGGTGTAGCTTTCTATGTGAAGGAAAGCTACATGTCCCTGCAAGCTGATGTTGGTGACCAGCATGGACAACTAGAGACCCTCTGGGTAAAAATTCGTGGGGAATACAGCACAGGGGACACAACGGATCTTATGACGACAGGCTGAGAGACATGGGACTCTTTACCCTGGAAAAGTGTAGGCTCAGGGGTGATCTGATGGCCACCTATCAAGGGTGATCATCAGGATCTGGGGGAACGTTTGTTCACCAGAGCGCCCCAAGGGATGACGAGGTCGAACAGTCGCAAACTCCTGCAAGATCGTTTCAGGCTGGACATAAGGAAGAATCACTTTACTGTTCGAGCCCCCAAGGTCTGGAACAGTCTGCCAGAGAGGTGGTTCAAGCACCTACATTGAACACCTTCAAGAGTAAATTGGATGCTTATCTTGCTGGGATCCTTTGACCCCAGCTGACTTCCTGCCCTTTGGGCAGGGGGCTGGACTCGATGATCTCCCGAGGTCCCTTCCAGGCTGATGTCTATGAAATCTATGAAATCCCCAGGGTAAGGGGATTGCTGGTTATGTAAAAACTCCAGTTATCTGAAATAAACCAGCAGGGTTTTCAGATAATGCAAAACAGCAGCAGTGCAGGAAGGCGGGTGGCGGTGGTAGCAGCTGCAGCATATGAGCTTTCCCCTTCACTCCCCTGCATCTGGCTGGCAGAGCATGGTGGGGGGAAAAGGGGAGTGGCAGCTGCACACAGAGCAATGGCAGCACAGGGTGGTGACCGCTGCGTGTGAGCTTCCTCCCTCTCCCCGGCCAGCCAGCTCGAAACTGGTTAATAGAGTATTCTGGTTGGCAAAGTACCAGATTACAGAGATTTTACTGTAATATAATCTGTAAAAATTTCAGAGGTCAATACTATGACAATTTAGACCAGCTGGAGGCTGACCCAGAGAGATTAAGTGACTTTGATCTCACAAAGATCTTTCATGAAATATTTGGCAGAGCAGGGAATTCAGTCCAGGTCACCTGAGTCCCAGTCCATTGCCTTAGCTACAAAAGTCAGTTAGCATTACTGCTTGGGAACAAGAAGAGGAGAGGAAAATGTGATATTAAAGGAACTGTGCTCTTCTTTGTTGTAAACTACTTAATATATTGTCAAAATTAGCAAAGAAATTCTCACACATCAATTCATATTAGTGTACACTATTTATTACCTTATATGACTAAATTAATTTTGAAATAAACTTACATTTAAAAATACATACAAAGACTATGGATTTAACATTGAAGTATTTTGCAGATGTGCACTCAATTCACATGCAAGTTTCAAGGCCCATCATTATAAGATATTGTCCATTTTCCTTCACTTTACATATATTCATAATAAAGCACAAGTTCTCAGAGGGAAAAAAATCACCACATTTTAGAGTAGTTCCTTTCCCAAAAAGAGCACCAACTATATATTAAGCCAATGCGTTTTTAATTTACCTTTACTAGTAGTATACAGTCTTGCAAAATATACAGCTAAACAATGATACATTAAGAGTACCCTTTTTGTAAAGGGAAGTAACAAAAGAAACAGGAAAAAAATAAAAAAAACCCCTACAGATTATAAAAGTATATTTAGAACACCATACTGATTCAGAGTTTCCTATGCCAATAAGAAGAGCCATGCACACTGGTTTTGTTAGCAGAACACTGTCAGTAGTCCGTAAGAGATCTGCTTGCATGCTTCATATTAAAGAGGTTCCAGTCACAAGGAAAGGCGCTTTTTCTCCAATTATCTTTTAGGTCTGTCTATGTCATCAATAGCGGCCAGCAGTTTCTGTCTTGCTTTTTTGTTGATGTGGGATCCCAGACAAACGTTCACCAGATTGGTCAGTTGCTTGGTAGAATATTCCTGCCCAAACAAAGCAGATATTTTTTTTTTTAATTAAACAGAATAAAAATAACTGGAGAAAAATATATAACTAAATAAAAAAATCCCTAGTTTATTGCATAGAAACTTGTAGAAATATTTAAAGCTTCTAGCTAAGCCAGGTCTGGATAATACTCATAGTTGAGAGACAGACGGAACAAAAGAGTGTTTTGATACATGGCAGATTATAATGGAAAATGCTTACAGTTTAGCAATGTTGGACAGGGTTCACAGAAAGTAATTCTGTGAATACTGACACATCTTAAGCCATTTTAAATGCATTTTCCATTCTTAAGAGAAAAAATGTGCAAATCAGACAAGACTTTAGCACAATGACATGATTTTTCTAAACAAACAACTAGCAAATTAATGTTTTTTAAGGTTTGAAATCACATTTCCAATCAAAACCTAAACAACTTTACCTACTAGATTTTATACAAAATTAGTTTCACTGTTTGATAAAAGAGAAAGAAAATACTGTAAAAAAATCAAAATTTTTAACACTTGTAAAAACATCACATTTGCCAGAACTCCCTTTTTAACTCAACACACTCCCCAGCATATGCCTTGCCAGTACATTCAAATGAGAGTTATTAACTACGGGTTAATATCTCTCATGTCTCCAACTGTAAGAAGGACAATGTTGTAAAAGATACATTTCTTTCATCCCTTTCTATCTAGATTTAAAGTTATCCTGAGCACAGATTCACAATACAGCGGTTCAAAACCTTTTCATATTAATGATGTGTGGCCCCAAACAATACAGAACTGTTATTTATGCAGTACTATCTATTAATACAAGCATTTAACTTGAGTAATGTCCGCAATGTTCCAAACCCCTTTCCAAACACAAATGAAAACATAACAAAGACAGCAACATGGATCCTGGCTCAATATTTCTGGATTAAAACAAAAGACCAAAAAATACTATGTTTTTAACCTTTTCTGCACTTAATTACATTATTTAAAAAGTCTATTTGTAAAGACAAAGACTACAAAAGTTATGATAAAATTTTTAACTTTTAGGGGTAATGAACTGGTATACTGAGGTGTGTTTTGTGCCACTCTTAAATATCTCTATTAAAATGTGGAGGCTAATAGTGGGAAAGAGCTGGTCACATAACTGGCCTATCTCCTTCTGTTTATTTCCAAGGCTCCAACAGAAGCATACAATGGACTTACTTGCATATCACTATCCATTATGCTCTTCCAGGTAACAGCTTTTTTCATGGTGTATAAACTAGAGAAAGTATTTGGAAAGCCCCTGTTTACCAAATTATTCTGAATGCCTCATGAGCCAAGGTTGTAGGAGATATTTCCAGTTTTTCCATCACCAGATGGGACCTTTCTTGTATGCACCAGCTTCACCTCCCAGAACATGTTGTTATTTACACTAATAAGCTGATAACAGATTGGTTGCGTTTGAATGAAATATACACTTTAGCAAGGATCACACTGGGAAAGGATTCTGCTATTAGCTTATAACCCCGTTTGAAGTCAGGAGTGGCTTTTTAGTGTATTGTCCAATCTAGGTTATAAATGCCTAGACTTCTCCTAGAAACTCCTAGTAGAGTGTCTACCACATCCTATATAATGGTGTTCTACAACTTAATTTATTGGAGGAATTAGCCACATCTTTACCTTAAGATTTCACTCTGTTACCCTTCCACTTCTACTCCTTGAATGATCTAACTATTCTTTGTCCTTCTTTGATGTTCTCAAAATCTTGAATACTTAAGTGTAAGAGGGCCTCTTATGCCACCTAGACTCAGGTCACCTCCCGGCTGGAACAGTAGTTGCTTATAATAAATCACCTGCCACACCTATGATGTTATGGGAAATAATGCATGGCCATTACTAGGAGGCAACAGAGAATGATTGGAGACTCAGAACTTCTGTGGCTCTTTGTAGGGCTCCGCCATTCCTATACCCTGCCCTCACCACACCTGATATTCCAGGAGATGTTGACTGCCACTAAGGTTCATAATTATCTTGACCCGAAGGGTCGTATCTACAGCCCGGGTTTAAGCAGCTGCTTGCCCCATTCTTCTCTGCACAGGTCTCAAGACAGCTACCCTTTTCTCTGGTTCTCCCCTTGTCAAACTCTTGAGGCTGGAACATCCTCTCTCTCTTCTCCTCTCCCCTCTGGGAGAGTAAAAGTCCCCTTTCCTTTCCTCCTCTTCCAGTTCTCCAGAATGGTTCCCTTCATCCCCTGGATTCAGACTCACTGGTTGCTCAGGCTTCTTTGCCAACTACTGCTCCCAGTTGGACCCTGTCAGGTAAGTAGCAAGGTCGGAGCTTACCTATTGGTCTTCTACTAGTTCTCTTTCACTTGCTTGCTCTCTCTTCAGCTCTCCTTCTTCCTTCTGCTTCTTCTGCCTCCTCCTGGGTGCTCCTTCAGAATCCTTTAAATCTCCCTCCCTTCAGCTGGGTCCCGCATGGCAGTTCTCTATTGGCTGCCTGCCTGACCCAGCTTTGCTTGCCAGCATAGTACTTCTTTCTTTCTCTTTGTTCTTTTTCCACACTGATCTCTTTTCTCTCCACTTGATTTCCAGTGGCTGGGTCTGTCATGGCCCCAGCTGGTGTCCCATTCATCCAGATCGTGTCAGGGTCTGCTGCGGCTCCTCCAGTTTCCCAGGCTAAGCTTCCCTCTTCTAGTTCTTCCTGGTTCTGCTCGTGGCAAGGTGCTTCGTGCACCCTGTCACATTTAGGCTTATGCTTCCTTTGCTATTATTTAACCTACCAAACATATTTTATTACTTTTATCATCTTTCCCTGGTAAGATCCTCCATCTCCCTTGATTTATCACACAATCATAGTTAAGTAGGGACTTCACAAGGTCATCTAGTCTAGCCATCTACTCAAGGCAGGATCATCCCTGACTAAACGAGTGTCAACCAAGCATCTGTCTAACCTATTCTCGAAAATTTCTAAGGATGGAGATTCCATAACATCACTGGATAGCTTGCTCCAATGCTTGGCCACCCTTATAGTCAGAAAGTTCTGTCCAATTTCCAGCCTAAATCTACCTTGCTGCAGCTTGAGCCATTGCTCCTAGTCCTGCCCTCCATGGCCACAGAGAAAAGCCCCTCTTCATCCTTTCTATAATCACCCTTCAGGCATTTGAAGACTTATCAAATCCCTCCCCTCTTCAATCTTCTCTTCTGCAAGCTGAAAGACTAAGGGTTATTTAGTCTTTCCTCTCACTTCATTTTTGTAACTCTCTGCTGGACTCTTTCTAACCTGTTCCCATTTTTCCAAAAGTGCACATCCCAAAACTGGACACAGTACTCCAGGTGAGGCCTCACTAGTGCCAGATAGAGCAAAAGAATAATATCCCTTGATTTGCAAGTGATGCTCCTGTTAATACAGCCCAGTATACAGTTGACCTTTTGTTGCAAAAAAGTCTATTCTTGGTTCATCTTCAGCTAATGGTCTACTGCAACCCCAAGGCTCTTCTGTGCAGTATGGCAGCCTAGCCAGTCACTCCCTAGCCTGTATGTATACATGCAGTTACTCTGTCCCAAGTGCACAACTTCAAGCTTGCCCTTATTGAATTTTCATCTGGTTAATTGATTCTGGATAGACCAGAAAAAATGTTCCATATTCTAGATCCTAGCCCTGCGCTCTGGAGTGTCTGCAACTCCAAACTTGGTGTCATCTGCAAATTTGCTAAGCGTGCACTCAATCCCTTCATTCAATAATCATTAAGGAAGATTTAAAATAATACTGGACCCAGGCCAGACCACTGGGGTACCCTAACTAATACCCAACTAGACATTCAGCCATTGATGACTATAGTTTTTGTTACAAGCGAGTATGGAATATTGCTGTAAGGGTAGCAGAAAGGAGAAAAGGGAAAAAGATAGACCCCGGGTAGACTGGAGAAGGGGAAAAAAGGGAAAAGGGTTATTCTGGAGCCTAAACAGCCCAGAACATTGAAAGAATAATTATTAATCTGACCAAGAGTTTTCTAGAACATAGATATTAGAAAATTTTATGTTGTTACTGTAGCCGAACTGGGGTGCTCCAAACAATTCAAGGGAAGATAAACTCATATACTTTTAGTTATTGGAGGACAACACTAGGTCCAGTGTTGATGGAGAATGTCTATGGTTACTCAAGGACAAAAGCTGATGATTCCTTTTAAGAAAACTGCTACTGGACCACCTTGCTAACTACTCAAACATTTCTAAGCACTTGCTCTTTACACAAAGAAACTGCAATGCAGCTGTCTGGGCAGTTTGAGTTCTGGGAAATCCTTAAGGCTGGTTAACCAGGTTACAAATCTGTGTAGAGGGTAGAAGCTGCACTGACAACAATATCTGACATTCTGTGCCTAGCAATGAATGATAACAAAGCCTTTATACACTTTTTTAAAGATTCAAATACTGCCTTGGATATCATTCATTATAAAGTTTTGTTAATATATTGCAGGCTCTGATGCATGAGTGATTATCTTTCCATCACCACATTTTGTATGCTATAGCCAAAATACTATTGTTCTTGATAACAGCTGCAGGAATCATGTCTTCTCTTAAGCATTAGAAAAGCAGAGAGTTGAGAACCAGAAGAGAAATTGTCTTCCTTGCTATGGAAGGGTTTTCATTCTAATACTAACACTAACTTCTAATACTAATGCCATTAGTAAATGCATTTATTTATTTATTGCAGGGGTGGAGTAAGCCGTCTTAAGATACTAATAATGAAAATTAAGGTACTGACAGTTAAAGATACTCTTATTTATGTAAAAGGATGAAGAGGTCATATGACATCCTTGAATGCTGTGCTGAGACATACCTTGCTGCAGTGTCTCAGCACAGCACTCTCTGGCACCACAGGAAACTGGGAAGAAAAGTGTTATATGCTCCCCTGCATATTCTCTGCTGCTCACAGAAAACATTCAGCTGTAGTTCTTTGTTTTGCTCAACTCAGCTGGTACAACTAACTAGTTTACCCAAATCTCAGCTGCACCAGTTCTTGTATAAAAACAAACTGCTTGTTCTTTTTTGCTTATATTACATCAGGTCCCAGTCAGGGTCCCACTATGCCAGGCACAGCACAAACATGTACTGTAAAGACACAGCCCTTGTTATAAAGACACAGCCAGTGTAGGTTAATGACAAGATGTAACAGGGGAAGGAGGAAGAAGAGAGGAAGAGATAAAAATAAGCACATTTCACTGACTAGTTGCAGGCATAATGCACCTGCCAGGCTATTATATGGGCAATAGCTATGTTCTGTTTACTTCCAGCAGAAGGTAAGTCTTATAGAACCTTTCAGAAATCAGTAAAAGGGTCAATTTAAGGGAGTCTGTACCACACAAAACATTCATGCTATTAACTTACATACATAAAAATGAACATACATTTGGTACAGAACCCTGTGAGACGGAGGGAGACCTCTCTCTGTTTTAGTATCCAGGAATCTCTCTCTCACACAGTTCATTTCAGGAACTGGCCCCCAGATAGAAAAAGTGATGATACCAGTTCAGCAATCTACTTGTGCAATAAGTACTCATTTTATATCTGCACCCACCACATACAAACCAATCACATGCAGCTGCACAGTATTGTTATTCATGTGATATCATAATGAAAAAAAATCTTGATAAAAAGTAAATATATGCTGTACCAGAATTCAGCCCTTACCCTATGTTCCTTAATCCAGCGCTCCATGTCATTTTCAGTTAGATAGTAAGCTTTAATGTAGGTCTCCACAAATTCCTTATCAGGAATTGGCCTAATGTCAGTGAGCTTTTCCAGCTTCATTAAAAACTGCTGAAAGTCCAGTTGCATCAAGGCACGTCCCTCATTGCTGCACTTCTTGACATTGGCGTAACTAAAACAGTAACAAATGAAATATCAAAAACTAATTGGAAATAAACATCTATGAGATGTGCGATTCATTTTCAGCTTTGCCTATAAAACCCCAACGATGAATAATGATGGTTCAAATTCTAGCCTGCTACCTGTTTCCCAGCTGCAGTTAGGTTGTAGTTGCATTATCATCCCATCTCATTGTCTCACCATGAACCAAAACAATGAAACAATATTAATCAGCATGTTAGGCTATGGTTTCAGTGCCCCAGCAACCTAAACACTTTTTTTTTTTTTTTTTTTTTAGAATACAGGCATCATGGCAAAGGAAGGATTTATGGGATAAGGTAGCTGTGTCAACATATTCCTACAGTGCTCTCCCCAAGCACGAGGGGGACGACAGGAAAAAGCATGAAGGTGTTTTTTTGAAAATTTTAAAAGTAGGTGATAAAGGAAGGACTCACTGGCCAACTAGAGGCAAAAGACAGTGTATTGACTGCAAGCAAGAGACATTTAACAAGAAATAGGTTCTGAAAGGCCTTGCAAGTGAGCATAGGCAGCCTTTTGGTGAAATGAAAGGGAAGGCAGTGGCAGGATGAAAACAGGGATAACAGTTAATATGACAGGTTGGGAAAATGATCTTTCTGGATGAGCAAGGCAAATCTGTATTTGTCAACATCAGAGAAAAAGATGTTGCAGTAACTGAAATGATGACAGCTTAAATGAGAAAGTTAGCTATGTGGATAAGCCATATTTTATGTGCTACAGACAAAGACTGAGAATGATTAAGACACAGCTTTTATGTAAGAACCAAGAGAAATTTAAGTGTGTTGTTAAATGTTGCCCTTAGCTATACTAAGTCCAGACCTACTTATCTGTGGAGAATGTTAAGCACTGTTACTGTTAGAATGGGCTTTGAGCAGTCACACTTTAAGGCTTAATGCCATCTCTGACTTACACAACTGTGATCTGCCACTAATGGGTTAGCAAGCCAGGACCCCTGCTCTACGTAGGGATGGGTTGGCAGAGGTGGGTTGAGGAAGAACAGAACTGGTAGGCATGGAGGGATGGGGTTTGTGGTGAAATAAAGTAAGTGAGCCAATGAAGCTAAATGGAACAAAATAAAATCCCAAAGAAAGCAGCAAAAAAGAATAAAAAAAGAAAATAAAAAAGTCTTTAAGTAATAGCTGGCTGCTTGCATTGGGTACACAACCTGGGAGCAGGAGTTCTTGATGGCAGTACAATCCCCTAGGCAAGAGATGAAGTGGTGGAAAGTTTGTCCACACAGATGTGCAAAGGGAGAGGATAGTGCATCCTATAATGCTGGAAGACTGAAAATTAGTTTTTATCTCCATGTAACACAAGCTGGTAACACCTCGCCCAAAGCAGCATAACTTTAAAGATACCGAGGGTGCAGAAGTGTCGTATGTGGCACCACAGACCCATCTTGGGTGCTACATACTGCTCATGCAGGCATTCCCCATGCTGTTACTTTGCAGCATGGGTGGGAGAGGGGCTGACCCCAGGAGATCTCAGGGTCAAAAAAAATCCGCGCCAAAAAAACCAAGGCAGTGCACATGATAGCAGCACGTGCCATCCAAAACTGGAGCCTGGCTGACTGGAAGCCATGCTCCAGCTTCTGGCCAGGCTTTCTGCTGCAGCTGCATCACCCATAAGGCGTGCCCCTGGTGCTTGTCCCCAGGGAAACATACATTGCTGCTCATCTGGACATGCCCCTAGAGGGCACTTAGCATTAGTTTTCACACTTTAACATGTGGACACTCCTGCATTAAGCATGCTTAGTACAACCTTAAGATAATGTGCGACAACACCCTGGTCAAAGATGAGACTATTTTTAAGGTCCTGACTGACAGGTTGTACTGTCTGTGGTGATCAGTATAAGGGGTGAAGGAGAAGCTGGAAGGAAAGATTAGGAACTTTGCTGTAGCAATTTACAGCTTAGGTTATTCTCTATTAGATATATACAAGAGATATCAGAGACATTGACAAGACTAATTCTGACAAGGAGACAGATCTGGAGTGCTTGGGTAAATTGAGACACTGTCACAGAAACAGCTGCTGAATTTGGTTTTGTGGACAAGACAACTCAGAGATGAGATGTAGTGGAAATAGAGGAGGGAATCAAAAACAGCCCCATGAGACCACCCTGCAGAAATTTGGCAGGACTGAGAAGGATTCTCTAAAGGACATGCTGAAGAAGCGATTAAAGACAATAGGAGAAGGCAGACTATCACAGAAACCTAGTAAGTGCAATTTTAAAAAGAGGAGCCTGGTTAACTATACTGAAGATGGATGACTGGTCAGGGCAGCAAGGGAGGATGGCTATTAAAGTCTGGCTTTAAAAATGGCTTTAAAGATACAGGCAACAGGAGAAGTGCAAGGGGAAGAAGCTGGTGTTGGAGAACTCCAGGTAACAAGGATATTAAATGAACTTAGAGATGAAAGAAAGATCGAGCCAGATTTGAAGGGGCAAAGTTGGCATGGAAGAGGCTACAGCATGCTTGTAGAAAAAGGATGAAACAGTCCAAAAGAAGGGACAGGACTATGAATGGAAATAAGAATAGGTGAAATGGAGATCAGGAGATGAGATGGCATCGTTGGGACAAATGGAAGGGGTTAAAGGAGCAGAGCAAATAAGAAACTCGATACTCTTATGAAAAATGTTAGTTTGACATATCAGCATTTTTTCATGCAGCAACAATCAGAGGGAGATGGGCCTTGTGGTCAGTAGGAAATCTGAATCAGGACTGCAAGTTCACTGAAAAAGTGAGACTGAGAAAAAGTGCTGAAATGGGTTCAACCGATATCTCAACAAGGAAGTTAAAGTTTCAGAGGATGAGTGTGATAGATGATGAGGAAAGGAAAGGAGTGTCAGGAGTCAAAAATCAGACAGAAAGGCTAATGGGAAAGGATGATGAAAGCAACATATATAGAGAGAAGAGCTGGATGTTTAAGTATTCAAAATGAAAAGCGAGCAAATGGAAGAGCGTTGGAATCTACAGGAACAAGAGAAATGCCCAGCACTATACCCTACCCTTCATAGATTCATAAATTGTAGGGTCAGAAGGGACCCAATGGATCATTGTGTTCGACCCCCTGCCCCTGGCAGGAAAGAGGCCCAAGATCAGATGACCCTAGCTAGGTGACTGTCAAGCCCCCTCTTGAAGACCTTCAAGTTAGGTGATAGAACAACCTCCCTTGGAAGCCCATTCCAGACTCTGGCCATCCTCACTGTAAAAAATTTCTTCCTAATGTCCAACCTAGATCTACTTTCCACTAGTTTGCACCCATTATTCCTAGTTACTCCCTGGGGCACTCTGGTAAACCACACATCCCCAATTCCCCGCTGTCCTCCCCTGATAAGTTTATTGGCAGCTACAAGGTCACTCCTGAACCATCTTTTGTATAGGCTGAAGAGATGCAGATCTCTCAACCTCTCCTCACAGGGTCTTTCATGAAGACCACTAATCATGTGAGTGGCCCTCCTCTGAACCCTCTCCAAATCCTCCGTGTCCCTCTTGAAGTGTGGCGCCCAAAACTGGACACAGTACTCCAACCATGGCCTGACTAATGCTGCATAGACAGGGAGCATCACCTCCCTTGATCTGTTGGTCATGCATCTGCTAATACAGGACAAGGTGCAATTGGCCTTGTTGATGGCCTCGTTACACTGCTGTCTCATGTTCATCTTGGAGTCAACTATGACTCTGAGATCTCTCTCAGCCTCTGAGCTGCTGAGGAGGACATCTCCCAACCTATAGGCGTGCCTGGGATTCCTCCTTCCTAGGCAGAGTACCTTACATTTATCTTTGTTGAACTGCATCTTATTATGTTCCGCCCACTGTGGGGAGGCAGTCAGGAAGGCCGACCATACCTTGTCATGCATCCACAGATGCATCTCGAGCAGGTCCAAGGAGGTGATTCTCCCCCTCTATGCGGCACTAGTCAGGCCGCAGTTGGAGTACTGCGTCCAGTTCTGGGTGCCGCGCTTCAAGAGGGATGTGGACAGCATGGAAAGGGTCCAGAGCAGGGCCACTTGCATGATCAGGAGACAGCACGGCAGGCCCTATGAGGAGAGGCTACGGGACCTGAACCTGTTCAGACTCCACAAGAGAAGGCTGAGGGGGGATCTAGTGGCCTGTTATAAACTAGTCAGACGGGATCAGCAGGCACTGGGGAAGTCCCTGTTCCCCCGAGCACTGCCAGGAGTGACCAGGAATAACGGTCACAAGCTGGCAGAGGGTAGATTTAGGCTTAGATTTTAGATTTAGATCAGGAGGCGCTACTTCACGGTCAGGGCAGCTAGGATCTGGAATCAACTTCCAAGAGAAATGGTATAGGCTCCTACCCTGGGGGGTTTTAAGAGGAGGCTAGATGAACACTTTGCTGGGGTCGTTTGACCCCAGTACTCTTTCCTGCCATGGCAGGGGGTCGGACTAGATGATCTACTCAGGTCCCTTCCGACCCTAGAAGGTATGATCTAACCTGTCCAGGTTGGCCTGTATCTGCTCCCCGCCCTCTGGTGAATTAACTTTGCCCCATAATTTGGTATCATCTGCAAACTTGGAGAGGGTGCTCACCACACCCTTATCCAAATCGCTGATGAAGATATTAAATAACACTGGCCCAAGGACCAAACCCTGCGGGACCCCACTGCCCACCTCCTTCCAGGCCGAGAATAACCCGTCAACCACCACTCTCTGGGTGCCGTCCCTAAGCAAGTTAGCCACCCACCTGACTGTGTAGGCGTCCACTCCACAGCCCATTAGTTTCTCTATGAGAATAGGGTGTGAAACTGTGTTGAAGGCCTTCCTAAAATCCAGGTAGATGACATCGGCCTCACCTCCTGCATCAAGGCAGCGTGTGACTTGGTCATATAAGGCTATAAGGTTTGTCAGGCAGGATCTACCTGTGACGAACCTGTGCTGGTTTCCTTTCAGCATTGTTTCCCCTGCTGGGGCTTCACAAATATGCTTTCTGATGATTTTTTTCTAGTATTTTCCCAGGGATAGAGGTAAGACTGACTTCAGTTAGATCCAGTAGCATTGTGGAAGACCAGCATTATAGCTCCCTAAGTGATGGTAAGTACAGAGGCAGTATGAGGTGATACATGCGAGGAGACTGGATAGCAGCCATGCACCTTAAAATCAAATGGGAGCTTCAGACATGGAAAGAGGAGAAGGGTTTCAGGTGTTAGGCTAGGAGTGATAACACAACAGGGGCAGAGATGGTTGTATGGATGAGTATGAGAGGTGGGGAAATGGTCAGAGTTGGGGCAAATGTTACCAGAAGTAAAAGGAAGGGGATACAAGATTTGTACTGACAGGAGGGTAGGAGTGATTGGGTTAAAGAGGCAAAAAGGGCAGAAGTAGTAAGAGAAGGGTGAGAGTAACCACAGAGAGAATATGGTGCCAGTAAGAAAAAGAGGAGGGTACTAGATTTCATGATGCAGAGGAAAGGAACAGTGAGACACATGGGTGAGTAGCAGATGGACTAGAACACAAAAACAGGCAGAGCCCCCTAGTTATAATTCCTGCTGGCGGTGAAGCTGTGGGGTCCAGATCTGGTAGGACTTGGTCCTTTTGCTTAAAAAATGTATATGGTTAATCTGTTGACTCACTGTCATCTAATCCAACCACATGAACCATCTTGTCATGGCTACTCCCAAAGCACAGGAAGAGGCACAAATGGTGAGTACATAGGGAAGAGCTATAACGGCTCAGAAGAGTACTCCTATGACTCTTCCTACTACCTGCCTCCTTCTGTGCTTGGCTCTACTTATAAGCCAAATAAGAGGAATTATGGTACAGGAGGAGCAGAAATCAGGTCTAAGGAGTTATGGGATTATTTTGGACTTCTGAGATTGCTGGCCCAGACCACATGGCTGAACCGTGCATGCACTGAAGAGAGAGGCAGCATTAGGGAAAGCCTGACCATGAATTGTGATGCTCAACATTTCTCTTGAACACAGACAGGACTGCTCCTGGGGGCCAAGGTAAGAAGTTTTTAATTTGGTGATCTATGGGTTTGGGCTAGCAGGTAGCTATACTGCAGGACTAAACAGAAGTATAGACATATATCCCAAAACATTCCTCCACCATGAATACATTCCAAGACTCTTGCTCCATTGCCATTTTAATCCCATTGTTAGACAAATATGTAGAAGAATGGAGCTCCCAAGTTAGCAGGTCTCCATTTCCTCTCTCTTCTGAAGAAAGGCAGGGGCATCAGCAGAAAGAAGCTGACTACCGTTATAACCATTATGTTTTATTCCTCTATCACTGTGCTTGAGAACATCCATTTAAGACAGTAAATGTCTCTATTTTGCAAAAAGGCATGTCATAATATTTCTATCAAACTTTTCAGGGCTGCAAAGAATATTTACCTAGTCCCATTCATCAGTATTATCTAGATCTGCATGCACACCTGCCTGTGCACATGCACATACCTGCCCTGCCTCTTATTAGTATATTTTAGTCCCAATCCTTCACTTAAATTCCATGAGTTTCCATGAATTTCAGTTTGCTTCATGGTGTCTACATAAGGCCTCTACCAATGGGGAGTTCACTGGAGAATCAGTATCTTTGGCTCTCCAAAGCAAACACAGAAATTAAGAAAACATTTACTGAAAACTAACTTTACAGAGGCTTTCAGGGACCACTTACCCTTCCACAAGAGTTCTGTTAGCTAATCTTATGCAGTGCTCCCAAAGAATATTTGATACTGGTAATGGAATACGGACTCTTTTAGACACCTCATTTAACCTCCTGTTAAACTGTTCGAATTCCTGGTGAAAGATAAGTGATCATTATCCTACAAGCACAAAGGAAGAATCATGCTATACACTTGCTATTCAAGAATAAGAGATACCGAAAGATTAATCAAAAAGGGCACATTAAAAAGAGAACACAAGTAAGTAAAACTGAGCCAAAAATCCACAGGAACTCAATGTAGATAGATCCACAAGAGCCCCATGTAGACAGGCTACAGAGCCAAGTATAACAGTTATGAATACTGAATTTTCTTTTCATCTCCAGATGACTCTCAGTAGTTTTTAGAACAAAAAAGAATCACACTTTATTGTAGAGAGATGCAGTTCTCTCTGAAGTCAACACCTTTGAAAATTAAGTCTCTATTTAAATACCTACTATAGTATTTAAGCACCTAATACTGTTACAGCACTTTATAAAACATGGAAGTTTGGATCCTGGTTGGAGTCAGATCTGGGGCTGGGGCCATCACTGCTACTTGGGCAGGCACAGGCTGAAGCAACCATGTGCTATGTAACCTGAACCACAGCAAGGCCAGGGCTGGAGTCAGTTGGAGCCCTGAGAGACAATAAGCAACAGGGGGGCAGGGCAGGAGAACAGAGGTTGCAGCTCTGACTAAATCTGAGCCCGGGTCAGGACCGTGACTGAGCAGCTACCTGCCCCTCCTTCTTGTATTTGAATCCAAGACACAGGGATTTTCCCCTTATGCTGAAAATGGAGGCAGGGGAAAAACTCACCTTGAATCTGAGTAAATATGGTATTAGCACAACAGGGCTATAAGATCCTTAAAGGATTTCTGGAAGGAAAATTAAGATTTCATAGACATCTGGGATGGAAGGGACCTTGGCGGATCAGAGTCTGGCTCCCTGCCCAGGGACAGGAAGTCAGCAGGGATCATAGGATCCCAGCAAGATAAACATCCAGAAGTGTCTTGAAGGTGTTCAAAGTAGGTCCTTGAACCACCTCCCATGGCAGTCTATTCTAAACCTTGGGGGCTCAGAAAATAAAGAAGTTCTTCCTTATGTCCAGCCTGAAACAGTTGCAGAGGAGTTTGTGACCATTTGGTCTTGTCATCCCTTGGGGCACTCTGGTGAACAGAGCGGTACTGAAGCTACTTGGTTTTAATTGGTAAACTACCTGCCATCATGAAAACGTATATGCCTATTAATCCATATTAGTGGAAACTCTGGGCAAAAAAACAGTAATTTACGCACTCTTCTTAGACATACGATTGCGATGAATAACTAAGTACAGAAATGTTTTGCATTTCTCTCTGACTTGCAATGCATTGCTTATTTTAGATACTTCGGGTGCGTCAGTGTTCTGTGTTCAGCAAGCTCTATCCCCTTTTCTCTCACCAAATGATCATCAAAAAGCTACCATTACATAAATTGTTTTCATTCTATATTTTCAAAAATAGACTAAAATGCTTTCACTCCTAATATACATCAAGAGTTGTTTCATGGAAGTCACTCTATTACTGAACCATAACAAAAACAATTCCATCAAAAGGCCCTAAATGCATTTTTAAAATGCATTTAAAAATAGCGGAGCATAAAGAAGGAAAAAGTGCCTCAATTTTTGCAGTTTCACTGTTGCAATATATTCTCACTTACAGATTCACTCTTCCTTTTAATTTATTTCTTTTCAGTATAAAATGGATGTCATGAATAAAAGCTCTTGAGGTATATGTATAGATCCTACTTCCCTTTTAATTAAATATGCAATATGATTAAACAGCCCATTGAATTAAAATAAATTTTCCATGTTTTTAATGAACTTAGAAACGCTTCTGCCATTAACCTTGTAATTACCTTTAGAAACACAAAATGCCTAAGTGTCTACCTAAAGCAATGTACAAGTTATGAAGTGGTATGTGTGGGTGGGCATTCCATTTGGGCACTGGCACTATGAACAATTAAAGGGTCTAAGGCAGTAGGATGTCCACATTTCATTCAAAGTTGGGTCCCTAACTATCTTAAGCTTTTTTTTTTGAATCCCAGTTTATATCTATGTCTAATTCACATTAGACATCATCTCCACAGGTCTAAGTATGAAACACAACAGTGGCTCTCAACCTTTTTTTGTACCAGGACCCACTTGTAAACATCAATGGCCAGTCCTGACCCAGTGACCCTCACTCCTGACCTGCTGCACCCCCCCAACCTCCAACCCCAGTGTGTGGGGTGCAGGATAGGAGGGTGGGGCATGGAGGTCCCCAAGCAGCACCTTGCAGGCTGTAACTCTGCCAACCTGCAAGGGAAAAGCCAGTTTCCCACATTTTTCTCCTTTAAAGGAGAATCTATTTTTAAAAAGTTTGTTAATCCATTTCTAAAGTTTGTTCGCGACCCTTTCATATAGTCTCATGACCCACTTTTGGCTCCCGACCCATGTGTTGAAAAAAGCTGGTACACAACATTCACAGGTATACTGCAAGGCTGGTCAGTCCTACAACCAGTTATACCGAGTCTCAATTAGTTGATATAACCCTTTGGAGGATTTAAGGCTCTCTGATTAGAAATAAGTCTACTATCCAGGTCCACCCAATTTTCAGCAATACTGCTGTGTCCAATCAACCTTCTACCTGTCATCTGGAATTAAACCCGGCATCAGAAGTGTAACTATCAACGTCTGATCCTGAGCAGCAGTGACAGCAGCAGGGTCTGGGCTTGCAACTGCTGTTCTTGTGCTCCTTCTACACTGATACCTGTGGCTGGTACTGCAGTCAAGTATATGCTACTGCCATATACCTCTCACTGAAGCTTCTTCAACAGCAATCCTTCCGCTGAGAAAGTACAAAGAGTTATCAATGAATGAATCATGGAAAAAAAAATTAATTCTTTGTAGTACTCTGGCCTTCATGTAACAACACACATACCCTGAATATTAATGCATTTTTCCAGAAGATTAAATAACAATTTTGAAAATACACAGCATCTTAACGAGTGAGAAATAAATCAATGTCTAATCCTATTATATCTTTACCATTGGTATTACAATATTAATTTATTTTTATTTTTTCAGGTTTACATCTAATACTCCAGAAGCTTCTAGGAAAATGCTCACCTTTAATAGGGAATCTACATATATATTGTGCTGTGACATGATTTCCTTCACGTCCCATTTCACATTAGCCATGAGGAGCAGCATCTGTTCATAGTCAATAGCTTTAGCAGCAACAATCCAATAAATTGGCTTGCGTAGTTCACTGGCAGTTGACACAGTCTGAAATGAAGTTAAACAGAATTTGATTAAAAGAATTTCTTGCTAACAAAAATTAATTTATAACAATATTGTGCAAATGGCCTTGCAATATAGTACAAAGTAGAAAACTTTTGTTTAAAAATGAAGAATCCTGACCTGAGAATAGAACTGCTGGAGAAAGGGTTTCTTGGCAGCAGGCATCACAGTATCAAGATGTGGCTGAAGGAACTCAAACTGCTCAGCCAAAAATACCCTAGGAAAACACAACACATTCTCCGTGATCTATAAACAACAGTTCCAGTGTCTTCTTTTCTTTTTTGCACAGCTAAACAACTTGGAATAAGTTCAGCTATTAAAGCTTATGTTGAAAGGTTTTACCTTATAAAGCTTTTTACCATTTGTGTGTCAATATTTTGTCAAGCACTCACCATCAAAAAATATTTCGATTTCTTTGCAAAATAGGGAAACCTTGAATAAAGTGTCGCTTATTTCTATTTCTATAAATAGGATCCACCACTAAGGCCCTCTCTAAACATTACAATTATCACACAATTAACTGGTCAATTGTGCAATTATCTAGAGACCAGCTACATGTGTGAAGTACATATCACACCATAAAAGCTCCAACCAGCTATAAAATTAGACCTTGAAAATGTGTACTTACTTTACAGCTGGTTGCTGTAAGCTTTAAACTTGCACATGTAGCAGGGCTCCCAGCTGCAGGGGTGTACCATGCACAGCTGGGGCTGGGAGTCCTGTGCCTGAGAAGACTCTCAGCCCCAGCAACTGCCAGCACCACAAACTTCAAGTGCTGCACATGCAGATGTTCACCACATTCCTAATTTGCAGCACATCAGGGGTTTTTTTTGACACCAAGAGATCCCATAGCAGAGAAAAGCAGGGTGGCACATGCAGTGGCAGTGTGCGCTTCCTGAAACTGGAGCCTGGCTGGTCAGAAACATGCTCCAGCTGCCAGACAGGCTCCATGCACCCAGATCACTGCTGCTGCCCTCAGCCTCCTCTACCTCACCCGGGGCAATTTGCCACCCACCAGAGTGCGTGTGCCTGGACATTCCCCAGGGACTCGCAGTAGCAGCACAACTATGTGCTGCTGCTATCTGTCCTTGGGGAAACGCATATGCGCTCTAGTCTGGATGCACTGTTTGTGTATTTTCTGAGCAAGACAAATTCTTTCACACACTGTGAAGAACATCACAAAAAGCTAAGTGGACAAAACTACTGGAGTTCTGCATTCCAATGTATTCATATCCTAAAGACTAAAACAATACAGAGTAAATCAATACATTATGATTTTAAAAATCTGGTCTGAACTGATTCATAAAGGATACAGAACTAGATCTACAACAGATTACTAAACGAACTATGGGAGTCATCGAGTGAAATTCAACTATCTGTATTATTGCAGGTAGTCAGACAAGAAAATGGGAATCTTTTCAGGGCTTAAAAGCAATCAATTTACAAATTATTAGTTAAACATTAGAAAGGAATAATTACATTACATAACAAATTTTAAACTGACCTCTAAAAGAGGAAATAAGCAGCAATCATAATAATGGAAAACAATAATGAAAGTAATCAAATAATAGAAATCATAATAAGGGAAAACATCTTAAAAGATGTGGTTTACTGTAAATAACTTACAATGATTCTGTGGCTACCACTCTCTCTGCCAAACCATACAGTGTATTTCCAGATGTCAAAACTACCAGATGACTGAGATGCAGGCTTGGCACTTTTTCCTTTCTCTCTTCCACAGCTGTGAGGGTAACAGTGCTATCAGCAGAGACCTCCTAAAACAAATGTAAAGGTCTGTAATATTAGTCATCATAAAGCATTAAGAGTTTGAGCTAATAAAAAATGGCAATGGGGTGCTTAGATGATGGATCCTTACTCTTAGCTTGTAATTTAAATCTAGTCTACATCAATTGGGACCATTGCGGTTACCATTTGAAACTGTTTAGTATCCCAATTCAATTTACAGTCCCAATTTCCAGCCCAGAACAAAGGTTTCAGGAAACACTACACTGTTGTAATTCATGCCCATTCTGGCTTCAACCTCACTGCCTAACTTCTCCACTCTGAAGAAATTAAATACATAAGTAGGCAAACACAGGGAAGTTTCCTGCTGCCAGGGCTGTACCTGCTTTGTGAATAAAGGACTTCATGCTTCTAGAATGCAACTATCACATCTCAAAGGCACCACATTTACAATAAAATGTGAAATATTTAAAATATTTTAAAAATAATACTCTGATCTTATTCTGCAAGAACTCCCATCCCACAGAAATCTCAATTTGCTAAAGAGAAAAAAAAAACAAGCAAGTCCAAGAAAAGAAAAAAAAGTGTAAGATACAAAACTAAAATTAGAGAAGAATTAGAGGTATGCAAACAAAAGAACTGAAATTGAAGACAGCTTCAGTTCTAATGTAAGTCAGGAACAATTAATAAATCTTCCCGAACTTCAGGGCCACAGAGAAGCTAGTAAATAACTGTATTGGCCAGGTGGTAACTGCTGTATTCATAAGGAATTAACTACAATGACCTTATTCTAGTATATGAACACACACATGCCACCCATAGTCCCTCAAAAGCAGTATTTGCATTAATAAAACACAAGCAGAAAAGGTATTAGCCTCCAGAACGTACAAAAAGAACAGCTGTAATTAAAAAAAAAAAAAAAAAATCAGTAAGGGCAATCTGTACTATAGTGCAGCAGGAAACTAATCTTAACCTGCTCTGCTGCGTTACTGTTTTCTTGATAAATACCATGCAAGTGTTCAATCTGTGTTTAAGACCCATAGCAATTTAGATGGCTTAAGAAATGAATCACAAAACATAAATAAAACTCCCTGCACGTAAGTGGCTGGCAAACCTGAGACCTGTAACTCTCAACCTGTCACAGACCAACTGTAAGCCTTTAAAACATGGCACAGCTACAAAATAAGATTGGGGGAAAAAGGACAAAAGGGCAAAGTGATGTGGGCTTTTTTCTTTTTATTAAAAGCTTTCCATGAGTTATGGCTTCTGTGGTCAGTCAATTACTATATAATAAAAAGCATCAGCAACATGTTTGTGCACAATGCAGATACACTCGGACAAGAGCACTATGAAAAAAAATTACTGGCTAAATGCATCTCTGCAAAAGAAAATTCAGACCACATACACGTAACTTGTAAAGTGATAAATGAATAAGTAACCAATACGATAATAAGAATTATTATTAAACAAAATATAACCGTGGAACCCAATGCTCCCTGGAGCTGGGTTTGAGTTTACTGTACAATCAGAGAAATATTTTCTGACAGGAAGGCTAACGATCTAAAACCACTAGCATAGACACAGTGCACAAGATGAATATAAAAAAATAAATACTGCAACAAATGTTAGTTGTACACACTGGAAAGAAAATAATAAAACAAGGAGGAGGACTGCATGGACAAGGACACTTAGTAAGAATACAGGAATAATGAAAGGAAGGAATAAGAACATTCTTATACCTGACTACTTGTTCATCCATCTTAGCAGGCAAATTTCTGAAAGCAACACATTCTTAAAGACGGACTTAAAGGAGGATAAGACAGAAGCTGCATATAAGCTTTCATTTTTAGTGGTGGAAAATTTCCACCATGAGAGGAAGCAACCACCTCATCTTCATGCCTTCCTCAGTCTGGGGAACTCATGGCCTATTCCAGTCCTCTTACTCCCCGAGGGAATGGAGCAGCAGAGCAAAGCCACCTACCCACATCTCACACCAAAGACTCAAGTGACAAGCAGGCAGGGGACTTACAGTGTCACTTCCTCTGCTCAGCTCCCGAGCACCATGATAGGCAATCATGGACCGCTAACTGAGCGGATGAAGCAGTGGGGCAAAATACCCTACCCACTTCTCATCCAGTGAGTGAGTGGCCAACAGGGAGCAGCTGCCCTCCGCCGCAACTCCATACATCTACTTCAGACCCTAGACTGAGAAAAACATGAGAGCCTTTTTCTATGGCCCCACTCCATCTGGACCCCAGGAAGAGTTAAGCCATGGAGAAGTGTACAAGTGTTCATTCTCCTGGAAGAAACTCTCCTGGAAGTAACTTGTAACAGGGTGGCATCAGTTTATTTTTCTCTCAGATCCACCATTTTTCACTTAAAAGGAGGACTGTAAATGCTTGTACATTTGTGGTTTCTACCAGGAGAATGGCAGTTCTTCTGACAGAAACAGAATGTCTGTACATGACCAGAACCTACAAAATTCTTCTCTGGGAGTTCTCCCTTTTATGCTTAAAAGGACAGCATGGGAATGACCAGCATGGGAATAACCGTAAGTGGAGCAAAAATGGTTGTTAAGATCATGAACATTATTAGGTTAGTCATATAGGCCAGGGTTAAGAAAGTCCAAGACAAAAAAGTATGAATACAGTGGACACCAGAAAGAAGAACAAGGCACAAAGATTATTTTAGTAGCAGTATTTAAAATGGACTTAAAACAGATATTTTTGTAAACGTTGAAACAGTTAAAGCCATGTAGGATGATATTAAAGCAGAGATGAAAAATGGTGGGAGTCTGAACAAGAATTTTGGTGATACAGCCCAAAACAGAAAGGCAGGATCCTCTTGTATATGAATCAGCAGTATGATTGAATTACTGCTTGAATGAAGGGCAAGGCAAACACAAAACCAAGATTATGAGCTTGAGTAACTAGAAGAATGTTGAAAGAAGTAATTCGAGGGGGAAAGGAGAGATCACAAGTTCCATTTGGGCAATGCTGAGCAGGAATCGAAGAGGGGGCTGGATGAATGTTCAGGTACCTGAACTTTCTCACAGTTCCCAGTTGGATTCCCCAGCTTCCCTCAGCTCTTCCTGGGGGGTGCCGGCCCCTGAATGATGTGGCAGTGGCAGCATGCTGTCATTCCACACGGAGATCTGGGGGGGCTTGTGACCCCACAGGCGCGGGGCCCCAGATCTGCATGCGGGATGACTCCAGGCTGCCGCTGTCGGCTGGGACTGGCGCTGGGTGCAGCCCGTGACAGGAGCCGGGAAGCCTGGTGCTGCCACTAATCCCAGCCAGCAGCAGCAACAGCAACCTGGTGTCATCCCGCATGCAGATCCAGAGGCCTGCCCCCCCCGGGAGGAATCTGGCACAACCCCACAGCCCTCCAGGGCAGGGGCCTTGGATCTGTGTTTGGGATGACAGCAAGCTGCCACTGCCAGCTGGGGTTAGTGTCACCACTGCTTTCTTCCTGGCACTCGGCACAGGCTGCACTAGGCAGACTCACGTGCTGACGCTGGCCCTGGCCGGCAGCATGCTGTCATCCTGCATGCAGATCCAGGGGCCCTTGTCCGCCAGAAAAAGTCCAGCACAGACCCACAGCCCTCTCGTGTGCAGATGCAGAGGCCCGCACCCCCAAGAGGGCTGTGGGGCTGTGCTGGACTCCTCCTAGGAGGCGGAGGCACCTGGATCCAAGTGTGGGATGACACACAGGCTGCTGTTGCCAGTAATTTGAGTTTTCCTTTGAACTGTTTGAGATGCAGTTTCCCAGAAACCTCTGCACATATCTCCTTGACACTTGGCAAGCTTCATGCCCTCAGAAGGGAATACCATCTTTGCAAATTTCATCCAAATCAGGCAAGAAATGACAAAGTTACAGGCATTTTTATGATTCCCTATGGGTGAGACTTTGAAATGTGTCAAAACAGCAGAAGTTGAGACAAAACAAAATGGAACAGTGCTTCGAAACGAAACACGGTCCCACCGAAATGGCAAGACAGAAGTCAAAACAAAATAGTGCTGTTTCACACAGCCCTAATGCTGAGTCTAAGTTAATGACTAGACTGAATGATGTGGTTGCCTGAGATATCATGGGACTATTTTTGATGTCTCAGGAAGTCCCCCCTAGTTGTATTTCCTACGGCTGCCAATGGAAGGCGGTAAGGGATTACTAGAGTTGACTTTTTTAAAAATCCAGCCTTTTCTTTGTGTTACACTTGCATTTACAACTGGTTATCTTCATAACTGAAAGAGCTAGAAATTCAACACACAATGAAGTACACCATCTGCAGTCTGAATTTGCCGGATGGGTTAGATAAATACATCAAGTGACCTGGTATTTGGCACCATGGATGTGAGCACTCTGAGGCAAGGATCTTGCTCATCATTTCAGGGCAGTGCCTAGCACACCCCTGAAAGACAAACGGTCAAAAACTAAGGACCAAGTTTTATTTACTGTTCTAGGAAAAACATTCTGTTTCTTTGAAAAAAGCCCACAATGATCTAATATAAGTCTTAAAAAGCAGTTATTAAAATCAACTGCGTCTCTGCCTTCCCCTTTCCCAACTCATTCTACCTTTCAGAGAACATTCAAAAGCCCCAAAATGTTTCCTGAATGTCAACACAAAATCTTTTCTACTGTTAGAGGTAATATTATTCAGCCACTGAAAAAAATCAATTATAAAGATGTGAAGAAATTCGACTCCCCTGGAAAACTGCTGACCAGCCTTATGAAATTCAGTGCATCATACTCCATACAATATTTAAACACAGACAATAAAGCAAGCCAGAAGCTGAGAAAACACAGAAGTCCCACAATAATCATAAAGCAAACATTTTTGCTCCTTTTAAATTGCATGGTCAGAAAAGGTACAAAGGACAAATATAACAAAGACTTTCTGTCTAAGAAATCATTCTAAGTTGTCTATTACTTTGATAGGCAAGTACCTCTTGCAATAAATCTATTTTCCCTTTTTTTCCCCCATGAGCAGGGGTTTTTGTTATATGAATGAGGGAGAAAGGTTTACAGTGGATTTTGGAAGAGGTACAAGTGTATGTAAGTGCCACACTTGAGGGAATACTGGTCTCAAAAAGGCACATCAGACATTTAGATGGAACAAAGTAAGACTTGGGTTTATCAGTCACACTGATTCACATGCCGTATTGTTGATAACTAGAAAGGAGTAGTATAGAATATATGTTGTGGTTCAGTGGTAGAGTCCTTATCTGCTATGCAAGAGACCCAAGTTCAATTCCCAGATGTGCATATAACTACAGCCATTAAGGCACCAAATGTCTGCACTCAGTTTGGCCTTTGGATTCTGTCTAAAGGGGGAATAGAAAGTCTATTCAGACTCCTGCTTAGGCATATGACTTCTTACACAAACACCGTGATCCTGATAGATTGAGTATTACCTATTATATTTCCTCAATCACTTAAGAAGTCTCCTGACTATAAAACTTTCCATGCCAGGCTCACAAACAAATCATCTGGCATAGAACTGTTGTTTGTTTTCAAATGAGCAATATAGTCCCACCTTCTTCATCAAACCAACCTAGCTTCTTGCCTCCAAATTTAACTGTAACCAAACAAGTGGCACACTCCAGAATATAGTGTCCTAAACCACCAAATAAACAGTGACTTTTTGTCAGATTCCAGTTTCTAGACAAAGCTTGAAAAATATTATTGCATCAATTATTATTATATTATTGCTTCAAATCAATTATTTGAAGACATTCTTTTAAATGCAGAATTAATTGTATATACAGTATTTACTAATAGAAAACCATAAAGATGCCATTTTACTTTAATCTGGAAAATGAGTTATTCAAGCCAAGGAAAGAGATAAAGGGACATAATTTAATTTTATTCCAGTAATGAGTCTCATTTGCCTATCAATTAATTTGAATGAAGTGCCAGAAGAGGAAAGTAAAAATGTTTGTAAATGAAGTTTATCAAAATAGCTGAAGACAGGCATTCCTTAATTGAACAGTTTAATTTGAAGATTATGATTTAATGAACACCAGCTTTTCCTAACTTTGTAAATTAGGATTTGAATTATTTGAATCCAATTTAAAACAATTTCAATTTTTCACTCTATGAAATATCACAGTATACATAAGCCATTATGAATTGCCTGAAAACTTGCAAGGTGCTCCACCAAGCAGTTAAAATTATGTGGATTGTCCCCCAAAGAGCATACAGTACCTTAGAATGCAAGGTCCTTGGATCAGAGACCATTTTTTTATTGTGTTTGGATAGTTCCTAGCACAATTCAGTCAAGGCAGTTATTTGGCCTCCTATGGCAAGGGAGTCTAGGTCCTAGGTGCAACTGATCAGACTTTAGGATACAGCCCACAGAGCCTTATGGTTTGGCCAACAAACCAGCTCTGTGCCTCTCATCTGGCCAGTGGGGCTGGATGACTGATACCACTAAAGTATGGTGATGTTTTAATAATTTACAAATGTAATGCGTCAGGGGCAAGCTCCCAGGCCCAATCTCAATATTGGCCCACCTCCTGCCTATGGGCAAACCCCCTGCCTCGCTCTCCTGCCACACCTTATTGTAATTCAGTTATGATGTTAATTAGGTGGGAGGCTACCCTTCAAGCGCCCAGCTGTAACATAGACAGTATATACATGCTCCAACCTTCCCTTGCACCTGTCCCATGCCTCGCAAATGTCTCACTGTGCAGTAAATCTCCCATGCAAGACTGGTGCCAAACAGGGCACACACAGTTAGGTCTTTCACGTTTTGCCCCCCTCTCACTGGGGTCTCTCCCGTTCCACCTGCTCTCACCAGGCCTCTTTCACAAATGCCCCCTTTGGGCCTCAATCATTACACCCTGCTCCTCTGAGCAGTTCCCATAGGCCATCAGGCTGGGCTCTAAAATGGCCACCCTAATCAAACACCTGCCTGGTGCCTGCTCCAGCCCTTCAAGTGGCAGAGCACTAAAGCTGCTCTGTCACAGGTAATTTTATTAAAAATCAATTAAATTTCAAACATTAAAGTTTCAACGGTAACAATGTAAACTGTTCTACCCAGAACTAGCATTGCTCATTTCAGAATTAAGACCCACCAAATAATCTAATGTTTCTTCTTAACGTACTTCTTTTGGTGTTTTAAAAAAACCTACCAAAAAAACCCTTCAAAATCTCCCCCCAGATCTAGATTTGCATTTTATAGAGAAAAACCTCCAGAATGCCAGCAAACACAGATCACCCCACATATTATAAGACATTATTATGCATCTTGTAAATGTTTATGCCCACATTTAATTTTTCACACAGCATTACGATTATCTTTATTATTATTTAAATGTATATTCCATCCTATCCACAAAGGCTCTGAGCAGTTTACAATAACCAGAAACCGACAAGAAAGCAACAATTAATTCCCCAATCAACACCCTAAAATTTTAAAACTCCATCCACTCCTGCTTCTCTGCCTATCACCCAAGACGGCAAACCCTCCAGCTGATCCCAACCATACTTCCCAACCACCATTCACATCTAGGTATACAAAACCTCTTTTGACACTTCATCTTCCCTTCTGCCAGAGGCTCACATCCAGGAGAGATTCCTCTCCCTACCCCAATGCCCCATCTAAGGTCACACCCCCTCTCCTAAAAACATAAATCCCTGTGCCCTTCCCCCAACAAACAGGGTAACCACAAAAGGTCTCCTTTCAGGATCATTTTTTGGCACACATCCAGAGAGGCCTGTTGGCTCTGTAGGGCCTGCAAACTGCCCAAGTCCTTCTCCCTCTGTTTGGGTGGTCAGCTACTTCCATCATTAAAGGACAGGAATGAGGGTGGATAAAAATAATAATTAAAATAAAAATCAACATTTAAAAAATGAAAACAAAAAATTGGATTTTTATATAAATCAGATTTTTCATTTAATCATTTTTTGATTTTTTTTAAAGATGCTTTAAAAAAATAAACATAAAAGATAGCTTTAATTTAAGTTAAGTTATGTTAAAGCTCAAAGATATCATCATGGAATAGGGATTATAACTTCTAACTATATACAATTTGAGACAATATATTCATATTTCCTTTTTACTAGTTTTATAAACACATTACATTACAACAGGCCATAGACTCTATTAAGGGCCAGTGGCAATGTGTAGGGGTTGCAGAGGGGTACATGTGCACCTCCTGAGAATGCCTGTGCACCCTCTGATTGGCCGTGCTTGCCGCTTAGGCAATGGGCAGGTGGGGCAGGCTGGAGCACCAGTGCCCCGCTGCAAGCACCACCCAGGGAGTGGAGCGCTGTTGTGCTCCCAGAAGAAGCCAGAGCAATCAGCTGCCTTGGGATCGGCCAGTGGGAATGGCCGCAGGGGGACCCCCACCCCGCTCGCTGACTGGTCACTGGGGGGCACATTCCTCCCCCCACTAAGGTGGCACCAGTCACCCATGTTAGGGGCCCAACCTTATGGGGTTCCCAGAGACTCCTCTATAGATTAAGAAACATGAAAGAAAACCACTCTACTCAATGCTCAGTCTAGAAGATCCCAATAAGCATCACTGGGATGCTTAGTCTCAGTTCCTAAACTATGGATTTATCTCTCCAGAGATCATAGGCACACAAGGTTCTTTGGGTAAATGTGATATCTTTTATTAGACCAACTAACTAAATAGTTGGAAAAACTGTTCTTTGCAAGCTTTTGGGAAGAAATACCATTCTTCAGGCATAGGGAGAGTTTGTTGTCTCTAGAGATGACATCCTTGTTAACAGCAGTATATAGAGTTGAGAGATAACAGACCTGATTACCCACCCATCAGCCCTATTGCTCTCTGCAAGTTTGTGTACAAACACCCAAGCCCTTACCATTCTCTAAATGTACAAAGTTTCAAGAAGTTAAATCTATAAAGGATATCAAACAAGAATGCACTTTTTGTAGAAAACATTTAAATCCAACCCACCCTGATAGGCATGGGACTAAGTATCCACAGGATTGGGAACTTTACTATCAGACAATTATAGCAGACTTGAGCTGCAAGTTCTAATGAGTCCTGGGGGAGTTTTCAGCAACACTGCATGTGAAAAGTATGCAGAACCTGATTCCCTCTAATATATCACTCATAAGCCAAACCAAAATGTACCGAATGTTAAAAATAACATTGAGGAAGTACTGTCCATTTGTGCTTCCCTATAGAATCATCTTCATCTGAGCTTTGCAGCATTTTTACATGGTAATTAAATAAAAAGGATTAAAAGCATTTATATATTTTTCTAGTTAAGTGTTCTTGCATAAAAAAATCAAGTACACACTTTGTCTTTATTAATTAAATGTCATCATGTCATGCCCTCACTGCCTTCTTATCCAGGCCCCATAAATGTCAATGGGCATTTAGCTTGCTTATTTAATAGGTAGCATGTAATTATATAACATTAATTATTTTGAAATTTTGATTTCAAACCATCAGTTCCCTCTGAAGTACACGTTTGTTCACTCATAAATCTCCAAGCTCCAAAGCAAGTTGAAGGATAAAAAGGACAAATGAACATTAGCAAGTTAAAAACAGTTATGATATGAAAACAATTGCAAAGCTAGAATTTTCAAAAGCCACCTAAGGATATGGTCACACAATTTACATTAAAATTAAAGAATATCAAATGACCAGTTCCCACAAGTATGAAAACCTTAGACCACAGGAAAATGACTTCAGCATACATATTCTCTGCTCCTGATGTGCTCAAGACAAGTTAACTTTAGCAGGAGGTACTATACCTCAAGAGGAAATTGACCCCTAAGTACAGTGTAGCATATACTAAATGTGACTTCATCCAAACTGATTTTAGAGAGTTTTCTCAAAAGTTTCAGCACACAGTAAATGGGTAAATAACAGCCAGCATATGTAACAGCTAATGTATGGTGTTTACTCTAACACAGTGGTCCTCAACCTCTTTAGACTTAAGGCATCCCTCAAAAAATGCTAGCTCTTAGTTTTCATTCATTTTTTACTACAGAAAATTAGAACAAGTCTTCTGGCACCTGTGAAAGGATCTCAAGGCACCTCAAGGTGCCCTGGCACCCTGGTTAAGAATCACTGCTATAGTACTACCTACCGTGCTATCTGGTTAACTAGTAACTTAATAGATAAATTTATAATTAATTGCATTTCCAAAAACAAATTGGCTACACATAATTGTATCTCTTGCAAAAATGGGCAGCTCCTTCACAAAGTATTTTACATAAAAGAAACAATGCTTTAGGTGCCAGTATGCTGATCAAAATAATAACATAGACAGTTACTATTCTGGAGCATATTATTTCATACTAAAAACCACAGGTAGGCATTTTTTCAAAGAAAAAAAATGAATACATGTGCTTGATCTGCCAGTACAGTCTTTCAATAGTTCACCTTTTGACAAAGAGAACTATACCGCTATTTCAGGTCTGCTAGGCTCAGAAGAACACTACAAAACCCAAGAGTGGGACTGTGCACAGGGCCAACAGGCAGAAAAAAAGTCACATATGTATTCTGTCCACCAGGATGAGTAAACAAACATGCAGCAAAGTTTTGAGGCACAGGAACCCAAATATAGAATGATAATGAGAGAATGGGGTGTCGTATTCTAGCCCAGTGGCGGGCAATTATTTCAGGCAGGAAGGCCACTTACCAAGTTTTGGAAAGCTGTCAAGGGCCACATGGGTAGCCCCACCCCATGTCAGGTCCCACACCCCTGATCGCCATCTTGGGACTGGACGTCCCACCCCCTGATCCCTGCCTTTGCCACCAGAAATCCCACCCCTTGCTCCCGAAAATACTCTTTTCAGAAAGAGGTTTTGCCATCTCGAAACCAGAAAAATACCAAATTATATCCTAAAAAGTGAACATCTAAAACATTCATTAATTTGATTTCAAAATATATTTTTGCCCTGGTTTACATGCATTTGTACAGTGTACATAAAAGTGATCGCAAAATAGCTTAAAATGAAGTCTTACGCTTGTATATTATGGGAAGATGGGTATAGGTTTGTGGGGGGCTGTATGTGGGGTGAGGGAGCATGTGGGGGTGTATGTGGATATGGGGGTCTGTGTGTATGGCAGTGTGAGGGGGTGTGGGTGCATGTGTATAGTGGGGTGTGCATGTGGGACTCGCCCTACGAGCACACGCACAATGCCCCTGCCTGCGCACGTGTGTACACCCCCATAACCAGGCAGTCCCATGCTCCCCAGTCTGGCCATGCAGCCAGGAGCCACATGGTGCTAGAACAGGGCAGGAGCAGGAAGCAGGGAAAATGGCTGGGGGTGGGCTCCTGCCCCCTGCTGCCGGCTCTCCCTAGGTCCCAACTGCCCCCGGTTCCGATTGTCTTTGACAAGCAGCCAGGAGCAGATAAATATTTTCTAATTCTTTAGGGGTCCTGCAGGCCATATAATATGGCCTGGCAGGCCAGATCTAGCCCAAGGCCATATTTTACCCACCCCTGTTCTAGTCTCTGGCTGAAGTAAGTGCTATGAGGCTACAGCACAGTTTTCCGCTTTCTGGCAGGCCCTACAGTCTGCCACAGTTTTGGAAGAATTAAAAATTAAAGTCCTCCTACCTGGATTACCCTACAAAACCTGAAAATCTTTGGTTTGGTGCAGTGGAGTAAATTTCAGTCTCCTGAAATTGGCCATGAATCAAGTTTTACTTCTTCCTCTGTTCCACAGAGATTTATTGAGGAAATGTTTGTGCAACTGATCAGTGACAATAATAGCAACACACATAAGAAAAGGAATTTACCTCAATTTGAAAACAAAGATCAAGAAGCAGAACGAGGAGTGGAAATATAGTCAAAATGAATGAAAATGGATAAAAAATTATTAGACTCCAGTACTTAACCTCAAATTGCTATAGCAGAAGACTGAAGTCATCTCTATAGATTCAATTATAAACCTAAATTCCCACCAGGGAATTAAATCATCACCTGATCACCAGACCCTTTTTCTCTCTCAAACTAATACTGAATTATGAAGATACATAAATCTTTCATTCAAAACTGCCAACTGCAAATAGTGATGGATGCTCAGGAAAACTACTGACATTCAACCTAATGAGAACATTTCACCGTTGATGTTGACTAGCAGCAGGCCAGCTGCATACTGCTTCATCACATAATAGATTTAGAATTAGAAAATAAAAGGACATTTTTCTAGTCTGAAAGGAAAAAATGCTTTTCACTGGCAGGATGTTGGGGTTTTTGGATTTGTTTTTTTTAACCTATGTTCATAGCCTCCCAGAACATACAGCAAACCATCAGCAAGACAAAAACCCTCAAGGGATGTGTGCACATATTGTATTGTTTAAATATACTGTAGTGTTTGAGCAGTATTAAATAGTTACTCCAAAAGAGGAATCTATAATGGGTAAAAGAATCCATTTGCATGAAGAACATCCTCTTCATGCAAAAAAAAAAAAAAAAGTCTTTTGGGGAAAGCGGTAAACCAGATGAAATTTCTTCTACAATCAGAGTACATTTAAACTTCATCATCTGGCTGAATGTAGTACCCTGCTACAGAACTTTAACTATCCTGCTAAGTGAGAGAAAGAGAATACGTGTTAATTCTCTTCTGACTTCACATTCAACAGGCCTACTCTCAGGGTGTTCACTGTCAGGTCATCCACTTACTTTAGCATAACCCTCCAAAATTTGCATCAATATACCAGCACAGACAAAGAACCTGCCCTTTATGATAATGATGATGGATTAATATAATCGATATTGGAAATACATCTTTGAAAAAAAATCTTGTCCTAGACGAGCAGAAGTTTACAGGGTGCATTAGCCACTAGTTTTTAAGGAATAATATACACTGGCCCGTTATCTACAGTCATGTCACAAGGCAAAATTCCCATTTGGATTTAATGTATAGCAAGAGAGTCAAACCCCTCTGGCCCTGCAGGCCAGATGAGTGACTAGGGTCAGTCTGTGAGCCAGATCAACCCACAGACAGGCCCCTGATGCAATACATGTTCTGGAGGGGCTAGAATGGACACCGCTGTCACACATTCTTACTCCAGCTGCTCCATGGATGTGCTACATGCTGCAAACATTTCACTTCAGGACATAAATTGGAGGGCACCACATGCAGTGAACAGAGCCATCTGGCGCATCCTGCATGCCTTTCGGTCAACTGCAACACTCATGGGCAGTACCAGGAGTTCGATGATATGCTCCACAAGCTGAATACAATCTGTTAGGCTGCATCTTTGACACCTCTGATATACAGCAACCCGTAAGTAGTGAAGCTGTTTTTTATTCTAGGCACTCTCACTGCATTTAACAACCTTTGCTTAGGAAATACTAATATCATTAAATCTAATAGAGGGAATCCTAACCTTACATATAGGTGGAGAAACAGAAGTAGCAGAAAGACTTCTGAAGGCAAGGGCAAAACAAGACTGTAGGTGAAAGCACTCTGGTGGCTGAATATTCCATCCCCACAGTGCATGGAGCTAAAACACTGGAACCATTAACTGGAGTGTAATGTGCACTCATAGAAAAGGAAAGCAGATCCTAGATGTTTATTTCCAAAGATGGAGCTTATCCTTAAAAATAAATACATCATCGCTATGCTTTGCTTGTAACTGTAGTTGACAACTTTTGTAATAGCATAGAGAGAGAATAATATGAAAATAAACATAATCAAAGTATAATACTGTAATGTACCAGTCTGAAGATTATCTTGGAAGATACTAACTCCAAACAGCCACTAAAAATGTAAGTACAGGATTCACAACAAAAACAAAACAAAATTATAATCTACTTCCCTTTCATTTTTAAATATAAATAGAAGCAAAAATAAAACTTGAGACAAGGGAGACAGTGATTTCTGGAAGCAGTAAATAAAACTTAGTTGTAAGAAAGTATGCTTTCATCTAAATATTACAAGAGACAATATTTCATTTTAAATGTGGTGCAAGTGAAATGATAAAAAACTGTACCATTTGGAAAACATTTTCAAAATTGTTTTGCATTTTTCTAAGTATAAGGACAGCATTTGTGAACATGCTGAAGGGCATACAGCTTTTAAAGTGGGGAAAGGAGAACATATTTCTAACAATATAGGTCAGCATTTACCACTGCTTCTTCTGATGAGCAAGATAATAAACAACAACAGCTGCAAGCACTCTACATATAAGTTAACAGATATTCCAATTTGTATGTGACAACTGGTAATCTATGATTACACACAGATTACTATTCATCTTTTTTAATACCTTAAAGGCCAGGCATGCCTTAGATGAGTCAAATCTCACCAACTATATCAAGAAGTGACCCTCAGTTTTGGAGGCAGAATTGTGCTCTTGGCGTTTATCTTGCTTATCAGAATACTATAGTGAATATCAGTGAAATGTCAACTTTGTATATACTGTCTTTGAACCTTTAAGTCATGGCTTATGTAGCACTTGGTAGAGTAAAAATGTCTCTGCCAATGTTCATTAAATAGCTACATTCAATTTCACTTTCACATGTGTAAGAGGGACTTGTGCAGCTGAGTAACTCCAGATTTTGGCACTTACTCACAGTTTGGGTTGTATTTATACCTGTGGCAAAATAGGATTACCCTGCAGGTGTACCTAACAGGTGCAAGGCAATATTAGTTGTCCAAGGTCACAGGGCCCTTTACCTAGACAGTGTGGGTTTTCACCTACATCTTTTGCATTCCAGCAAAGTGCTCTTACTACTAGACTGTGGGTACACTGCCTAAGGTACTCTCTATCCTGCTCCTGAAGCTGGCCCAGTGAACTCTGCATGTACTAGTCACTAAATAAAACATATAAACAGTAAAAGTCCACCAATACATTGGTGGCATATAGGATTGGCACCAAAAAAAAGGAAAACTAACATTATCTGCACAAGTGCCTACAATTGTTATAATATCATACATTCCAAATATTTACCGTATTTTTCGGACCATAAGACGCACCCAGTTTTTATGGCAGGAGAGACTATGTGTGCCGGTGGCCAGCCATTTTTATTGCTGGCTCCCGGCCACCGGCACGGGCGCCAGCTTCCGGTGTAAACAAGCGGCGGATGTCCCGCTCGGGCTCCGCCCCATCTCCCCGGGACACACACCTTCGGACCATAAGACGCACCCTCGTTTTCCCCCCACTTTTGGGGGGAAAAAAGTGCGTCTTATGGTCCGAAAAATACGGTATATATTTTGGCATTGCTTCACATGGGCTGCCAATTGCAGGACAGGGTCAGTAAAGCTAACCGCACCTTGTCATGCATCCACAGATGCATCATGAGCAGGGCCAAGGAGGTAATTCTCCCCCTCAATGCAATGCCACAGTTGGAGTACTGCATCCAGTTCTGGGCGCTGCACCTCAGGAGGGGTGTAGACAGCATCTAAAGGGTCCAGAGGAGGGCTACTCGCATCATCCAGGGACAGCAGGGCAGACCTTATGAGGAGAGGCTACGGGACCTGAACCTGTTCAGTCTTCACAAGAGAAGGCTGAAAGGGGACCTGGTGGCCATCTATAAACTTACCAAGGGGAACCAGAGGGAAATGGGTAAAGCACCTCCTGGAGTAACAAGGAATAATGGCCATAAATTGTTTGAGAGTAGGTTCAGGCTGGACATCAGAAGGCACTACTTCAGTCAGGGTGGCTAGGATCTGGAACCAAATTCCAAGGGAGGTTTTGCTAGCTCCTACCTTGGGGGGGGTCTTTAAGAGGAGGCTTGATAACTACCTAGCTGGGTCATATGAGCCCAGTATTCATTCCTGCCCAGGGCAAGGGGTCAGACTTGATGATCTACTTAGGTCCCTTCTGACCCTACATCGATGAATCCATGCTTTTGTATTTATCATAGAAAATCAGAGCTCTCCTGCCTCCCTTCACTCACCAGGTCATGGGTCCAGCTGCGGCTGTCATCCCAGCTGCACTACAGTGCTGAACAACCTTGATATGCTGGTGCTTCTCGCTCCCAAGCCAAAGTTCCCCCAGCCCTGCCAGAGCCCCCTCACCACTGACCTGCAGGCCTCCCCGTCTGCATGAGTATCCCTCACTCCCAACCCACTGCCCCCCAAACTCCAGCCTCCTGGTGGCCCTCAATCCCAAGCTGCTGCCTCTTGCCCCCAGCCACCCAGCGTGGGGAAGGGGGTGGGTGCGTGGGGCAGGGGGAAATGTCAGGGGAGGGTGCCTGACCATAGGCAATGTATTGCGGGGGAACACATGCACCTCAGATTTGTGTCCACAGTAGGGCATGGGACTGCAGCCTGGCTGAACCAGTACCCAGCTGCTTCCACAGCCCACTGGGCAGGACCTAGTACAGAAGGGCAGAGCAGGGCAGTGAGACTTGTTGCTGCTATTGCCACCACCAACACCAGGACCCCCATATTGCTCGCACGCTGTGCCACAGCTGTACCCTGCTGCCACAGCCCAGCTGCTGCCACTGCCTTCAGGTTGCCCTGCTCCCCCAACCCCACCCTCCCTTCCAGGGTAGAATCACAGCCCAGCACGCAAGCAGCTGGCAGTGGGAGGAGGTAAGGGCAGTGTGGCCCCGACCCCTCAGTCTGCTACTCCTCAAGCTGCTGGCAGTGTGGCATTACTCCATGGTGGTGCAAGGGTACAATGCAACCCTAAACATCTTTGTTTGGCAGTCTAGCAGTCCAGAAGACTTTCTACTTGGAGCTTGAAAAGAATGTAAGGTGGTAGCCAGTAGATTTATTTTACTGCAGTAAACACTAAATATTTTGCCAAGGGGTGCTATACTTGATCAATTTTAATTGTACTGCTTCTAAAGACCATTGCACCATATAGCATGATTTAACAGCAATCTAAAATGAAAACTTGACATACTGCTTTTGACAGTGCTATTCCTGTACAAGGTTCGATAAGTTTTCTTGATTCAACTTCATGATATGCCATTTAATGTATTTTATTTTGTATTTGCAGGTATACATATTTATTTTAGTCCCAAATTTACAATACTCTCTCACAACCCCAGTTTATTTTCAATGCTTAATTATCTAAAAATTCTCTCTTAAAACTCAAGTTATAGAAGACTTCAACAGATATAAAAGTGAATCCTACATCCTTTACCATTTTTGCTGTTTCTCTTAATTTGAACTTTTGTCACACTGACCTGGAGCCAAGCTCAGCAATCTGATTACATGCATTTTAATACAGAAATGAATTAAAATATTCAATTATCTATAAGCATGCCTCATGACAACATTGGTATAGCACAGTATAGCAATACCAAGATACATACCAAGGTACACTGAACTGTAGAGCTACATAAGGTTTGAATAAAAAAGTGTAGTAGGAAATATTAAACTGAACGAAAGACTGAAGATGGACTCCAAGACTGTCAACAAGAAAACTGGGCCCCAAGACACTCCTTTACTCTGTACTCTAAGCCAATTTAAAATATGTAGTTCAACTGCTTATAGTTGTTATTCCTCCAAGCTGGTTTGTAAGTAGCTACAGTCCTTTCAAATGCCATCATGATCTGGAATTAAAAAAAATATTTTGATCTTTATGTGATATCACTTGTATTTCCTGAACACAAACACAAACAAATTAGATCTATATATTTACAAATCAGTCACTGTCTAAACTCCTGGCAATCTCTTTCATATGCATTTCTGCAAATGAAGCAAGTAAGAATAGTAAGGCTGTGCTGGAATTCCACCAAAACAAACTACATCATGTAAAGATCAAAATATTCTTTAAATTCCAGATCATGATGGCATTTGAAAAGAGTGTAGCTACTTTAGAACATTATTAACAAACTTAAAACATATTTCAGTATAATTAGCAAATTTAAAACAAAAGAGGAAATGCAGCATACTTAAAGCCTACAGGTGTAATCCTCAGAATTGGTAAATGCCCTCAACTGCAATTGTACACATACTATCTCTTGGGCCCTATGCTAAACAAATCTGGAAAAAAAATAAAATTTTCAGGAGTTTCTCAAATCAGTGCGGCTTGTGCTCCTAAACCTTATATGTCAATGAGAAAATTTAAAAAAAATTAAAAAAAAAAATCAACCTTTGTGCTTTAAAAAAGTTATGACAGTGTTGGAGTCAAGTTACAGCCATGATGGTCCAGAAATCATGCAAGAGGCAAAGACTCTTATTAGCAGCATGGCTGAAACAAAATTAAACAAGCTTTCAAATGCAAGATGTTCTTTATTATTAGGAAACCTGGTGAAGACCTGATGAAGAATGTCTTGCTTTCAAAAGCTTGTCTAACTATTCTAATCATGCAGTTCGTCCAATAAGATATCACCCCAAAAAATCCTTGCTTCTCTTTTATAAAAAAAGTTTACACGTAAACTGTTCTCAGCTTCCATTTCTGTCATTACTTTATTTCACATAAATCAAAACTGGAATGGAAAACAGGAACACACACCAGGTATTACTTGATTAGTGGTTATACGGATCATCTAAAATTAAAAACGTATATTTTCTGTAGTCATTAAGAAAGTTTCTTTAAATGTAATTTTTTGGTAGAGTATATAACACATGCTGATAAAAAACACACTAATACAACTCCACATCTGTAACTGCTTGCATTGAATTTTTCATGATATTATAGTTTATAAGATATATGACTGGAGATCTCCAAAATGCAATTAAAACTGAAAGATCTTGCAAACTGAAGGTAACAAACAACAATAATCCAGGACGGATACACTGAATAAGGGATGGTTTGCTTCCACTATTGTTTCAGAAATTCAAAATAGTCAATTGAGCAAAGGATGTTAAAAGTGGGGATTACAAATAAATCTGGTTGGCAAGTATTTGTAAAAGAAAGTTTCTGGTCAGAAATTTTTAAAAATTAAAATCAATTATAGACTATTATTTTTGACAAAATTTCCCGCAAAAAGTTTCCAAAATGAAAACTCTACATACGTGTGCCCCCCAAACTTACCGGCACCAGCAGCAGCGGAGGAGGCAGCAGCAGCTAATCCCCCTAAGATAAGTAGGGCATAGGAACAGCCGCAGCTGAGGCGGATCCAGAAGGGAAGCCCCCCAGATCCCTTTTGACCGAGTCGCCAGGGAGACTTTTGACTGAGGATCCCTTTTGACTGAGGGCGCAATGGCGTTTGCGCCAGTGTTCATGCAGGCAGGCAAGCAGAAGGGGCCAGAAGGAAGACTTTGGCATGGGTAAGGTGAAGGCACCGCACCAAAAAAAAAAAAAAAATGGTGTGGATGTGGAGTGCTGCTATGGCCCCTGCCAGGGGGCATCGACTACCTAGGCTTCTCTGAGGCCTCCGCCCAGACGAAGCCCACAGGGAGCTGGTGTCACCCTGCTCCCTGGCCTGTGGGGGATGCCCGGTGGGGTTGGGGGGGGGAGAAAGAATGGGGGTCCCCACACCTGTCCACCTTAGGGCCTTGGAGGGGCAGGTGAGGGAGCTCCAGGAGCAGGTCAGCAGGCTGAGGAGGATCAGGGAAGCAGAAGATGAAATTGATGGGTATTTCCTTTCCCTGCAGGGCCAAGCACCAGAGGAAGAAGAACCACATGAGGTGCCCTCCACAGTGGAATGGCAGAAGGTCCCCTCCAGAGCCAGGGCTGCTCGCAGTGGCACAGTACCAGCTGGGGAGCCAGTATGAGGCCCTGGCGACACTGGAGGAAGAGGAAGGTGAGGAGGTCGCTCCACTCACAGAACAGCCTGAAGGAGGCAAGTCGACCCAAAAGAAGAGATGCCGGGTACTCGTGATAGGCGACTCCATCCTGAGAGGAACAGAGGGTCCCATCTGTCGCCAGGATTCCATGACATGCGAGGTCTACTGTCTGCCAGGAGCGCGGATTCAGAACGTGAGAGATGATCCCGGCCCTCACCCAGCCCACTGATTACTACCCCATGGTCCTAACCCATGTGGGCACTAATGATGTGGCCAGGAGCAGTCCAGATCACTTGATAAAGAACTACCAGCTCTGGGAGACAAGCTAAAGGAGACAGGGGCACAGGTTGCCTTCTCATTGATCCTTCCAGTGAGCGGACATGGAAGACACCATGTGACCTGCATCTGGGATGCCAACTTGCAGCTTCATGAATGGCATCTCACAGCGGGCTTTGGCTTTCTGGACCACGACCGACACTTCAGAACAAGAGACATGCTCGGGTGGGATGGGCTTCATCTCTCCCCAAAAAGGTAACCATGTGCACTCTTCCAGGTTGGCTGATCTCCTCTGGTGGGCTTTAAACTATGCTCGTCAGGAGAGGAAGAGGACCAAGGGAGCCACGGTACACCGAACCAGGAGACACCCTCAAGAACAGCCCAGCCAAGACAGGTAATGACCACAAGAAATACCCAGGTAAGAGACAGGGGCCCGGATAGTCCTGGGATTGGTGGGGGGGGGGGGGGGGGGGGGGGGGGGGGGGGGCGCATACACCCTCAGGCCTTAATTGCTTCTTCACTAATGCTCGTAGTATGGGGAAAAAAGCCCTCCTGCTAGCTTGGGACTTGGGGGTCATGATTTACCACAAAATGAACATGAGCCTTCAACGCGATGCTGCGGCTAGTGAAGTGAGCAAAATGCTGGCTTGCATCCATTGATGCTTATCAAGCAAATCCCAGAAAGTCATTCTCCTGTTGTACTCGGCCTTGGTGAGGCCACAGCAGGAGAACTGCATCCAGTTTTGGGCTCCACAATTCAAAAAGGATGTGGAGGAGCTTGAGAGAGTCCAGAGAAGAGCCACACGGATGATCAGAGGTCAGGAAAACAGACCTTCCGATGACAGGCTGAGAGCTATGGGACTCTTTAGCCTGGAAAAGCACAGGCTCAGGGGCAATCTGATGGCCACCTGTAAGTTTATCAGGGGTGTACACAATTGTTCACCACAGCCCCCCAAGGGGCTGAATGGTTATAAACTCCTGCAAGACTGTTTGAGGCTGGACATAAGGAAGAATTTCTTTACTGTTCAAAACCCCAAGGTCTGGAATAGCCTCCCATCGGAGGTGGTTCAAGCACCTACTCTGAACACCTTCAAGAAAAAACTGGATGTTTATCTTGCTGGGATCCTATGACCCCAGCTGACTTCCTGCCCCTGGGGCACGGGGCTGGACTCGATGATCTGCCAAAGTCCCTTCCAGTCCCAACGTCTGTGAAATCTGTGAAACTATTAAAACTGTTCAGTTATGGAAGGATTTACCCTTAATCCTTTACATATAACATTAATAAAAAATAAGTTAAATGAAAGTGAATGTGTTCATTGATTTTTTTAAGTTATAGATCCTGCCATTTTATTTTTCAAATGTTCTCCCTTAACTGATTTGTATGCAACATCCTTTTAAAATGAGTGTTTCCTTCACATACTTCATATTTCACTTCAGACTTTTCTCTTTTGTATCCTGTGAAACAATGTCAGGATGATTTATCTTAAATTTCATTCATTTTTCCACACCTTACTAATCGCGCACACATCACTAGTTTTGGAACTCAGGGTCATTAACTAATTCATACTCCCTAAAGTGACTTTACAACAGATGATGAAAAGGTCAAAGGTCCTATATAAGTACTGCTTTTTTAAAAAGTTCTCATAGAACAGTAATTTAGACCCATACACACATTTATTATGTGCCAAGCAGTGGCACCTTCTACCATGCTCTGTTGCAACACAAGCACTATCTCTGGACCAGAAGCAGCATAGCCACACTCAAAGTGCTACAGGTAGGTTAATTAGCCCAAAAGCAGCCGATGTATGAACACCGCAATACTGCCATTTGTTCAGTGGGGGATGTGTGCACAGATGGCCAGCATGTTTGAGGGTGCCTCTATCCAACAGTAAACTTGCCAATTGTAGACTTGCCCACTGACTGCCCAGCAGAAAGCTACTATCAATTGGCAGTGGCTGCCAGAAGGCTCTACCTCTGACATGAAAGAGTAGACTACATCTCTGCTGCATGCTGGCCAGAGAAAAGAAAAAGAAGCACAGGTCCAGGCTGCCATTTCAGCATGTCCATGATTCCATCCAGCACAATAAAATCAGCTTCCCTGCTTAAGACATGCCCCAATTTTGGAGAGCTATTTTTGGGAAAGGGTTGTGTGAAGTATGCATGTAAATACTGTATAATAAATATGCATCTCTATGTTGCGAGCCATTTAAGGCATGAAAGATTTGGGAAATTATCTCTATAGACAGCCTTAAATATTTGTATTTCAATGCAAGTAAGAGCAATCTACTTAAATTACACACAAACCAGTATATGTGATAGGAAACTGGTTCAAATCTGTAACACAACAGAAGTTCAGTGCACGTAAAACACTTCCAAAATGGCCAAAACCAGTTTGAGAAATGTGGATGATCAGGCTTCACTGCTTTAGGTTAAATTGTTTTCTTGAACTTCTATTGCAGATCTGTTCGATTCAACTTAGCTTACATTCCCCCTGCATGCCAGGATGCTTTGCACCTCTCCCGAAAACCCTCCCTCACCGGGTGGGAGGGCTAGCCTTGGCCCAAGCTATCCGCTCTAGATGAGCAGGGAGGTGTGCTCCAGGGCCCCGGCTCTCCCCCCAGCTTCTGGCCTGGGCCATTGTAGGTATGTGGTTGCATTTGCAGAATCAAAAGTGCATGTCTGTTTACTTGTTTAAAGGTTTGAGCTACGCAGCTTAGACTCACCTGCAAAGTTTGAATCAATTTAACTTTGGATTTTCTGACCGTCTGTACTTAGCAAAAGAGAAGCTTATTATTCCCTCACTAAGTTTCTTTATAAATGTTTCCAATCCAGTTGCACTGTATAACTCATCCATTTAGAGGAAGTAGTTCTCACTTTCTAGCTTACTTTTAAGAAGCAGTAATCTGTCAGTCTAGTGCAAGCACAGAAGAGGTTTTTTCCCTCATAAAAAACCCTTAACTGTTAAATTGTCTCATGACATAACTTTCAACATACATGGTAAGGAGAAAACAATTTGAAATCTGTGAAAAATGAATTATTTATCCTCTTTTTATCCTAAGTACAAGTTGCCATGTTAGTGTAGTACCACTGAAATAATCTGTTAAACTGTTATTAGTGATGCAGATATAATTCTAAGGGATTTAAATATATGAAAGTTTGGAAAGTCTGGCAATCATTATTGAATTCAAGACATCTCCAACCAGTAAGTGCTTCCGAAATAGCATGGAGAATTAAAGCAAACAATTAATATTAAGTTTAAACTTTAAATGGAATGAATTGCCACGTGGGTGATTTAATAGAGTACATAGCATGCCATTACCATCTCTCAGGCAACTCTAGCAAGATAATGGTTTCCTGTAGTTTCCATACATGTGTTCCAAGACATTCTGAAGGATCAAACAACACAGGGACAGACTGGGGAGGTGAGGGGTACACCCCCCTGATTCCTCCTCTACCCACAGTTTAAAGACAACCGACTGGGAAAGGCAGTGACATTTCTCTTCAGGCAATGATGAGAGATTCAACTGACTTCATGGCTCACTGTCAACCACCTGACTCCTGCTAGTATCTCACCACAACACAGTTGTTCATGACCCTTTATTCAAACCATCATTTGTTCTGCTGTTACCATCTGTTATCAATCCCTACTAATGTCTCTCTTCTATTTCACAGAACTGCAGACTGTTTTCAGCTCTAATTATAAACTTTAACTCAGGTATGGTAACATTAACTTAGGTGCAGAAGTGACCGAGTGAAGCAGAGAGTGACCAGCAGTATTGAAGGCACTGTCAAGATGTTCAAGGAGGCTAGATTTTACTTTATGCATCTAAATAAGAGAGATACATTTAACTATAATGACAATAGCACTAACAAAACAAAATCTTTTGACTACTTTTGCCTGGTTTTTAACTGTATACATAATCCAGCAAATTAATGTACATTCCAATAGTCATACTTGTTTTGCTTTGATCTTAAATAATACAGCGCGAGCCCCCTCACATATTATTAAATAATCTTGTTTCTCTTTAGCCTGACATCAATGCGTGATGTATTATACGTGATAATGTGCCACTGCATCTGCACCCCCCTTATCAAAATCCTAGAATCATCCATGAAAAACCACATAATACCATGAAATAAATTAAGAAATTAAGGCACTAAATATGAGGAAAAGTGAAATTAATAAATGTAATCAGAAAGCATATCCCATACTTTCTATAATATGCCTCTTACTACAGTGAACAATAATGCATCCCAACTTCTTACCAGATCAATCAGGCTCTCTTGGATCCTGTTCAGTGTGGTTCGCAGCCTGCTACTGCTGAGACCCAGTCCTGTTAATTCAAACTGGAAAAAAAAAGGATGCTAAACAAGTTAGGAAAGGGGAAAAAAAAGTCTCCCATCTTATTTTTAGGACTATAAACAAGAAAATGAAAATGTACTGCTTGTTCAAGCCTGCTAAATATTACTTATATATAGAAGCTCAACATATACTCAAAACCAAATCAAAATAAACAGGAAGACAACAAGGATCACTGCATCCAACACCGCATTGATGTAAAGGATGAACTATGTACAGTTCACAAAGATGACTATAAATAATTCATACTAAGAAGTAACTGTTACTCATTTTAGTCTGGTTAAAACAGCTTATTTGGGCAGAGGCACCTATGAGTTTTTATTTCTACAGACCAGCAAGAGAATGAATACACAAACTAGCATGCATTAATATCCTGGCTGTGAAAGTTAGGTACTCAACACTGCGGACTAATATTACTCTTTGTTAACATTTGTCTTCACCAGGCTACAAACCTTTGATCATCATTTGTTTGACGGCAACTTTTAGTTGGAAAATCATTTTCCATAAGTCTTACAGCATTTGTTACTTAGCCTGGATCATGATCAAGCCAAGAAATGTTTAGTCTTCCTGGTCTGTATGGGGACCAAAAGTATTACAAGTCAAATACTCAGCAGCCATAAATCATTATAGCTTCATTCGCTTTAGTATAATTATACTGCTTTGCTCCAGCTGAGTGTCTGCCCCAGTGTGTTTTGATAAATGTAGCTACTTATTTGCCAATTTTAACTACATAAAACATGTACATAAAGCCAAACAAAATGGAAATGGAGGAACAAAGAAACATACATTTTCTTGTCCAGGGTCTGCACACTCAGTAAGTACTAGGATATGGTACTGGTATGTGCTTCACACCCCAAAAAAGAAGTTTTCTGAATTATATTTAGACACCGCAGTCCATTGGATTAGATTCAGTGTCAAAACTTTCATGACACAGCACTTGGGAGAGAAAAAACGGGCAATTTTCAAGAGGCTTTTACAAATCAAAATACTTTTACACTGAATATAATCACACTGTACTTTTGCTGTATTTTAAAAGAGAACTCATAGATAGCATGTGTGTCTATACCCTTTATTGCTTCTTGATGTGGAAAAATGGCAGCCTCCATTTTCTTTCAGAGTTTTTACTTTAGAAATACCAAGTTTTAGTTTTCTTCACAAACCTTAAAGGAATGATACCACAAAAGACGAACATTGCTCATTTCTATTAAAAGCCTTTTTAACTCTCAACAAACTAGGGAGAAAAGGCTTTATTGAAAGCAATAACACCCTTCCCTCCCCTTCCCTTTCAGTGAGAACTGAGTTCCTATTTCAGTGTTGAGGTTCCTCCAGCAATAGCAACAGTGACATCAAGATTTGGTGCACCTCATATTTCTAAGTAACAGAAAGAAAATCCCCTTTTATGAAAATGATACTATAAAGATAGGAAAGCCATCCCATACCAGATATTATCTAGTTGTCTGCCTCTTCCTCCCCTTTGTAAGTGACAAGATTTATAATTCAGCAATCTCCTATTGATTGTAGATATTGCTTCAGGAAAGAATGACAGCTGGCCAATTGAAATGGTAAGTATGGCAAATATTTGGATAAAATGCAGGAAAGCAATTTTAAAGTGTCTGTGTACAAGAATGGTGACATGTCTTAAACAGCTCCGGTTTAGTTATATTTTTCTTCAAGATGACTGGATGTACACATGGGAAATAACCAGTTGTGAACCAAAAGAGGGAAAGAAATCAGAGATCTACAGTCAGTTTATATGCATTTCAATACTGAACAAAAGATGAGCAGCCATCAAGAATGGAGGCATAGCAACTTCATCCAGCAGAGCATATAATATCAGTATTCAATTATTTTGAATGTTGCTTTCCTGTTTTATGGAAATGTTTACAGAACATATGATGTCTGATAGGATACATTAGCTCCACAAATGGCTAATGATGCAGTAACTCATATGTGACTGAAAGAAGCCAAGTTGCAGGAGAATGTCCCTGATCAGCATACACTGTCTCTAAACATGAACTTCTGTTTTTTCCCCCCAGTTCTCAAAAATAATTTAATAACCAATGCTTAACAAGGTCAACTTTTACTTGGGTTTCATTAGACCAAAGGCAAAAAAAACAATCTTGTCCAGAAAAAGCTCCCTGAAGATGACAGGTCTGAGTAAGAACCAAGCTAATGAATTTGATAAAGCATATAGTAATATATATTACTATTGGTACAATACATAAAAATATCATATTACCTCACATATATCATGCCCCGGTATATAATATTCATCTTATTTTTGAAAGAAAGAATAAAAAAAGAGGGTTGTGGGGGTTTTTAAAGAGTTTTGGCTGCACAGGGCCAAGTCTTCAACCGACTCATCCTCCCTTTTAGCCGATTCACCTTCCCTAGCTGCTGCTGAACACTGGTGTCCATGGGTGGATATGTGAGTCTGGAAAGAGCTAAAAAGTTTCCAAGGCTGCGAAACTGGAGGCAAGAGACCTCTCCAAATAATAAGGCAATAGCTGATGCTTTGTGGAGCAGGAATCAAACCACGATGCATTTATCCTGAGTAGAAAATCAGCTTCCCCACTTCATATATACACGTTGAATTCGGGGGACTGATTTGGGAAGGAAAGGTGCATGCTGCATGTGAAAAGACACAGTAATCTTCAAGTGGCAAAGTTATCATGTTACTTAGTGCTGCATTCCTGTTTATTCACTTAATTACTACATAAATTCATTAGCCTGCAAGTAACAATTGCAAATTACTGAGATTAAGTGCTTCTGGCTTTCCCATGAATTTAGAGAAGGGTGAGAAGAATAGCTTCAATGAGTACTCCAAAAGTGAGAGGGATGCACAAATAAAGTTCATCACAAATGGTACTGCATCAGAGAATAATGCTAGGTACTCAAGCAGATGACTTAAGTTTTCTATAATCAACTTAAACCATTGTGGGATAGGAAAATTAGTGAAATGGTGAGTTATG